>NC_133751.1:30821803-32211803 GCF_036562045.2 Rhinolophus sinicus
GTCTCATAAATTCTTAGAGTTCTTGCAAATGAAACACAACACCTATAATTATTCACTTTGCTTTCATTAAGCAAAAGGATTAATGTAATATCACAGTCACCCTTATTACATATTTAAACTTGAATTCAAATTTAACCTCATATGGTGTCTCCAACAGATGTTCTCTTTCATAATGATTTCTGTGGTGACTTTTAGATCTGAAAAGTGTTGACTCTCTAATGAAATTTTTTCAAAATAATAAGATGGAAGGGAAACACTAAAATATAGTTGGAGATAGAAATTGAAGTGATTTTTGCTATGTGTATCAGGTTAGAAGTTGCCCTAGTTACTAATAGCTGCTATTGGATATTCCCTCTGTGCAAAGAAAGGTAATTATTGAGTTTGAATTTGAATTTTCTTTAATTGATTGCCTTTATTGTAGATTCTTAACTTGTGAAAATCTAGTATAATGGGAAGCACCTGCTCTCCTCATGCCTGCCTTATGTTTGGCTTACTTTACTTATATCTGCTAACCTAGAAACTATTAGAAAATACTGTTCATGGAACACGTAAAATTAATGAGTGTCCCATTGTGTGTTGATGCAGTGACAATATATTTCAGCAACTGTTAATAATGGCTTGATTTACTTTAAACAACCCATTTCAAAGTTTTAGTTTCTGGCATCTTGATTCAACTTTTATATTAATAAATATTTACTATGACACTACTCAGAGAAACAGATAAATGCATAGGTTACTGACTAAAAAGTAAATAGGGATAAATATTCAGCAGAATGGAAGAAAGAAATGCTTTCATTGGATTCCTATTTGTCATTTTATTGAACAGTTAAAGAACTATTTTATGCATTGATTGTGAGAGTTTGCAATTAGATTGCGACTGGACCTTGGATGTAGATGCCAGACACATAAAATGTACACACTTATGAAAATGCAATTAAATTTTTTTCCCCCACCATATTCTGTTTCAGTCTTAACTTGCGATACTGCAATTCAATGCAGTTCTGATGCTAACAAACCAGAGTTATTGTCAGACTCTACAGGTTTAAGGGGATGGTCCCCAACAAGACACTTTTACTTTAGAAGCCAGCCGCAGTTCTGGGGGGCTCCAGCCTAATCACATTTCTGACCAACTGGCCATCAATTATGGAGTTCTCACAACCCTCCTCCACAGGTTTGATAATTCACTGGAATAATACAAAGAACTCAGGAAAGCACTGTACTTAGAGTTTTATTATACAGCATACACATAGGGGGAGGTCTGGAAGGAGCCCGACTAATGAGTGTCCATGCCCTTTACCTGTGGAGTTGGGGTGCTTCACTTCCCAGCACATCACTGTGTTCACCAACCAGGAAGTACCCCTGAGTTTCATTACATAGGCATGATTGAGTAAATCATTGACAGTTTTACTAACCGCCGTAACCTTCCTCTCCTCCCTGGAGGTTGAGGGTGCTGAAAGTCCCAACCCTATAATCATGTGCTTGGTCTTTCTGGTGACCAGCCTCATCTGAAGTTATCTATGTTATGCATATGAGTCACCTCATTAGTATAACAGACTCTGTTAATCAGGAAATTCTAAGAGATTTTGAAACTCTTTGTCAGACACCTAAGGCAAAAAACAGACAAATTCTTTTTTACACCACACAGTAATACTCTAAATAAATTAATAAGTAAATAAATACTAATCAGTAAAAATCCATTGAGTGCATACTATGTACTAAATGCTATTTTAGTAATCAACAAATGAAGCCAAACAAATCTACCTGTAAAAACCATAAAACTGCCAGAAGATAATATAGAAGAAAACTTAGATGACCTCGAGGTATGATTTTTGGATACAATAGCAAAAGCACCATCCATGAAAAACAGACTTGATAAGCTAGACTTCATTGAAATAAAAAACTTCTCTGTGAAAGACAATGTCGAAAGAATAAAAGCACACGCTACAAACTGGGAGAAAATATCTGCAAAATACATCTAATATAGGATATTATCCAACTATATACAAAGCAATCTTAAAACTCAACAGTAGGAAAACAACATGATTAAAAAGTGGGCCAAAGACCTTAACAAATACCCCAGCAAAAAAGATATACAGATGGCAAGTGTTAGGGAGCGGGAGAGAATTCCCCAATCTACCCTTCTTCAGTTCTCCCACTGGACTAGTTATAAAATAGTAAAACTGACATAAGATTAGATTAACAAGAGAAAAAAAATATTAAGTATACATGGTAGAATCACAATGTGATGCTCAGATCATAAAATGAGGCTCAAAAAGTGATCCACCTAGGCACATTTTTATACTTTTTTAGACAAAGAAATAATATATTTTGGAGAAATTGACAGGAAAAGAAAAGTTAGTGTTCATTAGAAAGGAATCTAAATAGGTTCGGGTATTCATTAGTGGGGAATCTAAACAAACTCTGGGCTTGGGTAGTAAATTAGTAAAGGTGTTACAAGGTTTGTTTATGCACAATTTTTTTCAAATCTGAATTTTATAATTCTTGTGATAAGGTTGTCTCTCAGTCCTTCAGGGGTGGAGAGGGTGCCTATCACGGAGATTTATTTCCTCCTTTTAGGGGGACAGAGGAGAGTCAGAGAGCTCTCCCTGCTTTTGCTGCTTTTCAGATGATTTTAGTTCAAAATAATCAATACACCACTGTGGGATATCTTGGGGCATCCGCAGCCTTCTCTAGGCCCAGAAACAAGTAAGCATATAAAAAGATGCTTCCTTCACATCATATGTCATCAAGGAAATGAAAATTAAAACAACAATGGTTTAGGCAGAGCACAGAGGATCACTGCTAGTGTTTTCTTCTAGGAATTTTATGGTTTCAGGTCTTACATTTAAGTCTTTAATCCGTTTTGAGTTTATTCTTGTATGTATTGTAAGAAAGTGGTTTGTTTTTGTTTTTTGCATGCATCCAATTTTCCCAACACAATTTATTGAATAGACCGTCTCTACCCCATTATGTATCCATCCCTTCTTTGTCATAGATTAATTAAACATATAGTCATGGATTTGTTTCTAGGTTCTCCATTCTGTTCCATTGATATGTGTTTGTTTTTATGCTATTTTGATTACTCTAGCCTTGAAGTGTAGCTTGATATCAGATAACGTGATACATCCAACTTTATTCTTCTTGCTCAAGATTGCCGTGGCTCTTTGGGGTCTTTCATAGTTCAATATAAATTTTAAGATTATTTGTTCTAGTTTTGTAAAAAGTGTCATTTATATTTTGTTAGGGATTGCATTGAATCTATAGATTGCTTTAGGTAGTATGAAGATTTTGACTATGTTAATTCTTCCTATCTGTGAGCATGGCATATGCCTCCATTTACTTGTATCTTCTTCAGTGTCTTATAATTTTCTGAGTACAGGTCTTTTACTCTTTGGTTAAATTTATCTCTAGTTTTTTCTGATGCAGTTTAAATGGGATTGTTTTCTTAATTTCTCTTTCTATTATAGTAGTTCATTATTGGTGTATAAAAATGCAACCAATTTCTGAATACTATTTTCGTGTCCTGCTACTTTATTGAATTCATTTATCAGTTCTAATAGTTTTTTGGTGGAATCTTTAGGGTTCTCTCTAGATAGAATGTCATCTGCAAATAATGACAATTTTACTTTTTTCTCTTGAATTTGGGTGCATTTTATTCCTTTTTCTTGTCTGATTGCTGAGGCTATGACTTCAAATACTATGTTGGAATACAATAAAGGTGGTGAAGGTAGACTTCTTTGTCTTGTTCTTGATCTTAAGGAAAATGCTGTTAGCTTTTCACAGTTGAATATGGTGCTAGCTGTGGGTTTGTCATATACAACCTTTATTATATTGAGGTATATTTCCTCTATTCCCACTTTGCTGAGAGTTTTTATCATAAATTGAAGCTGCATTTTGTCAAATGCTTTTTCTGCATCCATTGATGTGATCATATGATATTTATCCTTTATTTTGTTTATGTGATGTATTATATTAATTGATTTGCCTATCTCGAACCAAATTTGCACCCCCAGGAATAAATCTCACTTGATTGCGGTGTATGATCTTTTTAATGTATTTTAATTGTATTAATTTTGTTTGCTAATATTTTGTTGAGAGTTTTTACATCTATGTTAATCAGGGATATTGACTATGTTTTTCTTTTTTTATAATGTCTTTGTCTGGTTTTGGAATCAGGGTAATGCTGGCATGGTAAAATTAGTTTGGGGATCTTCCCCCATCTTGAATTTCTTGGAATAGTTAGAAAGGACAGTTATTATTTCTTTTTTAACTGTTTGGTAAAATTCACCTGTGAAGTCATGTGGTCTAGGACTTTAGTTTTTTGGGTGTTTTTTGATTACTGATTTAGTTTTATTAGTAGTTAACAGTCTGTTCAGATTTTCTGTATCTTCTTGACTCAGGCTCAGAAGATTGCATGTGTCAAGGAATTAATCCATTTCCCCCAGATTATCCAATTTGTTGGCATATAGTTGTTCATAGTCTTTTCTTATAATCCTTTGTGGTGTCGGTTTTCACTTCCCATCTTTCGTTTATGATTTTATTTATTTCGGCCCTTCCCTTTTTTTTCTTGATGAATCTGGTTAAAGGTTTATCAGTTTTGTCTATCTTTTCAAAGTTCCAGCTATCAGTTTCATTGATCTTTTGTATTGATTTTTTTAGACTATTTTGTTTATTTCTGCTCTGATCTTTATTATTTCCTTCCTTCTGCTCACTTTGGGCTTTGTTTTTCTTTTTCTAGTTCCTTTAGGTGTAAGATTAGACTGAGTTTTTTTTTTTGTGTGTTGTTGTTTTTGTTTTCATAGACCTGTATTACTATGAATTTCCCTCTTAGGACTGCTATGGCTGTATCCCGAAGATTTGGGGTTATTGTGTTTTCAGTATCATTTGTCCCAATGTGTCATTTGACTTTTTCCTTCATGTCATTTTTGACACATTCATTATTCAGTAGCATGTTATTTAGTTTCCAAGTGTTTCTGTGTTTCCCAGTTTTTTTGTTTGCTGTGTTTTGGGTTTTTTTTGTAATTGATTCATAGTTTCATACCATTGTGGTCAGGGGGAAATTCTTGATATGATTTCAATCTTCTTAAATTTATTGAGACTTGTTTTGTGGTTTAACATGTGTTCTATCCTGGAAAATGTTCCATGTGTGCTTGAAGAGAATGTATATTATGCTGCTTTGGGGTGAAATGCTATAAAAATATAAATCAAATCTATCTGATCTAATGTGTCATTTAAGTCCACTGTTTCCTGGTTGATTTTCTGGTTGGATGATCTATACATTGATGTCAATGGAGTGACAAAGTACCCTACAATTATTGTATTACTGTTGATCTCCCCTTTATGTTCACCAATATTTTTTTTATAAAATTAGGTGTGCCTACATTGGGTGCATAAATATTTACAAGGGTTATATCCTCTTGTTGGATTGATCCCTTTATCTTTATGTAGTGTTCTTCTTTGTCTCTTGTTAAAGTTTTTTTTAAAGTCTATTTCGTCTGCTGTAAGTACTGCTACCCCAGTTTTTATTTTCTGTTCCATTTGCATAAAATATCTTTTTCTATCCCTTTACTTTTAGTCTGTATGTGTCATTCGATCTGAAATGGGTCTCTTGTAGATAAACTGTTTATGGGTCTTGTTTTCATATCCATTCAGTCACTGTATGTGTTTTCACTGGAGCACTTAATCCATTTACATTTAAAGTGATTATTGATAGGTATATAGTTATTGCCGTTGTATTATTCATATTTATATTCTCCCCCCCCACCACCCCTTTTCTTCTCTGTGGAGTCCCTTTAACATTTCTTGTAATACTAGGTTTGTGGCAATTAACTTCCTTACCCTTTTCTTGTCTGGGAAACTCTTTATCTGTCCTTCAATTTTAAATGATAGCCTTGCTGGGTAGAGTAGTGTTGGTTGTAGCTTCTTTCTTTTCATCACTTTGAATATTTTGTGCCAATCCCTTCTGGCCTGTAAAGTTTCTGTTGAGAAATCAGCTGACAGTCTCATGGGAGCTCCCTTGTAGGTAACTAATTGCTTTTCTCTTGCTACTTTTAAGAATCTCTCTTAGTCTTTAACCTTTGGTATTTTAATTATGGTGTGCCTTTGTGTGGGTCTCTGGATTCAAGTTGTTTGGGACTCTCTGTGCTTCCTGGACTTGTGTGCCGATTCCTTTTGCCAGGTTAGACAAAGTTTCTGTCATTATTTCTTTAAATAGGTTCTGAATCCTTTGCATGTTGGTACTCTTGATGTTCTCCCAGAAGTCCATAAACTGTCCTCATTTTTCAAAAATTCCTTTTCCTTTCTGCTGGTCTGATTGGGTGTTTTCTTCTACCTTGTCTTCCAAATCTCTGATTTGAGCCTCTGCTTCATCTAATCTGCTGTTGATTCCTTCTATTGTATTCTTTATTTCATTTATTATATTTTTCATTTCTCATTGGTTCTTTTTTATGGTTTCTATTTTGTTTGTTATGTTTACTATCTCTTTGTTGAAGTGCTTACTGAGTTGATCTATTCTTCCCCTAAGTTTGTTGAGCATCCTTATAACCAGTGTTTTCAGTGCTGCATCTGGTAGATCGCTTGCCTCCATTTCATTTAGTTATTTTTCTTCAGTTTTATTTTATTCTTTCATTTGGGACATGTTTGTTTGTGTCCTCATTTTGACTGCTTTTCTGTGTTTATTCCTATGTATTAGGTAAATGTGCTAGTTTCCTAGTTGTGGCAAGGTGGCCCTATGTAGTAGGTGTCCTTTGGTGTCCAGTGGTACAATCTCTCTGGTCACCTGAGCTGGGTGCTCCAGGAGTATCCTTTGTGTGGATTGTGTGTGCCCTCCTGTTGTAGTTGAACCTTGATTATTGTTGACACGTCAGTATGTGGAATTGACCCTCAGGTTGACTGGCTGTGAAGACTGGTCACAACCACAGCAGGGGTTCACCTCACAGAGTGAGATTCTCCCCAGCTGGCTCTAGTGCCTGCTGTGAGGACCCTTTGGGTGTGCCATTTGTGATGCTAATCCGATGGTGCTCTCTGTGGTCTGAAGCCCACAACCTGGTATATTAGTTCGGGGGCCTCTTAGGAGGAAATCTGGTACGGCTGAGTTCAGCTTCTTGGGCAACCCTAATTGATGACCTATTGTACACAGGTGCCTGGCTCTAAGTCTGCCTCCTGCCTTTCTTTGCATTTGCACTCTGTCACTCTCCAAGTTCTGGTTCCTGCTCTTTTACGTCAGTTACTATTTGTGGTGGGAGAAGGTGGTACTTCAGGCAAGTGAGTGGGAGAGGGCAAGGGGCTGAGCCACACCACCCCTTGAGTCTGGTTTGGAGAAAGTGCTGCTGCTGTCCCTGACACTGCTGCTGGGAAACACAGGAGTGGAACCAAGCTCAGTATGGAGATAGGCAGGAGTAGAGCCCCACCAGAGAGGCTGGGGACACAGTTCACCAGTGTGTGTCCCCAAGCTCGCCTTCCACCCATTGTGGTCACATGTGGATCCCTCCCTGCCAACTGTTGCTGGGCTATACCACCAGTGCTTACCAGACAGGGAGCACTGTCCCCAAGGCCCCAATCTGGGACTGAAGGATATGTGTCCTACATTTGTCCAGATCCATCAAATGTATAATATTACACCAAGAGTGAACCTGAAGGTAAACTATGAACTTTGTGTGGTTATGATGCATCAACATAGATTTATCACTTGTAACAAATACACCATTTTGGTGGGGGATTTTGATAATAGGGTAGGTTCTGCATGTGTGGGGGTAGGGAGTACTTGGGAAATCTTTGTATCTTTCTCTAAATTTTGCTGTGAACTTAAATCTTCTGTAAAAATATAAAGTCTTTATAAAAAAGAAAAAAATATACCTGAAAGAGTTCATTATCTAGTGGAAATGGGGGTGGGGAGGGCACAGGTAATAAGTAAATAAGTAAATAATTAACAGAATATTTCAGAACATAGTAAGAGTTGTGGAGAATTAATAATAGGGAAGACTAGGGGGTGCCAGGGCTTGGGGAGGGGCTGCTATTTCAAATAGGGTGATCTCTTTGAGAAGCCTTCTTTGACCTGAAGGCAGCAATGAGTATGGGGATATTTGAGAGAACACTGTTCCAAGCAAAGGAAGTGGACTGTTGAAAGACTCTGAGGCAAAAGCACACTTAACTGTTTGAGTAAAAGCAAATAATCAGATATCCCAGACAGCTTTTTAAAATGTTGACTGACTTTGTATAAAGGTTACAGTAAACACTTAGAATAAAATCAGTGTGATACAAAATACCATGAAGATGCCAGTGTTAACAATAGAAGGAAGAAAGACCTTTTATTTCAGTGCATAAAACCACCTAGGCTAAAATCAGTGACAACAGAGGAATAACAGACTTAAAAGTTTTTCTTGGAAGCCTTTGGCTTCTAAGCTATTCAGGCTTTGTATTATCCGTCTTTGCTTTGGTATGGCAATAACTCTTGAATATGGTTTTATATATTGAACTGCTGAGATTTAAGAGCTTTGAGAAGAAAATACCTATAAATTAAGTTATTGTTATAATTGCCACAAATCTTGGTTAAACTTGGGAATCACTTTCTAAATATCCATTCTAGAGAGTGAGAAAAACAGGTTAGATCAGAAATGCTACAGGTATTTCCATAATATTAAATTATGGCATTTTTAGAGCTTATTCTTTAGAAAACAACAATTTTACTGGATATTTCTTTGACTATTTTTAGTTGGTGGAAATAAGCTGATATTCCTCAAATACGTGCAAAATTATTTTCAGGTTTTATCTAGCCCTGCATGTCATATGTGAATAATAAAGTGTATAGAGTTATTGAAATATTGAGGGAACTCACACTATCAGGGAATTTTGACCTCCCATAAGTTCCTCTTTGCATAGAGTTAAAGTTCATTCATTTATTGTGTCCCCATCTTTTATTCAATTTGTTTCCCATTGCTACCAATAAGTATATCAACACAGTACCCTCCTACAAAATACACATGATTTCACTATGGCTCATCACTATTATCACTAATATTTCAATATGCTGAACAAAATTTACGCATGTTTAAAGGTGCATGTTTAAAGCAGTCACCGTTGGAGTGAGTTATGGCCAACAAGTAGAATTAGAAAATTTTTTGAACTTTGCTTTGAAATGGTCTCTCATGATTGCAGCACATGCACATTTTTTTGAAAACCTGTCAGAAGGGCATGTTTTTATTTCTGGAGGATAAATTTAAGTTTTGAAAATCAGCAGGAAAAAATAATCAGAGTTATGTATTTAAAAAGGGGGTGGAGGCAGATATAATAAATGCTGTTTGTATTTAAATAAAAAAAGATATGACTGACTTTGTTATTTGGCTTCAAGGTTGGTTCAAAATTGATTTCCAAAATGATTCAAACTTGGCCTTCTCTTTTAAAGAGTTTCAAATCTCCTATAGTTAGTGATCCAAAAGTTGTCAGTCTTTTCAGAATAGATATTCAGATGTTTTATCAAAATTATCACATTTGTTTTATAGTCAGAATTAGTTTTCTTACCACAACATCAGAGGCATACTTCACAAAGATACTTGCAATTATCAAGTCTACTTTTGGTACGTTTATTTCAAATAATGGCTATTTCTATTATGGATAATAGATTAAACAGAAGAGTTCTAGTGTGACAGTGAATTATTTGATGGCAATTCAATTTTTTAACCACCACGTATGTAAATGTGTACATAGTAGACTTGTTTCTTAATTGTGGAAGTACTTAATCAGTCAATGCTGGTCACCATCAGTTTGAAGCGTTACTTTGTACTTCAGTTTTCTTAAAGGGGTATATGTATGTATCTATTCAACCACATATTTGGGTTATTAAACCTTAGAAGTAAGAGTTTTATTTGAAGAGTTCTTGTAAAAGTTTTCTTTCATATACTTTTCAATGAGGCAGAGACTTGTTTTGTGCCTGCTGTGTGCCAGATAGTGTACTAGGTAGTGCATGGGAGGAAAAATGATCAAAATACATTGGATGCATTGGTGAGGCTTCCATTAAATTTGGGAAATAAGACTAGGACATGTTTGATTATACTATGGTGTCAATAAGTGTCATCTCCCTTACAAATATTCTCCTATGGGTACTGGAGAAGAGAGAGAAAGTACATCTGAATAGAAATATTGGGAAAGGCTTCAGATTGGCCTTGCTAAATGGATTACGTTTTGCTGAGCCTTACAAGTCTAGGGAGTGTATAAGTGATTAGGTAGAGTTGAGTGAACATAAGATGTATTTGGAAAAACTATGACTAGGTCGTTGAGATGACAATTTAAGACATTGGGGATACTGTAAAGGTTATGACTGGTAAGATTGTTTGGGGCAGTGTTGTGCAGGGTCCTGCACATCAAGCACAGAATAATTACGTATTGTGGAAAACTGAACTTTAGATGGCATTCAAGTTGTGCTTTGAAGAGATAAATCTGGTAACAGGATACATTGCAACAAGGAGAGACTAAAGGCAAAGAGAGCTCAGAAGAGAGTTCAGAGTTCATGTACTTCTGGATGAAGATGGTGGCTACCACAATTAAGTTTCAAAGCTGAGTTAATTAGTGTCAAACTGGACATGAAAGACAAAAAAGAACAAATACATAGATTTAGAGAAAGGAAAGTATAGATTTATCTTGATCTGATATTTTCATCAGTGTTGAGATTATGCATACATATTAAATGCTTATAAAAAAAGACTGGAGAAGGACTTCTGGTTTGCAGGCCAGATGTAAAATTCTTAAAATCACTGCTTTAGCCTAATAATAAGTTAAAAGCTGAAAAAACCCCTGCAAAATCAACAATTCTTCTTAGATCTATCAGAGAAGAGATGTCACAAGGTAACCCACTGCCCCTAAAATTAGAGAGAAAGACAGGTGGATACAGAGAGTCACAATTCACTGGAGCAGAAACTCATAAACAAAAACTTTCACAGAAACCAGTGCCACTGGGGTAGGAAAACCTGAACAGGAATTCCTGAATTGCTGGAGGCTCAGAGTGGACAAGCCTGAGAGTTAAAAACTCGGGGGGGGGGGGGGGACAGAGGCAGTCGTAAGGGAATCACTACACTTTTGTGAGTTTTACTCCAAGAATCTCTCCCAGGTCCTTATTGTGAATGTTGGAGAAAAATTCTTGCATGCTGCCAGTGTGTGGAGGGGAAAAGAAACCATTCTGAAACATAGCAGAACATTCTGTTCTTCTTAACAAGGCCTGCCTTCAGGAAAAACTATTTTACCAGAGCCTAACCTACCTTGATGAGGGGAAATACCCAGCTCCAGCCTCCTCCAGCCATGCTGTCCAACCCTGGTGGTGGTGGTGGTGGTGGTGGTGGGTGGCAGGGGATGAGGAGATCTAGTGAAGTTCACAGCCTAGGAGCACAGGTTCAGCAAAAGACTGAGAATTAATTATAGGACTATAGAACTCTTCTCTCCTAATTATTGAAGGCCTGTTTACAGCTTTCTATTTACCCAGTGCATTGTGTCCACCTTTCAACAACAACAACAACAGCAACAAAACAAGGCCTAGTAAAAGGTAAAATACACAGTTTTAAGAGACTGAACAAGCATCTGATATGGCAGGAATGTTGGAATGGACCAAAATGTAAACAACAAAACCATGATTAATATGCTAATGGGCTTTAATGGTTAAAAGGAGAAAATATGTAAAAACACATAGTTAATGTAAGCTGAAACATGGAAATTATAAAAAAGAGTCAAAAAAAATTCAAGAGATTAAAAAAGAAAAAACGGTAACAAAAATGAAGACTGCCTTTGATGGGCCTATTAGACTGGATATAGCCGAGGGAGGAATCTGTGGGATTGAGGATATGACAATAGAAACTCCCCAAACTGAAAAGTACAGAGAAAAAAGACAAAAAAAGAACAGAATATTCAAAAACTATGTGACAATTGCAAAAGGTGTACCAACATGCTTAATGGGAATACCAGAACAAGGAAGATAAAAAGGAACAGAAGCAATATTTAAAATAATAATGACTGAGAATTTTCCCCCAAATTAATGTCAGGGACCAAAATAGAGATCCAGGAAGCTCAGAGAATGCCAATGAGAAAAACGAAAAACAAAAAACCTGCTACAACTAAGCATATCCTATTTAAACTTCAGAGAACCAAAAATTAAAAATTTTGAAATGGTCAGAGGAAAAAAAGCACCTTATATTTAGAGGAAAAGAGATAAGAATTATACCTGATTTATCCTTAGAAAACTTGCAAGCCAGAACAGAATGGAATGAAATATTTAAAGTGCTGAGAGATAAAACTCACCAACCTGCAATTCTGTATCCTGCAAAACTGTCCAGAAGTGATAGAGAAACAAAGACTTTCTCAGAGAAACAAAAATTGAGGGAATTTGTTGCCAGTAGACCTGTCTTGCAAGAAACACTAAAAGGTCTTCATAAATAAAGACAATGCTATAGATCACAAACTTGGATCTACATAAAGAAAGGAAGAACATTGAAGAATGAATATATATATTCATTAGCAAGGTTGTAGGATACAAGGTTAATACACAAAAGTCCATTTCTTTCCTATATATATATAGCAATGATCCAGTGGGATTTGAAATTAAAAACACATTATTGCTTACATTACTACCCCCAAAATGAAATACTTAGATATAATTCTAATAAAGTATGTGTGATATCTATATGAGTAAAGTTCTGATGAAAGATATCAAAGAGGAACTTAAGAAGTGGAGATATATTCCATGTTTATGAATATGAAGACTCAATATTGTCAAGATCTCAGTTCTTCCCAATTTAATCCATAGATTTAATGCAATTTCAATGAAGGTCCCAGAAAGTTATTTTGTGGATCTCAGTAAATAAATTCTAAAGATTTATGGAGAAGAAAAGATGCAGAATAACCAACACAATATTGAAGGAGAAGAACAAATTGGATGACTGACGCTACCTGATTTCAGGACTTACTACAAAGCTATAGTAATCAAGGCAGTGTGGTATTGGTGGAAGAATAGAAAAAGAGATCAGTGGGACAGAATAGAGAGCCAAGAAATAGATCCATGTAAAAATAGTCAACTGACCTTTGGCAAAAGAGCAAAGGTAATAAAATGGAACAAAGATAGTGTTTTCAACAAATGGTGCTGGAAAAACTGAACATCCACATGTGCAAGAATAAAACAAAATAAATAAATCTAGACCTTATACCCCTCACACAAATTGACTCAAAATGGATCATAGACCTAAGGACAAACTGGAAAACTATGAAACTGCTAGAAAATAGTATAAGAGAAAATCTAGATGACCTTGGATATGGAGATGACTTTTGATATGACACCAAAGACACAATTAAAGAAATAATTGTAACCTGGACTTCATTAAAATTAAAATCTGCTCTGTGAAATAAATGTCAAGAGAATGAGAAGAAACACCACATACTGGGAGAAAACATTTGCAAAAGACACATCTATAAAGGATATTATCCAAATATATACAAAGAACTATTAAAACTCAACAATAAGAAAACAACCTGATTAAAACATGGGCAAAAGTCAGACTTCTCTCCAAAGAAGATACACAGAGGGCAACTAAGCATATGAAAAGATGCTCCACATCATATTTCTTCAGATAAATGCAAATTAAAATGACTATGAGATGCCACACCTCTTCGATTGGCTAAAATCCCAAACACCAAATACTGGAGAGGATATGAAGCAACAGGAACCCTCATTCATTGTTGGGGGGGATGCAAAATAGTACAACTACTTTGGAAGACAGTTTAGCAGTTTCTTACAAAACTGAACATACTCTCACCATACAATCCAGTCATCCTACTCTGTGGTATTTACTCAAATGAATTGAAAACTTATGTCCACATAAAAACCTGCATACAGTTGTCTATGACAGCTTTGTTTTTGATTGCCATAACATGGATGTAACAAGATGTCCTCGAGTAAGTGAGTGGATAAAAACAAACCATGGTATACCCAGACGATGGAATAGTATTCAGTGCTAAAAAGAAATGAGCCATCAAGCCATGAAAATAGGTGGAGGAAACTTAAATGCAGATTATTAATTGAAAGAAGCAAATCTGAAAAGGCTACATACTACATACTATCAGCTATCAGACAGTAAAAAATTAGTGGTTTCCAGGGGTTAGCAGAAAGAGATAGATGAATAGATGGAGCACAGAGGATTTTTAGGGCAGTGAAACTATTCTATGGTTAATATTATAATGGATATATATCATTATACATTTGTTAAAATGTACATATTGTTATACATTTGATAAAATCTGCAGAATGTACACCACCAAGAGTGAACTCTAAGGTAAACTATGAACTATGGGCAATAATGATGTGTCAGTGTTGTTTCATTGATCGTGACAAATGTACCACTGCAGTGGGGGATATTGGTAGTGCTGGAGGTTCTGTGTGTGTAGAGGCAGGAGGTATATGGGAACTTTAAGCTCAATTTGACTGTGAACCTAAAATTTCTCTTAAAACTCAAGTCTATTAATTATAAAAAAGAGCTAGCATGGAAAATATATGCTTTCCTGAATGGATGCACAGCTTTGCAGGTTTGATGTTTGTTTAATTTCTGATTGGGGCAAATGCCTTGGGCACCTGAGACTTTTCTAGGTGTTATCACAGAAGATGGTCTGAACCCTGAGATCAATAAGATGGTATATCCACAGTTACCTGAAGTAAGCTTCTGTTTTCTGTGAATGGGCCTGAGCCCAGTTGATGTTTTTAGTTAAGAATTCACTGCATGGAAACTCAAACCTGGAGCCTAGGTTTTTTCTATTTTCTTCTATTTCTGGTAAAGTTGGCTGAAGGGAAGAGCTGATGGAAATTTTTTAGCAGATTGATCTATGAACGGTGAGGAAGCATATTTTATTTATGGGGAGGAGGGAAAAAAAGAGTATAGATTGTGCTGTCCTTTAAAGCTTTCCTCAAATAGCAGATTTTACTGTTTTTCAATAAATTCACTATACAATGAGATGTTTTGTGAGATTTTTCCTACTGTCCAGGAAGTTTAGCTAAAGCTCAAATTAGATAAAAGTCTCTTATACTATAAATTATAGAGGAAGGTACCAATGATATACAGTAGTTGGGTCCAAAAAAGGAAATTCTATTTTTTTTCTCTCAGTAGATGAATGTTGAGCTAAAATATATATAGATCAAACCTGATTTTTGTGAGAAAGCCGGATATGGGTCCCAGGGCTTTCTCTAAGTACCCAGGGCTCCCTCATGGGGGAGTGTGGAGCTTAGGGGAAGGATGGGAGCTCTTGGGCTTCCCAAACAGGTATAGTTACAAGGAGTCATTGTCCCAACCTGAAGAAAGCATTTTGGGTACAGTCCATTGGTAGGAGGCTAAGGGAGGGCTAATGGCCCCTCTCTCAGCAGCCACAGCTGTAACTTATACAGGGTGAGAGGAGGATCTTTAAATGGATTTGAAGTTAAAATTATAAACTGGATAGGATTAAATTTTAGTCACTAAAACTGATGAGAACATTATAGAAACTCTTTAAGATGTAAAAAGATGGAAAAGGGATATGTGTGAATCAAGATGGGTGTTGAGGCATGGGGAGACTATTTGTATATTGCTGAATAATAAATTTTCACAAATGTAATTACTTACAATAAGCACATGTTTTTAATCTCAGCTTCTGGGGGATGAGGAGTCTAGGAATGACTTAGCTGGATTCCCTGCTCAGGGTCTCATAAAACTGTCAGCCAGGCTGTGCTCTCATCTGGAGGTCAAGGGTCTTATTCCCAGCTCAGTCAGGTTGTTGGCTGCTTATGGTTGTGGAACTGACGCCTTCAGCTGCCTCTCCATAGGCAGTTCATAGCATGACTGTTTGCTTCCTCAAGGAAAGCGCCTCTGCTGCTTCAGGAATGGCAAAGACCCCCTTTGAAACCACAGCTGATTAGGTCAGTCCACCCAGGATAATGTACTTTTGAATAACTTAAAGCAACTGATGAAAGCCTTCACTGAATCTGCTACCTTCACTTTTGCAATACATTGCAACTTAATCATGGGAATGATATCTATCATATTCATAGATCCTAGCCACAATGAAGAGGAAGGTGTCTTGTAAAGATGTGCCCAAATGGGAGAGAATTTGGGGGCCATCTTAAATTTTCATTCTTACCACAGGGAGGATGGAGTCTGTGAAGGATAACACAGTGCATGGTTCCCTTCCATTTTCAAATTCAAACTTATTTTAAACATTACAGGCAAAACAAAAACACCGCTTATGTCTACAGGCTACCCGTGTGTAACTTCCAGATCAGATATGGGAAAAGAAATAAATTATTTCATGTTTATAATCCACTGAATTGTGACCCCTCAGTTACAACTAAATGATAACGAATGGATTTCTGATCAAAATTAATAAGCTGTTCATATTGAAGTAAGCCACATGCCTATAGGAGTGATTTTGATAAAATTAAATTTATCAAATTTAAGTCCACATGCCCATAAGAGCGATTTTGATAAAATTTTTCACAATCCAGAGATTGCAAATTTTCTTACGAATGATTTTTGGAGCCTTAGGTCTTATTTAATATCCACAGATATGCTCTGCTGTGTTAATGTTTATAAAACAGCTCTATGTCTGAATGATGCTAGGAGGGTCTTATAATTACAGTTCTTACAACATTACTAGTTACCATTTTATTACTCAATGGATATCAATTATTTTGAAAATGTATATTTTAATATGTAAAAGGAGAGTTGTAAGTTTATTTCAGGAGCAAACAAAAAAAAATAAAACCTGAGTTTGGAAATAAATGTATGTTCAGTGAACTTAGTTTTTTTCCTCCGAAACAAATATAAATTTATCTTTGCTTTTTTTTTTTTTTTTTAAAAGCAAAGGGTTAGCTGCAGTTACTTTTCACAACTGATTCCTGCTAAGCTTTTTCTTAATTAAAATAATGTGTTATTGACTAACAGCAGTTATAAATGCACATAATACAAATATCTTCTCATATTTATTGCTCCTCTTTGTTATTTACAAAGAGCGCCAGGTTATTACCAGATAATTTATTCTCTGATAATTCTCTTAATAAGGAGATAAAATTCAGGAAGTGCTTTAAAAAGACATTATGGCTGAAAAGTGTTAGTGAGAAAAGCTATAGACCTAAACAGCTTTTTCATTACTTTGGATTTTATGTTTTTAATAATAGATTGAATAGTTAGTTGCCTGCTTGACAAGTTTATTGTCCTGATCCAGTTGCCAAGTGAGAAACATTTCCAAAGTGACAGCAGGTATTAAAAACACCTACAAATGATTCAAGCCATTATGAAGTCGTAAAACTTGAGATGGGGTGTTTGCCGGGCTTTGCTCAGTTAGCCAGGCTTTTCCTCCAAGCACTGGGCCCCCAGCTACTGCAAGTTGAGATGGCAGACATTTCAAGGTGAAAGCATCAATTTAACTGAAACTCTCAGGCTTTTCCTCAAACTAAATAGAGTGTTTTTCTTATATCTGAATATTTAAAGCTGATCATTAACTAACCTGGATTAAGAATAGAGGTAATAATGATTATGCGTTTCTTGGAAAATGTCCAAAGTATTCATAAAAAGCAGCTCTGTTGTGACTTCCTGATCCCATATTTTTGTTTTATATTTTGTTATGTCTGTGAAAGGAAGGTATCACTTCAGATTTCTTTGTAATGAAGATGCTTAGCAATTTTTCTATTGTTGAGGGTTGGGTTTATTTAAAAGGCTCTGCCTTCAGTTTGCTGAAATATCATACAGGGGTTGTAAATCCAAATGACATTTTTGGTCCAGGAAAGTAATGTCAACATGTAAATAAAAAAGAGGGTTGAGGCAGTAAGGAGTATAGCATCTGATGTGAACAGGACAACACCAGCTTCACCTAATTACATGTTCAATTTTATTTTAAACATACAAGCTAAACAAACCACTGCTTAGGTGGATAAGCCACCAGTTTGAACAAGTGGTTGAAAAGACACCCTGATATCTCTCGAGTGTGAAAGAAGTTCTTCTTAAGTATTTACCTACCATGGCTAATTACTGTTTTACTTTAAAATTGGTACATTCATGACTTAGAAGCATTGTGTGCTCTTAGCCAAGGGCTTTAAACTTTGGAGCTGTAACACCCTATTATTGGGTTTCTTTCCGAACACTCCCTTAACTGTGCATTGAATAATATGATATGAGAAACTATTACATTAAAACTGAAAGATGCATTTATTGTATGCCATTTTTAAATTGAAAAAGAAGTGAATTTTGTTTAAAAATGGTTAAACACATATTTATCTCTGTTCCCTAGTGAATCCCTTTAAAGTAAGAGTAATTACATTTTTTAAAGTACATGTCAAACAGAACCAAGGAAATGGTGGTGGGGAGTAGGTAACAGTGGGTAATTGCTGGTGGGATTGCAACACATTTTTTGAAGATAGAAAGTGGACAGTTGGGTGGGAAGTGACTAAGGGAAGAGGCTGAAATCTAAGTACATACAGAGGGGTGTTAACAGTGTCAGTTGATTTATCTATCAAAATCCTAGAATAACTCAGAAATTTAAGGCATGAGGTCACTAGAAGGATGGAGGCGAAGGATAAGATGAAAATTGGGAGGGGTATTTGGAAGGACTGAAGAACTAATTAGAATCCGTGGATACCTTTTCCTATTCCACACAGTAAATGAGCCCAGCCCCGTCCTTAAGAAAACTGGCTATTTATTTCCTGAAACAATCATACTCTGGACTCTGGGACACAAGGCACAAAAGGAGAGGTTGAGGTGCTGAACTGCAAACAGATGTTTGGCTTCAAGGATACTGGCAGCTGGAGAAATACCCCAGGCAGAAGACTGGAGGTTTGGGAAAAATAAATCCTCTCAAAGAGATACACAGGTAGTAATATTAGGGACTCTCTCACTAACCACGTAGTAATGAAGTTCAACAGTCCCAATAGTTTTTAGTGTATGCTTTTAAAAAAATTAAAAATAAATGTGTATTTGTCATTTAAATTTTAAGCAAATAGAAAAGCAGAGAAAATAGCATAACACACCCATGAATATTACCAAAGTTTTAAAAAAGATGCTATAATATTGACCATATTAGCTTCACCGTATTAGTTTCAAAGTATCCCCTTTAAGAAAAATAAATTATTAATAGATATTGCTAAAGTAGCATCTTAATCTCTTTACTCTCAATTCCTTTCTTTCACCTGAGGGCTAACCACTTTCCTAACATTGTCCTGGATCATTCCCATGTAAGTTTGTCTATATTTACTATACATATGTCTCCACAAATAATGTATATAATTTCTTTGTTTAAAATATTTGTAAATTATATTATCATTGTATTTCTTGGATTAATCCTGATTAATCATAATTGAATAATTCAATTATGAAGATATGAATTATAAATATATTCAATTATGGATATTTATATTATGATATGAATGAACACACTTTCAGCTATGAATATATAAGAATATGATACATACAGTATTAATATATATTCAGTTATGGTTGATGGGGGTTAATTCAAGAAACACAATAATATCATTTATAAATATTTTTATATTTATATATAAATATTGGAAAATTGGAAAATCACCTGCAAAAGGATGAAACTAGGGTGCTATCTGTCATCATATATCAAAATTAACTCAAAATTAATCAAAGACCTGAATATAAGATCTGAAACAATAAATTGCCTAGAAGAAAACATGGTACTAAACTTATGGACCTTGGGTTGAGAGAGGATTTTATGAATTTGACCTCAAAGGCAAGGGAACTTAAAAGCAAAAATAAATGAATGGGACTATATCAAATGAAAGAACTTCTGCATAGCAAAAGAAACCATCAACAATACAAGGAGGCAAGTGACTGAGTGGGAGAAGATATTTGCGAACAGCATCTCTGATAACGAGCTAATATCCAAAATACATATAGAACACATACAACTCAACAACAAAAAAGCAAATAATCCATTTTAAAAATGGACAGATGAACTTCTTTCAAGAAGATATAGAAATGGCAAACAGATATATGAAAAGATGCTCAACTTCACTAGCTATTAGGGAAATGCAAAACAAAACCGTGATGAGATACCACTTCATACCTGTTGGAATGGCTATTATCAACAAAACAAACAATAACAAGTGTTGTAGAGGTAGAAAAAAAGGAACCTTCATACACTGCTGGTGAGAATATAAACTGGTACAGTCACTATGGAAAAGAGTATGGAGGTTCCTAAAATAAATTAGAATAACCACATGACCCAGCAATTGCTCTTCTGGATATCTATCCCAAAAGTTTGAAAATATTTATCTGTAGAGATATATGTATCCCTGTGTTCATTACAGCATTATCCCCAGTGGCCAAGACATGGAAACAACAAAATGTCCTTCAACAGATGATTGGATAAAGATGTTGTGTATATATACACAATGGAATTTTACTCAGCCATAAGAAAAGATGAAATACTGCCATTTGCGACATGGATGGATCTTGAGATTATCATGTTAAGCGAAATAATTCAGGCAAAGAAAATCAAGAATCATCTGATTTCTCTCATTTGTGGGATATAAAACTGACAGCAACAAACAAATAAGACAAAATTTTACAGACAACAGTTTAGTGGTTACCAGCAGGATAGAAGGGAAGGGGAAGGCAGGAAAGGGTAAAGTGTCAAATATATGGTGATGGAAGGAAATTTGGCTTTCGGTGGTGAATACACAATGCAATATACAGACAGTGTATTATATAATTGTACACTTGAAACCTATGTAGTTTTATTAACCAATGTCACCCCAATAAATTTAATAAAAAAAATGTGGAACAGGAAATAAACTAGAGACTCATAAAAACATCTTAAAATTATTGATTAAAATCTAGAATATATATTCACATGTACATATTATTTGCATGCCTTCTCACTTTTTTGTTTAATCAATTTTATCAGAAGTGTTTATTTTACTAGTGAATTTGTTTTTTCGTCTGTTTTCTAGTTTATTGATTTTCTCTCTTCATTATTTCTTCTTTTGCTTTATTTGGCTTAAACTTTAACATTTTTGAACACTTTTGAATTCCTAATATATGCATTCAAGTTTATAAATTTCCCTTTAAGTGCTGCTTTAGTTGCAACTTATAAATCTTGATACTTATGTTTATTGTCATTCAGTTTTTGAATCTTGTCTAATTTCTACTTTGCTAAGAGAACCAAAATATTTAGTTTTCACAGCACATTATATATTCATAAAAGTCTTGGAATGAAAAATGAACCAAATAAACACTAAACAATTGTCATTTGATGCAAATTAAAAGTCATATTTTGCAGAGTGACATGTACGTCCACTCTCTGTGGCTACCTATGTTAAATCATTGCTTTTGGAGATACTCTTGTTGAAATCAGTATTACCTTTTGACGTAGATACTGACATTTCTCCAGCAGATTGTGTCTTTTGATTTTCACATGGTAAATGATATCTTTGTGACTCTCATGGTAGATGGCAAATGCAAACAAACATTTCAAGCAAGTTATACATTTGTCATCAACTTGCTTAAGAAATGGAAATTTGGTACTTACGTTTTTCATAAATATGTACTTCTTTTGGCTCATTGCTTTCCAATTGGTTTACTGAGAAATAATGATGAATTAGCAAACCAGAAATAAATAAATAATTATAGATTAACAACAAATAATAAACGACAAAACCGCTATAACCAGAATGTTCATACTAGTCTACATACACTGTAGAAGGATTGGTCAGCCTCTATATCATGCTTATATTTCAAACATTACCCTGCAATTTCCCACATTTCCATTTACCCAGCTAACTGATAGTTTTGTACATCTCACAAGTTGTGGAACCTGCCACAGCATAACTTACTGGACACCACATGACAGGGCAACACTTCTCCCACAGCCAGTCCCCAGACCAGACGGAGGTTGATATCTCTAGCTTCTAGCTTCTCAGAGCACTTGTTTTATCAAGTAGCACCTTGCATGTTGTACTGAGAGGAGGGTTAGTCTCGTATGTTTGCAGAGGGTTCAGAAAACAGAGATGGGCTTTTACAGCTCATTGCTCAGAATTAACTATGTATTGCAATGAGAACTGTTCACTGAGCACATGTTATATCTACTACTAAATAAGATCCTGTTAGAAGTTATAAGAACAAAGAGGAGGCCCGCCAGTCCTTGGACTTAGGATCCTTCATCAGAAATTTTCAAATATTAATAATATTTGACCTCCATATTCTAAAGTAAAATGATTCTGCATTTTACAACACTCAGTGGCAAAGCAAGGTGAATCAGACTACCTAATTTTGTTCTCATTGGCAACAAAAGATTTATATTAATGGAGTATTGAAGAGTTAACTTAAATAGAAATCCTATGTGGGCTTCTTGATTCTTGCATTACACAACTTCCTTCCGGGTTCATGTTTTCTTTTTGTGTAGTATGGTATTTAGCAGTTCTTCTAAAAGGGTAATGGATATTAACATTCTTAGACCTCATATGTTTGAAAAATATAATTGTTTTTGATTCTTTTATATTCTGAGTATAAGATTCTAATTTTTTATTTATTTTCCACAAACTTTTTGATAATATCATATCATTGTTTTCTGAATATATTGTTGATGATAACAAATCTGCCAACAATCAGATTCTTATTCCTTTGTAGGTAACCTGTCTTTTCTCTCTGGTGACTTTTAGGATTTTCTCTTTATCCTAAATGTTTTTCAGTTTCTCTAATATTTTTCTAAAGGGGTGTGTGTGTGTGTGTGTGTATTTTATTTTATCTCTATTATTTTGCTCAATACTCAGGGGGCTTTTAAAATTTAAGGACACATGTCTTTTGTTCAGTTCTGAAAAATTCTCTGCCATCATCTGTTTCAACTCACCATTCTCTTTATTCATTTCTTTTGAAATTCTATTATGTTTAAATTTTGTTTTATTAGTCAATTCCTACATTTTCTCAATTTTAAAGCTTTTTAGTTTGTTACCATTCTGGTCTCTCTTCTTTGAGATTCCATTAATTTTATTTTCCTATTTACTAGTTTCCTCTTCGGTTTTGTCAGTTCTAATATTTAGTTTCTTTTAAAAATATTAATAAGCATTTTTCCCTAAGTTTTCTAATTTAGCCTTTTAAATATTTGATGGTACTTACTTAATAATGGTCTATTTATATCTTCCAACTTCCCTTTTTTGTGGTTGCTGTTTATACCTTTGTTTATGAGGCTTTTTCAAAGATAAATACTTTAAAGCTCTTTATGGGTTTATTTTATCTTTCTAATTTATAGATTTTTGGGTACAAAATTCCATTGGTGCAGGTGTTTCTCATAAACTTCGTTATTATAGCTTATGAGCTCAACTTCTAGAAAAGGTTTCTCCTTTGGGTGCTTTGTGTTGGGACAATTTTTGTGAGAAGTGGTCTTATGGTTTTCTTCTCTCTATATATGTATTTTTCCTTATTGCCCTTCACCTTTCCCCCCCTTTTGTAATTTTTCAATTACAGTTGACATTCAATATTATCTTATATTTCAGGTGTACAGCATAGTGGTTAGACATTTGCATAAGGAGTGGTCCCCCTATCTAGTCTGTTGATAGGGGCCTCGGGCAGTGGATCTAGCCCTGCAACTACACTTGGAGGAGAGCTTCATTGTAACCTAGGCTTCTATTCTGATTGAGCTTCTAATAAAGGCCCAGTCTGTCGAGCCTGAACTAACTGCATTTGAACAGAGAGGGAAGTGAGTGCAGCTTGTAATCTTTGCACCTCTGCTTCCAAGGGGGATCCAGTTTGGGTTGGTCATTTTTAGAGTATCTGATTCCTTTATGTCTAGGATCGATCACATCCCTAACCAAATTCCATAAGGAAAAAGTGTCTACTGGTACTTCAGAGGGTCCATGAGCATCATAATATCCCTGCAAATGCTCTCTTACCTTTTCCCAAGTTTCTAAGTTTAAAGTCCCTTCTTCTGGGAACCAGGGACATATTTGTACTACAAACTCTAAGAATCGAAGCAACTGTGCTTCACTGGTTTTAATTCCTCTAGTTTTTAGCATGCTCCTTAATATGTGGGTAAACAGCCTTTTACTGTTCCCCTGTCCCATTTTATTTTACTCCCGACTATGGTATCTCACCGCTTTCACCAACCTTATTCGACGCGTCTCATTTGCAAGCGGTGTCCTTCACTGATTCCCCAGTATTCAGGTCCCTGTTCGGGCGCCACTTGTCGGAGCCTGCCGACGAGACGAACGGTTCCTGAAGTGGGGAGTGAGGATTGAGAAAAAAATAGACAAGAGACAAAGATGGGATCGGGAGGGCGAGCAGTTCTAATTAGACTGCAGCGCCTACTTTATTTTTCAGCTTTCTTTTATACACACAGAAACAAGAAGGTTACATAAAGCGGCTGAGGCAGCAAGTACAGATTAGTTATGTTTTCTCAAAGTTTGGCCCTGACTGTTCTTAGACCTTTAGATATTTTCCCATTCCCAGGGTAGCAGGTGTCTGTTTGTTCTTTATGCTTATCGGAGTTCCCCTTAGCGATCCTCCCAAACTCTGCTTGAAGTTACATTTTCTTAACCCTTAATGCTCCAGCTCCCTACATATTATCAACAAAACAAACAATAACAAGTGTTGTAGAGGTAGAAAAAAAGGAACCTTCATACACTGCTGGTGAGAATATAAACTGGTACAGTCACTATGGAAAAGAGTATGGAGGTTCCTAAAATAAATTAGAATAACCACATGACCCAGCAATTGCTCTTCTGGATATCTATCCCAAAAGTTTGAAAATATTTATCTGTAGAGATATATGTATCCCTGTGTTCATTACAGCATTATCCCCAGTGGCCAAGACATGGAAACAACAAAATGTCCTTCAACAGATGATTGGATAAAGATGTTGTGTATATATACACAATGGAATTTTACTCAGCCATAAGAAAAGATGAAATACTGACATTTGCCACATGGATGGATCTTGAGATTATTATGTTAAGCGAAATAATTCAGACAACAAAAATCAAGAATCATATGATTTCTCTCATATGTGGGATATAAAACTGACAGCAACAAACAAATAAGACAAAATTTTACAGACAACAGTTTAGTGGTTACCAGCAGGATAGAAGGGAAGGGGAAGGCAGGAAAGGGTAAAGTGTCAAATATATGGTGATGGAAGGAAATTTGGCTTTCGGTGGTGAATACACAATGCAATATACAGACAGTGTATTATATAATTGTACACTTGAAACCTATGTAGTTTTATTAACCAATGTCACCCCAATAAATTTAATAAAAAAAATGTGGAACAGGAAATAAACTAGAGACTCATAAAAACATCTTAAAATTATTGATTAAAATCTAGAATATATATTCACATGTACATATTATTTGCATGCCTTCTCACTTTTTGTTTAATCAATTTTATCAGAAGTGTTTATTTTACTAGTGAATTTGTTTTTTCGTCTGTTTTCTAGTTTATTGATTTTCTCTCTTCATTATTTCTTCTTTTGCTTTATTTGGCTTAAACTTTAACATTTTTGAACACTTTTGAATTCCTAATATATGCATTCAAGTTTATAAATTTCCCTTTAAGTGCTGCTTTAGTTGCAACTTATAAATCTTGATACTTATGTTTATTGTCATTCAGTTTTTGAATCTTGTCTAATTTCTACTTTGCTAAGAGAACCAAAATATTTAGTTTTCACAGCACATTATATATTCATAAAAGTCTTGGAATGAAAAATGAACCAAATAAACACTAAACAATTGTCATTTGATGCAAATTAAAAGTCATATTTTGCAGAGTGACATGTACGTCCACTCTCTGTGGCTACCTATGTTAAATCATTGCTTTTGGAGATACTCTTGTTGAAATCAGTATTACCTTTTGACGTAGATACTGACATTTCTCCAGCAGATTGTGTCTTTTGATTTTCACATGGTAAATGATATCTTTGTGACTCTCATGGTAGATGGCAAATGCAAACAAACATTTCAAGCAAGTTATACATTTGTCATCAACTTGCTTAAGAAATGGAAATTTGGTACTTACGTTTTTCATAAATATATACTTCTTTTGGCTCATTGCTTTCCAATTGGTTTACTGAGAAATAATGATGAATTAGCAAACCAGAAATAAATAAATAATTATAGATTAACAACAAATAATAAACGACAAAACCGTTATAACCAGAATGTTCATACTAGTCTACATACACTGTAGAAGGATTGGTCAGCCTCTATATCATGCTTATATTTCAAACATTACCCTGCAATTTCCCACATTTCCATTTACCCAGCTAACTGATAGTTTTGTACATCTCACAAGTTGTGGAACCTGCCACAGCATAACTTACTGGACACCACATGACAGGGCAACACTTCTCCCACAGCCAGTCCCCAGACCAGACGGAGGTTGATATCTCTAGCTTCTAGCTTCTCAGAGCACTTGTTTTATCAAGTAGCACCTTGCATGTTGTACTGAGAGGAGGGTTAGTCTCGTATGTTTGCAGAGGGTTCAGAAAACAGAGATGGGCTTTTACAGCTCATTGCTCAGAATTAACTATGTATTGCAATGAGAACTGTTCACTGAGCACATGTTATATCTACTACTAAATAAGATCCTGTTAGAAGTTATAAGAACAAAGAGGAGGCCTGCCAGTCCTTGGACTTAGGATCCTTCATCAGAAATTTTCAAATATTAATAATATTTGACCTCCATATTCTAAAGTAAAATGATTCTGCATTTTACAACACTCAGTGGCAAAGCAAGGTGAATCAGACTACCTAATTTTGTTCTCATTGGCAACAAAAGATTTATATTAATGGAGTATTGAAGAGTTAACTTAAATAGAAATCCTATGTGGGCTTCTTGATTCTTGCATTACACAACTTCCTTCCGGGTTCATGTTTTCTTTTTGTGTAGTATGGTATTTAGCAGTTCTTCTAAAAAGGGTAATGGATATTAACATTCTTAGACCTCATATGTTTGAAAAATATAATTGTTTTTGATTCTTTTATATTCTGAGTATAAGATTCTAATTTTTTATTTATTTTCCACAAACTTTTTGATAATATCATATCATTGTTTTCTGAATATATTGTTGATGATAACAAATCTGCCAACAATCAGATTCTTATTCCTTTGTAGGTAACCTGTCTTTTCTCTCTGGTGACTTTTAGGATTTTCTCTTTATCCTAAATGTTTTTCAGTTTCTCTAATATTTTTCTAAAGGGGTGTGTGTGTGTGTGTGTGTGTATTTTATTTTATCTCTATTATTTTGCTCAATACTCAGGGGGCTTTTAAAATTTAAGGACACATGTCTTTTGTTCAGTTCTGAAAAATTCTCTGCCATCATCTGTTTCAACTCACCATTCTCTTTATTCATTTCTTTTGAAATTCTATTATGTTTAAATTTTGTTTTATTAGTCAATTCCTACATTTTCTCAATTTTAAAGCTTTTTAGTTTGTTACCATTCTGGTCTCTCTTCTTTGAGATTCCATTAATTTTATTTTCCTATTTACTAGTTTCCTCTTCGGTTTTGTCAGTTCTAATATTTAGTTTCTTTTAAAAATATTAATAAGCATTTTTCCCTAAGTTTTCTAATTTAGCCTTTTAAATATTTGATGGTACTTACTTAATAATGGTCTATTTATATCTTCCAACTTCCCTTTTTTGTGGTTGCTGTTTATACCTTTGTTTATGAGGCTTTTTCAAAGATAAATACTTTAAAGCTCTTTATGGGTTTATTTTATCTTTCTAATTTATAGATTTTTGGGTACAAAATTCCATTGGTGCAGGTGTTTCTCATAAACTTCGTTATTATAGCTTATGAGCTCAACTTCTAGAAAAGGTTTCTCCTTTGGTTGCTTTGTGTTGGGACAATTTTTGTGAGAAGTGGTCTTATGGTTTTCTTCTCTCTCTATATATATATTTTTCCTTATTGCCCTTCACCTTTCCCCCCCTTTTGTAATTTTTCAATTACAGTTGACATTCAATATTATCTTATATTTCAGGTGTACAGCATAGTGGTTAGACATTTGCATAAGGAGTGGTCCCCCTATCTAGTCTAGTACTCACCTGGCACTATACGCAGTTATTACCATATTATTGACTATATTCCCTATGCGTTATTTTGCATCACCACGAGTATCTTTTAACTAACAGTTTGTACTTCTTCACTGCCTTAACTTTTTCAGCCTACACCCAACCCCCTCTCATCTCTCACCCAACAAATCTAGTACCCATCTGACACCATATATAGTTATTACAATATTATTGACTATATTCCTTATGCTATGCCCTACATCCCCATGACTACTTTGTAACAACAAATTTGTATTTCTTAATCCCTTTCCCTTTTTCACCACCCCTCAGTCCCCCTCCCATCTAGCAACCATCAAAATGTTCTATCTATAAGTTTGTTTCTGTTTTGTTTGTTTATTTTGGTCTTTAGGTTCCACATATAAGCGAAATCACATTGCTTCTGTCTTTCTCTATTGGACACACTCCACTCAGCACAATATCCTCCAGGTCCATCCATGCCACCTCAGATGGCAAGCACCCATTCCCTTCCATTGTATATGTACCACCTTCTCTTTATCCATTCTTCCATCGACAGACACCCAGGCCGGCTTCACATCTTAGCCACTGTAAATAATACTGCAATGAATATATGGATGCACACATCCCCTCAAAATAGCGTTTTGGGGATCTTCAGATAAATATTCAGAAGTGGAATTACTGGGTACTTCTTTGTCTCTGATTATAGCCCTTGTCTTAAAGTCTATTTTGTCTGGTACAAGTATTGCTACTCCAGGTTTTTAATTTTTTTGTGTGTTTATATTTCATGGAATACCTTTTTCCATTCCTTTACTTTCAGTCTGTGTGTGACTTTCAATCTGAAGTGAGTCTCTTGTAGGCAGCATAGGTAAAGGTTTTGTTTTCTTCTCCATTCAGCCAGAATTTAATTGGAGCATTTAATCCATTTACATTGAAAGTAATTGTTGATAGATATGTAGTTATTACCCATTTATTCATATTTTCGATTTTTCCCCCTCGTTTTAAAGAAGCCCCTGTAACCTTGTAATACTGGTTTGGTGGTGATAAACTCCGTTAGCTTTTTCTTGTCCTGGAAACTGTTGATCTGTCCTTCGATTTTAAAGAATAGCCTTGCTGCGTAGATTATCTTGGTTGTAGGTCCTTGTTTTTCATCACTTTGAATATTTTGTGTCAATCCCTTCTGGCTTGCAAAATTTCTGTTGAGAAATCAGCTGACAATCTTACAGAAGCTCCCTATAAGTTACTAGTTTCTTTTCCCTTGCTGTTTTTAGGATTCTCTCTGTCTTTAACCTTCGCCATTCTAATTATAATGTGTCTTGGTGTGGGCCAGGATTAATCTTGTTTGGGACTCTGCACTTCCTGGGCTTGGCTATCTATTTCCTTTGCCAGATTAGGGAAGTTTTCAGTCATTATTTCTTCAAATAGGTTCTCAATCTCTGGCTTTCTCTCTTCTCCTCTGGTACCCCTATAATGTGAATATTGTTATGCTTGATGTTGTCCCACAGTTCTCTTAAACCTTTTACTGTTCCAATTGTGTGTTTTCTGCCACCTTGTCCTCCACATCACTGATTCAATCCTCTGCCTCATCTAGTCTGCTGGTGATTCCTTCTAGTGCATTCTTCATTTCAATTATTGTATTCTTCGCTTCTGACTGGTTCTTTTTTATGGTTCCTATGTCCTATTTTATGCTTGCTCTCTCTTTGTTGAAGTTCTCACTAAGTTTCTTGAGCATCCTTATAACCATTATTTTAAACTCTCTCTCTGGTAGATTCCTTGCCTTCATTTCATTTAGTTCTTTTTCTGGAGTTTTCTCCTGTTCTTTCATTTGGGACATATTTCTTTGTTTTCTTATTTTGGCTCCCTCTCTGTGTTTGTTTCTATGTATTAGGTAGATTTTCTATGTCTCCCAGTCTTGGCTAGTTGGCCTTATGTAGTAGGTGTTCTGTGGCGCCCAGTGGTACAATCTCCTGTTCACCTGAGCTGGGTGTTCCAGGAGTATACCCTGTGTGAGATGTTGTGCCCTCCTGTTACAGTTGAGCCTTTATTGCTATGGGCACATTAGTGTGGATGGGATTGAACCTTAGGGTGTTGGGCTGTGGGGTTTGGCCACGTCTACAGCTTATGGGCTGCTGTGCAGAAGGCTTACCCCAAGGAGCGGAATTCACCGCCGTGGGATCTGGTACCTGTTGAGACCACCTGTTGTGTGTACCACTTATGGGGATAATTGGGTGGTGCTCTGCTGTGGTCTGAAGCCTATCTCATTCTTGGCAGGGGCTCTAGTGCAGGTCTAGGTCAGATACTACCTGTGACTGGCAGGTGACTACCTGATAGGAGCTACAAAGTGATCCACGGTTGGTTGCTGCCTGTGCTGGGCCTGGAGGTACATGGGCTAGGCCATGCAACTGAGGACAACCACCACCAGTAGCAGGCCTGGAGTTGCTGCGCAAAAAGCCAGGACACTCCCAGTTCTGCTGCCACTTGCCTGCTCCCTTAAGGTTCAGCTGCTAATAAAGCCTCCTGCAGTATGGAGTTGGGTGTGGCAGGGTCCCAGTGAGTTAGCAGGGTGGAGCAGCAGGGATCACCAGACCAGTCAGATTCCGATTTGGCTGTGGTGAAAGCAGGCTCAACACAGGGAAGATGGCACCTGCCTGCCTTCTGCATGGGAGGGAGACCTCCTCACAAGGAAATGGTGACTATCCTCCAGTCCTTGCCCGAAGTTATACAACTCAGTCTCTTGCTATGTCTCTGACTCTCCCCAAGTCACTGTCCCTCCACTGGAGTCCAGGGTGAGTGCCTTTGTGGGCACTTTAAAGAGGACATCTGGTTTTGTTGCAGCCTTTGGTCCCATCATGATGGTCAGAATCCCCACTATTTTTCATAGCCAGATGTTGTGGATGTTCCTCTTCCCAGCAACAGTGCTCTGGGCTGGGGTCCCTTGCTCCTCCATGGGGACCCTCTGTGGCTGAGATGTCTTTCCCAATTTTCAACAGCCATGTGGGTGTGCGACAAGCCCATTTCATGTCTCCGCCCCTCCTTCCAGTCTCGATGTAGCCTCTTTTTTATATCCTTAGTTATAAAACTAGACTTAAGCTAGACTTCAGATGGTTCTCCAGGTTTGTTGTTCTATAATTTAGTTGTAATTTTGATGTCTTCATGGGATGAGGCAAGCACAGCCTTTATCTACTCTGCCCTCTTGGATCTCTCTCTTCTTCTTTCTTTTTTCTCTTTTTCTCTCTTGATTTTTTATTCTTTCTCTTTGTTCCTTTCTTCCTTTCCCTTCCTTCCTCCCATTCATTCTCCTTGTTTTTTTTTTTTTTTTAAGGGAAGAAGTTGCTCTTTTTAAACTACAGAGGTTTTTCTTTTTTCTTTTCTAGAGCAGCAAAATATTTAAAATTATCTAAAGACATTTTTATTATTTATCATTTCTGGGTTTATACAGGAAGAGAGAGCTTTCAAAATATATAGTCTTGACACAGAAACCAAACCATTTTACTTTTACATTAAAACTAGCTGCATTAATACAAATGACAACAAGAAAGTTGCATATATTTGGAACGTCTTATCCTGTGGAGAGCTCTTCAACCACAGATTGCCATTGAAATCCTCCAGAGCTCGGGGTACATCAGAAAATCTATGGCTTTATATTTTAGCCTGAGAGATACATACGTGACAGTTGGTGATTTAAGTGATAAAGTGTACAGAGATAGTAGTGTGAGAACAAGTTAAAAACGTTTTCTATTTTCTGCTTGGCCAGAGATAAGCTGCTGGATTTTGCTTTTTAAAAAATTCTTTAAAGGAAGGAAAAATATTTTAGGTAGGATTTTGGAGCTGACCATGTAATTCTTGATTCCAAGCAGGGGAAAAAAAAATGTGTGTTATGTATAATAGTTTGATGAGTAGAGGAATTATTGGGCAAGCCTTTTTTTTTTCTTAATATTCCTCTTAAAATGAACATATGGACATATAATGAGTGCAAATCGAGTAAATGTTGTCAATGATTATAACTATTTAAATATTTCCAGAAGGTATTCTAATCTTTCAAATAAGACTTGGATTATTGACGTTCAGGAAGAATTAACATAAAATATTAGCATTATTGTAATACCAAGGGAATGAAAACAGGATAAAAATAGCAAACACTTTTGAGACTGTGCATGAGGTCAGTGTACAGTCTAATGAACTCTTGAAGCCTTTAAAAATAACTAAAGAGATTGAGAAAGAGTTTTCTGTGTAAATAATTTTTTGTTGTTGCTGTTATACAGCATAAAATTCAGTTTAAAAATATTAACCATGCATGCTTATTAAAATAAATGCTTGGCTTTAGCTCTCTAACTTTGAAGTATCCTTCACATTTAAATTTGAAGTATAACTATCTAAGTAAGTTGCAAAGCGCACTCTGTTTTAGAAGATTCCAGGGAATGGAAGTCAGTCTTTCTTAAAATTTCCACTAAATTTTGCTGTTTCGTAGTCATACAGCTTTAATATGTATCACTCCAGTGACTTAAAACTCTTCGTCTTGCCTGGACATCTTCTCTTCTTGAACATATTTTAACATTGTCATTGGAAGCTCACATAAGCACAGATTTAACTTTTATTGAAGAATTGCAGATTTCTCTGAATAAACAATGTCTACCTGAAATTTCCATTGGCTTCTTTTGCAAAAGTATATATTAAATCAAAACATGATTCTGTAGTCTTACTCCTATCTTTGGAATGTTTCATTTCTACGGCCAAAAGAACCAATTATGACAACCAAGAATTTGAGTATCAGAGAAAAAGAATTTTAGTTTCTTGTGAAGGTCTCTTTTTGAGAGATCCTATTTACAGTGTACACACACACACACACACACACACACACTGATTGTTCAATTTATTAGATTACTGTCAAAAATATAGATGCATTCATAACCTGGCATATTTACTGTATATAAACCAATCTTCCTGGGAAGCAAAATATAATTAAAAACTGATTTGCAAACAGAATCATTCAGGGCAATGATTTGGATATGTTTATCAACTAGTTCAATCATCTGATTTGGTCTGACACATCCATCTCTATCTACTACAGGGAAAAATCTGACATAAGGACCATACATGCATTTGTTCCCTAAAGATAAACTCTCCACACACTATCATTGCTTATCTGTTTATTTTGTATTTAAAGGCCCATATATCTCTTAAAACTCAACATACACATCAGAGTATATATTGGCCTTGTTCCTTAGTAAATTGCTTTTTATACCAAATTCCATTCATAATACATAACTAACAAAATAAATGTCTTATCTCTTATTTTGTATGTCACCTACTTAGATAAAAAGAAATGTCCTATCAGAAAGTGTATGACATTGCACCATTTTCATCAAACCCAATATATCCTTAGGTGCAATTTCCATAAGGATTGTAAAATGGTTGATGTTCAATTAGTTTAGAACAAGGTTAGAACAACCTCAACTAGATCGATATCATAGGGTACTCAACAGTATAACAGAACTCTTATTTGTTTGAATTGAGTTCCCCAAATTCAGATATTATAAAGATCATTAAATTAAAAACAAATTAAAGCTGGTTCTAAGTCCCCACAGAGCAGTGCTGATAAAACATCCTATATTACTCAATATTGGCTCTTTCTATATCTCTGTTGGCTTTTAAGAATATCACCGGGGTTATGTGTTCCAAAATGGCAACATCTGTGTTAATTACTATTGTATCACCGTTGCCACAGTTGAACATCAGACTTCTGAAACTTGTGGAGCATTGATATGTTCACATCAAACCCATCCACGTATAGTAGGCTTAAGCAGTGGGACATACAACAAGCTTGGTTAGACATAAACAACTGCTATTGACCTGGCTTATCATGTTCAATCTCCAAGGCACCCCTCCCCACATGGGCTGCTGCATGCATCTAAGACAAAAATCATGGCTTTTGTAGAATCTACCTATTTCTCAGGTCATTAAGAATCTCGGCCTTTATTGGGTCATGTCACTATCTCCTAGCTATCTAAGCACTAGACACTTCCCAGTCGCGCTCTAGAGATGTCTAGCTTTCTTGCTTTATATGCCTAACTTTAGGATCAGAGCTCAGTGGATTATTTCCTACAATTATGCCTGTGATACTTGAGGCAGCTAAAAACTTCCCTCAGAGGGATAGATAATAAGGAACTTAGACCTTGGACACAAGGCCTGGTTCTTATTCTAAGAGAAAGGTAAAGGAGAAGATTTGTTACACTTTCTCTGCTACACCAAGACCAAGACAGAAATTCATATCTTACATCCTGCCACAGAATCTTTGGCTCATGCGTGGTGATAATAAAAGGTCACACTTTGAACTGTTACCCTGTGCAGGACTGTTTTCATGCTAGAAATCTATTAACTCTGCATATTTACATCGCATATGTTAACTCATTTAATCTTCAAAAGAATCCAGTGAAGTAGAGACTATTGTTAACATTTATGGATACAAAAATTGAGGCAAGGAGAAGCTGACTTTCTTAGCCAGGTCTCATGCAGATTAAAACGGCAGAGGTGGAATTTGAACCTTGGCAGTGTGGTGCCGTGTTATGGCTGTTAGCCACTATATTAGATTGTTTCCCCAAAAATCTCTAGTGAAGACTGTTTGGATTTTAAAAGGCCAAGTACTCTTCATCTATTATTTCCTCTATTTGCCAATGGAATCAATTTTATTGTTGCTGTTTTTACTTTTTAGGGTATTAATATTTTTGAGTACTTTTTGTGAGACTGGTACTAACTGTGCAATTTTACCAATATAATTTGTTTTGACTGACCCTCCTAGCTCTATCTTGTAGGTGGTATTACATCTGATTTATGAGTAAGGAGCTCAGATAAAGGCTTATTATTACCTGCCATCCAGTCCAAAACCTTCAAGTAAAGATCTCTCTTCTCTAATTATACAGAGATAGCATTCTGCTCTCTGAGATTTACAACACCTACTTCCAGTAGCATTTTTTTTTTTTTTTGTTTTCTTTGCATTATTGTGCTTTCATAGATTTCACTATGCTCATCCTCAAAGCAAGATTTTGAAAATCAGTAAAACCATCAATGGAAATTAATTGAAATGTTTACATACAACAATTTTAATTAAAAAACAGTTTATCTTTAGCTTCGATAGCTGAAGTGTCAAAATAGAAAGAAAGAAGAAAAAGCAAAAATTCTTTTATCCTGAGGTATTTTTTTCAGTATGTTTAATTTTTAGTATATTTAATTTTCTCTATTAAAATTCATGTTTTTAGTAATAAAGAAACTGGTTCCATAGTTCGACAAGTGTACTAATCACTAGTACTATTGCCCAGTCCAACTTCCTGGGTTATGCTGTCATAGGGCTTTGGAGAAACTTAAAATAATGTGAATAACGTTAAAGGTGAATCCACCGTATAAGAAGACCCTCAGGCTTCTTTTTCCTCTAGGGAAATGTTCCTCTGAATGTGTTTGAGTATTCATTCATCCATTTTCCATTTAATCTCCTACAGCTGATGCAAAGATAAGAATCAACATATAAAAAGTACTCAGAATATATTCACACAGTAGTTTCAGTGATTTCTGTTTTTCTCTCATGCTTCTGGATCCTCTTTCATAATCACCTTTGCTGAAATCTCCACTACCCGAAATCTGAACGTTTGATTTTCCCAGATTTATCCTTAGCGTCTTTTTCTCTTTTTCTTTCTTTTTTTTTCTTTTTCAAATTCTTTTTTGTCTTACTGGGTTTTCTCATCTATTTACTTGAGTTCAATTTCTGTGTAGATGAGGATGGTTTCCAAGTTCCTATCTCTGAATTCAGGGCCTTGTTTCTTTAAATAAGTTGCATCTGTTCTTGGATGACTTTCAAGTACCTCAAACTCCTCATCCTCAAAACTGGACTAATGATCTTTTTCCAGTATTTTCTTAGTGTGTTGTGGCACCATCCATCCAGTTGCTCATGCCAGAAGTTTGAAATCTATTCTTAACATCTCATTTAACCCCACACATTCAGGAAACCACCATAGTCAGTGAATTCCAACTTCTCATTGATTTTGTTTTCAGGTTTTATTTTCTCTTCATCTCTGCTAACAATCTCTAGTTCAGTCCAGTGTCACCTCTCCAAATGTCCCCTTAATGCTTCCCACAGGACCAAACTATTACTCTTTCCAATTCATTATTCATAAAGCATTCAGAAATATCTTTGAAAATACAAGCCTAATATTGTTACTCTTTTGCTTAAAGCTCTACAGTGTTTTTCGGTTGCTTTTATGACCATGCCCCAAAATCTTTATGGTGGCCCCAAAGACCCTGCATAATATCCCTGCCTACATCCTCAGTAATAATGTAATTTTTCCTTTTATTCCTTATGATTTAGCCATGGTGCCTTTTTCTTTTTCCTTATCATTTCCTTAAATACACACAGCTCTTCCTACTTCAGGGAGTACAAGATACCATGAAGCAGTGCTGTATAGTTGACTTTTAAGAAATTAGTGATCATTCTAGTGCACATTTTTTTTTTTTTAAGAAAATGCCATGCATCTAATTTGTGTATTTACTTGTGTTATTTACAGAGATGATAAATTGGGTTATGCCTAAATGTAATAAAATATGACCTTTACTTTTTTTCCATAATGAGTATATTTATAAATCCCACTAATGTATAGAATTCTGTAACATTTATCCAAGGCTGCATTACATTGTGAAAATTGAATGCTCTTTCTATGTTATCCTAATACCCTTTGATTTGTGATCACTAGTGAAGTTTTTCATTTCCTAGAACTCCTTGTCAGCACAATCTTTCTTCAAACTGTGGTTCAGCACGACTTCTATATTTTCTTCCTCTTGAGCTTTTCTTTTTTTTCGCTTTGATGTGTTATCAGTGCCCTGGGTGAACCTTGCCTTGCAGTGTATTCTGCCAGCTCAGAGTGTAACATCTACTAGGAGGCTTAAATGGGGGAGGAGGAAGGGTTTGAAAGAACTTTGGAGACAGAAACCAGAAATAATTTCCCCCTTTCAAATGAAAACTTATTTCCTTCAATCTGTTGATTGCCTCCTTCTAATCTGCTACTTGTAGCTTTTAGTGACAGAAGTTGCTGCAAGGTAAGACAGCTATACTCAGGCAGTTGACTGTTGGGGAAGACAATTTTTTCTTCTAGTCTTCTAGGTTTTTTGCCTGTTCTAATAATCAAATTAACATAAAACAGATTAACAGGAAGAAAAAAACCAAATTTAATGACATACATATATGGGAGCACCATAAGACTACGAGACCCCCAGGGGGTCAGGAAGCTCAGACTTATGCCATCCTAAGAGAAGGAGGAGGTAGGCGTCTGGGGCTTCAAAGGGAAGGAAGACAATTCACAGGAAGATTTGAAAGGCAAATATTTGGTAAGCAAATGTTTGCCATGCCAAGCAGGGACAATGAGACACAGAAAGGACTTTGTAAAAACAGGCCCTGTTGAACTTCCCCCAGCTTTCCACACCTACCCAACCACTTGTAGTTATCTCTAGTGCTAGCTCTCTTCTTAGAACAGACCCACTATCTAAATTCTTTTAGGCAGTTAAGGGAGAGGGAAAAGTGTTTTTTTTGTTTTTGTCTTTTAATTTATTTTTTTAATATGCTGGATATTGGTTGCCTTCAGCTTAAAATGGTCCACGTGCCAAAGGGACACATTTTGGGGAGGCTTGTTCTGAAACCCTTCATGACAAATTGACATAAGTTTAGAGTAGTGAATTAAAGATTCAAAGGAAGAATGACTGCCACTTCTGTCTGTCTTATTGCAATGTTTAGTCTCTATGAGAAGTTAATCATCCTGATAAAAGTTGGGGTAACATAATGCAGCACTCAAGGAGTCTCAGTTTACTTTTCTCTAAATGGGAATATCAGTACTGTGGGGGAAGAGCAAACTCTCCTCTACCCTCAGAGTTCTGCTGGCTGGTCTAACAGGCCAATGGACATGGGATAGAGTAGCAAGAGAAAATAACCAAATTTTATATATATATATATATATATATATATATATATATATATATATATATATATATATATGAACTCCACATACATGAGAGAGAGTCAGAGACCCCACATGCACAAGAGGTTCAGAGATAGAAAGAGCACTGAGGTATATAAGACATCCTGAGCTAGAGATGAGGTAATGTACCTTGGGGATAAGAAGAACAGATGTTTAGTAAATACACATTAGCTGTGCCCTATAGAAGCCGTCTCTGATAATCTCTTACGGAAGAGACCCCTAATTCAAACTTTCTTCCCCTAGGGAGTTAAAGGGAAGGGCAGAAGTTTCTCTTGAGCCTGTGACTAAAATTGCCTTTAGCTCAAAGTAATCTGCATACCACTGAGGCACATCGTGGGGTGACTCATTCTGAACCTCCACAATACTCACTTCATGGAACTGTGACAATAGTAAAAAGGAACAAAAGATACTAAGTGTTTGGCACGTGGCGTACACTTAATAGCTCTTAATAGCTGAACTTTCTTCCCCTCACCTCTCAAATTTCTCATCTAGAAATACCTTTTCAGAAACTCTTCTTTGCCAGCCTTGGAGAGTGTTGTATTTTATTTTAGTGGGTACGTTATTTTCTTTAATAGTTATTTCCTTAACCATATTTCTTTCAATAATAGTTGATTGGGATTTTCCACGCCCTGTAAGATCTGTTGCATGGAAATTGTTCTCCTTATGAGAAAGGTCTGTGTGAGCATTGTATATGCCTGGGGTTAAAAGAGCACTGCATATCACACAGCAGAGTTGCCCCCAAATCCTTATTAGACATCTCTCCCCAAACCACACTAACCATGACCATGGATCTTTAACAACCCTTCTGAATTTTTACTCCACTGTTTCCAAGCTCCTTCTCTTTTATTTTTGCCTGTTCGTCTCTGCTCCACATTCCTTCTCTCTTTTCTCTTTCTCCTTTTCCCTTTTTCACTCTCCTTCTCTGTCTTTGTCAATATTTTTTTTCCTGCATTCAGGGTATTTTCTTTCTTCCTATGTGCATATTTTCATTCCCTTTCTTATGTAAATAAATCCCAAACTGGGTCATTTTCCCACTTATTCTGTTCTCTTAGTCATCCTTTATCTGCACCACGGAGGAACTATGTGGTTCTTAGAAAGAATCCTGTTCAGAAGGTGAGGGGGTAGAGTTTGAGAAGACTGCTATCTTTTTATCACAGCATTTATATTGTTAAGCTTCTTTAATGACTGCTAGTCATATAACTATCTAGGTTAAAATTCCTCCATGTCCACTTTGAAAGATCAATTTCTTGATTGCTGCCCTCTCATATATAAATATATTATTTATCTCTACCATGGCACCTGCTTTTTCCTTCAAGTAGGAAGCCTTTGCATCATATACGTGAGCTACTCTGTACTTTTAAAGACATTATCTTCCCCACTTTACTTTCAAAACTATCCTTAACATTGATTTATTAAACATCGCCAGTGAATTTTACCTGACTCTCCTTTCTCTTTCTCAACTGCTTCTATAGAACAGGGTATTTCAAACATCATTTTATGCAATTCATATAATCCTAATCATATGTGTGAAACCAAGTGATATAGTCAGATTCTATTTTTAAAATCGCAAAGACATTTGCAATTAAATGTAATTCTACTCCGAACATTTTTGCAAATGGGCATTTATTATGAAAATTAGAAAACCCTGCTTAATTTACCTATTGTGTAGCTCTCATATTGTATATCTGTTTAAGTTGGTTATACCCAGCTATAATTTTTTATGCTCTAATTCCATTTTAGAGAAACTTCTTTGAACACATAGACTTTGTAAGTATAATTAGTTTTGTTACATTCTTCAACAACTATTAGGGCACTGAAGCCCAAATCACCTACCCCCAATGCAGCTTACCATCTACTTAACATGGTTTTACTATTCCATTGCCTTCATTAGCATAACTGTACTATTCCAGGAGGCATTTGATAAGAGAAACTTCCAGAAAGACCCATCAATTCTTCAATGGAAAGCATCAACAGTTTAAGCCCTAAAAGTCCTCAAACCCCTGACCTTGAAATCCTTACCTTGCTCTTTCTAGCCGTTATGAACTGTGATAATTACACAATCCTTACACAATTGATTCCCCTGCATTGAAAGACCCAGCTAAAGCAAACTTCACATTCTTAGTAAATTCCGACTTTGCCTTTTTCCCTTTGAGACACCAAGAAATCTGTGTCAGTCTTTATTACAGTGAACAAAAAACTCAGAACTGTCTTATTAACAGAGGTTGCTTTGGTGATACTTAGGGAGCCACCACTCCACAGCACCTTATAGCTAATGCTCCATAAGTTCAGTTAAAAAACACACAATTCAGTATCTGCTAAAAGAGAAACCATCACGTTTTGGTAGTTGCAAACTTTTAATGTATTTGGGCTCTGGAAGTTGGAAAGTGCAGCATAGACACCATGGTTTAAGCTGACACAGACCTACGTATTTAATGCTAGTGTTCAAATGCTAAATAGCGGTGAGTGTTAAGTGACAGAACAGCTCATATTTCACTGTGTGATTGGAGTACACTTCCATACTTGTTTCATGAAAGCCTTTAAAAGTTACAGGCAGAGGTTAACAGTAATTGCAGTTTTTCCCTTCTCTGGCTTTAATAAATGCCTTTAGGGCAATTCATTCTGTAAATCAAGCAGCAGACAAAAAGTAATGCACTGCTAACCTCTAAAGTGTGTGAAAAACTTAGTTCGTAAAATATGTATGAAGAGCACAGTGTTGCGATGATAATGATACTTCCTCTCTGGGTTATTCTGCCAAAGGAGTTGGTAGATTCAGGTCTCTAGTTCTTGATTTCTTTTGATTGGAATTGCTCTTCGTTTTATATTTCGTCAATTTTCTGTTAGCATATATAAACATACAGAAGCTCTAAAATGGCGATGAGTAAGGCCGACACATCATCGTGGCACCAAGCTGGAAAAGACTCTGAGGACTTGCATAGAGCTAAGTGATTCATGCAAGGAGTGTTTCCCGAGCCCCTGATGTGTATTCTGTCTGCCTGACTGGGAGACAACAATGAACAGTATGAACAAGTATGTGTCCTCAAGGAGCTTATATTCTAGTGTGGGGAGAAAGACTTCCATAACAGTTGGTAAAAAGATAACGAATGGAATGGGCTGTGCAATAAATAAAACCCGATCATGTCATAAAAAAGAAAAGAAAATAAACATACAATAGTTTTCTTGGTGAAGTTGCATAGCATTAGGTGGGTTGTATTAGGAATTCTTATATACATAGCAGTCTTCTCTGGAAAAGGGATATTTTAAAAATGAATATATATTGAAACATCAAATATGTATGTATATGAGCAAAAATATGTAATTGTTTTGATCTAATGCCGTTATTGTAAATGTAGATTTATATGAATTAGTTTCTTATATACGAAACGTAAAAAATGCTAATCTTATTTTAAAAGCATAGCAAAACTTAATTGATGTTGATGTCACTAATTTAGAGTACTTGAAAAATAAGAAAGGGACAGGGGCGATGCCTTATTTTAATAAATGTTCTTATTAATAGGCACATGCAATTGAAGGATGCTTTTTAAGATGTAGGTAAACAGTAATTTTAATTCCCCCTGAAATTTAAAAGGGAAGATGAACATCTGGATCAGAAAACATGTATTTCCTGTTGAGTAGTAAAGAATGAACCTTACCCAAAGAGAGGTCTGGTCTTTGCATTCAGCTCCTGGGGAGTGATCACTAAGTCCTCAGAATGTCCTGCCTAATAAGAGTGCCTTTGTTTACCTGAGGTCCTTGGTCCACACCAGGTAGCTTAACGATGTCATTTATGGTGAGGGCTTGGGCCATATGGTATCAGCGTCACCAGGAGACACTGTGTGAAAGATGTCAGCCACATGGGTAGTCAATCATGTCTGTGTACTGCAGCCCTAATAACTCTGCACACCCAAGCTCAGGTGACCTTTCTTGGCTGGCAATACTCCGTGTGTATTGTCACCCAGCATTGCTGGGAGAAATTCGCATTGCACATGACTGCACTGGAAGAGGACACCTGAAAGCTCTGCGTGTGGCTTTTCTGGGCTCTGTCCTACGTGTCTCTTTTCATGGTTTATCCTAATCTATATCCCTTCACTGTCATAAGCCATAACTATGAGTATAATAGCTTTCAGTGATTTCTTTGAGTCCTTCTAGCAAATTATTAAACCTGAGGGTGGTCTTGGGGACCAAGATTTGTAGTTGGTGTCAGAAGTGAGGGTGGTCTTGGGATTGCCCCCTAATTTTGTGATGGAAATTTATTGAGCACAGGCCTTTCAGGGATCTAGATGAGATAGCATTTCCTCCCCCCCAATGTTTATTATCACCACCTAGCTTTAAAATGATGGTTCATAATCTCATTCTTTTTCCTAAATCAAAATGGCCTATAATTCAGTCCAAATTGCTGAAGTTTCTCAATATTATGGATTTTCATATTACAAGTATACGATGCTTTATATAGTAATAAAGGTAAAATTTTTGATGCTACCTCTCTTTGCAAATTAGTGTAATGTTTATCTGACTACAACTGAACATATCCAAAACTTTGCATGCTAGTTTACTTTAAGACCTTTGCAATTAGTCACACAGGGCTCTTACCTCATGTACATGGTACCGTGCATCGTTTAATGGGAGTTGGCCAATCATATCCCAACATGTGAAAAGGAGAAAGGTCAAAATAGCATTTCAGTTTCTTATATGCTTGTGCCTATTCTTTCCTCTTGATTACTGACTGAAATTATTTTTAAAGTGAGGCTGAAGGAAAGAATATGCTGCTGTCTGGACTTGATGTCTGTCACCGTGGCTTTGCAGTTACTGACAATTTCTTAAACTCTCTTGCCACCAGATTCTCCAGGAGCTGGCCTGTTTCTCTGTGGGCTCACACTCCCTGGTCTCACGCGCCCTGTCTTCCTTGCCTCTGTGTTCATAGCTCTGCTGTACCATAATGGTATGTGCCCATAAAGTTTTAAGATAAACTAGTCGTTGCTTGCCATTGAGATGGAACAAAAGAACTTTGCACATCAGAGCCATAGAGTAATTTGGTGAAGAACATACTATATAGCTAAAATGTTTAGAGAACAATTTTTAGGAAGGCATTAGTTATCTTTTAAAGGCCACTGCCCTGAGAAATAGGGCAACCTAGGGAATGCTAATCAGGTTGGTCATCAGAAATACTTCTTAGATGACAGTGTTCTTATCCAGCATTATTTTTTATTTTTTATTTTTTTAGCATTACTTGTTTATTTCATTTCAATACCCAGCATTTGGGGAATTAAGACAGCAAAATACATTTATTTATAGCCATCTATCTATCTATCTATCTATCTATTTCAGTGTTGCCATAGGGGCCTGGCATTAAGTGTGGGGGATTTTGTCGTAATAGTAACTCAGAAGATTTGTTTTGAGCTCCTCAACCCCCACATACATTTGAGTGCTGTAGAATGTGTAAAAGAATGGGTATGGGCATATGTGTGCACAGGCATGTGTGTGTGTGTGTGTGTGTTTACACACATATATATGCACAGAGTTAGTGAGTTTGAAAAATTATAAGTTACAGATTTGTTGTAGGAAGAAAATTTAGTAAAGATGATATTTAGAGAAACAGCAAAATTTATCAGGAGAAATTTGTGTGATGTGTTGATTAGTCATTATTGGTATATAATATTAAATGAAAAGTTACAATGTTTACGTACAGTGAAAACAGAATGAAATTGTAGTTTAGGTTATTGTTAATTCAGATCATAATTAATCAATAGAGAAAGGAATTGTATTCTTGTACTCAACTGTCAATGAGAATTTTGAAAATTGTATCATTAACCCCAATTTTAGACGATACAAATAATGCCCATAATGACCTCAATAAAATCTGGAAATGCTGACATTTGCGTACTTATGCAGAACTTAGTTTCACTTAGCTTTATAACGGTGGCTGAGTTTACTGAGTAAATTAAGTATAATCATGGGGCATTGAAGAGGGTTTTCCAAGCAAGCAGTGGCTTGCTCTTTTTCAACAGAGAAATGAGAAGACCAAGAATTGTGAGTTAAAGAAAGTTGTTCTTTCTTTTCTGTGGCTTAGGTCAGACTCACATTTATCATCATCATCACCATTATCATTATTATTATTATAAATGGTCTGTGCTCACAATCACAGTTATCAACATACCTATCACAAAATCACTATAGATTGTTTGAGTTATTTATTCCATTTTTATGGGGATGCAGGAGAAAATTAGATTATAAAGCTGTATGAATAACACATCTTGACATGATACCTGATAATGGACTAAATGCTCCAGTTAAAATTTTTTAGCAGGATGATTTTGAAGAGATTACTATAAATCTTCATGAATGGGAATTAATAATTAAGCTCCTACTATATTTTCCCCCCTCAATTTTCTATTTGGCTTGTAATGTGGTTCTGGCACTAGTTGCTTAGAGTTAGTGCAGACCGAATAGGGTGAGGTCACAGTCCTCCATGGTTCTCCTCTCATTTCATTTTGTAGCCTGGGTTCTCCTCTCATTTGAATTTGTAGCCTGGGAACCCAGGAGCCACGAGCTCCTGGGTTCCCAGGCTACAAAGTCAGGGCTCATAAAACTCAGGAAAGTGCTATACTTCCATTACAGTTTCATTATAAAGGGTACCAGTCAGGACCAGCCAAATGAAGAGACACATGGTGAGGTCTCAGGGAGTCCCAAATGTGAAACTTCTATGTAAATTCCAAAGACTTAGATGCTCCCTTCTAGGAACTAAGGATGAAAACCAGACAAAATCTTTATTGTACAATACTTCCTAACATCTTACTTTTCTGATATATTAGTTTTTATATAAAAAAGTGTGTTATTATAAAAAGGAAACCTTTTTTTTCTAGGTATGATATAATGCATACATCTGCTGCTTTTCTCCTTAAAACTTTCTTCTAAGTAATGAATAAAAGCAACGAGAATCCAGAGTAGAAAATCTTGTCTCAAATAGTTCCATTTGAATTTTCGCCTCCAAACTTTGATTGCTTTTACTACTTCTCATTTCTTGGTCATTTTGCATCCCACGGGAATTTGTTTTTGGTGAGGGGACTGAGGTTGCTGAGCTAGTATGCTGAAATCAGGCTGTAGGTTTGCTCTGCTTGGTCTCATGGGAACTTTGGTGAGGGCCATAATGTGATGGGTGGAGTTAAGACAGAGTCAGCTCCGACATCTATTGGCTGTGGGTGATCTCTTGTTAAAGTTTTGGGCCTGAGACTGATATTTTCAGGATTTTAGAGCGGTGATTAATTCTTAGGACAAGGAAATAACTAGAGGAAACCTCTTTAATTGTCATGATTTTCTGAAAATATTTTTTTAAAGTAAGTTACATCTATGGTCCATGAAAGAAAATATTTTTTTACAAAATGAATTTCATACCAAACACCATTACCTTCTCCATGTTGCATCAAATGTAAACTTCTAAATCTGATATTGAAACCCTATATTGAGGTTTGCCGTCCTAGTTTCCTGATATAGTATATGATACTTACCTTCAACTTATGTGCATATTGAAACATACACAAACACACATACATGATAAACAATGCATTATTTATCAAATACCTACTATGAACACATATTGTCCTAAGAACTTCATAAAGCAGAGGAGATAGAGAATTTACACAAAAAGGAGGTTGGGATATAGTGGGAGAGGACAACTAATATAGGAGAAGGAATAAGAAAGGGGAAAAAAAATTGAGTGCTGGTTATATATGGAATTAGTGACCTTAGGATTATAAATAAAAACGGAAATTTTGGTTGATGATATTTACCAGTTCTGTCCCAGCAGTATGGTTAACGGCAGCAAATTTGCCTTAGCCAGTGGTCCAGGGAGCAGTCCAGAGGAAGAAAGGGTGGTGTAGTTGATAGTAGAGTGTCTGACTTTATGCAGCTTGCCCTGTGTCAGTGTGCATATGAGTTTTGACAATTAAGTTCACAAACTCATCCCAGAAAAAGTGCTACATACCTCAATGCTGAATATCACTACGATAACCTTCAAAGTACTCCGCTTGGAAAGCTATGCACCGACCCTAGCACCTAGTCCATCCTTCAAAGCAATTTTGGAACTCTTTTTCGGGAATGGCCATCAGAGCTGTTGTCATATTACCCTTGATGTCCTGAATATCTTCCTTTCAATATTTCCTTTATCTTTGGGTAAAGAAAGAAGTCACTGGGTGCCAGATCAGGTGAGTAGGGAGGGTGTTCCAATACCGTTATTTGTTTACTGGCTAAAAACTCCCTCACAGACAGTGCCGTGTGAGCTGGTGCATTGTTGTGATGCAAGAGCCATGAATTGTTGGTGAAAAGTTCAGGTCGTCTAACTTTTTCATGCAACGTTTTCAGCACTTCTAAATAGTAAACTTGGTTAACTGCCCAGTTCGTACAAATTCATAATGAATAATCCCTCTGATATCGAAAAAGGTTAGCAACATTGTTTTGACTCTTGATTTGGACTGATGGAATTTTTGGTCGTGGAGAATTGGCTGACTTCCATTGTGCACTTTGACGCTTTGTTTCAGGGTCATATTGATTCACCCATATTTCAGCACCAGTGATAACATGGCCCAAAACATGGCCTTGACTCTCCAAAAGGTGTTGGCAAACTTCGATTCTCCTTTGGTTTTGACCATTGGTGAGCTCCTTTGGGGCCATTTTTGCACATACCTTTCTCATGCCAGATTTTCGGTTAAGATTTTCCTGTTTCTCTTTCGATGTTCACTTGGTCTGATATGCTTCTCATAGTCAGCCAACAATTTTGATGCACAGTTCGATGAATTTGTGCAATTGTTCCATCAGTTCTGCTCATTACTGGCTGCCCTGACCTCTCTTCATTAGTGACACATTCTCTTCCCTCAGAAAAATGTTTAATCCATTTTCTTCATGGCATTATCCCGATGAACTTGGACTAACATGTCCCTGATTTCAGTTCCACTCTTGTCAAATTTAACAAGAAATTTAATACTTATTCATTGTTCTAATTCAAGTTCAGACATTCTTGCGGCGGCACACAAAAACATGCAACAACAATAATGAACTCCACTGAGCAAGACACTGCCACATGTCGACATGAACAAAGTTTGAGACATGGCTATACCAAGGTTATGAAACCTTACTGAGCTGTTTGTACAGTTCTGCCAATGTAACTGCACAGTGGAGAGTTCATGAACACAATTGCCAGACCTCGTATGTGACCTACACATAAATGTTTGTATTTTAATTTTATTTTCAGTAGGCACTGGATAATATTAATTTTGGACTTCAATTAAAATATGCAGAAAATATGTATACCCAAGATAAGAAATGTGTTCTTTCAAAAAGTAATTTTTCTTCTTAAGAATGAATAGAATATTTTAAAAAATCTAAGTAAACACATTTTACCTTTCAAAAAATTATGTTCAACATTTCTTTCAAAGAGTCTATTCAGTCTTCTTGCCCTGGAATGGCATTATCTTACCTGTTGCTCTAATAGCAGTCTTGAGTGAAAGTGCAAAGTATTTCTAGTGGAATATTAAAATACAAACTTCAACTTAAAGGACACAGTAATTTGATTTTATTTAAAAGTGTCTAACAGTAATATTTTATGATAAATGAGTAATTGATAAATGATCTAAGGCAGAGACATATTTTTGTTACTCTGAGGAAATAAGATATATTCATGGTCTATATTAAAATTAATAATAGTTTCCTTGCAACTCAACTTTACCTCTAATTTATTCCCTGACATCCTTTCACATAGTTAAAAGAGCCATGAATTATCTTAACTAGAGATGATATACCAGTTCATATTACCCAAGACTCTTCCCCAGAATTCTTTATTAAAATAGAGAACAAGATACACATTTAGGTTAAATGAAATGTTGCCTTCTATATTTGTTATTTCTTTCTTTATTGAACTCCTACTTTGTGGATGGTACAGTTTTGTCATTACAGATATAAAAAATGTAAAAATCTGGTCCCTATTCACAATGATTTTCTTCACATTCCCTTGAAATGTTCCATACCTGAGTGTGTGTGTGTGTGTGTGTGTGTGTGTGTGTGTGTGCGCAAAAGGCATTCTCCTTTGATTTACAGCTAGAACCCATTGTTTCACTCTTGCTTCCTTTAATGTTGCCATTCTGACCTTCTTTCTCTTCCTAAAATAGTCCAGATGTCTTTCCTCTTCAGAGCCTTACCAAGGTCTGCTGGGAGAGTTCTCCCGGACTCCTAGTTAAGCTGTTCATCCTTCAGCTCGCAGTTTACTCGTACATCTTTCTTTTTCATCTTCCTGTCCTGGTAAACTAGGGCATAATCTTCTTTTGTATGCTCTCATGGTACCTTGTTATCTCCCTTCAGTGCACTTACCCAGTTTCCCACAGCATATTATCTGTGTGATTGTTTTCTTTCTTTTTGGGATACCAGATACAAGACTCCCTGAGGGAAGGGACTGTCTGCCTCATTTTATCTGTAGAAATTTATGAATATTTGTTAAATGTAGAAGAAAATACCCCTTCTAATTCAGGGGTATTTTATTGTTCCATCATCGACCCCCCTCCTCCACCATGGTTTAATATACTCTAGACTTTAGAAGAATTGCTTTTCTTTTATTTATTTATTTTCCTCTTATCCTTTTATGAGATTTCATGCAGAGCATTATTTAGACAGGGTTTAGAGAACACATAGCATGGAGGTTTATTTTTATTTGTTTTTATTGATGGATAATCTCATACCATTAGAATAGATTTTGCCTCAAAGTAGTTTTCATTCTTTGTCTTCTCCACACCCAGGGTTTGTGGTAGCCCAGGAAATTGGGTTAGAACTCTTAGAAAAAATACAGCAAGGCTCTCCTAATGTGGGAGCTCCTACTGACCTATACTTCAGCACCACATATGTACAGAGTTACACACCGAAAGATGAAGTGGCAAAAAAATGGATGCCATGGGTTTGAAGTACTGTAATGCAACCATTTATGACTCATGCCACCTACAGAAGATTTCAAAGTCACCAAAGAGCAATATTATACTGATGGTATGACATCTTTACTGTACTGTTTGTCAATTCAGAATTCTGTGGTCCTTTGAAAGAAATCTTGTAAGTATCATTATTTTGTTTTTTTCTCTCCTGCTCTGGCAGAGGAACCAAAACCAACATAGGTAAGAGGAATGATGAGCAACTAGTCAATAAATAGAAAATGGAAGTGTGGGGGAGGAGAAAATGTCCCTTCTTCTCTTAGTTCTTCTGTGTGGTTGGATAATTAAAATCACATAAGGCTGATTAACAGGAGAAAAATAACCAAATTTAATTATGCATGTATATATGGAGGTTTCATAAGAATATGGGGCCCTGGGACAACTCAGGCAGTTAAGATTCATATGCCATTTTGAGCTAAGGAAAAAGGAGGGTTGTGGTTAGGGATTTCAAAGTTAAGGAAGGCAATTCACGTGGAGATGGAAAAGCAAATGTTTGGTAAACAAATGTTTGTGGGGCCATCTTTACCAATGGGACACAGAGAGGACTGACCAGAGGAGACTTTCTAGATGCCTCTCTGTCTATCACATCTAGTTCATAATAAACTGTAGTTATTTATATGATAACTCCCTTCCTGGAGCAGATCTCTATCTAAATTCCTTTTGGCAGTTAGGAGGATGGTCAAAGGCTCTTCCTGAGCCTTCTGGGCCTTACAAATAACCAGTTTGAAATAACCAATATCCCAAAAAGGCATGTTTTGGGTGGTCAACTCTGCTCCCCTTCATACGTATGCCTACGGTATCTATGAAGGATGTGGATACCATGAGGAGGTACTGAAGAAAATGGGATAGAGGCTCATACCATCCACCACTCCTGAGTAGTTTTAGACAAAGCAAGGCAGAAGAATAGATAGCTGCTTATGTAGAGTGATCGAAGAGTGACTAGAAAGGCATCCTGGTTCCAAGAATCATAAAAAAATACAGATAAAGCAGAATCTAAGGCTCTACCATTACTGATTTATTTAGGTAGCTTAAATATGTGTTACTATCTTTGGGAGAGACAGTGCATTACAAAAGCGAATGCTGGATGTATATTTGCCTATACTTTTCCCCACATACAGGAAACATACGATAAAATCCTGGAGGAAAAGAGAAAGAGAGAGTGAGAAAAAGTGTTGAAAAGGTATAGAAAGGCAAATGGCGGTCTCTGAGAAAGCCTTCCTAAATGTGCCAAGAATAGATTTTGCCTCAAGGTAGTTTTCTTTCTTTGTCTTCTCCACAGCCAGGGTTTGTGGTAGCCCAAGAAATTGGGTTAGAACTCTTAGAGAAAAACACAGCAAGGCTCTCCTAATGTAGGGGCTCCTACTGACCTATACTTAGCAGCACATATGTACAGAGTTACACACCGAAAGACGAAGTGAAAAAAAAAAAAAAAAGGGTGTCTATGCACACAAATATAATCTAGGAAACTCATAAAAACAGAAAATAGAGGAAGGGAGAGGAGGAGGAAAGGAGAGAGAGAATGGAAACTTCGACTTTGGCATTAGAATCACTTTGTGAGTGCTTGAAATAATTCTCCCTTTTAGCTTAAGGAATTCCACCCCCTCATTATTGCTTTGGGGACTAGAAGAAAGATCTAGGAGCAATTCAGTCCAATTAGAAGGGAAAAGAGATTTTCTCTGGCAATTGCCATGTAAATGTGTGTCAGGAAACAGAAAAGTTGACAGAGAGCAGCTCATTTGGTTGTTGACAACAGAATTCTTTATTTGCCACATTCCACAGCATTTTAAAAGAAACCTTAACCTAATAGAACGATGTCCCAGGTAGTCCTGCCAAGGTCAGTGTCAGCTTTCATCATCCCCTGCAGAAGTGCAAGCTGGGCCAGATAAAACTGCCTCTGGGCAGCTTCCCCCTCACATTTTATTCAGTTGTCATATTCATGTTTGCAGTAATAGGAATTGCTGGTGTGTGACACTTTTGAAACTCTTGGTGTTGTGGGCTTCTAAAACATTTCAATGGGTAATTGTGTCAGACAGTGATAATTAATCTTGGAGGAGAAAGCTGTTTCTGAATTTGGAGCAATGCTTAAAGGATGACAATTTGGTATCTACTCATTAAAAGTTGTTCGTGGGCTTCTACCTCTTACCTGTAGTTTAAAAAAATAGTCATGTTCAAAAGGCCTTTGCAGTTGGATTTTGAATGTCAGGAAACATGTACTCTGAGGCGCGCTACCTGAACTTTTTCTCAGTCCTGCGCATGGCAACCAAGGCTGGTGGGGATGGGGTAGGAAAATGAGGAAACGCAGAAAGCTCAGAAGGTTAAATTTCCAGGGCAGACCCTGGAAATCATCTAATTTAGTGCAAAACCCTCACTTTACTGAGAACGCAAAGCCAAGAGAGGTTAGGAGAATGATTTAAAACCTTTCAGCTAATTATTGGCAGACAGGCATCCAAGGCCCTGTGTTTTAATCTCACTCAGCCCCAGGGCAAATTTATTATTTCAGTCCTGATTTCCATCTTTAAAACCAGTCTCTCAGAAGCAAGCAAGAAAATTCTTGGGCATCCATGGATAAAATGGAACAGCGCAAGTATAGTAGAGCAACTCTATTTCTATTATATGAGCACTAGAAATGGAGTGAGGCCTACATATAACTAAATAAAAAACAAACAAACCAAACAAGAAAAGCAGAGTACTTACTGTGAGCCAGGCAAAATCCTAGGGATGGGCTCATAGTTAAGTAGGAGACCCAGATATAGTCATGTACACAATAGAGAAAAACAGAGTGTTGTAAGATGAACAGTATCTTTCAGACTTTGCCTATTGAGAAATAGCCACTAAAGATGGGTACTGAAGGTATGTAGTCATACATTAAAATAAAAAGGAACACACTATTTCAGTGAAAAAAGTTTGATGGGATTTTATGAAATTTTAATCATTCTGATATTTTCAGTATAAATGTGAAAGGTATAGTTATTTTAATATCCCTTTCCTCTGTTCTTTATATGAAATGTGGTTGTGAAATCTCAATGGCAGTGATGTGTTACCAATTCGATGGAGAATACATGCATAAGTTATTTCCCTGAGCTGTGTTCCACTTCAACCTTGCATGCACATTTACAAAATGTATTTACAGAATGCACTGTATAACTTTTTGCTTTATCAAATAGGTAGATTTGCTTTTCTACAAATATATTCAGAATATGGGCACAAAATGGATTGATTCAGTCATCTCTTTCTGCTTCTCTTAGTTATTCTGTGAAATTTTTGTTAAGTGCAAAACTTTTGGTGACCAAGACTTCAAATCTTTCGGTTAAATAAATGTAGAAGGAAGGAAAATTTACTGAAATTTTAGCTGCCAGATCTGTTGCAGTGAAATCAATCCTGGGATTCGAGCCCAAAATTTCTTTACAGCACAACCAGGATACATAAGCAGTTCAATTGAGCAGCGAGCAGACATGGAAAATGTTAGTGCTGGGAGCTTGTTTTTACCAAATACAGGTGATTTGAGTCTGATTTTTTAGTCATTGTATAGGATTTAAATACCAACTAATAAAACAAAATCCATCTGTACACACAGAGTCTAGTTTGACTGACACAATTATTATAGAACATATATTTGATAAAATTGAAATTTAGAATAAACAAAAACAATTTGGCAAAATTTAAAATATCGATTACATCTATATATTTCTGTGTCTCTACATCATCTCATTATTGGAGCCTTTTTAATATTAAACCACAGCTATTTGCAGGGTGGTTCACAGATTAAAACTCTGGCATTTGGAATTAATTTGAAAATATGTTTTAATTTTCAAAGGAATAAAACCTCATTTATCATTATTAAATTTTTGCTCTTCTATACTTATCTAAAAGGAAATAAACACACAGTCCCTAAATATTTTTAAAAAGTTTATGTAAATATTTTTTATTATTATTCCATACATTTATATTTTAAATAGTTGTATTTTTATAATTGAGAATGAAATGCATACATGTATGATTTAAATAATCTCAGCTCCAGTTAACAAAATACCTGACAAGTTCATCAAGCAGGGGTTTATTTTCTGTAGAGCAGTGATTCTAATACAGGGGTATGTCGGTTTTCGAACGTCTCCATTGACAAACATTTTGGTTTATGAATGCTGTAAACCAGAAGTAAATGCTTCGGTTTTCGAACACGACTCAGAAGTCGAATATGTCACATGGCTTCCGCTGAGTGCAAGATCCTGAGGCCTAGCTGTCGGCTGTTTTTGAACGTTTCAGAACTCGGGGATTACGTTTGAGAACTGAGGTACCACTGTACTCTGATGTGTCTGTGTGTGAATCACCTGAGGACCTTGTGAACATGCTGTTTCAGATTTAGTAGGTTTAAGGTGAGGCCTGAGCAATTGTATTTCAAACAAGCTATCAAGTGATGATGTTGAAGCTGCTAAAAGCATTCTTACAATCTTAGGTAACAAGAGGTCAGGAGGTTCTGGCTTTGGTTTACAGGTCCTACAGTGTCAGGGTCAAAGTCTCTGTGATTCTTTTGTCCTTTCCCAAGGCCATGAAATGTTTGCTTCACATCCAGCCATGGGTCTGCATTTTTTGTAGGGAGAGAATAAAGGGGAAAAAAGGCAGTGCTATGCAATCTATTTATTGATTTTTTTTTTTTTTTTTTTTTTTTTTTAAGCAAGTGCATTACTTGCTTCCCCCAGTTTCAAGGGGGCTGGGAAATCAGGGAACATGATTGTCATGACTAGTGTAGATCATTTGGGGCTGGGTACGTTGCTGTCCTGAACAAAACCAGGGTTCTCCCGTCAGGGAGGATGCATGGGTATTGGGTAGTAACAGACGGTGGTACATGGTAGGGGAAGAAAAAAGGTTCAGACAGTATAAATCATACACTGTAAATAGTGTATTTATATGCTACAAATAGTATAGAACTATTTTCTATACTCATTGCTTTGTAGGTCTTTTTCTCCAAAAGTAACCACTTCCCATTTCCTGGTATGTATCTGTAAAATTATCTATATACTTGTAAAATGGTATATGTATATATTTGTTTTCTTTTAAGATGCAACTGATTTCAAAATAACCTTTACAAAGTAATGTGAAACATGAATTTTTCCCCTGTAAACTTAACTTTTTTTTTTTTTTAACAGGGTATCTGTTGATATTTGGATAGTTTAACGTAATTTTCATTCAAAAGTACATCTTCTTACCATTCCTGTGTTTTGACCTGTAGCCAGTGGCTTTCTGCCTCCCAGGAAAGAGCGTGGTTGGTTTTTGCTTTCTCTCGCCACACAACTCCTGCCCTACTTGATAGCTATTGTTTTGTGCCCTGGTCAAATGATAGCAGATGGAGAAAGTTGGTGAGTGAGATAAAGGATAGGGCAATTCTTGTCCGCATTGTTTTAGTTTAGCAGATGGTTGAAGATGACACTTGGGGCACTTCCATGAATTCTCACTGCGCAGTGCAGATTACTTTTCTTTAATTCTCTTGACCTGGGCAGATGCGTCTCTATTCCAGATCATTGCTTGTAACACCTTTTTTTTGGAATCTGGTGTTCACTTACATGTATATGCCACTGCGGCCTCACCACCCTTCTGTGTTGCTGCGTAGAACAGCACCCAAGATCGTGTCATACTGGCCCTCTCTCCTGTTAGTCAGTGCTTACCCTAGACAACATTTACATGTCCCTTCATCTTAGACACTTGGGATCCAGGAAAAACTATGTATTCACTTCTATTCTGCAGCATTAGGTGACTTAAATTTTCTCATTTGGGGACAAATCTTCTGTGACTTCAACTACAAACTCTCCAAGTGTTCCCAGAAGTGTCCCTTTCCCCAGGCTCGAAGTGAAGTGGAAAGTATTCCATATGCCCCAACAAAGGAGGTGGAGGGAGCCTATGTGACAACATTTTCTCCCAAAAATGTCTGCAGCAAATCCTCCTTTCTGTCTCTAACCACTTTTTATATCTGACCTGGTTGAGGGTGCAAGAGACACAAAAATAATTCTTGACCATTTCCGTTATAAATGTTGCACATGGGAATCCATCTAACACTTTAGTATCTATCTATTGTATCAGTGTCATAATTTTTAATATCCTTTTATATGATCTAAAGGGTTTACTCTCCTTTTGTTCTTCATTCTTTTGCATAGATCCATATTTCAATTTGGTATCATTTTCTTTCCATCTGAAGGATTTCCTTTAACATCTCCAGGTGATAAATTCTTTCAGCATTTTGATGTCTAAAAAAGTAATTATTTCTCTTTAATTTAAAAAAAAATAATTTGGGAACCGAATTCTACTATGGTAGATTTTTTTTCACTACTTTTATGGATACTACTCTACTCTTCCACTTCTCTTTCTCCTCCTTTGGAGATTCCATTACATGGATAGTAGACTGCCCGAAATTGTCTCACAGCTCACTGATGCTTTATACCTCTTTTTCTTATACTCTTTTTTTTTTTCTGTTTGTATTTCATTTTAAATAGTATCTATTGATATGCCCTTAGGTTAATTTTTTCTTCTATAGTGTTTAATCTGCTGCTAATTCCACCTATGTGTTTTTCCTCTTAGATACTATAATTTTCATGGTTACGAGTTTGATTTAGATGAAGGTCTCTAGTGCACATGCTCAATCTTCCCCTCGATCTTCTGGAACATAGGTAATATAGTTTGAATACCTGTTTAATAACTTGTTGAATCTTTTTTTCTGCAGATTCTGTTGTATGTGTAATTACTGTGTCTGTTTCTATCAATTTATTTTTCTCTTTATTTTGGGTTGTAGTTTTCTGCTTGCTTTCATGCTTAGTAATTTTTAATTAGATACCCTTGGACATCAACCAAAATTAAATTTCACCTTGTAGGGTGCTGGATGTTTTTGTATTTATATAAATATTGTTGGTCTTTGTTTTGGACCACAGTTAAGTTCCTTGATGCTTTTGGGTCTTATTTTTCAGATTTACTTAGATGGGACCAGATCTAGTCTAGTCTGGATTTTCTCTGCAGTAATGAGGTACTGAGTGGTGTACTCTGAGTACTCTACCTAATATTTTGTGAATTACTAGACTCTTTGTCACACTGGCTTGTGGCAATACAAGTTATTTCCATGCCTGAGTGAACTCTGAGGATTGTTCCCCTAATCTGTTCAAGGGTGTCTTGCCCTGGCCGCAAGTTGTTTCCTCACACTTAGGGGTTCGTCATTAGTGCTAAGACTGGATTGGGAGCCCAGCAGATCTTTGGAGATTTCACTTTGTGTGGTCCTCTCCTTTTCAGTCCTTGTCTCTTTAGAGCCACCTTGTCCTCTATGGACTCTCAGCTCTGTCTCCTCAATTAAATGAAATAGACGCTATCTGGTCTCTCTCCAGGTGCTACAGTTTAAAATTTTTTTTCCAGGGAAGTAAGCCAGGGCAAGCTTAGAGCTCATTTCATTTGTTTCCTTTTCTCAGGAATTGTAATTCTGCACTGCCTGATATCCAATGTCTAAAAAAACTATTATTTTAAATATTTACTATAGGTTTTAATTTGTTTTATTCATGAAGGTAAATGTGGCTTCTATTACTCCATTTTGGCCAGAAGAAGAAATCCAAGCCATGGATTTTCAAGATAAAACAACTTAATACATTAGCGAGGATCATCTGACATATGCAATTTTGTTTTATTTTGGCACCATTGGCAAAGGCATTTTCTCTACTGCAAGTAATGACCTTGCGTATGTTTATTTTTGGGAAAAAGATGAGATACACATACAAAGACACACCTAAAAATATGCAGGAGTTGACACAAGTAGGTTTTCACTTTTGAAGCGTATAAGATTTATAATTTCTCCTTTTATACTTTGGGAAAATCCAATTCTACGTTATTTGTGGCTCCTGGTCTTTAAGGTAAGTGCTCATTTAAAATTGAAAACCTATCCATATCTACTTTGAAAGTGGAATGGAATTGATAGGTTCAGCCCAAAAAAGTTCAAAGGTCACCTGGCAAAGAAAATTTCCCTTTGGACTTAAGAAATCCCTTTCTTAACCTGGGTTTTTCTGGGTAAGAATTAAGTTTATATCAAAAGCTTTAGTTCCAGAAAAACAACACGAAGCAAAACTATCTTGTCTTTGGTTTAAAATATATACCTAAAGTTTCCTATTCATTTTCCCCTGCCTGTTGCTTATTTTGTTATAGTACAATATTCCTTTTAAATTATCTCTTCTGGATAGCCAGATGATCTTGATCATTATTGTTATTACTCACCACTACATGAAAACCATTTTAATTTTAATCTCTCTGAGTATGTCGAGGAGGATTTGGGATTGGACAGAAAAGAAATGGCCACAAACCTTTGGAGAGTACAGGCATGGAAAAATGATTATATGCATAAATCTCAGTAACATTTGTTCACCATGGTGCATCTCTGTGGCTAATGAATCGAAACCCATTAAACAACAACATCTAACAAAAACCTGAACTCTCTATGTTGGTTGTGGAAGCAACTCAGTATGATGGGAGATTTGTTAAAACTGTGCTGTAAACTTGTGTGGTCGGCTGAGGTCCTACAGAAATGTGTCTTTCTATACTCTTGCCATGGGTCACAGTAGGTTGGGTGGTGAATCATGGTACTTGTTAGTTACATTTTCCTTTTTCTTTGTTTATTCTTACTCTTGAATAGACTGAAAGTTTGTATGTTTTCAGCTTCTGTTATTGACTTTGTCCTCTCAGTGCCTAGTACAGTGCTAGGTACTTCATAAATATTGAGAAATAGTTGTTACATGAAATAAATGAATACATTTTACTCAGCAGATTGTTTCACAGGTTGATTTTGATATGAAACATAGTCTGAGAATTTCTTTATATTTTTGGTATGTCTATGAACACATTTCAGGAGAGATTTGTGTTTTGATATAGGTAAGACTTTTTTACTTTTATTGGCATACTAAACTTTGTTTATAATAACTATAATATATTTAGTGGCTCTTTTGCCCTAAATATTAAATTCTTCAGAAATTACTTTAAATAACCTGACGTGATTACCTGGTTGATAATCCAAATTGTTTTATTGTCTAAATTTCAATATTGCCCTGTATCTCTCTTTGCTTTAGGGCGTAGCTCTAGTCTGGTAATAATTACTTTAGAAGATATGTCAAGATATTTTTCTTAGAGGAAAAACTTTTAGCTTGTTTTTTTATATCAATGATTGCTATACTCTGGTGATGATCGCTTTTCCTGGGGAAAAAAAAAAAATGTTGCGTCTATTCTGTCGTTGACCTACTAGGAATGTATTAGAAATGCCCACTTAAAAATCAGCAATGGATTTTTGCCGAGTTAGAAAAGTTTTATCCATTTCAAAAGATTCAAGCTCAGGCTCCAGTAGGAATAATATCTGGATCTATAATAGCACTTGTGAAGCTATTTTACTGAAGCAGCCTAATGTCAGAACAAATATCAATCCATATTGATTAGAGCCAGATTAGGGACTGGCAGCATCCGGAATTGTACTGGTGTCTAATCAGGTGAAACCTATAGCTTTCCCTCTGACTGTAATAGAAACAATGGTTTGTATATAAAACTAGTTTTGAGCAGAAAGTGTAAAGGTTGGGGAATTTATCCAATTTAGAGACTAACATATTTGCAGCAGGTAGTCGCAATTGCTTATCTGACTGAAGAAGGTGAATACTATTGAAAAAAGCTTTCATTAACACAAAGAATGAATAAATCCCCAACCTACGCAAGTATTTTTAGCATGGGGTAAGTTGTCAGAAATAGAATAATAAAGAACGTAGGCAGAGGGATTCAACAGGACTATGTTCCAAATAGGAGAAGCTATAGATAACTATATGTGAGAAAAACAAAGATTCAAATCTATATACTTGTTTCTGATTAGGAGGAGCACAGAACCTTTTTTTTTTTTTTTTCAGTGAAAGTTTGTTAGAGAAAGAGGCATAAAAGCAGAGACCTATAGGATGAGTCAGAGTTAACCAAGTAAATATAGGAAGGGGCTGGGTATGGGAAAACAGAGCTAACTGGGCAAAGAGTAGAGCCCAGAGCAAGGTATTATGATGAGACTGGTGAGATAAACTTAGGGGTTGAAATATGAATTTGCCATTTTTATAGTTTTAACGGTACAATACTGGCAATTTCATGTAGCTCAACCTAACAGGTTAGTAATTGTGTCGCAGAAATAATGAGAACAAGTGGCAAGAGTGGAGACAGAAGACATGAAAAGTCGCCAAATACACGCCGTGTAAGCCCTGCAGAATGAATGAATTACAGCTTTCTTTCTGAGTAACTCAAAGCTAGGAGTCAAGCAGTAAAACTATATTCATATAGAAAAATAGCATCTAATAGATTGTTAGAGGGGATGCTATCTTTTTTCTTCACCTTATTAATACTGAACTAATCTTTGCCTTATTTCACTGTGCCCACTTTACACAAAGAAATATTCGCAGTGAGAAGATTGTGTTAGGATTTTATCTCTGCTTCTGCATGGGATATGAGTCCAGATAAAAGTATATGTGTGCATCTGTGTGTGTTAGGATAAGGACGGCAATGTGACATGATGATTCTGTATTTTTACTTTATACATTTCACAGTGAAGCAGATATGGCGACTTAGTTCTTTTGATCTGTAATCTGTCTAGATTCCCTGCCTAGACTGTGGGTCTCCAGATTATGGTAAACCCTGCCACTTACATTACATGAATGTTGAATAACATTCATATAATGAATAACATATAATAACATTCTGAGTTGTTACATAGCTCAGTAATATAGCTTCATCTATAAATGTAATGTGTGTGTATACATATTCACCTTATACAAGAATACTTGAATAAATGTGCTACTAGATAAAAATGACTTTCCTCTTCTGCTACTCATTTCCTTTGGCTCATAATAATTTCCAGAGAAGACGTAAGATTTAAAAGATGAGAAAAATTGATCCTTAGTGAATGAACAGATATCGACATTGCTCAGAGAAAATTAGCCAGAATTAAATGAGCATTCCAGGGGACTGAAATCCAAGATTATGAGCTATCAAGAAGGAATTGAAAGGTATCAACTAACCTTTGAATGACATTTTAAAACAAATTGTTAATTCTATGCATTTAAAGTCAGCAAAATAATGAAGCTGGAGACCCTCTCTCTTTGATTTCTGTTATTAGCTTTTCTGCATCTAATTGAGAAATAACTTCAATGTACTTATATTACTCCCATAAATGTTGATTTTTGGCAATTGTCTGAGCATATCACAGTAAATAGAGAAGTATTTAAAATGTATAATTCTTTGAAAATTTTGTCTGATGGTTATGTATCACTTCAGCATGTAGCAGCACCTTGTGACACATGTCAACCCCATATGACAAGTAGCATAAAAAATAGATTTGAAGTCTGGAAGAAATAAATGCAGTAATCAATGACTTCTGGTGGCTTCAGTGAACTGTATAGTCCTCCACGCTTGACAATTTCATATTTTATACAGAAGAAAAACACTTGGAGAACACATTGTGGAGTCTATAATCAAAGCCATTTGTAATCAATGAAATAAAAGAAATGTAAGCATGGGAGAAAAAAGATCACCTATTATTTCCCAGGGACTTTGGGAATTGAGTATATCAGTATCCCAGAAGAGGGGAAAACTCATTTTTTCATAGGCATTTTGTAGGTTTCTGAAGCTCATGAAGGTATCTATTTCTGATAAATCCACTGTGACAAAATATCCAGGAAGAAGAATTATGTACGCAAGGTTCGTCCTTGGTAAGACTGGAAATATAAGAACTCTAACTTTTCTTCCCCCTTTCTTTTACCCTAGGCCCTTGATTGTCTGCCAGTTATGATGCCATTTTGGCTTTTATTCTAGCATACAGGTGACAGTGGATTCATCCTGAAGTACTCACTGAAAAATGAAGGCCTCCCCTCCCTGATAGAAACATGGTGTACAATCCCCTTAAGGGTGTCTGCTTTAGTATAGTGGTTTCCTGAAGGTAGAAAAGTTTTCATAGCTCCAAAGACCAAAGAGCTATGTGGTATGGAGCAGGGTTTAGATTACATTAGAGTTTATTTCCAGCTCTACCACTTTCAAATTGCATGTCACTGGTGAAACGTGTTTGGCCTCCTTGAGACTCAGCTTCTTCCTCTGTAAAAACTGAATGACCTTCTTTTTAGGGTAATATGAGGATTAATTGAGATCACTTGTAAAATCTTATGGTATAGTGACAAACACACAGTAAGCACTCAAAATCTGATTTTCTTTTCCATTCTTTCATTAAAAGGCGAATAATATGTGGCATTATTAGCATTGGACATAGGATGTATCCCATCTACTATGCATTCAAATTCAACAATGTCCAGTGTTTTTCCCATATCAACATTATTTTAACAAAGTACCTAGAAAGTAGCAGACCCTTAGTAAGCCCTTAAACACTGAATGGATGACTGGCCTTGCCTTCCTTGCAGCATGTTTCAAGATTAAGCGTTTCTATCTGATAACTGTACATGACCAATTCCCAAGTCTCAAAATCCACAAGATGCTACATCACCTTATATTTCAGTACAGACATCCTGGAGAAAAACCATCAACCTTGTTCAAATATCTTTCTATGGTTAGGTTTATTAAAAAAAAAAAAAATATTGTCCAGAGGTCAATTTTAAAAAGTAAATACCCGGAACCACCTTCAGGGGTTAGGAAGAGACTGCAATAATATTTTGAGATAGACCAGTTAAAGAATTCGTTTCAGATTTATGCAACAATTTGGTATTTATCATAGATAGCCTATATGATAATTTTTATTATTTAGAGTTTTGAAGCTCATTTTTTTTTTTTTCTGTAACAGCATTCTAGGCAATCTTTTGTCACGTTCACATCTTCCACCATACCTTCCCATTGGTTTTATGAAAATTGAGAAAAATTGATGATAACCCAGACTGTCATTTACTGCTCTGGGTCATGGTTCTATTTCTGAATCATATTTCCTTAAGTAGGTTCTTTTCCTTGTAATCTCTCCTTCACTTCATATTCAGAAAGAATCGAGACTAACACCCTAAGTAATAAAGAAAAACAGCTCATTAGAATGTGTGAAAGAGATCTAAAGAAAAATAAAAAAAGGGGCTTGGATACTCTCATTTCATTCACATCTTATTTAGCTGCATTTGCTGGGTGGTTGAAGCAACTGGGTATCATACAGAATGATTACGAGTAAATTAGTAAGAAATGTGTAGGTGAACAAATGTGCTAATTGTAATGCTATGATACAGTTACAGTCACATGATTATTGATATTGAGCTCTTCCACTCAGAATTTTAATATTTACAGAAGTGGGAAATGCTATTCCCTTAGGTCTGCAAAGATCCTAGAAATACTTTAGCACTCTATTAATATGCAAAAAAAAAAAATAAGACAATTACTTCATCTCTGACCAATTCACTTTTTTATATAATCCAAAAGAAAAGCTGAAATTAATGATAGATTGCAATGATCATCCTAGAACCTATTAACATAGAGTACAGTAAAAAGAGGATATAACATGCATAATATCCAACTCCTGAGAATTGAAAAGTTAGGGTTAAGAAAAGGATGATGAAAAACTGACTTTAAGATATGATTTAAAACTCTTTTCTGTCACATACTGCCTGGAATGATTAATGAGGCTACCACCATTGACAACTTTCAGTGAATCACTTTCAGTGCAGCAGGTTCAGAGTCAGATCATCTACAAATGAACTTGTGATGGTGTTTCTTAATTTTATACATTAAAAATTCAATTCCAAAAATATGAACTATTTGTACCAGCATTGAATTTCAACTTACATTCCGTTAGCGGAGGCATGATAAATGCTTTGTTACAGAGTTATATTGATGGTCTAAAACCCTTAAACTAAGGGGAGAAGTCACATACCAGCAATTTTCAGCAGGTCCAAAAACATAGCCTTCTAAAATTCAATCTGTGTTGCTTCCTCAAAATAGTCGTTCATTCAAAGAAACCCCTGCTTGATGAAGCTGGTGGCTTATAACTTTGTTCCCATCATTCATAATAACAATAGTTTAACATGTATATATTCTTTGACAATTTGCATCTTGCTCTCACGTGTATTTCATCCTTACAGTAACCCTTCGGGAAGGGGAGTGTTCATTGTTTTGCCTTAATCTTCACCCCACTGTCCCAATGTAATTTGTCCAGGAGTACAGATAGCCTGACAAGATACAAATGGAAACAAACACAAGCCTGCATTGCCATTTCCTGCATGAGCAGACAAAGCTAAAAAGTCTGGCCTGTGTACATTCCCCAAGAAGCTGGAAACAGTCCTGAAAGGGAGTGGCAGTATTGCATTTTTCTATGTATACCTGCTGCCTGGCAAAAGTCCTATAATATTAAGTTGTTTGCTGAATAAATGAATGAGTGAATATCATTTGGAACCACCATGACATAAATAATTCAGAAGCAGCATTTCCTTTCTGGCTTTGGCTCCTTAGAACTTTGCAAATCAGCATCTTTATCAATCTTTGTGGGAACACTGCTTTTTCTTTATTTTCTCATAGAGGGTCATTTAAAAATCTACACACCTTTGGTAATGCTAATGGCAAATAACTTTCAGGACTTCTATGCAATCTAAAGAATTATATCTAAGAAAATCACAATTTGGTTTTTAATATTCCCAAGTACAGTCAATCCTCATTATTAGTAAATTCTGTATTTATGCATTTACCTACTTGCTAACACTTACTTGCAACTCCCAAATCAATACTCTCAGCACTCTCAAGGCCTTTATAGACACGTATAGAGTAGGGAAAATTTGAGTTGCCCTATGCTCACCTTCCAGCTGAGGTCAAAGACAGCTGTGCCCTGCCTTCTTGTTTCAGCTCTCATACCTAAACGAATATTCCTTTCGTGATCTACTTAATGCCATGTCTTTCATGCTTTTGTACTTTTTGTTGGTGATTTTGCTGTTTAATATAGTTCATACATATCATGCTGAAGTGCTGTCTAATGTTTCTATCTGCAAGAAGGTTGTGATGTGCCTTATGGAGAAAGAAACGTGTATTAGAAAAGCTTCACTCAGGCATGAGTTTTAGTGCTGTTGGCTGTGAGTTCAATATTAATGAATCACTGGTATATATTCAATGAGGTGTCTTTAAACAGAAACATACATAAAAGGATTATGTACTCATAGGTTGATAGAAATGTGACCAGAGACTTGGAGGAACCTAACCCTGTATTTTCAGCAGGAGCAATAGTTCAGTATTTGCTCATTCGGTACTAGCAGCAACTTCATAGAACATAGCTACCATGAATAATGACAACTAAATATAGATGATACTGTTGCCTCAATTTTACACTAGAGGACACAGAATCAAATCTGGTAAGTGGTGACGGGCAAAAGATTATCTCACTGGGATTCATATAGCTAAGACTGCCAAAATAGTGCTCTTTTAAGTACAACAGACGTGTGTGTGTGTGTGTATGTGTGTGTGTGTGTGTGTGTGTGTGTGTGTGTGTGTGTATGTGTATTCAGGGGCATAGCATTTTTTAAAAGTATTTTTTAAAGTTGAAGGAAGATACTAAGTCCTATAAAAAATAGTTACTTTAAAAAATTAGTATTATGTCAGTAAAGCTGAGTCAAAAATTTGTTAAAGCTTCTATACTGTTTTGTAAATGTATGTTAGTTGTTGTTTGGCACTCTAATATTCTTTAGAAGCCAGATATCCCTTAAACATATAGATATTTAGGGAGTTAGGTCCTGGAAATACGATCACTGTGGCGTTTTCCAGGGCTTTTCCTGTGAGTTTCCTTTAGAAATGGGCTGCAAATGAACCCAAGTGCTTTTTTTTTTTTTAATCTACAATTCTTTTAGTGAAACTTGTCTCTATAGACTCATTTTCCCTCACACACAGGATGATGGATAAACGTATCTGCCTATGGGTAGAAGAAGTTTTTTGAGATGAGTGCTTCAAGGTCAGAGGCTTTAAGAAGACATATTTTCCTGCCAGTTTGCTTGGTAGGGTCAAGTCTTTTCTTGGTGCTATAAAAACTTAGAAGGCAATTAAGCTATGAACTGTTTGACTCTGCTTGGTTGCCTGTATCCACTGGGTCTGCGTTGTTAGAGAGTACATCTCATAGCAGATGGTATGTACAGGCTTCCTGGTAGCAATAACTTGAATTGCCCCTGTCCCTCCATTCTGTTGCATTCATTTTTATTTTGATAAAGCAATACTCCTTGGAAAATAAAGATGCCCAGCAACAATAGAGTACATTTCAATTTAATAGCCACTTATTAAGAATCTGTACTATGGCAAGCCCTATACTATCTGAAATATACTCTTACATTAGAAATGCCTTTATTTCTTGAGTTGAGGGGTTTCTAGATTCCTAAAATGCTAGAATGCAAAGAGAAAGTTTTCTTAGAGACTATTGGTATGAACCAAAGCAGCTTTAGTAAAAATGGACTGATTGTATAACTGGACCAATGACTTAAGATGTGTTATTCTAGACAAGTTACTTCATATCTCTGACCCTCAGTTTTCTGTTTCATAAAATGGGATAATGTTGTCTATGTTACCAAGTACAGTGAGGAATAAATTGAAAGACACATAATATGCCTAGCACAGGGCTTGACACATAATTGCTCCATGCAGGTTTGCTGCTATGTTGTGTTGTCAGAGAAGGAGAAACCAACAGTATAGAGGACCAGTAGTTCAGCCCGATTTCTCTCTTTACCACAGAGGACAGTTAACACTTACTGGAGCTTAGCATTATGAGGATAAAGAGCCTCTCATATGCTTTTCATTAAAATATCACAATGGACAACATTATTTATTGTATTTATTAACTTTATAACCTGGTGCCACTCTTCATGGACTTGCCTCAGGGCACGGCTGAAAAATAAAATCGCTATATTTAAAATGCATTCAGTACCGTGGCAGTAGCAACAGGAAATTGTTACATTATCAGCTCTGAGGTGCCATTTAAAATGTGTTCTTGCTATGCCTTGCATATTTGTCAATTGGAGTTTTGTTGCATCCTGGTGGATTGGTTATTCCTCTGGTTAGAGCCACCAAGGGGGAAATTTCTGACTCCTGGGGTCTGTAGGCAGAAAACTCAATTATCTTCAGTGGCCCCAATCATGCATAAACATCAAGAATCCTTTAGGTATACTTGAAATAGATATTGGAAATAAGTAAGAAAGTTAAGTGAGCTTTTCTATGTTCATTTCCAATGTTTTACAGAACAGTTGGAAAATTAGGGGTTGTTTTACTAAAAGTAATGCCATGTGACACAATCTATGTAAAACAATCTTAGCCATGACATTATTGTTGAAGGAGGAATAAAAAATTCAGAGCTCAAAATATGAGCTCAGAGAAGCTGAATTACATGTTCCATGTCTCTGCGTGATTCTCATAGTACATTTCAAAAGTGTATAGGGATTTTTCTTATAAAAGACATCTTTTTGCTTATCTGATCATATCAAAATTCCCTGTCTCTCGCTCTCTTTCTCTGTAAATCATTTCCCTTCAACACTTATTCATTATCCTTACTTCTTTCATATCTCTGATATCTTTGCAATTATTATTTTGCCTTATCCAAAGAGTTGCTTTACAAATTAAGGGAAGAACATGTTTACAAATTTCATTGGTTGACCTAAGTGAGCATTGTGGCTGACACTTGGTTCCTATCCCCATTTTCCTTTCTTCTTCTTTCTTACACAGACAAGATAATCTCTTTCCAGCTTCTCTTTAAGCGAGAGGTTGCTTCTAGTCAATGAGATATAAACAGAAATCTTCTAGATAGCTTCTGGTAAAGATTCTTGTTTCCTGATAAATGGGATAAGGCAACTGATAGGTGCTGGCTGGTACTGCCACTTCCTGCTTCTTCCTTTCTTGAATGATGTTTGATCTACAGCAGACCTCTTATCACAATGAGGTAACAAGAAGAGTCATTACGGAAAGTATGCAATATAGGAGCTTGAGTATTGATGTCATCATTACGTTGCTAAATTAATCCAGAGACCACCTATCTCTAGACTTGTTATTGAATAAACAATAATTGTCTTTATGGTTGAAGTCTCTTTTGTAGTTGAGTCTCTTGTTACTTTTAGCCTAAAACATCTTTAATGAATATAAGTAGTGAATTCATCAAATAACATATCTGAGCTTACAATATTTTTGTTTACTTTTTATTGTGAGAACCAAAAGGTAGAATATATATATGTGATTGTGAGAAGCATGCTATCCCTTTGGGCAGAATCTTATACTATGTAATTTCAGCTTTGTTGAGGAACTGGATAAAGTAAGTTAAAACTTAAAGGTTAATATAAATTACTGTGGGGACAGAGCCAGGAGTGCAGTTTCCAGGCTCTCACCCTCACATGAAAAGGTGCTCATTCGGGTAGTAAAGGGTCATCAACTGTGATTGGATGACTGTCAGCTGAGGCTAGTTGGCCATCAGCTATAACCAGTGTGCCATTGGCCACTAATTGCCATAGCTGCTAGCAGAAAATGGGGAGAAGAAGGTGGTTAGCAAGATGAAGGTGGCTGAGCTAGCAAGCGTGGATTGCAGTTAGCAAGTGGGGTTGGTTGGTTGGCAGAGAAGCGGAGTGTGGATTGCGGATCATGTGGCTCCTGCTTCCTGTGTCTCCAACCCATTCGCCAGTGAGACTATAGCGGTATTACTCCCCTATCTATGGCTCCATGGGGGTTCCTTTTTGGCCTCACCGTACCCTGCGCTCTTATGTGGGGAGTGGGACCAGAGACCCTGCATGACACCCTGCATGACAATTACCTTAGAAGTTTATAAATAAATTGCATATAGGAGGAAGAGGGAGTGAAGGGAGTACAGCCCAGTGATCTTCTTTCTAGAGAGCATAGTTGTGTTCTGTGACATTCATAATATTGGTATATTGCTTCAATGCTTACGGCCACTCACACAGCTCATAAGGAGCATACTCTCAATGCTACAGCGTTCGTTCCAAGGCATTGGAGATGCAGTGAAGATGACTATTCCTGGCTTGAAAATTGACTTGCAACATGGCCTCAGGCAAGGCATTCAATATTCCCGTCTCAGTTTTCCCCATCTGTAAGGACAGAATGATAATTCTTGCACAAAATTTTCCTTCTGAGGGCTATTGAAAGGATTATTAAAAGAACATTTTGAGTCCATTGAAGAAAACATGCTTTATAAAAGTAGAAAAATTCAGTTATTTTCCCAGGAACGGAGAAAAGGAGATGTATTTCATGGCTGCCTATGGCCTGTAATGGCATCTGAGAAAATAGCACTCTGGGAATGGAGTCAGTTACAGGCCTACTCTCTGTTTACTATTTCCTCTACAGTGTAGAAAAACAGAGGAAACCATGCCTTGTTCCTAATGCTGCATTGAGGGTAAGACAGAGTTGCCTTCGTAAGCTTTTCCATGAACATGTGGGAAAGAGAATCTATTAAGATGCTGGCATGCATGAAAGGATGAGATGACCTCATTATTTAATATGAATGCATCCATCCCCTTCAAAATTGTTAAGTACCTAGTTGAACAAAGTTCTGTAATAGCTATTTTACCAGGAGAACTATGTAGTGCTGCCTGGAGGCTTATGGTTCAGGCCCTCATTAATTATTTCCTGAAATAGGATTCTACTGACGTCCCAACATCTCATCTCTCCCCATTACCATATTACCTCCACATTGCTACTAGGTTCCTCCTTTTAAGGCAACGTTTTTTAATCATATTATTTCCTTGTTCAAACACTTAGTGCTTAACCATTGCTTACAATTTAAGGGGAAAATCTTACCTAAGCATTCCAGATCCTCTACATTATGATCTACACCTACTATTCCCTGTAAATAAATTTTCCTCTGCCTGAATCGTTGTCCATTCTTTTGTACCTATGCTTCCTAAACCCAATCCTTCCCCCCCACCCCCAGTTTAAAGGAACTCTAAGCATACATCAAGGCTTGTGCCAATACCATCTCGTAGAAGTTTTTCTTGGTCCCCTTCGTATATGAAATTTCCTTAGAGTTTTATTTTTCTCACATGGCCTTTGTGTTGTTTCACCTTATATGTTAGCCATTTGGGTGTTATTTCACCCTTCTAGAATGCACTCTGCTGGAAGGAAAAGGCTGTGTCTACTACAGCACCTAATATTAGGTACCTTGGTCATCCTGGGTGCTCAATTAGGAAAAAAAAAATATTACTTTAAATTGCCCTCTAAAGCCACTAACGTGTACTATAATAGCAGAAGTGAAATATTGAAGTAAAACATGATTGGACAATAATGTATTTTATTTGTATTCTGATAGATTCACAACTGGCCATGGTAGGGCCCTGGGGGTGGGTGGGGGGTACTTAAGGAAGAGGGAAACTTACATTCATGTGACTGTATGAGCTCAATGTCACATACTCACCTAACGCCTCATAGTTATGACTTGAAATCTATTCACAGCTGAGTAAATATTTAATGTAATTGATCAACATTAAAAGAGAAGAGAGGGGAGAGAGAATTCTAGAAAACATTGCTATAAGTAGATCTAACAGCCTGGATTTTTATTTTATGACTATAAATCTCAGAACATTTTGGCAAATGAAAATATTTAATAGATGAATGTCACGTGGGGTGTCATACGGGGTGTGGGGGCAGAGCCCCAGAAAGTAGTTTACAGGCTCTCGGCCTCACGTGGAGGGGTGCTGGCTCAGGTAGTAGATGGCCGTCAGCTGTGGCCATTGAGCCATTGGCCACTAATATAACTGCTGTGGCTATGGAAGAGAGCCGAGGAGAGCCGAGGAGAGTGGAGGAGAGTGGAGGAGAGTGGAGGAGAGTAGTCGGTCGGTTGGCAGAAAATGGACAGCAGGTCGCACGTCCAGTGAACCCGGCCTCCAGTGAGACTGTAGTGGTATGACTCCCCTACCTATGGCTCCGTGGGTGTTCCTTTTTGGCCTGACCATATCCTGCGTTCTTGTGTGGGGAGCGGGAGCAGAGACCCCGCAGGCCGCCCCGCCTGAAAAATAGCGCAGCGATCAGGGTCTCCCGCACGACACGGGTTGTCAGCTCCCGCTCCCCACATAAGAATGCAGGATGTGGTGAGGCCAAAAAAAAAACACCCACAGAGCCATAGATAGGGGAGTCATATATACTGCTATATTCTCTCTGGCGGCTGGGTTGGAGAAACAGGAAACAGGAGCCACACAATTCTCAACGCTCATTGCGCCGCTTGCAGGCTCAGCCACCATCTTCTTGCTAGCCCCCATTTTCTACTAGCGTAGCCACAGCAGTTATATTAGTGGCCAATGGCTTACTGGTTACAGCTGACAGCCAACTAGCCACAGCTGATGGCCATCCAATCACAGTTGATGGCCATTTACCACCTGAGCCAGCACCTTTCCATGTGAGGCCGAGGGCCTGGAAACTGCACTCCTGGCTCTGTCCCCACAATGAATTAAAACAATTATTCAAAATCAAATAATAATGCCCCCTAACACCCACTGAATTTTTCCAGTGTGCCATGCTCTAAGTGAATTTCATTCCTTACAGTTCTTACTCCTCCAACATCCCTATGAAAGAGGCATTATTTCCCTCCATTTTACAGATAGGGAAACTGAGGTCAGAAAACTTGCCCAAGGTCACCCTGCTGGTAAGTAGCAGAGCCATGATTCCCATGATTCACTCTCACTCCAAATCTTATGCTTTTCCTATTTTACCTCATTCTTCCAAACAATCTAAGCTGTCCTGCAAGTTTTCCCCAGTTGGACGATTTTAGAAATTTCCAGATTGAAAATACGAGAGGCGTGCTCAGGCATGTGCCTGGTTAGGACAAGAGAATGATTCATTCCGGTTCAGGATGAAGCTCATATTCTCTATGCACCATGAGCAGACCAACATATTTGTCTGTTGTACATTTATGTAAGCTCTGCCACTTTCCTCTTGCCAGCTTAGATCTCGCAGGTGTCCACCATAAACACTAACAATTTAGGACAAGCAGGCTGGAGTTCACAGCTTAAATTCAGGCGGAGGAGATAATTTTGAGTTCTTTGTTGGCCAGGTGTGTATGATAGATGACAAAGCCGGAGAAGGCAAAGTTCATTGTCATTGTCAGTGTGATAGATTTTAAAAAGTGTGACCTCGCCAGTCCGTTTTGGGGATGCAAAATGTGTTCAAAGACTTATCGGTGAAGTCTAGAAGTAGAAACCTCCTACAGAAACACAAGTATATTTTTCAAAAGTGACTGGAAAATTAGAAATACTTAGGGAAAAAAATCCACTTCAGCCAGAATGACATCATTAAAAAAAAAAAAAAATCACTGAAAGCAATTTGTTTTATAGAATCAGAACAAATCCCTTAAATTGACTTCTAGTTTCTTTTTTAAAAGCGATGAATTGGGGGCTGGGAGCTGCTATGCTAATATTCAGCCAGATAAGAAGTGTGTTTACTTCGTGACAGACCCCTTGAAATGGGGTTTGCTGAAATGAATGCATTGCATTCACAGGAACAGCAGCGCTGCTGGATCCTGCTGGCAATAAATCGAGCAATTCGATTTTGACGTGGAGGTTGATCATCCCTCCACTTCTGTGCACTGCGATGCTAAGGGGGAGGGGAGACGGCTGTAGTTCGGCCTGTGGGCTGCTGGTGTCATCCCATTACCACACAACCGGATGGAGCGCAGAGCGTTTCTATTCAAGCATTTAATACATTAGTCTGTAATTTTTGTCTTGGAGGTAATGAGGCCTGACGGCTTTGGCTGGTGCACGATAACAATCTCACACTGGTATCTTTGAAATTCTTTGTTGCCATATTCATAAAGGAAGAAATGACTTTTGCAAAATGACAGTAAACATGCTTCATTTTATAAGACATTGTGGTTAACAACCTGAAACAATGAAGTGTTGTTTTGAGCGATAGCTAAACTAATTTGAGCTATATTAAAAGTGCTGATGTGTATGCTAAGCCACTGTGTTGTTTTTGTTGTTTGTTTGTTTTTGTTGACTTTTGTTGTTGAGAGGGGAATGATCTCAGGAAAACACAGATGGCCTAATTTTCAGAGATTGATAATAGTAATAATGATAATGATCATGATTTCATCCAATATTTTGTCTCCATAGGGCCTCATCTTGAAAAATAAAAAGACCTGGAGCAGCATTGTTCTTAGAAAGGCTGGGATCACTGTGCTGAGTTGTCACTTGAGTACGTGGATCAGCTGCCGTGGGAGACAGGAGATGGAACTGCGGCTGAACACCTCTCAGGAGTGAGTATCACGGGCTTTCAGTGACAGTGGAGTTCAAAAGGGCTTTAATACAACTGGGAAACCTTTGGAAAAAGTTGCTTTTAACACCATGCTGACAATTAACTGGTTCTTAAGCATAACTAATGAAAGAAACCCACTGTAAGAATGATTTTTAGCTAAAATTAGCTGACAATTCAGGGCTCACTGGGACTTCCTAGCTTTTGAAGTGTGGACGATTGCCAGATTCAGTGAAAATTTGCTAGGTAAACTCCCTTTAAGTATCTTGTACTCTGTCAACCGGGGCATTACAGAAACAAGCCCACTGTTCAGACACAAAGTTGCTCTTTTTGAAAGCTGTTCAATCACTAAGGCAAAGTTCTAAAAATGAACACCAGAATAGAAATAATGAATACAGGCAAGTCTGTGAGGAATGACGTTACCAGTTAAAATAATAAAATTGTTCCCTTTGTTTAGAATAAAGCCAGGCTATAGAGATGTGAGAAATTTGGAGATGAGGCACAAGGACATACTGCTTTGAGTATCTATATTTATAGGTAAAAAAATTGATCCATTGTGTTTTACTTTATAGTAATTATATAAATTAACCCTTGCTGATAATTATTGTTAAGGGAGGATTAGTAACTAAAATTTCAAATTGACTTGGACAGTGGTTAAGAACAGGAACCTATACCTGAAACTAAAAAACAAACAAACGAAAACAACAAAAAACCAAACGAACAGGAAACCTAGGATTCTAACTGGTTTTTAAAAGATACTTAATCATATCTCTGAAAGTTTATGGGCTAGGTTGTTTATAGTACATAATAGGAATGTTTTTAAGAAAACAGAAGGAGGGATCAAATTGGTCAGGTAAGTAAAAGATCATGTAACAAATGGGTTCATTTTTCTAATAGAACATTTATTTTAAAAAGATGGCTTTCTACTTATTCAAATTTATCTTGCAGATAATACATGACTGTTTACTAAATTATCTCTTTCAGAATTGTAAATGTTTTAGAGATACCACCTGAAGTGTCAGACCAGGAAATGTCCTAAAATGTTTCTAGGAGACATAAAAATGTTCACATCAAATGAGTGAGAGTTTATGGTCAAGAAGGATTATTACTTGTAGTTGTTGGCCAACTATTTGATGGTGTGCTCTGTGTAAATTCTTAGCCTTCAAGAATCCAAACTCAAAATCATCATATCACATACTTAGAGATTTTAGGGAAGCTTTTACTTTGGTTTCATTTGCCTTATGTTAAATGAGGACAAGTGTTCTTAAGTAACACATGCTCCCCCCCATAACATTGACTATTGCATAAAGAGTTCACCTTGCACAAATGCATAACTTAAAAGTTGAATTCATAATTCAGTATATTTTATGTGATCATATTTGAAGACAAGTTGAAAGCAGATGTTAGGACCTACTTTCAATCTCCTGAGACAATACTGTGACTCAAAAGGCTGTTGATTTCTTCCAGAAGTCTGCAGGCAGGATTCCAAGACTGCCAAGAAATATCTATAGGAGATATACAAAGTCAGACTTGCGGAAGGCTGGGGAGAGTTTTGCAAGTTAACTTAGTCTAAGGAAGACTAATGCCATGCATCAACAACACAGAGGCACCGAGAGTTGCCCCCTTTTCCGTATACTAATAAAAAAATGTAAAAAGTTGGATTAAGAAGATTGACATACATTTTCTGTTTCCTAGATTTTACTTATTGTAGTTCAGAGTCCTATTTTATGGAAGACATTGCAAACTGGCATGCTAATAGTGAGCAATGATTAATGTGCTGAGGGAAATGATAATTAGCTTGAGGCTTGAGGAATCTCAAAATGTTTGCCCTGAAGAAGAGAAGTCTTAATAATAGCTATCTTTTGCTAAGTCATTATATGTATTTATTTTATTCTGACAGGAAATAATAGGTTTCTATCTCAGAGATAGACTTTTAATTACTCACAGAACATTTTAATCAATTCCGTACCTCCCAAACCCCCATGGTGTGACATAATGAGGAAAGATGTCACCTGTACATACAGTAGGGACAGGAACTCCAAAATTATGAATCTCAGAGCTTTTTTAGGGGATGGCAGAGCTGTTCTCTTTATCTCTGGGGTGGATATATAGAGAGAGACATAGGGAGATGGAGAGAGAGAAAGAGAAAGAGAGAGAGGAAGAGGGGGGTTAGGAATGAGGGGAAAAAGGGAGGGAGGTGAGACAGAGCTTTGCTCTGCAATGTAAATAATGTAAATCATCTCAGGGAGAAAAAAATGGTGATCCTTAAGTTTATTACCTTTTGAAAAATAAATGAATAGCTCCAGGGAAGATACTTGTCTTTAACTTTCAAGACTTGCCATTCATACATCTTTTAATCTAACATGCCAGTAATATTTGCTCAATAAGCCTTGACTATGCTAAAACATGAACATATTCATGTAGTAGTTCTTCCTGACATGTTTAAGAGTCTGAAGAACATTAATAGAAGGGCAGTAGATTTGTTTTATATGCATTCAAATAATAGAAATGGGATAAATGGATAGAAGTCATAAGGAGACCTTTCTTTTCAATTTATAATCTAAGATCCTTTTAACAATGGGACTAATTCCCTTATAAACTTGCAAATTCCTTATTCCCAGGAGATATACAAATGCACTATTTATGTTGGAGAAGCAGTTCTTGCAATGGATAAATGGACTAGGCAATCTCCAAAGTTCATTTCAGTACTATGATTCAATGACTGATGTATTTCAGTATGGATGCATTTTAGTTGCAGCAAGACCCCAATAAAACTAAAAACCTGTGCAAAATGTGGTTATATTTGGCTCTGAAGAATCATGTTGTAGTGTTATTTGGACTGCTTCACGCTCAGCATTCATACTTGGATGTTTCTAATAGGATAAATTAGGAACAACTTACTGAGAAAGACTTGCCCACATGCAGATCTGGCAAATCTGAATTTGTGATAATTTAAAATTACTCACTGAGACCTACAAAATACGGTGAATGTTTAAATAAAAATAATATTACAGTAAAAGTCACAGTGCTGTACAAATGGCAGAGAAAAGTCATTCTGTTTATGAGCAAGAAAGGCATTAGGATACCCTTCTGTTTCTAGTTATATGAAGAATGAATTAAATTTTAAAAAGGAGACTATAAGTTGTGGTCAAAGGGGTCTTTGATTTTACCTGCATTCTTTGACTACTTTTTAAAATAACAAGTTTTCATTAACTTAACAATTTTAAAATAATAAATATTTATGGATTCAGAAGAAATCAACCAGAGAACTATCATAGGAAATTGGTAATGGATGATGAGTGTTCTTGCCAAGTAGAAGAAGTGTCTGCTAACAGAAGGGGTCCCTTCCCAGGTTACTAAGCTCCCTGGGGCTACAGGGGTTTCAGCAAAACCTGTAGTTCATAGGCATGTTGGAAAGATCTCCTGCTTTAGGAGAGAAAATGGTCGAAGGTCCTTCTCAAATGTAAGACTTTATAACTTTTAAGGTCATAGAGTGTAAGTAAAATTAATAAAATTCTTTGTTTTAAGTTATAGTACCAATGGCTGTAATTTTTCAGAACATTAATTGAGATACCAAACCTGTCAGGTAGAAGTATATTTATGGGAAAACTGGAGCAGAAAATTTGAAATCATACTGATACGGAAACCTTGGAAACATTTTTATTAAATTTGGCATTGTTTAGAATTGAAATAGTGGGATGTTGTTTTGTCATAATTTGGGCAATGACTCAGGAAATCAGTTTATTTTATTTTATTTTTTTCAGTTTTTTTGAGATATAATTGATATAAACATTGTATTAGTTTAAGGCATACAATATACTGATTTTATATATATATATATATATACGTATATATATATACACGGCGAGTTAATTTGTATAAAAAGTTTATAAGTTCATCACGTCACAGTTATCAATTTTTTTTCTATGATGAGAATATTTAAGATCAACTTACTAACAACTTTCAAATATGCAATACAATATTGTAACTACAGTGACATCCCCAGAATTTATTTATCTTATAACTGGAAGTTTATATCTTTTGACTTCCTTTAGCCATGCCCCTCACACCCCACCCCACCCCCTAACATCTGCCTCTGGCAAACACCACAGTGTTCTCCATTCCTCTGAGTTTTTTTTTTTTTTAGATTTCATATAAAAGTGAAATTCAGTATTCCAGTATTTGTCTTTCTCTCTTTGACTTATTTCACTTAGTATAATGTCCTTAAGTTCCATTCATGTTGTAAGTGGCAGGATTTCCTTCCTTTTTATGGACAAATAATACACACACACACACACACACACACACACTCTTAGTTATGTATAAAGAAATATGTATGTATAAAGAATATACATATTCTTTATCCATTTGTCATCTACTGATGGACATTTAGGTTTTTTCCATGTTTGGTTATTATAAACAATGCTGAAACACACATGGGGTGCAGATATTTCCTTAAGAAAGTGATTTCATTTTTTTTCAGATATATACTCACAAATGGAATTGCTAGATCATATGGTAGTTCTATTTTTTTATTTTTTGAGGAAACTTCATATTGTTTTTCGCAGTGGCTGAACCAATTTACATTCCCACCAACAGTGCACAAGAATTTCCTTTTCTCTACATCCTTGCCAATGCTTATTTTTTGTCGTTTTGATAATAGCCACTCTAACAGGTATGAAGTGCTATTTCATTGTAGTTTTGATTTGTACTTCCCTAATGATTAGTGATGTTGATAATCTTTCTGTGTACCAGTTAGCCATCTGGATGTCTTCTTTGGAAAAATGTCTATTCAGACTTTCTACCCGTTTTTAAAATCAGATTTTTCTTTTTCTTCTTCCTTTTTTTGCTATGTGTTGTGTGAATTCTTTATATGTTTTGAATTTTAGCTCCTTATCAGCTATATGGTTTGCACATATTTTCTCCCATTTTGTAGGTTGCCTTTTCATTTTGTTGATGGTTTCCTTGCTGTGTAGAAGTGTTTTAGTTTGATGTAGTCTCACTTGTCTATTTTTGCTTTTGTTGTCTTTGCTTTTGGTGTCAAGTCCAAAAAAATCATTGCCAAGACAGATATGAAGAAGCTTACCCTCTACGTTTTCTTCTAGGAGTTTTATGGGTTTGGGTCATACATTCATGTCTCTAATCCATTTTGAGTTGATTTTTATGCATGGTACAAGATAGGGATCCAGTTTCATTATTTTGCATGTAGTTGTCCAGTTTTCCTATTGAATAGACTATCCTTTCCCCCTTCTGTATTTTTGACTCCTTTGTTATAAATTAATTATAACCATGTGTGTATAGGTTTGTTTCTATCTGTTCCAAAGATCAGCATGTCTGTTTTTATGCCAGTACCATATCTTTTTGATAATGTAGCTTTTTAATATAGTTTGAAATCAAGAATTGTGAAGCCTCCAGGTTTGTTTGTTCTCAAGAGCAATGGCTTTGGCCATTCAATGTTTTTTTGTGGTTCTATGCACATTTTAGGATTGTTTTTTTCTATTTCTGTGAAAAATCACATGCAATTTTGATGTGGATTGCACTGAATCTATAGATTGCTTTGGGAAGCATGGACATTTTAGTAATATTAATTATTTTAATCCATTAGCATAGACTGTCTTTCCATTTATTCTGTCTTCATCAGTTTCTTTCATCAATGTCTTAGTTTTCAGTGTGCGAATCTCAACTCATTGGTTAAATTTTTCCTAGATATTTTATCCTTTTTGATGCACTTATAAATACAATTGTTTTCTTAATTTCCCTTTTCAATAGTTTGTTATTAGTGTATAGAAATGCACCTGTTTTTTGTATAGTGATTTTGTAACCTGCAACTGTACTAAATTCATTTGTTGGTTCTAAGTTTATTGGTAGAGTCTTTAGGATTTTCTACATAACATCATGTCATCTATATATAGAGACAATTTGATTTCTTCCTTTCTGATTTGGACACTTTTTACTTCGTTTTCTTGGCCAATTGCTCTGGCTATGACTTCCAGTCCTATGTTGAATGAAAGTGGCAAAAGTGAGCGTTCTTTTCTTGTACATTGAGTATGATGTTAGCTGTTGGCTTGTCATTTATGGTCTTTATTATGTTAAGGTATTTTTCCCCTATACCCAGGTTGCCAAGAGATTTTATCATGAATGAATGTTAAATTTTGTCAAATGCTGTCTTCTGCAACTATTGTGATGTTCATATGATTTTTATGCCTCATTTTGTTAATTTGGTGTATCCCATTAATTAATTTGCAGATGTTGAACAGCCTTGCATTCATAAAATAAATCCCACTTGATCTTGGTGTGTAATTCTTTTAATGTATTATTGAATTCAATTTGCTAATATTTTATTGAGGATTTTTGCATCTATGTTCTTCAGGAAAATTTCCCTCATCGAATCAATTTAAAGACTAGTGAGGGTGGTTTATTTTTCAACCCTCTTTTTCCCATTATTTGTCCCTTTTCCTCTCTTCCTCATTCCATCTCATTTTTCTCCCTCTTTCCATCTCTTCTTCTCTTCTTTCCTTCTGTTACCATTCACATTTATTCATATTTATTATGTGTCAAACACCATAGTAGGTTCTGGGAACAAGAGGTGAAATGTTAAACATGGTTCCTTCAGTCATAAAACATACAGTCTACTTGGGAGGTCAGACTCTTAAACAAGTGATGAGTGTTTTAAAGGGCATTATGGGTGTATAGGGAGAAATGTTTTCCCAAAGAGCTATGGCCTTGTGCTTCCATCATCATTTCTTCTTGGATTCCATTAATCCTATCAGCAAATATTTTTGAGCACTGATACTAACTTGTCAATATTATAGGATAGATGATCTGCCTCTTTTCCCACTGTTCTATAACCCCTCTCCCATTCTCAGACCTCTCCTCCTTTCAGCATGTGCCCTTGTTTTCCTGACTTAATAAATATTAAACTCTTCTTTGAGGTCCTTACCCTTCCTTCCTTCCTTCCTTCCTTCCTTCCTTCCTTCCTTCCTTCCTTCCTTCCTTCCTTCCTTCCTTCCTTCCTTCCTTCCTTCCTTCCTTCCTTCCTTCCTATGAAGGTGCAATCTTTGGCAGACACTGAATTAGGCTCTGCTTTTGATGTTCTCTTTGTTTCTGTTGTCACTTTTATACTCTCCTGCTTTTAGGTGTATGCCACCTGAATATACAGCCCAGTGACCGGCTGGCTGCTGTTTTCTTCTGACCCACCCCCCCCAGTTAAGCCACCGCCTTCTTTGAGGACTTTGACATCTGACATGAGTCTTCTTTTCCTCACATCCTCTGACACCTAAAAGACAATGTTAGCACTCGTGTGTAAATTCATTCTGCAAAAACTAGTAAAGAACTTATTCCTCAATTATTTTTCCCTCCAAATAAATAATTACTTATTTCTTCTACATGGAGCAAACTTAACTGAGTACAAAATTCATGGGTAACTGGTGTTATATAGATTTTCCAAACATTTTTGGTATTCAAGAATGTATCTTAATCATGAACATTGTATTTGTCTATTTAACAATATATTGCCCTAACTGTTAAGCTTTTTCTCTTTTTTAGGTAACTGGGAAAATATACTGAAATATGTTTGTAGTATCTGTGAACTTTGTAAGATTATTGAACAGATATTTCAAGTAAAAATGAGAATTAGGTTTATGGACATTTTAGGGGATACTCTTAGTACTTTATTATGACCAATAAAGAAAATAAAACTTGATTAACAACAGTATATGTAGCTATAAAATCCTCAATTGGTTAGTTACAAAGTTACAATTCAAAATCTTAATGGAATGTAATATTAAATTGATCTTAACTATAATTTATTACTTTGAATAAGATGTTGAAGACTCATATTTGAAATAACCCACTGGAAAATTTTACTATGCTAAAATTTGGTTACATGATATAACATTCAATTAATTAACTAGAGAGAGATGAAATATCTGTTATGGAACTACTTTAAAAGCAATGAAATTTAGTTTATAGCTGAATTAATTTTATACCATATTTGCTTGAAATATAGACTCAGCATATTTCTAATGAGAGAAATGTTTAAGCTACCTGCTGTTAATAGGTTCAATTGTAGCATTATCATCACTTTGGTATATACTAAATTCTGCTATACAATGGGAAGTTGCTGATATCTTGGCCATTCACTGACACTAGGCAAAAAATTAGATGTATTGCTCTCAGGTAATGGGAAAGTGCAAACATCCTTTCTTTGTGTGGTAGCCTAGAATAATTTTGTAATTCACTGGAAACATGCATTTATAAATATTATTTATAGGTTTAACCTATAAATCATTGGATTTGTAAGAAAAATGCTTTGAAGAGAACTCATTGAATACTTCTGGGAAATAACATATTAGAGTTTGCTTTTGCTTCTTGAAATAAAATGCAACTGCAAACTCAGATTAAATCTGAATTTGAGATTACTTATTAAAGTTTTGGCTTAAACCATTTGTACAGACACACATTGAAAGTATTTCAGAATTGATTTTATATCCCAGTGTTTTAACTTGTTTGGCTTTTACCAATATAGTTTGCTTAATTTTATTCAGAAAGAGAAATTTTTCAGATTGTACAAAAAAAAATTACATTGCAAACATCTCCATCTCAAAACTCAGGTGTTTGATAAATATCTTTCTTTTTGTCCTACGAATTGATTTATCACCCTCGCATTTTTGGAATAAACTTCACTTGATCATGTTGTATAATCCTTATTAGATATTGCTGAGTTATATTTACTAATATCTTATTTAGGATTATGTAAATATGTTTATGAGAAAGACTAGTAAGTAACTTTTTGTTTCAAAGTTTATTTGGTCCTCATCAGCTTGTGCTGGCCCTTCCAAAAATGTTGGGAACATTTTCCTGTTTTTTCTTTTTTTTTTTGGTTTGTTTGTTTTGTTTTGTTTTTATCTAAAGGGTTTATGGTGGGTTGGTTAGGAAGAATTCATGGATAAAGTTATGTGGGTCTGGAGTTACATTTTTAGGAAGGTTTAAAATGATGGCTTCAACTTGATAGTTGTGTATTTTAATTTTTCTATTTTGTCTCTGGTCTGTTTTAAGTTGTATTTTTAAATGAATTTGTCTATTTCATCCAAATTTTCAAATTTATCGGTATAAAATTATTCATAGTATCTGTTTAGTTTCCTTTAATGTCTATAGTTCCTTTTGTCTTTTTTATACTGATAATATGTGTTTTCATTCTGTTTTTCTTGATCAATCTTACATTCATTATCTATTTCATTGACTTCTGCTTTTTCCTTTATTTCCATTCTTCTTCTTCTTTTTTTGAAGTTTTGATTTGATTTGTTCTATTCTAGTCTTTTGAAATGGAAGCTTAGCGCTTTGAATTTTCATCATTTCTTATAAATTTAAATCCATAAATTTTCCCATCAGAACTGCTTTGAGTGTACAATTCTCAATATGTTGTATATTCATTATCCATTGAGTTAAAAAAAGTCCCCCCCCCCCATTTTTCACTTGCGAATAGGCTTAACTCATGTTTGCTCCCTATTTTTCTTTCTTCACCTATTTGACAAAGTGGTAAGGAAGTATTGTTTGTAAGATATATTTTCTTGCTTGAACAAATTTAATTTATTACTGCAAAAGTCTTTATGATTTTTCTAGATGAGATGCCAGTAAAATATTTTATTGACAGGTATCAAAAAATGTTAAGCATTACATATTGAATAGTATGAATGACTGCTTTTTTGATGCAATGATTGCAATGTCAATTAAGTTTTACTGACATTGGGAAGTTTTGTTGTTTTGTTTTGTTCTGCTCTATATTGTTTTGGAAAATACTTGTACTGAATGCTAGAAGGCAGCAATAATATTAACACAAATATATCTTTTCGTTTTGAATGTGCATTAATTTTTAACTAAGATTTTTAAATGTGTGGTATATATTGTATTAGTTTGCTGGGGCTGCCATAACAAAACATCATAGACTGGGTAGCTTAAGCAGAAATTTATTTTCTCACAGTTCTGGAGGCTGGGAGTCTAAGGTCAGGGTATGGGCAGAGTTGGTTTCCGGTGAGGCCTTTCTTCCTGGACTGCAGATGGCTGCATTCTTGCTGTGCTCAACATAGCCTTCCTTCTGTGTGTCCATACTCCTGGAGTCTCTTTCTCTTCTTCTAAAGATATCAGTCTGATTGATTAGGGCCCCACCTTAATGACCTCGTTTAACCATAATTATCTTCTTAAACACCCTATATACACAAACAGTCATACTGAATTAAGGTTTCAACATATGATTTTGGGGGAAATACAATTCAGTCCATAACATGTATCATTATCTTCTCTAGTATAATACAGCATCACTATTGCCTTATTGTAGTAACATAGTCTATATACAGTAATGAATTATAATTATGTTAAATTACATATATTTATCTGTATTTTATTTTATTAGTTTGAGAGGGTGGCTAATATAAGAGCGTAACAATTACTCCAGGGAATTTACCCCTTTTTTTTTGTTTGTTTTGTTTTGTTTTTCTACTATAATCATAGTAAAAAAAATATCTTTTTCAAGTTCTATTAAACAGAAACATTAATTTAGATTTCCCTTTTTGGCTGTATGGCAAAAGAGATGTACAAAGAGAAATGTTTTAAAAATACTTAAAATAATAAAATATTATTAATCATTAATACTTAAGAGCATAAAAATAATAAACCTTGAATTCAGAAAAGTACTGCGAGGACCAAAAATACCAAATTAAATGTGTGTCCTGAGGATCTCTATTGATTGCTGAGGACCTTTTCTGATTCTGATGGGTTTAGAGATAGCCTTTCTCTTTGCATGAATCAGGATACTCTGAGAAATGATAACCAAGTGGTGAACTACAGAAATACCTGCCTTTCAGGGAGTATGGAGAGAAATGCAAGTATATCATTTTTTGGCTTGGTGTAGAATGAGCAACGAAAATGTCACTCCAGAGCATTGGTAGCCTTCGGCAAGTGTTTATATCTTGTGAATTTAGCTGGAAATTTAGTTGATCTCAGGACAGATGTACCTTCAGATACCTGAAAGAACTAAAAGCAAATCTTCTCTACAGGGAAAGAATTTAAGCCCAGAATTTAAAAACTTATCACATATAAAGGTGCAAGGGTTATGAAGACAAATTAAAAATCAAAAGGCAAGAAAATGAATCACCATAGAGAAGTATCAGCTGGAACAGCAAACAGAACAATCTGAACTGCATAGATGACACATATCAGAAATAACCGATACAAAATAAAATGTATATATTTAGGATAAAATAAAGCATCACAAGTAACTAACGAATAAGAGAATAAAAAAATAGACAAAACAATTTTAAGAAAAAGAATCAAGACTTTAAGTTAGAAGATATGATACATAATAATTTAACTTAGAAAGTCAGTGGATTGCTAAAATTCAGAATAGCACAGATGATGAGAGTATTAGTGATTTGAAAACTAATCTGAAGAAAATGGTCGCAGATAAGCACCGACAAAAAATAGAAAATGTTAGAGAGTTATAGAGATGTGGAGGATAGATTGAGGAGATCTAAAGTACATATCTTCAAGGTCCCAGAAAGGGAGAATGGAGGAGATGCAATACTCAAAGGCAAAACAGACAAACAAACAAAAAATTGTACATTTTTCAGAGCTGATGGAAAACACCAACCAAGAAGTTTAACAGATTTTAGACCAATAAAGCAAAGAGAATGTCTAAAAGTGATCAGAAAAAAAAAGAGAGAGACTACTAAAAAGGTACAACAACTAGCCTGATAGCTGATTTCTCAGTAGTAATAATGTAAGATAGAAAACAATGAGAAAACACCCTAAAAAAGTAATTATTGATTTGATATTTCACATTTAGTGAAACTATTTTTCAAGAATGAAGATAAAATAAAGATAAATAAATGAACACTGAGTGTATTTACAACAAATAGTCCCTCATTAAGGTATTTCTAAATAATGTATTTCAGGAGGAAGGAAAATTATACAGTTGATTCTTGTTACCTGTTGCCATTATGTTCTATGAAATCACTTAGCAAATACGGAGCCATTTCTTCTAGGGGAAATGCAGAGTTAGGTTCCTATGAATTTCTGGCTGTGACATTTTTGTCAGCCAATCAATATATAACTGTATTTTATAAGAGTTTCTGTTTAAAGACACTTTGTTTAATATATGTTGTTGATTCATTAATATTGAGCTCATGGCCAAAGCACTATGCCTGTAAATGCCTGTAAAAAGCTTATCTAACACATGTATCATCTTCATAAGGCACATCACAGCCTCCATGTGCCTAAGAACAGTCCACGGAATCCTGGCGCAATGCTTGGGGGCTATTTAAACAGTAATATCACCACGAAAAATGTTAGGTAAACGGGATAGTTCACACAGATATTGAAGGCCTTGCCCAAGAGCTTGGATTACATTCTTACTGAGATGAAAAGTCATAGAATGTTTACAACATTTAAAGAAATCAGTGTGGATGCTGAGTGGAGAGGGGTTTGTAGGGTAGCACAAGAATTAGGGAGACCAATGAGAAGCTCCAAGGATCAGGTATGAGATGAGGGTGGGTTGGGCCAGGGTTGCAGCAGTGGAGATGGCGAGATGTGGATACATTGGGAAATAATCTAGAGATAGAATTGCCAGGGTTTTATGAATTTGCTGTAAGAAGATGAAGGGATTCTTAACTAATGGCTTCTATTTATCATAGAAGTGTGGTCGCTGAAAGTGGTAAAGGCAGTGATTTTTAACCTTGGCTGCAGTTAGAATCATCCAAGCAGCTTAAAGATATGCTAAACTTTTCCCAACCCCTAGAGATTGGTTTAATTGTTCTGGGGTAGGGCCCAGGCATCTTAAAATTTTCTAAATAATTTACCCACCCTAGGGCACACACTCACTTGGGGCAAGAGTGGAATTTGAAGTGTGTTTGCAGCTGGGGGTGGTGGTCACAAACTTGAAGTGCTAAATATCTTTAGTGTTAAGAATCAGGGACTGAAAAAGCAAATGGTTGAGTTTATTCAGGGGCTTTGCTCATCACCTGCAATGGGGAATAAAAGGGTCAAATGAAGTATTTACAATAGCATGATTGTGCTAATGAGTCATGGAATCTAAATTAGGTGAGGAGAGAAGACAAGGCACTGCTGGCCCACAGGAAAATGGTGGAATCACGGGCCAGAGTTCCCAGGAACGTCACTAGATGACTTAACATGGAAAAGCAGCAGGTGGGATTTGAGGGAGAAGAGAAGAGATTTGGTCTAAGAGTTATTTAGAGGAGCAAGGTAGACACCTCTTCTACTGCTAGGAGAGAATGTAACAGTTACAAAGGCTGAAAAGAAAGAAATGCCGATTTATAATGCCTCTAATGGTGCATAAGCATTCCACTTCTGGGTATTTATCCAAAGAAATCCAAAACACAAATTTGAAAATATATACGCACCCTTATATTCATTGCTGCATTATTTACAATAGCTACGATATAGAAGCAACCTAACTATCCACTGATAGACAAATGGATAAAGATTTCCCTTTTTGGCTGTATGGCAGAAGAGATGTACAAAATGAAATGTTTTAAAAATACTTAAAATAATAAAAGATTATTAATCCTTAGTAAATATATACAATGCAATATTAGCAATAGAAAAGAATGAAATCTTGCCATTTGTAACAACATTGGTAGATCTAGAGCGTATGATGCTAAGTGAAATAAATCAGACAGAGAAAGACAAATACCATATGATTTCACTTACATGTGGAATCCAAAAAATAAAATAAACAAAACAGAAGCAAACTCATAGATACAGAGAACAAATTGCTGTTCACCATATTGAGGTGGAGGAGGGTGATGAGTAAAAAAGGTGAAGGGATTAAGAAGTACACATTGGCAGTTATGAAAATAGTCATGGGGATGTAAAGTACAGCATAAAGAATATAGTTAATAATATTGTAATTAAGTATGGTGTCAGATCTGTACTAGATTTATTGGGGTGATCACTTTACAAGTTATATAAATTTCTAGTCACTCTGTCATACACCTAAAAGTAATGTAATGTTGCATGTAAACTGTAACTGAAAAATAAAATTAAAAACATTAAAAATTAATTGATGAAAAACATTTAAAAAGGAAATATCTGTGTGTCAATTAAAGCAGGAAGTGAGAAGGGGCATTTGAGGGTAAAAGGTTTTTTGCCTTGTGTGTGTTATGTGTTATTATCATCATCCTTATTCTGAAGTGCTTCCTAAGGAAAATTCATGTAAGGCATGAAAGCACACTTACCATAAGTACCTGAAATTCCTCAATTACTGGGAAAATGGAAAATAGTGGAAGGTGCAGAATTCATCATAGTTAATAACGTGGTCTACCTAGAGCGAGTTCTACAAGATTTCTTTGGAACACCATTTGTGTTGTAGCTGTAAGGTACTATCAGTAACCTTAGACTGGTCATTGATTTAATGCTGTACAACATAGTGGTTAAAAAGCATTAGTGCTTCAATCATATTGCTTGACTACAAATCACAGCTCTGCCACTTACAAGGTGTGTTACCATGGACACGTTTCTGTGCCTCATCTTCCTTACCTGTAAAGAGGGCTAGCAATCATACCTAGTTCATATGGTACTATGTAAAGCTCTTAGAATATTATCTGGCACACAGTAAGCATTCAGTGCGTTAGCTGTCATATGCACATATACACAGTGACGGGTAATTAAAATTTTTTAAAGCTGTTCTTTTAAAAACATATCAGATCACATCAGATCCTTACTTAAAAATCTCAACTGTCTTCCTATTACTCTTGGAATTAAGTCAAATTTCTTCCTGGGATCTGGCTCCTCCCTACTTTTCCAGTCTCATCTCCATACTATTCTCCCCCTAACCATGCCTGAAGGTCAGTGCTCCAATCTCTCCCAGCCATTGGCATTTGCAAAGATTTATGCTCCACCAAACTTACACTCCTCCTTGGCATTCATTTGTGTTCCTAACATCCCTGGAACATTCAGTTGATCTTCACTTGCCCTTTTTCTTAAGGTCTACATCTGAAAATACGAAGAAACACCCCTCAGCTACACACAAAGAATCACAGTTTGAATCATGAAGTTGTAGGAAGCAGAATCAAACACTTCAGTATTTAAAAGTTAATCAGCATTTTAATTACTGAGCTTTAAACTCGCTTAAAAAAAAAGAAAGGCAAAGCACATCCATCCATGCTGACAACTAATTCTGAGTCTGATGTCACTTGAAATGTCAGTGAAAAACCCTTGAAAGGAAAATCAGAAGCAATCTGATAATAACATGGTAAGAGGGGAAGGATTTCCTGGGAGTGGAATGCCCTCACGGATGGCCTGTGATTGCACGTGGGGTTTGGGATTAGTGGGGTTAGCGGCATCCCCAGGCACAGGAGGCAGGGTTTTACAGGATGCCTTGGAAGAGCTGCAGGTAGTCTGTGTCAGGGCTGTTCCTCTGCCAGCAGAGCCTTTTGTTCCTGGCATGCTAGGAAGCTAAACTGGCTGTAAAGGAAAAGTGACAAGAGCGCACAGAAATGTGGGCTTTGATTAAACCATTATTCTAAATAAAGCTGCCTTTACTCCTTCAAAATCTGAACTTGAAGTTCAGAGTGGGGAGGAAACTGAGTATTTCCCCCTTTCCTTGCCACCCTCAAATAATGGCTTGTTTAAAACACCCATTTTGTTGGTGAAGTTTTGACAGTTCTTAACCCAGCAGGCAGTTTGTTTCTTGTCATTTCCCCAACCCCTTTCTGGCAGTCTGAGCTATTTCATCATGAGCCCTGCTCTGCTAGTGAGTCCCAACTTGAAAATTCTTCAGGGTCATAGAGGCCTAAGTATTTTCAGTGTTAATGGCAGGGATTTTTGAAATGAAAAATAATCTGTTTTCTCAAGCAGTGGAAATATCCCAGAGCTGTTCATTACTTTGTACTTTGTTGATCAATTTTTCATACGTAGCCGATTTAGCCCACTTGTTCATCCATTTCCCTTCAGGAAGCTTTGTCATGGCCCTTCATTTACATACGGTAATGTTGCTGGTGCTGTCACACCACTTATACTAATCTGTTTCTTAACCTTATAAAAATATTTGACAGGGCTGAGGCATCTTCCAGAAAGCAGAAAACCATAAACGCAGGCAGGTTTTTGCTGGTTTACAAAGGGTCAATTTTAAATCTTAATTGCTGGACAGTGGTCTGGGAACCTCTCTTATGATCTAATAATACTGTTGGTTTTCCACAGTAAAATAAAATAAATAATACATATTTTAAAACTTCAAATAATTTAAAGATGCAGAGCTGAGGAGATGGAGGACAAGATAAACAACAAGAAATACTATATTAGGCAATAAATGTGGAAGCTGAAAGAAATCTTAACAATTCACCTAGCATGACAATTCATTTTGCAGAGGATGAGATTAGGGCTGACCCAGCTAATTAACTGTGGACATGGGCCAGGGGCTTAGGTCTTCTAACTAACTCCCAACCTAGTGTTCTTAGTTTTTCTACTATTCTGCTACTGGTCATTAAATGCTCCAAAGAGCCTCCAGTAGCCATTATTGGTCCATTTGTCACTTATCAATTAAAACAAACCAAACCAAACAACAAATTAGTCACTTCAACTGCCATGTTCCAATAACACCATGAAAACAGTCAGTTGTAACAATTCCATATTTTAACCATTTATGCATCTGTCTTCCTAATTAGACTGTTCCCAAGGTGGGACCTATCTTTGTCTTTTGAGTATTCTCAGGGCTTATACAGTTTCTGGTTGGAAGTCTATTCTGTTTATTGAATGTGTACAAATTTTATATACCTTTCATGTTAGGAAAAAGATAAATTTGCATCTCCAGCTATGGTAGATATTTCAGACAGTTTTCCCATATTTACTATCTTGTGTGCTGTTGACTTTGCAGTTGTAGCAAGAGCTTTCACTTATGCAGCTTTTTCTTATAGAAGTGAAAAGACAGAACAGGGTGTGTGTGTGTGTGTGTGTGGTGTGTTTGTGGGGAAGTTTCTCTAAAATAACCACTCTGGATCTAAGTATCAGAAAGAAAACAAAAAACACAAGAATTTATAAATTATTAAATGACTGCCCTTTGTGTTTACAGAGCATGTTTCATTTCAGGAACTCCCTGTGCTTTGGGAGAATCAACTTTATTTTCACAACACTTTGGAGGTGGATAGGGGATAGTATTACTTTGCTGATGGAAAAACTGTGGCTCAGTGGGGTTAAATGATTTGCTTGGGGTCACACAGGGCCCATTCTGTGTTTGTTATTTGTTTAGATGTTGCTTCTGAAAAGCGTTGATGCTCTAATGTAGAGAAGCTATTAGGTAGCCATGAGTTGGAACCTCCTGCCTGGGATTTCCTATTTATAGTAAAAGTTAAGATACTAGTTATGGGTTAGACTGGGGATTTGGCCTGCTATATCTTAATAAAAGTTTTGTTTAGCAGAGGAACAGAAACCAGAATGATTTTGTGTCTCTGACCCTGATCCGCTTTACCTTTATCCTCTCTCCTAGTAGTTGGAACTCTTTGCCCTCTGCCCTAAATTCCTTTGTTTTTAAAGCTATAATATAGAGTCTTCCAGATAAAATTTGAGTTTTAAAATTATTTTCCAAAAGCACATCGTAAATGCTTGTTTTTCTAGGTGGTATTCCAATGAGAGATTATTTCTGACCTTTAAATACTTCACTGTTAAAGTAGATATTATCGGTAGCTGAACAATTCTCACATGACAACCTATTATCCCATACCCATCCAGTGATATATTAACATTCAATTGATTTTGATTCAGAGCCTACTAAATGAGTGTTCTGTGCAGACACAATACCATCAATTATGGCAATAAAAAGAACACACTGGTATTTGGCTTTACAATATAAACAGCGCTCTCATACTCGTAAACATAATTCCATTTCATTCTTCTCATAGTCCTAGAAAATGGGCATCATCGTCTCCATTAGTAAATAAAGAAAGTAAGGCTCAGACAGTTGGTCTGTCTTACACAGAAAACAAGTATTAGGGAGGGCTAAGATTTGAAATCTAGTTTTTGGATTTAGTATCTTTAATATCATCATCATCATCATCACAGCAACAGCAATGCCAGTATCTTTTGGGTAGTTATCAAATCACTTGTATACCCTACGTACTTTTCTAAATATTTCCCATTAATCCTCACCCATCTTTAAAAACAAAAGGATGCCATTTATTATGTGCTAATTATGTGTCTGGCACTGTGCTTGGCATTTGACATATACATTTTTATTTAACCTTAGTAACAACTCCAGGAAACTGAAGTCAGCCAGATAGGTCACTTGCCTAAAGTGAGATAGTGACAAATGATCTGTATTTTTATATGTGAGTTCTTGACCTAATGAGTGTTGTATATGGATATATAGTATACAATCGCCAGGAATGGCTCTTAAGGGGAAGAAGTCATTGATAGCCATGGAGCAGTGTTAAATTTCAGAAAGTATAATGGCTCTGAACTGGGTAGCGAAAGGAGCAACTCCACCAGTGCTGTTTTCCCTCATCCATGCTTAAAATCACTACGGACCATGGAATTCAGTTCTGAGCAGCAGTCGGTATTGAAATACTAGGAGATAGGAATTTCCTTGTTGAGCACTTTTATCTTAACACTAAGGAAGGCAGTTGTAATGAAATGTATGTACCAGTATCAGACTAAAGAAAAAGGAAGTTCATAATGTGATTTCTGATATAACTTAAATCATACTTGAGGGTAAGAAGGAGGTAAATGTCTTCTACACTTACGGTTCATGAGGAATGCTGAGAAACTTCATGATAATTCATATTAATAATTACAAATGGGGTAATTCTTTAAAAGGACTTTATGAAAAGTGCGAGACAAAGAAATTAACCCCTTACAGAGAGAACACATATAAATAGTGCCTATATAGATGAATAAATCTTTAACAAAATACTAGCAAACTGAATCCAGTCACATATAAAAAGGATTACACAATATGACCAACTGGGATTTGTCACAGGAACACAAGGTTGGAATAACATCCAAAAATCAATTAATGTAATAGGCCATAGCAATAAAGAACAAAAATCACATGATCATCTCACTAGATGTAGGAAAAGCATTTGGAAAGAATCCAACATTTTCATGACACACACACACACACACACACACACACACACACACAGAGCAAGAAAGTAGGAATAGCAGGTAACTTCTTAACCCGATAGAATGCATCTATGAAAAATCCATAGATGATATGATGTTTAATGGTAAAAAAATGAATAATTTTCCCTAAGATCAGGAATAAGACAAAGTTATCTGCTCTTGCCATTTCATTCAACTTGTATTGAAGGTCCTAGTGAGGGCAATTAGACAAGATAAAGAAGTAAAAGGCAACCAGTAAGAGCAGAAGAAATAAAATATCTTTAGTTTTTCAGATGATACGTATTTGTTCTATATAGACAATTTGCAGGCAACATGATCTTGTATATAGAAAATCCTAAGGTGTTCACTAAAAAGATATTAAAACTAAGAAACAAGTTTAGCAAAGTTTCAAGGCGCAAGATCGGTATTCAAAAATCACTTGTATTTATATATAGGGGGTGCCAAAAAATGTATGCACATTTTAAGAAAGGAAAAAACTGTATTAAAATTGTAATACTCAGTATGTACTGATAACAAACGATAAATACCAGTTGTATGTATACTTTTTTTGGCACTCCCTGTGTGTGTGTGTGTGTGTGTGTATACACATACATACACACACACACACACATATATATATGAACAATCTGAAAATAAAAAGAAAAGGATTTCATTTTTCATAGCACTAAAAGTAATAAAATAATTAGAAATAAATTTAACAAAAGTAGTGCAACTCTTGTGCAACTGAATACTACAAAAATGTTGAAAAAAATAAAGAAGACTGAAGTAAATGAAAAGACATCTGTGTTCATGTGATGGAAGGCAATATTGTTAAGATGGCAGTACTCCCTGTAGTAGGCAATATTGTGGCCCCCTCAAGAGACATATCCTCTTCCTAATCCCTAGAACCAAAGAATGTTACCTTATTCAGAAAAGGGGTCTTTGCAAGTGTAATTAAGTTATGGATCCTTGAGATGAGATTATTTCTGACTTGGACTATCCAGGTTGGTCCAAAATCCCAATGACAAGTGTTCGTTTACGAGTGAGACTGAAAGAGACTTGATTCAGACAGAAGAAGACGCATTATGACCACAGAGGCAGACATTGGAGTGATGTGGCCATAAATCAGTAACTGCCAGCAGTTACCAGAAACTGGAAGAGACAAAACAACAACAAAAAACCAGATTCTTCCTAGAGCCTCCAGAGGGAGTTTGATCCCACTGACCCCTTATTTTATAATTCTGGCCTTCAGACTGTAAGAAAATACATTTTTATAATTTGAAGCCACCAAGTTTGTGGTAATTTGTCACAGCAGACACAGGAAATGAATACATCCCCCAATTAATTTTATTTACAGATTCAACACCATCCCTATTAAAATCGCAGCTGTAATTTTTTTGCAGCAATTGACAAGATGATCCTAAAATTCACAGGGTAATGCAGAGGACCCAGAATAGCCAAAATGATCTTGAAAAAACACACAAATAACAAGGTTGTTAGTAAATAATCAAAAATCACATTTCTTGATTTCAGTATTTACTATAAAGCTGTAGTATTCAAGACAGCATGGTGCTAACATAAAGATAGGGATATAGATCAGTGGGATAGAATTGAGAGTCCAAAAGCAAACTCTTACATTTATGGTCAATTGACTTTAGATAACAGCTCCAAAATGATTCAGTTGGGAAATAATTGCCTTTTCAAAAAATGGTGCTGAGACAACTGAAAATCCACATGGAAAAGAATGAATTTAGATCTCTACGTTACATTATGTACAAAAATTAATTCAAAATGGATCATAGAGCTAAATGTAAGAGCTAAAATTATAAAATCATTTGAAGAAAACATAAGTATATAAATCTTTGTGACCCTGGGTTAGGTCATGGCTTCTTAGATACGATAATAAAACACAAGTGACAAAGAAAAACGAATTCTAATTCACCAAAATTAAATATTTTTGTCCTTCAAAGGATACCGTCAGGAAAGTGAGAAAGACAGTCTCCAGAATCGGAGAAAATATTTCTAATTCATACATCTAATAAGGTACCGGTATCCAGAATATGTAAAGAACATTTATAATGCTATAAATGAGCAATAAGGACATGCAAAGATGTTCATCATTAGTCAAAAGGGAAATGCAAATTAAAACCACAATAAGATACCTCTTCATACTGATTAGTATGTCTAGAATCAAAAAGACAGATAATAGCAAGTGTTGGTGAGGATGTGGAGAAATTGGAACCCATACACATTGCTGGTGGGAATGTAAAATGGAGCAGGTAATGTGGACAACAGTTTGGTAGTTCTCAAAAGTTAAACATAGGGTTACCATACGATTCAGAAATTCTACTCCTAAGTATATATCCAAGACAATTGAAAACACATTTATAAAAAACTTGTACATTAATGTTCATAGGAACATTATTCATAATAACCTCTAAATAGAAACAACCCAAATGTCCATCAACTGATAAATACTGGGGGTGCCAAAAAAACGTACACAAGTGGACACTTTGGTCAAGGTTGCTCAAGCAGTAGTTTGCAGTAATCAGAAGTGTCTGGACACTGATGGTAACCACTTTGAGCACCTCTTGTAATTGCAGAAGTCAAACGTGACTTGCATTCATTTTTTGTTATCGGTATATATTGAGTATTACAATTTTAACACAGTTTTCCTTTCTTAAAATGTGTATACATTTTTTTGGCGCCCTCCGTATATAAACAAAATATGGTATATCCATATAGTGGAGTTTAATTTGGACACAAAATCAGATGAAATTTGAAAACATTGAGCTAAGGGAAAGAAGTCAGTTACAAAAGACCAAATTATTGCATAATTTTATTTAGGTGAAATGTTCAGTGTAGGCAAATCTATAGAAACAGCAAGTAGATATGTGATTGCTTAGGGTTAAGGTGTGGAGGTGGAGTTAGGGGAAATGAGAAATGAATGCTAATCTTTATGGGATTTCTTTTGGAATTATGAAAATGTTCTAAAATTGTGATCGTTACACAGGTCTATGAATATATTGAAAACCAATGAGTTATGGTATTTAAACTGGTGAATTGTGTGGTCCATGAATTATATTGCAATAGAGTTGTTAAAATCAAACAACTATAATTATAACCAAAACCTGATACTAGCCTCTTCTAAGAAAAGCACCCTTGTAGATCATGAAACCTTTTTTCTTTTTGTTTATAGTAATCAAGGAAAAGGCTGCCGTTTTAGGTGAATTTGAGTATAGAACCTCAAAAATATATAGGCAATTATCATAAGTTAGTAAGTGAAACATTCAGAATTTCAAGACAGACCTAGGAGTCAAATTTTCTTTTCCTATCAGTCTTCTTATATGTGTGTGTATATACAGAGGGTGCCAAAAAACATTTATACGCATTTTAAGAATGAAAAAAAAACTGCATTAAAATTGTAACATTCAGTATATACAGATAACAAAAGATGAACACGAGTCATATGTATATATATTTTTTGCACTCTCACTATATATATATAGTTCGCAGTAATCAGAAGTGTCTGGATGCTGATGGTACCACTTTGAGTAACTCGTAATTGCAGAAGTCAAACGTGACTTTTATTCATCTTTTGTTATCGGTGTATATTGAATATTACAATTTTAATACAGTTTTCCTTTCTTAAAATGTGTATACATTTTTTGGCACCCCCTGCATATCAACAAACTATGGTATATTCATAGAGTGGAGTATAATTTGGAAACAAAATTGGATGAAATTTGAAAACATTGTGCTTCAATTCATATATATATATTTTACACACCTGGTATATATATATATATATAAATTAATAGAAGACCCGGTCTTATTTCACTATAATGTAAGACTGGGTCATATAATATAATATAATATATTATATTCATAATATAATATAATATAATATAATAATAATATAATATAATACCGGGTCTTATATTAATTTTTGTTCCAAAAGACGCATTAGAGCTGATTGTCTGGCTAGGTCTTATTTTCGGGGAAACACGGTACCTAGCTCATGTTCATAATGTTGACTCATTCACTCCTGACAACACTCGAAATTCCCTATCTTACTGTCCTTTTATATTACCCTGTCAAAAGAAATGAGCTGCATGAAGAACTCAATGGTGTATAATTTATCTGTCATCAGTCAAAATACCTGGGGATCCTGTTAAAAAGCAAAGTCTAATTCAGGACATCTAGGGTAGTCCTGAGGATTGGTATTATCCTTTTTTTTTTTAACACTTTCCCAGGTTAGATCACAGAACACACTTTGAATTCCAAGACTGTAGGAAAGACTCAAACAAGATACATCAGTATAACTATAAAGTTGGTTTGCTCCTCAATTGAGCCTACACCACTGCCTGACTTCTGTTATCTCTGCATAGAAACTCACTTTCTAATATTCTGCATAGGTTAACCGAAAGTTTCTTCACAATCTCTCTTCTGTCCCCATCTTCTTTTTATTTTTTTATTTTTAGCCTATCACCTTTCTTTCTGTACCTCCTAAAAGAGTGGTTCACGAACTTGTTGCACATTAGAATTACCAGGGAGAATTTTAAAAATTTCAGTGTCTGTTACATTCCAGAACAAATAAATCAGTATATTGAAGATAGGTGTCATTTTTAAAACTTGCCTGGTGATTCCAAAGTTGCAACCAAGTTTGAGATTCTCTGATCTGGAAAGTAATTAACTTCTAGGAACCAAATACCGGGTTTTCCTGAAAATAAGACCTAGCTGAACTATCAGCTCTAATGAGTCTTTTGAAGCAAATATTAATATAAGACCTGGTCTTATTTTAGTATAAAACTGGGTATAATATAATATAATAAATATAATATAATACCAGGTCTTATATTAAATTTTGCTCCAATAGACGCATTAGAGCTCATGGTCCAGCTAGGTCTTATTTTTGGGAAAACACGGTATTAAAATTACGTGCAACCACACTCATGCTTAAGTTTTTTTCCTATCTATTAAGGTCAGTTTCTCCATGTGTGCTTATAGTCATATTTCTTTCCATTTTCTCATCAATCACACATTAAACATTAAACATTGCCAGGTATCTTCCATCATGAAATATATAAACAAACAAAAAAGCTTTTAATGCAAGAACTATCAATGATTAAGAATGAAATTTCTTAAAACATTGGAAATCATGTAGAGATTAGACAGTTGATTGTTTAGTTGTGATCTCATAATGATTTTATTAAAGTTAACAACATTGCAGTAACTTAATGCTCAATTGAAAACTGCATTTATTTTTATTTTTTAAATTAAAAACTGCATATTTTATGTGGTTTGGCATTCGGTAGATAAATTTGGTAGACTAGACATATTCATTTCCTGTGATGTTGGCTGTGTTTGTTTATAGGACAGCTTAGTTCTCATTGTGTAGTGCCCATTGTGGCGTTCTTAGTAGATAAGGACACTTGTACTATTTTTAGCATATTTTACATCCCTTGTGTTATCTTTGTATTATCCTTCTATAATCTTTGTATCTAAGTTAGACACTTAGATTCAACTAATCTTCTTTATAAAAGCTAAGGAGTTTTTTTAAAATATATTTTATATGAGAGAGAACTCACGGGAGTATATGTTGGAGAATGTTTGGAAAAGAGCATTATCTCTCTATCTCTATTTTAGTGTATCTCTCCATCTATTTTTATAGAGGAAGAGAGAGAATTTCATAAAACAATGTGCCATTTAAATGTCACCAAATATTTAGAGCTTTTTACTATTGGACAGATATGCAGGAAACTTTTCCTTCCTTCCTTCCTTCCTTCCTTCCTTCCTTCCTTCCTTCCTTCCTTCCTTCCTTCCTTCCTTCCTTCCTTCCTTCCTTTCTTTTTCAGTAAAGTTACTGGTTTTAGGATGAGACATATATAAGTGTCCAAGAGTAAGTGTGGCTACATAAATAGACAATCTGCAGAGACTGGGGTTCCTTATTAAAGCAACTTCACCCTTCAGCAGCACGTGGGATCTTTCTTAATGTGGAAAAGAGTGGCATCAGAAAATAAGCTGAATATTGCTTTCTTAGATTCTTGGAATAGAAGCTGGGCTAAACTGGGTAAGAAATTTTAACCAAATAGTTTAACGAAACTTAGGGGAAAATGAAAACTTTCAGAAGAGACTGTCCAGTGCTAGGACTTCTCCTGGTGGCAGCATAGTCCCTTAGCCCAACAGGATATGGCATTCATGACCTTGCAATTAAAAATTTAAATGGCCTCTGCTTCAGTTCTGAGAAGGAATTCTGTTGAATTTAAATGAACAATGAGGGAGTCAATGATAATCCTCCCACACTAGATACGGGCAAATGCCAGCTCTGAATAAATTCTTATTCAAGAATGAGTAACAATATTCTCCTATTTGGAGCCTACTCAGTGTTACTGCAACACAAGTGGAGATATACATAGAATTTGAGAGGGAGAAGAAGACCATAGTTAGAAAAAAAAAGTGTTTTTGTATTACAGGAAACAGGAGTAAATTGATTTCAGAGTGAGTTTGTGCCCTTAAGAAAATGAATAAAACGTGTATTTTTATGAAGTGATATAATAGAGAATATAACAAGAAAGCAGGCTGAGATATAAAAGATAGCAGACTCATAGAAAAGATAGGGAAAAAGACAAAGAAGGAAAACAATAAAGAAGATTTAAAAAATGAATCACTAAGTTAATAATTGCTTTAGAAACACTGGCAAGCTCAAAATAGAGGTTTGGAGCATAAGCTTATGACATGTTCACAGAACTGCGATAGAAAACATATGTACACACATTCAGTCTGAGAGAAGATGATTGATGAGTATTGTCACCAGAATTATCATGTGTTTAATTTTTGAATACTGAGTTTGTGATGTCTATAGAACACTTATAGTTGATTGATCATTTGGCACAGGGATGTGAGATTACCCTTATGCAGTGTGTGTATCCAAAGCAATTTTAAGAAAGAAGAACAAAACTAGAGGTATCACATTTCCTGATTTCAAACAATATTCTAAAGCTATAGTAACCAAAAAAGTGTGCTACTGGCATAAAAACAGACACATAGAACAACAGAACAGAATAAACAGCCCAGAAATAAACCCACTCATATCTGATCAACTAATCTTTGACAAGGGTGGCAAGAACACACATGGGGAACCGATGGTCTCTGCAATAAATGGTGTTGGGAAACTGGATATCCATATACATAAGAATGAAACTGGACTCTATCTTATAGCACTCACAAAAATTAATTCAATATGTGTTAAAGACTTAAATGTAATATCTGAAACCATAAAACTCTTTGAAGAAAACACAGGGGAAAAGAGCTTTGATATTGGTCTTGACAGTGTGTTTTTTGTTTTGTTTTGTTTTTGGAAATGACATCAAAAACAAGGCAACAAAAGGAAAAATACACAAGAAGGATGACAACAAAGTAAATATCTTCTGCACAGCAAAGGGAATAATCAATAAATGAAAAAAACAACCTATGGAATGAGAGACAATATTTGCAAGCCATATGTCTTCCAAGGGGTTGTTATAAAAATATATATAGAACACAAACAGTTCAGTAGGAAAACAAACAAAGCAATCCCAAATAATCCTATTAAAAATGGACAAAGGACCTGAATAGACATGTTTCCAAAGAACCCATACAAATGGCCAATATGCATAAAACAGTGCTTAATATCACTAGTCATCAGAGAAATGCAAATCAAAACCACAAGATATCACTTCACACTTGTCAGGATAGCTATTAAAAAAAAAAAAATAACCAAATGTTGGCAAGGATGCAGAGAAAAAGGAATCCTTGTATACTGTTGATGGAAATGTAGATAGGTATAGCCATCATGCAAAACAGTATGAAGGTCTCTCAAAAAATTAAAAATAGAACTATGGGATCCAGCTTTCCCACTTTTGGATATTTATCCAAAGGAAATGAAACCAGTCTCTTGAATAGGTGTTGAGATCCCCAGTTCATTGAGCATTGGTCATAGTAGCCAAGATATGGAAACAACCTAAGTTTCCTGTCAATGGATGAATGGATAAATAAAATGTGAATATATATATATATATATATATATATATATGCATAAAATTCAGCCTTAATGAAGGAAATACTGCCATTTGAGACAACATTGATAAACCTGAAGGGCATTATGCTAAATGAAATAATCCAGATGAAGATAGACAGATATTGCATGGTGTCACTTATATGTGTAATGTTGAAAAAAAAAAATCTAGCTCATGGAAACAGAGTTGAATGGTGGTTGTCAGGAAATGGAGAGATGTAGGTCAAAGGGTACAAACCTTCAGAATAAATTCTAAGGATCTAATGTACATCATGATAACTGATGACTGTAGTTGATAATACTCTTTGTATACTTGTAATTTGTTGAAACAGTAAATCTTAAGTGTTCTCACTATAAAAATATAAAAAGGTAACTATGTGAGGTGATGGATGTGTTAATCATTTTGATTGTGGTAATCATTTCACAATGTATATGTATATTAAATCACCACATGTACAATTTATATATAAACAATTTTGTTTGTCAGTTTCACCTCAATAAAGCCGAGGGAAAAGACAAAATAATATATCCTTTTAAAATCTCAAAAGGGAAAATATATCCAATTTGTGTCCAATAAATGAGTGAAGAGAAGGAGTTAAGTGACCCATGGAGAACCCGTGGCTGGGGTGGTAGGCATAGGAAGAGGAGTTGTTAACAAAGAAGGAAAGAAGCCATTAGAGCCGTGGTAGGAAGTATAAGGAGCACATGCTATTGTAGAAGCCATAGGAATTAAACATTTCAGGAATTACAGCAGGTTTAATGGTGTCAAATCGTACAGAGAGGTCAAGAAATGAGTCATTTTTTAAAGGGGCCTTTGGATTGGCAAGAAAGAAACCACTGGGGTATTCTATATGCTTAAAATCTGTCAGAAACAGTAGAAAACGGAACAGTAGTGAGTTACTACTTTCTGTAGAACAAAGACGTTCTTTTTTTGTTTTAGTTTTAGTGAGACATCTAAATATAAAATTTGGGGATGTGGAGAAAGAGAAGACTTGAAATTGTCTCTTGAAAATGAACCCCAATGTCTATTAAACAGGGAGAAAGAAATAAAATTCCATTTAATACTTATTTTTAACAATTTTCTAGTGTTTCTGTATATTTTGTATAGATGATTTTCTTTTGTCATCTAAAAATCTCTTGTGGTATTTGAGGTGAGAAAATAGGCTCAGTTGGTTATCACCTTGTTAGTGAGAGGTAGCGCTGAGGCTGGACATTGAGACTTCAGACACTGGTCCTGTTTCCATGATTGATAGTTTCTCCTGTCAACTTCCCAGAAAATAACAGGGGAAGCCAATGTGCTGCTTTTACCGTAACGTGTACAGAAAATGTTTGAAAAACAACACTTTTGACTTATTGTATGAAGAAGAAAAGAAATGAAAACAGATACACTGTTAGTATCTATTGGCAGAAGAGGCTGTATTTTTCCCCACCGTGAAAACAAAACAAAACAAAAAAACTGATGTGTGTTATCTCGCTATCTTGCTCTTTTTCAAAATCTTTTTATCTGTCCCCCTCCTCCCTGCCTTTGTGCCTCCTTCCTCCCTCATACTACAGACACATGCCAACCATAATATTGGATTTTTGATTTGTAAGTCTGGGAGCTAAACACGTGATGTAGTTAAAATAAATTGATGTAAAAGCAGCAGAAAATAATTCAAATTATTTCTCTAAGTTTTCAAATTAGACAAGGTGCTAAGAAACTAGGGATGATGAAGAAAAATGGCTACCAAGTGTTTTTAGTCACTCTGAGTGATCCAAAAAAAATTTTCATTATCAAAAGATAGTCATGTTATATCCAGTTAACAAAGTGTAGTCTTTAACAAAACCAGTCAATAAACCAAATAAAAAACAAAATCAGAAGAACATTTAGATGTTTGAGGTTTGAAATGGATACGTTATAAGACATTTCAAGAAATCTTATCTTTATGATCCCGATTCACCAAATAATTCAACTCACGTTGTTGTTGTTGTTGTTATTATTATTATTATTATTATTATTATTTTCTTTCAAGTAGACCATAATAGAGGAGCTTTGAGATTTGGTTTTTGTTTGCTTGGTTGGCTTGCTCACTTCTGTTTGACAAGCTTGTCAGTGATGTGGTTAACTGTGTTCTTCAGCACAATTATACATTACTATAGCTCTTGGGCCTCAAATGGACTTTGCTTGTAAGTAGCTGAACCTCAGAATGCAAAATCCAAGAATGTTGAATATCTGCTCTAACATATCTGGTTCACTATTTTTTAAATGATTGGGTTGTGAACTAATTTAATAACACATTATTTGTAATAGTTTTTCCCCTGCTGAGTAATTTATAAAAATATGCAGACATTAATAAAGTCATTGTGTCTATTTATCAAATATTTGTAGCCATAATGTGTTGTAAAACAATAGTGCTATAATTGTTGTTATAGAAAAAAATGACCAGGACAAACAAATAAAAATATCAATTGGATAACATAATTTCTGGAACTAACATATACCAATATGCAGTTTAATCAGCATTATAGAATGTAATTTCTGATTTTAAAATACTTGCATTTTGTTCTTCCTAAAGTTATAGATTCATGTGCTTTTTAAACAGACCTAGAAGTATAAAAAGATTGAGTTCCCAACATCTCTGAGAGTTAGGAATGAGCTGAAAAAATCACACCTATTTGACTTCATTATAAATGTTGGGTCTTTTTACAGTATGACAGATATTATACAATTCTCCAAAAGTAACCCAGTTCTACAGTTGCAGAGTTAAGGCTTAACTCTGGAACTCTCCCAGTTCTCAATTTTATGTTCTCTTTATTATAGGCATAGAGGAGTCTCAGATATTCAGAGACTGGTAGACCGATCTCTGGATGTAGAATTTCAAGGATTCTCTAGAAGATATTCCTACATTGGGTAGGATGTTGAAGTACGTATGGTTCTAGTGTTGTTTTGGTGTTTGTGTACATAATACACTGTAATGCATTAATGATAGCAGGTTATATATCAGAGCTCAACCTGACAGCAGAACTACTAGGATTTTTAATAAGGAACTAGCTAAAGCAATAGTGGGTGCTGGCTAAGCCAGGCTGGAATCTGTAGGACAGGCAGTGAGGAGGGGAAGATGATAGCATGCAGGTAGAACCCCACAAACAGTAGGTGAAGCCTGGGGTCTCCATAAACTCCAAGGTCTGTAACTAAGTGTGTATGAGTTACAACTTGGACAACTTTTCACATACTTTCTTTTGGTTATGTGTAAATTTTATTATGTTTCCTTTAATAAATTTTGAGTGACTCTTACTGCAATTCATAGGCTTTAAAATACAACGCTGGCGTATTATAACTACGTTGGAAGTACAGCAGATAAATGAGTGAAATTAGACACTTGGCATAAAGAAAATAAGATGCTAGTTTCCAGAAGAATATGACTCTGTGCATCTATTACTATATTGAGTGTTACCATTGCCTTATAAGTCAATACTGCATGTTCCCAAAGAAAGAACATTGAAATCCTTGAGAAAGTGAGAGCTGTAACAGTGGTCAGGAGAGGGTGGGCAATTTTGTACTGAGAGCAGGAACATTATGATCTAGCACCAAAGTTAGACTGGTAAAAGGACTCAGGATTTCTCCTTCCTTGACTTATTTCTGTTCCCTTACACAAACCATAGAGGACACACATTAGTTCTGAAATGGTACAGTATGAGTTAAAATGTTAGAATGATTTCAGAACTATAAAGTATTAAAAATGACTAATAGTTAAAATTAGGGAAAGTGAGGCTGTGCATTTCAGGGAAAAAAGACCAATTTTTTGGTTGAAATTAAACTCATATTTAAATATGCAAGCTTTAACTTTCCATCAGCTTAAAGAAATATACATTTTTATTTCATTTATTAGCATTTGGAAAATGTAATGAAAATAGTTTAAGTAGGAAATCCCAGAACAGTATCAGATGCAAATAGTCAAAAAGCACTCGTGCCAGGATATTAAAGGTTTAATGGAGTGAGATCACACATTTGTGTTGCCTGGTCAAATTTATAAACGAAATGTTTCATATGAGTATTTCTGCTTTGGAGCTAAGAAATATTTTGAAATTAAGAGTCAAAATCTGCATTAGGGAATACTTATGTTAAGGACTATATTTTAATATACAATATCAAGATTGAAGAGAAATCTAGCTGAATGCCTTGGTAAGCAGATAACCAACGTATCAGGTGAGATCTTAAAGATGGTTCGTGAGGACTATTACTGTACAAACAGATGACTAATTCACTAATACAAATGACTCACCTGGTATTTTAAATCCTACTGTTTTGAGTTTCAGTTAAGTAGTGAGATTAGTTTTTATGTATTCTTGAAAGAGATAGCCCGACACCTATTTGAACAATATATAAAGGTGCTTTAAAATCGGTGTTTTCACTTAATGTGCTCTGTGTAGGAGATTGATTACATTTGTCATTTAAACCTAAAGAGGGAGAGTTAACTGGTTGTAATAACAGTGAAGATGTAATGTTTCCAAAGAAAGAAATAACTCATATTTAAGTCAAAGGAGCTTTGAAAATTCCCTGTATGAATTAAATTAAATTTGATAAACTTTTATTACATGCCTATTATTTGCCAGGCAGCATGCTAAGCTCTGGAAAGAAAAGATGATTACCATTTAGACACCTTTAAAGAATTCTTAGTCAAATAGGGGAGACAGACATGGAACTGAAAAAAACTGCAGCATAGTGTGGTAAATCCTCCATCAAAGACACTCACAAGATAGACAGAGCATTCAAGAGGTGTAAATTGAGTTGGGCAGGAAAGAAGACTTGAATAGTGAGACGGGTTCATTACAAACATGTCTGTTATTCCTTCCAGCATTATACCCTGTTTGCTGATAGGACAGTTGTGTGCTAGAAGGAACAACATATCGGTTCTTTTTTCTTGCATTTCAGTTTGGTTAGCAAATGTGAGCTTATTTTCCTTGATAGAAGAAAAGTGTACATTTTATCCATGAGCAACTTATACCTTGTGAGAGTGGGAGTGAAGATTCACTTTAGATTTGTTCTAGGTGGTGTAGATCTGCATCTACTTAGCGATGGCATCAACTCTTAAATGATGACCTCTTATGTGTTATAGGTGTCTTGAACTTATTGTCTCAGCTAAGCACTGAAATAATGCTTATTATAATACATAGAAATAATAACCATGATATAACAAATACCATTTTATCATATTCTCATTTTGTGTGAGGCTCTTTGCAGATCGCTTTATATGTGTTACCTTACTTTATACCCACAACAATTTTACAAAGTAGGTAAAAATATTATCCCCCTTTTCCAGATGAGGAAAGAGAAGTAGAAGAGTTGGTTAGTTAACCTACCTAAAGCTTCACACTTAAGTGATGTTGATATTGAAATTCAGGTTTACCTGATAACAAAGCCTGTGTCCTTATTCACATTACTAGCTTTGATACAAATGAACTGCAGAGTAGAAGGCAAAGCATGGGCTAAAAGAAAACTTTAAGGTCTCTAATTTGGCAAGACTCATGGAATTATAAAATAAGAATTAAAAAATAAATAGCTTGGAATTCTTAAAAAAGCACTTCTCCCCTGCCCCTAAAATAACACCCTCATATTTATATTTTTTCTTTATATTCAGCTTATAGAACTTTATATATTTTCTACTGATTTTCCTGTTGTCTCTGTGTCCTGTGAGAACACAGGAAATACTATCTTTAGTGACATATAGAGTGGAAATTACTTTTCAAGTTTCCATAAAAGTTGGAGAGAAAACCAAGACTAAGGCCTAATATTCTTGACTTTGGTCCACATGTATTTCTATTATTCTGTTTTTAGCAAAAAAAATCTGAATAATATTTTCCATCTATTTAACCCATTATGATGACACACTTATTTGTAGAAAAATATTTATTCTTCATTCTAAAACATTTGGATAAGAATGATAAGGTCAGTAAGTCTTGTAATAGCATTAATGTTTATATAGAATGTTACCTCATTTCATCATAGTTTTCATTGAAGTATATAGGCATTTTTATGCTCTTAGCTTTATTGTGCATTTTATACCTTTATGTTTTGCTTGTTTTAGAAATGATCAGTCTTATCTGTTTTAGTCTCCTGAATTCAAGCAGTTAGATGGTATTCCTGTTTTGCGGATAAGACCACTGAGACCTGGGGAGTTTAGAAATTTTGCCACGGTCATCAAACTTGCAACTGGTACCATGGAAATTTGACATCAATCTGAAGTTTCCAGAGTTCCAGAAAGCCATTTCCCCACAGAAAATTAACTTAAAATGTAGAAATCGATCTGACTTTAAGTAATATGATTGTTACAAAGAGAACACACATTTCTTTTCAAAACTATACAGAGAAATTGTTCTCTAACAATCAGTTTTAACTAGCATTAAATTTTAAAATAATAGTTAGCTCAATTTCTAGGAGAAATATCACACTGGTTTTTGTAAAACTTGGCATTTAGAACAGCTCAGATGCGATTTTATGACTTTATTATTAGGCAGCTCAACATCGGCTGTGCCTAAAGCAGGTATCTTTTCCTGTGGGATCTGGCAAGGTCAGATTCTGCCAGTAGGGTTTGTTTCTTCTATTCATGAGACACAACACTGCTGCTGCATAAATTGTTTAATATAGCCCTCTGAATTTGCTGTAATAGCAATTGTACTTGGCATTCAAATATGATTTTTGAAAACAAACACAAAGTAGGCCCAAGAGGAATAAAACTTCAGCAGACAGGACCCAGGATGCTTTGAATGATGGAGACTGGGGCATGTAGTGGATATCTTTTGTTTTTGCCTGATTCACATCCAATCTCCATTCTTCTCATAACAACAACTCAATTTTCTTTGGGGAGCTATCTATTCTGAATTACTCAGTTTTGCCTTAAATCCAAGCCAGACTTTCTAAACCTTTTTAATGTGCATTGTCCTCGGGAATTTTTTGGAAACTATTGGAAAATGGAAGTGCGCGTTCTGCTGGGGTGGCTCTTACAGAGGGATGGAAACGTGGCTATCACTCTACCACATACGGAGGCCTTTCCTGAGAAAGAAGCCAGTACAGAGGCAACTGACTAAGAAATGGAAAGACACGGGTTTCTTGCCTCATTTGGCTACATTGGTCAATCCATTCCTGAAGCCAGTTTGTTTTGCCTAATCAATTCCTTTGTGCTTAAGCCGGTTTAAGTTGGTTTATTTTTTTAATTGTTGATAAAATAATTCTGACTGTTTCATGTAATATTTCGTGGGGTGATTGTGGTGATTCCTAGACAGCTCAGCAATTTAGAGCAAGTAGCTCTGTGTTCTAAGGTACAACAGAAACATCAAGATTCATCAGCCTAACACTGGAAAATATCCTGACTTGATAACTAGGAGTTCTTTGTACTAGAGTTGGCTTAGAGGCAACGTCAGAGATCCAGACATAGAAAGCAGCTGCCTATTTCGTTGGCAAGGGGAAAGTTTCTCTGGGCCACCAAACTACACTACTTTTCATTAGCGTTTGACAGTTTAAAAATATGTGGACATTCATAGTTACAGAAAATATTTAAAGTGAAGAGATTAATTTATACCTCTATGGGTGTATACATGACTAATATGATGTCATACTAATTTACTATTTGTAATACTCTTTCATATGTATCATCTACACAAACCATCTCAGTAACCCAATGAAGTAAATCTGACCTGTTTTACCAGTTAGGAATCTAAGAAGCAAAGTGACTTTTTCATGGATATGTGAGTAATAAAATATGTTTTTTTGACTATTTATGAAGAGTCCTTCCCACCCCTCTATTACAAGAAACCTGGCACAGGCATGGCTGCTGGGATTGGAGGAGAAAAAATTGGGGGCAATTAATTTTTGGATTGATAAAAAATTGATATCTTGAAATGAGGAAAACTCTTAGAAAACAAGGCTGACTATTGTAAAAACTGCATTCTGAATTCTCTAAGCTTACCCAGAGTAAGCCATGGCCTCAATGGATTTCTGAGGGTGGCAATTTAAGATATATGAGGTTATAATTTATATACCTAAATAAATTCTCTTTTAGATGTCAATCAAGCCATCCTTCAGTTTTCCAGGTATTTATTTCTTATAGTCATGTGAAATTTTTAAAATTTACATTTGTAGACTCTAGAATTTAAAAAATTTGTTCCATAAGAAAAGATGAAATAGTGCCATTTGCAGCAACATGGATGTATTGTGATATTATTATACTAAGCAAAATAAGTCAGGCAGAAAAAATCAAGAACCACATGATTTCATGGATATGTGGCATATAAAACTGTAAGTAACAAAGGAACAAGACAAACAAATGAAGAAACAAAAATTCATTGACACAGACAATAGTTTTGTGGTTACCAGAGAGCAAAGGGGTTGGTAGATGAGGGTAAAAGGGATCAAATGTATGGTGATGGAAAGATAACTGACTCTGGGTGGTTAATACACAATGTGTGTGTGTGTGTATGTGTATATATATATATATATATATATATATATATATATGTGTGTGTGTGTGTGTGTGTGTGTGTGTATGTATGTATATATATACACATATATGTGTATATATATACATACATATATATATATGATGTATTATAGAATTATACACCTGGAACCTATGTAACTTTACTAACCATTGTCACCCCAATAAACTTTATTAAAAAAAAGTTCCTTAAGATGCCTTGTAATATCTGTAGAAATAGGAAAACTCAGATGATTTTTGTTTGTTGAAGTTTTATGAATTTCTCTGAGACAATTTTTGGCTGTATACTCATTTCCAAAATCAGAATCTGCTTGTGACAAGGTGAGAACATAATGGCAGTGATGCTGTGCCATTTATGTAGGATGATTATAATAATTAGTGTCAGTCAACAGAGACAGCTCTCCTGGGAAAGAAGCTATTGGCGATTCTGTTGCCTGAAAATTTGGACTAACAAAATTAGGTCTATATAAAATGAAGCATACCTGTGTTTGGTATATGCAGTTAGTATACATTAATAATAGTTCGTTAGCTACTATTAATTCATCTGATGCATATTTGAATAGTGAGGCCACATGTGGTTTTCCTTAAGTAGGCAAAGTTGGAAGACAAGGGGAGTGATATTAGTGAGTGAGAGCTTATTTTCCACATTCCCTCTCACATAGCATTTAAGTTCTTTGCAATATACTTTGTTCTTTGTGCATGGTATAACTTCTGGGAGACTTGAAAATGATCTATTTGTGGCTCATAATAATTATGGATGAAATTTTACTGTCCTTAATTCTTTCTAATAAAATGAAGTCAAACACATACTTGGAAATCTGAAGGTAGTTTGAAAAGCAGGCTTTCTGTTTACACAGAAAAAAATTCATGATGAGGTTGAGAATTTGCATTGGGACAGTGGGAAAGGCGTGGTATCATTTTGTATCCATTTAGTCTGACATTAATGTTCATTCCAAATCTGTTGGAGGTAGCTCCTTGGTCTGCAATGTATTTTAGTGATTATATATATATATGTTTTAGGTAAAATACCTAAAATAAAATTAGAATTTAGAGGTAACATACCAGAAGTTGAGAACCATTTATGTCAATCATTAGCTGGTCAAACTAGGCCAAGATAGTTTATTCTTTGAGGACTAACCTCCTTCTCTGTAAACTGAGAGGGTACAAATAGATGATCTTTAATATTCCTTCCAAAATGCCTATTTACATGTCTGTGAGTAAAAGAAGGAAAAGTCATTGCAAATCATAGTTTATAAAGTAGCCATAGGAATAAATATAAGTCCAGAAGAATGGATGATTTTTTTTTTCCTTTCATTGTTATTGAAAAAGCATCTGGGAGATTTTTACTCCCAAATTGTGTTTTTAATCAGTGAGCTGAATGTATGTTTTTTATTTTAAAAGCAATGATGATGTTTTTAACCACTAATAGCCAAATAGACAAACCATCTAGGTTAAAACAAAACCAAAAACGAGAAAGGTGGTAGATTGGGTTATATTAGGAAAGATATTTCTTCTGGAGATGAATTAGTTCATATTCAGAGGTAGCCTTCTACTCCAAATCCATAACAATGATAGATGAATATAAAAAGATAAAACATAACTGAAATCTCAGGATAAACATTTCCATGGAGAAAACCAAAACAGAATCACAAAGAGTTGAATAGGTATAAGCCACAGGCTTGCTGGGATTTGAGTCCAGAAAAAGGCAGGTAAGAAACCACCCCTTTAAAGAAAAGAACATTAAGAAGAGTACTTTGTGAAGGTATAGATCACAGCTCATTTCACTGATGAAAGTCAGGGATTGAGTGGGAACCTGTAGAAATGAGAACTCAAAAAATTTGACTTGTTATTCACGGCTACAGCTTTATAGGGAGTTGTGGACCTGCCTGTAGTCCTGCATGTAGGCACTAACGGCCACCTGCTTTTACACTCAGCAGCCAGATCGAGATTCCATACAACATTGTTGAAAAGGAAGTCTAGAATGACATTATAAGATAACACTACAAAACTGACTTATAGGACCACATAAGCAGAGAGAAAGAGAAGGAGGTAAAAGTAAACTAAACCAAAAACATAAAATGAAAAAAACCTCGAATGAAAAATGAGTCTGCAATTCCAAATTCCAAAATACATAAATATATATATCCAATGATAAATCGAATTACCAACGAAATGCACAATTAGTACTTAAATTCATTCCAGATGAAAGTAATTTTATAGAAAAAAGTTGCAAACATTTAAAAATGAATATATTTAGAATACTCATAAAGATAAATATTAATTTCCTTTGGATAGAAAACTAAAGACACAAAACAGGCAAAAAATATCTCTTTAGATTAAAATTAATAGTTTTTGGAACCTGAATTGAATAAATAAAAAAATAAATCATAGACTAAACACTGTTAATGAATTTATGAACTGGAAGATAGTTCTAATAAATGTTCTCAAAATAGAACAGAAAGATAAAATATAATAAACAGATGAGGAAGATCCAAACGTGTATGATTAAAACCCAGATATAGAATATAGAACTGAGATTAGTGAAGAAATAAGACAAATAATTAATAATAATTGAGGAAGTAATAGCAGAGAGTTTTCTAGAATTGTAAAAAACATAAAAAAGAACACTGTAAGTACTGTGCCAAATAAATAAAAATAAACCACAACTTGAAATATCATTATTAAAGAGCAAATTGTGACAGAAGAATAGAATTACTTTAAATATTTCCCAGATAAGAAATATTTCTTACAAAGGAAAAATATTTAGATGTATATGAGGCATTTCTTCAATAACTATAGAGACTGGAACAAAATAAATTAGTATTTTCAAGATCCTGAAGAAATATAATTGCAAACTTAAAATTTTAGTCCTAGGTAAATCATTTTTTTATAGTAGGGACAAAATAAAACAAAAAAGTTTTAGTCTTGCAAAGACTAATGTTTAATATTACAAAAAACACACAATTATTAAAGGATGATATTAATCATTTATTATTTTTATTAAAATTTAAAAGGTTAAACTAAAATCCTAAATTTTAAGAAACATAAAGTTATATTGTACTAATGACAAATTTGAATGTAAACAAAAAGCATCAACCTTTTAAAAATGATTATCATATTGGTTTGTAAAAATAGACTTCTATGCCTCTGAAACAAAATCATAGGAAGGATTGAAATACAGGCATATGTTATTTTTTTGCACTGCAGTATATTGTGTTTCACAGATGTTGCAATTTTTACAAGTTGAAGGCAAGACCCTTCACCAGCAGAAAGATTATGATTCACTTTATTATGATAACTTGCTTTATTGGGTGGTCTGGAACTGAACCTGCAATATCTCTAAGATAAATGCAAAGATAGATAAATGGAAAGATAAATCATATAACTCCCTACCAACAGGAACCTCATGGAACAATCTTAACAGTCAAAATACAATAAAATTTAATCAAAATGGGCTTCATATAATAATTTAGAAAACAACATATAGACATCATGAACTTGTATGCGGCTAATAACATAGCTTTAAAATATCTGAAGCCCAAACTGTCAAAGGCATGAGAAAAAGTAGTGTAGTCTTACCACATGTTAATACATGTTATAAACACAAGGTAATTTTAAAAGTGTAGAAATAGGCAAACAATATTTGAACAGACCAGAGAGATTAAACAGATCACACACATGTATGTGGAGATTTGTTATATTGAAAAGGTTAAGTACAGCAAATACATGGAGGAAAGGATGGACTTTTTAATAGATATTGGGGCAATAGTTCTGAAACATAGCAAGATTTCTTTAAAAGTAACAAAATATCTCAAAACACAAAGGAAAGGATAATAAACTAATTTATGGAATTATTGTAGGTAAGAAGCAGATGCTATAAGCAAATTAAAGAAAAAACAAGAACAAAAGAAGAATCAGACATTCACAGATGGGAGAAGATATTTGTAGTACACTGACAGAAAAAAAGTAGTATTCTAAACATATAAACAACTTCTAAAAATAAAATTCACAAGCACCTCAAGAGAAAATGGATCTATCTATCTATCTATCTATCTATCTATCTATCTATCTATCTATCTATCTATCTATCTATGTATCTATCTATCTATCTATTCAAAAAGACAAAATAGGGGAAAGTAAATGAGGAATAAACATCAGCAATGCTCAACCTTATAAAGATCAAGAAAATCTGAAGTAAAACAAAGATAAAATATCATTTCCACTAGGTTTGGTCAGGAAATTGAAAACAGGACAGTATTAATTGCTGTTGAGGATGTGGAGAACTGTGAACTCTCAAACAATGCTATTTGCTGTGTATACAGAGCACAGCATTTAGGAGAGTTGAAAAATGTGTGTATCCTAAATCCCCACAACTTTACTTTGTAGAGAAATTCTTGAACATGTGTAAGTACGTATAGCAACCATGGCAGCTGTAACATCAACAGTAATAGTAGCACCTGCAGTTGAGAGTGGGGCAAATCAGTGGTTTTCAAAATTTAATTCACATAAACCATGGGGTCTCTTGTTAAAGTGCTTATGCTGATACAGTAGGTCTAGGGTGGGCCTTGAGATTTACATTCCTAACAAGCTCCCAATTTATGCCAATGTTACTTCTTCCTGGATCATATGTTACTTCTTCCTGACAGATCACATTCGAGGGCTTAACTGTGTCAGGCACTGTTCTATAACTCTTTACATCAATGAGAATGCTTATTGCAACGAGTTGTGTATCAGAGAAAAGATGAAAATAGCTTACCGGTTCATCAGCAAAGGAATGAGAATAATTTTGGGTATACGAATGCAGTGAAATGTAATCCAGGCTTAAGATGTATCAATTGTTGACGAAAATGAGAAAGTTGCAGAATGAAATGAGTATTACACAGTTTATGGTTGGAAGGTATGCAAAACAATTCTGTGTATTATTTATTAATACACACAGACAACAATAGGTTATAAAATTTCATAGGGATAATAATCCCTATATTCCAGACAGTGGTTATTGCTGAGGAAAGAGAGAAGGCATAAGGGGAGAAGGAAGGGGCAGGACGAGTTAGACGGGGATCTTTGACTGTACCTGTAGTGCCTTGTTTTTTTAAAAAAATATGAAGCAAGTATTATAAATTGTTAGGTGGGTTTATGGGTATTCATTAAATTATTTTTTAAACTGTCCTGTATGTTTATTTCTAAAGAATGTAGGAAGGAAGGATCCAGGGTGAGAAGGCAGGGGGTTGAGGAAAGGCCAGTCAGAGCTGGAGATTTCCAACATAGAAAGAGAAGGTTTTGTGAAAGTAGTTTCTGGAATTAGCAGAAATTTGAGGGAACATGTGAAATAAAATTTTAGATTCCCTTCTGCGTTAAACAATGCCACACCTTACTTTAGTAAATGCTTAGAGCTGAGACACTCACAGATGGAAAATGTAATATAATTTGTGTCTATCAAAAGTTGTCACATTTAAAATATCTAATGATTCAGACTATTTTATATAGAATGAACAAAGAGATTTTCTAAAAAACTTTATAATTTTCAAGTACACTAGTTCTAGTAAATTTAAGCCAAAACTTTTGAAAAAGTGCTACTTTTACATATGTAATGGAAAAGTTGAGAGTAATTGTCTCCAGAGGTTATATAAGCTGAAGGTCTATAAATAGTATTTAAAATTATTAAATAATATTTAATATACTGAAATGTTAGTTAATATGAATATAAATAAATTATTTAATATATTCATATTAAGTTCATAGTTGAAAGCAAAGACAATAAGCATGGCTTCTCACAACCTTCGTTAGGGCTGCAATCAAAGATTAGACGCAGCATGGCAAATCTTACTATCTAATGGATATTCAGGGATTCTAGGCAAGCCATTTAATGTTAATGTGTACAATTTATTATTTTTGTGTATTGCTCTTGCCATATTGATATTAGCTCTTTTAAACTCTTAATTTTAAACTCTAGAACCAGCATGTATGTGCATACCTTATGTTTTATGAGACTTTACATGTGCCTTCCTCTCATTTAGTTGATCCTGCAAAACTGTTACAATGTAGTATATTACTTGATCATTGCACCAGAATTTCACTGAGACCAAGTGTCACACAGTAGTGGTCATAGAATGATCAATGAGCTTGATTGTAGAACAAGTCTGAGAATGGACATATTTGAGGTGTGAGTGAATTAGGAGTCTTCAGAGAAACAGAACTGATAGGATATGTATATATATATATATGTATATGAGTGTATATATGGAGATTAATTTTATGTGTATGTATACACACACACATATATTTAGGATTTATTATGAGGCAGAATTTGGCTCACCTGATTATGGCAGATGAGAAGTAGACGTCTCATTAAGAAAATAGGTGGTATAATTCAATCCAAGGCAAGAGAAAATGAGATGAGATGTCCCAGCTCAAGCAATGAGGCAGAAAAAAAGGGCAAATTCCTCCTTTCTCTGCCTTTTGTTATATTCAGGCAGGCCCTCATGATGCCCTCACTTAGGGAGGGCAATCTATTTTACTGAGTCAATCAGTCAAATGTTAATCTTATCCAGAAACACCATCACACACCCTGTGGGTACCCCATGCCAGTCAAGTTGACACATAAAATTAGCCAACATAATGAGTAATCCAGGTCCTACCTTATCATCCTACTGTAGTCACCATATACATTGCTCAGTTTCTTTTTTAAGGGAAATAGCTAATAAGAATAGCCTAGATAAAGCACATATTTCAGATAAACAATTTTCTCAAACCATTTCTGGCCACCTAGTAACTCCCTCCTACTCTCCACCCCGCCCTCTGCCCAAGTGTTATCTCACCCAGCCTTACCTACCTAATTGATGAGCTATGATCAGTGAGGGGTGGGGTTTCTCCACACAACCAAGCAATGCTGTGACACCAGTTGGGTGTCCTATAATTCAGCCCAATTCTGACACTATTTACCCAGTAATAGTAATAGGTTAAGGGCTAAATCCCACACTACTGCCCCCACTTCAAATGCCAATTATAGGTCTAGATTGTTACCTGTGCTTCTGACCAAAGGGCTGTATATCAGAGGTTCCTAGGACCCTCTCCTTGAATTTGATTAATTTGCTAGAGTGGCTCACAGGACTCAGGAAACCAGTTTACTTAATAGATTGCTGGTTTATTATAACGGACATGAATGAACAGCAAGATAAAGAGATACATAGGGCGAGGTTGTAAGCAAAGAAGCTTTTGTCCACGTGGAATTTGGAGCCTGGAACAGCATCATGTGGAAGTGTTCTGGAACCCCAACCTGGAAGCTCTCTAAACCCTCCTTCTGTTTTTTATTTTATTTTTTTATAATAGAGGATTTATTATATAGGTATGATTGATTAATTAATTGGCCATTGGTGAATGATTCAATCTCCAGCCAGAGATGTAGGACTCCCAGAAATCAAGAGGTAGGATTGAAAGTTACAAACCTCTGTTTATGTCTGGTTCTCCTGACAATAAGCCTCCCCTCCCATCTTTAGGGGATTTTTAAAATCACCTCATTGACATAAATTCGGTTGTGGTTAAAAGGGGCTTGTTATGAATAACAAGACAGCTATTTCACCTTTATGGCCCTGAAGTGATTTCAGGAACTGAGAACAAGAGCACAAATACTGTAACAAAAGTTGCTCCCATTGTTCTTATCCGTCAGGAAATGCCAAGAGTTTTGGGGAGCTGTGAGCCACGAAATTTGGACAAAGACCAAATGTATATGAGCAACACAAAATATATATGAGAAATATATATTTATATGAGAAAGACCAAATATATATGAGAAATATGTCTTGTAATTCCCAATGTTACACTGATTGTGAACACAAGCAAACCAATGAGACAGCAAAGCAAGGTAAGAGGTCATATTGGCTAGTATTCACTTGCAATTTGGGCCAAGTACTTCATCTCTCTGGACTTAGCTGCATCATTATTAAAACGATCATATGACGTTGTTGAGTGCTAATATGTACATGTAGTTGACAAACATATTCAATCATCATAACAACTTGTGATCATAACATCATAACAGTTATTATATACATTGTAAGGTAAGGAAACTGACGTTTAGAAAAATCGAAGTAACTTACCCAAGGTCACAGAACTTGTGAATAGCACAGTTGTCCGTGTCCAGACCCTGAGCTCCTAACCTTCACATTTTTCACTGTCTATTTCTCCATTCCACAAAGCACTTGCGCTGGAGCAACGTTTGCTAACATGTGTTCATACATCTGTATGACTAAGGGAAGTTGAAAGATAGTCTCTTCAAATAATCTTGGGAAATATGGATTTAAAGAAAATTAAGCCTTGCTCTTTATTAAGAGTCTTTTCAAATCCTTTATTTTGGTAATGTATATTATTTACTACTAGGAAGAAAATATACATGGTATTCCCCAAACTCGTTTTGACTGTAGGATCTTTTTTTCCCCCAGTCAATTTGTGGGGCTTGGGTTCTATGGAACGCACTTTGTGAGTTGCTGTACTATTAATAGAAAATTGCTATGGTTTGTTCTAATACTTCCATTCTCTATTCCATGATTTTAAAAGTGTTAGTGGGCCAAGGAAGCTTATTTTGTCATACCTCTTTGATGACAATTTCATTTTAGTAAGCATGTTGTGGGGAGGAAGACACTTTCCTCTACCCTCAAAGGGTCTTTTTTTTTTCTGGTTTATTAATCGAATGTCATGAGAGAGATTAACAAGAGAAAATGACTAAATTTAATTACATACGTATGTATGGGAACTCCACATAGATAAGAGAGTCCGAGACCTCAAATATAAAGACAGAAAGGTAAAATAAAGTATATATGACATTCTGAGCTAAGGATCATCTTGGGGCTTCAGGTGAGTAGAAATCATTGCAGGATGGTAAGAACAGATACTCAATAATTAGAAATTTGTCCTTTTTATAGATAGGTGAAAAAAGATTATGTCTGATAATCTCTTATTATGGACAAGGCCTCTAATTCAGATTCATCTAGGTAATTAAGGGTAATGGAGAGAAGCAGTTTCTTTTGAGTTCACAGTGTCTTTGTGGCCTTTAGCTCAAAACAATCCATGTAGCACAGAGGTACTTTTTGAGATGATCCATTATGAACCCCTACACGTGCAAAAACTAAGTAATTATATTACTTAAATCAGCCAGACCCAAAAATTCGGGGGTGGGTAGGATTTCTGATGTCTTTAAAATTAGAGCAATTCAATTCGTGAAGTGTCTTATTGATAATCTGCTTTGTGAAAAATTTTAAACTAGTCATAGCTGTAGAATATGAAGAAATAGAAAATTTGATCCCTATTCTCAAAGAGATGCACCTGAGATTTCCAAGCTTATGTATCTGAAATGTGAATCCACATACTGACCAAACTAACATGTGATATTACCAGTAATCAGCAATATCAGTGGTTACTCTGCCTACAAACAATTGTTCCTTTATTTCAATTCATCTTTTTTTTTTCTCCTAAAGAGAAATTGCTAGGATTGTATTTAACTTTTAAAATTATCTTCTACAATTATTGTATATTTTGGGTAGCTGTTTCTCTTGTTCAGCTGTATTTCTTTCAAATACTATTGCTTTCAGAGAAGAGGTGATTGCATGCCAATACTCTTTACAGAAAGTTCTGTACAGTACTTGCATTTTTATTAACTTATTGATATAGGTAGTAATCATGGAATTCACACATTTTGAGATGTTTACTTAAACAAGTAAATTGGCGTGTAAGTAATGAGTTTATCTTATCTAAGCTCCTTTTTCCTTCCCAAGCATAAAATTCATTCACTATGTAGTTGATTGGAATCTTTTTGGAAATTTTAAATTTTAATTTGTTACTGAAAAAAAAAAAAAAGTTCTGATGATTGCACCATTAGGAATAGCCTTTTTAAGTAAAGTTCCAAAGCCTTATGTCAAGCACTCATGATTTTCCATGATCTGGTTTTCAATTCCCATCTCTCTCTTTCATTCACAAATTACTTCCCATAATTCACCTTGTCATACCCTATGTTTGAGCTAAAAGTAGTCATTTCCTCAGACAAAGATGATTAAATGACTTCTAATTAATCCAAATGCTCTCAAAAAATAAATATCTAGCTTAAATTAGTTATATAGTGTAATGGTCATATATTCAATTAAACTGTAAACTCATTGATAGTAGAATCCATATTTATTTATTTGCAACACCTTTAGCACCTAATAGAACTATAATGAATATATTTGATGCTATATAAATATTTTTAAATGTGTTATGCATCATATGAAAAGTTAGTAAGTTCTGTGTGCCTTTGTTAAATGTGGCGATTTAATGGTACCATAAAGCCTCAAAGGATTAAAAAATGTTTATTTTTTATTTGTTACTATTAGTAAATGACTCTAATAAAACTAGTGATCTTTTAAATTATTTCAACAACAATTTTATTTCATCAGATATTAGACGTAGAAATCATATTATGTGAAAATATTCATAATGATGCCGGCAAGTATTCATAATACACAATTAAATATTTTAATGGGTCCTATCTGCCAGAGCCTAGGTTATTAGTGGTTCTTTGATATCTTGTTTTACTTGGTACTTTTCAGCTTGTCTATTAGCAATTTCATACCTACTCCAAGTTATATGTACTTGAGCTTTCTCAAGCTAGATTTTAATTAAACAGAATGGCAGAAAATATTTCATTGTTGCAAATCTTTTAATGTTCCATGAAGATAGTAGCTTTTTTCTAATATATGAAATTCATTTCTTAAAGAATATTCCCTGGGAAGAGAAAAATAAAATGTAAACTTAACGTCTTTTGAATGCTTGCCAGGTAACATTCAGCCGACAATGTATGCCTTCCAGAACTAATTAAGGAGCCACATTATTATCTATACAAACAGAATAAAAGCTTCGTACAAGCATACACTGAATGTGTGGAAATTCTGTCTGGACCAGCTGTCAATTTCTGGGCTTCTTTTTTTCCTTTGAAGACTATTCGTAAAATGGAGATAAACACATCTGCCTGCAATAGGTGTACCTGGAAATGTTTAATGCATCAGGGCATTTGGGAGATTATTTTAATGGATTTTTACCAAATCGTGTTTTGACAGTAAATGTAAATACATTTAAGTTACCACTTTCACTTCTGCTGAAATCCAGTGGGAAACAGGAATGTTCTCTTGTGAAATGATGGAGGAAGCTGATGATAAAAGGCCCCATTCAAAAAAAAAAAAAAAAGAAAAAGAAAAAAAAACAGTAAAAGAAGCATGAGTTAATCAAATTGCTATGGTTGAGAAAATATCCTTTCCTATACAAGTGCCCAAGTCTAAGTCATGTAGATAGAGGGGAACTGCTCCTATAAAAGTCACATTTAATTCTCTTGATAACCAGAGACTTTTGAACCACTCTGCTATGATTGTGCATAAAAATAGTAAATAGAAAATATTAGTTTCTCTTTAAGTACTGAAGTAAAACTACTGTTTTTTGACAAAGTTCTTTTTAGCTTCGGGAATAATATTCTTGAGTTTTTTATTTACTCACCTAAAGTAAAAGTCATAGAACCTTTTTAGGATACTTCCTTCCATAGATGTCCATTTGTCTCTGCATTGTGAATAGTGACTGATTGTTAGGAGGCGGTTACTGACACTCTAAAGAATGAAAACAATTAACATATAATGCTACCTCCTTGGCAGGCTGACTGAAAAAAGAAAAAACAGGCGAATAAAGTGAAATGCCTTGGAAAAATGTAGTGGTGAAAACAATTAAATTGTCTCCTCCTTAGGATAGTAAGGCTTTTAAAAATATTTCAGAATGCCTTAAATGTTAACTAATTATTCTTTACACTTTACACAAAGTGACAGTTTTAGCATTATAATTAATTAGATGAAGAAGTTAAAGAGGTCCTGAAATAATTTACATGGGAGAAACTCCAGGCTACTGGCCCAGTTTTAAATCAGGGCATTAAATGATCCTGCTCTTTATCGCCAGCTTTGGCACTGTGTGTGTGACTATGAGTGTGTGTGTGTGTGCACGCACACGCACTTGTATTAATTTTTATTAGCTAATATAGGTAAGTAAAGATACAAGTAGAATGTACAACAAAGTCATTTAATAGTCGTCTATTGTAATGATAACTACATGTAGAACTTGTTTATATTTAGTTTTTAAAAAATAAAAAATATGAAGATAATAATAATAAAATTGCTCATACTCATTGAGTTCTCAGTATGGACCAGCCACTATGCAAAATGGTTTATTAAGCATTTATTATTACTCATAAGTTAACTATTTGTAAATTAAATGAAATGTATTATTTCAATTCAACTGTCTAGGAGGGTGGCATAATTATTTTCACCCTATAGAACAGGAAACTGAGACTTAGGTTTATAATTTCTTCAAGGCCAAGTTAGTACCAGAACTGAGATTCTGTCCTGAAATTGTCTGCTTCAGAACCTTCTCACTTTACCATTAATTTACTGTTACACTACTTTGTACTTTACCTGCACTTTGCTGAAATATGCTGTTTGTTTATTTTTAGAAATTATGCTACGTTTTAGTAACAATTGTATAATTTCCCTACTATCCGTATAGTACTAATTTGTATTATTTCCTTAACAGTAAAACAGACAGAAATAGACATCAGTCTTATTCTTGCTCTGCCGATGGGTATATTTTTCAGTTTATTCCTCCCATATTCACCCACTTTAGTGAAGAATTTATAGCTGTGTTTCCTCATTCTGTTCCAATGTGTGCTGAAAATGGATTTGCTGTGACTGAATTTGTTACTGGGCTTAGGACCTTCTTACACTACAGTTATTCAGAATTCACATCACTCATCTTTCCTGCTAATGGAACTCAGATAGTGCTGAGGTTATTTTATTTAGAGTATTTCCTTGAATGTTCATGATCAAATTTTTACAGCAACCATGCGATGTGGCCTTTGACAGTTTCCCCCTTTCCTACGTTGGCATCCGTTCACAGTTTCCACTCCTGAGGCCCTTGCTGCCTTTGGAACCGTAGGTACTGGATCCCGTCCTGACAGTTTTTGTGCAGGGCACCTTCTTCGGCAGCCCTGTGCTTCCCCCGCAGTGGTACCGTTGAGGGCTGGTTGTTGCCATTGTGTTATTTTGCAGCCTGCATCGTGCCAAAACTGTGCTGTCCTCTTTACAGAAATAAAAAGGATGCCTTTTCTCTTAAACAGACATACACTCTAGTCTGTGAATTGTCTTATTTCTCAGAATCTTAGAAGAAATTTTGAAGAAATGAGACATGAATCTTTTCACCCTTAACTCACTCTTTCTCCAAGAGTTTAGATGAGGAATTGGAACAAATATGAGTAAAAAACACGATTTGGTCCTCAGAATTTGAATTCTTGTTAAAGAATAGAAGCATCGCTATTAGGAACACTTGAGTGCTTAGTTCTATTCCAATGCTTTATCCCAGAAAGTTTGTTTTCATTCAACAAACAAACAAAACACCTGGTAGGTAGAATTAGAGTTCACATTCTACGACTCACATTCAGATGTGTCTAAATTTCAGTGGTGAACACCCAATAGAGATCAAGCTGAAACTTCTGTGATATGTACTGTGGTAGTTGATTTTTTTGTCACTTGACTGAATCATGGGATGTCCAGATAGCTGGTTAAGCATTATCTCTATATATGTCTGTGAGGGTGTTTCTGGAAGAGATTAGTATTTGAATCCATAGACTGAGTAAAGTGGGTTGCCCTCCCTAATGTGGTTGGGCATCATCTGATCCATTGACGGCCTGAATAGAACAAAAAAAGGTTGAGGAAGGGAGGATTTGCTCTGTTTGCCTGACTGCTGTGTTGGGACATGGATCTTCACCTGCCCTCAGAGATCCTGGTTCTCAAGTATTCACACTCACCCTGGAATGTACACCGTTGACTTTCCAGCTCTCAGGCCTTCAAACTAGACCAGCTTTCCAGAATCACCAGTTTTCAGACAGCCGATTTTGGGACTGCTCAGCCTCCATAATCCTCTGAGCCAATTCCTTAAAATCTTGTTACACACACACACACACACACACACACACACACACACACGGGGTGCCAAAAAATGTACACATTTTAAGAGATGTTATCTATATATTACTTTTCGAAGATGAATTGAATTACGGTAGCAATGTGTAGTATGATGTTCACTTAAAAGATGGCGTTAATTCAATGCTAGCGTCATTAATTGTATTACAATTTTAATAGGTTTATAGGTTTTTCCTTTCTTAAAATGTTATACATTTTTTGGATATATATATATATATATATAATTTCATTATAGGCATTTCATTTGGCAAAAATATTGCACATATAAGTAATAGTAAAATCTAAATTCCTCACTATCTTTGATCTAGAATTCACTATTGTATGCAATTTATTTTTTGTAGCGCATTTGAAATTTGGCAAAATATTATGGTGCTAAATTGCCTTTGCCTTTTTACCCTCCATGGATAATATTATTTCCCGTACTTCAGTGTTCTTAAGAGAAAACTTTATTGTAAACCCTTTCAGACTTCCAACAGAGAGAACCACAAATGGGAAAATAAAGTATTGTTATATCTCATGGGATGTTTAGGGAAGGAAGAATAGTTTGGTGTCAATGAAGTAGGAGTGACAACTTGATTTCATTCATCAGTCAGCATCTATGGTATGTGCACTGTGTTTTCTCTCACTGTTCATTTACATAATTACTTTTGTCTGGAGTCATTAATCTTCTATAAAGGACCCACATTTGAGATATGTTTTTCAATTCATTGTTACATTGATTCAACCCTCCTTATTATATACAGAGGGTGCCAAATATATATACACACACACACACACACACACACACACACACACATTTTAAGTATACATTTTAAGTGTGCGTGTGTGTGTGTATATATATATATATATATATACACACACATTTTAAGAAAGGGAAACATTGTATTAAAATTGTAATACTCAATATATACTGATAACAAAAGATGAATACAAGTCACGTTTGACTTCTGCAATTACAAGAGGTGCTCAAAATGGTTACCATCAGCATCCAGATGCTTCTGATTACAGCGAACATTGTTTGGTAGACTTCTGTGGCAAGTGTATAAACTGTTCCATCATAGCTGAGGAAGCAGAACTTGTTGCTGAGCGAGGCCTCCCAGATCTTTCCTTGTGCACATCACACACAGTACCATGCATCTAAAACTTATCACGAATGCATGCAATTGTTAGGCATGTTGGAGGCTCTGTTGCATACTCATGCCTCCACTGGCATTGTACTTCCACAACGATCTCGAATTTCAAATACCACTTCAAAATGGTCCTGCGCTCCTCAAATGACAACTGTGCTTCTGCCATTTTCTTTGTCCTGCCTGTTGCACGGTAATGCTAGCATTAATTTGATTAATGCCATCTTTTGAGTGAATGTCATACTACACATTGCTACTGTAATTCAATTCAATGTCGAAAGTAATACATAGATAACATCGCTTAAAATGTGTATACATTTTTCAGCACTCACAGTATATTTTGTAATCACCTGAGAGGATGGAACAATATATGTGAAAGTGCAGTACACACACAGTGCAAGGGACAATGCCAGCAGTTAAGCATTTGCTGCTTGCCAGGTTCTATGTTAGGTAAGATCAATAATTTCATAGCAAACCTGAGAATTCAATGGGATATGTTAGGAATAATAATAAGGACAAATGAACAACGAGCAGTCCTATTCTGTCTATCTCCCCTTTCCCCTCAAAGAATATTGTCCTCTTTCCCTCTTCCCCCAAGTGTCCTCCTCCTAAGAGGGTTTCTGCCTAATCAACTTCTTGGTATTCTGTTTTATGGACTAGAGTAGTAAAAGTGAGGAGAAATTGGAAAACTTTGATGTCAACTAGATTTCCATTGGAAAGTGCAGAGATTTCCATTGGAAAAAGCAGAGATATAGGAGAAAAAAGATATTTACAAAGGCTATTGCATTCATAAAATATTTTTATAGAGAAACAGAGATTAAAAAGAGAGACAGAGAGAGCTGCAACTTTAGAAAATTTTGTGTGTGTGATGAATATAATGCCCAGATGCCACTTTTCAAATTGCTGCAGAAAATATTAATTCCCTACACAGAGATAGAAAAGACATATGTGTCCCCAAATATCCATAACCCAGCTAAAACAATAATCAATATACCTACTACCTTCTCTGTCCCTAGTTATTCTGACAAAATGTTCGATACATTTTATCTGTATATATTGAGTATGTACATCTAAAAACTCTTTAAAAATATATATTCACAATTCTCTCTGATTCGCTCTCTCTTTTTCCACATATATGTGTATTATGTGTATATTTAAGTACTCAAACTTTTCAGTGACATGAAATTTATATATAAAATCTCCTATATATGTCATTTAATACTTTGTCACTTCCCAAAACATGAAAAAACTTTAACAATAGTTTTTTTTTCATTTACATCTTCCTGTCTTGTCTCATATTTTATATTTTAGTTTAATATGTATTAAATCAATGTTATTTTTATAGTTGTTTTAACCAGTCAATATTAATTTCCATTTGCTTACATGTTTACCCTGTCTAGTGCTCTTCAATCCTTCTTGTTTCCTCTGTAATAATTTTACTTCACATTGAAGAACTGTCTTTAATAATTTTTATAGGTCTCTGACAACAAATTCTTTCATGTATTCTTTTCTGAAAATATTTAAACATTTGACTTTTTTAGGATACTTGTGCTAGGTATAGAATTCTATGATGTTTTATTTTTCTTTCATTGCTTTAAAGATATCTTTTCACTGTCTTCAAGCTTTGATACTTATTTGAAAAATTAGCTGCTGTCCTTTGGGGATAATGCTCCTTTGGGGATAATGTATCTCTTTTCCTTTGCCTTTGATGTGCTGGTGTGTAATTTTCTTCATGTTTATTCTTCTTGGTTTTGCTAACTATATTGCATTTGAGATGTTTACTCTTTCACAAAATTTACAAATTATCAGTCTCTATTTCCTCAAATCAAGTTTATTTTTCCCTTTTTCCCTTTCTTGAGACTCCAATTAGACATGCAGTAGATTTTTGATCATGTCCTACATGTTTCTTATGATCTGCTTCTTCTTCTTCTTTTTTCCCCCCTCTAAATTAGAGGTTGTATACTTTTTACTGAAATTTCATTAAAATTTCTTCTGCCATATGCAGTCTAATGTTAAATGCATCAAACGAGCTTTTAATTTTAGATTTTTTACTGTTTTAGAATGATCATTCATTTCCTCTATAATGAAAAGAAAATATATTTTCTTTAACATAATAATTATAGTCTGTTTAGGCTGATATAATAAATTACCATAGATTGGGTAGTTTTTGAAAAACAGAAATTTATTTCTCACAGTTCTGGAAATGTGTAAGCCAGCACAATCGGGTTCTGCTGAAAACCTTTTTCTGAGTTGCAAACTGGTTACTTCTCAATGTGTCTTCACATGTAGAAGAGCTTAGGTAGGTAGTTCTGTGGAGTCTCTTATAAGAGCACTAACCCGATTTATGAGGGCTTTACCCTCATGACCTATTTACCAATGAAAGGTCACACCTCTAACATCCATCATATTGGGTGTTAGGATTCCAACCTGGATATTTGGGGGACACAGCCATTTAGACCAGAGCAATACTCTTTCTTTTCTTTTTTCTTTTTTGGAGTTGCTTTCTCTTGCTAATTTCAATGTCACTCGTGTTCTTTTTCTATTGTTTGTTTTATTTCTTGATTATCAATCACTTTTTCTTTGTTTTCAAATATCTAGTAATTTTGATTGTATCAGGCATTTTGGTTAATTTATACTAAAGCCTCTTGATTATGTTATTATCTTTTGAAGAGTGTTAAGCTTTTTTTGGGAAGCAGATAAATTATGAGTGGATCTCCTTGATACTAATGGGGCATTCTTTTAGGTTTTATTAAGGTAAACTAGTTTAGTTTTGCTGTTACTCCTAGGGACTGGTCCTCCAACCTAGTATGTGGTTTTTATTCATATAGTGTGTTTATCTTATGGCTTCTGCAGGTATCAATTAAAAGGTGAAAATATTAGTTATGCCCTTTTGACTCAGACCTAAATTTTGATGTGTGTTCAGTACTGGATAGCCTCTCAATTCTCTGGTAAGCTCTCTAGTCTCCCAGTGGCTCTTGTCAATTAGCATTCCCTAAGTCTCACTTAGTACTAAGCATTTATCAAGCACTAAAGGAAAACTTTTTCACATATTTTTTGGTGCATTTACTTTGTGACTTCTTTCCCTAAATTTTAGCTAGACAGCACTGAACTCTGATTTCTATTCCCTTGGCCTGGTTGTTTTATGCTTGGGCTTTATTTCACTGTGCTATGATTTAGACATACTATCAGGTCAGGGAAAATGCCAGCATGAATATAGAGCTCATTTTGTATGTTTCTCTTTTGTCAAAGATTGTAGCCCTGCTGTGGTTGTATTACCTTTAAGAATTTTGTGTATTTTTTCTAACTTTTTAAGTTACTTTTTTACTGGGATGGTAATTCTGATACCCTTATCTTTCATGTTCAATGTCAGAAGACACCAACTCCTTTATCTAAATATAGATTATGTGTTTACATTCAATACAGTTATTCCTTTTGTTGCTCCTATTATTCCATCTTTGACTATGGGGAGATAAAGTTGGTTTAAAATTATCTTTCTATGTGAATTAATATTGCTTTTACTATGACAGTCTTTTGAGGTAAGTTTTAAGAAATTAGACTTTCTACGGGTATAATCTCATACTGAAATGAGGACACCAAGGTTCATTGCAGATAATTGTCCAGTTCAACGTAGTATGTAAATGGTAAAGGCAAAAATCAAATATCTGTACTCATTTTATTAGAGTATCCTGCTACTATTTTATGTCCAATCTATAGTTACAGAGTTACCAATGTATCCTGAATAGAGTATCTGCAGTTTAATTTGAAAGTGAGTAAAGAAAGTGGAGTTTAATAATTTAACACTTAAAACAAATTGATTTTTGATCAAATTGGTCATTCTATACTTTTGCAGTCATGTTAAGGTGAGCTGATTATCAGTTACGGTGAAATGATAGCTGATTTCATTTTGAATTTTAGTATGAGCTAATACATTTAACCTGCTGCCTGATCACCTTGTAGGTGGACTTATTAACAGATGTGTTCATGGGAAGGTCATGATAATCATGAGAGTCATCTTTTGATAAACAGACTATATGCTTGTGTATTTTTTCTAAGAAAGGAAGGAAAATAATATTTGTTGCCAACTATGTACCATATTGGGGCCTTTGTGTAAACTGTTTCATATTCTAATGATAATTTGAGTGATAGATATTTTACATACTGCTGAAATTGAAGAAATTGATACTCAGTTTGAGACTGCTCAAGATATCCTACAGTTCAGATTCAGCATAATTTTTACTTTCTAGTGAACAAGGCCTAAATGCCTAAATCTCTATAGCCCTGCAATATTAAGACAATAAATCAAACACCATATATACAAAAAATAAATAACTACAAAGCTTAAGATGCCTAAAGTATTTGATGACTTCATTAGCAATAAAATACTTTAATTAAGCAATATTATACTTTCTCTTTTATTTATCAAATTTGCAAATATTTGTTTACTTAGAATGAAAATACTCACTGTTGACAGCGTTTCAAGATAATAGAACTAATACTCTAGGATTGAAATTCTTTGGGATATACTTTCATAAATTTTTTATGCTTTTGGACTTGGTTACCAAGATTATGGGAATCTATCATAAGGAAATAATAAAATTCCAGAAATATGAATTTGATAAGGTTATTCACAAAGCAAATATTTGGAGATGATTTAAATTCCAGTAGAAGTTTGATTAATTCAAATAATGATATACCATAAAATGGAATATTATATACTCATATTGACATTGTATTTTCTTTACACAAATATAAAAATGGAATTTACATTATATCAATTTTATCAACATATGCAGTGGAAAATATATAAGGAAAAAATGTGCTAATAGTGGTTTTGTCCTCATGATGGTGTTCTAGGTGATTTTAAAATATTTTTTTATACTCTTGTATTTTCAAAAATTTCAACTCATATTGCTTTAAATGTCAGATGAAAATAATCATTACACATAGTTACTACTGTATATGCATTGGTTCTTGAGTTTGAGACTGGACTCTGACACCCAAACCACTTCCTCTTCTTTGTATGAACACAGAGAGACCACATAATTCAGCCTTTCTTGCAGGTAGGTAAGACTGTGTGTGGAAGTTCTAGTTAATGGAATATGAGCACAAATGCTGTTCCTTTGTTGGTAGAGCCAATAGAAACCTCCCCTTTTGGTCCTCTATTCCTCTTTCTTCCTGCAAACTTGATGTACATAAGTAATCAAGTTTTGATTATACAGAACCCAGGTTCTCTGAATCTTGACTTGGGGAGAGCCACCATGGAAGTAGATGCTTTCTGAATGAGAAAGAAACTGCTATTTTATTTGCACCATCACACATTTTGTTGCTTATTCATTATAGAAGCTAGTATTACCTTAAAAACCTTTCTATGCTTGTTTTCTCACTGTAATATGGAGATAAGAATAACCTTGTAGGATTATTGTGATGTAAATGTGTAGTGTCCCATAAATCTTAATTACTATTATACATTTTATTTATTAATTTATATGGCTACTTACCATGGATGAGTGTTGGAATAATGTTCTGATTTATTGTTTGAGAAAGTAGTTCCCTAGAGATAAAACTTTGATATTAACAATAATTTGTTTCTTGAGGATCTTATAAACCTAACACAAAGTGGTTGATAGCTCAAAATAAGAAACATAATATCCACACAACTTGATTCTTGTATACTTTTCTTAAGATTTCTCTACTTTGATAAGGTATCATTCAATTAAAAATATCTCAAGTTGTTGATCATAACTCTAATTTATAATATTTGAATATATTTTTCTATTAGTAGGTTTATAAATTTATATTTTAGTATTCCTATTTTGTAGGAATTTGTATTGAGTTTTATTTTAGGCTGAATGGTTTATATAAGGGAGCTGATAAGATAAATGAGCATTGTATTTAGGTTTTTCTCGCCATATTTAAATGCACAAGAGTAAACCTCAAGAGTTACCAGATACACATCACAAAAAGAAAAGTATCAAAACAAATGTGAGTTCGTGAAAACTAATCTATCAGTTTGTTTAAGAGTGAACTGGTATAGGTTACATAATTGTGTTTCTGTGTTAAGTATTCTGGAGCCATTGGCATATATTACTAATTGCTGACGTTGTCCATTGTCCATATGGAGCCAAATTTAGGTAATTTTTCTCCAAAAAAAAAGGAAAAAGCATTGAACCAATGTTATAAAACACTTCCTCACTGGAATGATTTTGGGATTTTCTTTCCAAGAAAATTTTATTTAATACATATAAGAAAGAGTACCATGCTTTTAATATCCCTTTTGGTTAGATGAAAATGTATAGATAATAAGGGGCAAGGTAGAATGCCCTGTATAATATAAATGAAAAAAAAAAATTGAGAGATACCTGCTTTTAACTATAGTTAAATAGGAAATTTTCAGAAATTTTAAAGTGGATTCAACTATAAAGATGTAAAAATGGATTAAATGAAATAGGTCTATGCCATGCTAACCTCAAGCAAGAGATTCTTTGGAGTGTGATTTATTCATCACTAAAATCTTAGACAGTTTCAGCATTATAATTCACAAAAGGAAATGATTGTGTAGAGGTGAGATTTGAGGGTTACTAGGTGTTGAACTTCTTTCACAAAATTATCTCTTTTATAGGTGCCTAAAACTTCACCCATGGAAGGGTTGTGCTTTGGGTCTTCACTTTTTGGTATAAAAAATTGTGTCATTGAATATCAGACAGACATGTGTTTGAATTCTAGCTCTGTCATTTGCTAGATATGACCTTGGATAAATTACCTAAAATTTCTAAGACACAATTTCTTTATTTATAGAATCCAGTTAACAATACCAACTTCCAGTCTATTTTTTTTTTTTTTTTTATGGAGATTAAAAGCAATGGTGAATATAAAGCACCAAACTTCAATCCTGGAAAGTAATTATCTCTCAACAAATTGAAGAAACTCCTCAAGAGTTTGTTATTTGAATGATTTCTTTCAGCTCACAAATGGTGGGAACTGTCCTTCTTGATCCTAATGTAGGATAGGCATCATGAAAGTTAGTGTGGGTGATGTGTCTAGAGGAAAAAAGAAGACATATATAAGGGCAACTTTTGATGATTTCATGATAATTGTTTTTTCTTAATTTTGATATAATAGCGTCCCCTCTGAAATTCTATCCTGAGGAATAATTGTAAACATGAGAAAGCTTTATATAACAAGATATCCCTTGCATAAATTTTTTTTTAATTTGTTTTTTTTTTTAATTTGTTTTTTAATTAGTTTCAGGTGCACAAGACAAAGCAAAACTTAGACGTTTATCATTTATATCCCTCACACTGTGTGAACCCCCCTCCCCCCATCCACTATCCCTCTGTACGTTCCCAAAACCTCTCACCTTCCCCTTATCCCCACCCCCCCGCCCCTCTAGCAACCCTCTGTTTTTCCTCCATGTTTCCAAAACTGTCTCTGATTAGTTCATTCACTTATTCTTTTCTTTAGATTCCGCATATAAGTGAGATCATATGGTATTTGTCTTTCTCTTTCTGACTTATTTCACTTAACATAATGTTCTCTAGGTCCATCCATGTTGTTGCAAATGGTAAGATTTCTTTCTTCTTTATGGCTGCGTAATACTCCATTGTATAAATGTACCACAGTTTCTTAATCCAGTCATCTACTGATGGGCATTTCGGTTGTTTCCAGGTCTTGGCTATTGTGTATAGTGCTGCAATAAACATAGGAGTGCATAAAGATTTTTGAATTGGAGTTTTGGATTTCTCCGGATAGATACCTAGGAGTGGGATTGCTGGATCATAAGGTAGTTCCATTTTCAGATTTTTGAGATACCTCCAAACTGTTTTCCATAGTGGCTGCACCAATCTGCATTCCCACCAACAGTGCACCAGCGTTCCCTTTTCTCCGCATCCACGCCAGCACTTGTTGTTTGTTGATTTATTGATGATAGCCATCCTGACTGGGGTGAGGTGGTATCTCATTGTGGTTTTTATTTGCATTTCTCTAATGGTTAGTGAGGTTGAACATTTCTTCATATGTCTGTTTGCCATCTGTGTGTCCTTTTTAGAAAAATGTCTCTTCATGTCCTCTGCCCATTTTTTAATTGGGTTGTTTGTTTTTTTGGAGTTGAGTTGAGTGAGTTTTTTATAAATTTGTGATATTAACCCCTTATCAGATATATCATTGGCAAATATCTTTTCCCAATCAGTAGGATCCCTTTTTGTTTTATTGATGGTTTCCTTTGCTGTGAAAAAGCTTTTTAGTTTGATGTAATCCCACATGTTTATTTTTTCTCTTACTTCCCTCACGTGAGGGGATATATCAGTAAAAATCTTACTCCGGTTAATGTCTGTGAAGTTTCTTCCTATATTTTCTTCTAGGAATTTTATGGTTTCAGATCTTACATTTAAATCTTTAAGCCATTTTGAATTTATTTTTGTATGTGGTGTAAGGAGGTGATCCAGCTTCATCTTTTTGCATGTGTCTGTCCAAGTTTTTGCATAAATTTTTACAGTAACAAAAATAAAAAGAAACATATGTTTAAGAACAGAGAGATGTTTAAATATATCACAATACAGACATTGGATAGAGTATTATGTAACCATTGAAAATAACTAAGTGCTATAAGAGGAAAAAGGTACTGATATATATGTTTACATGTCTAGAAATATAAGATTGGGAGAAAATGGAGCAAAATATTTGTAGAAAATGTGGTTAATGGAGATTTTTTTTTTCTTTTCTAAAAAGAGCTTTGATTGCTTTTATGGAAACCAAACAAAATAAAGGCTGCAGGGTGATTTTTTTTTTTTTTTTCACTGTAAATATCCATAGCTGTCTGTAGCCCATTTGTGATGTCAGACCTGCCACTGGGTGCTCTGACCTGACAGTAGCTTGTGTTAGTTTTCAAGCTCCAAGAAGTAAAATTCATAAGTAGGCACTGGTGAAAGTAGGTCAATGGCACTTGTTTTGTGTGTGTTTTTATGCATTTAGGCATGAAACCATACTGCAGCAGAATTCAAAATACTCATAGTTAAGTATCATTGATTAACATGAAACAAATGGCCCACTAGATTGGAAAACAAAATGAAAAAAAATGTTGAATTAAGGCTCAGGCTATTACTCTATTTTCTGAACACCATCCGTTTACCACTTGTTGGTTCCATTGAACTTTGATCTGGAATTTCCCCTGAAATTTTTTTACAGGGTGGGAACTTATAGTATCCATCAACATCAAAGCAGTGGCATTCCTGATACCACAGCTATGTTTCTCCTACACAGGCTTGGAGAAAGCTGATCAACTAAATATACTAAGGTGAATTTTCTGTAATACTGGCAAAATACACAAGTCACAAAATGAAGTATTATATTTGAACCATGAGTTCCTTTATCTTTAAAATACATACATCAACATAGCGAGTTATTGAGGCAAGGTGACAATGAGCAGACAACTAACCACACTATTCTTATGTGTACCAAATATGGCTGGATTAATGTAGCACTGATGCACAGATTCTGTAGCTTATGTTGCTTTCCAATTGGTACAGTTCTTTTTAATTTCATCAGCAGTTAGCAGAAGAAAAATTCTGATAGCCAACCTTACAGCTCAGAAGCACTGGAAATATGTAAAAGTCAATTGGAAAACCTGAGCATATTTGCCTTACATATTCTTTTTTTTTTTTTTTATTAGTTTCAGGTGCACAAGACAAAGCAAAACTTAGACGTTTATCCTTACATATTCTTTTTATAAATCCTGTTATGAATCTAACAATTGAATGTGTTTCCGTTACTATCATGTCAAGGAAGCAGGTGGGAGACAGTTTTCCATTGGTTTTTCATGTTTCTGCACATCTTCTGACCAGAGGCCTAGACAATTTTTTTCTTGCGTATGTTTTTGTAGGATGTTTTTATAGCAAACAGTCTTGGCAGATAAGAATGTCTCTTTGAAGCAGAGGACAGGTGTGTTTTCTGTCCATGTTTCCCTCTGGGGTAAAATTCAGGCAGGTTTGCTTGCAGCCTGTTATGACAGCGTGGGGTTTCCTGAGCTTGTCTCCTCAGCTAAGAGCAAATGCACTGCATTCAACCCACACCAAACTTTTGGCTGGCTCACTCTGTGTTGCCCTATGGGACTTGGGCAACAAGGGGAATAGTTACTAATGAGTAGCTCATGCTGTTTCTTGGGCTGTGTCTTCTGCCAGTATCCATAAATTGTTACATTCTAACTTGTGAGTTTGCAAGCATGGTCAAATCCCAGGCACTTCATATTTCTTGACAGAAATTTAGACCTAAATTGCTCACTATCATTAGCAACAGCATAGAACTTATTACTTTTATATCCCTATGTCAATTCTTATATGAATGTTTTTTAATCTCATTTTCTGGTTTTTCAGATCAACTCAGGAATGCGTATAATATGTGTTACTTTATGGAACAAAGTAATATTGTGCACATATTATGTACAAATAAATCAATGTTTAGATTTAGGTTTAAGATATAAGCATTGATTCTTAAAGATGTGGGTTTTTTTGTTTGTTTGTTTGTTTGTTTTTTAGAGGAGGAACAAAGCTGACACTGAAAAAAGCAATAGAAGATAAATACTGGGTCCTTGTTTCCTTGCTTCTTCCCTATTCTCTCTCTGCCTCTGATATCTTTGTATTTTTAAGTGGCCTAGTTTCACTTTTTGTTCATTCTGAAGAAAGTCATTGTGATAAGGTTTGTGCTGACATAAGGGAAAACAGTAAAAGAATGACACAGAGAGAAAGAGAAAACTGAGAGACAGATGAGAAGGTGAATTCTCTCCCTTCTACTTTCTCATAGTTCTTTATTCTGCTTTCAGCACTCTGACAATGAATTGCAACTCAAAGCTTCACTTTTTAGTAAGTTTCCACTTAGAGGAAAAGTTTAAGTGAATTATTTCTAACCCCATACCTTTCTACGTTTGATGACTGTTATTGTCCCACATACCATCATGTCCCCAGATTATTTCTAGTTTTACTTGGGAACCTCAGTTTGCCTCGATCTGAAGTTTTCTTTACTAGTATAGGAGAAGCAATTTGGGAAATATAGGCTGGCATCTGCATTGGGAGTGTTTTGTTGGACATGAGCAATGAAGAAGCTGTTTCTAAGCATAAAGAATATATATATATATATATATATATATATATATATATATATATATATATATATATATATACAAATTAAGTTTAGAATCAGTAAGAAAAAACTTGGTCAGTGGAACAGAGGAAAACAGATGTCAAGGCAAGGACAGGAATAAAAGATTGGGGAAGGTAGATGGAATGAATAAATGTAATATTTGGAAAGCCACAGTTTGAAGGTTGAATTGATTTAGACAAAATTGATAAAATGTTAATAGGTGGTAGCATAGAAGATAGTTTTATTCCTAACGTTAAAGAGAAAACTGTTGGTAGGAAGGGAGGTGACTAAGGAAAGCATTTAAATTATAATTAAGAAATACATAGATTAAGAAAGTGGAAATAGTTTTCAAGACTGAAATAATAGATTCTGAAGAGAGAGGCTGTTTCTTTCTCTTACACTGCTCTTCATAGAATGGAAATGGTTCCAGAGCTGGGATTATTTACATACTGTAGGTATTAGTTTCCTGTGGCTATTGCAACAAATTACCCCAAACCTGTGGTTTAAAACAACAGAATTGCTGCTCAGCAAAACTGCTCTCACCTGGATGGCTCTAGGAGAAAATGTGTTCCTTGCCTCTTCCAGCTTCTGCTGGCTCCTGGTGGTCCTTGGATTGTGGACACATCACTCCTTTCTCTACCTCCATCTTCACATTGTCTTCTCTGTGTGTGTCTGTTGAATCTCCCTCTGCCTTCCTCTTTAAAAAAAAAAAAAAAGATATATATATATATATATATATATATATATATATATATATATATATATATATATATATTGGGGCCTACACAGGTAATCTAGGATAATTTTCTCATCTCAAAATCCTTAATTTAATGATATCTGCAAAAACGTTTCTGTGTAAAGTAGAATGCACAATTTCCACTGATGGGGACTGGATATTTTTGAAGCCTATCACTGAGACCACTACATTATCCAAGAGTGAGCAGCCAAGGCAAAAGCTTTGAACTAAGTCAGTCACTTGTCTGCCTAATTAACTAGACCACAAGGAGGGCAATGAACTTTTTTACAATGTGCACAATGGGTATTATGAGAACTGAGGATATTTGGAAAAGTATTGAAAAAGTCGATAGACATACCAGAATTTCATAAGGTAAGGTTTCACCTAGAAAGCAGTCCCAAAGAAATAGAAGGGCTATGAAGATTCTCAAGGAATGTTTATTTATAGAAGATTAAAATGAATAGTATTTAGGAAGAAAAAGTTTTGAAGAGCGTTTTTTTGATTTTACCCATTTTTATACAAATTAAACGAAAACACTTTCTTTTGAAATATTAACCTCACTGTCTTTGTATTTTCCAAATAAGCATATTTCTCTGATTGATTTTTAAAGAACCATCTGAAGGGATAGCCCATATGGTAAGGGTCTGAAGCAATTCATCCTCTCGTCTATGAAAGCATAAGTCCTAGCTGTTAAAATGTGAGGAGCAGCAGAGACAAGCTTTCCACTCTTAGAGGGGCTGTTCATGACATAATGTGAAGAGGACTAGATTTAGAATTAGAGAAAAGCTACTTACTTGGCTGTATCCCTCGCTGTGATTTTATAGAAGTCACTGAACTACTTTGAGCTCCAGTTTTCTATGTAATAGAAATGATCATATCTGCATCACAGGAATGCTGTCAGTAAAAGAGGATCATAAATGAAAACATTAAACATGGTACTGGAAAACACATTTACATCCTATTCCTTTTTCATGGAGAGATTTATGTAACAAAAAGTAGAGACATACCCAGGATGGCCAGTCAAGCAGGAATTCTACAAATAGCAATCTAATGCAGATCTCTTTGGCCATTTAGTTAGATGTTAAAAATGTCAATTGTTTAGACTGTATTAGTTGGTGTTAATATTTTATTTTTGTATCTGCATAGGAGTACCATGCTAGCTTTGCATATTTCCTTTTTCTTTTGGGCACACAGTATATGGCATTGCCCTGCCTTACCTATAGTTAGGTAACCATGGTACTGAATTATGACCAATACAATATGGGCCTAAGTGATATAGTATGCCACTTCTAGGCCTGGTCCCTTATGAAATATTCTATCAGTGTTTATTCCCTTACCTGATTGAGACAGACAAAATTCAGTAGAAGTCTTTGAGATCCAGGAACAAGGTTGGCAAACTACAGCCCATGGGACAAATCCAGCAGGCTACCTTCTTGTGTAAGTAGTCATTTTGAAAGCTTTGAGTAATACATTATAATTTAAAAGAACTGGAAACCAGGAACTCTGGAGTTTATCAAAGTCACAGTGCCAGATTCTCTGTGGTATTTTTCACTTGTGTTGTAAAGTAAGGAAATGTCTCTTACTGGTAAATAAGCTTGTCCCTAATTTGTGAATAGCATCTTAATAAAGTTCTTTAAAAAGACTTAAAAAAAGTATTTTATTGGAATAGACCTATGACCCACAAATATTAAAATATTAACCATCTTGCCCTTTATAGAATACCTCTGTTGACTCCTTCCCTAGTGGATATGGACCTGCGAGACGGAAGGAACCTAGGTCCCTCAGAGATTGCACAGAGCAGAATGTCCTGTACCTGTCTGTTCCAGCAGCCCCATGCTGACTCATGTTAGATTACAATGTGAGTGGAAAATATACCTTTATTAGGTTAAGATTATGGTATTTTGTAGGTCAGCAGTTAGCGTTTACTTTATATAGAAATTGGTACTGGAAATGGGATGATTTAACAAAACCTAAGCTATGTGGCATATTTATCTATGGTGTAGTAAATTGCACAGAAATGGATAGAGACTGGAAAGAAAAAAAAGTCTGTCTGTGTTATATAGGGGCAAGATACTTGGTAAAAAACATTTCCTGCAATTTCGTGGACAGCAGACCACATGCCTCCTTGAGCCAGTAGCTCTATGAGGTGTAGGTGAAAAAAAAAAAAAATCAAAATGTAAATGTGTATTGGCTGCTATTTCCTGCCAGCAGCAATCAATTACAAGAAACAAGTGAGTTTAGAAAGGATTTGTGTATTTGCAAGCAGAGGTGAAATGAAGTGGAGTCCAGAAATCAGGGTCTTTCAGTGTTGTAAAAGTTTCTCAACTGCAGATAATAAGGGATGTGACTTCCAAAAAGCTCTGAGCTATGAAGATCAAAGAATATCCAGATTTATGTTAGTCCTGTCAGTGTTTATTCCTACAAATGCAGCTGCATGAGTTCTCCTCTTGACTTTGTTTTTGAATTTTTACTGTGTCAGTTTTAGTTTGTGTTGTATAATTATACAATAGCTTTTCCCATTTTACTGAACAATCGGAAATATTCATAGACATCTTTCTTAAAATTTGTACCTTTGTTGGTTCCTATATTTTACATTCAGTCTCATTTCTAAATATTCTATCCAAAGAGCTAAACAGAACAAAACATCGTATAAAGAATTGTTTCCTTACATAGAGTCTATTTCAGGTACCAATTAAAAATACTTGTTTTAGAAGCACTTTTATAGATTAATTTTGTGACCTAAGAGATATTGGAATAGGATTATCTTTTTCTAATATTGGTAAATATGAATTTGTTTTAGCTTTACTTCCATTTGATTCTACCTTTTCCACATTTTTCTTTATCCCTTTGCTTTGTAAATAGGTTTTTTGTTTTTGTTTCTCTGAGGAAAAGGAAACGTAAATTCCAATAGAGCCATCTCTTATAGACACTCCAAAATTAAATGTTTTAAGATAACAAAGCACTCAACCTCCCTTCAACAAATTTGCCTCTTTTCATTTTTTCCCTTTTTTTCTATAACTTCATAAGAGCTAAAATTTGTTTGAAATGCAACATTTTTTTATGTGAAGTTTAAAGATTACAAAACATTGCTATGTAAAGACAGGTTTCTTATTATTAAAAGTGAAGTTAAGAAAAACAACATTTTATTAGGATGCAATTTCTAACCATGTATTTCATCTCTTCTCTCACAAAATTTAATCCTTTTGTTGGGAGACCTTATGATATTTTGATAGAATAAGTTTAACTGGTTATAAACTAAAATGCTGCTTCTTCCTAACACACTTACCAGACCTCTTTACTATACTTACTACACTGGACATATTGTGAGAGTAAATAACAGGAAGCACAAAGGAAAAAATGCTTGAATTGGTTTTTGATTGTGCACAGTAATAAACAAGGCTGATACGAGTGATTGATTTATAAGAATTAAGCTCTTTTTTAATTCCTTATGCTAAATGGATTGTACATTGAGAAATGTTTATATAATTTAAGCAAACTTATTTTGATTTGCTAAACATAGGATCTATAAATATCAGATACAGCATATGGATACAGTATAATTATAATTGATATATCTGAATGACTCATTGTATGACTTTTAAAAATTAAGGTCCATTAAAACATCTGAAAAGACACATGAGGAGATCTCTCACTAGCTGTTTGATGATTGAATTTTTTTTTGTTTTTTAGTTTGCTTTTGTCTTGTTTATAATGCATACATTGGTTACACTGTTTGATATCTTTTAGTCTAAAAAGTTTTATGATTTTACTCTCTGTGCTTTTAAATTAAATATTATTAAATTTTATATGGTATTTTATTTATGGTTTATTTTGAAATACTACATACTTTTGGTGGGTTGCAAATTATGGACAGATCCTTTTTGTTTAGTGTATGTTTCTTTGCATTGTGAAAATTTGTTTTTTCTTATACAGTTGAACACACTTCTATCTTCTGATCTAGCAACCGTGTGCCTAAATATTTACCAAAGTGAATTTAACATACACATTCCCAGAAATATTTTATAAACATGTTTATAACATCTTTATTCATAATGGCAAAACACTGGAAAACATCCAAACATCCTTTCAAAGGAGAATGAATAAAAAATTGTGGTATATTCATACAATAGAGTACCACTCAGCAATATATATATATTTCACTACTGATACATATAACCGCTTGCAAAAATCTCAAAAATATAATAAAATTCTTAATATATCACAAATTATTTCTACTAACATTAGTAAAGCACTGATTCATATTAATTGTATTTCAAAGTGAATGATGTGAATGTACTCCAAATTTTAGTGTTTTTAGAAGAATTATTAAGCTTATAGCACTTATTATATGCCATAAGCTGTGTTAAGCATTTTAAATACATGAACTAATTCAACCTTTACAGCTTTGAGATGTGAATATTGTTAATTCTACTTCATACATATATAAAAAAAAACTGAGGTTAACTATCATTTTTGTACGGCAGCTGACTTGCACTTCTTCTGAGAGTCAATTGTGTACATTTCCTCCCAACTGTGCATATGGAACCTTTTGTTGATAGCTTGACATTGGTCACAATATAAATATTTTCACCATAGAAATAAGCAAACTCTACAAATCAGGGCTTCCATCCCCCGAACCCCCACCCCACCATCCCTCCAAGAACTGGTTATTAAACATTTACCAGTATACCACTGCTTATCAGCAATTTCCGGGGCACAGAACTAAAATCTAGGAATTAAACCAAAAGTTGGAAAACTTTTTCCATAAAGGGGCCGTTAGTAAATATTTTTAGACTGTCGATCATATAGTCTCTGTTGAAACTATTCAACTCTGCCTGTGTAGGGAGAAAAACAGCCATCGAAAATATGAAAGACGTGTGAGGCTGTGTTCAATAAAGTTCATTTACAGAAACAAGCCGCTGGCTAGATTTGGCAGGTAAACCATAGTCTGAATGAAAGTAATCTGACTCATGAATCTGCTTCCTGAATAACTGCATCAGAAATTTGCATGCCATCTGCATATTGGAATCCCTTGAGGAACTTTTTATAACTATTCATGACCAGTTTCCATCCCAGAACAATTAAATCCAATCTCTGTAGGTGAGGCCAGGAACTCAAGAGTTTTTTAAGCTTCTTAGGTGATACAAACGTACACTCAATGTTGAGAGCCACTGTCCTATAATATACTGCCTCCAAGAAAGCAGAAAACTGTTCTCATTATTGCCTTGATGATAAAGTAAGGTAGAACTGATTGGAGCAAGGATGAAGGCACCCTGAGAAGGGCTACATTAAGAATTATTCTCTGAAAACATTATGGCACTCATTTGACTCTCCCTATGTAATATGTCAGAAGATTTTTATTTTCAAAATAATGCAAAACTTACACATAATTGAACTTAACAACTGTCTAGATATCTGATTACAAAATTATAGGTAAATGCCTTAAAACTGCAATTTCTAAGCTTGTGCCTGAATCTTAGTTTGCCGATTAGGAAGTGGGAGACAGAACTCTTCCTAGGATATTATGTTTCACTTCTGGAGAGCTCACAAACCGACCCACAGAGAAATATTCTATCTAATTCCGTGTATCGATGCAAAAAGAGCTGTTTTCTGGCTGTCTGTGGGGCATGTTAAGTGATTTTCATCTTCTCTCATAACACATCTAGGGACTTCACGCCATGTCTAACATACAAGGGTTTTTGTCTTCTTTGTTTCTGATTTTTATTTTGAGCCCATTTTCAGTATAGGCTTGATTTAAATTATAATTGGATTTCCAGATCATTATCCTCTGAGTAGTCTCACTTCAGGATTGAGCACAGGCTGCACAATTATCAAGCTCCTCTTCAAGGCTGATAACCAGCAGACTGGTTGTTTAGAGCACACCTTTGCTTGTCCTAACAAGATCTGAAAGTTTTTTCAAAGCTAGCACTAGTATAAGGGCTTATTGTTGGTCACTTTAATTTAGTTGTTGTAAATCTGGACAAATTAGTGGACAAAGATGAGTGGATGCCCTCAACTTTGTATTCAGAAGGGTGAGAATGTCATCCAAGATGACTTTGAGAGAGATGTTTAGACTTCAGTACATTTCAGCCACTCTCCGTTATTTCCAACAACTAACTGGCCTTGGTAAACTATTTTGTAGGAGTCGATAGAATGCTAAAATGCAGAAGCCGGAAGGCTAAAAATGATTCATGTAAGAGTATGCACAACCAAGGATTGTCATTGGAGACACAGATTATCCTATATAAATAGCATTTTGTCAAATGCACTTATGTATGGTGCCAAACCCTGACAAAAAACTGAAAATTTTGGTCAAATGTTTGGTATTTCCATGATACAAATATTTTAACACTGAAAAGACAATGTATAAAAATTCCCATACCATAAAATGTAATTGGTTTAGTAAGGCTAGCAAATGGTATAATGTCATTTCTACCTCAAGCTCCTGACTGAACTAAAAGTCTATGAAAGAAACAACTTATAGGCCTATTAATTCACCATTCAGTTTATGTACATTATATTCTTAAAGCTACCGAATTAAGTTTATTTAAGGATAGCATGAATATAGTAACGTGCAAAAATTTTAAGTGTACAACTTGGTTAAATCCATGAGATCACCACTAAGATCAAGATAAAGATTACCAGTGAGTACATCTTTCTCTGTCACTACTTTGCAAGGATAACAATTATTCTGACTTTATACCATTAATTATTTTGACTTATTTCTGACTTTTAAATAATTGAAGTCATATGTTATCAACTATTATTTGGCTTCTTGTATGTCTATGATATCCATCCACGTTATGTGTGGAGTTAGTTAATTTTTAAATTTATTTCTTTTTTGTTGTGAAAAAACACGTAACATAAAATTTACCCTCATTATTTTTAAGTGTACAATACAATATTGATAACTGCATGCACATTATTGTATATAGATCTCTAGAACTTTTCTATCATGTGTGACTGAACTCTATACCCATTAAATAGAAATTCCTTATATCTCTGTCCCCTGACAACTACCAATCTACTTCCTGCTATGAGTTTGAATCTTTTGGATACCTCATCTAGTGGAATCGTGCAATATTTGTCTTTCTGTGACTGCCTTATTTTGCTTAGTATAAGTCCTCAAAGTCCATCCATATTGCAATATATGATAGCATTTCCTTCTTCTTCAAAGCTGAATAATATTCCATTGCATGTATATGCCACATTTCCATTCATCCATTAGTGGACTTTTAGGTTGTTCCCACCTCTTGTGAATAGCGTTGTAATAAACATGGGAGTACAAATATTTTGAGATCCTGATTTCAATTCTTTTGGTGAAAGATCCAAAGTAGGATTTCTGGATCATATGGTAGTTCTATTTTCAATTTTTTGGAGCACCTATATATTCTTCTGCATAGTGGCTGCACAAATTTACATTTCCACCAACAATGTAAAAGGGTTCCGATTTCTTTGCATCCTTTCCCACTCTTGTTATTTTCTGTTATTTTGATAATGGCCATCCTAAGATGTATAGGGTAATGTCTCTGGGGTTTTGATTTGTATGTCCCTGACATTAATGTTGCAGAACACTTTTTCATATATCTGTAGGCCGCTTGTATATCTTCTTTGGGGAAATACGTATTCAAGTTCTTTGCTCATTTCTAATTGGGTTACTTGTTTTTGCTATTGCATTCTAGTGGTTCCCTATTTATCAGATGTATGATTTACAAAATTTTTCTCCCATTCTATAGATTGCCTTTTTACCTTGTTGATTATTTCCTTTGCTGTACAGAAGCTTTGTAGTTTGATGTAGTTCCACTTACCTATTTTGACATTATATGTATAGTGTTATTTCTGAGCTCTCTATTCTGTTCCGTTGGTCTGTATACGGAGGGTGCCAAAAGAAAAAATGTACGAGTATACACATTTTAAGAAAGGAAAAACCTGTATTAAAATTATAATACAATGAATGAAGCTGGCTTCAGTACAGCTGGTTTTTGTACTCCTCTGAGGTGCAGGAAACTCTTAACTGTTCTCTGGATTTCATACAATGGGAACTGGTCCGTGTACTGTTACTGTTGAGTCTCTGGGGGCAATGAGGATCTGGAGCTTCCTATTCTGCCATGTTTTTTGACATTAGCTCATATTAGTTGATTATTTTTATTGCTGTACATAACTGAATAAGTTTACCACAGTTTATCCATTCTATTGTTGCCAGAAGACAGAGGAATGGAAATGGTAGTTAACTATCCCTATTGATAATTAATGAATTGTAAGTTTCAGTTGTATATCTTATAACTAATGAGTCAGTTCACCGATATTCTCTTTAAAATAATTATATTTATTTATTTAAAGTATTAGATACATGCTTTTAAATAGATAGTTAAAAGTAAGTCTTGATGAACTCTGGAGACCCTAATACCAATCAATTGTGAAACCTTTAGTTTAAGGAATAACGTAGATTTTAATTCTTTTTTTCCAGATGACTATTGCTTTGTCCAAACCTCAGTTGTGAAGCAGTATATTTTTTCTAGCTTATTTGTTATCCCAACCTTGTTTTAGGTAAATATATTTGGATTTATTTCTGAACATCATATTCCATTCAGTCTGATGTGGATGTCTCTATGCTCCACAACTTCAGCTAATTTGTGATTAGCAGCTTAATAATATGTTTTAATATCTGGTAGTGCTAGTTCTCCTTCAATACCCCTCCAGAGTTTTTCTTGATTATTTTTCACATAAAATGTGGAGTCAGTTTGTCTATGTAAACAAACAAACAAACAAACAAAAAACAACAAATAAATCCTACCAGCATTTTATTGTGCTTCCATTAAAATGTTAGGTTCACCAATTGACAAAAAAATGTTCCCATCTCTATGATGGTATTTTTTGTGTTTGTTTGCTTTTTTTGTTTTTAAAAGTGGTATGTCTTTCCATTTCATCAAGTCTCCCATTCAGTAGTGTTTTTAAAGTTTTCTTAGATCGTGCTTGTTTTCTACTGTTTATTTCTAAAAAATTTAGCCCTCTTTTGGTGTTTTCTTTCATTGTTTCCTTTAACTGGTTGAATTTTGTGTTAAACAAGTTAATTGATTCCTGTAAATTAATTTTGGATCCAGACACTGAACTAAATTATCTTATTGTTTATAATAGTCTATTAGTTTGTTGTTTGTCTTTGACTTTATGGTAGTTTTTTCCTTGGAAAATGTTTTGATTTTCAAAGTATATATTTTACTTTATTTTTAATGTAAATCATATATTATGTAAATGGTAGTAATTTGTCATTTTCTTTTAAATTATTATGCCAGTTATTTCTCTTGTCTATTGTCTGGCATCTCCAGTAGAAATAAAATTATACCATATAAAAAAAAAGCCCTTAAAGATATTTCTTGCATCTAAAAGAAACAAAAAACATAAATATTGTAGAATAGTTAGAAAAAAGTTAATAATGAAATATTATGTGTCAGAATCTTAGTGATATAGTCAATATAGTGATCAGGAAGGGAAGAATTTGTCATAGAGAATAGTCATATTTTTAAAGAAGAATAAACTAAAATTAAAATAATTAGGTATCCAATATAAAATGTTAGAAAAAAAATAAATTTAAAGAAAACAGAGTGAAAAAAATAGAAATAAAATAACAAAGTATGAAATAGAAAAAGAACTGTTGAATAAATACAGAAACATTTTTCTGAAAGTAATGATTATATTAATATAATTAATAATAATATACCTGAGATAATGATAAAAGCAAGTATTTATGTAGCACTTAATGTATGCCAGGAATTCTCTCTTATCTTCACACAGAGTAACTCATTAAATCCTCACAAAAACTATTTTAGGTGTATTTAAACCCTGATTTACAGTTAAGGAACTGAGAGATTAAATAACTTGCACAAGCTTGAGAAATCAGTAGGAGACAGAATTTGAGTTCAAACCCAGCAATCTATCTCTGGAGTCTATATACTGTATCACTGTGACGTATTGCCCTTCAAATTTATATGTCTTGTTCTTCCTAAATAAAGAAAAAAGTTATGATAATTTGTACATTACTTTGATATAAAAATTCCAAAGATAATTTTTAAAAACATGAAATATTTTACTGTGAAGCCTGGATATTTCTCGGAATTGGTTATATAATTGAGCATATGATGGACTGCATTTGTTCATGATGGAACAGAAAAAATTCTTGGCAATCTTAATATGGATTCAGAAGCCTTGAGGAAGGTGAGGTATTGGGGCCTAAATATTACAGGGTATAAGTTTTATACCATTTATGTTCTTTTCCACATTAATTACTTGTAATGGAAGGCACAATTCATTGTTATTATAAGAAAGAGTTCAACTTCCAAAAAACAAAAAATATTTTGCATTGCTGGAGCTCTCTGTTTTCACATTAACAGCTCTGTCTTAACACCAGGGGTCACTTAATTAGGAAAATATGAATCACTCAGGAAGTGATGCCAATGTGAAATTTCCAGTAAGGGAGTGGAGACCCAGGCTCTGCTAGTGTAAAGCCTTTTCCTGTGGAGTTCTATGACTGTTACTGCTGTTGCCTTTTAATGCAAATTTCTTTGTGACCTTTTAAAGGCAAAAATAGTTCTGTATCACTCTTTATCTCTTTCTTCTTTATTTTTTTTGTTATACTTTCATGTTCAGTTTCTTCTGTGCATCCTTTAAATCTACAAAGAAATCACCTCTGCACCATAGCCTCCAGCAAATGCTGCTGGAGGGGGGTCAGGAAGATGTAAAGGAAAGGTATGTTTTCCCCAAAGACTATGAAAGTGTACAGCTTACTCAGCTATACTATCGGCTACATTCAGCATCAGGAGAATTGAGAAGAATATGAAAAAACTTTGGTCTAAAAAATAAAAATTATTTTTGAAATCACTGAGCATTTTGAGAACAAAATGAGCAAAACCTGTGTTGTAAATTCGTAACTTAAGTGTACATGCTTTTCATTATTGTGTCATATTTATTTTAAAATTTGCATGCCTTAGGATAAAGGTATTACATTTTATCATCCACTCTTTTTATCATCTTCTTTATTTTTATTTCATTTTTATTCCCTATACCTTTACATTTCACTTTGTTGAATCCCAAGAATGCAGAAATTAACTGAAAGTTGGCCATACTGGATAGGGTAATATGAATTTTTTTAACATTTTAAGCAAAATCGTTTCAAAGAAAAACTGCATTTTCATATGAAAATGCCTTTCAATTAAAACAGTGATAAAACAAATTAACATATAAGTCTAATAGTTTTGTATCAAACATTACAGAGATTTAGGATGAGAAATTGACCATCTTAAAAACATTTTATTTTAGCAAATATATTTGAACAAGGTGGTCCAAATTGAAAAAAAAGATATGAAGAAAAAATTGCCTGGGGGAATTTGAGTACATGTGAAATTGTGATGAAAGCTTTTCAGGCTTTCATTAAGCATTCTTTAAGGCTTTTATTAGCATTAAAAATATTTTGAAATATCTTTTGCATGTGGACTATATCTAGTAGCAGCTTGAAAAAAAAAAACTGTCTCAACCTGCATAGCTAGAGAATAAACTTGAATCACTGCAAATGCAAAAAAGAAAAAAAAAGACTTAATTACAAAATGCATTTAGAATTAATGGCAGAATTTTCATAGGAAAACATAAAGGTTAGAAGGATATTCACTAATATAGTAATGATGTTTATTTCTGAGTAACAGATATTGATAGTGGTTATAATTTCCATTCTTTATGCTTTTCAGTGCTTTGCTGTTTTTTTGCACAGAGAAATTCTATTGCTTTTGTAATACACACATACACACACTCTCACACACACACACACACACACACACACACACCCCTCCCCACACACACTATAATCACAGAAGTAGAGAACCCTGCAACCTATTCTACCATTGCAGAATTTGAATCCAAACAAGAGTAATTATGTCATTCAAAAATTATTTACTGATCACCTATAATGTGCTGCACAATGTTCTAAGTGCCGGATATACATCAGTGAACAAAACAAACAGAATTCCTAATCTCATTGATGCATCATTCAGATGTCGGCTGGCAAAAAAACAAAAACAAACAACAACAAAAAACAGTCAATAATATATTAGGTTACAATAAGTGAGAAAATAAAGCCAGATAAGAGGAGAAAAGGCAGAAAAAGAAGATGGATTGAAGAGTGTGTAGAGCAGGATATTTTCTAGGTATGGTGTTCAAGAAAGATTGTGGCAGAGACTTGAACGAATGAAAGGGGAAAACTGTGTAGTGCTTCATGTGTGAATGTGTATGTACATGTTTATGTAGGATGATAGTGTGGTTAAATTAGAATGAGTAAAAAGAAATATGGATAAAGATGCCTCAGAGAAGTAGCAAGGATTCAGATTCGACAGTGATATGGGCAGACATTTTTAGGTTTTGAGAGGGAAGTGAAAAGAATGCTTTGTGGGAAATAGGCAGTCTGTCTTTGTGTAAGAGGAGATGCAAATAACATTAGGAGGCTGTTGTAAAAGCAAGGGATGGTGGTGGTAGCTTGCATAGATGGCAGTGATGGAGGGAGTGAGAAGTGAGATTTTTGGATAGATGATTTTTGTAATTAATATTACTGGTTTGAGGGCCCTGAGTACCTTCTTAGTTTAAAACATTTAAAGTTTTAGATTGCTATTCTGATTTTCCAAGGCTCATTGGTCTCTCTGGGATATCATTTAAAATCACAAAGTGTCTGACAGGTCAAATAGAAGAAGTTAATCTAAATGATATGCAAGTATAGATATAGCTGGAATCGGTCTTCTTTGGAGGTATGTTTTGAAGACGTAGATAGATAGATAAATAGATAGATATATGCACATTAATTATTAGGGTTATAGTGACAACATTGCTATATCTATATGTATATATGTATGTATAGCATAAAAATCTCCATATTGCAATATTGTCATTATAACTATAATTACCTATATTTCATTTTTATTGTATTTTTTAGAAGAATATGAAAGAGGAACTCAGAATGTTTATACAAGTATAATTGGACATGTATGTATATGTATATATTAATATATGTATAAAGTTTTTCTTTTTAAAAATAATTATTTTTTCCATGTGATGACTCTTGATAATTGTCAGTAAAATAAAAGCCATCACCAAGGATAGTCTAAGGTAAATGCCAAGGCAGAGGTAAAATATTTACTTCCCAGTCTAGAAGTTAGCTTTAGTGGCATGATGCTATTATACAGGTTTATATTTCATTTAAAGGAAATTATTGATTGATGAAATGTGATTATCTCTTCTGATGGGCAGATATTCACTTGTATTATTATTGAATCATTTAAACACATTGGGTTCTTAAGATAGGGCCAGAATTTTCAAAAGATAAGTTTTTAGCTGAAATTTTAGAGGATGGCATCTAATTACTATGTCCATTGGCCTTAACGGAATGATACTTTAGTAAATTCAGGTTAATCATGAGGTAGATTAAATCAGTTTTGAAGGTCAGCTATAATAACATTTTTCCCAAGTAAGGTATGAAACATTTATCATTTTCCTCCCTTTTAAGGTTATTGCTATTTTGAGTGCACATTACTATGATGAATGACATCACTCTTTACTTCCATTTCAGAAGAAAAGTACTTGAGTGACTATTTACAAGCAGAAATTAAGGTGACTCACATGCTCATTTGCATTTTCCTCAAGAGAAAAATTACCAAGAATTTGGATAGCTTTATTTAGTGTCCACATTTTGCCTCCCATGATGATTATCATAGGAAATCGTGTACACGTTCAAATCATTTGTACGTATGGCTTAGAATTTGAGACTGCTAATCTGGAATGCAAATCAAAATGAATGCTTTGGCATGTGAACGTTTCTTTGCATAAAAGTAAAAAGGTGTAACAGTTCTGTAAATTAGTTCCATTTTTTCGTTATAAGAATGGCATGAGTGCGCATTTCAGAATTTATTTTACTATCTTGTATTCATGCTCATTAATTTATACAAATTAAATGGAGTTTTAAAAAAGTTACTAAATGACACCCACAATTACGTAGTTTCAGTGGAAAGAGTTTTGTCATAATATAGTAGACCGTTAGCCAGAAATACAAAAAAAGAGGAAAAGGCAAGATATTTATCAGAAAATGATTATTTTCTGATATTCATTGTGAATAAGAACTCATTCTTTTTCAACAGGTTGTTTTCACTCTGTCACCATCTTCCATTCCCTTTTCCCTTGGCTTTTTCTTTGTAGCAGTCCCTGATTAATGACTGCAATACTGCTTTATTGGTTCAATCTTCTTCACTTCAGGTGGTCCAAAAACTCCTTAAGTTTCAATCCAATTGGCTCATTTAACATTTTTTCCAACCAAACTGCATTGAATACACATTCAGTCAAATTCCAATTAGCAAAAATATTCTATAAACTGCTTAGCAGTTTATTGACAGGTATGGTGCCGGTAATTCTCTGCTTGGTTCCCTGCTTTGTGTATGTTTTTTCTATTGATTGCCAGCATTTGAGAGTATTAATAGTCATTGAATGTTATTTGATATCAAAGGGGAAATAACTTCACTTTGCCATCATAACCATTGGTATTTTCTTGGATTGTCTAACTTTGGGTTTGAGAATTACTATTGTAATGGCAGCATCCATAATGATTTTATACTTTTGATTTTCTGTATGTATCTAGTGCCTGCAATGTGCTAAGTGAGAAGATGAGGAACAAACTTGTGTCTACATCCTGTGAATTCTTCCTGCTCACTCTCACAATTCCTGTGAGCTGTGATAAACTATGAATATTTTTCAAACCTAAACTTAAAAGTTTCTTTCTCCACTCTTCCCAAAGAGTTATTTTCCCCTCAGTCTCTAGAGTAACTTGGCAGCTTTTAATAATGGGTAACCTCTGATCAATATTGTTCATGTAGCTGAACTAAAGGGAAAACAAAGAGTAGATACTGTGGCTTTTCAGGTATACAATAATAAACCGCACAATGTGGGGAGATTTTAGTAGCCCAGTGGCACAAAAGACCACGTTCCAACCATTGCTTCTCCAAATAGACAAATTTTTATATTACTAATCAAGGAATTAAGTGCTTCATATGTGTGTTCTCCATTTTATATTACATGGTGGCAAAAGTCCACCAAAGAACATTAGATAATTTCTGATCTTGATACTCTAATACCTGGCACAGTGACATAAAATAAGTACTTGATACATAGGTGTTGAAGGAATGTCTGAGTGCAAAGATGAATGCATTAAATTATGATTCTATTAAAAGGACTCAATTCATAGATGCCAGCTTCACATATAAATTCACCAATTATAATGCATCACATGCAAACACTGTTTCTTTTCCAGGGAATTTTCTTTTTTTCTTTCTTCTTCTTTTTTTTTTAGTTCATTTATACTTAAATATGGTAGTGGCATCAATTGTTCAAATATGTGTTTCCTATTCCCCACAAGGCATATGTGCTCTTGACGAATTAAACATGGATCAACATGAGAAAACTCCATCTAGTTTCTCAATAGATATCATTACTTGAGTCAATTCCAAGAACATTTGCTCTGGCAATATATAAATGTAATTTAAAAAATCCAAACATCAAATTTAAATTACTTTTGAATTATCTACCATTTTGTGTATCTATCTCCATGTGTGTAGATAATTCAAAGTTGGTATTTTATGTTCATGATTATGGTTTGAGTACATAAGTGAAATTATTTTTAAATGCTATCATTGCTACTGGAAGCTGAATTGGATGCTACATTTTATTTTGTCCGCTGTGATGAACAAATTTTTATTCTGTCACTGATTCACTCGTCATTATGTAACCACAGCTTTCTATAATATCAGAAAGCAATCTCAGAAAAATCACTGCAGAACAATGCACAAAATAAAGAAATTATGAGCTCATAGGGGTTTGATGCAGGTTCTCCTTATTATGCTATGTAAATTTCTTAAACTAGGGTTGCATATATTTTAAACAATTTTCCATCATCTTGTTTTTGGAAATGAATATTGCTAATCCATCTGTGAGGTTATGAATTGATCTTGTAGAAATATCAGCTAACTGATGAACTAAGAATTGATGGCTCAGACATAGTAGACAGTAAGTCTAATTCCAAAAGCAAAGTATCTATGCAACTGTCTCACAATTCAAACACTTCTAATAACTTTTTAGACTTTTTATATCCATTATGAAATGCAGGAAAATGAAAGAATGGTTTGTTTGCACATTGATATTGTAAATAAAGAGGTTGTGCTTTTGTGTTTTAGGGGTTCTGTCCTTTTCCTTCTTGCTCTCAAATAAAAAAAAGAAAGAGCATGGAGGGGTGAGGCGTACCCAGAAATGGGAGTTCTCTCAGTAACTCCCTGTGCAGCCATGAGAAAGTCATGGACTCTCCCTGGGTGTCATTTGTAAAATGAGGGTATTCAACTAGATTTTTTAAATGAGTTTTATTTAGAAATTAGATATAGGTTTTCTTCATGAGATGGATAAAACTCTCCAGTCTTTTGCAATGCTTGGACCCCATGTTTTTTCCCTGTTCTTCCTCCTCCTCCTCTTCCACTTCCTTAGCCTCATATTGTGTGATGCCTTTTACACAGAAAGATAGTCAGGAGTCCACGTGCTTTACCTTCTGTGCTGTCCATCCTAAAACTCCCAGAGAAGATACATAATGTAGGCTTAAGTGTACTTACTTGTGTGTTTACCCAAAGCATAGAAAGCTTATGGAAGAAAAGAATCATCTTGTTTTCTAGTACTTCCTAAGAACCCAGCATTTTGCCTGACAAATAGGTGCTTTACAATATTTATTGAATGATGAAAATTTGTCCATGTTTCCTGCATTTTTAATCCTTCTTGTGGGGTTCTTTGCTTTATCAAGACTGTAAATCTCTGCTCAGCTGTAATGTTATTCTAGCTTATTAAAGGGGATGAACTTACTTATTGCAAATGCATTGCTAGAAGCTATGTAAATACATTCAGGGGAACTAAGAGTTGCAGCAGCCTCGAAATCTAGGGTATTGCATGACGCCTGTAAATAAAAGAGAAAACTATTGAGAATGGTGGGGGTGGGCAAGTCCAAGATGGCTCTCTTTAGAGACATTTCTTTGTCTTTCAATATACAAGGTAAAAGCACTGAATGCTCCTCTACAGGGCAGGGTTTTCTTTTCTCCAATATATCTATTGCAGCTATGTAAAATATTCTGGGGTAATAGAATAGAATTTTGTATTCTCTGGCACAGTTGACTTACCATTATTATTGATATTTGATTACTGAGTTATTTTTAAAATATAGAGAAAAGGGGCTTTTCCTATAAATATAAATTGTTTGGAGATGCAGAAAATAATTCAGGAATAACTCACCTTTTACTTTACATATTGAAAATATAAGCTCAGATAATTTGAGTGTCACCCAAAGTCACACAGTGTAACATATTGACTTCGCCTCTTGACACCATTGCTGTCCTGTTAATTCCACATCTTGTTACTTAATGTACTTTTCTGTGCTTCTGTAAAGTTATAAAAATTTTTTCCTCTGTGGAATATCATTCCTGTTGTCACAATGAAGTCATAAGGAATGATTTCATTCATAAAATTAGATTTACACACTCTTCAGACTGACTGCCATTCTGTAAAGTACATATGTGTGTATTTTTGCACCTCAAAATGGGTCTTCTGTTAGTAATTGTCACATATTTTTTGTGAAGGATATTCAGGAAGAGAGTGATCCTCATCTGCTATGTGGCCCTTGTAGTCACAGAGACACATGGTAAGAATCCTTTGCCTCCCTTAACCAAATATCTGAGATCAGGAACCAGGTGCATCCCAAGTGAGACATTCTGCAATGAGGTCCTTGGCTCTTGTGTCAATCCAGAAATGCAGCTGGACAGCTGTGAGAAGAGAATTCTGCAAATCAGAGCTTCATCCTTGCTTGTAATTGTTACTTGATGAAACTGTTGATACCTAGGCATTTCCAACCCTTTAGTAGTCCAGTTTGACTCCCTTACTTTCATTTCACCCTTCTTAGAATTTTGCCTGATGAAATAATTGACCACGGGTGGCTGGTTAGCTCAGCTGGTTAGAGCACAGTGCTCTTAACACCAAGGTTGTCAGTTCAATCCCCACATGAGCTACTGTGAGCTGTGCCCTCCCCAACTAGATTGGAACAACTATGTGACTTGGAGCTGTTGGGTTCTGGAAAAACACACTTAAATAAATAAAAAACGTTTTTTAAAAAAGAAATAATTAACCAATTATCAGACAAAGGGTTAAATACTGGGGTGCCAAAAATATATATACATATGGACACTTTGGTCAACGTTGCTCAAGCAGTAGTTCGTAATCAGAAGTGTCTGGACACTGATGGTAACCACTTTGAGTACCTCTTGTAATTGCAGAAATCAAACATGATTTGTATTAATCTTTTGTTATCTGTATATGTTGAGTATTACAATTTTAATAAAGTTTTCCTTTCTTAAAATGTGTATATAATTTTTGGCACCCTCTATATATCTTATTACAGATGTATCAATTTCCAATTCGAGCTGTGTTTGTGATTTCAAGGCAGGGACGTGTATTACAGACATGTTTTTGAAGTAAATGAACATTAAAATATTTTACTGTATGGCATATTTCTTTAAATACTTTAAAAATTTATCTTAAATTGGGGATTTAAATAAGAAAGCTGAAATAATGCATGCATATGAAGAATTTTACTGCAAATTAATGGGGTAGTCTACCACTACCACACCACCATTGTAAAAACAGGAGCATAAATCATACAAATATCTAAAGTTCAGATAATAACAAATAAAGCAACTAAAATTAACAAGAAATAACATTTATTGCATAACCTAGAATGTTCATATTTTTAATTCTATACTTACATTGGTTTTTTTTTATGTGCCATGTACTATTCTAAATTCTTATAAATATTATTTTGTATAACAACTCTGGAAGTGAAATATTATTATTATCACAATCTTACAGATGGGGTAACTGAGGCTTAGCAAGATGGAGTAACTTGCACACAATCAGTTAGCTAGTAACGGAGGACTTGCATTGAAACCCAAATGTTGAGCTCCAGAGTCCATGCTCTGAGCCACTCACTATGGCTACCTTATTTGCTCCTGAAGACAGAACCGTGACTTGAAGAACAATTAGAATCTTCTGGTTTGTTTAGAAGAAATTAGACTAATGATCTTTAAGATCTTTCCCATTTTTTTTTCTTTCACGTTACATCCTTAGGGGAAAAGTATTAGTGAAAAACACACCCTACTGAGATGGACAAAAAGTGCTCCAGGAAAATCCAAAACCAGTATGGCATTATCAGATTGCTTCTATTTTCAATTTGTAAAGTAAAAGGTGATTCCTGAAATGTTTTCTTCATTTCCCGATATTTTTATATTTGCATCTCGTTAAATGTCTTCTTGAGACCTAATTTGACTTCTCTAGCTTTTTCTGACTAGGAAAGACAGATCGAAGTGCAACTGAAATACCATTCAAGAAACTGTACTATGCTTTCGCATTTCAAGTGCCTTGTGTTAAGGGATTATGTGCTAACTTCGGATGGACCACATGTGAAGTAGAATTGGAGTATGCTACTTTAGATCACTAAATCCAGTTCATTAGCCATTTCACATTCGTGTTTATCTTATATGACACATTCCGTTGATGTGAATTTACACTAAAGGCAGATAGTCTAAATAATTATCTTCCTGGAATTGAGGAGGACCGTTTTGATCAAAGCTTAGCCAATTTGAAGGCACCTGGAGATTTCATTAATACAGATTTTTGTAGCTCAGTGGTTATCTGAGCTGAGGCTCCAGAATTTGCATTTCTAGCACTATCTCATGTGATAATGATGCTGCCTGTCTATGGAACAGTTTTTGAGTAGCACTGACCTATATCATTTCCAAAAATTGCTATAATGATGGCAGTTTTTATTTAGGGGGATTCCACAATGTACATCCCTCACTATAGTCAATGTGTTATGTCCTAGAGATCCTGTTGACATTTTTTTTTCCCCACAGGTATCTGTTCTCTGTGTTGTTTAGTATTCTACTTTAGAAAGGAATTTTTCTGAGATTTCATGATTGCATATCTTTAATTACCTCTCAGATAGGCTCTGGATTGCCACATAGAGGATTTGGTTCCTCACAAGTACACAGAGTTCTACAGAACAAATACTGAAGTACAGGCTGCTAATATTTACTTGCACTAAGAAATTCAGGGGTTTAGTGCTAAGAAGCATAATGTTCCTTTTCTGATATATTAGCACAACACCTAGCCTTATCCCTGGTACACAGTAGGTCCTTGAGAACCATTATTGTCAAATGAGAGGTGGAATGACTGAACAGTTTTAAGCATAATGATTAAACTGCTTTGATTTTAGTTCTCTCCTACACTGACACAGCAGATGAGAAAGCCCTTTCTCATCTACTAATATAAATTTTGTGCAGTTGCTTGCTTAAGTGGTACTATGTTATCTATTTGGTGAAGTTGAATATGGTTTGAGGAGCTCCATCTGGTCAGAGAGTATATTTATGATATATGCTCAGGAGAAAATTATGTTTAACAAGGTGTTAAAAATGCCTTTCTCCATTAGCCTAGCCCTGTCAAAGAATTTGAATTAGACCATTTTTCACATTTACAAATGCATTGTGCTCTCACTCTACATTTCTTTTGAACTTTCTGCAAATGCATTATAAGCATTATCTTGTTTTTCCTCACAACACTATTCAGAGGTGTGTGACCAAGTAGTGTTATCCTCCTGGTACAGGCACATAGAAGTTAATTGACTTTCTTCAGGTCATGGAGAAGTAGGGAGAGCAAGCATAAAAGAAACATTAGCCTGCTTTTTTAGAGTGTGAGCACAGTGGCCACCACAGAACTCCTAACCCTGTCCTTCCTTACTTAACACAAAATATCCCCTATTCATGAGAATTGTCTGCAGGAAATGAGCCTTCTTGAAAGATGTCTGCACGGATTTTAGTAGGTCTAATGTAGGGTCAAGTAAAAGCAAAGAATCTCTCTCTCTCTCCCTGTTCACCCCTCCACTTGTGATTTCATAAAACTTAAAAGACCTTTTTTTTTTAAGTGAAGAAAAGATATTTAGGTAATTAGCATATCACAGAGAAATTGTTTAAAAGTTTCTAAGATTTTTGATTACAATTTTGTGGGTATCATTTTAGGCACCTAAGCTCACACACAAAACCCCATTTATTTTACAATGTGCCCTGAATATTGTTGGGAGGCAGTCTGCTATGGACTTCTAAACTCCTACTTTGTCTTGTTCAGTATGCCCAAACCACCGGATCCTGACCATTCTTTCATCATGGCCACGTATGCAGATTGTTCTGACAGCTGGCGATTCTCAAAAGTGAGATAGTGCCTCATAGAAATGTATCATCCCTCGGTCTCTCTTTGGACAAAGGACAGGTTTGTGTACTGCTTGCTATAAGAGTGGCAGATTTTTTAAGCTGAGTTCCTCAGCTGCAGGGCAACCCTCTGCTTGCATAGGGCTCCAATCCATGTGAGCCCTCTGTGTTGCCCCATGGAATTCAGAGGAAGGGGAACCACTGAAATTATACCGATATGCCTGCTACTGTTTTTTGTTGTGATTAACAAAGTCCTTTGATCCAGGAGTCTCATGTCTTCTGTCAGCAACAATGGGTCTCTGACAGATTGAGTTATGAGCTGTGTTTATTCCAGTGGGAATTCTAGTATTTGTAGCTCCCCTCCATACTGTAAAACATATTAAGTAGGGCAAAATCCCTACTACTTTACTTAGTTTCTTCCCAGTAGATTCTTCCCAAACTTTAGGTTATTTCATGGAAAAGTTTTATTTCAGTCACGTTGTGATTCTCAATGAATTAAATAAGGCTTCTGAAGGATAAAGTGAACATAATATGAAAGTATCAGAAGTGCAAGAGATGTGGCTTAGGAACCAAGAAGGCATATTTTCTTCCTCTTGTGACAGTATTATTGGGTTTTCTCTAGCAGTAATATCAGGGTTTCCGTGTCTTACGCAGCTGTCCCAAATACAAATGTATACTATCATCCAGAGCAGCTGAAGATGGCTCAGAGTGAGGCTGAGGTGATATGGGACAAACTCACAACAGCATTCACTACAGTGAGACATGATTGTAAAGTATTGCTGTTCTGTTGTCAATATTATGAGCAATGTGAGAGCAAGAGCTATATGCTATTTATCCCTGTTCTTCTGTGACACCAGTTGTAATACCTTCAATTTGAGGTGTTTATTGAACGCTTGCCAAATAAATGAAATCAAAGGTCTTATTGAAAGAGGCTTTATGTTGTACTCTGTAGTCAATCTGCTTGGGTTCAAATCTCAACTCTGCCATTTATAAGCTGTACGCTTGGTCAGTGTCTTTAATCTCTACCTCAGTGCCCTTATCGGTAAAGATGAAACAATAATAGTACCTACCTCACAGAGTTTTAAAACTTGGTACTCAGTAAATACTTGGTAGCTGATTGTCAGCTAGTATTGGCATGAAAGCATTAGATCCTCATAGAATTTCATTTCTAAAATATTCAAGAAAAAAACTATCCTTGCTGATTTAGTTATACATTTTTTACAGTAATTGTTGGTTCAATTTTAGATTCCCATTACAATAACTGTATTTTGTCCTAAATCAAAATGCATCATAAACTGTAAAAGTCATCTTATATTTAATTATTTAAAATATGGATGCATGCTCTCCTGTAAGGTGGATGAAGGTTAAATATTAAGCTAGATTTTCATCTCTTATAATAATCACCCATTCTTTGGCAACATGAAAATCTTCCCACTTCTTTATGTCACATTCACCACCTTGCCCGACAGCATAGCTGTTTGTGAGGCAAAATCAACACAGGCTGTCAATTTGGTATGCACAATATCTGGTTGCTTCCATATTTACTATTTGTGGAAGTGAAGGTGGTGTATTTCATTTGAAAAATGTGTCATTGGGTACTGCCAATCCTGAACACGGTCCTCCTTCTTGACAAAGACGTTTCCAAATTCCTCTCATTCCTTCCTGAATTTTGAGGTCTTCCAAAGAAAACTTTACTCCTAGATTGAGATTGTCTCCTTACCCATCACGTTGCTGTTTCATTTTAAGGCACTCTTAAAAAGCATATCTTGCAGTAATATCTACAATCAACACAGATAATGTTATATTACCCAAATTGCTGGAAATTTATTCTGCCCCATATATGGAGTAAATGAGCAGCAAATCCACACAGCTGCTGCTAACTACTCTTTCAGGCTTTCTTGTAGTTAAGCAGTGAATCTTTATCGACTTCCTGAATAATTTACTCCTAAATGCATTAAAGGGAACGTAAAAGGAAGTTTTACAAGATGAAGACAAACCAGTTCTGGGAGTTGATGATAATCTTAAAACTTCCATAATGTTCTTCTTCTTCATTTTTTTTTTCTTTTTCCTTTTAAATAAGGATGGTTCAGTTTTTCTCCTCTGGTCTGAGCTTTAAGTGATGTAATAACATTAGCTTTGAGAAACATTTAAGATAAAATAATAATGACAACTCTAAGGTATGAATCTAAAATCCAATTGAATGTAAACAGGAGAACAGAAATTCCTGTTATTAGAATAGCAATAAACTGGCCATACTGATTTTGCATAATTAAATATTTATTTGAACCTAGTGTTTAAAATAGTGTTTAACCTAGTGTTCATCATTGAAAAAAATTACAATAAAGAGGGAAAAAAACACACAGTGCAGTTTGGTAGAATTATTAAAAATAATGAAGTAATCACCTAGAATGAGGGGCTGGCCCTAGGTCACATTTGAATTATCCAAGCTTATCTTTGCAGCTGTTTTCATGATCATTTCTCCATTTTTCAACAGCTCATTACTCTCCAGTTTCTTAATGATGATATTCATGTTATTCAAAACTCAGAGTTGGAAGGGCCTTGAAAGTTTGGCGATGATATTCCTTCACTTACTGATTAAGAAAATGAGGCCCAATCAACCCAAATGACATACACGCCCTAGACCAGTTACTAGTTAGTGGCAGAGCACAAAACTTAAATTAGGTTTCTAAATACTAATCCAGTTCCTTGAAAAAACACAACAACAACAAAAAAAACACTGCTTTACCTAACATAAAAGAATATCAAATGAAATCCTTTCTAGAGAATTCTGGCAGAGTTCCTTATGTCCCCATATCAAGTGTTCTCTGATTTAGTACCTAAAACACATTCATTCCCTTGATCTCTGCTTTCCCCACATCTTGTCATAAGTTTCCTGTCCTTTCTCCTCAAGGTGATCAATAACTAATAACACAGAATGGACAAGTAAATATGTTATCCCTCATGCAGTCAATACTTATATTTCAATGAGGTCTTTTGGAGATACAGATATATAATGAAAAAGAATGTATCTCCATTGTCATTTCAGGTAATTTGATAAATCCACAAAGAATACTTTTGAGAAGGCTAGCTATTCAATAACTCTCAATTTGTAACTATCAGGAAGATAACTGAGGCTACTGAGATAACTAATGAGGTTATACAATCGGTCAGCTTTACAAGAAAGGGTTACAGCTGTGTTCCAATAAAACAAGGAACTATTACAACTAAAACTATAGTTTGCCATCCTTAATCACTGAACCCTTTATTCTTTCGTGAAGATTGATTTACTCTCTTTACAGAACATGAGGATGTCTAAGAGTCAAATATTGAGTTTTAAAAGACCCGAGTTAAAAAACAAAGCAGAGTAAAACATGGCAGTAAAATTAAATCCCAATCATGGCTTTAACAGAGAATAGAAATCATTGCCCATTGTAGCCTAGACTCTTGTCTGTTTCAATTTTATTTCCATACTATCATTTGAATCATGGAAAAGTGATACTGCACAATACCCCTATTATGTCTCTTATCAAACTCTATTGCAGTTATCTGTTTCCTTGACTATATTTTCCCAACAAAGTTTAGCTCTCTGAAGACAGATACAAGGTTGATTATTTATCTCCAGTGTATAGCACAGCATTTTTACACAGAATGCAAGCTTCTGAAAACTTTTTTGTTTAATAAAGTAACCTATAATAATTGTTTTGAGAAATAAAACAATTACATCATATAAAATACCTTAAGAGTATAGCTTTCCTTCCTTATTAGTGTTCTAATTTTATATTGCCTTCTACATTTTAAAAATAGTATTTCTACTTAAATTGGAAACTATGTCCATTCCTCATTTTACAGAATAATTTAATTTAGTGATTCACTTGTTTTCACTTACCAAAAATAGACATGTCAATTGATCCTATAAAGTGAAAACAATTATTCTGATTTAGTGAATAGGACAGAACATAGTTTTATGCTCTTAAGAAAATGACAGAAGAAATTAATAAGAAACGGGCTATAGATTCTTTGACCCTGGTTTCTGATACAGGATTCCTGAGACCATTGTAATTTTCTGGGTGATCAGAATATCTTTTGTTTTAGTGAGGTGACTATGGGTGAATTCCTGGATGACTCCTGAATGGGCGCTGGCCACCTGAAAGACCAAGCCATGATTAGAAGCTTGGCATAACTATGTGAGGAAGCCTCCATAAAATCCCAATAGTATGGGGTTTGGTGAACTTCTGAATCAGTGAACACATCCACATACCAGGAGGTTAATGCAACCCAACTCCACAGGGACAGAAGTTCCTGCATTCAGAACTCTCTCTGACTTTGCTGTATGTATCTCTTTATCTGACTCTTCATCTATATCCTTTATCATATCCTTTAATAAACTGGTAAATGTAAGTAAGTATTTCCCTGAGTTTTGTGAGCTGCTGTAGCATATAACTGAATTGACGAGGGAGGAAGTAACAGGAATCTCCAGTTTGTAGCTGGGTTGGACAGAAGTTGTGGGTAACCTGGGGACCTACTATTTGCAATTGGCATCTGAAGTAGGGAACAGTCTTATGAGGCTGAGCTTTTAACCTGTGAGGTCTGACACTATGTCCAGGTAGATGATGTCAGAATTGAGTTAAATTGTAGGACACACAGCTGGTATTGTGGAAAATTGCTTGCTATGGTGAAAAAAATCCCACACATCTGGTGTCAAGAGTATTGTGAGTGTGGTAGTAGTGTGAGAATAAAGAAGAAACACGGGAGGTAGACTGGACTGAGTTTTTCTAAATAAAAATATAAACATTAACTGTATTATTTGGAAAAATTATGATGTCATCATCAATTGATGTTCCTAAATTAACTATCAATTACAAATGCAACCTACATACTGATGCTAGGATACTGTAAAGAAAAACATCACATTTGTTGTTATTTAATGTTTTTGGAAATCCAAGGTCAAGTTCATATATTAAAATCTTATACTGTTTACTAAAAATTATCTCATACTTTACAAGCTGCTCCCAAGACATGGCTATGCCCTTAATTAGTACATGGGCTAAATATATAGATTATTCTTGGTCTCAGAGTGGGAGAAAAAAATAGAAAACAAATTTGGAATACTATACTTTTCCACTAAATGCATAATTTTTCTTAAACTAATAATATTAATCAACGTAGTTTACACATTTGGGGTGTGTGTGTGTGTGTGTTTAATTTTTTTTAATTTGGAAGAAATTTCACACAGAAGCCATGTTGTACAACAGATGACAGTGGCTGCCCCGGTTGAAACACCTGATTGCATATAGGTTGATGCCCAGAGCCATTTCTCCCCTGCAAGTTTTTTTGGTGCGAGGCTGAGGTTGTGTGTTTTAGGGAACAGTTTGAAAACACTGGTATAGACCATTGATAACTTCTGACTGATGTTAAGTTTTTACCGGAGGAACTCATAACAGTCTTTAAGTAAATTCAAACTTTCAGGTATGAGTTGAAATTATGTCTTCATAAATTCAACTCTTTATCAAATTATAATTTTCATTTTTCTATTACCATAAGAATAATCTTCACTCTCCCCTGGAATGATTTCAGATGCTGAAAATAATTATAACTAATGATCTCTAAATGGCATCCTAGAAAACTATAGAATTTATGCTAAAAATCCTCAAAGATCATTCTATATTGCATGGTGACATTATAATCTCTCTGTATTGTCTACTACAGAATTTTTCCTGACAAACAAAGCAAAATTACATCTAATTTTCCAAGTCCCCATAAGATCTTTGCTAACCCTATGATGTATTTCCTGATTGTTTAAATTATGTATTTATTCAATAAATATTTATTGACTATTATATGTCAGATTCTATTCTAGGCACTTGGACATGACAGTGAACAAAATATTCAAGATTCCTTGCCTTTGTAGATCTTACATTCTAGTAGGAAGAGATTGTCAATAGACAAACAAATGTAAATTTTAAAAATATACTTTGTATAATTATACGTACGTATTGTAGCAATGCTTAGCATGTATCTATAAGTATATACAAAAAATAGGTGCTGTGGAGAAAAATAAGAATAAAGAAGGCAAAAGGGAATGTCGTAGGAAGGAGGAATTGTGTAATTTTAAATAAAGTGGGCTGGTAATGTCTCACTGTGGTGATGTTTGAGTGAAGACGCCAAGTTAGAGTGAGCTTGGCAGATGATTGTGGGAAGAGGATTCTAGGCAGCAGAATCAGTAAGTGTAAAGATCCTGAAGATGAAGGTACCTGGAATGTTTACGTTCCAGAGAAGTCTGAGAGGTCATTGCGTTTGAGTGGAGTGAGCAAGGGTCAGAGCCTTGGGCGTGGAGGCTGAGAGAGCCATGGTCACAGCGTGTGATTTGGGCCTCCTGGGTCCCTGTAAGGACTTTAGCTTTTATTCTGAGTGATGTGAGAAGCTATTGGAGGATTTTGAGCAGAGGAGTGACAAGTTCTAACTCCTATTTTAAAAGGCTCGTTCTCACTTCTGTGTTGGGGATTAAGACTAAAATGGGATCAGGGCAGATAAGGGGGACCCGTCAGTAGGCTACTGTAATGACTCAGGCCAAAGGTATGGATGACTTGGGCCAGAGTAGTAACAAGAAAGACAGGTGGTGAGCCACGGTCAGATTCTGAATCTATTTGGAAGAGAGCATAGGATTTTTCTGATGACTTGGGTGGGGGATATGAGACAAAACCAAACTCTAACTCCCTCCTTTCAGCTCAACTTTATAAAACATCTTGCGTTAAATTGTTTGTAAATACAATTAAAACATTTAGAGCAGTTTACTTACAAGCCAGCACTATAGAAAATTTTGACATGGAAAATACTAATAAGACTGTCTGAATGAGAGATAAGACCTATAAAATTAGGAAAAAAACTTATTTTTAATGAAATGTTATTTATAGATATACACATTCACAATACATATATGCATATATATATATATATATATATATATATATATATATATATATGTACTCAGCCAGTTTTCTGTGAAGGCACAAAAATATCAGCTGGCAGAGAATGTGATAATTTTTTTAAAAAATTTAATGTTCTAATAACAACACAGGTATATACAAATATTTACTATAATGTGCTATATCCTAGTAAATTCAGAACTTTAGTATTGTTTTTTGTACCCTGCTGTTTCATATTCAAATACATTTTGGATTATTAAATCAGGAAAACTTAGAACACTCTAACTTAGGGTTTAAAACCTAGAGTCATATACAATTAAGATATGTTAAAACCAATATGTCTGCTGTAAAGCGTATACGGTGTCTATCAAAATTCAAAATCCTATATTCTTGGTATATTATTTCCATACAAATATAATTAAAAATCTATTTGAAGTTTTAGATAACCTTAACTAAATGCAGAAATATTATTTTAATTTTTGAAAACTGTGAATCACATAGCTGGTGTGCAGTGCGGGTGTGTTTACATTTATCTTAGGTAATGCATACTTCCACATCAGTTTGAGGGACCTCACTTTAAAAGATACAAACACAATAAAATTAAAACCATGGTACCTTTTAGTGAAATTCAGCATAAAGTTTAATACCTGGTGTTTGGGCAGCCAAAGTGAAATGAAAAACACTAATGCTTATGTCTGTCTCATTAGCTAATAAAAGAAGATAAAAATCAAAGCCATTTAGGGTCCATAAGCACTGTGGTAGGTCTGAAATTACAGAGGAATGGACTGTATTAAGTTTTAAGTATTCAAGTTGCTTGTAATGAACTGTGTTTTTAATTGAAGCTTCATAAAATAATTGGATTCAATTGAATTTAACAAATATTTCCTCATATTCATTTTTACACTAGGTTAGGAGTTGTGGAGAAAGTATTTATCAGATCTTGCCCTCAAAACCAGCGCTTTAGTATTGTTAAATGTTAGAGAGGAGGGAGACGAGTGTGTTCTGCAGATGACAACCCAAACAAATGCTTTGTGAGAACCTGAGACATTTTTATGCGAGTGATGGTTTCTTGTGAAAAGTTTTATGTTAATAAGAGGCACGTTTGGAATTGAATTTTTAAAATAATTTCACTCTGGCAATGTGTGAAGGATGGTTAGATAAAAGCTGAAATTGAAATCAGGAAAGCCAGTCAAAAATCTATTCCAAAGTCTAGGACAGTGAGATGACTGGCTCCTGGCCAGAAACCAAAGTGTGTTTTTTCAGGCCTGACCATAGGCAGTTACAGAGGCTTTACCTGGCATATCTCAGAGGCAAGCTGCCCTCCCCACACCAGACTTGGTGCACAGCCAGTGCATTCAGTCAAGGACTAAAGCCCCTTGCTCTGACACTGCATTCCTAGCCCAGGTGTGTCCATTTGGAGGCCTCTTTATGGAGGGTCTTCTGCAGGGACATTCCTCAGGCATCTCTGCCCAAATGTCCTTGTCAGAGGAAGAGGGGGACTTGAAGACACTTTTTTCCACTCGGATTCAGTACTCAGTCTTTCCACTCCCAGTCTTTTTCTCCTGCCTTTAGGACCCCAGACACATAAAAATGCAGGAGCCCCGTGGCTGTGTTCATCCTCCTGTCTCTCAACGGGTACCCAATGGGGAAACATGGAATAGGATGGGAGTTGGTGCTTTCTCTTGTTCAGCCTGTTGCTTACACTATCCCAGTAAGTGATTAAAGTCTTCATCTTTACTTCCATTTTGGCTTGTCTTAATCAACTACACCGGCACCTGGCAGCTCAGCTCAGCTCTCCCTGAAGCTCAGCCCCACCCCAACATGGCCGTGGGCCTAGGAATCTTCACATTGCACAAGCTCCCCCCATAACTCTTCTGAATACTTTAGTGAAACTGTTTTCAAATCAGTGGATGAGAGAGGCAAGTGGTGGTAGATGAGAAGAAAGAATTCCAGATATATCAAGAGTCTGAGAACTATGATCTTATTAAAATTGTAGGAGGAAAATCAGTGAAAAATGAGCTTATGCCAACCAAAGTGGAAATATAAGGAAAGGACCAGTATGGACACACTGAGTTGTGTGTAGGGTATTCAGGAATAAAATTCATCATGTGGTTGGACAAGTGGATATACGAACTTAGATCTTAGGAAAAGTCTAGATGTGAGATAATGATTTGGCATTATACATGGCAAAATATGGTAGTCCCTTGATAACCCAATCACAGGCTGGATGAAGGCATCTCAGCATCATCCTTTGATGCTGAGTCTTCTTGCTCCAGCATGACAACACTTTCCTTCTTAGGCTAATCTCTATGATTAGCTGAGAAGCTTGTCTTTTCTTCTCATCTCTCACCAAGAATCTTGGATCTGTGAGACCATCACCCAAACACCTCATTTGGCTGGCCACCCAAAATACACACAGGGAATAAAGGTACATATTCCTTTTGTTCTGGGTCTAACAAAATTATCCTATAATTGCACGTGGTTCTTATTTTATGAGTAAATATTATTCCACCCTGTTCCAAATGAGACAATTTTATTACTTCATTTTCTGAGGGGAAAATCTGTTTAATAAATTATTTATTTATTTTCTACTCCTTACGTCAGAACCTGGCTCTTAGACGGTGACATTACAGGGTTTCTCTTCATTTCTCTTTGCATTTCCAAGGGGCTTCCCTTTCCTTTGGGCAAGGGAGATGATGTGTGATTTTAAGTGAGAGAGGTTGCCGATTACACTAAGAATTTACAAGTCCCAGAAAGATACATTAGTATTTTATATACCAATCCATTGCATGCATTTCCTATGTTGATCGGTTCTTATAAGTAGACCTCTGTTCAAGAACTCAGCTCTCATTCTTTCTCAGGACAGTCAAGTGAGTACAGACAGTCCTCTCTTGACACAGATCCAACCAGGAAACCTGTCATACACAATTAGGCTAGGTTTTAGTTTTATCTTGTTCTTATCTATAATTCTTCTCTCCCACTCTCTAGTTATCCTCTTTCAACAAGGAATTAGGTTAAATTTACATTTACTCATGTCTTATCCACTCTGTAAATGGGGAGTTGAAATTTATGTTGATCTATGATTTATGAAATTTATGTTGCTTCTTTTCAGTGCAATGAAATCTAAATATAGACATGCTCTCCATTTCAAATGGAAGTTCTATTTTCCCTTTTCTGTAACAAAGGAACCTTAAGCTGCTGGGAGTAGGGTGATGCATAGGGCCTAAGAGATGATATCTTAGTGATCATCAGCTGCAATGTGCTCACTTGATTCTTAAATGTTCTTTAAGGGCAACCTTGGGCATGCAGAGGGGACATTACAGTGATTTATAGATAGACACCTCCACTTCTGCTGCCATACACATATACTTGCAAAAGAACAGGACTGCCTTATTCAGCTCTTTTTACTGGGATTCTGCATAAAATTTTGGTTGGGAACTTTTTCGTCTGCCATATTTATAATTTACACAACTATAGTAGTTTGACATTGGAAAAAGATAACTTTTTCTGGCCAAAGTTAAAACCTAGTTTACTTGAGTCAAATCTATGTTCTAAGATTTAAATAGAGTTTATAAGGAAGACAAAATAAACTGTATTATATTAATGAATGACTTTAATTAGAATTATTAATTAAATGACTTAAATTAGAGGCAAAAAATATTAAAAATAAATGCCTTCGAATCATTTCTCTTTTCAGTGCTTCTGGCAAGAAAGTAGTATTTATCCATAATGCCAAAATTAGAAGTAGTAATTGGTCCTAGCTTTAATTTACTGAAGATCTAGTTTAACTGTAATTAAATTGGAAATCAATAGCTAAAATAATCAGGAAACTTGTTAATTTAGGAAGAAAACCGATTTTACTCTCTAACATTTTATATTAAATTATGAAACTAATTGCAGGTCTTTATTTTTATTCTAAACAAAATTTACACACAGTAATAAACATGCTATAGTTATTTTAGTTGTATGAATATATGTAACTATGAAATGTTAACTACTTAATCTTGGAATTAAAAAAAGTTAATGTGGATATGAAAGTCAAGGTAAATGTGTAATTCTAAAGTAAGGATTGAAAATGTCTGGGTATTCCTGGATCAGGATAGCATCTTTAAAATAAAACCTCATAACAATATTATACTACTGCATGTCCTAATTTTAAGTAAAATGAATACATTGAAATAGTAAATAAAACCATTCTTTAAAAATTATTGAAAGTAGAGAGTGGACAGTGTCAGAATTCTTTTACTAATGGAAAACATTTCAATAATAAAATAGAAATCTAAGTAGCTAGGTGCAATTCTGAAGAATAGTAGTTGCCAGGTTGGGTTAGGTATGAGGTAAGTAAGATATTTTCCTTTCTCTTTTGTTGAAATACATTAATTTTAAAGCAATTTTATGCCTTAATAATCTTTTCTTTTTGTGCATATATAGTTGCAGCTCTTCTTTGCGTGGGGCTGGCCCAAATGAAAGCTTCTTCTGAATTCTCTTTCATGAACCTGTGGGGGAAGAAGAAACTTTCTTCTCCCCTTCAAAGTTCTGTTGGCTGGTCTAATAATTAAATCTACATGAGACAGATGAACTAGAGAAAATAACCACATGTGTATGTAGGGAAACCTCACGTGCATGAGGGGTTCAGGAACAGAAAGGTAAAGTGAGGTATATATGGCATTCTGAGCTAAGGATGAGGTAAGGTGCCTTGTGGCTTTGAAGGAAGGTAGGTCATTCACAGGATGTTAAAAAGAGCAGATGTTCAGTAATTAGAAATTTGTCCTTCCCTATAGATAGGCATACGTAGTTATTTCTGGTGATAACTCTTATTATGGGGAAAGGCTCCTAATTTATATTCTTTGAGGTAGAGGAACAAGTTTCTCATGAGCCTGCAGGATCTTGATTGACTTCAGCTCAAAATAATTCCCATGCCAAAGTGGCACATTTTGGGGGGACTTGTTCTGAACCCCTACAAATCACTCTGTACATGTCTGTTGCAAAATCCAGAGTGTTCCAGTTGTGATGAATGTTCCACATATTTCTAGGTACATGGAAATCTTAATTAAGATTTTTACCTGACTCTAAAATATGAATAAACCATAGTTTTCGGGTCAGGACTTCCCTCCTGTAGCATATGACCCCTCATTTTTGTAACTGCTGTGGGAAATCTTTCCACTGAGATTTCTCACCTGCTTCAATTTTTGTCTGACAGCTCCAGGTAGATCTTGAATCTAAATATTTATGTTCCAAATCGCAGCTTTTCAATGTTTAATACGCATACTGACGGTCATTTTTAAATGCAGGTTCAGTAGGTTTGGTGTGGATTTTGAGATGCTGCATTTGTAACTCCTTACAGGTGATGTCAGTGTTGCTGAATGTCAAGATCCTAGACAGTGTGGTCTCCCTTAGACTTCTACTTAGAAAATGTCCTCAAGTAAAAAATTTGTGAAAAAAAATATATATTATATTTTTTTACAAGTATTACAGTTGATTATCATGCTGGTAGGCTGAACAAATTTTGAGAAACACAATGCTATGTTATCTGCGAATTGCTTAAAGATTTCAGTTTCTCAGGTTTCATCCATGGAGCCACTTGACCTAGCTACTGTGATATTAATGTAAAAAGTATTAGTGAAAGAAATAACTTTAACTTACTTTTATAGAAAAAATATTTTGATATGGTAACAGTTAATCTTTGGTTTTAATATTTTAGGCTCTGCGGGCCCTCTGATTTCTGCTGCAGTTACTCAACTCTGCTGTTTTAACATGAAAGCAGCCATAGACTGTATGCAAACAAATGGGTGTGCCTGTGTTCCAATAAAGGTTTATTTCTAAAAACGGGAGGCAGACCAGATTTGGCCTGAGGGCTGTAGTTTGCCCACCTCTGTTCTAGTCTATCACCCACAACATGTACATAATTTCTTCAAGATGTATTTATTTCAAAATAGAACCTACTTTATGGCTCAATGCTATGTTATAATTAAAAGAATTATGACGGTAACAATATTAATAATAGCACAGATCTGTATTTTGCTTTAGAGTATTTTTTTAACATACAGGATCTCATACAAAACTAACTTCAAACTATGAGATTACCAACATTTTATTCATGAGAAAATTAAGACTCAAAGCGGTTAAGTGATTGTTTTCAATAACACATCATTAGAAAGCAGAAGAGCCATGTCCTGAGAAAGCCTTTTGACTTAAAACCAGTGTTTCTTAGTTTTAGATTTTATCGAGGAGATCACAGAAATGAATGAACTCTGTGAAATAGAGTAGTCATATTGACACCATGAACTAATAAAATCTATATTAACTTTTATATTATTTTAAAAATAAAAGTGTACTAATTTGATTTTTGCGTTTCATGGGAATTGAGTTTTTTAGCGTCAGGTAAAAATTTCGTGCCAAAGTTTTATAATTTTAGTTGTAGAGACAATTTTATTCATCTTATTGTATTCTGTAGCACACAATATTCATTCATTCAGTGAAACTTAAATAGAGTCACGAAGGAGAAAAAAACGTCTTTGTATATTCTCAAGGAAAAAATTCACTGTTGGGAAAGTAGTATTGGCTTATGAATAATTACGGTCTTTTGAAGATATATCACTTCAGTATTCAGCAGTACATCTAAAAATGTGAAATGGGTGCTGAAAATTATCTTGAAGAAATCAATTTTATTTTTCTGCTATTATCTAAAAGAAATATACAAACTGATATAAATAAATTATAATACATATAATTAAAGTAAATGCCACCTACCATGTACCTTGTACATACATAGTGTTGCATCATTAAAACATTAAAACATTTTTTTTTTTTGGTTTTTAGTTCCAAGAATGAATACAGCTTCCCAAATAGCTGTTTACCATATAAGCTTTTGTTACCATGTAGGCTTTTGTTGTACAAGTGGGTACCAAATCCTGAAATGTGACAAAATGTTTTGTTTTCTTTTAAATATATTACTTGTGATGTCCTCAGATATTATTATATGAGGTGTGATCAAAAAATACGGTGAATGTTTAAATTAAAAATATATATATTACAGTAAAAGACACATTGTCCTTAATCTCCCTCAAAATACACCCCCTCATTTTGAACACACTTATCCCATCATTCTTGCCACTTTCTGAAGCAGATCTGGAATTTCTCTTTTATGAGTGTCTAGTTGTGCTGTCGTGGCTGCCTTGATGTCCTGAATTGATTCAAAACATTTACCTTTCGTGGTCATTTTGACTTTGGGGAAGAGCCAGATGTTGTATAGTGCCAGATCTTGTGAATAAGGTGGATGAGGACACACCATAATGTTTTTATTTGACAGAAATTGCCTTACCAGAAACGATGCATGACACAGAATGTTTCTGCCTTGATCACAAAATACAGTGACTGCTGCTGCCAAGTGCCATCCAATGGAAAGGCAGGCATCTTCAATATGGGAAGCAGTGCCTGGAACCTTAGTAACAGTAACTTAGTTACTAAATTTCAACTTGTCATTGCCCTCAGTCAGGTGTGAGCTCTGGTTGAGAGAAGGTATATTTTAAAGCGTGCCATAAATCATCCTCCATCATAACACTCCATGTCACACATCGCTTCTGGTATACAGCAGTTTCTGTCAAATAAAAACATTACAGTGTGTCCTCATCCACCTTATTCACCAGATATGGCACCGGGAGACTTCTGGCTCTTCCCAAAAGTCGAAATTATTCAGTACATCGAGGCAACCATGACAGCACAACTAAAGACACTCACAAAAGAGGACTTTCAGAACTGCTTCAGAAAGTGGCAAGAATGATAGGACAAGTGTCCTAAGTAAGGGGGAGTATTTTGAAGGGGGACTAATGGCAAGTGTCTTTTACTATAATAAATTTTTTAAATTGAAGCATTCACTGTATTGTTTGATCCCACCTCATAAGTACTTTTTACTCACTTAAGACACTTAAATATGATATAAATTGATATTTTCATTATTTACCATAGCATTCATAGGACAATATACAACTTTGTAATATGGAAATTTTAGATAACTGAAATGACATTTAGTCAGGCAATTTGCAATACTTCAGAATTTGTGTTGTTTTATAAAAGAAATATGTTTTTATGTCATCTTCACTGTGTATGTTATGGATCATTATCTGCAGAACTATCAGGCGTAGGTCCCATACTTTTATATTGATGGTTGGTGGATAAGAGAACCTCTAGGTTATCATTTGTCAAATCCTCATGGATCTTAGGGGGCTTCTGAGACCTTTTTAGGGGGTCTGCATGGTCAAACAATTTTCATAATAATAAATAAATAAATAATAAATAAATAAATAAATAATTACATATAATAATAAATGTCCACTCTGTTGGCATTTCCGATGAAAACTCAAAAGCAAAAGTAAACAAACTACTGGCACTCCTTAGAGAGAATCAAGGCAGTAAAACCACCTCCTAAGAAAGGAGTTCAGAACTATGAATACAGTGTTTAGAATAACTGCTGTTGTATTTCGTTAACAGTTTTGCAAAGGATTGCTTCTTCCTGTTTGCTATTCTTGTATTTGTTTTTTCTTTAATTTTCTGATTATTATAAAACTTTTGAAAAATATAGAATCTTATTTTTCAAAGAGCAGTACAGGGAGAGTGCTGAGAAAACAAGAGAAGAGAAACTTCAGTGGGAAATATGGGTGGAGGACGCTTCATAGAAGAAAAGTTACATATGTCTACGGAGGGACATAGAGTGCTGAGATCAGCCTGAGACTCAGCTTTCTTGACTAGCTACTATGTAAGAGTGCTAAAGCAACCTGGTGTCATGACCAAAGGGAAAGGTTACCAGCCATTGGGTCCTTCGTCTTGTCCTTGACCCAATTATCCATTCCTGCCTTTCCCACTCTATTGTACCTCCACTATGTTATTTGGGCAAAGACAAGAAAAGTCTCAGCCCCTCCATCTGGTACCATTAAGTTACACCTTTTACATCAAAACCTTCCATATATACTAAATGATGTAAATACATGGATATTTTAGCCTCTAAAAATTATCTTGGGAAATATACTGCATATGTTGATAAAGCAGGGAAAGGAGGACACTAGAGGCTATGCCCATATAATAAAAAAAAATGGTACTCTTGTTTTCTTAAGAGAGTATGTCCAGGCAAGTATTTATACCTTTGTTTTTCTACACCTGGAATTGAATTTGGATCTGCAATTTAGGAGTAGGAACTAGAACAAAGCTGAAATGTTTATATATTTAGAAGAGAGAGGAGTTTAAAGGATGCATCATGAGATGGAGCCCAGAGTAAAGGAGAGCCAGAGGATAACAAAATCTTACACTGACAGGAAGGGCTTTGGAGATCAGAAATTATTTCTTGAGTATTTTTTAATGTGTTTGCTGTGTGTGGTATGAAATAAATGTTCTTTACCATCTTCTTTATAATAAGTCTTCCACAAAATGCACACCTCTCTAATGCATTTTTGTGATTGCATTCTTTTAGAGGACACAAAGAAAATAGGAGTTGTATGTCTGGCTTGATAAGCAAAAAGAGGCTGCTTATATAAATAGAAGGTTGAGGGATGATAGCTGATATCACTGTCCTAATTCCATTTTCCAGAAAAGGATTCTGATTGGTTCAGCTTGCCTTTCACGCACTTCCTGCACCAATAAACCGAGACCCCAAAGTATGATTGTGTCATTGTACAAATATGACTTCTTCTGCATCCATATGGATGAGGTATTGTTTTCAGAAAAGCAGGAGCTGGGGAACTGAACATTTAAATTAATCCATGTTCTTATTTCTTTTTTCCTTACAACAATATTTCAGCTAACAAGATATTGAGGCAGAATTCAAATTTATACATGTACAATTTCAAATCAAAATCACATCCATTTTGTCTCCTACTAACTTGCAGAGTAACAAAGAAACCAATAAAACACGTAAATATTGACATGTTGTATTATAGACATCTATTCATATGAGAAATGACTAGGCAGTTGAGTCTGCCAAGTTTGGAAAGTTATTTTAGGTCATTAGTTTTGACTGCATGTATCCTTTGTACTAAAATTGGGTGTTTTGCGGCCAATTATTTTATATAGAAAAGTATTATTGGAAACAGTTGAAAAGTAATTAGAGAAAGGAAAATTTATTTGTTTAGAGAGCAATTGAATGAATAACATTTTCTTTTAATTTTTAATGAAGTTATGATTTTAAACATTTACCAAACAAATTATAATAGGAGCTTCAGACCCCCTGATCTGTGATTTTATAGGTCTGGATATCTATTTATTACGTTTTCTCAAATAGCTTGAGTGACTTTATTTTCACTAAATGGTAGTATTCTAATTAACAAGATCTTGCTTCATGTTGCTTAAAAAAATAGCAATAAAATCTGCTCCAAAATGTTAAAAGGTCAAATTTCCCAAATTCTAGCAGGAAAATCATTAAATATTTAAGAATATAGAGTAACATAATGAAGAATGAAACATGTAAAAGTAGAATTTATCTCAGAGAAGAGTATTTCCTAAATGCTGCTGGATAATTTGAATAGTTCTGATATAGTCTTGCAGTTAAAAAAATTATGAGTATCCGATAGTTTTAATAGTAACATAACATGGGTTATTATAAAATCTTTTGCATTTGAATTCTTTTTGTTTTCACTTGTCCTCTCCCTTTTTACTCTACCCTTTCCCACCACAATTCATTCCAGCCTTCTTGCTGTTCCTCAGACACACCAAACATTTTCCCTAACGCCTTTATTATTGGAAAACTCCCCAGGTACCAAATTTCACATTTATTTTAGGTACAGAGAGAAACATAGGGAACTGCTTCAAAGGGCCTTTTCTTCATATATTCATCTCTTCAATTTTCTCAGTCAGCACTAAAATCTTCCCTTAGTTCCTGTGTGTCGTGCGGGGAGTCCAGCGGGGTCTCTGGTCCCGCTCCCCGCATAAGAACACAAGATATGGTGTGACCAAAAAGGAACACCCACGGAGCCATAAGTAGGGGAGTCATATCACTATATTCTCTCTGACGGCATACGCCTCTCTGCAATCCGCTCTTGTTAGCTCAGCCACCATTTTCTTGCTAGCCCCCATTTTTTGCTAGCATAGCCACAGCAGTTATATTAGTGGCCAATGGCTCACCGGTTACAGCTGACAGCCAACTAGCCACAGCTGATGGCCATCCAATCACAGATGATGGCCATTTACTACCTGAGCCAGCACCTGTCTATGTGAGGCTGAGAGCCTGGAAACTGCTTGCTGGGGCTCTGTCCCCACACTGTGTTTTGTTGATAACTGAGATGTGAATTTACCTTTAGTGAATTTGTTTCAGTAATTACTTTGTATTGTTTTACAGTTTCAGTTTCCTGTGCACTTTTTGGTTTCTGGCTGTGACACAGCTGCCCCATTGGTTATTTCTATGTGGTTTTCATTTCGGACCTGCCTGCTTTCCTCTCTTCTCTTCCCTGCTGAAGCTCAAGCACCCCTTTCCCAGCCAAATGAGTAAGGAGGGCCACCTGCTGTCAGATAGTTGGCTGTTTCTAACCTGAGAGTCTCTGCAATCAATTGTCTCCAGGTGGCGATCCTCAGGAATCTGTATGGATGGACTTAGTGTCATGGCTCAGAATTAACCATTCTGTTATCAACTGCTGGCACTTTTATTTGAGTAAACTTTAAGAGAAAATTATTTAAACTAAGTCTTATATTGAGAATAAATAATAGAGTTGGCTTTATGATGTAGGAAGGCAGAAGGCCTCTTTTCTCGAATTTAAATTAATTCGCTTCTTTTCTGCTCTAGGGATTTATGAATGAATTGAACCTCTGGGTAAAAATTGTAGTGGTTGTTATATACAAAAAGGAAAAATTGTAGTGGTTGTTATACAAAAAGGAATCTCACCAGACCTTACAAATATAGTGTTATTTCATATTAAATTTGATAAAAGTCTCTTCTGTTCTTTTTGTCTTTGCCATATGATAGATATCCACCCCTCCCCACCCCCCTTTTTTTTTTGGTTCCCACCGACTCAAGTTCTAGATGCTTTTAATTTCAGCCTTCTGGGAGGCTGTTAAAATGCACTGCTCTCTCAGGCCGACCATAAAGCAAACTGGAAGTGAAGGGAGCTTGTGTCCTATGAATTCATCAAGCATCATGAGTTTATGAGAATTAACAGTCACTGGTACTTAATAGGTACATGAAAAATCCAGTTAAGCTCTAGACAGGTGTTGAGATCCCAGCAATCTAATCCAGAAACTAAAAATGTGATATAACTTCAGAAATGCTGGAGAACACGGTGACAGTAATTTCTAGGGTCATCCATTTACCAAAGTGTGGGGACAGTTTGATTGGCCGTCAGCTGTAGCCAGTTAGCCAATTAGTCGCTAATATAACTGCTGCGGCTACAGAGGAGAGAGAGAAGAGAGGAAGAAGAATGGGGGCTAGCAAGAAGATGGTGGCTGGGCTGGCAAGCGTGGATGGCGGTTTGTGGACAGTGTGGATCCAGCCTCCAGTGAGAGTATAGTGCCGCCAGAGAGAATATAGTGGTATGACTCCCCTACCTATGGCTCCGTGGGTGTTCCTTTTTGGCCTCACCATATCCTGCGTTCTTGTATGGGGAGCGGGAGCAGAGACCCTGCAGGCCGCCCCGCATGACACAAAGATAGAATTAACAAGAATTGCAAAGCCGTTGGGAAACAGTGATAAAAAAAGGTTGAGATAAGAAAACATCCCCCCAGTTGGCTGGAGACAACAGGACTCTCTCTTACCCCAAATTCAAAGTGATCTGTTTTGGGGTGATAGGGCTAGGAGTAATGGTTTAAGATGCAGATAGGAGACAGAAAAGCAAGCACCCAGGTGGCTGTAGAATGGGAATGCCCCATTCCCCCCTTACCCCAGTCTTGGAAACTACCATTCTGCTTTCTGTCTCTATGAATTTGACTACTCCAGTTATTTTGTATAAGTGGAATCATGCAGCATTTGTCTTTCTGTGAATGGATTATTTCACTTAGATTATTGTCCCCAAGCTTCATCTATGTTGTAGCAGGAGTGACATTTTGTTCATCCATTCATGTGTCCATGGACACTTTGGTTGTTTGCACATTTTGCCTATTGTAAATAATGCTGCTACATCTGTTACAGGTATCTGTTCAAGTTCCTCCTTTAATTTCCTTTGGGTATATACCCAGAAGTAGAATTTCTGAATCATATGGTAATTCTATATTAAATTTTTGAAAAATTACCACAGTATCTTCCTCAGTGATTACAGAATTTTACAACCCCAACAGTGATTTACAGTGTTCTAATTTCTCCATATCCTTGGTAGCACTTTGTTTGTTTGTTTAATAATAGCTATCCTAATTTGTATAGAATGATAGGTATCTTATTGTCTCCCTGTGTTTTGTTGGCCCATTCTCTTTTAGGAGCTAAGTCTATAAGACATTTCCAAAGACCTCTTCATGCTGTGGCAACCTTCTTAAAAACTCTCAGAAATGATGTGTGTTATAAACCACAGCAACAAAATCAATGAACAATAAAAACGTGCTAGCCCCACAGGTCTCTTGTCTCCAAAGAGAGAAGGTACAGACTGCCCAGAGTTTGAGTTCTTGTTTTGAGTAGCTGGTCATGGTTGGAACTGAAGATTTGAATGACACTGGTCTTCTATTTTATTTTACTTTTTTCTGTAAATGTTGTTAATCTTCCAGTTGTCCACAGTGGGGTTACATTATAACCTTACCACACAACTCAGCTTTTCCTTATATATTGCCTCACATTGTTTTCTAAATACTTAATGCCAGTTTTTATTGCTTCTTCTAGAATATGAGCTCTGTGAGATCAGAGACTTGCATCACGATTCTTTTCCATATTTCAGAGAATAGATACTGCTGAAGAAACCTGATTATATTTATTCTTTGCATTACATTAGCTGTGTGATTACAAAATAAGGTTTTCTACTTATTAAAATTTTGAAAATAATAAAGAACAAAACTGAAAGAGACCTTACACCCTTGACAATTCTGTCAGATTGCTTTTGGAATAATGGAAGGTGGAAGAGGGTAGATGGAACTGAGACTATTTTCCTGTTCTTTAGTGAGTCCTGATTTTATAGAGTTTTGTGCTCAAATCAATATATATTTATGCTCGATGGGTTTTTCCTTTGCTCTGGTTTATTAGTGACTTGGACAATTGTTGCCGAATTCTATTCTTTATTTTGTTGTTCTAACAACCTGTATTCTGTATCCCCCTACCATATTGCTTTTGTTTTTCATGTTGATTTTGGAGGAAGGGATCCAGTAACCCATGCTATCTCACAGTGGTGTTAGGAACCCAAGGTCATCCCTGTATAATATATACATATTTTTGGTAGTAGGGCTGATTCCCATTATTAGTTGTCTTTTCCTTTTACTTCTTTTTCTTCTCCCTTCCTCTTCCTCCTGAGTTTTCAAAGAATTATTCTGTGTAATTTTCTGTAGGAAATGACAGTCCTTCAACTTAAAAAAATTTATTTTGTTATTTTCTTTCTATGGGATTTGATTTATGAATCAACTTAGGAAGAACTGAACCTGTCAAAGAATATTTGTTCAGTTCTTCTATGTGTTTTTCATAGTGTTTTTAAATATCTAATAAAATTTGATGCATTTCTAGGTGAGTTTATCTGAAGTATTTTATTGTTATTATTGCTATTGAAAATGGTATATTTTTTCTTCTTTCTTCTAAATATAAAAGCTGCTGATTTCTTTATGTTAATGCATTTCATTACCTCACTGACTTACATTGCTGTGTACAGTTTTTCCATTTGATTTTCAAGGGTTCTCAGCTATTTAATCTAAAAATAGTGATATCTTTATCTCCTTTTAAATTTTTATACATTATATTTCTTTCTATTTGTAATAGCTGATACTTCTAGTGCAATGTTAAATGGTGGTAGTGAGTGTGGCCTTTCTTGTCAGTTTCCTAATTTTAATGAGAATGACATTAAATTTTCTGTGGACATCATTCTGAGTTTGCATGTTTTTCCTATTCCTACGTATTGATTATTTCAAAATAAAGAATGGTTGTTGAATTTATCAAATGTCTTTTCTATATCTGTGAAAATGTGTGTGTGTGTGTGTGTGTGTGTGTGTTGTGCTCGCGTGTGTGTGTATCTCTATGTGTATATATCCATACACGTATATTTTATATTTTTCCCAAAGGAGCTACTTTTGAATGTGTATGAACACTTTGTGTGTTATGTGCACCTCAGTCAGCTCCGATTCCTGGCAACTCTATGAATGAGTGATGTCCACTGTGTCCTGTCTTCGGCAGCCCTGCTCAGCTCCTGTAGACTCGTGCCTTTGGCTCCTTTCATGGAGTCAATCATCTCTAATTTGGTTTTCTTCTTTTCCTGATGCCTTCTATTTTTCCCAGCATTAGTGTCTTTTCCAAAGAACCCTGACTTCTCATCATGTGCCAGAAGTAGGGTAGTTTCAGTTTTGTCATTTTCGCATCCAGGATGTTTCAGGTTTGAATTGCTCTAGGACCTACCTGTTCATCTTTCTGGTGGTCCAGCGTATCTGTAGAGCTCTCCTCCAATACCATGTTTCAAATGAATCAAAACTTTTCTTATCAGCCTTCTGCATTGTCCAACTTTTGTATCTATACATAGTAATCTGGAATAGGAGGGTGTGGATGACTTTAGCCTTGATGTGTAATGACACATCTTTGCTACTGATGATCCTTCTTAATTCTTCCATTGCTGCCCTTTCAAGTCTCAGCCTTCTCTTGAGTTCTTGGCTATGGTCTCCATTTGAATTAATGACCTAACCAAGGTAAGCAAAATCTTTAACAATTTTGGTGTCTACATTGTCTAAGTTAAAGCTGTGTATTTCTTTGTCGTCATGATTTTTGTCCTCTTGATTTTAAATACAGCCCTGTTTTGGCAATTTCTTCATTCACTTTCACCAGAAGTTGTTACAGATCATTGCTACTTTCTACCTGTAAGATACTGTCACCTGCATATCTTAAGTTATTAATATTTTTTGTACCAGTTATCACTTCTCATCCCTCTGAATCTCTAGCCCAGTGTTTCATATGACATATTGTGCATACAGGTTAAACAATTAGGGAAATAAATGCACCCTGGCTTGATGCCTTTGCCTACAGGAAATCACTCTGTCCCTCCATATATTGTCCTGATGATGGCTTCCTGTCCACAACACAGATGATGCATCAGTATAAGTGCTCAGGCACGCCCATTTCTTACAGAGCAACCCATAGATTTTCATGACCCACACAGTCAAAGGCTTTACTGTAGTCTATAAAACATAGACTACCTTCTTCTCAATTCTTTGGAGCACTCCAGTACCCAACGGAAGTTCACAATTAGATCTCGAGGGCCTCTTCTTTTACTGAATCCAGCTTGAACATCTGGCATTTCTTGCTCCACCTAAGGTAGCAGCAGCCTTTGTTGCATCCCCTTGAGCATCACATCATTTGCATAGGAAATGCCAGCAATGGCCCTATAGTCACTGCACTGCTAGGTGTCTCCTTTTTCAAAGATTGGGGTGTATACTCAAAATTTCTAATTTGCAGACCATTGTTTTGTTTTCCATATTTGTTATGTTATTGTTAAAATTTTAACAAATTCATTCTCTGTGGCTTTAAATAATTCTATAAGTATCCCATCTACACCTGCTGATTTATTTCTTCACAATACTTTTAGGGCAGCTTTAACTACAATTTCTAGAGTTACAGGTTCTTTCTCATAGGAATCTTCTTTAAAGGTATCTGTCATCCTTTTGTTTCTTCCTTATAGATTTTCAGTACACTGGTTTCCACCTTCACTTTTTTTTCTCCTTGTTAGATAATGTGCTTCCTTGCTGGTTGTTCAGCATTCCTAGTGTAGATTTGAATTTCCCTTTTAGTTCTTGACTATTCTGATAGAGATCTCTTATTTTTCCTTTTTTGTTGTTCTTTTCTATCTCCTTACATTGACTATTGTAATAGTTCTCTTTATCTCTACATGATGGTCATTGAAAAACTGCATGCAGGATTCTAACTCTGCTTTTGTCACCTTTTGTTTTTGCCTCTCACCTGTCCTTAATAATTTTAGGTGTTTCTTCCATCATCCATCTCAATTTCTCTTTCCCTTTTACTTCTGGCATTGTCTTTTCACATTCTTCACTAATAATATTTCTGGTTTCAGTCCACTCTTCTGGTTCTTGGTCAGTTAAGCTTACAGTGCAAATCTGGTTGTTTTTTTTTTTTTTTTTTTTAATGTGAATTTTAAATCCATCAGGAATGTTGTTTACATTATATTTTGGCACTATGATTCTTTAGTGCTCTTCTCCAAGTTCACTCTAATGTTTGATATTAACAATTTTTGGTCAGTACCACAATCTGCTCCTGGTCTTGTTTTGGCAGAGAGAATACAGCTTCTCCATCTCCCGCTTCCAATTACATAGTCTGTTTGATTTCTATATTGACCATCTGGTGATGTCTGTTTGGTTGTTTGAAGCATGTGTTGTGATGGACAAGTTGTTGGCTTTGCAGAAATCTAAGAACTGATCCCCTTCTTCATTTCTGACCTTTTAATTTCACTTCTTCAGCCTCTGTAGTTGGAGCATAGATTTGAATGATGGTTATGTTAATAGGTTTTCCTAGAAGTCTGATTAATATTACAACATCAGATCTTGCATTGTAGCCCCTAGCTGCCTGTGCTACATCTTGTCTTAGTATTAAAGCCACTTCATTTTTTCTGAGTTTGTCATTTCCAGACTAGATCACTTTATAGTTGCCTGGCTGGAAAGGTCCCATTTTAGTTTATTTTCATTCACTAACACCAAGCACTGCACAGCTTGGATGTTTCATTTCTTGCTTTACAATTTCCAGTTTACCTTGGTTTGTGCTTCTGACATTCCATTTTCCTATTGTATGTGTTGTGTAGCATCACCCTTTCCTTTCACCTTTGTGCACATCAGCCGCTAGACAAACTTCTGGCCTTTGGTTTAGTTATGTCATAGCAACAATGCTGTTTGTACTTGTTCTCTGCTTTCCCCAGTAACTGTGAGTACTTTTCAACCTGGGAATTTCATTGATCAGCACTATCTCATATTTCATTTTGGACTCATCATAGGGTTTTCAACATAAAATGAAAAGACAAAAAAATAAAGACGAAAAACAAGAATAAAAAAATGCAGCAGCGGTTTACCATTGCCTTCTGCTGAGTAGTGTGTGGGTCCAAAACTTGTGCTTGAGTCCATGATGCAATCAGCAGACACCTACAAAAAATAAGTGCCCCTGTGGGACATAGACCCTTTATCCTTGCATACATACATTCATAATTGTACTTATTATGTATTTTCTTCTAATAGGTTTCTGTTACGTCTTTATATCTATCTGCCTTTAGACTCACCTCTTTTAATCTCAGTGTGCTATATTTTCATCTTATGTTTTAATTTTTGTTCCATATGTTTATGTGTTTTATTAAGGACAAAAGACCGATGCCTTCTGTAATTTATTTCCTAAAATAGATCATATTTGGTTGTCTATTTGCCTTAAATACCGTGTGCTCTTTCTTTGTTTTTTCAGTGCTACATACGGACGTGTATGTTTTAGGATTTTTAAAATATCTCATGTTACTTTCTGTCATTGAATTTTGTTTGTATTTTAGTTAAACCGTGCAAAAAAAAAATCTCTTATTCAGGTGTATCATTGCCCGTCAAACTAGGTGGAATGACTGTCCTTATGTTGATCTTAGGATCTTCTTCTCAGATCTTAAGTTGTTTTTTTGTTTTTGTTTTTGTTTTTAATTGCCAATACAATTGATCTGAGAAAACCTGGGTTTGATTTTGTGTATAATACCATTAGGTGAATTAACTGCCTACACTTTGTCTGGAAGGAGATTTCATATTGAGTGTGAAATAGAACTCAAGATTTCACCCTCTTGTCTTCAAATATATTACAGACCAGTTTTGTGAGTCCCAAGCAGTGACTCAGATTGTTTCCTTGTTTTATAATCCTTTGGACATTTTAATCAGACTAGGAATGGCTGAGGGGATTCCTGTGCTCAAGTTACTAGTTTTAGAAAATTACATATAGAGTCTTAGTGAAGTGCTGAGACTACACTGTATTATTATTTGTATTAATTTATTTTGCCAATGTTCTTATTTCATACTTGATTATATTCTAGTCCCTGATTGTTATTGTTTTAGATTCCATTTATGATTACAGAAGTCATAAGATCTTTTTGTTGTTTTTCTAGTTCTAAGGTTTTGTTTGCTTGTATTCAAAATTACCTTTCCTACCTTTCCTTAGCATCCTGGTTTTTGTCTTTTTGAATTCTGCTTCTATTAACAATATTCATTCATTTATTCATTCTTTTTATCGTGTTTTTTTCATCGATCATGGTAGAGCTGGCTAGAATAAAGTGGACTCATTTACATCAGTGAATACCTACTTTCTCTCCGTTTTCTGTATTCTCAGTTTTCAGAAATCCTCTTCGATTCTCAGTTTTCAGAAGTCCTCTTCGCCTTTGTATACTACCAACAACTTGCATCATATCTCTAACTATATACAAACCATTTCATCCATTTTGCTAATTTCCTGCAAATAAGACAAATGGTTTAGTGTGTATTGACAAGAACCCACTTTTATCTCTGCAGGTTCTTTGGTGACTTTAGAGAGTTTTAGAGCTAGAAGACATCACAGAAACCATCACTATACCATCATTTTGCAGGTCTCCAGCTGGAGACAGTAGGTCAGTGACTCAGTTACACAAAGGGATTTACCCAGTTTATATAAGTTTTTGTAATTTTCTGATATATTTTAAACATTCAAAGTTCAATTTTCATATTACCTTCTAAATCTTCATCCACAAGGCTGGGAAAGCTTCCCAGGTCATAAGAACTTTGGCAAAAAGGCCAACTTAAGTAGCTTTCTTTTAAAGATGGTTGATGTTTCATCTTTGAATAATCAGAATTAACACTAGCTTCAAAGACTCCATGTTTGAGTCACACAAAGATCTTATTTCTCCTCTGTGCTTGTGTAGAACATGTCTAATTCCTCTCACATTATACAAAAAGAACTAACAGAAATGTATTTCATGTAAAAGCAAGTGCTAAAGATTCACACAACAACTTACATGGCTAGAGTGTAAAATAATATCAAACATACAAAATCTGTTTATAAACTTACCACAGGAAGTGTGTGCGTGAAAGGATTATACATATAGATACATACATACATATTCCATGGGAATTTCCCACATGCACCCCTTATCTACACACATACACCACATACTCACATATGTAAGACAAAAGAGATAAATCTAATCAACCATAGAAATGGCTTATCATTGCTTAAGTTTTCTTTGTACTTGTGTGATTTATTTAAAATCATTTTAAATAAATGATTTATTTTAAATAAATCACACTTCATTATTCTCTGTTCCTGTACTGTTACATCCCTTTCCCAAAGATAATTATATATTGATTTAATCTTTATTTTGTTAAGTTACAGTTTTAACTGGCTGGTATTATCATTCTAAATATTTTCAAAGTAAATGTTTGAGCAAAAAAAATGATTGATATGCAGCAATCAAATTATAATTATTTGCTGTTATCACATGACTCCTCACACTCTGCATACAATTAATTGACATCTTAAAATGATTCTCAAACAGAAATGATTTTAAAGAAGTTTTTCAAGCATCCCACTCAGCTCATTTACATAGCAAGTACCTCTAAAGAGATTTATAAATGTTTCAATCTTTTCTTCTCTAACATCATTATAAATGACTTCATGACAAGTGCAAATTTTCCTCCTTGTTCTTTGGGAAGTACCAATCAGACAGGGATTTGAGTGACATCCCTTTTAGGGAAGAACAAAGGAGACCAGCAGCTCAAATAATCATGAAATCCTGACTTGTTACTGTCACAATGATTGCCTAAGCTTTAAAAAAGAAACAGGCCATTAATGGTACAATGTAAATAATTGTGTAGGCTCTGAGATGATTAGTTAGCAAGGTGGCAAAATTATCTTGTCAGAAATAGAGTATTTTTAAATATCTAAAAAAGAACTCTATAATATCAGTCTTAATAATGAAAACCATGACGTCCAGCACTACTATATTCTCAGAATAATAGCTAAATATAGGATTCTATATTTTTCAACAAAAGTGCTTATAAAGAAAATATTGAAAATGCTCTCTATGTCTCTTAATCTTTAATTTATTATAAAATGCTATGCTAGCAGTTTAGCTGTATCAAAATTGAAATATTACATTTCGGATCCTAGGCATTCCCACTAAAATGAGTCTCAGTTTGTTTTTTATGAGTCACTTCCATCATCATTATTGCAATAGTGTACTAGACTATATTATTGTTCACTTATTCTCTGCTAGTCATTGTTCTGAATTTTTCACATTTAAAAAATTTCATTTATTTCTCACAACAACCTTATACAATAATTATAATTATTATACCCAATTTGTGGATATGAAAAAAAAGTCTCAAAGGTAATCTTTTATTCCCTATTTTTTATAAAATATTTGAAAACACAATTCAATGATTATATAACTTTTCATCGTTTAGGCATACACTTTCTCAATCATTCTGTAATTTTCCTGACAAAATGTTGCTAGCAGCAGTATTGCTTTTTGAAATGAATTAACTTTTCAAAAAGTTTTTGAATGAAGATTGCCAAATTGCTTTCAGATATTTACATTCCTACTAGCAGCGTATGAAATTATTCTTTTTATTTCCACCTAACTTATAATGAATATTTTTAAAATTTGATTTACTCAAGAGGGAAGTATTTTCTTATTGGCTATTCTTTTAAAACAGAATATTATATATAAAAAATAAAAAAAAAATAACATTAATTTTATATTGTTGACAATTAGCAAAAATTCTCAATATATTATCTTACCAATGTTTATTTATTATTTCAACCTTTAATGAGCTCATTCTATTTATCAGAAACTCTGCAAGTTTCTGAAGTTAAAGATAAACAAGGCCCAGTTTGGTGGTTGAAGAGCTTTGATAGGAAGCTGTATAATAGCAGTAGTGATACTGCATGATGAGAACTACGGTAAGAGTGAAGAGGTACTTTTGAGTTCTGAAGAGTTCTTCATTTAGGCCTATGTTATCTAGGAGAATTTCATGGAGGAGGTGACATCTGCACTTTCTCTTGATAGATGAATAGGAATTTTTGAAGTAAAGATAGATAAGAGTATTTTTGGGGACACATAGTACCTGACTGAAATGAGGAGGTATGAAAACAGACATCAGATTTAGGGAATGGTAAAATGTTAAATTTTAACTGGAACATTGAATGAGTGTCCTCAGGACTACAGGGATTGAGCATGAAAGATTGTAACAAGACATGCGATTTTTGTGTGTGTTAGAATGAAATGTCAATAAATGGAGTCACTATTTAATTGTAATAAATTTTAGCATTGACAAATCATTTAGAAAAATATGTTCATAATTAGAAATTCAAGATCTGGGTATTTTTTTTAATTACCCCAATTTTGTAGCAAATTGTTTTTAAATATCCTGATGATGATAATTGGTACCGTCTATTGAGTGGTTTAAAATATTCTGTTTAATAGCCACACTTGTCTCCTCCAATTTGATGTCTCACAGTTCCTCAAAAATGCCCAACCATTCGTCCAGACAGAACGTCTCTCTATTGTTTCTAACTAACATTACACTGGCTTCACTATAACACTTTACTCATTTTGTTCTTACACGAAATGCCTTCATCTGTTCTTCTCTCTTCTTTCCAAATTTAAACTTATCCATCAAGACTAAGCTTAATTCCTGCCCCTCTGTAAGCCTTCTAGCTCCTATGGAAGAATTTCTATAGCTCTGATATTCTCTGTACTACCAAGTTTGCATTTTATGCAGTTTTCTCTCTGATTTCATAATTGATGAAATTGAGCTTCATAATTGATGAAATTGAGCTTTCAGGACTTTATGCATTGTCTTTCATTTTTACAGACAAAGACATTTAGACTAAGACAGTAAATATTATAGTAATGATTGTTTTGTTCATTCATTTTTCAATAATCACTGCATGTCTAGTACCTGCAGAGGTACACATCAGATGCTGAAGATTACAAGTGAACTTCACTCCTGTTCTACAGGAGTACAGAGTCTAAAGGGGAAGCTAGATATTTAAAGATACTTTGGAGTTATTTATATGATACACAGGTAGCAAAATGGAGGAAAATGTCAACTCATCCACCATGGCTGGATATGGGAGTTGTGGTCTGTAGAATTTAGTGAACGCTTTATGGAATTGAAGAAGGTTTACAGGTTTGCAAAGAATAAGGTGTTTGATAGGCTAATAGATGAGATCTAGATTTGTAGTCAGAAGAAGTGGCACATACTATGAGCAAAGGAAGACATATCAGGGAACTTCAGATGCTGTAACAGTTGAATTATGGGGTAGGGATGGGGAATGGCACAAGATGAGATAATAAGGTAAAACATGGACTTTTATAACATTTAATGGAATTTAGAGTTTATCATGAAGGGATATTCTTGAAAAATTTAATCAGTCATGAGCCAAGATCACATTTGTGTATTCAAAATATTACCTTTTTGGAATGGTAGAAAATGGACCAAGGATAGAAGAAATAAAAGGCAGGGAGTGAAGTTAAGGATCTATTTTAGTAGTCCAGGTAAGGAATGTTAAGGGCTTTATGACTGGTAGTGGGAGGATAGAAAAGAATACTTATTATAAGAGCAGGTTTTTAGACAGAATAGGCAAGATTTTTATGACTGAATATAGCAACTGAGGGAGGAGAGAAACCAAAAGATGAAACAATAATTTTTTGCTTAGATAACAGGTGGTACAGTAGCTAAGACAAAATGGATTAGAGGAGAAACTATTTGGATGATGGATGTAATAAAGTCTATTTTATAAATGCTGATTTAGAGGTTGTTATGGGTCCAGGAAGTGGTTGTGTAAAACTATATAGGCTATTGCATATACATGTCTTGGTCTTAGAAGAAAGATCTGGGCTGGGAATGTAGAACTGTAAGTCATAAGAATGGAAAGGGATAAAAATCACTCAGAAAGATGGTAAATAATGAAAAACACAGCAGGCCATGCACATGCTCTTGCTCTTGACGTATACAGATGTTAAGGGGACCCGTTTGTTATCATATGTCCATCGATAAAAATCTCTCTCACAATCTTTGAAATGCAAAGTTGTTATCAGGACACATATATGCGATAAAATCAGAGACAATCTAGGACGTATAATGAGGGCAGGGGCCAGAGACTCCAGGAGCTTATATACATTTCAGGTCAATCCAAATACGCCCCTTTATCATCCTCTCCCTGTGACCTAGAATCACATGGAGTTCAAACCAAGATTAAAATAAATTAATTTTGGATTGACCGATTTAATACCCCCTACTAACACTTTTTTATTTTTAGAACTTTATATACTGATGAAAGAAACTCATAGGGAACTTTGCTATCTTTTGTTAATGTCTAACCTTACAGTCCATGTAAGACAACAAATTTCAGGCTTAAAAAGTCTGTCTACCAGTGGGAGATAAACCCTAACTTGGACTAAAAGTCATAAAATAATGAAGAGGAGCTAGAGCTGGCAAAGGAAATTGAGACAATGTTCAAAACACTGTCACATGTTTCCAAGAGTTCATATAATGTAAGCCAAGGAAGAATTTATTTGCACTTACTAGTGGGGCATTACCATAGGAGTCGTAATTTCTGTGGGCTGAGGATTGAATGTGAGGTATAGAATTAGAAGGAGCCTATATAGACTTGAGAGGGGAAGTACAGGGAAAATAAAATATTGTTTATAGATTGTGCATTTAATACTGTAGTTATAGGAATCAGTATTCTCACAGTTGTTCCTTATCACATTTATTTTCCTATTTCTACTCCTCAGTGGAATAACAGCACTTCATCCCTTTTTCCCTCACTCTTTCCTTCCCTTCCTTCCTTGCCTCCCTCTCTCTCTGTCTTCCTTTCTTTATGTTACAGTTTTTAGCACTGAACAAAACATTCTGGTTAATAAACACTCATCATTTTAATGAAATCGATTTGACCAGTGTTTTTTGGTATGTGACAACTTTGGATCATGTTTACAACGGCATATGTAAACTTTTTGTTCCTAATTTTATTTCTTCGTATTTCCTATTCAACTTTTATAACTTACTATTCAAATTTTATAACTTTAAAACACTAATAATATATTTACTTATAAGCCATTTGAAGAGATTAAATTCCAAAAACTGTATAGACTGGTAATGTTTTGCTAATAAAAGAATGCTGAGGTGTACAAAATGTGTTCAGCAGAGTTGTTTGGGTTTCTGCTTATTTTAAATTTATGGAAATTGGAAGCCTTCTTTCTTTATCCAGAGGCAATGCTTCAGGCACTTTTTCCTATTTTCATCATATGTACAGAAAAATATAAATGCATTTATTTTAAAAGTATTTGAAATTCCTTGTGCTCACATTTTGATTCTAGATTTAGGATCTTCTTTATTATGCGTACAGGTGCTAATTATTCAAGCATCACATCTTGTTAAGTGTTCTGATAGTATTATTTGTGTTTCTTCTTAATAAATCACTGAAAATTGAGACTAATTCTAGAAATAAAGTAAACGCCTGAGTTTGTTTTACTCATTATGTTAAAATTAAGACTAGAGATATAATTTTTGTGCGACAAAAAGCAAAAGTTAGAATACCATGCTTTGGATTTGGAAAGGGGGTAAAAAGACTTGGTTTCGAGAGTTCCACCAAAACTAGATATATGACCTACATTTTAGGTTCTATTGCTGTATAACAAACTATTTCAAATCTCAGTGCTCAAAACAACAGCCACTGTCTTTGCTAACATTCAGGTAGAACTTGGGGGTTGTTTTTCTGCTGCATGTGTCATCAATGTCTCAGGTGCTTGTAGTAAGATGGTGGCTGGGCCTGAACTTCCAGTATGGCTTCCCTAGTCTAGCATCTTGGCAAGAGTGGCTTGAGACTGAGCCTCGCTCTCTGTCTCCATAGAGTAGATCCACGTGGCCTGTCTGGGCTTCCTTACCTGGGTAGGTCCCAGGAGTAAATATTCTGAGCAGCAGAGGCAAAACTGCAGATTTTTTCAGGCCCCATCTCATTTGTCTCCCTGCATCATTCTGGCTTCATTCTGTTTGTGAGAACAAGCCATGAGGTCAGTCCAGGTCCAAGGGAAGAGAAACTAGACTCCTTTTCTTGGTGAGGGACTGGCAAATCATATTTCTAGTGAGTATATGGGATAGGAAATATTATTGTCACCATTGTTATTAAACCAATCAATAGCACTCTTCATTTATAAAATAGGGTTGTTAATTCATTTTTGTAACATATAATTACTAAACAGTTATGATAGACTATTGAATAAAGCAGATATACTTTTTGTCCTGTGAAACTTATCTTTGGATTGAACTAGGTAAAGTTTAATATTCTCTCTCTCAGAACATTTAATGATATTTAAAATGAAGCAAAGATACAGCCATAGTTTCTTACTGGGGAACATGCTGTGTCCTACAGAACATTTTACTGTCTGATGTAGAATAGTTTTCTTGTCTAGATTTTTTAAAAGCAACTTGATTGCCACAGACACTGTTGTACTTCCTTATTTTAAAGTTATTTTTATCTTCATATACACTGAATATAAAAGAAAGACTCCATCTCTGAACATTTAAAACTTTGGTGAAGAAATAAGATGAATTTATTGGAGTTCTATAAATTAGCTACTGAGATAATCCAGGACAATTAATTTTAATCAAGCTATCTTTTTGTCGGCTAGCTGAATCAATTAGACAATAAATGACAGTAAGAAAAACACTAAATTTCCTTCATTGTTCTCTAACTGATAGTAACTAAAGCATAAAGCAAAATAGTCCAGTTTTTTGGTGAGACCAAAGTTTTAGGGACAAAATTATGCTGTGCAACCTGTCAACATCCCCTTTATAAAAAAATGAAATAAGCCAATCTTGTATCACACCTTTTTCTAACCATTGGATTTAGCCTTTCAAAATCTTATGATTATAGTTTCAAAAGCAGAGTCAATTACCCAGACAAATGAAACTGATGAATTAACTAATTTGTATTGTCTCTGTTTTGATGAAACTTCATAAACATGCTGTTAGTTCCATTCCTCTGAGCTTTGAATAGTTTTCTGTTTGTGACAATAAAAGCATGACAGGGAATATTTTAACATATGTCAGATCAAAACTGAGTTAAATATGACAGTTTATAATCTGTGCCACAGAAGATTGATGTTTGAAAAATATTTGCATATCATGTACCTGCTTCAACACCATAATTCTAAAAACACAGGAACTGAAATCCGATGCTGTCACTTAAAATATTGAATAAATGATATGCAGAGTGTATCTTCCTTGTTTGCACATAAAAATACTTTTTCCTTCTCAGAGGATTTTTGTAGATATTATTATAATTAGCAATGTAAAGATTAGACTTGCAGAAATAGTAACAAAAATAAAATTTCAGTTGCTCAGTTTGAGGGAATGAAATTTATATTAATTTTTCTTTTCTGAAAAATAACACATACACATCAATGTACTAGCATGAAAATGTACTGAGAGAGCCTCCTTCTCTTGTTCTCACTCAGGTCTTTTCCCTTCCCACGCCAACAGAGAGCTTTTACTTTTTGCTCACGGAAAGTACAGGGACTATGTTTCCTTTCTCATTTTGTTCTGTTTTTTATTTACTTTAGATATTAATATTCAGTGAATGTTGACTTTTTAAATATGCAGTTCTATGAATTTAACATGAATAGAGTCATATAACTACCACCACAGTTAGGAACAGATTAGTTATGTTGCCCCAAAACTGCGTCATGTTACCTCTTTGTCACCATTCCCTCTTCTCTCTTTGACAACCACTAAACTGCATTTCATCATTATAATTTTATGTTTTTCATAACATTATAGAAATGTAATCATACCATGTATAACCTTTCTTTTTTAAATTAAAGTTTATTGGGCTGACAATTGTTAATAAAGTTACATAGGTTTCAGGTATAAAATTCTATAATACATTTTATATATATATATATATATCACATTGTATGTTCACCATCCAGAATCAGTTCTCCTTCCATCACCACATATTTGATCCCTTTTACCCTTATCTACCCCCCTCCCCTTAGCCCTTGGTAACCACAAAACTATTGTCTGTGTCAATAGGTTTTTGTTTCTTCATTTGTTTGTCTTCTACTGTTTTCAGTTTTATATCCCACATATCAGTGAAATCATATGGTTCTTGACTGTTTCTGTCTGACTTATTTTGCTTAGCCTAATAATCTCAAGTTCCATCCATGTTGTTGTAAATGCACTATTTCATCTTTTCTTATGGCCGAATAGTATTCCATTGTGTATATATACCACATTTTCTTTATAGAAGGACTCTTTCGTTGTTTCCATGTCTTGGCCACCATATTATAATAAAGCTGCAATGTACATCAGAACACATATATCTTTACAGATACATGTTTTCAGATTTTTGGGATAGATACCCAGGAGAGGGATTGCTGGGTCATATGGTGATTCTGTTCGTAATTTTTTGAGGAAACCTCCACACTGCCTTCCATAGTGGCTGCACCAATCTGCATTCCCACCAACGCTGTATGAGGGTTCCATTTTCTCCACAGCCTCCCCAACACTTGTTACTATTTGTGTTGTTGATGATAGCCATTCTAACCGGTGTGAGGTGATATATCATTGTGGTTGTTATTTGCATTTTTCTGATGATTAGTGATGTTGAGCATTTTTTCATATGTCTATTGGGCATCTGTATGTCCTCTTTGGAGAAATGTCTCTTCAGGTCCTCTGCCCTTTTTTAAAATGGATTGTTTGTTTTTTTGTTGTTGAGTTGTATGAACTCCTTATAAATTTTGAATATTAGCCCTTTATCAGAGGCATTGTTTGCAAAAATCTTCTCCCATTTGGTTGGTTTCCTCTTTATTCTGTCAATGGATTCTTTTGCTGTGCAGAAGCTTTTTACTTTGATATAGTCCCATTCATTTATTTTAGCTTTTACTAAGAAAAAAAGACCAATGTTGGAGGTATCACACACCTTGACTTCAGCCTGTGCTATAGGGTGACAATAATCAAAACAGCATGGTATTGGCAGGGAAAGAGAGACATAGACCAATAGAATAGAATTGAGACCCCAGAAATAAACCCACATAAATATGCACAATTTTCAACAAAGAAGCCAAAAACATACAAGGGAGAAAAGACAGCCTCTTCAATGAATGGTGCTGGCAGAATTGGAAAGCCACATGCAAAAGAATGAAACTGGACTGCTATCTGTCACCATGTACCAAAATTAATTCAAAATGGATCAAAGACCTAAACATAAGACTTGAAACAATAAACTGCATAGAAGAAAACATAGATACTAAACTATGGACCTTGGGTTCAAAGAGCGTTTTATGAATTTGACTTCAAAGGCAGGGAATTAAAAGCTAAAATAAATGGATGGGACAGTATCAAACTTAAAAGCTTATGCACAGCAAAAGAAACCATCGACAAAATAAAGAGGCAACCAACGAAATGGGAGAAGATTTTTGCAAACAATACCTCCTATAAGAGGCTAATAGCAAGAATATACAAGGCACTCATGCAACTCAACAACAAAAACACAAACAACCCAGTTGAAAAATGGGCAGAGGACCTGAAGAAACATTTCTCCAAAGAGGACATACAGATACCCAATAGACATATGAAAAAATGTTCAACATCACTAATCATCAGAAAAATGCAAATAACAACCACATAGATATACCACCTCACACCGGTTAGAATAGCTATCATCAAAAAGACAAATAGTAACAAGTGTTGGGGAGGCTGTGGAGAAAAAGGAACCCTCGTACAGTGTTGGTGGGAATGCAGACTGGTGCAGCCACTATGGAAGGCAGTATGAAGGTTCCTCAAAAAATTACGAATAGAATCACCATATGACCCAGCAATCCCTCTCCTGGGTATCTACCCCAAAAATCTGAAAACATGTATCTGTAAAGATATATGTGTTCCGATGTTCATTGTAGCTTTATTTATGGCAGCTAAGACATGGAAACAATGAAAGTGTCCTTTGATAGAAGATTGGATAAAGAAGATGTGGTATTTATATATATATATATATATATATATATATATATATATATATATATATATATATATATATATATATATATATATACACACACACACACAATGGGATACTATTCTGCCATAAGAAAAGATGAAATAGTGCCATTTACAACAACGTGGATGGATCTTGAGATTATTATGCTAAGCGAAATAAGTCAGACAGAAACAGTCAAGAATCATATGATTTCACTTATACGTGGGGTATAAAACTGAAAACAGAACAAGACACACTGATGAAGAAACAAAAACTCATAGACACAGACAATAGTTTAGTGGTTACCAAGGGCTGAGGAGGGGAGGAAGGTGGTAGATAAGGGTAAAGGGGATCAAATATATGGTGATGGAAGGAGAACTGACTCTGGGTGGTGAACACACCATGTGAGATATAGACAATGTATTACAGAATTTTACAACTGAAATCTATGTAACTTTACTAACAATTGTCACCCCAATAAACTTTAATTTAAAAAAGTGAATAAGTAAATAAAGGCAAAGAATAATTAATGTCAACAGGCTCTGGGCATAGGAGCTGGTTGTCTGCCACCTGGCTCTGTGATGATTTGAGCAGGTAGATACGGTAGTGGCCTGGAGTGAGAGACCCGAATAAAGCAGGTGGTTAGTGTATGGGGCCTAGATTGACTTGTTTAAATATAAAAGGTACACTCACCAGTGACTTGTTTAGTAGCTCTAGAAATTGGCTAACCCTAGGAGGGACCGTCTCTCCAGGGTCAGCAAGGCTCCAAGATGAATACAGGAAAGAAAAACAATAAATAATGCTGTGTGAAATGAATCTCAAACAATAATGAAGTAACTAATAAGGATGCTTATCACCTCCTCCTTGCTTTTAGGCAAGAAAAAAAAAATCATTATTTGCAACTATTTGGTTATTTTGAACTTATGAAGTATGTTAGTTTGTACCTGCAGCTGAGAGAAAACAGCTCTGAAAGGAGAGACTTTGTTTGCAAACAGCTCAAATAGCCAGGACTGATGATGTAAAAACTGAGAACTTGCTCTAAAGCACAGAGTAAGCAGCTCCAGCAATGACTGGCAGACTAATAAATGACTGTCATTCATTAGTCAACTGCTGTCATGGCAAAGGGCCCTGAGACCCTGGGAGAAGATGGCGGGGCCTGGACGATGTTTGTTTCCAAACATTTCGTGACCTGGTCAATCCTTTCTATCAAATTCTTGGTTAATTTGGTTTGGCACATTCTCTTTTATTTTGCTAGAGATGAAGAGTGATGAATTAAAACTTTGAAGCAAGGTAAGGTGAAAGACGAAAGCATATTTTTCAGCCACTCTATTTCAAAGCCATTTATAAGTACTCCCTGTCTGGCCCGTTAGCCCATCCATCATCCTCTTAGGCAATTCATCAATCCACTTTTGCTCCTGGATAAGTAGTTACCTTTCATTTACACTCCACTGAGGTGTTAGTACCAGGAACATCATGGGGTCAGCTGGTGGATACTTCCATGTTAATTCAAATGAGGGACGTGAATTAATGGAACAATAAGCCAAGGTTCTTGAGCTTGCAAGATGCTGTCCTAACTTCTTAGGTGGGTTTGGACGGTAAGAAAACAAGTTTGCGTGTATTTAAAGAGTAATTCATTAACACCAGAGACCTGTTTCAGTTAAAAATCATATTAGTGCATATTTTTAGTCCTCAAAAAAATTAAATAGAAATGTGTCACCAAGTGCCTTTCTCAGCTGAGACAAAGAGACTGCATAAAAGCCACTTCCATTGACCTTAATATAGAACAGGACACGGTTAGTAACTGTGAAATCATGAAGGATTTCGGACTCCATTAGCTTTTCTTCTCCTTTCTGAAAGTGCATCCAGTATAGCTGGAAGTCCTACACCTCCAAGCAAGAGAGAAATAATTTTAGGCTCCTGCTGCCTTCTCATTCACTGCTTTTTTGGAGACTTGGTAAAGCAGGTGAGAAGACTACAGCTGACAAGAGAAAAATTCTGAGATGTTCTACATTAAATTACAGCAGACTGGAGAGTGGGAGGAAGAGACAAGGAAGTTAATCAGTTAATAGCTGTGAGCCAAAACCAACGGAAGACTGCTCAGATTCCTGAATGTACGCTGAAACTTTGAATCAATTTCCAGGTGGGTATTTAGAAAGAATAGCTGACCACTAGACATCACCAAATCTTGCTCATGCATGAACTTTCCAGGCTGTTTCCCACATACATCCTGTGGGGACAGAGCCCCAGAAAGTGGTTTACAGGCTCTCGGCCTCACGTGGAGGAGTGCTGGCTCGGGTAGTAGATGGCCGTCAGCTGTGGCTGATTGGCCGTCAGCTGTGGCCAGTTAGCCAATTGGCCGCTAATATAACTGCTGCGGCTACGGAGGAGAGTGGAGGAGAGTGAAAGAGAGTCGTCGGTCGGTTGGTAGAAAAACGGACAGCAGGTGGCACGTTCAGTGAACCCAGCCTCCAGTGAGACCGTAGTGGTATGACTCCCCTACCTACGGCTCCGTGGGTGTTCCTTTTTGGCCTCAACATATCCTGCGTTCTTGTGTGGGGAGCGGGAGCAGAGACCCCACAGGCCGCTCTGCACAACAAATGGCGCAGCAAGCAGGGTCTCCCGCACGACACATCCAAAAGCATCAAGTACTTCTTCCTTATGGACTATATTCCCCTATCCTAGAACCCTCTCTGCTCTACCTATTACACCTTCCCTCTCCCCTTAACTATAGCCAATGTAAATTCTTTCAAAAGAAATTAAACCTCTTTCCTCCTCAAACTCAACTAAAAGCCAAGGCCATTGATAGGTATTTTGTTTGCTTCTTTATCATTTTTAAAGGTATCATTTAGTAACAGTGACAATTTTCTTTCATTGTATACTTCTATGAGTTTTAACACATTTTTGTTTGTGTACCACACTACAATCAAGATACAGGATGGTTCTAGCAAAGCAAAACATTATCTCATGCTATCCTTTATAGCCACTCCCTCCCCAGCATAACCCATGACAATTACTGATGTTTTTCTCCCTGCAGTGCTGTTGTATTTGGATAATATCAGATAAATAGAATTATACAGTATATAACCTTCTGAGACTTGTTTCTTTTACCTATTATAATGCCTGTGAGATTCATTGAAATTGTGGTGTGTATCACTAATTCATTACTTTTTATTTCTGAGTAACATGCCATTGAACAGATACACCAATGTGTATATTCCTCTTTGCCCACTGAAGGACATTTTGGTTGTTCCAGTTTTGAGTGTTTATTAATAGAGCTGCTATATGCATTCATGTGCATATTTTTGTGTGAGCATAGATATTCATTTATCTAGAAACACTAAGGGATCAGATCACTCAGTCACTTGGTAAAGGTGTAAGGAACAGTCTCATAGCTTTTTTGTGTTTTTTAGTTTTTAAACAACTCCTTCTAATGTTTCTTTGGCTAGGGTAATGGATTGGGGATTTAGTTAGGTAAATTTAGCAACTGCATTTTCAGATGTCTCTCAGGATATAGTAAGCAAAACAAATTCACAGGTAATTTAGACTTTGGAAAATTTAGAGTGACCTAAAGTTCTTGGAGAAGCCCTATTTCCAAAGTTAAGTGATTAAATTCCCTGCCTTGAATTATTTCTTTTTTTTTCTTTCTTTTTTAAAGATTTTATTGGGGAAGGGGAACAGGACTTTATTGGGAACAGTGTGTACTTCCAGGACTTTTTTCCAAGTCAAATTGTTGTCCTTTCAATTTTAGTTGTGGAGGGTGCCGTTCAGCTTCAAGTTGTTGTTCTTTCAGTCTTAGTTGTGGAGGGCGCAGCTCAGTTCCAGTTCCAGTTGCCTTTTCTAGTTGCAGTGGATGCAGCCCACCATCTCTTGGGGGAGCTGCACCAGCAACCTTGTGGTTGAGAGCCCGCGCTCCAACTAACTGAGCCATCCAGGGGGCAGCTCAGCTCAAGGTGCCATGTTCAATCTTAGTTGCAGGGGACAGAGCCCGCCATCCCTTGCGCGACTCGAGGAGATGAACCAGCAACCTTGTGGTTGAGAGCCCACTGGCCCATGTGGGAATCGAACCAGCAGCCTTCAGAGTTAGGAGCATGGAATTCTAACCGCCTGAGCCACCGGGCCGGCTGCCTTGTATTATTTCTATATCACATAATTTAGTTGCACTGCCCTCACCTTCACTGTCCTATGACCTTGCAGAGTTTCTTGTGAAACAACTGTCAGTTTTTATTGCTGCCATAACCTCTCTTGGCAGGCTTAAATGTTCGTTGGGGCTAGACAAGGAGATGAATCTGTATAAGAAATTTGTTGATGTGATCAGAATTGTCTTTCCATTACTCCCTAATGCCAAGGCTTTGCTCCTGTCTGAAGCTGGTCACTCCTGGGTCCCTACTTCTTCACGAGTAGTCCTTTCCTAAGATGATTCTCACTCCTCATGCAAATCAGATTTGTAGCCCAAGCTATCAATTCACCAGACACACTCGGACACATGTGAGTTCCATTAATACACTAGCCTAGACAAAAACTGGGACACTCTCACTCCACCCTGCCTCCTTTGCTTTACCAGGCAATGCACTAGACCCAAGGTAAATGATCTAGTCTCTGATTTTTTTTTTTTTTTTTAATGAAATAAGTATGTTATTAGCACCTAGGATAGGATGCTGTGAGGAATAATGGAGTCAATAGTCAATAAACATTTTGTACAGCATCTAGCAAGTAGTTGGTGTTCAATAATGTCAAATTGCATTATTGCTATCAATTAATTTTCTGAAAGAAAGCTTGGAGTGAGAAATGGTGTTCTTTGCTCATAGCTCTCTACAAAGGCCCTAGAAGAGGCATTGCCTTCAACTTTGTGACTTACGGCTTGCGGAGATTAAGGGAATATCTGTGACTACCCAAATTCCACTCCTCCAGTCTTTGTGGTGAATTGTTCAGCAACTTCTTTCCAGTGTGTCTTATACTTGAAATTCAGTTGAAAATAACCCATTGCATATAAACAGACATGCCAAATATCAGTTGTAGAATAATATTAATAAATATTCACTTTAATATAAATTTTAAGTTTTTGGAGGAGTTGCATTAAGCTGATAAGAATTTAATAAGTTTTGGATTTTTTTTCTCATATTTCCATTTAAAGCCCCCAAACCAATTTCCCCCCCAATGAAATTTCCAAATTTTATAGGAATTTTCAAATATACTTAGTAATATCTCCCAACTTATTGCTGAATTCAAAATTTTTTATCACATTCCTGTGACAGTTTTTTTTTCTTTCTTTTTTTAAAATTAAAGGTTATTGGGGTGACAATTGTTAGTAAAGTTACATAGATTTCAGGTATAGAATTCTGTAATACATTATCTATATTTCACATTGTGTGTTCAGCACCCAGAGTGAGTTCTCCTTCCATCACCATATATTAGACCCTATTTACCCTCTTCTAGCACCCCCTCCTCGCTTATCCTCTGGTAACCCCTAAACTATTGTCTTTGTGTATGAGTTTTTGTTCCTTCATTTGTTTGTCTTGTTCTTTTGTTGTTTTCAGTTTCATATACCACATATCAGTGAAATCATATGGTTCTCTACTTTTTATGTCTGACTTATTTCGTTTAGCATTAAAATCTCAAGATCCATCCATGTTGCCACAAACGTTACTATTTCATCTTTTCTTACCGCCAAATAGTATTCCATTGAGTATATATACCACAGCTTCTTTATCCATTCATCCAATGAAGGACAGCTTGGTTGTTTCCATGTCTTGGCCACTGTAAACAAAGCTGCAATGAACATTGGAGCACACGTATCTTTATGGATAAATGTTTTCAGATTTTTGAGGTAGATACCCAGGAGAGGGATTGCTGGGTTGTATGGTAAATCTATTCTTAATTTTTTGAGGAACCTCCACACTGCCTTCCATAGCGGCCGCACCAATCTGCTTTCCCACCAACAGGGTATGAGGGTTCCTTTTTCTCCACAGCCTCTCCAACACTTATTGCTATTTGTCTTGTTGATGACAGCCATTCTGACTGGGGTGAGGTAATACCTCATTGTGGTAGTTATTTGCATTTCTCTGATGATTAATGATGTTGAGCATTTTTCACATGTCTAATTGCCATTTTTATGTTCTCTTTGGAGATATGTCTCTTCAGGTCCTCTGCTCATTTTTCAATTTTTTGTTGTTGTTGTTGAGTTGTATGTGTTCCTTGTATACTATGGATATTAGCCCCTTATTGGAGGCACTGTTTGCAAAAATCATCTCCCATTCAGTTGGTTGCCTCTTTATTTTGTTGATGGTTTCTTTTGCTGTACAGAGCTTTTAAGTTTGATATAATCCCATTCATTTATTTTAGCTTTTCCTTCCCTTGCCTTTGGAGTTAAATTCATAAAATGCTCTTTGAACGCAAAGTCCATAAGTTTATAACATATGTTTTCTTCTATGCTGTTTATTGTTTCAGGTCTTATGCTTAGGTCTTTGATCCATTTTGAATTAATATTGGTACATGGTGACAGATAGCAGTCCAGTTTCATTCTTTTGCACGGGGCTTTCCAATTCTGCCAGCACCATTTATTGAAGAGGCTGTCTTTTCTCCATTGTATGTTTTTTGCTTCTTTGTCAAAAATTATCTGTCCATATTTATGCGGTTTTATTTCTGGGTTCTCAGTTCTATTCCATTGGTCTGTGTGTCTATTTTACTGCCAATACCATGCTTTTTTTATTATTGTTGCCCTGTAGTACTAATTAAAGTCAGGGAGTTTGATACCTCCAACACTGTTCTTTTTTTTTTGGTAGGATTGCTTTGGCTATTTTGTGTCTTTTGTGGTTCCACACAAATCTGATGATTTTTTGGCCTATTTCCTTAAAAAATGCCATTGGGATTTTAATGTGGATTGCATTAAATCTGTATATTGCTTTGGGTAATATGAACATTTTAACTATGTTGATTCTTCCAATCCATGAGCACGGAATATCTTTCCATTTCTTTGTGTCTTCTTCAATTTCTTTTAAAAATGTCTTGTAGTTTTCAGCATATAGGTCTTTCACATCCTTGGTTAAGTTTATTCCTAGGTATTTTATTCTTTTTGCTGCAATTGCAAAAGGAATTCTTTTTTTTTATTTTTTTATTTCTTCTTCTGAGATTTCATTGTTAGTATATAGGAATGCAATGGACTTTTGTACGTTGATTTTGTAGCCGGCCACTTTACTGTATTCGTTGATTGTTTCTAATAGCTTTTTGGTGGAGTCTTTAGGGTTTTCTATATGTAGCATCATGTCATCTGCAAAGAGTGACAGTTCAACTTCTTCATTCCCAATTCGGATGCCTTTTATTTCTTTCTGTTGCCTGATTGCTCTGGCGAGGACTTCCAATACTCTGTTTAAAAGCAGAGGTGATAGGGGACAGCCCTGTTGTATTCCTGAACATAGAGCAAAGGGCTTCAGTTTTTCACCATTAATTATGAGATTAGCTGAGGGTTTGTCATATATGGACTTTATTATGTTAAGGTATTTTCCTTCTATACCTATTTTATTAAGTGTTTTAATCATAAATGGATGTTGTATCTTGTCAAATGCTTTTTCCGCATCTGTTGATATAATCATATGATTTTTGTCCTTTATTTTATTTATGTGATGTATCACATTGATGGATTTGCATATGTTGAACCATCCTTGTGCCCCTGCAATAAACCCCACTTGGTCGTGATGAATAATCTTTTTAACGCATTGTTGCATTCCATTTGCTAGAATTTTGTTTAGGATTTTGCATCAGTATTCATCAGAGATATTGATGTGTAGTTTTGTTTTTTTTGTGTTTTCCTTACCAGGTTTTGGTATCAGGGTAATATTGACCTCATAAAATAAGTTAGGGAGTATCGTCTCTTCTTCAATTTTTTGGAAGACTTTGAGTAGGACAGGTATTAGGTCATCTTTGAAGGGTTGGTGGAATTCACTCGTAAAGCCATCTGGCCCCAGACTTTTGCTTTTGGGAATGTTTCAGATGAATGATTCAATTTCCTTACTGGTGATCGGTCTATTTAGATTTTCCAATTCTTCATGATTTAGCCCAGGAAGGCTATATGTTTCTAAGAACTTGTCCATTTATTCTAGGTTATTGAATTCGGTGGCATATAGTCCTTCATAGTATTCTTGGATGATGATTTGTATTTCTGTGGCATCCATGATAACTTCTCTTTCATTTCTGATTTTTTTTTTTTGGTGTCTTTTCTCTTTTTATCTTAGTGATTCTAGCCAAGGGTTTCTCTATTTTATTAAACTTTTCAAAGAACCAGCTCTTTATCACATTCATTTTTTCTATTGTCTTTTTGTTCTCTGTTTCATTTCGTTCTGCTCTGATTTTTATTATTTCCTTTCTTCTGCTGACCTTGGGTTTCACTTGTTCTTCTTTTTCTAGTTCTTTAAGGTGTAACACGAGGTTATTTATCTGGGATTTTTTTTTTGTTTGTTTCTTGAGATAGGCCTGTAATGATATAAATTTCCCTTGTAAAACTGCTTTTGCTGTACCCTCAAAATTTTGGTAGGATGTATTTTCATTCTTATTTGTTTCTATGTATCTTTTGATCTCTCCTCTTACTTGTTATTTGACCCGGTCATTCTTTAAAAGTATGTTGTTTAATCTCCACATAGTTGTGGTTTTTCCTGCTTTCCTTTTGCAGTTGATATCCAATTTCAAAGCCTTGTGATCAGAGAATATACTTGATATGATTGCAATCTTCTTAAATTTGCCGAGGCTAGTTTTATGTCCCAAATATATGGTCTATCATTGAGAATGTTCCATGTACACTAGAAAAGAATGTATAGTCTGATGTTCTAGGATGAAGTGCTCTATAAACTTCAATTATGTCCGTTTCATGTAATGTGTCATTTAGGGCTGCTATTTCTTTCTTTATTTTCTTTTCGGATGATCTATCCATAGCTGTAAATGATGTATTTAAGTCCCCTAGTATAATTGTGTTTTGGTTAATTTCTCTCTTTAGTTCTGTTAGTATTTGCTTGGTATATTTCTGTGCTCCGTGATTGGGGGCATAAATATCAATGACTGTTACCTCTTCTTGTTGGACAGTCTCCTTCATCATTATGAAATGTCCATCTTTGTCCATTGTTACCTTTTTTTGTCCTGAAGTCTGTTTCATCTGATATCAGTATGGCTACATATGATTTTCTCTGGATACCATTTGCTTGTATTGTCAGTTTTTACCCTTTCACTTTGAGCTATGTTTGTCCTTGTAGCTGAGATGTGTCTCTTGGAGGCAGCATATGGTTGGCTTTAGTTTTTTGATCCAATCCGCTACTCTGTGCATTTTTATTGGTGAGTTCAGTCCATTTACATTTAGGGTGATTATTGATGTGTGAGAATTTCCTATCATTTTATCTTTGGTTTTCTGGTAAGACTGTGTCTCCATTGTTTCTTTGCCTTTTTGTTGTTGTCTTTTATTTCTGTGTGGTGGTTTTGTATGATTTTCCCCTCTGTTTCTTCTTTTATTACGTTATGTATTTCAGTTCTGAATTGTTTTGAGTGGTTACCATTAAGTTAATGTAAAAGAAAGTTTCATATTTAGAGTATTCCATTTTCTTCAACATGCTTACTTTCTCCATTCCCATATTCCAGTTCAGTCCTTTATTCTCCCCATTTTTATGTTTTGGTTGCCACAAATTATCCCTATTTATGCTGGTTGAATAGCATTTCTTTTAGTGCAGGTCGTATATTAAAAAATTCCCTCAGCTTCTGCATTTCTGGAAAGGTGTTTATTCCTCCTTCATAGCTAAAGGTTATCTTTGCTGGAGATATTATTCTTGGCTTATAATTTCTCTCTTTCGATAATTTGAATATTTGATTCCACTCCATGATGGCTTGTAGATTTTCTGCTGAAAAATCTAATGATATTCTAATGGGCTTTCCTTTGTAGGTTACCGTCTTCTTTTCCCTGGCTGCCCTGAGGATTCTTTCTTTGTCATTGATTTTTGACAGCTTCAATTCAATGTGCCTTGGAGAAGGCCTGTTGGGGTTGAGGTAGTTAGGTGTTCTATTTGCTTCTTGTATTCTAGGACCCAGTTCTTTCCACAAGTTTGGGAAATTATCGTTGACTGCTTGTTTGAATATACTCTCTGTTCCCTTCTCTCTTTCTTCTCTTTCTGGTACGCCCATTATTCTTATATTGCTCTTTCTGATGAAGTCAGAAAGTTCTTGTCGAGTTTTTCATTTCTTTTAAGTCTCAAGTCTCTTTCTTCTTCCATCCATACCATTTCCAGATTTCTATCTTGATGTCACTGATTCTTTCTTCCATCTGGTCAATTCTACTGTCTAAGCTGGCTATTTCATTCTTCATTTTTTTATTGAGCTCTTAATCTCCAGAAATTCTACTTGGTTCTTTTTTAAAATTTCAATGTCTTTGGTAAAATGTTCATGTTGTTCTTTGATTGTGTTTCTGAGTTCATTAAACTCCTGTCTGTGTTTTCTTGCATCTCGTTGAGTTTTTAAGAACTGCAACTTTGAATTCTGTGTCATTTAAGTCACATATTTGCATGTCTTTAAGTTCATTTTCTGGAGACTTTTCATTTTCTTTCTGAGCTGTCTTGTTACCCTGGTTATTCATAGCAATTAATGATTTATTAATTCTCTTCCTAGACATCTACAGGAGTGGGTTCTACAACAGGTTGGTAGAAACAGGTGTTTCTTTTGTTTTCCAGTAGTTGTAGGTAGAATGTTTTATTTTCTCCCCAAGTGCAGCCTTTTATTCTCTCTCACACTGTAGTGTTATATTTTCTCTCATGATAGCTTTTTAAGATATGATTTAGCTCTCAGAGAAAATTTAATTAAAAAAAAATGAAGTCCTAATACTCTATGGTAAACAATTATGTAAGTGTTACCAATTTGTTTTCATGATCCACACAGGTTTTTAAATATGTATGGAAGGAAATAGAGTAGGAAAAATAAACCCTATAATTACTCACTATAATGTATTAAAGTGCTTTTTAGTATATATTATAATTATTTTATAAGATAATTATTTTCATATAAAATTAGAAAAGTATTAACATACTAACACTGATCTAAAATTAGCATTTTCCCATGTTCCATTTATGGCTCTCCATATTCCAAGAGAACAAAATATTAATAGGTGGAATTGTGTAATGAGTTAATTTTTGTAGACTTTTTTTCGTGTGTGTGTGTGTGTGTGTGTGTGTGTGTGTGTGTATGTAGCACTGATGATCAAACCTCTTTTTATTAGTTAGTTTGAAGATTTCTAAAAGGTTAAAAACGTGAACTCCAACATTTTTCAAAATGAAAAATCGTCTGTAGTTATTTAGTCTTCTCTCTAGCAAGACTTACAGTGTCTTTACAGAAGCAATGGTTTTTCAAGCATGATTAGCAATACTTTTGTTCAACACAAGTACAAGAAATGGATTTTATTACTCTGTGCTTTATGGATCATGAATTTAACTGAACTAAGTCATCAAAGTATGTGTGAAAAATGCAGTCATAATAGTCTGTTGACCACATTTGCTTCAGTATTTTACTAACACTATTTTTCATTTTAGCCAAGTCAGCTTTTCATAGAATTAACATCTATTCCTAAACACCTATGTATTGCCACAAAAATAGTGAAACAATTGACTGTTCTATTTGCCTTGGTTCATTGAACAACACTTTACGTACTTTTTTTTAAATGTATGTATGCATGAGGTAAGCCTAATTCAACAAGAGAGAAACAGACTATTGATTCACATTTAAAACATAAATTATTCACTTAAAAATGTGAGAACCATGAAAAAATAGCACTGCAAGTAATATTGGTAGCTTAAAGAAAGAACATATTATTTTTTCTCTTTTCAATTTGACTTCCTGGCTAAATTCTAGTACGTGCTTCTTAGTGAGATAAACTGGGTGATCTGGCCAGTTCAACCACCGTCCACTACTTTTTCAGTATAAACATGTTTTTATTTCACAAAGGCCTTGTGTTGGCTGTTTATAATCACATTAATTCTAATACCCTTAATTCAGTAGTTTCAAAATGTGGAGCTATAAATCCAAAGTTCACAGTTGGCAAAACTAAAGGAAATTCTTCTTCAGTGGTGGGTTGGGAAATACTAACACACCAAGAAAACCTTATTTATGGATCACCAATTTTCCCACCTCTAAGTTCTTATGCTTGAGCCCTGTCCCCATATTGTATGCATATTTAAATATTAGCAACATGTCTGCTTTTACATATTTATGAAGTAGAGAATTTTGTGCTTAGAGCATCTCCAGTGATAAATGTTCACTTCAAGTGTCTTACTCGGCCTATGACCCTAGGTCAAATCGTTGAGTCTGTAGTCGTTCATAGAAGATACTACTCTGCACCCAATGAGTTTTTGCTTCCTTTGTGTACCATGTATCCCATCTCACTTTTCTGGGCTAAAATGTTGATTGTTAATGCTAATTTGCTAATGGAAATGCTTTAAGCCGTGAATCATAAGTAGATGGCAAAAATTACCATTTAGTTGTGGTTCCTTAGGGTGTTATATTTAGAAAGTTTTGAAGGCCACATTTGGCTTTGATGAAAAAAAATGTTAGAGTAATGGTTTTATCAGAGGGAGTTACATTTTGATGGGGAACTTTTGGAAAGAAAAATAAAGTGCCTTTAGAACTCATAGACATAATTACAAAGGTAAAGAAATTTCACTATTTGCTAGTTTGTTTTTCATGAAGCATTCATAGTTAGTGATGTAGGACTGCATGGATGTATGGAGCCTGTGCAGAAGGAAACCTTACCTTTCCTCTCAAAACTACTCACTGATAAATTCTCCCTTTCCTCATATTTATTATAATTAAGTATATTTCTAGATGATTTTTCACAGTTCAGAAATCTTCCCCTCTGATGACTATCACCCAGGAGTTTATGAATTCACTCATTATTTTCAGCTCTATCAATTCAGTAATTAGAATGTTGTGGTCCTACAGTGTTGAGTCTGGGAAATAACCCTAAGGTCTAATAAGTAGATACAAATTTGGTAAATTAAATGACTTAGATTTTACAGTTCTTTAAGGACTCCACTACCTTAATATTTACATCTTGAAATCTGGAAAAATGATTCATTACATAGTGACTTTCTCTTGATGATATCTATGACTGTGGTTGGCAATTCTTATTAGAAACATTACCTTAAAAAAATATGATCTCTTTTGTTTTTCAAATAATGAACAGTATACAGTAGCATAAAAAATAACTCATATAACATGCCCAGGGGTCCCTTTCAAAAATCTAATATCAAAAGCATATTATTTTAATTTGACATAATTGGTTTTTATCTACCTAAAGATCTCTTCCATGTACTTTCCATATACTGTTATTTTGTAAATAAAATTAAAAAGTTAATGCACTGAGAATTTAATTGATATATTTTTGAGAGCTTTTAAAAAAACAGAAACTAAATTATGTCTGACTACTACATTTATCTATAAGTAAAAATATGATCATTTGAATATTTCACAACCTGCTCTTCATATATTTTTATTATGTGTTTTTCTTTTTTCTCCTAGTTTAAACGTATTTGTTAACATGCTTAACACTTTTCTTAAATGCCTTACAATTGTAAGAACATACGTGGTTTAGAACTTTTATTCTATAGCACATTATTGACAAGTTCAGACTGTTTTTATAATGCTCTCATGTGTGCCCATGGCTCACATAACAATAAAACAAAGTTTTGAATATATTCAATCTTGTATTCATTCGCTCATTTTTTTTTTTTTTTTTGTAAGATAAATGCCTAATGGGAATTTTCAATGAATCCATGTCTAAATACTCCCCCCACGGCCAATTTCAGATACTGCGCTAGACACTGTATTTGGCAAAGAACGGGATGAACACAGACCTACTCCAAATGGCTTATATGTATGGGGATAGGAAGACATACCTTAAACCAAAAATTATACAAACCAATAACAATTTCCATTAGTGCTATAAAAGAGAAGTACAATGTGAAAAAATAAAAGGGGGATAGGAGAAGTATTTGGAAATTGGGTAAGGTTTATATTAATAGAACTAACAGTGATGAAGAATTCATCCACTTCAACTAACAGTAAAAAAATCTATTTAGATACATTTTAGGCTTAAATTATTCTTTAATGAATTTTGATAACTTAAGAGTATAGACAGTATGTATGAAAATATAAATATAGTTACAGATTTTAGAGATATAAGGATATGTAGCTTATAATTTACAACAAATAAAATATTCTCTGTTGTAAATTCCATATAACCAATTGATGCTTTCACTGATTTGGGCTGAACTCTTGTCTAAGTAAACTATGGTGTAAATTACAAATGAATATAGTTTTAAAATAAACATTGTTGATATTTCCACATACATTGACAATTAAGACATAAGTGAAATATTGAGTAATTTTTTTTCTCGCTGAATCAGATAACAGTTTTAGAATATTGCAAGGACACTTCCTTGAATTTTTGTGCTATTCACAATGTGAATGTAAGCATGCCTATTTTTAAATTTAATCTGCATTATTAACATTTTGTCCATCACTTTATTAAGTCCAGACCATCAACAAAACAGTAAGTCATGCCTAATTTGTAACATTTGACAGTTTCCACTAAGACTCCCACAATGGCCAATATTATAACAATGTGATCACTAAATGTGGAGTTGGGAAAGACATGAAGTCACATATCTTTATGTTGTATTTCCATCATATACATACAATAGAACAAATGAACTCAAGAGTATAGATGGTAAAAATAAAATGTAATAAAATTATTAGAAAGTGGTAATTTTTGAGTATTTATACCTTTGTTTACTTAACCTAGCAAATTCTCACAAAATTCCTGAAATTTTAACAATTAAGCAACTCCAGCACATCACTAATTGGTAGTTAGCAAAATAAACTATTCTGGAAAATTCATCACTCACACCTCAGTTCTAATTCCAGGATTTTATAGCTGGTGGTGCTAGAGATAATTTGTTTAGGAAATAGGAAATGTATTCATTAGCTTAAGAACAAAATGATGCTCAAACTTTGGTCTACAGCTTCAGTATTCTGGTATCAGGTTTCTTGTTTTGCCTTCTCATTTTATCCGTACTTTGTCTTCTTGATGACAAAACTCACTTTCACTTTGGTCATTTATGAGGTGTGATCAAAAAACACAGTGAACATTTAAATTAAAAAAAAAAAAAAACCACAAAAAAACAAAAAGAACAACAGTACAATAAAAGACACGTTGCCATTATAGAAAAATCCCCCTCAAAATCCCCTCCTCACTTCGAACACACTTATCCCATCAGATAGAGGAGACTTTTTTTTAAAGTGGCCAAGTAACAGGAGTGCCTCACTCCCAGATCTTGGTTTCTAAATACTCTTCATTCATCCATTTCATCTCTTTTAGCATGTACATGTAATTCAGATTTTTTTTTTTTCTTTTTTGTGGCTCTGAATTACCAGGGTATTTATGAAATGTTACTTTAGAAGCTTCTTAGTTCGTAATGTGGGAAATACTGGCAACTGCAATTCTGTAAACATTTCTCCCAGTGTCACGTACAAAATACAAGAAGAATTCTCATAGGATAAAATAATTCTCATCAGTATCAAAGAATGATAGTTATATGAGGTAAGTGTGGAGATACTGAATTTAGGTACTGTATGCTATAGAAGATAGAAAGCAAGGTCTATTTACCCCAACTCTTTATTTTACTTCCCCTGATCCCTTATTTCATTTTGGTCTTTTTAGATGTATAGTCTCCAGTCAGGAAACTTCATTTATGAAGACTATTTCTGCAGCTGTTTTTTCAAATGTGTGTCAGAACTTGTCAGAATTATGTTTTCTTATTGGAAATTTTATTGCAGAAAATCTCTGATTTTAATTAAATGTTGTTTCTAGTCTTATTTATAATTTTCAAAGGAAGGAATTGTAATTGTTGAGTCTATGCAAGAGACTTCTTCCTTAATTGCAACGTTTAGATATTGAAAAACAATGCTGGGATGTATTATGTTTCTCTGGAAATAAGTACTCTTGTGTTATATTTCAATAATTCATACATGAAGACTATCTAATTAAATTGATATTGCCACCCCCCAAAATAAATGTAGATGATAATGCATAATTTATTTACTTATTTCCATAAGAAGCCAGGATTCCTTGGGAAATATTCTTTTTAAATTTTATGCAATTAAAAAAAAAGTATATTTACAAGCAAGAAAGATGAGGGGAAGCAAGGCTACAAGAGCTAATCTTAAGCTCTGTCCTCCTTGCTTTGTCCCCAGTTCTTTTGGTAGATATCAATTGACGTATTCAAATTTTTGTATGTGACCAATCTAATTGAACTCTTTTAACTAAATGGGTTAATAAAAAAAAATAAATTGAGTGATTGGCAGAATATTTAGCCATGGCATTTTAAGACATTGCCTCATTATCTCTAGAGATATTTCTAGACTTATGTTTTTGTAGTACATAATACTACTAATACTATTCTAATTAGAAAGGATTTGGTGCAATTAAAATCCTACCTTAATAATATTAGCTGGATTTGGTTGATCATTCTCATGTTTTTTGACTTCTCCAATATGTTATTTCTGAAGTTTTTCTTCCTTTCACAGAAAGGAAGATTTTTTATTATTTTCTTCTTCCACTTGATTTATTCTTTTCCATTTCTTGGCTTTGTGCCCTTGGCTTTCAAAGTTCTCTTTTATTTTATTTGCCCTGTCTTTGCTTACAGATTTTCTACCTATGTTCTTTGAACTGCATGACTATCATTCAGGTCCTTTGCTCAAATTTACAATACTGCACAATAGTCAAGAAAACTTTGATACATCTATTATTAATAGATAAAAAAAAGATAAAAAGATGCCAAGGAAGTCCAAAAGCATGAGCCTCTGTAGCACTGTCTATAAAAGAGGGAGTCACAAATGTTAAAAACTGGTGATAGGTGTTACAGGAATAAAATGAGTCGGCCAACTCAAGAAATCTAGATCTAAATGTTTCCATGCCATGATGTCATTATTGAGGAGTTTCTATCTCACTAACAGGTATAACATTGTTTATCCACATGCTAGAATGCAAAAATGTTTTCTTATTGTCAATTCACTATGTGGTTATTATCCAAAATCCAATCTCCATTTCTTCTGTAGTAATAGCACCTTTCAATTTTAGGTGGGCACATGGCTCCCCAAAATAAAAACTAAATTATCCAGGCTCCCTTTTAGTTAAGTATTTATGCAATATAATGAGATTTAAGGGAAATTGGTTTGGTAACTTTTGAAAGGAATATTTAAAGGAAAGAGGCATGCCTTCCAGTTTCCTGTTTCTTGGAATCAGGAGATAGACATATTGACTGGATATGGAATAGCCAGTTTGGACTATGAAGTGGAAGCTATCGAAGTTAGTGGGACAAGATAGAAGAAGCTGTGGTCCTGGACAATTGTGAAATTGCTGAACCAGGACAAGACTCTTCTAGTTATATAAGTAAATGAATTTCTATATTGTTTAAGTCATTGCTCATTTTTGGATGTCTGTAGCTTTTAGATAGCTTTAATTCTAATGAATATAAGCAGCTACTTTTCACAGCAAAAACTGGAATTTTTAAACTATTTTGCTTTGAAATAGTTTGCATAGATAAATCCTGATTCTTGGAGTTGGTTCACTATAACAAGCACTCACTGCACTCCATAATGGCTCGGAAAGGCACCTTTATTTTCAGCAACAGAACACTAGATAAGTGGATTTAGTCCCTTTGCTAATTTTTCAGGCCCTTCCTTCAAACTGCTGTGCCCCTATTTTATTTACTTTTTCTATTCTCCTTATCTTGCTTGCCAACCCCCACCCCCTTCCCCAGTTACACATGATGTAGAGCTGGAACCAGTTCTAGAAGCCTTCCTGTTTCTTAATTACACCTTACAATCTGTCACTTAGTGCTATCAATTTTACATTCAGGCTATTTTTCCTCTGTCCCTAACCCTTCATCTCTGTCTATTTTCATATTGCTCTGCCTCAGCCTTTTATCATCTGTCCCCAGCAACAGCGTCTCCACTTTGGATACCACATCCCTTTTCTCTCCATCCCACAAGCTGTTCTTATTACCTTGGAGAGACTGAGCATGCGCAGTGAACATGATGCTTTACTTCAGAGAATCCCTCCGTGATTTTTTTATCAGCCCTGGCAGTGGTTACACAGAGTGTTCGTTCTCATGAGCTGTGGGGTCCACAGAGGCGCCTCCATGATCTTCAGTATTGATGTTATGATCGACGAGGCAGTTATCCAGCCACCCTGCCTCCCTCCACCACGCACACACAATTGCAGTGAAATAGCTCCACTGGAATTTCTTCTCCAGTAGAATATATGGTCATGCATCTGTTAGCGTTATTTCTTTCACCTTAAAAACAAAAACAAACACTTTTAGCACGTTATTTTTGTTAGAAAATAAGCCATTTCCTTTAGCATTGCAAAATTATATTCCCTGAGTTGTATATTGAATTTGCTCATAAAATTTTTATATTTTCTTATTTTTAATGTAAAACTGCATTCTCTTTCATCCTTAATCGGTTGTCCATTTTATTTGTCTTTCAAAGATTCAATCTATAACGTTTTTCCTTTTTTCTTTTTTATTCTCAGTTCATTTAAAAATGTTAGTTTTGTCTTTGTTCTTTCTTAGTATATGTGTGTGTGTGTGTGTGTGTGTATATATATATATATGTATATATATATATGTATGTTTCTTATCCTAATTTCTTTATATTAAATGAAGATAATTCTCTTTCTTTTTTCTTCCTTCCTTCCTTCCTTCCTTCCTTCCTTCCTTCCTTCCTTCCTTCCTTCCTTCCCTCCCTCCCTCCCTCCCTCCCTCCCTCCCTCCCTCCCTTCCTTTCTTTCTTTCTTTCGTTCTTCCTGTCTTCATTCCTTTCATCTTTTACACTTTAAATAATTACAGCACACAGATTTGGGTATAAACTATTCTGTTTTTAATTGCATTGTAAATGCTTGGAAATTTCAGTTTTATTTTTATTTTGACCTAGAAATTATTCAGAAAAAATACAAATTTCTAAAAATTCAACTTAAAAATATTTGTTTCTGGTTTTATTGGTTATAAATGCAATAATTTTATTTGTAAAAGTGCTATGCACATTTTTAGACTCTAAATTTGTTTGCTAACCTCAGGCTCTTTTAATTTTTAATGCTCACTCTTTTTAACCCAGTAAAAGGATGACTGCATTTTAATAGAGGAATTTAATCTAGTCATGTTTATTTGATAACTGATTATTGATATCTCAATTCTGTTTTTTTTATGATTTGTAAGAAACAGCAGTATTTTTTACTTTTCCTATCCTGTATAGCTCTTCCTTGGTCTTAAAGTGTGCTGATGCAATGCTACTCGTTCTTAGATGCTGTGGTGAGTGTTTAGCATTGCAGGGGTTATTTGTATGTAGAAGCAGAAAAATGTAGTAGTTCTTGTTCTGTTTTTTTGTTTCTTGTTCTTGTCTTCCTCTTCCTGCCCTTCCTTCCTCTCTTATCATCTATCTATCTATCTTTCTGCCTATCCCTCTCATAGTTGTGAGCTATAATAATTGCAACATCCACAACATTTCATACCTATTTTCTCAGTCAACATTCTTGGTCACAACTAACAAAATTGATTGGAAGGATATAAGGCAGCCTAAAGAATCTGTGGGAATGCTGGGGAACCAAGTATAGTTAATAAGCATGAGCCAGAATAGTCTTTGCAGTCAAGAAGCAAGGGATTAAGATGCTACTGCCTTCATTATAGGACACTTATTTCCACTTACTTCCATTACTGGAACAAACCGCTGTTCTTGTTGAACTGCTGACTTTTTCCACTGCCACCATGAGTACTATCTGGCTGTGCATCACCTCTTCAAGGTAAGTCTTGAGTGGCAGATGCTAGTTCATGTCTCCATATCCTGGAAATCTGGAGGGGATAGAGAAACTATTTGCTTTTTTGACTTTCTGCCTACCATCACTAATCACAGTGTCGGAGTTTCATTAATTAAAAAGGTTGTTTGAATGCTTTGTGAACACATAACACATTTTTATTGCATTTAAATCCTTTGCCCTACATATATATGTGTGTGTGTATTATATATATATTATATATATAATATATAGTATATATATATATATACACACACACACACACACATATATGTTGCTCCATTCTTTTACTTTGAAAATGAGAAAGGCTCCCATCTAACAACAATGTAACTTTTTTTGTACAATGCAAAATGTGGTGAAACCATTCCTAATGGGAACCAATTCAAATTTTCAACATTTTCTATGGACATTTCCAAGTTCAGAATATCTGGGTGATGTCCATTAATCGTCTAGCTCAAGTTTGTTCCATTTTTAATATTTTTCAGCTTACTTATTAAATTACAAAGTGAACTACTATAAGTAGTCAGTCCCCATATTCAGTACTAGATGAGAAGAAAAAGGAAAGAAAAATCATAATCATTTATACGTCATACATACATGGTTTTGTCCCTTCTTAGAGATATTCTTCCTTTGTGTCCTACAATGAATATGTCTGGAGGTCCAAAACCATAGAGAAATTTTTGTTTTTATGAATGAATTATTAGATTTAAGTGATGAAATGTGGTGGACTCTTGATATATGAATTCAGGTTTTCCATTTATGGGGAAAATAGTGCAATGTATGGGTTATAAGTTCAGAGTGGATTTCACATGTTGTCAGTAGTTAGCATTGTAACTGGTTTTCATCAGCCTATACATTTCTGTCTCTGTGTGTAAAGGGATTGTCAAAGAAAGGTGCAATATTGTGTGGGTTTCCATACCATCCAGTAAATCAAGAGATGATGCTGTGTGCAGAGCATAGTGAGTAAGAACAGCAAATCCAAATTCTGAATAAGTCTATATTCCAGTGAGGATAAGGAATTAATCATTTTATGTTAGAAGGTGTCAAATGCAATCTATATGCAAAATAGGTAGCTGTTATCGAAATATGGTGGCCCATAGTATGTTATGGTTACTGAAATTTTAGGCTCACTGTAGGGTTGCAGCAAGTCTGATTTTGTCTGGGGCATTCATGTTACTGAGCCCATGCATAGGCGCCTTTTTTTTTTTTTTTTACCGTAGTCTCACTATTCTTGAGTCCATTGAGTAAGCACTGTGTTGGCTGAGGAGTCTGCCTGAAACCTGAGCGTATGGCACATTTTTACCTTATTAAGAGGGATCTTCATCAGGGGCTTTCAAAAAACATTCATGTGGGAAAAAGTTTATATCTGGAAGTCATCCTTGTAGTATTTGTTCAATCTAGAAAAAAATTACATAATTTATTGAAAATTATAAAATGAATTATTAGATGTCATAAGAAGAGATTATAAATATTCTCTGTACGGAAAGAAACCTACACAAAAAATTAAATGGCTTAATGAAATAGTTAATAAAAAGCTTCAAACCATTAAAACAAAAGCAAAATAAAGAAATAAATATAATTGAGTCAAATGATTTCTTATGATTATTAAATCTAAAATACAGCCAAACCATATGCAGTTTAATTCAATTAAAATTATTCTATAAATATATAAGTGAGTTCATATTAGAAGCTTTATATAATTGAACATATTAATAGCTCAAGTAGAAAAAAATATGTTTTCCTGACATAGATATTAAAAAGTCACTTCATACAATTTTATTTCCATTTCTAATTGTAATAATGGGTTTTTAAATTAAAATTGCAATAATATATATACATATATATGTACTATATGTATATATACACACATATGCATACATACATATATATATATATTTTTTTTTGACATAATAATACTGAGTATTCAACCAAAGCCACAATCAGTTAGTTGTGAAACACAAGAGGCATTCCCACTATAAAAAATAATTAGTTAGGAAGATTCCTACTATTTATTTAACATTGTTCTTGAATTGATAGTCAATGAAATTAGGAGAAAAAATGAGAGGTTTCAAAACTTTACATGAAATAGCAGAAAATACCACTAATAAAATATTATATAATTTTATTCCTTGAAACTTTAAAATTTGCAATTGACGTAAGAAAAAAATCCATAAGATAGTCGCTATAGAACTAAAACAAAGCAAACAAAATATGTGTCTCTCCCTATAAACTATTGTTAGTCAGGCTATAATAAGAGAAAATGCCTGTTTTCAATAGCAATCATAAAAGTAAAATACCTAGAAATAAACTGAACAAGGTGTCAACCAAACCTAAATAAATATAACAGTAAAACTTTACTGATGGAAAAGAAAAGAACTTGAAACCATGGAAATAAAAACCTTATTCTTTTACTAGAGACCCTCATATTTTTATTTATTAATTAATTTTGAAATACAGTGTGAAATTAACAATAGGATTCTAAAGCACATGTGCTGGATTAACCATGCATAATTATATAAAAGGTGAATGATGGTGGGGCTAGTTTTATTAAATGTTAAAATATGTTACTGTGAAATAATAGGAAAAAATTATGTGTGTGTGTGTGTGTGTGTGTGTGTGTCTCTGTGTGTGTGTGTGTGTGTCTGTCTGTCTGTCTTGGGTTTCTGATATAAACAGTTAAAACCCTTGTAGTTTCCTAAGTGATAAGAACACTAGGATCATTTTTGTTTCTAATATTTGGGGTTTGATGCATTCCTGGCACAGAGCTCCTAAGTCCCTTGGACTTTCCTGAATGATGGGAATGTCTGTTGTTCTAATGAAGCAACTCCTGAATAGCTCCTGGATGAGGGCTGGTCACTAGAAATACCAGGCCATGATTAGCTGCTTGGAACTTTCAGCCCTGCTCCTCATCCTCCAGGAAGGGGAGATGGGCTGGAAATGGAGTTTATGATCAATTATGTCTATGTGATGAAGCAGCCTCCATAAAAGTTTCAAAGTACAGGATGTGGAGAGCTCCTGTGTTGCTGAACATATGGAAATCCTGGGAGGTCGGGGAGCCTGGCGAGGGCATGGAAACTCTGCTCCTTCTCCCATACTTCACCCTGTGCACCTCTTCCATCTGAATATTCATTGGTATTCTTTATCATATACTTTTATAATAAATCTGTAAACATAAGTGTTTTCCTGAGTTCTGTGAGCCATTCTAACAAGTTATTGAACACCAGGAGGGGACCATGGGAATCCCAATTTGTAGTGTTGGTCAGACATGCAGGTGACAACCTGGGGCTTGAGATTGGCATGTGAAGTGGGAGAGGCACAGCCTTGCGGGAGTATGTCAGAATTGAGGTAAATTGTAAGACACCCATCTCGTTTCATGGACAATTGCATGGAGGTGTGCGAACACTTCCACACATTTGGTGACCAGAAGTGTCAGAGTGAGGTATTGTGAGTGTGTGAGTAAAGGAGAAACATGCAGGTATGTGTTTTTCCTACACAGTTAACATATTTAATACAATTATGTTATACAGTGTCATTTGAATAAGATTTGAAGTAGACGAAGTTTGAGAATGTGTGGGTATCTGGGAGAAAGGACAGTCCAAGCACAAAAAAAAGGTGAGTGCCAAGACCCTGAGCCCCAAGGCGATTATGACTAAAGCTGCTATAAACGTCCATGTGCAAGTTTTTGTATGGGCATACATTTCCAACTTCTTTGGGTAAATATTAGGTTAGTGCAAAAGTAATTACGGTTTAAAAGGTTATAAACAATTACAAAACCCACCATTATTTTTGTACCAACCTAAAACCAAGGAGTACAATTGGTGGGTCCTATGGCAAAAGTATGTTTAGTTTTATAAGAAACTTCCAAACTGTCTTCCAGAGTGGCTGTGCCATTTTGCATCCTCACCATCTGTGAGTGAGAGGTCCTATTTCTCCACATCTTTGTCGGAATTTTGTGTTTTCAGTATTCTTAATTTTGGCCATTCTAATAGGTGTGCTGAAGTATTTCATTGTTGTTTTAATTTTCATTTCTCTGATGAGATATAATGTGGAGTGTCTGTTCATATGCTAATTTACCATCTATACACATATATCTTCTTTGGTGAAGTATCTGTTAAGGTCTGTGGCCTAGTTTTTAATTGGGTTGTTTCATTTCCTCTTGTTTCACTTTAAGAGTGTTTTCTATATTTTAGATAGCAGCCCTTTATGAGATGTATCTTTTGCAAATATTTTCTCCCAGTCTGTGGCTTGTCTTCTAATTCTCTCAATATTGTCTTTTGCATAGCAGAAGTTTTTAATTTTAATAAAGTCCATCTTAGGAATTATTCATTTTTTAAAGTTTATTGGGGTGACAACTGTCACAAAGTTACATAGATTTCAGGTGTAAAATTCTGTAATTGTACATCATCAATATATCACATTTTATGTTCACCACCCAGAGTTGGTTCTCTTTCCATCACCATATACTGGATCCCCCTTACCCTCATCTACCACCCCCCTCCCCCCTTACCCTCTGGTAACCACTAAACTTTGTCTGTGTCTGTGAGTTTTTGTTTCTTCATTTGTTTGTCTTGTTCTTTTGTTGTTTTCAGTTTTATATACCACATACCAGTGAAATCATATGGTTCTTGACTTTTTCTGTCTGACTTATTTCTCTCAGCATAATAATCTCAAGATCCATCCATGTTGTCACAAATGGTATTATTTAATCTTTTGTTATGGAAGAATAGTATTCCATTGTGTATATATACCTCAACTTCTTTATCAAATCGATCAATATAATACACCACATAAACAAAACAAAGGACAAAAATCATATGATTGTATCAACAGATGCAGAAAAAGCATTTGACAAGATACAACATCCATTTATGATTAAAACACTTAATAAAATGGGTATAGAAGGAAAATACCTCAACACAATGAAGGGCATATATGACAAACCCTCAGCTAATATCATAGTTAATGGTGAAAAACTTTGCTCTGTGTTCAGGAACATGACAGGGCTGTCCCCTATCACCTCTGCTTTTCAACATAGTATTGGAAGTCCTAGCGAGAGCAATGAGGCAAGAGAGAAACAAAAGGCATCGGAATTGGAATGAAGAAGTTAAATTATCACTTTTTGCAGATGACATGATGCTATATATAGAAAACCCTAAATACTCCACTAAAAATTTATTAGAAAAAATAAACAAATACAGTAAAGTTGCCGGCTATAAAATCATTATCAATTATTTCTTTGATGAATTGTGTCTTTGATATTGTATCTAAAATGACTTCACCATACCCAGAATTATCTAGGTTTTCTTCCAGGATTTTATAGTTTTGTATTTTACATTTAGGTTTGTGATCCATTTTAAGTTAAATTTTGTGAAGGATTTAATGTCTGTGTCTCTGTAACACCATGTTAGGGACAAGTGAATATCTCCCCCTTTCTTTCATCTTCAATTTATTACAGTGACACAAGTTCTATCTCTAGTTCCCTTTGTGGCTTTCATTTTTATGCTGAAGAGCTCATGTTTTTTGGGGGGACTTTCTGAACATTTGTCATTTTTACTTTTATATTTCCACTCAAAAGTTACAATTTATCTGCCTTGTAGATGCTTCTGACTGCCATTTTAGACATGGCAGTGAGAAAAGAAAATGATAAACACTTACATTTCTAAACGTTATTTCATTCTATTATTTAACATGGAATACCTGCAAGTCAAGATATATAATATGACACATTTTATTACATTAAAGTTTTCTGTATGGCAAAAAAATTAAATAAAATTATAAGAGAGACTAATTAAATATAATTGGTATTAATTAAGACAGAGGGCTAATTTGCTAAAATAATTTTTAGAAATCAATACTACTATAAACACCAAATCCCTGAGAAGAAAGGAAGGAAGGAAGGACAGACATGAACTGGCAATATATGGAGGGATAATATACTTTAGTATAACAAATGTGGTGGGGGTTTTACAATGTTTATGAAAATTTCCCTGACGTCCATTCAGTGATTTTCACACATGTATATACTTACACATGTTCATCATAGCTTTCCTGATATAGCGAAATCTGGACACACCCTAAATGATCATCAGCAGGAGCTGTAGTTATGTAGTGAAACACTGCACAGTGAGGTACAGCTCCAGAACATACTGTCATGTAAAGTAATAAGTTGCAAGCATAAAAATATAGACCAGAAAAGTGTTAAATCTACTACCATATGTGTAAGAAATTATATATGTATACAAGTAATGCATTTGTATGTGTTTGGAAAAAAAATCAAGGAAGGATTCATAAGACTGTGGATGACTATTACCTCATTCAAGTTTGGAAGTGGGAGAAAGACACTTTTTATTGTGTAGGTTTTCTTGTTTGAATTTTTTTATCACACTTTTGTATTTTCATACGTAGGAAACTGATTAGAAAAAGAAACTGCAAGACTCTAAATTTAAAACCTATCAAATGAGGTCTCTTTTCCATTCATTATTTTAGAATGTTTCATCTACAATTGCAATCTGTAATTGATGGCACAACTCAGAAGATGGTTTAGAATTGGGAGAAATTAAAAACACTGTATTATTTTCATTAGAGTGTTAGTTTTATTCATTTAAAATAAGACTTCATTCTATGAGCAATGAGCAACTATTTCATGGAGTCTTTGTTCCTGTATATTTTGGGTTTAGAAATATTGAAATATTACTGTGATTCTATTAATAAATTAGCTGCATATTTATAAACAAACTCTAATAATGCTGTAGAAAACCTGCATTGAACTGCAAATGAATCTGCAGTACTCCAGCAGTATGAGTATATGAATGTTTTCCTAAAACTATTTAACATTTATTAAAGGCTGTTATGTATAATATACTTACATCATGTGATGGTTGTTTATCATAATAGCCCCTTACTTTATTTCTTAATTCATTCATAACTTATTTATTATCTCCATTATTTTGGGAACTGTTGTAGATCTTAGATGAAGTTTTCATAAGGACCTCAAGGTCTGTGCACTGATGGAGTTGATATTTCAGTTGTTAGAACCAGTGAGCCAGAGAGAGAGATTGGGGAGACAAACCAGTGAGTGTGTGTGTGTGTGTGTGAGAGAGAGAGAGAGAGAGAGAGAGAGAGAGAGAGAGAGAGAGAACAATAGAGAACACAATTCCAAGATAATATTAAACAGACCATAGTACAAGGTGTGGTAAAAAACTATGGTGAATGCTTCTGCCGAGTGTCACTCAATGGAAAGGCAGGGTCTTCCATACAGGAAGCCATGCATCAAATGTAACAGTGTGTGACAAGTCTCAACGTGTTCAATGTAGTCAGTTAGGTGTGAACTACTGAGAGAAGGTGTCTTTTAAAATGTGCCATAAATCATGAATCACAAACAATGCATTAACATGAAATAGGCAAACAGTTTCATCCTCCATCATGACAATGCTCCAAGTCACACATCGCTTTCTGGTACAGCAATTTTTGTCAAATAAAAATGTTACTGTGTATCCTCATTTACCTTATTCACCAGATCTCGCACCATGTGACTTCTGGCTCTTCCCCAAAGTCAAAATGACCATGAAAGGTAAACATTTTGAATTGACTCAGGACATTGCGGCAGCCATGACAGAGTAACTAAAGACACTCACAAAAGAGGACTTCCAGAACTGCTTCAGAGAGCAGCAAGAATGATGGGATAAGTGTGTCCTAAGTGAGGGGGAGTGTTTTGAGGGGCAATTAATGGCAATGTGTCTTTTTCTGTAATAATTTTTTTCACCGTATTATTTAAAAGAATAATAAACATTCACCTTGTACTTAAAAAAGAGCAAAACGGGTCGATTTGAATGATGATGCTGGTGGGACTTGTGGGTGAGTTTGAGGTTGGGATCAGAGGTAGGATGTGAGGTCTTATAGTTATGACAGTTAAAGGGAAAAATACCATATGATTAATAATGTTTTAGAGCATGGAGGTTTTTATTTTCTTTATATTTATTTCTCTGTTCTCTTCAGCATATTTTCTGGGGGGGGGGTATTGGTGCCATTATCACAGAGAATTTAACAAAGTAAGAGGCTGAACTTTATTTGAAGGCTATATTGTTCTAACTTAAAGTAAATAGTAGATTCCATCAACTCAGAGAAGACAGTAATTTAATGAAAAAGCAGACTTTTACTTGAGATTGTCTATTCTCACATTCATTCATATAAAAACACTCTTTTGAAGTGTCGGTTTTCTGTGCAGCTTAGTGATATTAGATTCTCATTGATTTTGTCTTTTATGATGATAGGCTTATTTGTTTTTTTGTAATATCAAGTCATTCACTGAATCTTTTATATATTCTCAAAATTGAATTAGTTTGTATCTACTTACACATATCAGGAACCAGTACTTAAAGTGTCTGTTCCAAGTAGGCATTTAATTATCTCTTGTAAGAAATCTGTAGAAGGTTGATTGCTGGCCTTGATACAGTAGCTTAAGGAGTCTTCCTTCTGGCTTTTCATTCCATCATCATAATAGGTTGGCATTTTGCTTCTTGTCCTCAAAATGGTGGCTACATCTCCAGGCAGGAGAAGGGGACATGACAGTGCCAGAGCTATTATTATCATTTAGCAAGAAAGCAAAAACTTCCCTAGAAATCTCTTGGCAGGCTTCTGCTTCAGTCTCATTGCCTAGAACAGAGTTCCATGGATGCCCCAGCAGCACAGAGTGCTGAAGAAGCAGGAAATAAGATTGCAAATATCTTAAAACAATCTTTATATATTTCCTGAAGCTTGATACATTGGTGCTCCCAACAAAATAAAAGAACATGGGTAACGACAGATATTAAGTAGCCAGCTATGAGTATTTATATTGTAACTCATTGAAAGAAAAATAAACTTTTTTATCCAATGTATTAAAAAAAAGAAAGAATACTCTGGAGAAAGTTTTAGCCATTTGGCATTTTCCCAAAGTTGTATTATCTCTGTTAGAATTGCACTTTTCTAATTAATAGCTCATAAATGGATGATTGTCAAAATTAACTTGGGTGATAATAGTAAACCCTTGCAATTATTTTGTGTTCTGTATGCTTTACATGAAGGCATTCATTTAATCCTCACGACAGCTGTGGGAAGAAACTACTATTATTATCTCCATTTTATAGGACATTTGAGTCATGGAGATGTTAAGTAACTTGCCCATGGTCTCACAGCTAGCAATTATTGGACCACGATTGAAACTCAGGCAATTAGTCTCAGACCACCAACACTAAGGTGAATTGTGAGAAGTAATAGTGTGTGGCACCCAGTTGCTGAGAGAGGCATCTGCAGACCACCAATAAGCAAATGAGGACCTTAGTCATCCACAAGGAACCGAATTCTGGCAGCAACACTGTGAGCTTGACAGAGGACCCTCAGCTCTAATAAGGAATGGAGCCTGTTCAATACTTCAATTGCCTTATGGAATGCTGAGCAGGAACCCAGATAAATTATGCCTGGAATTCTGACCCACAGAAACTATGAGATAATATACCAGGTTTTCCCAAAAATAAGACTTATCCAGGCAATCAGCTCTAATGTGTCTTTTGGAGCAAAAATTAATATAAGACCTGGCTTTATTTTACTATAATATAAGACCGGGCCTTATCTAACCTAATCTAATCTAATCCAATCCAATCTAATCCAATCCAATCTAATCCAATCCAATCTAATCTAACCTAATCTAATCTAAAACCAGGTCTTATGTTAATTTTTGCTCCAAAATACACATTAGAGATAATGGTTTGGCTAGGTCTTATTTTTGGGGAAACACGGTATATGTGTTGTTTCAAGCTACTAAGTTTGTAGTAAATTTTTATATTCCAATGAAAACATTAATACAATATTCAAACTCTAACATTTGTACGTTATATTTTGAATGAGATAATTATTCACTTTGAGCTTTTATCATGCATTACCTCATAAAACGTAATAACATTAATAACCATGTCTAACATTAACTGAGTACTTTGCTTCATTCTAAACAACTATTCTATGCTTTTGAAAACAAATTTATTTATTTAATCCTTACAAGTATCTTGTAAACTTCTGTTATTATTCTCATTTTACAGGAGGAAACTGCAGAAAGAGTGAAGCCTGAGGCAGACTAACTTCTATAATTTAGGCAGCTAAAAAGTAACAGATCCAGGATTTGGCTCTAGACATAGGAACCCCCAGGGTCTGAGGTCATGATCATGAGATCATGACCATGATCACATCGGCCTCCACAAGTGGAGTTCGGGACATTGGTGTTCCTTTCTTAGAACATAGTCTTCAAGAGGAACTATCAGGTGGGCCCAAAATATGTTTTCCTATAAGGTAAATCAAGAAAAAAAGATCAGATGAAAAAGTTAAATTTTCTTGTAAGCAAAATGAGAATCCTTGACTGTGACTGCTGCATAATAGCCATATGAAAGGATATCAGCATGGTTTATTTTAAGGTGTACAATCTAGGCATATGCAATTTTTTTTTTTATTGTCAATCATACCTCAGTAAAGCTGGAAAAACAACAACAAATACTTTAAAAAAAAAAGAAATGGTATCAGCCTCCTTGAGAAAGCAGCAAATGGGTCCATAATTAATCGGTCATTTAAATGAATGTTAAAGAAATTTAAAAATTTGTACACATATAAAGGTATTGTTTTGCTTTGTGATGTCTAATAATTTTTATTTTATTGTACACTTTTTAAAAAAATGGATGATTACAGGAAGAACACTCAATCAAACAGCAAAAATGAAAAAAAGAATCCCCCCCCCCCAAAAAAAAAGGACAGTTCGAAGGGCCTCTAGGACAACATCAAGTGTACCAACATTCACATTATAGGAACACCAGAAGGGGAAGAGAGCGAACAAGGAATGAAAACCTATTTGAAGAAATAATGACAGAAAACTTTCCTATCCTGTCAAAAGAAAGAGACATACAAGCCCAGGAAGCACATAGAGTCCCAAACAATATAACACAAAACTTCCCACACTAAGACACATTACAATTAAAATGCCAAAGGTTAAAGACAAAGAAATAATCTTAAAAGCAGCAAGAGAAAGGCAGTTAGTTACCTATAAGAGAGCTCCCATAAGACTGTCAACTGATTTCTCAATAGAAACTTTGTAGGCCAGAAGGGATTGGCGTGAAATAGTCAAAGTGATGAAAACCAAGGACCTATAGCCAAGATGACTCTACCCAGCAAGGCTATCATTTATAATTGAAGGACAGATAAAGAGTTTCCCAGACAAGTAAAAGCAAAAAGAGTTCCTCACCACCAAACCAGTAAGTATTACAAGGAATCTTAGAAGGACTTCTTTAAGGAAAAAAAAAAAAAGAATAAAAATACGAATAATAAACTGGCAGTAACTACATATCTATCAGCAATTACTTTAAATGAAATGGAATTAAATGCTCCAATCAAAATAAAGGGTGGTTGAATGGATAAGAAAAGAAGATCCTTATGTATACTGCCTACAAGAGTCTCACTTTAGATCGAAAGACACACACAGACTGAAAGTAAAGGGATGGAAAAGATATTTCATGAAAATGGAAAAAAAAAAAAAAAAAAAAAGCTGGGTAGCAATACTTATACCAGACAAAATAGACTTTAAAACAAAGGCTATGATAAGAGACAAAGAAGGAGCCATAATTCCACTTCTGGGTAATTATCAGAAGAAACCCAAAACTCTACTTTGAAGGGATATGTGCATCCATATGTTCGTTGCAACATTTTTTTTTTTTTTACAATGGTCGAGATATGGAGGCAAGCTGGGTGGAAGAATGGAAGAATGGATAAAGAGGAGATGGTATATGTATACAAATGGAATATTGCCTGGCCATGGAAAGGAATGGGTTCTTGCTATCTGCAGTGGCCCAGATGGACCTGGAGGGAATTGTGCTGAGTGGAATATGCCATACAGAGAAAAATAGATGCAATGTGATATCACATGTGGCATCTAAAGAACAAAGTAAACAAACAAACAAAACAGAAACAGACTCATATATACAGAGAACATTTTTTGGTTGCCAGATGGGAGGGCATTGGAGGGGTCCATGAAAAAGGGGAAGGGATTAAGAAGTACAAATTATTACAAAGTTGTCATGGGGATGTAAGGTAGAGCATAGATAATATAGTCAATAATATGGTAATAACTATGTATAGTGCTAGGTGGGTACTAGACTAGTCAGGGGAATCACTTCTTAAATTATATAAATCTCTAACCACTATGCAATACACCTGAAATTAATATGAAATAATATTGAAGTTCAAATGTAATTGAAAGATTAAAAAGGGAGGAAGGTAAAGGGGAATAAAAGGTATAAATTTCCAGGTATAAAACAAATAAGTCATGGGAATGTAATTACAGCATAGGGAATATTGTCAATTTTGTGATAGCATGGTACTGTGTCAGATGGTTGCTGAACGTATCATGGTGATCACTTCTCTAGGTATAGAAATGTTGAATAACTATGGTATACACCTTAAACTAATATAATATTCTATGTTAGCTATATTTTAATAAAAACCTTAAAAATAAAGACACCTCATGCATTTAAGGAAAGAGACTTCTCAGAATATAAGAACAATACTTGTTTACGACAATATTAAAATATTTAACAATTGCAATACAAATTTCTTTTTTTTTAACTTTGCTTTTACCCTTTTACATAATTGACATAACTTGCGCACTTTGTATGTTGTTTCTTTTTTAAAAAGGGATAAAAAAAAAAAAAAAGGTAGTTTTGCTCTGGGAAATTGAAATTTGGAGGCGTATTTAACCTGCCAGAGCTGTGCTATCTGTTTTCATGAAGCCATTCATAATGCCTATAAGAGTAATCTCCATTATAAAGAAGATGAGCAACTGCATCAAAATGAAGACAAAATGGTGCAATATATATAAAAAAGGCATTATAATCACGTACTGTCATTGAAGACTCTTGTACTCTATGGCCCCTGGAATGGAGAAAAGTAAACTGTTTCTAAAAATGAGCCACAGATAATGCACACAAGTTAAGAACCTACACTGAATTGGCCAATCTCAGAATAGATCCACTAGGTTTAATCTCATTCTCTTTGATGATTTAAGTAAATGAATCATATGCTTATTGGGGGTGGATTAGAGAAAGAGAGGCATGTGAAAGGGAAAGTTCAGTGCAACTGAAGGCACAAATCCAGCGTGGAGGGATGAAAATAAGATTCACGCAAGAAGGGGAACCATGTCTAAACAGTTATAATAGGATTTCTTAAGTTGTGCTATGAAAACTTGAGAGAGAGAGAGAAAGAGAAAGAGAAAGACAGAGAGAGAGAGAATCAAATGATGAACAACATGGAATGAAATATATGAAACTTACTTGGTTAAGAAAGTTAAATGTGTTCAGGAATAAATACATGCTCAGAAGAAGGTGTCTCATATTATCTTTAATAATATGGTTGTTTAAAAATCCCAGGAATTTAGATCTGAGAGGTACCAAGGGGGTAGAAAAAGATAATCAGAGGTTCTATTTAAACAAGGTATTTCATAAGCTCATGAGTATTTCATTCTTATTGATATCTGAAATAATGTAATGAAAGTCTCTTCTAAGAAATAATTCCTTTGGCTTTTCAGTGTGTTGGTTACTAATATATATATCATGTCATAGGAAGTGTAAGGTGCCTCCATATCATAAAATCTCAACTATGTGGACAACAAATTAGAGTTGCTTTGCAACTTTTCTTTTATCCTATTTAGCTTTAGCATTTTGTCTACAGATATTTTTCTTTTAGTTAATCATTTTCTCAGCAAGCCAGAGAAAACATATTCTTTTCTTGAGGATTTTATTGCTATTAATTCAAAGTGATACAGCATAAGAAACATATTTTTAGTTTATGAAAATATGCTTGACATTGAAGTTTGGAAAGGAATGCTCTGCAATAGTAAATAAACTGATTTATTCTGTCATTGAAGATATGAAGAAGCGATATACATAGAACATCCAACTCATTTTTACTATGTTTTTGGTTGTCTTTTTTTTTAAGTAGGAAAAAATAGCAATCCTGAGACGTTTCTTATAACTATCAAAGAGAGTCCTGTGTTCATGTTCTAGAGAACAATAAAGGATAGCACAAGCTCAAATTAAAAAGGAAATCATTATTTTAAGAATACCACAATGTTATTATTATATAAAAACGGTAGATTTTTGTGAAACTAGTCTAATTTTATTATTGTTTCTCTTTTAAATTAGTGTGTTATATAACTTAACCAACATTGGGAAAATCATTTAATTATTGTTAATCTTTTTTAAAGAAAAAAATGTCCTCAAGACGTTAATTTTCTATTATAGAATACCTTAATATAAGTTGAGGAATAGACCATTTCAGTATGCTGAGATCTTTCAAGTATATGTAAGTTTCTGAAATGTTAACAGTGCTTTTGCAGTTAATATTTCTAGTACTCTGGTTCCTTTTTTAAAAATGCAAATGTTTCTCTTAAACAAATGTATAAAGTCTTTTTCTTGAAAGTTGTCTTCTGTAATTAACGTAAGAGACAGGAGACTAAACAATCTTTTAAAGGAAATAATATTGTCCAAAGGATAAAGTATAAGCTGAATCTCAGGAGACAGCAGTGCTAGAATACTTTCAAGCTCAAAGCTATAATATATCTAACTGGAAAATGACACAATAATCAAATAAAAAGCATGTGTGCTTCCATTATAAGACAGAATTCAAGGAGTAGTGAGAAGGCTATAAAGACATAAAATATATATATAGTATCAACTAGCTGCCGTTGTATCAAAAGCAATCCTGTCTGTAGCAATTTTTAAGTCAACTTACAAATGAAATACTGAAAAATTCACTCAGTGACATTAAAGGTAACATGTAATTAGCAAGTGTAGAATTCAGTCAGAAGATTGATCTGTTGTGAGACAAGTTAAGCTTTCACTCTAGATGTCGGTAGTCTCTTTAATTTTTGGATATCAACAGGATTCTGGTAAGAAACTAGAAAAGTAGGAAGGGAAAGGATATTTGAGTGATAATATTCTTCTAATTTAGGACTAAATGATTATTTTGATCCTAGAACTCAGAGAGCTTCTTCTAAATAGTTGTCCTTGTAATCAATATAAGCACATCACCTGAGTATGATCCAGGGTTACTGCAAAAGGTAGTTGGAGTTGTTAGCTATATTCTGCATATCATCAAATTGTACAGTAGCAACAGGAAAATAAACATAGTAGAGAGATTATCAGCAATTATTAAATTAGTAAAGAAAGAAAAGGTGTATTTTCTTGACTCAACTTTGAGTAGATGTAGAAAAACTACTGACATTTTTTTCACTAGTATTTTCTTATAGAAATTATAAGCAGATTAATGTTGAAATACATCAAATTTATATATAGTATTTTACTTTTCTCTTAAAATAAGTTACGATTTGCAAGAAAAGAATTACATATATATTATGTATATATAATTACATATATATAATGCATATATACAATTTTACATAATGTATATATGTATACATCCTCTTCAGGCCCCAATCCCAATAATCTGTTATGTCTTTGAAAAGCAGTGAGATTGGGCTATGCCTGTGCTTTTTTGAGAAAACTCTTATAGGAAGAATCCATTTTATTTTACAGATCTAGTTCACTAAATGTAATAAAACTCTGATGGTAAATGAAAATGGCTACTTCAGTTCCTCAAGTTGGTAGGCAATTTCTTTTCCCAATTTATAATGCCCTGTAGTCCTACAATTTCTTTTTCTGATCACAGATATGATCAAATATGTATGCTCTATTGTTGGCTAGTAGCCGCCAACATAAGCTAACATTGTGAATGAAAGTCTCAACGGGAAACATGGGCACCAGTGTTGATAACCAAGCTGTACATCTGCATGATATTTAGGCTGCAATTAAAGTCTTCAGAGGAGTTATTACTGTGCTGTGTATTTTTTTAGTAGGATATTTTTATTACAGAATGCACTTATTAGGCAAAGTATATATTAAGAACCTGAAAAAGCCCAGAAATAATGTAGAAAAGAAAATCAATATGACTGGGCATAAGGTTCTGCAGGAATACAAAATATATTGCATTTTGCAATTTTACCACAAAAACTGTATTGGCTTTTTATTCATTCAATAGTATGTATTGAGCCATTTTTCTGTGCGAGGTAAAAGATATACAAATTATGCAAGATAGAAGTGGTCCCTGTTCTTGGGAAGCTTAGTGTCTAGAAGAAATAGTCAGTAAGAGTAAACATTGCAAAGTGTAAAATTAGTATGGCAAAGCATCACAGGTGCACAGTGAAATCTTTGGGTAGGAATGATGGGATCAGGCAATGAAGACTTACTAATGAAAAGAGGTATCAAAATTAGGTATACATTTAAAGAATTAGCAAACAAATTATCCAAGAGAAAAAGTGGAGAGAAATCTACTAGGTAGAGTAATGGCATCTGCAGAAGCCTTAAAATAAGAGATAACATGGAACATGAAAGTCATAAAAAGAAGTCTAATATGATTGAAAATCAAGTTAGGGAAGAAGAGAGCAGTAGGCTTGCTGTCTGGTCCCTCCTCCAGAAGTTTATTTCCTGCGACCAATCATATCCTTCCTACCTGCTGATCTTCTACATTCCTGCATCACCAATGTGGTCTCTCTGGTCTTCTTTCCCTTTCCCTAATCTTTCTTCTGAGTACCCAATGGAAGGCCAAGGAAAACGTCTTATAGAAGTGTAATCTCTCCTGTGTCTAGGATTGCAGCGTATTCTATTAGGTTGGTGCAAAAGTACTTGCGTTTTTTGCAATTATTTTTAAACTTTTAAACCGCAATTACTTTTGCACCAACCTAATAGCTAACCCACATTTGATCTTCAGCAAATTATTCCATTTCTTCATACCCTTGTATGTTGACTCTGTTCATTGTCTGATTTGTCTTTAAAGGGTTCTTTCCCTTTGAAATTTAGATTACGTAGTTGCCTTACCATCTCAGTTCTGTGATGGACACAATAACAATTATGATCTTGTTATTTATCCAAGTTTTCTCACTGTTACAGTGGAAAGTTAACCTACTTTGGTGCTTTCTACATTCTAAATGGATGGAGAAGACTAGATATATGCTTTTAAGAATATTAGCCTAGTATGGTGTGGGAAGTGAACTATGTAAGGTGAAACATTTGGAACTAAGGAGAGAAATTATTTGTGTGATGCTGTAACACAGGTAAGATTTTATGGTAGTCTAGACCAGAGTCATACTACTAGTGGTGGGAATAGTATGCATGAATTCAAGAGAGATTTAGGAGACAGAAATGACAAGGTTTAGGAATTAATTAGAGGTATGACAGATGGAAAAGTCAAAGATGATTTCCAGGGTTCTGGATTATGCATAAAGGAGAATTTTGAGCTACTGGATCTTTTTCTTGTTTTTCTCTTCTTGATTTTCATCTTTTGCAATCACAATTGATATTACTATATTTTAATTAATATATTAGTATCAAAGAAAATCTTAATTTGTCAGTTCAATCAAAAATATATATGTTTATGTTGTCAATTCAAGTGCATAGTGGTGATTCTTTTTCTTTTTTTTTTTTCAAATTATATACTCCTAGTCACTTCTTTTATTCAGATAGAGGAGTTCACCAAGTTGTTTAGGGTTTTTTGTGTTATGCTTTTTCTGTTTCTGGAAGACATCAGACTTTGATGCCATAATCTAAGTTGGAAACTCAAATAGAAGTCTTGGCATTTATTTGGAAAACTCAATCTTTCTACAACTGAGCTTAGAAACAAACTACATTTTCATGTGGACAGTTTAGTTTTATTCCAAGACTGGTACACTTGACTTGTGATATAGATAGGTGCCTTATAAATTCTTCTTAAAAATCTTTCTGTCTTTAAAGATGTTATAATACTTGATTCAAAAGTAACAGGTATTTATCATCAGTTCTAATATTAATTTCCTTTTAAACTGATTTAGACTTGTTCTGCAAATCTGTGAGCTGGGAAAACAACTATTTACTCTGTCTCATAAGATCAAAAATACACAATACCCAAGCATTATCTTGAGTTCCGGATTTTTTTTTGACATGGATATACTTACTTAGGTCCCTCCTGTAACAGAGGAAAGTTCTTGGCCTCTCTGACTCCAAGCCTGCTTTTGCTTAGAAGTTCAATAGCTTCTGCTTAGTCTTGCACATAGGCATTCTAATCATTAGAGATATTCTGCTTGTGTTTGAATTTCACAAAAACAGCTCCTTACCAGAAAGTACCTCTTTCAAAGAGTGTAATTTTCTTATAAGGGAAGTGTATATTTCTTATCAAAGATGTGCAGGAACCTTGTTTCCAGACTCATATCAAGTAGGGTCAACAGACTAAGCCCAATCTTCCTCAGATCCCTGCTGGCGCCCAGATGTGTGTGGTCATCAATCACCTCTTGTCCCTCCCATTTCCCCTTCCCTTGACATTAAAGAAGCCTGAACTCTGGACTTTCTTAAGATTGTATGAGACACCACCAGGTCTCTAATCTTCTCAGTTGGTGCCTTCTCAAACCAGACACCTTTGATGTTTATTTGGCCTTTCAAAGAATCGGGCACATGGGATTTGGACTGGTAACACTCCAAAGGGTGGCATAGATATTGATGACTGTCTGGGCAGCGCTGAGGAATATGGCTGTTCACAGCCATGCAGTGTGTCTGAAAGAAACTTCAACCAGCTCAGAACATGTTGTCCTCATGCAGAGCAGGTGTTACTCAGACAAAAGTGGTGAAAGGAAACATGAAAAGCTGATTTATTAAATTAGTTCAGAAAATTTAACACCGAAATATTATTCTGAAGTAGCTGCTTGTTTATTCCTATCCTGTTTTCAAATGAAACACATTCTCAGAAGACAAAACTTAAGAAAAGAAATATTTTATTAGCTTAGCTGGCATGTAAGTCCAACATTCTTTTCTTCATCTCTCCTGTTATCTTTCATCATCCCAGTTTATCCTAAGTTTGAAATGAAGTATGGGAAATTTACTTTCGCCATGCTGTACTCTGGTTCAGTCTTGGTTTCTCGAGGGGATGGGACATTGGAACATACCTTTTATAGAAGTGAGAGGACTCCTCCAAATTTTCCTTAAACATCAGTTTAAATCATATTGTAAAATTCTAGAAGTTGTGATTACAAAAGTCTAAGTTACCAATGGAAAAATAAGGGATGTTAGAGAAGAATATACCAGCTGGAAATCATAAAACTTAGTCTTTGAAATTTATATATTGCAAGGATTTTTTAAAGAGATGGCTACAAACATAATATTTGGTAAGGTAGGATTAAAATAAAAATCTGTTAAAAAGAAAACACCAGGCCCTAAACAGTGTCAGTTGTTCTAAAGGTCATAGTACCAAACCTAGATTTAATACTTTACCTGATTGTCATTTTAACCTCTCCCAGAAACATAATCTTGATAACTATATTTGGAATTTTCTGATTAAGGACTAATGAGGTAATCTGTAACATGGGCCGTTTCCGATACCCATGAAGTGAAGAGGCAATCTGCTTGATGAAGCAATTCCTGTTCTCTCCTGCCCACCCAAAGATTTCCAAGCCTAAGAATTATCCTTTTTTTCTCCTTTGTTAATAGCTTCCTTGCCCCACCCTTATTTTCTACAAAATCCTTCCATTTTGTTCAAACTCTTGGAACACCTTTGTAATTGGGATGCTTCCAGATTCATGAATCAATTAATAGAGACAATTACATCTTCAAATTGACTTAGTTGAATTTGGTTTTTAACAATACTTTACTGTTAAAACAAGGATAAGAAGATGATGAGAAAGAAATTACATTCTTTCTAGGTTCTTTGGCTGGTCTAATAATTACATTGATACAAAACAGATTAACAGGAGGAAAATAAACAGAAGTTTAATAACGAGTATACATCGGAGAGGCCCAGGAAAACTGAGTAACCCCTGAAATGGCCAAAACCATCACCTTAATTACCATCCTCAGCTAAAGACAAAACAATATGATATGTTGGGGGTAGGGAGAGTCAGTCTTTTGAGTTTACCAGAAAAAGCCCAGCAAACAATGGGAAGTTGAGTATGCAGATTTAAGTCTTTGTCCTCTCCATTGATAAGAGTTTCTAGAGATTGAGTCATTCCCCCTCTTCATGATACAGCAAGGGAGACACCCTATAAATGGAGTAGATGTTTCTTACAAAGGGTAACTTTTATTTAGTTTTCAGAGCTTCTCCCATGTCTGCTGTTTTCTAAAAATAACCAGCCTAAAACTTTCCTTATGCGAAGGAGACATATTTTGGGGTGGCAAATTCTGCTCCCCTAAAAAGGCATAAATATTTCTTAGAAACTTGACTTTTGTTATCTCTCCATTTTGTGGTTCACTCACATAAAATGAGAATCCAACTAATTAAAGATTAAATGAGTATTCGATATATAACGGTTCAAAATGTTAAAAAACAAAATAAAACAAACAAACAAACAAACAAACAAAAACACAGGAAGAAAAAGCCAAAAGGTGTAAAAAATACATTTCGTCTTTCTTTTACTTTTATGGGATTCTTAATCTCACTCAGCTGTCAATCATTCTCATTATTTTGGACACATTCTTCAAGCAATCTAAATTGTTCCCACAGTAGCAGCAAAACCAAATAAACAGTCAAACACTGAAAAGCCTGTGATTTCACCAGAGACTTTAAACAATAGAGTAGCCCAGAAATTTCCTATTAAGAGGAAAGGGGTAGGAAACCACAATGACAGCTTTATCCATAGAAGGAAAATATGCTCTGTAGTTTTTCCTAAATGTGCCCCATCAAAAACAAAATATCTTAACAACCCCAAATAAATAATAACAACAATGAAAATCTTGCTACATACCAGATAAGAACTGTATTATAACAGCTAAAAAGTTGTATTTTGAAATGCAATGTAGCTCATTTAGGTTAATTATATGAATATAATTATACTGGGGGTACCAAAAAATGTATACAAGTGGACACTTTGGTCAATGTTGCTCAAGCAGTAGTTCACCATAATCAGAAGTGTCTGGACACTGATGGTAACCACTTTGAGCACCTCTTGTAATTGCAGAAGTCAAACGTGACTTGTATTCATCTTTTGAGTATTACTATTGAGTATTACTATTATATATTGAGTATTACTATATATTATTGAGTATTACTATTGTGCTACAGTTTTTCCCTTTCTTTGAGTATATATTGACTATTACTATTGTAGTACAATTTTTCCCTTTCTTAAAGTGTGTATACATTTTTTTTGTACCCTCTGTATATATGATGTAATTTTTTAAATAGTTGTGAAACTTAGATTTCTTTCCAATAAATTATGGTGGCTTTCTTCATACTTACTTTATAATTGAATTTTCTTTTTGATGCTATTAAATACTTTTGGGATTTTTAAATTTTGATGCAGCAAAATCCAGATAGCACAATCTCAAATATTGTTGTTTATGTAATTAGTTTTTAAACAAAATTCTAACTGACAGTGATCAATCTCTTTCAATCCCAGTATCAGATGAAAAAGCAATCAAAATTCTGTGTCAAAATATGTTTTCTTCTCGAACACAAGATTCAAGTTTGTTTATATTGACTTTTAAAGTGTTGATTAACAAGTTGAGAATAGAACAGCAGTGGTAAGAATCACAAGGCTGCTTTCTACTTAGAACTTATAAAAAAATGGTAAATATTGTCATTATTTACCTATGAGAGAAAAGAAACCAAATGAAGATATAACGAAGGCTATACACAATAGCTACGACTATAATGGAAATCAATGTGGTGTAATTTATTCTGTATCAGATTATGAAGACAGAGCATTCTGAAGCAGAAAACAATAAAAAGTAGATATTGACTTTAAAAAAAAATATACAGTGTGAGATAGCTAAATAGTGATTAAAGGGAAAAAATGATTAAAACTCAAACATTGTTAAAGAGTTAATAGTAAAAATCCTTGAAATACTGTGGAAGGAATTTCTTTTCAGTTAATTGTTTGCATATAATCAGATTGGAAGCATAATAAGAATATTTGCTAGGTATTTAGCGAGCCACTGTAGTTGATCATCTAAATGAAGACTTCTATATTTGGAGGGAATTATTCCAAATTGATTCAAGAAAGAGTTCACAGGGTATGGTTTTTGACAGTTATGAAAAAATTCTAGAGCACCAGTTTAGGAACATTTTCCCCTTGTGTAAAGGTATCTGCTATTTTGCTTAGTTTGTGGTAAGTAATCTGCATAAATCTATAATGTAGCTGTCAGATTCTTTTCTTTTTTTTTTTTTTGAGCATTATAATGCTAATAGAGAAGTGAAAAACAGAATTTAAAATATCTTTTTAGGCCCAATACCACTACACTTGACATCTGTATACTCTCTGTGATAAATATAGCATCAGCTTTCCTATGCTAGTGCTTTCATAATCTTAACATTTGAGCATTAGTGCTACACGGTATGTGCACAGGACAATCATATTTTACTAATGGAAGTTAGAGAGAGTTTTTTACTGTGTGAGGCATTCTCCTTTCATTTGAATGAGTTGGAACTGATAGTGGATAAATTCTTGAATTGATATTTGAAAATTTATAAGCATCATTTGCCAATCATTTCCTCAGTTTCTTTCATCTAAAAGTCTCCAGTGAAAACATTGTAGTTAAAGTGAAACTGTGATATGGAAATATTGACTTAAAAAAAATACCTTATCAACTCTTTAAACTATTTACAATTTTCAGAGTAGAAAAAACTCTCAAATAGTTCATCCCAAAGACATGAATCTATGAGGATCTTTTTGGCTGCTCATCATTTTGGGAAAGCATTGGTGACCATAAACAGAAGTTTGTCTTTCACAATTGTAAAATTTATTTATACTCAAAGCAATATAAGAAGCAATTATTTCCAAATTCTGGAGAAATACAAAACAAACAAACAAAACAAACATACAAGCCAATGAACTGTAAGCTTTATTATCGTTATTTCATCTTATGTCGTAACAAGGAACCCTTAGGCCAACAAGTTTAGAGCAAGTAGTCATATAGCTAAACAGTTTCTAGAGCATCCAATTAGAAATTAAGTATTTTCTTTGCACATTTATTTTTCTTGTTTAAAATAGAATTTTATCTACAAAAGGACTATAGGCTGTGTCCTTTATGTGTCCATAAATATGTTAGATTGACGTAAGAAGGCAGCCAAGCTGTTAATGAATTCTACAGAATGCCAAGGAAAATGTGAGGCAGCACAATTCAAAAGCAATTCTTAAGAGAGTATCTGAAAAGCCACCTTCCTTCCTGTTGACAAGGAAGATGTTAGCATACTGTAAAAAAATGGAAATTTCACAGGAGAAGAATACCTTATATAGAAAGAAAGCTGTAAACAAAAGCTAGTATACAGTCAGGGGATAGAGGGCCTGAGTGTTTTCGCTCCTCAAGTAAGGACCCTCATTCATAATATATCATACCGAAGTTGCCAATTCACCCCAAACTGGAAAGAAGTGGATTTTAAGATGATCTTTCTGCCTCTTTGACTCTGTCTCTCTATCTCTCTCATACACTAACGCACATACACACAGACACACACAACTACCAAAACTGAATTTCTAAAAATCCCAAATGCTCGTAACAACAACAGCAACAAGCAAACAAACAAACAGAAAATTCAAGACATCTCTATGTATACATGGGGGTTGGATAGGATAGCTAGGTATATACCTCAGTAAACATGTAATAGTGTATTTGATACTATTTTTCTCCTAGTACCTTTTAAAATGATTATTCATTTTCTTTTGAGGTGAAATTTGTTTACAGTGGTATTCACAGATATTAGGTGTAAAATTCTATGAGTTTTGAAAAATGTATCCATCTTGTCATCAAGATAAAGAACATTTCCTCCATGCTAGAAATTTAGCTCACATCTCCTTCCAGTCAATCTGTCCCCCTAGAAACTACCACTCTTCTGACTTGTATCAGAAGTTTCTATTAGGAATTCATGGAGAAAGCTTGTCCTATGAAAATTATAACAGTAAGATTAAGTGCACTGAATCATGGACAGTTCTGGTGAGGATCGCTTGATATTGTTATCACATGCCAGGGGACAACCTGATCTTTTCCTGATTGTTTTTTATACGAAGCCTGGAAGCATGACTGACTGTACTCTACACACTTACCAGGGCAAACTGTCATGAATGATACTAATATATTAATGACATTTTCACCATGTAAGCCATCACAACTATTGGCCTTATGTCTGTAGTTAAACAGAATGATGAATAAGCAATAGAAGAAACAACATTATTCTGTGGGTCCCAGAGAGAGAGAGAGATACAGAGAATGAGAACTTCTCATATTATTAGAATAACCTAAACAGGTGGAATTCAATGAAGTGACATTGCTGAAGGCAATTAATAATAACATGAACAAAAATTAATAAAGTCACATAAAGAGATCTGATTATAGTATAAAAAAATTATTTCTGGAATGTAAAATTTGATTTTCAAATTAAAAACCCAGTAGATAAAATGGTGAAGATATTTACTCTTGAGATGTGAGTTAACGAAGTGCCCAATATAGAAGCCAGTACTCTATCATCAGCAATAAAATTGGAAACCAAAAAAAAAAAAAAAAAAAGAAAAGAAAAGGGAAAAAGAAATGAAAATGCCCTTAAGAGACTCAGTGGTCTATGCTTGGGCTATCTTGCTGGGAAGGGCATAAATGGAGAAGGAATATTGCTAGGTATCACCCTGATGACATAGGCTAAACATGTGAAATGTATCCAAGCAGAAGTTAGCTTAATGAATGAGCATCAGCAATAGTTGGTGAGAGGACATAAAGATAACCATGACCTTCTACAAAGTGTCCCTAAGCACCACTGTTTAAAGTGAAGATACTTTTGAGTGAAACAGGGAGGGACTAGTTTGAATTTCTCAAATTTTTTGTTTCGTTTGTTTTTTTACTGTAGAATTCATTGTTGAAATAAGATGTTTTATGTAGGGGTGAACAAAGTGGATGAATCACAGCCATTCTGACATTTCCTCATCTTATGGTCTTTGGTGGTGAATTTCAGGGACACTCTCTGGATACATGTCTTATGTCATCCTTTAAGTTTCTAAGCTCTTTTAAAACAGAAAAAAACAAACAAAATAGATATTTGTCATAGCAGTTTGATTCAAAGTGGAGAACTGACCTAAAAGGAACCCATTTGGGGGCTGTCCTGAGCAAATCTGTTGTGTCAACTGTTTTGTTTCACAATTACACTGCGTTCGCAATGACAGCTAAAGACACAGAGACTGGAATGAGCAGAGAGACTGACCTAAAAGGCCACAGGGCAGGGATGTTGAACATGAGCAAAAAGAAAAAGCTAAGTAAGCTAGTCAAAGGGGAGAGGAGAGTGGCGTGAATGCACATACACACAGACAAAGGAGGCAGACACCATGTGGACCCTCTCCCTGATGGAGGGCAGGGGAGCCCCCAATTCCAGTGCTGTTTCTGTTCCTTAAGTTCAGCTTGCAGCAGACCTGACATTTCCATGCTTTGGAAGATCTTAGATGTCTGCTTTCATACATACAAAACTTACCTTTCCTTCACCAGAGTTTAGTGAGGTTTCGTTTCTTGTAACTGAAAGCTTCTATACTAAAAAAAGGAAGGAAAAAAAAAGAAAGATATGAATTCAGTGAGCAATAGCATCTGGAAAATTTGCGACACTGGTTAAGGTATCATGACTGGGGAGATGGAATCGAGACTTCTTCACCCAGGAAGAAAGCTGTCAGTTCATAGATGTGTGATAGGAAAACTGTGAATATAATCATTTAGAATCCAGAGGGTATAACTACTCAGGGAGAAGAATTGGGGGGATTTAGAAAAATATCAGTTTGGTGATATTTATTTTTATTCTGTGGTTACTCCTTATAGCTATCAGACACTGAGAAAACAGATAACACTCCTGCTTGGGGCTGCTCGACTGGAAGCAGATCATGAAAAATTAAAATAATTACATAAAATTGCTTTGCAAAGCCATTTCTACTGGTTGCTAGCACTCTGTGACCGTTGAGGTTCAGGTACAAAAATGCATCTTGCCAATTGAAGCTGATATTTCAAATGTGCTGTGTTTCAGGTTAACGTTAACGTTGAAAAGCAGCAATGAAAGAAAAAAAAAAATCCCAGCAATAGCAATTGAGTCTCTGGAATGGGCAGGATTCCCTGTTTTGGGGAAACTCTTCTTGGGGAGTCTTCCTTGGGAGGCATATGTGTGGGCTGCCAGGCTGCAAATCCATACAGACTCCATCATCTAGAGTCAGCTGAGGTTGTTAATAAAATTTAGTTAGGTGCTTGATAAATGGGGTGACAGGAAATACTTCCATATCTTGATTTGCCGTTTAACAAATAAAATCCCCAAGGGTAAAGTATAACCAGTGCTACAACAATTTTATCACCAGCAAATCTTAAAGAGGGCCTTGTGCCTGACACAAAGCTGCATGGCAGTGAGTCCCAGACTCTCAGGTAGTGTCTGGCACTGAGTTGAAAGGCCTGGGATGAGGACACAGATTGCTGCAGCTATAAGACCCCACTCTATGGGGCAAACTTTCCACTTCCCTTCTCAGGACTGATTCTCAGGAGCAATGGAAAGATTCCACTCCCCTGCCTCAGATGACTAAAGAGGGATTCCTCCAGAGACTAGCAAAAACACATCAGCTGATCTATTATGGAAATAATTATGTGCATGTAGTGTGGTCAATTCACAGTATTTTCCCGAAAGGACTTGCTGATTTGGAGCTGGGATGGCAATGCTAAAAATTGATGCAAACTGGACAGGCAGAGAAGCTCTTAAGTGGGGAGAGGAGAATAGAGCAGATTTACTGAGAAAATCAGAGCAGAGGAAATACTGTGGAGGAGGACAGAATATCTAGTCCCTGTTCTGTGGTAGCACCCCTTTTCCAGTTCTCAGGAAGCCTGCTTTGCCTTTGGATTCCACGGTATCTCCAGCTATGCCTCCTTTTCAGTTAAGCTATGTTGAAAGGGATTCTGTTCCTTACATTTAAAAGAGACCTGGCTAGAAGAGTTAGAGGTTTCATAATAACTTCCTTTATTGTCTTATTCCAGACTCCTGGCCGTTCCATCGTAATTGCTTCTGCCTCTCCTCTTTCAAGTCTTTCTATTTCCTTGAGAACTTTTGGAAATAGAACCAAATGCAGTAGTTCATAGACGACAGATGTACAGATCGCCCAAGGACTTCCACTGCCCCACTCCAGGGCTTCTGTGTATGAAACCTGAAATTACTTCAGTGCCGTTGGTTCACTCTATCCTCTTTCCTGCGCATTTTGACATTTTAGGTATTTCCTTAGTTTTCCCTGACACTTCAAAAACAACTTGCCATTGATTTCTTTCATTAGTTATGTCCCCCAAACCCATGTGACACTCGAAGCCTGTTTCTGAGCACCACGTATTCAAATATAACAGCTGCCAAGCTGCAGGGGCAGGTCGTGACCAGACGACCTCCTTTCATTTCCTGCCTCTATGCAGTAAACATTATCCTGCCACAAAGCTGAGAAGCTTCTCGTATCATGCCACCTCCTGAGAAGGCACAATTTGAAACTGCCATCGTGGGGAACAGGAGAAACAGACTCTGGTGACTGGGGACTATTCACTATTAATAGCTTAACAGAGGGTAATGGCAGGTATCAGTGCAGTATAATGACTATTTATTATGTGCTGCTTGTAACTAAAGGCACTTGTTATCATTTATGTGAAGATCATCTTTGGAAAAGCAATAAAAGAGCAGCTTATGCATAACAAAGCAGCAAAGTTAGACCTGATAAGCTTATTATTAAGCTAGTAATTTAATATTTATGTAGTGTATTTCAGTGATTTTATTTTAGTGTGCAGCTCTAGTGAAGTAATACTACTTTGTGTCAGATATGGAGTTCAGGGCTTCTGTGATTTTCAAATGCATTTTAAAATTACAAATCGTTTCTTATGAGGTCATCTTTTAAGAGATTTTAAAACCGAGCCCTACTGATGGACACAGCAGTGGCTGGAAGGAACAGAACAGGAAGCGTTTCTTTTTAAACTCATCCTGGCAGTGTTTTAAGGAAAAGTTTCAGGTTGATCGGTTTCCTGATCAAGACATTTATTCTCATGAAATAATAAAAAAATATTCTGCTTGCAAACCAGCTCTGCTTGTGTTAGGTTGGTTACCTACATTAGGAGACTTGATTTATTTCTACAACCCGGAAGATGCAGAAGAAAGGAAAGGAGAGCAAACAGAGGGACATTTTTAAAATGAGTCAATCAATCAGAAAAGAACTTGAGAAAAGAAGGAGATACCTGGTCATTTATAAAGGTCAATTCCTACATGATCTCGGCAAGTCCAGAACATTTATTTGAGATCATTTCATGTCTGTCCCTGAGCTTCCAGAGAATATCTTTTGTTAAATGTCTCTTATCCCCTCAGTTTATTTTCAATTGTTTTTTTACATCAAGAAAATGTTTCCAATTTAATTTGAAAGTCATTGATTAGAAGTTTTTTGTTTTCATGTTTGTGTAATTTTTCAAAAATGGTTAACATAGAAAACATGTTATGGAGAGAAAACAAGTAGAGAGATAGCTTAACTGGATGGGTATGTTAAAAGCTTTTGTTCCATTTGACAGCAACTTTCAAGTTCTCAAAACTTAAAAAAAATATTTAGCAAGCACATATATGTGGGTATATATGTATGTGTGTGTGTGTGTACACACATACAGTCGGCAATAAAGTTTGTGAACTCATCCTAGAAAAAGTGCTACATACCTCTTTGCTAAATATCACTATGGTCACCTCGAGGTACTTGGGAAGGTTTGCACCGATGCCAGTGCCTAGTCCATCCTTCAAAACAATTTTGGGACTCTTTCTGGAATGGCCATCAGACCTGTTGTCGTATTACCCTTGATGTCCTGAATGTCATCCAAATGCCTTCCTTTCAATATTCCTTTTATCTTCGGGTAAAGAAATAAGTCATTGGGGGCCAGGTCAGGTGAGTAGAGAGGGTGTTCCAATACAATGATTTGTTTTCTGGCTAAAAGCTCCCTCACAGACAATGCCGTGTGAGCTGGTGCATTGTCATGATGCAAGAGCCATGAATTGTTGGCGAAAATTTCAGGTCATTTTCATCTAACTTTTTCATGCAGTCTCTACAGTACTTCCAAATAGTAAACTTGGTTAACTGTTTGTCAAGTTGGTAAAAATTCATAATAAATAATCCCTCTGATATCAAAAACGATTAGCAACATCGTTGCAACAATTTCGCTAACTTAATTGTAGGACCTCGTGTGTGTGTGTGTGTGTGTGTGTGTGTGTGTGTGTCTACACTCACACAGTCGGCAATAAAGTTTGTGAACTCATCCTAGAAAAAGTGCTACATACCTCTTTGCTAAATATCACTATGGTCACCTCGAGGTACTTGGGAAGGTTTGCACCGATGCCAGTGCCTAGTCCATCCTTCAAAACAATTTTGGGACTCTTTCTGGAATGGCCATCAGACCTGTTGTCGTATTACCCTTGATGTCCTGAATGTCATCCAAATGCCTTCCTTTCAATATTCCTTTTATCTTCGGGTAAAGAAATAAGTCATTGGGGGCCAGGTCAGGTGAGTAGAGAGGGTGTTCCAATACAATGATTTGTTTTCTGGCTAAAAGCTCCCTCACAGACAATGCCGTGTGAGCTGGTGCATTGTCATGATGCAAGAGCCATGAATTGTTGGCGAAAATTTCAGGTCATTTTCATCTAACTTTTTCATGCAGCCTCTACAGTACTTCCAAATAGTAAACTTGGTTAACTGTTTGTCAAGTTGGTAAAAATTCATAATAAATAATCCCTCTGATATCAAAAACGATTAGCAACATCGTTGCAACAATTTCGCTAACTTAATTGTAGGACCTCGTGTGTGTGTGTGTGTGTGTGTGTGTGTGTCTACACTCACACACATTATAAAATATATTTTACATTCCTGAAATGTTGCCTTATTGTTATCCAAAGAGTCTATGTTTTATATCATTGGTTGAACTTGTAATCTTCTTTCTGAATTTTTATTTCCACTTTTCGTTCTTTGAAGATTATGCATAAATCCAAAAAGAAAGTTATTTCAATTTTTAATATCATGTAGCCAAGGATTTACTATAAAAGTCTTATGATATATAAGATGTATTTAGTATTGAAACAGTAACTGTTTAAAATCTGGCATAATTCATAAGCATATTACAACTAAATGCTACACCAGAGATGCAATACTTTATTATTTCACTATATTTATTGATATTATTGGAATAATTTGAATTTATTTTTCTTTTGTTTTTGGATAGCTAACATCTTGACTCTTGACTGACACTTATAGTGTCAGCACTATGGGATGCAAAAATCTTATGCCACAACTTTATACAACTGAATTTCTAGGCAATTGAAACCAACAGGATGGCTTGAGTGACATTTTAAAATTGTTTTTTTTTCCTCCGAGTGGTTTTCATTTAATCACAATAGCACTCTGGCTTCTATCTTAGGTCCTGAAGTCTTTTGAGGCAACATAGCTAACAAGACATATGTCCTTTTATACTATTTTCATTTGTTAATGTCACGGGATTATCTTCGCATGACCACAATGAGTTTATTCAAGGAAATTAAATTCAGCTAGAAGAAAAACAGAAGGAAAAAAACAGGATGATAATGGAAATAAAATATCACCCGAGAGGGGCTTTTGGCAAATAGACTTATCACTTTTGACAAACATTGTTAAGGTAGCTTTTTAGAGCATTGTGTATGAAGAATAAATATACTGAGGTTTAAGGCCAATATGAAGCAGGATGCTTGCCGGAAACACCTCTCAGTATCCTTCTAGCTATGCCCCTATGTCTACTTCTTGGTCTCTCACCAGCAAAAGGAGTTCACCTTTGCTTCACAGGCCCCATTAATTTAGCCTGTGTTACTTTCTCCATATGATTGATAATCTGTTCTATTTTATGGAGTCTAATTTCCCTCTCTAAAACAGTATGGATAAGGGTCTCAAGTTTCAATTCTCTTTAGTGCACTCACCCATCCCACTTTGGGGATCCTACCTTTGTATGTCTTACTTCCTTTGGTGTACAGTTTTGGTGGGGAGGGAATGAGCTAAGCATTCCAACTGGTTTATTTATTCCAACTCTGCTTTCAGGGCTTGGGAAATTACTCAAAGTTGAGTTGGCAAATCCACTGGACCCACTGAGAGATAGACTCAAGTCATAACTGCATTTATCACCTAATTCCCCAAAGCCTCAACTTTAACCAATTAATCCCAATAGTATTTTGAATCCCCAGATTAAATTGACTCAGTGTCTATCAATCTCTGAATGCTGTGTGTTCTTACCTTTTCTTAGTGTGTATTTAGCTTCCTTGATAAATGACAGAAGAGGTGCCATCAGGGAAGCTTTAAGGACAGTTTACAGACCATTAAGTTAACGATCTGTAATTAATTAATACCTAAATTAATGTTGTCATGGTATCTCAGAGTCCTTCTTTAAAGTAGATCTGGCCTCTCTTTCATTCAAATAGTTCTGGGTCTGTGATCTAGCTCTGGAATGAAAACTTGGTGAGAAGATGAGACTCTGCATTTTGGTGACTGAAATTAGACCTCTGCTCACAAGGCTTAGTGTTTCTGTGATTATATATTGATGAACTGTCAATAAGAATGACCTCTGTATTATTTGTAGTGATCAGTAAACCACAGCCAAAGATATCTGTGGGTTAAAATATTCTGTTTACTGCTCTGACCTTGCTGCCTATTACAGTAGCTGTGACAACCTTCCCTCAGGAGGTGAGGTGCTGTCAATTGGCCTCTTCATGCTCAGAAGGTCACATTTTAATGGTAGCATCTCCCACTTTATCTCTGATCAGCAGAGAACACCCATGGGATTTTCTAAGAATGCAGGAATTCCCCCCTTGTTAATGCTCAAATAGAGCTAAACTTTGAGAGATAGTTAGGTGATTGATGAGTAGATTGTACATACTCCAATATTCCTGTCTTCTTATGCCTTTGGATCTTTCCTCTGTGTTATAATCAGGAAATTCTGGCATCTCAAGTTCACCTGATGTACATCACTCTTGATCCAGGTCTTAGTCAACCAACTAATAATTGTTAAAGCCACTTCTAGCAGCTAACACAAACACATTGAATCGAGGAACTTTGGGGAGTCGATCATATTGATAAATTCAGACATTTAGTATAGGGAATTGACTACTAGAGCAGAGTGCAAGAGGGGGTGATAGTGTTATTCAGAGCTCATACATAATACACTTGCCACGGAGGCTCCTGGGATTATGCTGCTGCCACTGCTGCTGTTGGAACTGCTGCCTGTGACACAGGGCAGGGAGCTGGGAGCCCGTGTGCTTGCTCCTGATGTTGCTGGGACTTCAGGCCTCTGGGACCTACTGCTACATGTTCTTGCCCATTTCCACTATGTTAGGGGCCCCTGGGCAGCTCTCATTGCCAGCTTGGCTCCCTGCTGCCACTACAACAATGAGAAACAGGAAAAATAGCATCTCCTTTCCTTCTACCCTCTATTCTCTAGCTATTGACTCTTATTGGCAGAACCCCATTGAAACCTTGGGGGCAAGTAAGTGCATAAGAAGAATTCAGATGAAAGGCTTCTGGGACCTGACTCTATAGAGGCGAGTGTGGAAAGGTAATTGTGTGGGTTCACACCTATCCCAGAGTGCACTTATAATCCTTTTCCTTTTTAGAATTTATAATAAAGCTTTCAGGCAATCTACAAGATGTAATAAACACAGAAATCAAGGAATTTTGAAAATTTCCAGAAATTTAGATATTTCACGTGACATTAATTCCTTTTTTTGGTTCACAGAATTTTAGCTGGTTCTAGAAATTTCACTTCTTATTGTGGCCCATCTTTATCTGCAAGTAGAATCTTTCAATTTTCTTTCTCATTCCTCTAATAATTACATTCTTTCTGCTTTACTTAGAAAAATGAACAAAATATTTCATCATACTGTTGCTAAGTAAGAAACTTATTAATCTATTTCAAAAATATACTTATATAATGAATAAGTTAATCAAGATTTAGAGAAAATAAGTACTCTGAAATAGATCAGAACAATTTCTTTAAATTTTGTCTTGGTTTATCTTGAGGCTCCTTGTATTTCATGTGAAACATCATTCTTTTTTCAATTTTTATTGAGGTATAATTAACATATAACAATATTAGTTTCAGGTATACAATATAATGATTTGATAGTTGTAGTATATATGAGTATTGTGAAATGATCACAATAAGTCTAGTTAACATCCATCACCCCACATGGTTATAAAACTATTTTTTCTTGTGGTAAGGATTTTTAAGATATATTCTTTTAGCAACTTTCAAATATGCAATACAATGTTATTAACTGTATTCATCACACTGCACATTACATCCCCACAACTTATTTATTTTTGTAACTGAAAGCTTTTACTATTTGTACTTCAAGTTTTCAACTCAAATGTCATTCTAACATTATAAAAACAAATAAATTCTGCTTACTATCATTTTCTTAAATTATATATAAACATATGAAGTAGTGCCACGTTTCCCAGTGTAACAAATTTAAATGGTCAAATAAAAAATTAAAAAAAATAATGTCATACAACACGTGCTTTCTCATTCTGGGAAACAAAATAAAATTAAAAGGTTTCTATTTTCTAGGATGGGAAACATATTTCCACTAGTTTACATCAATGATGAAATGTAGGGGCGTGTATTTCTCTCCCAGTGCACAAGTTCAAGTAATCCGATATTTTTGTGACAGCCAAAGTATGATGTTTAAAATGTGACTACTGCAAGATGACTGTTTAGATCTCTGTTTTACCAGAAAAATCTGGGTATAATAGGCTTTTCTTCTAATTATTCTGTTTCTTAAAGTGTGTTTGGTCACTGTCTATTCTGTTCCAGCTGCTATAACAAATACCATGGACTGCGTGGCTTAAATTATAAACATGTATTTCTCTGGAGTCTGGGAAGTCCAAGATCAAAGTGCCAGGCACATTCACTGTCTGGGTGAGAGTCTCCTTCCTGGTTTGTAAATGGCTGCCTTCTAACTATATCTACGCATGGTGGAATTATGAGATCTCATGTTTACTTATTCATTTTATAAGGACATTAATTTCATCATGAGGGTCCCAATCTCAGGATCTAATCTAACTCTAACTACTTCCCAAAGGCTCCATCTCTAAATACCATCATGGATTAGGGCTTCAACATGAACTTCCAGAAGGCACTGACATTCCGTCCGTAGCAGTCACCTTCCCAGTAATGAGTGCAGGACAGGAAGCGCCATATGAAATTGTTCTGCCATAGGGGCTTTGGTAGTCCTTCTTAGAGGAGCGGTCATTGTTTCCTGGTTCATCTTGGTGATGATGAGTTTGTAAGCATTCTTAAGCTCTGTATATTCATACCAATTTCCACCTTCCTGATAAGATCTAAAATCTTAGATTTATCCTCATGGTTGGTTTTACCTTGAAACTTAGCATCTTACACTGCTGCTTTATTGGGAAGAAATAGGACTCAAGTGGTTTACCCTTATTTGATTGACATTAGTCCATTTCACACGTCTGTAAACTATATAAACACAGGATTGGCTGGATTCTGGCTTACCACTAAATCTCCTAGAACCTAACACAATATACTATGCTTGGCATTCTATAAATAATTTTTGCATGAAAATATGAGAGGGAAATAGTATTTGGGGGTGTTAGAGCCAGATTTGGAGAACATGTAAGATTTTCACAGGCAAAGAAAGAAACATATACATTTGGAACGGAATAGGAGAGTACAATATGTTTTCATGTGTTGCCAAATAATAATATAATCCAGGAATGCCAGATGTCAGTTGGCTTGACAGTGTAAGGGACAAATGGGGCCTTGTGATTTTAAGCAGGGTCAGGACAATAAAAAGACGTAGCAAAAGTCAAGAGACTTGAGGAGTATTCAAGGAATAGGCCTTGTGGGTGTTTGGCTTGGGAGGCCATGTGTATGTACTCAGGGAGTAGATGGAGCCTTTAGCCAAACTGGCAAGTGCCAGATGAAGAGGTGATTGGGAGTGATGATTATGTGTTCAGCTGTTAATATACTTAGTCTGTGGTGTTGCTGGAATAACCACTTGGTTGATCATGTAAGTCTGTTGAAGAGACAGTGGATTAGGATGTAATTGAATTCAGACTAAATTGTGCTATTGTCTGTATTTCAGAAAATCAACCCGGGCCTTCTGTTCTTATCTGTTAATTTAGGTGCCCATTCAGGGGATAGATAATACCTGAATTCTTTTTTGTTCTCAGGTTTGCCTTTCTACCCTTCTAGAATTTGCTCAGCATAAAATATACTTTCTTCCTTTTTTATTTTCATTGTTTTGATTATGGCAAAATACACGTAACATACAATTTACCATTTTAACCATTTTTCAGTGTACAATTCAGTGGCACGAAGTACATCCACAGTGTTGTGCAACCATCACTTCTGTCCTTTTCCAAAACTTCTTCCATCATCCCAAATAGAAATTCTGTACCCATTAAAATTATTTCCTCTTTTGTACCTCCTCCCAATCCTGGCCACTTCTAGTATACTTTCTATCTTGAAGAATGAGGAACCTAGAATCAGCAAATTCATAGAAAATGTACTTTTTTAAACTGAGTTTTTATTTACCATTTAGTAACCAATTTCTGTACAATTTTGCTACCATGTACAATTTATCAGAACATTGAAATATATGATTAATAATTGTCAAAGAGGTTGCTTAGAATACTTTCTTAGTAGTGCATTTAAATGTAAATATTATAATTTAGTCTAAGAACACTTTGTCATCTTAAATAATTGTACGTGCAGAGGATAAGTGTGACCCTAATATATGTTTAAACAATGTGCTATGTATTGCCAGACATGCATTATCAAGGTGTAATGATAATTTATCTTAACGATGTCTCTAAGAGAATCCCTTTAGAATTGAAAGGATTCTAATCAAGGTCAAGAAATATAAGATATTGCAGTAGGACCAAAATAAAGGCTTGATAGAAATTCTTCTGTAGTAGTATAATTCTTCAGTAGTCTGACTTTTGCTTTTGTCAGACAGTAAATAAATACAGCATACAAAAAGCATAATGTTGATGGTTTATATCTTAAGCATAAAAAATACCTACCATGAGCCCAAAGCTCATGTTTTACACTCTGAAAATGAAAATGCCTTTGACATTGTCTGACACTGATCATTGTAACTAGGTTTGTGAGTTCTTTTTAATATTCATTCACAGAAGATTTTAAATCCACTAATTATTGATTTAGTTATCTTCTGAATATGCTCTGAAAATTAATCTGGCAGTTTTCCATATAAATATTTTATTCAAACTAATCTTAAAATATGCATGTTTTTCAGATTTCATTTGATGTATTGGTAATATATGACTGACCTTCACCATTTTTATATCCTTTTGTCCCTGAATGTTTAGGAGCAATTGCTATTTATTCCTATTTGTGGTATCGTGTGTGTGTGTGTGTGTGTGTGTGTGTGTGTGTGTGTGTAGAGGTGGTGATAAACAGGAACAGTTCAAATGTATAGTTTACAATAATGTACAATTGGAATGAAAAAAATAACTAAATGTCAAAATAGTAATATTCACTGTATAGTTAAGAGAGCTCAGGAAATGATGTAGCAATGTAAATAAGAATAATATGGATTCTCTTTCTGTGGTCTATGAGCTAAAATCATGGGGATGATTTAGATATGATTGTCTTCCTGGGTTCTTTTTTTGGAAGAAAAGTATCTCTTGTTCTCCTTGTCATATAATCTCTCAATTTCCTCTGTCACGAACAGATCAATGTTTACTTATTCATCCCAACAGACATTTCATGGACATTTCTCTAGGTCCTGGGGATATAGTGGTGAACAATATGACAAATATTCTGCCTGCAAGGTACACTCTAAAGAGAAAGATAATAAATGAAGAATAAATAGTTAATAAGTGCTTTGTGGTGGATTAAAACACCGTGATATGGTAGTTTATCATGAGTTAGGGTGAGTAGTCAGGCCAGGCTTCATTATGGAGGTGAACTGCAAGCTGAGATCTAAGTGACAAAAAGGAGCCAGCTATATGACAATTAAGGAGAAGGCAATTTCAGAAACAGAGTCTAACCAGGTGCATAAAGCTCTGAGATGGGACAACAGAGATTAGGCAGAGAGCAGAAAGAACTGTGAGTTGAGGAAAGTGGTATAAGCTGAGCTTGCAGAGGTGGATAAGGGCCATGTCATGTCTGATAAAACTTACATCTCTTATTGATCATTTAAGATCCTCCATAAGTGGCCATTGTCTACTTATCTGAGTGAACTTCCAGTATGCTCCACTCTTTTGCTCACTGTTTCCCAAACAAACCTATGTCCTGTCCATTTCTATTATTTTATGCTAGAATTCCGTCCACATAGAAAGTGCATTTTTCTACATATACAAATACCAATCAATCTTCAAAGCCCATGTCTTTGTGAGCAACTAAACTGATATCATTATTTTTAGTGTAGAGCTATATATAAGATATTTCAGAACAGTTAATTTAAAAATCTACCATGTGTGATATTTTAAGATATAGTCTATGTTGACTCAATCATATATATTTTTCTTTTTTAAGAAATGCCTTTTCCTTATTAAAAATGATATATATGCACCTGGATATAATAGTATATCTACCTACTTATCTCTATGAATTCATCCATATATAAATGTAAACAACCTGCTGTTTTCAACTTAACAATAGTTTTGAAAATTCCCATGCAATATAATTTTTTCATTTTCTATAGATTGTTTCATTTTGCGACCATAGCATACACATTGAAGGAGTACTCTGAGGTTATATATTTGATTTTTTTTATTATTCACCAAGATAAATAACATTGCAATGAAAAAAAAAAATTCAATTAATGCACATATTTTTAAGAGAAATTCCTAGAAGTGGAATGACTGAGTCAAATGTTACGCAAAATTTTAAGACTTTCGACACTTGTTACTGAATTAGCAGTACTGAATTAAAAACAGTCTTATAACTCTTTACTGTAACCTAGTATCACTCACATTGGCAGCTTGTGCTCTGTACCAATTACCTGGCAGTGAAAACCACACCTTCAATTGGAATTCTTCATATAACTCAGCAAAGTGCCTTTTTCAACAGTGAACATTTTAGGCCATCATTTTAATGGACTGAGAACAATAAAAATGATCTTTGAATACCTATGGGTTTCATATCATGCTGATTTTTCTCACGCCCATTCTGCACAATGATGACCTTCATGCTACATGTTGGCTTAATGCAGGTGCTGGATTGGCAGGCAATCATGAAAGCTGTGTTCTCAAGCTGGGATTCAGCAACACTCACTTAATAGGACATTAATCAAACCATACTGTTTATATTCTCAATGATACTGTATTATTTTATGAGACATAAAAACAAAATTTCTCCTTTGGAATGATAAGTCACAATTGAAAATATATCCATAGAATAAGACTTAATTTTCTTTTTTAGGCAGTATTTCCCTAGCTGTGGTTTGTGCATTCTCAAGGTTGATACAGAGCTGAGATACACTAAGAATGAATTAAGAAGTGCTTATAAAAACAAACTGCCTTGTTCCCAGTTAGCACTAACCTATACATGGAGCCAATGTAGTTATATCTTCAAATTTAAAATCTGAAATCCATTCAATAATGTAAATATCATTAAATAGAACTCAAGTCAGAATCATTACTTAGAGATGCTAGGGAAGATCGGCAATCCATTGTGACAATGTTCACTGAGTGAACAGTAGTATTAGAATTCCAGTTTAAAAAAAATGTTCCCATAAATAAACAACATCAGCAGAGTGAAATTAGAAATTAATGATTAAGTGCAGCAAAGGCTTTGATTTCTTTCCCCTGTTGAGAAGGCTACTTAAGATGATGGTGATGCTACCTCTACTGCACTCAAGTAAATGTCCACGCCAGGGGTCAGGCAAATATAAAATAATGTATTTTAAAAATTACAAAAGTATACTAATTTAGAAGCAATTTAAAATGTTTGAGAGATTACCTGCTGCCTCTCTATGTACTTTTTTGGAACGAGACATTTCTCTCAATACTGAAAACAAATTAGCCAAAGACAAATATTGCCTTTTACTTTCAATTTCATTTTCCCCCCTTTAGAATTAGAAAGAAATGACAAGAGCAGGAATAAAGAATAAAATTGACGTGAAATGTCATCAGTTTTCTGATACTCTATATCTCAAATAAACTATAAAAAGTTATAAAATCTACAGAATATCATTTATATGTGACCAAATAAAGCAATGCCAAAGCTCATTAGCATGTGATTTTTGACCACCATAATGATATCACAAAACAGTGTAACTCTATGGGTCATCAAATTACAAATTGAACAGCCAATCCAATGTGCATGCAGTGTACAGTCCACAGTAGATTTGAATGGATTCATTGTCACTGAGACTTACACGTTTAGGCACACTGGGGGAACTGAATATTATGCTACATACAAAAAACTGCAGTCTTTTTCTCTATAGCTATCAATTTCCTAAAAATATTTCAGAATACTTTTTCCCTAGACAGTTAAATATATTCACTCTCATAAATACTAAGTATTAAAGTCTATGTTAAAGTATCTGCAAATTCTGTTAGCAATCTTATTTAGTATCTCACAGTGATGATAAAAAATATTATTAGGCTAAGTATTTAAGAATATACTTTTGAAATAGTCAGAGTAATGTGTCAACTACTTGTAGTATAATATCAATGTCACTATATAAAGTAACCAAAGATAAAACACTCTAAGAGCACAATTGTAGAAGAGAGAAAACATCCAAAAATTTAGGTAAATTTTTAAAAATCTCATTTAAATATTTGATATTGGGCCCAAAGCAAAACTAATAAATTTCCTTTTTTAAAACAGCTTCTTTTTGTGACTTCTAAATTTCTACTGGGAATGTCACCAATGTTTAAGTCATTTATATTCCTAACCAGGAAATTATGCATTAATTATCTATTCCCTTCACTCTCCTATCAAATCTATCACCAAGTTTTGTCTAACTTCTGTGCTCTTTTGTCAGTGGATCCATTTTACCATTCCCCTTGCTAGAATTCCCACCATATATGCCCTGACCTATTTTGATAAATTCCTGGAATGTATTCTTAAAATCTCAGTATATCTTTTATACTAACTTTCTGATTAGCCTCCCCCTAAATAAGTTCTTATCGTAACACTCTGTTCTCCAGAAAACAACAGCACCTTTATTCCTCACCTACTTAAATGAAAACTTCTCTTATCTGGTCATTAACAACCATATTCCAACAAAGATGTTCAGATTTATTTCTTACTTATTTCATACCCTGTACTTGGAACAAACTGGGTGTTTGGCAGTTCCCTAGAAAAACCACAAATGTTCCATCTTAGTAATTGGAATTTGCACTGAACAGTAAGTACGCTTCTTTAGGGTGGAGATTGAGTTTACTCATCTGGAACATAGTATAATACATAACAGATATGGACTGTGAGTTGAATAAAATATTAAAATAGCTGAAATTTGAATTGTAGAAGATACTTTTTCAATAATGACTTTTCTTTCTTAAATAATGATTCACTAGGTTAAAAATAAACTCACAAAGTGATCTCATATGCTGTAATGTCATTTCCCCAAGGTACTTATTTTATAGTGGTGTTGGTCCAGAGTATGGAGTGGGTCTCACCAGATTAAAATATGGTGTCTGTAGAAATGTTTTCTTTTCTGCGGTCTCTAAGGGAGAATTAATTTCCTGTTTATTCAGGTTGTTGACAGTGTTCAGTTCCTACATTTATAGGACTGAGGTGCTCCTCTTTTTGCAGCTGTCAACTAAGGGCTGTTCCTAGCTTCTGGAGGCTATTATGTTCCTTGGATTGTGGCCCCTTTCTTCTGTTTTCAAATACAGAAATGGCAGGTCAAGTCTCTCTCATGCTTTGTATCTCTCTTGCCTCTTTGTCTAACCTTGGATCTTTCTGATACACCCCTCTGCCTTCCTCTTCCATTTTCTATTTTAAGGACCCTTGTGACTAGATTAGGCCCATTCAGATAATCCAGGGTAATCTACCCATCTCAAGGTCTATAACCTTAATTGCACTGGCAAAGTTTGTTTTGCTATGTAAGGTAACAGCTTCACAGGTTCTGGAGGTTAGGCCATGGACATTTTTGGGGGACCATTATTCTGGTCAAAATAAAATGCCTAGAGAATCTCTTGAAGAGGAAGAAGAATTCTAAATAGAGGACTCATCATTAATGAACTGGGCCTTAAAGTGTGGAACTTGTTGTATAATAAATAAGATAAAGGCATTTAGGGCAATGGATATAACTTAGACACAGATTCAACAGTGGGGAACTGGAAAGGGTGATTCAGAAATAGTAACAGCCTGAAGATTTGTAAAGATTTAGTAAGAAAGAGGCTGGGTTAGCAACCCAGAATCATTGCTTACAGTTTCTGTGTTTGAGCATTTGCCTACTTGTTGCAATTTGTTTGTAACCCCGAAATCAACAGTTGCAATGTTTTTTGTGGTCATTTGCTGACATGTGCAAAGCAATGAAAAATTTGATTTGCTGAATACACACATTCCCAGCTGAGGTCGAATGAGGTGGTGTTCTACCTTCTTTTTTCAGTTTTTATACTGTAAACCTGTTAAATGTTATTTAGGAAAACTGTGGAAACAGTTGTGGAAGAGCAGATTTTCAGTATTGACAAGAGTGGCTTGTTTTACAAGGACATTAATGAATGAACAGATATAAGGTGAATAGCCTCCAAAGCCTCTTGTTTAAATCATTCAAACACCATGCAAGTAAATATTTCTAAGAAGTATACGAGGTCAGGCAATTAAGTTTGCGAACTCATCCTAGAAAAAGCGCTACATTCCTCATTGCTGAATATCACTACGGTCACCTTCAAACTACTCCCCCTGGTAAACTATGCATTAACACCATTGCCTAGTTCACCCTTCAGAACAATTTGGAACTCTTTTCCTGGAATGGCCCTCAGAGCTGTCATTGTATTACCCTTGATGTCCTGAATGTCATTGAAATGTCTTCCTTTCAATATTTCCTTTGTCATCAGGTAAAAAAAGAAGTCATTGGGGGCCATATCAGGTGAGTAGGGAGGGTGTTCCAATACAGTTATTTGTTTTCTGGCTAAAAACTCCCTCGCAGACAGTGCCATGTGAACTGGTGCATTGTCGTGATGCAAGAGCCATGGATTGTTGGCAGAAAGTTCAGGTCGTCTAACTTTTTCATGCAACGTTTTCAGCACTTCTAAATAGTAAACTTGGTTAACTGTTTGTCCAGTAGGTACAAAGTCATAATGAATAATCCCTCTGATTAAAAATAACAACAACAAAATGTTAGCAACATCATTGCAACAATTAGCAAACTTAATTGCTCAGACCTCATATATCAAACAAGGTATCTTCAGACAGGAATACATATAAAACAATGTATGACAAAGATGTCACCAGAAGTTTGTAGGAAATTAACCCTGTGTTTTTCTTAGAAGCAATAGTTTTTAATTTACTAATGCAGTGTTCAAGAAGACTATATAAATGAAGCCCTATAATTATTTACATATTAAAAAAAACATTATTACTGTGAATAAAGAGAAAAAAACTGTAGAGAATGGGCCATGACTCTGAATGGTTAGGAGTTTATTCTGCATTGAACAGGAATCTGTTAAACACTTTTAGATATAATTAATGTGATCAAATATGAATTTTAGTTAAAAAATATTGGGGACAGTTTGAAATTTGGAGGCTCACCACAAAAACTAACATGTATGGAAATTCTTTTTTTTTTATTAAATTTATTGGGGTGACAATTGTTAGTAAAATTACATAGATTTCAGGTGTACAATTCTGTATTACATCATCTATAAATCCCATTGTGTGTTCATCACCCAGAGTCAGTTCTCCTTCCATCACCATATATTCGATCCCCCTTACCCTCATCTCCCACCCCCCACCCCCAATGTTAGTGGTCGTGACAAGAGGTTTTAAAGGTTTGAATTAGAGGGATAGGAAAGAAAAATACTGAATTCATGTGAAAAATATTTAGTGAATAGAATATATGAAATTAGTCTATTCATTAGACATAATGGTGGAAGAGATATAAAAAGATGATGCTTATATTCCAGTTATGACATTATTCTGTCATGAACTAAAACAGTGAACAATATAATTTTTATTCTAGAATTATTGTCAAGGATAAAGCTAAACAAGTTGGCCCTAAAGCTTGCCCATTGTGATTCTCTTTACATATCTGATTATATTTAACAAAAGATAGCAATAGTGAGTCATTGTACTTGTGTGATCTATAGACAGCCTGGCTGGGTTCAAATCTTGCACTTAGTACTTCCTAGCTATATAATAACACGATATTATCATCTCAAATGGGATAATCATAGACTCTTTTTGTGAGGAATAAATAAAATAACTTGGGAAAGCACTTAAGTAGCGTCTGCCATTGATAAGCACTAAATAAATGTTACTTTTATAATTTGGGAGGAATTTGTTCCCAGCAGTATTACACTTTGAATATAGAGCACCAGAGATCAACTTATTAGGCTGATGAATGAAATTCACTACTTTTTATGAGTGATTTTTGGAAATTTCACATATTGGTTCTGAAAATATATTTCATCAAGTAGCCTCACATTTCAGGAGGCAAATATGGAACATAATAATAGAGATTGGTTGGAAAGAAGAAAGCATATTTGTGTCAATTTGTTCTTAACGTAATATGAGTCTTTAAAAAATATTTTCCTTAGGGAGTTTCTTTTTATCTTGTAGTATTTTAAGCTGTTCCTTATCGATTACTTTACATGGGGATATATTTAGACCTTATAGAGTACAACGCTGTGTTTTTCTTTTTTCATTTTCTTTCTGTTTTTTTTTTTTTTTCTTTAATTCAGAGCTTCTCCTCTGATACAGCTTGCAAAAACTGCTTTACCAAATAAGTATTCAAATTTTGTCACAGGTATTTAACTTTTCCAAATATTCTTTTTTAGTTCCCGCTGCCTCATTAACAGGATATCCAATAGCTCCCTTCTGAGATAATCCTTTCTCTTCTAAATTGTCCAGTAATATTGAAGTTTTCCATAGTCTGACAGGCATAGCAAAGTAGAGTATAGCTGAAATCTGATGAGTTTACTGTGACCATTTTTTTCTTTGGTCACATGACATTCTTGTGGAAGACTTGTTAACACAGTATGTGAACTATGTGTGACCACTGCTACGATGATGTGCTCCTCTTCCAGATCCCTGCACTGGCCCCTGTGGCTCTTCCTGAGAGAATGATTCCCCTTCTCTGTGCTAGAGAGTCCCATATTTATATTGTCAAGATTGCAGCCCTCAGTGGTCAGATTATTTGATTATCATTCATGGTCATCTTCCATGATGCACATTGGACCACAGGATTAGGTAGCATCTAACATCTGACCATTCATGGACTTAATCTCTCATCCTTTTTGCCCCTGACTAAAGGTTGGGCAAATTTCGCTTAATAATATTCTTGTAAAAATAAGGCCACATTATACCATTTTCTATGGACAGTGGGGCTATTTGTGGCATTTCTAAGTGGTTTACTTCAAGTGGGTGCAAAGTGATGTATTATTCTATTTCTGCAATGGATATCCGTACCTTTATTGATTCCAAACAATTTTCAGATAACTTCCTTATTGCCATATGTGTGTGTATGAGAGGGTGAGTGTGTGTGTGTGTGTGTCTGTGTCTGTGTGTCTGTGTATGTATTCTACAACTACATGAAAAGGACGATAATTACAAAAAATGTTTAATGTGCTTTTTGCTGTATATGTGCATATATACACACAAAACATTTTTTAGACTTCAGAACATATCTTACTCATGAATTTACACCTTTGGGTTTTAATTTTCAAAATTTATTTTTTTAAATCAATTAAAATGAATTTTAAAAATCAAACTTTAATTGAAACTGACAACTGATCTTTAAAAATTATAGAAGCTTTTAATCTTACTTTTTTCCTTAGAGCTAAAAATTTCATTAATGCTTTAATTATAAATGACCTCCAATAAACTTTGGCCCTAGTATGAAGCTTGGGACATATGGTACCTACTTGATCCCTATTGGTTGCTTCAAGTTTGGAAGAATAATGAAGTCTATAAGGCATGTATATCCTTGCTAAGTAAGGACTATTAATTTTAACGACCAAATGTAGATTATATGGAAAAATGTTATAAAGTCATCTTGGGGACAGCTAGATTTGAAGATTTGGGAAATTTTTCACCCCCAGCAGGAAGAATTAGAACATACACAAGGTAAATATTGAAGTAGCATTTTAGATTGGGATCGGGTGAACATCGGAGTGTAGCTAATTTCATTCCAACCATATTTATAATCAAGCATAACATACTAAAATAGCAGTGCTGAGTGCACAGCTTTGCAATGATAGGGGAGATGATTAGAGCCTTACAGGCAAGGTGAGATAATCAGAGAGTCCAGCCAAGACGAGGCTGGGCAAAACAAGACCCAGATTCAGCTCTGGGAATGGGAGCTGGCAGTGACAAAGTGGAAGAGCACCCCTCAGAGACCAGAGGGAGTATAAGGAAGGGAGAAGGGGAAGGGATTAGACAGCATAAATTGGTAACTACAATATTGCCATGGGGATATGAAAGACAGTTTGGGGAATATAATCAATGATATTGTAAAGAGTTTGTAGGGTGTCAGATGGGCACATGTCTTATTAGGGAGACCGCTTCATGGATGGTGTAGATGCCTGACCACTGCACTGTACACCTGAAGCTGAAGCTGAATAATATTGTAGATCAACTATAATGTATGTGTGTGTGTGTGTGTGTGTGTGTATATATATATATATATATATATATATATATATATATATATATATTCACGGGCTATGGAGTACAACATAGAGAATAGAGTCAATGGAATTGTAAAAGATACATACTATGTCAGAGGGGCAGTAGATTGGGGCAGGGGGTTATCACTTTTTGAGGGATGAAATGTCTAACTGTTACATTGTTTTGTACACCTGAAGCTAATAATAAAAAATAAATTAAAAAATAAAATAAAATGGAAGAAATACAGATTACATAGTTCAAATTCTACTTTGAATGTAAAAATGGCTCTACTTATTAAAATGTCTTGTCTGAAAAAACAAAAAAATCAATCGGCTCCTGCTTTAAACTTGCCAAAGATTCTTCCTTTGCTTTTAACAAAATGCAAACTTCTTTAACATGCTCAACATGCCACTTTGCCCTACATTTCTGTCTTCTATTACTACAAACTCACATGCTTTTTGTGTTTCATGTGTTCTTCACACTAAATTTGTGTCTGTTTAGGGGCTTTGCATTTGCTAGTCCTTCTATCTGGCATATCAACCTCAGAAGTGTTCCCATTTGTCTTCAAATGCTTTAAGGATGTATAAAGATAGTATAGCTTGTTGCAAATAATAGGAATATATGAGGTTAAGCAGAAAAATGCAAATAACTGAAAGGCTTCATGGGCCCATATGGCAGACCCAGGAGAAATTAGAGTAGTTGCCAACGATGCGTGAATAGAATATACACAAAATATAATGGAAGAGGAAAATAATATTTTCTAGCAAGGAATTCCTATTAAAATAATTCAAAATAGCACTTTTTTTTTTTTTTTTTTTTTGGCATGAAAGAATCATCTACAGGACACTGGTTCTCTGTGCCTTATGGTTAGTGAGAATCAGCAGATATTTACTAGTATCATCAAAGGATTTCTCCTATTATCTGTTGAACTACTCCCAAATGTTGTCACTTGCAAACAACAGCCATTTTATTTTAGCACAATTTTGGAGTCAAAAATTTCTGTCGGAATCAGATGGGTGATTCTTCAGCTCTCCATGGAGATTGCTGAGGTCACTTGGTGTATTTAGCTGGTGAATGATTGGTCTGAAGAGTCGCAGATGGCTGCACTGATAAGTCTAGTTTCTTGGCAGAGACAATTGGAAAGCTTGGCCCAACTGGAACTGTCTACCAAAGTGCCTACATGTGTTCTCTCTAGTAGAGCAGTTTCAGCATAGTCAGATTTATTATAAGGCTTCTCAGGGCTTCCAGTGACAAGACGTGGAAGCTGTCAGTGTCTTAAGAACAGTTTCTTAAAGCTCCAAAATTGGAACGACATTACTTCTGACATGTACTACTGGACAATGCAGACACAGCCTTTTCAGATTCAAGAGGGAAACAAAGACATCAATTCTCTATGACAGGAGGGCCAGTGCATTTGTGGCCTTATTTGATTTGCTTTAGGACATTAATATTTTTATAGTATTAGCAAGGCCATGCATAACATAAAGATAGGTGCAGATGGATTTATAGATATATTTTTAATAATTGTATGTGTGTGTGTGTGTGTGTGTGTGTGTGTGTGTATGTATCCCTTAGAGGTATGTCAAATGAAAGTAAGTTAAATTTTTTTATTTTTGCATTTAGAAATATTTATCAATTTATCTCCCCAATTCCATTCTTCTCTCTCTAAATGAACTTAGTGTTTGTGTTTATCATGGTGACCTTTCTGTTTTAACCTCAATATGAATGTAAATTACTAAATAATAACATGATTTTGCAATATTTAAAATTTGATACGTATATTAATATATATTTCCTGAGATCTGTTTATTTGCTTAATATGTCAATGAGATTTTTGTATGTTGATATATATGTAACTTTAGTTCATTCATTTTAACTGTTGTACAGTAGTATCCTGTTATTTGAATATAACATAATTATGTTGATTGACCTTTGAATCACTTCCAATTTTTCATTACTGTAAATTGCTAATATGAACATCATTATGAAGTTTTTCCCCACTTCTCTACAAGAATTTTTCCATGTAATTCATCTAGAAGTAGAATTTACATAGGTCACAGAGTATAAGTAATTTCTGCTTCACTAGATGTTTCCATCATCTCAAAAGTGAGTTTGACAATGTGTATGGTACTATCAGCAAGGTATGAGGGTTGTAGTTCTTTTCCTCAAAAACTTTAGGAATTGTCCCTTTTTAAGATGTTGCCAGTTGGGTGATATGAAAAGTTATCTCACTGAGGATTTAATTTATATTTTCCCCACTAGTAGTATGTGGCTTGTCTTTTATTTTTATGTACATGTATATGCACAAAAACATTTAATGCAAATTTATTAATTTTTCTTTATAACTCATGTTTTCTATGACTTGTTTAACAAATCCATTTGTACTCCAAATTCATTAAGGTATTCTATGTAATTCTGTACACAATTCTGAAGAAATATTTTATTATTTTTAATACTTATTTCCTTTATTTTTTATGTTTACTCTTAAATACCTGAACTTGTTTTTCAGTTTAGTGCCAGTAAGCAATCCAATTTTATTTTTCTTGTAGATAATCTGTTACTCTAGCATAATTTATTGAACACTACATGCTTTTCAATACTACCTCTCATTATGACAATTGATACTAATACCTCAAATAGTTTTTGAGTATTTAAATGTATAATATGTTCAAGGGTTGTATTAATCTGAAGAGTTCTTCTTGGTTTTCGAGGCATAATACACTAATAGTATAAAAAAATACTTCTCATTTATCAAGTTTCTAGTATATTATTGAGTGAAAGAAGTGATAGTGAATAAACTTGTACATTTTGGATTTTAAAATAAATTCTTCTAACATTTCACCAATAAGTATGACATGTATTGATTTTTAGTAGATGTCCATTTTTTATTTAAAGAAATTCTCAATTTTTAGTTAAAATATTTAAAAAATCATAAATGAACACTGACTTTCAACAATTATGTTTAATATCTTGAGCTGATTATGAAGTTATTTTCTAATAATCACTTAATATGATCAATTACATTGATTTTTCTAATGTTAAATAAATATCATTGAAATCCCAAGATAAACACAACTTAGCCATGGCATAAATATTGTTAAACAGTACATTGCCAAATTCAGTTTAATAATAGTATGTTTATTATTTTGCATTTATTGTCATAAGTGAGATTGGCCTATAATTTTCCATTTTTACAGAATCCTTGATGAATTTTGCCATAATTTTACTTAAAATGAATGCCTTTAATTTTTTTTTTGCTTCTTTGAAATCACTTATTTAAGATATGATTTAGTTGTTCTTCAAAAATATATGATAATAATTGGCTTTTGTATATTAACTTGTATCTGGATAAGTCTCACATGGACATGGTATTAATTTTTGGTATTAATACATTGTGGGATTTAATTTGTTAACATTTTGTTGTAGAATTTTGCATCTCTGTTCATGAGAGATTTGGGTCTGTAGTAAATGTAAAATTTGGTACTGGTAATGCTGGTCTCATAGAATGAGAGTCTACCCTCTGTTTCTATTTTTTCTGGAAGAGAATAGATAATTGGTATAATTTCTTCTTAAATATTTGCATAATTCATTAGTGAACCCATTTGGGCCTGGTGCTTCTGTATTAGAAGGTTTCATTATTAATTCAATTTTTGTTAGTAGATACAAACATTTTCAGATAACCTATTTGTTCTTGTGTGAGTTTTGGCAGATTATGTGTTTCAAGGAATTAGTTTGCTTTGTCTAGGCCATCAAATTTATGGGCAGAGTGTTGTTCATAGTATTGCTATGTTATCCTCGTGATGTCCATGGGATTTGTAGTGATCCCCCCTCTTTCATTTCTTATATCAGTAATTTGTGTGTCTCTTTTTTTCTTAAGTAGTCTGGCTAGAAGCTTATCAATTTTATTGATTTTTTTTTCAAAGACCAGTTTTGGGTTTTATTGCTTTTTTTATATTGATGTTGCTTTTTTGTTTGTTTGTTTGTTTGTTTGTTTTTAGTTCATTGATTTCTGCTTTAATTCTTATTATTTCTTTTCTTCTGCTTACTTTGGATTTAATTTGTTCTTTTTATACAGTTTCCAAAGGTAAAAGGTAAGATGATTGATTTTAGATCTTCTTTTCCAATATGTGCATTCAAAATTATAAGGTTCCCTCTCAGTATTTCTTTCACTGCATCCCACAAATTTTGATAAGTTGTATTTTCATATTCATTTAATTCAAAATATTCTTAAATTTCTCTTGAGATTTCCTCTTTGACCCATGTGTTATTTGGAAGTGTGTTGCTTAATCTGCACATATTGTGGGATTTTTCAGATATGTTTCTCTAATTTCTAAAACAATCAGTAGAACTCTGCCTCTTTCCAGCTTCCTGATTATAGCTGGTCCTTTTGACTTATGCCCAGTTTCTTCATTTTAGGAGAGATTAATCTTAAATAAAATAATTTTAAGTATTTTTCCTGTGCCTTACTATTTATCTGAATTTTACCTTTCATTTTAAAGTCTTTCTGGATATTGGCTTATGAGAGATGATTTTAGTACACAATCAGTAAGAAATCTGTTTTTTTCTTTTTGAACTGTACTTGATTTAAATAGCTTACATATTCAAGGTATTTCTTAGTAAATTAAAAGTAGTAAACTAATTTCTAATTATTCTTATAAATCAAATAACATTTATTTTTCTCAACTTGGGTTAGTGATATCTACTTCTAATCACTGCATTTGCATTCAAAATGGTAGGGCCCAATAAGTATTTTAACATAAATACAAATTAAGTATACTATTCATTAGTCTTCATTAATGTTTTTTTTTCTCATAAAATTGCCAGATTTTATGGTATTTTAAACTTAAATCTTGATTCCTATCTTTTCTCCACAATTTTTTTTTCTTCCCCCGCAAATCTTTGTTCATTCTCTGGCACCTCTAATTGCCAACTCTTTTTTCACATGTAACCAGGTTTTCTTGTCCAGCTGAGAAAAATTAAGTACTGAATTCTATATTATAGAACCAGTTTCTGTGAATAATGCCTCCCTCTTATTTCACTCTTACGCCATTTGGATGTGCACTCATTCATTCATACACAAATATTGTTACCAGATATTGTACTAGGGAGTGGATATTCCATGGCAGGCAAATTCTCAACCTCATGGACCCTATTGTTTAGTGGGAGAGATACTAACCAAGTACTGCTATTTCAATAATGTACATAAGCTTTGATGAAATTAAGCTGAAAATAATTTGTTCCTCAAATATGTTTCTTGTTTGTCATTGTTGTCAAAAGAAATGTCTTCTTGCTCTCCAAATAGCCTTTGTGGCTTTCTGTTTTAAGTCCTATACAGTATTCAAATCCAAGCTCAAACTAAATTTCCTCCATTAGTTATTTCCCTAAAGAGAATAAATCACACATACTCTGTTCACTGATTATAAAAACATCATATAGTACCATACCAAGTATTAGGTATTTGTCTTCTTTACTAGAACTTCCCTCTTAGATCATTGGTTCTCAATCTTAAATTAAGTAGGTGAACCAGAGATGGGGGCAGGGGACTTTGAAAATTACCAATGTCTCAGTAATCTGCTGGGACATGTTTAAAAACTGTCTCATGGGAGAGGGAGGGAGGAGGGGAGAGAATTCCTGTTCTGAAGCATTTGTGGATTTCTGTGGTTTAAATACTTTTACCATGGCCAATTTCAATCTACTAAAAGGATGTTACTGAACATGGAGTAGGGATTAGATTTGTAGTAGCAAACCATGATATAGTATTTTGTGCAAATTCTTGGGATCATCTCATAGCTGCTGATTTAGAAACTCTGGTAGTGTGGTGCAGCAATCTGTATACTAACAAGACTTCTAGGTGATTCTGACATACACTAAAGCTTGAGAGCCACTGATCCCATATATTAAAATATCTGGTAAGTACTAGAAGCCTAATATATATCCCTTGAATTTGCTTGCATCAGCTATAATAACCAGTTTCAATAACCAGTTTCATTTTCTCTTCACTGTCTACCTTACTCTCTCTGATCCTGTAATTTAGATAATAATAAAAGAGTATGTGATTTAAATTAAAAAAAAACAAGGAGGTATAAATTTGTGTGGTATGGAAAGTGAGGTCAATGTTATATTCTAGAGCATAAATTAGTCAAATGAGATGGAAAATTTGCACAGTGTAAGTGCAAATTGTAGCTATGGAAAGTTTGCATTGTTGAGGTTAAATATCCTGGCTCAAGATAAATAAGCCCTATAGAATAAAGTCTCTTCAGTACAAAATCACATAAAATAGAATGAGCTAAAAAGCAGAAGAAAAAGACACAACTGTGGCCCTAGGTTTGAGGTAAATTGAGAAGGATTTTATTATCTATCCTCTTTAATCTTCTTGGTGATAATTTACTAGCATAAATATTCACAATCAGGCACTGAGAGAAGACAACAGATATATCCATTTCCACAGTGGTTGATGAAATGAATGTCATTTAATTAATGGTCTCTGTAACTTGATTAGTCGGTAAATCATCATTATTGTGAAGAGCACACTAATGGAGCAAAAGAGAAAGTGAAAGTACCAATCTATAATAAACAGATAGTTTTTCATGTTGTTTCCTCACATTGGAGCTGTCTAATCTTTGGCTCCACTGGCCTCCTAAGTTTTATACTCAGATTCAGTAAACTGTATTTTCCCTAAACTCGCCACCAGATTTGTTTAACCTAAATTTTTCTGTTTTCCTCATAGAAATGCATTTATACTCCTGTTTATCCAATGAGGGTGGAATAGGCATGTCATCTCTTCACAGCCAGTGCAGCTATGTGATTCTAAGCTTCCTCTCCTCAAAAACATACAAACAAACATGCCAACAACTCTGTTACCACCACCATCAACTCTGCTGCGGCCACCATGCAGCACTAGAATGTTCTCTTTCTCTCCTCAGCTTACTTAGAGACCAGTGTGGTGAGATTACCCTATTTTTTTCCCTACTATCAGAGCTCATTGAAATTCAACCCTGGCGAGACATTTGAATCACCTTGGGAAGTGGGTTCAAAAAAACAAACAATAAAAAACAATCTCTGGGCTCCACATGAGTGAAATAAATCATATTATCTTAAGGTGAGAACAAGACATCTGTACTGGTTAAATCCCATCATGTGATTATTATGTCCAGCCAGGCTGGAGAGCCACTGAGTTTTCTCAACTTCTAGGGCGTGGCATAACTGAATAGGGAAAGAAGTTCTGCTCAGCTGGACAACCCAGTTTGGGCAATAGCATCGTCATAACAGAACTAAATGGGGATTGGCTATTAAACATTGAAATTAGTTTCTCTTACTTGGGGTATTGCGTTGAGACTAAAACATTAGTTTATAATGTGTGAATCCATATTTTGAAAGCAGTTCACTGCATTATGTCCAATTCACTGAAAAGTTGGCTTAATCGGATGCTAGATTCCCAGGAAAATATGGACAAGTCAAATAGGAACACCCAAAGTAGATTTCTTCTTCATTCTTTTGCATAATATAGTAATAATTCTGGTAACATAACTGGTATCCTAGGGGAGAACTAAGGATTTTACTCTCATTATTTGCTTTTCAATGTGTACTGGCCTCTTTGGAATATCATACAACATCTGAAGACTAGTCCTGGTCCCACTCCATAGAAAAGTCTAAAAATAGTTCATTTGCCTCAATCTCTAATACAATTTAATGTTTATACACAAAAACTCTGCTCTATAAGACTGAGACACTTAAAATAGTGTGTCAAAATTACATGGGACAAAGAAAGATGTAGCACATCTATCTTCACTTTTCTCAGACTTGGTCCTAGGATAATATACTTCAGGACATATTTACTACCAAAGGATGTATAGCAGTAACTCATCTTGTATGGTGACTCATTTAGGTTTAATTTTTTTGACTCTCAGTGTGTTAATATAGCCATCTAACTCATTAAACATGTTGAAAGGATTAAATGAGATGATGAAAACTATTCAATACGTAGTTATGATTGGTTGGAGGGAATGTGGTAACAGAGAAGAAGTATCAGGAAATAGAGATGGTTAAAAATGAATTAATGCAGAGTCACAGGCAGATAGAAGTCTTCTCTAGTATCTTTGATATCTGATTCAATCTAATCTTCCAACTCATTCTCCCTTACAGAATAGCACACCCATTTTACACATCACCACAGTGAAGTCAAAACACCAAGTGCTATCATTGACTAGATGGTTAGTGAGGACAGATGACAAGTGAATACTCAAAGAGGTGATGAAATGTCTTTGGATACTTCTTTGGAGACCTTCCCCAAATGATTCTTCCAATACTCAGAATCCATTATAATGTGCTTTGAGAGAACTCTGTACTCCTTCAGTGTGTTTCACAGTTGTAAGGTAATTAATTGCTTAATTTTTTTTTTTTTAATTTGATCTCCTTTACTAGCTTCTAAGATGTCTGAAGACAGAGGTTTTTATCTATTGTATTGATTGCTGTAGCTACTGTATCTGGCACTTAGTAGGACTTAATAAATGTGTTGAATAAATAAACATCCTAGAACTATCACACAACTCTTTTTTTTTTCAGTGAGATCATCATAATAATACTGTTATTTAAATTTGTTTGTCTCCTTATAATATCTGTGAACCAAGAATGGTTGGGAAAGGTTTTGTTTTGTTTTGTATTGGTTGTGGGCTGTCGTTTTTGTTTTAGTTGCTATTCTGGAGCTATAACTCTCCTAACTGCCTCTTCTAAAGCCATCTATAAAAATGCTATCACAAAATGCTCTTATAAAAGTCTGTGTTCCTTGAATGGATGCTTTGTACAACTATTGGTGGGAAAATATGATCTTCTAGGTTCATTGCCATGTGTAAGGCTGCCTCCAAAGCATGTGAAGACCTTTACTCTGTGGTGGTTGATTCTGTTCCATGGTAAAGTTTCCTTTCGGCTTTCCTGCACATGCCAACTTCCTCCCTAGATAGACATTAGAAACTATTTGCTTTCTTGCTGTGTGATTATTATTTTATTCTTTTTGTGTAGGCGATTGTTTGCCAAAAATAAGTGTTTGGATCAAAACAACTTAGTGATTACATGTACACAGCCTATGTTTTCTTTCTGACCTGCTGTCTCATATACATTTAATTATCCCTTATGACTTTTAGCTTATAAGCATTTGAACAAAAAATCCAAGGCTTGTAGGGAGGTTTTATTTCCATAGGAACAGTTTGATTCTCGTGGCAGACCAGAATATCTAGGATTTAAATATAATAAAGTAACTTGATTAAGTTTTCTCAGTGCCAAGTTTTTGGCTACATGAATATGAGAAACAAAACATTTACTGAAGGTGATATTGCTTTGGCAATCTTTTAAAGCATGCATAATATACATAAAATTGTTATTCTAGTTAAACTGTAATAGAATGGATTAATATTCACAAAATAGAATTAACTTTACAGGTATTTGAAGAAGATATTTCTAAAATTCCTTTCAACCCACATTCTCTTACAGGTTAACAATGTGACTTTATGTAGTCCATCGGCATATACTGCCTATGTAAGGTGAAATCTAAAAGATGTTACTGTATGATTTATTTCAAACCCAAAATGTTTCAAAGTAAAATATCTTTAATACTGAATACAATGAAACAACATATCTATTCCATTCATCACAGGGTTTCATTATTACTGTACATTTATTCCTTCAGCATGAACAGTATGTTTCAAAAATTTCTCCTCATAGAGGAATGACACAAGAAAGTCTCCAGGGATTTTTCTAAGCAAGTGCTATATTCTCAGCCATTTCTAGGAAAAAAAAAAAAAAATCATGCAATCTGCTATGTTCATATCATTTACATAACACTTAAAAGAGGAAATAGAATAAGTTGAAAGCTGTCTCTTGGGAAATTAGAGCATTTAAAGAGCTAGTGAACCTCAGGAGTAATTTTTTTTTTTTTTTTTTTTTTTTTGGTATTTTTAATTACCTGTAAAAGTAGCAAATTTCATGAATTCACATTGTCACACTTCCTTTCACCCCCCTCCCCTTTTTAAAAACATTTCGATTTCCGTGAGATCTTTGATTGTCCATATATACCATTGTATTTCTAAGTAGGAAATTTGGTTTCTGAGGAAACAAGGGACTAGGTCATGCAAGATGAAGGTAAAATCTATGGTTAAAAGACTTGATTCTTGAAAATTTTCTTATGCTATTCATGTATATTAGAAGATACATAGGATGGTTATCATTAGAAGACTACAGATTATATAATCCAAGTTTCAAATTAATTTTCAGCTATTCATGTCTATTCAGCCCCTACCAGAAGTAGGTGGAAGTCTTTTCCCTTGGAGTTGGGATGGGGACCTCCTCTAAACCTCATCTACCTTTGTCTCTTTATTGGTATCCAACACTCACTCTGCTTGTACCTAGAGAAAGGGGAAGTTGGTAGTATAGCTGATCAAATAAATGGTCCAAATTGGGTCACAATTATTGACTTTCTTTTTAGTTATAGATATAGTGCCATTTTCCTTTTTAAAATGCAATCTTGTATCTAAGTGAGGCCCTGGGTTTGTGGCCTGTGTGTGTGTGTGTGTGTGTGTGTGTGTGTAGGGAGGCAACATTGACACAGTTTTGATCATCACATTTTCTTGTCTTCTGAGTGTATCTATCAGAAAAAAAGAGGATTTTAGAGTCTGGTTTTGAGGAAGGAAGTGGAGTTTATTGGTTGTTAGGTAAAAGTGCATGTATCAACCCACCATGCGCCAAGGTTTTTATGGGGAGTCAATCAGAGGACCTTGTTTTTCTGTTGTACCTGGCATGCGTGGATTCCATATGAGAGAGGACAAAAGCAGGGCTCAGAGTATATATGAGCTTCCCTAGAAACTATTCATCTTAATATTTTAAGAACCCTTGCTTTTAAGTATACTTTCTGTGTATTTTGATGGTCTTGAGGAGAAGAGAAATGACTCCAACCATCTCTTCAAGGAGTTTCCTCAACCAGTTTGAAAACTTCCTTCTTTCCTTCTTCCTGCCTGCCTGTTCTAACTTCCTTCTTTCTTTCTTTCTTTCCTTCCATCCCTTTTTCTTCCTTCCTTCTTTTCTTTCCTCTTCTCTTTTCTTCTCTTTTCCTTCTTCTTTGATGAAGAGGAGGGGAAAGCATGATGAAAACCATTAAAAACACACTTATGTCAGATTGTGATATGTAATCAAGAAGAGTTACAGAAGATTTGCAATGACTGCATATATTCAGAAGAGATCCTTCCATATTCAGTGGTGAGGAGGGTGTGAGAAAAGAGATCGTGAAAGAGAAGCATTTTTTGTTTGTTTGTTTGTTTTATTTCCCCTACACTTCTGGCCATTCTGCATGGTGGGGTGCCATTCTATGATGAAACAATGACATAGGCAAAACCATGGTAGTAAGAAAGAGAAGAGGGTCAATTTATTAATATCTAGAGGAAGTCTTTCATGTATTGATAACACAAGTCATAAGAACAGATAATACTTTAAAACTCACAATTTTTTTCCCCATATAGAGGAGGTATCTTGGGATCAGACAAGGAAATCAGATAGGAACACATTCCAGGTACTATTTCAAATTTGGAATTTGGAACTGAGCAGGTTCCATGCCTTTGATGGTTTATAAGCTAGAAACTGTTCTTTGGGGAATAATTTTTTCTGGCATAAATTTGTAGGATGGATTTAAAGAAAAATATATTAGAGACAAAGTTTTTTGATTTTTTTCTTTCCTTTCTCTACATAGTATTGCACAGACCTGGCAATGAGAGTCTGAAACAGAGAGGTAGAATTAAGTAAACGAAGGAACAAACCTAATTGAGAAGCAATATAGATGTAAAACTGACTTAAGTTGCTAACTGATTGAAAACGTTGATTGGGATAGCGCAGACAATGCACCACAAGAGACTGTAATATTTCAAATGTAGGGGCCCAAGAGAATAGAGATGTATTCAATGGACAGATGAAAGACTGGAGGCCTAGCACAAGAGAGTGAGTACAGTTTTGGGCAGACAGAATTTAAATTGCTCGTGGGTTATACAGATGGAGATGTCTATAAATATTGCTGGTGTTCATTGGATGGGTTAGAGCTAATCATCTATACTTTCTATGTGCCTGCCCAGCTCATTCCCTTTTCTTAAAATAAATTAATCACCCATAGCTCTTAAATGTCCTTTCACTTTTAAAAGCCACTCCAGCAACACTGCTGCATGGGCAGCTGGCATGGTGACTGGTCTCCCAGCCACAGCTGAATAGACACTTGACCCAGGTTGGGTCAAATCAGAATCTGTCCCATCTCTCCCAAGAATTTGGATTTGTGTTTCATTCCTTAGTGTGTAGTTTGTTGCTTGACCTGGGTTGGGTGAGCTATATGTATACTGAGACAGGGAAATATAAAATAGAATTAAGCCGTGAACAGAAATATACAGATATTAGCGAATATATGAAACCAGGAGTAAAAGATATGAATAAACACATATATGCAGACAGATTCTCTATAATGAATCAAATTCAAGGGAGAAAAAATGAATATGGACTATGGGAAAAAATGCCATTTGCATACTTGGGTAATAAAAATGCTGCTCAATTATAACAGATTTTTTTTTTTTGAATGATGTCCCATTTCTTATTGATTTTGCCTTCTGTAAATGCCTCCAATATCAAGGTGGGGCCTCAGGAACTGTATTTTCACTATGTGATGCTGACAGACTCAGAGTTAAACATTTTAGACAACGTGGATAAATCCCATTTTCTCTGGAAGAAATTTGAAACAGAACTGAGTACCATTGAGAAGAGATGTGATTGTGGCCACGCTACACTACTTCACTAGCAGAAGTTCTTTGAGAATGCCAAGGCTCCTAGTCCTAGCTTCAATCCTGCACGTTCTGATAGTTGGGTAGGACTTGAACCCTATAATTGAATCCAGTTCTTTCCATATTTATTTAAGCAAGAGTCATTTATGTTGTTGTTGTATACAATTCAAATGAGCTTACTTCAGCCTATGACAATAGGAGAGTTATAATACAAATAAATGATATTGTTCAATGGGCAGGTGACATCCAAGCACGTATGAGGTACCAATTGCAGAGCTGTGCATAAACTGTTATGGGGATGTCAACAAATTATATGATGTCATGTTCATCATGTATAGTAGTTAACAGTTTTTGAGGCCCTTTCCTATACATGAATTTTTATTGTCTTCATATTAACTACTTATATATGATTCTTATTTTTACTTAGATTTTGCAGATAACAAATGTACGGGTAAGAGAGGTTACATGGCTTACTCGGGATCTTGTGACTAGTGAATGGCAGTGGGCTTGGTCTTCAGGTTTTCTGATTTTAAATCTCATTTAATTTTCTCATTAAATTGTGTAACTATAGTTATCAATTCAAACAGTTATGAAGCATTACTTAGATTTTGATACTTAACTCAAATTTAAAACTAAATAAAAATAAAGTAAAATAGGGTTATCTTAATGAGCCTTTAATAAAACAATAACAATATGAAATCTATAAAGCTGTAGGATTTTGTGTTAGAAACACTGAACAGTTCTTTCTTGTTCTCACACCCCTTTCTGGAAGACCCTGCCTAGTCAATAACCCTGGCGTTTGTAGCCTTATATTTCCCACAAACTCAATCCTTTGGACATAGTTTATAGGATCAGAGGTCAGTGTCTAACTTAAGCCAGACCTATCAGTTCCTCCCTACCAAGAACTGTGATTTAGAGCATAGATAATGAGTTCCGAGTTCTGGGCACAAAGCCTGTAAGGTCAAGTAGATTCAGGAGCTGAGATGGCAGTTTGATGGTGACCACTGAGGACGATGTACAAATGGTCAAATCAGCAGATAATTCTAATCTGAAAAAGTAAAGAAGATAAGCAGAGGAAAGCAGAAGTGACAGATCATTCAACCTCAGAGAAAAAGAGATTAATAGAAAGTATATGTTGTGCGTGTGCTGTTTGTCTACTTCCCAGGTCTGCTCCTATCTAAGGCTCAGTTTTACTTCTTGTTCGTGGGTGCTGTGCAAAACCCCTGTATCCTTCCTCCACATCCCTCTTCAGTTGAAATGGATTTCTTTACTAACATATCTGCTTAAGAAAACATTTAATATTCTCTGAATCATTTTAAGCAAAGGGCAATAAAATATAATATGAAGTCAGCTAGCAATAATGAATGAAATGCAAGTTTGTGTCTCTACAGATTTCATTTTAAATGACATTTTGATTATATCTTACATCAAATATATATATATATATATATACACAGTAGATTTCTTTTTAATCATTATTTATAAAATAATTCGTAAAATAATTTTCTATTCTTAAGGAATTACCGAGCAAATGAAGCATGGACAGTTTTGTTAAACCATAAAAAAATGACTGTATGTGATAGAGGATTGGTAGTTTTCTAAGGTAATCCTATTGCTCTGTGTACTAATTTCCCATGACTGTAAAAAATTTTAACAAACTGGATGACTTAAAACAATACTTTCACTCTCACAGACATTGAGGCTAGATGTCTAAAATCTCTCTTGAAGGCACTAGGAGAGAATGTGTTCCATGCTTTTATCTTAGCTTCTGGTGTTGCTGGCAATCCTTGGTGTTCCTTGTTCTGTGTGTACATTACTTCAGTCTGTGCCTCCGTCGTAACATGGTGTTCGCTCTGTATGTCTCATTCTGTGTCTCTTCTCCTCATCTTATATGGACTAAGCATATTGGTCATATTGAATTAGGGTAGGCCCACCCTAATTCGTATGACCTCATCTTACCTTGATTACATCTACAACGACCCTATTTTCAAATAAGGTCACGTTCATCTGTATAGAAGGTTTAGGAATTTAACATATCTTTTTTGGGGGGCACAATTTAACTCAGAACACACTCATATGAAGGGGAAATGGATGCTAGTTAGACAGAAAAAAGAGCTATCACTAACAGGAACCTTACCCCTACTACTCAGATAATGCTTCTTGGCATTAAAAAGAAAATTAAATATAATATGAGTACATGGTCAAAATCATAAACAATATGAACAGATCCAAAATAGTTACTTTTTCCATTCTTCATGGTGAAGATATTGGAGGTTTCCAAAGTAACACTTGCATATCAGAGAACAGCAGGGGAGGAGAGGTTGAAGAAGGAATCACACTTTCTTACCAACTTGATAAGGCAAAGGCAGAAAACTAGGTGTCAGTCAGTTCCAGTGCTATTGAGTTTATGTCATCTAAAAGTAATTACTAGATTATGACATGTATGATCTGCAATGTACAGGGTCTCACTGATAATCAGGTAAACTTACAGTGGGCCTGGTACAGTGACTCCCTCCTCCTCCCCCCTCCCCCCACATGGGACTGAACATGGGGTAGTATTTGTTGAAAGGAAAGAGATGGAAATCCAAATCTGAGTGGCTTTTTTTTGTTTGCTTATTAAAATTATTGGGGTGACAATGGTTAGTAAAATACATAGGTTTCAAGTGTACAATTCTGTAATACGTCATCTATATGAGGTCTGAAACTTAAGTTCATGAACTCATCCTAGAAAAGGTGCTAGGATGAATATCACTCATTCATCATTGCTGAATATCACTATGGTCACCTTCGAAGTACTCCCTTTGGGAAGCTATGTACTGACACCAGCGCCTAGTCCACCCTTCAAAGCAATTTTGGAACTCTTTTTCTGGAATGGCCATCAGAGCTGTTGTTGTATTACCCTTCATGTCGTGAATGTCATCAAATATCTCCCTTTCAATATTTCCTTTATCTTCAGATAAAGAAAGAAGTCATTGGGGGTCAGACCAGGTAAGCAGGGAGGGTGTTCCAATACAGTTATTTGTTTACTGGTGAAAAACTCCAAATTACTTCAAATGTTTTCAGTCTCATGGTTACCAAGCAACTGTTAAACCATATGTTTTATGCCCTCACCGGGGTTGATGTCAGTACAGGAATTTTAGTTAAAAAAAAATGTAGTAAAACAACACAGGAAATTTGGATGACCTGCTGGAGTATATCCTCACAGGCCAGTCCCCATCCCTATCCTAATTAGAATTTTTTTGGTCGTATACCCAAAATATACAGCTCTAAGTCTTAGGATGTATACCAGTATATATTTAATTTCAGTGTAGCCTTCCAGATTGCCTTACAAAATAGATGAACCAGTTTATATTCCCAATTGCCTCACAGGAATTCTTGGCTACCCACATTGTGGCCAACACTAGGTGATACAACTTTTCTACTTTATGGACATAAAATACTTTTTCACCGTTAATTTTTATTACTCTGATAACAGATGAGATTGTGCTTTCCTGTATTTACTTTACTTCCAGTTTAGTTCTGTGAAATTCCTGTTTATCTTTTCTTTACTGCTATTTTCTACTGAATCTCCTGTAATTCTCTTGTGTATTGGGGAGAACAGTAGTATCTTTTATATATTACTCTCAACAGTTTCAGATGTTGAAAGTATTTTCTTTTATTTTTTGTTAATCTTTTTTTTTTTTTTTTTTTTTTTTAACTTTGTGGTTTAACCAGTCAGGGATGCGGAGGGCCAACTCAATGTATTTTTCTGCACCATTTTATATAAGGGACTTGAACATCTGTGGATTTTGGTATCCTTGGGGGTCCTGCAACCAGTCTCCCATGGATATCAAGGAACCACTGTATTTAAGTTTTCATGGAGTCAAAAGTTATATGTGGATTTTAGACTGTGAAGGACAGTGCCCCTAATCACCGTGTTGTTCAAGGTTCAATTGAATATAGTTATCTGGCATAGATAATGAATTGATTAATCAACATTTATTTCTCAAACCAAATATATTTTTCCCACTAATATTACTGAATACCTCGATCTTACTGGAATAATATTAATAACTGTAGAAAATCTAGACTAATACTAAGGAGTACAAAAATAAAACAAAAATTAGTTATCTGTAATCCCTACAGCCAAATATAAATTGTCCATTTTTTCAGATTCAAAACAATAAAGTTTCATAGTCCTAATTCTATTCTTAAATTTGAAAAGACAAAGCACCTCAAACATAATGGTTCTAATTCCATGTTATTTTTGTAAGATAGTCACTACTTTTCTTTCCTTCTAAAGAGTAAAAGCTGAAGTTAATGTGACATTGCATAAGAGAAACAATACAGGGATGAAATTATGTCACATATATCCAAATCTATCTATAATTAGTTGGTGTCTGCTGTTTTATAAGCACTCATATTCAATGCAGATGATTAGCTGATAAGAAAACAAACAAACAAACAAAAAACAATGCTGTGCATTCCTGAAATGTAAGATTAAGAGTCAAGTCAAAACAATCAAAATGAAAAGGTTAGCATGTACCATGTTGTCTTTCCTAGCTGATAAATTTGTGAGAAAAAACAAAAAAGGTTAAAGATCTAGTGATAGATACATTTTTATTTTGGACATTTCATTGCTATTCATTATGAATTTCTTTTGATGAAAAGATCAAGCAGCGTGAGTATAGAAAAAACATGATATTTACAATCTGTATCACACTAGAACTCTTATATTTAATTTGCCATTTGAATGGAGTTTCTAATGGTTTAGCTTATTTTTCTGTTTGTTTTAAAAGTTTGCCACAAAGACATAACATAGATAATAAAAATCTACATTGTAACTATTTTTTACCTAACTTTTCAGTTATTTTTCTTACTCTATAATCACTCTTACCACTCCCTTGGGAATACGTCTTTTAATAACTCACAAACACACACAAAAAAATGTGTTTGGAAACTCTGGGGCTTAGAGGTTATCCTAGAGGTCCTCCTTTTTCTTCTTTTCTATTTTTGATTCATGACTGACAGCTGCTATCAAAGATAAGTTGTCATCCCTGTTGTATAAAATTTAGAATAATTTTAAGTAAATACTTAGGCATTTTGTATACCATAACAAAATAGTCATTTCTAACCAAAGGTCACTGAGGACTGGAGACCTACATTTAAAAAGCAAAAAATCTAAATATTTAGAAGAAACATGTAAAATATAAGTTTGTAGAATTGATGAAAAAAAGATTAAAACATGATTTCTATAGAACAGAGGAAGAAGCACAAGTCATAAAAAAAGCTGATTAATTTACTTACCATGAAACATTTTTACATTTATTTCTATTATGAAATACAAGATTCTACAAACTTAAGGACAAGCTACAGAAAAGAAATATTTTTCTAAAGTATTCAAACAATGAGGTTTTGCAGTCCAGAATTTCCCCCCAAAAAATCTATAAATCAATTAAGGAAACAAGAAAAATAAGTAAATATTAGCAGTAAATTAATTGTAAAAGGTAGAATCAGGCAGGAAAACTAAATGATCAGTAAACATATTTTCCTCAAACTTATCACTAATCTTACTAATAGGGTGATCATTTCACATCTATCAGATTAAAACAAAAAAACATATGCCAGTGTTAGGCAGTGTTTTAAAAAACTAGAATTCTTATTTGCCGATGCAGAGGTTGAATAACGTAGTATATAGAGAGCATGGGTCATGGCATCAGTCACTTGTTTTAAACCTGTTACAACCCTCTAGTTATGTGCTGTGCCTGGAGCAAGCTACTTTATCTTGCTGGGAGACAACTCTCCATGGGTCTGTTGCATTTCTGCAGGTCTTGTGAATGAAGCCCTTTGCTTGGAACTGTCTTTTCAAAGATATTTGTATAGTAAACTGCCTCTGAAGATAGAGGTAGTGTCTTCCTCTGGAGCAAAGGGCAGGCATGCTTACAGCACGTTTAGTAAAGGCTCCCTAGGCTCACGGTTCCTCTTCTATAATGCAATCCACTGCATGTGCAGGTATCATCTGATCCTCCTGGTAAATCCCTGTGAGAGCTGGGTTTAGGGAGTCAGCGCAGTAAATGCTAATATGCTGGATGCTGCTATTGCTATGAGCAATAAATTGTCTAACCCAGGAGTCTCCTATCTTCTTCAAGTATCCATGAATCTTTGGCAGGCTAACCTGTTAGCTTGTAAGTAGGGTGAAATATTATACCTTCACAGTTCTTTGCAAGTTTCTCTTTGCCTAATTTATTTTCTCATCTGTAATGGAGTGGGGTGTGTGTGTGGTATTTTCGATTCATAGGACCATTATTATTTTACCTAAATTAAAATGTGAAATGTTTAGAACAGTATCTGGTACAAAGTGCTCAATCTGTTTCTTTGCATATAAAGTTCAAAATACTTTGAAGTATTACTATATATTTTTATGGCTTTATACATATGTAATAATAGGAATTAAAATATATAATAATAGACCATAAATCAATTGTAGTTGTTAATTCTGGATAGGTAAGAAGGCAAATGGGATTAAAAAGTCTACATAGCATGTCTCAAACCTATCTGTTTGGTTTTAGTGTTTTAAAAAGTATCTCTAAAAAAAATGTTAAAAAAAGTAATACAAGAGTGATATGTAATAAAAAGTAAATCTCTAAGAAAAAAAAGTATCTCTAAAGCAAATATAAGAAATATGTTAAGATTTTTAAAGGCTGGATGTTGTGTACATGGTTTTTCATTTTATTATTATTTATCCTTGCCTGAATCTTTAAAATATTTTATAAAAATATATTTAGAAATATGTGCATGATGAATTATTTTGAATGATTTTTAAGAGTCCAGAGTTGTCATTCTTTTACGTGAAATGGCATACTGAGAACGTGCTTCTTACGTATTTAAAGTGTAATCTAAATAATTGTGACTATTGTATCCAGTTTCTCCACCTCCTTATATTTAGTCATGATTTTTTTTTTCCTGTTGTGTAATTAGCTTATTATATTCTGTGGTGATTTTAAAGAAGTGACGCTATGTGAAGTCCCAAAGTTAAGTCACAAGGATTATGCGGCTTTCAACCCGTTTGCTGAAATACTTACTCTTGGAACCGTGATCCACTATGGAAAGTCAAACCACTCTGAATGTTGCTGTGATTAAGCCAGGTGTATACTTTTGTTCACCCCAGCCCAATGCCAGGCAGGTGAGAGAAGTTGCTGTCTGATTCCTGCCCTCCGCCATTTAGTCATCCTTCCCCTCTCCCACTCCTGTCGTATCTGAGGTGCCTGACATTGTGTAGCAGTGACAAGACACCCCAACTATGCACCCTTTGAATTCCTGTGAGAATAATATAATGGCTTTTGCTGCTTTGTATGTGGCAATAGACAATAGAAGCAAGCTTCTCTTAAAAATGCCAGGTTTGATGATTCCAATGGTGGTAGAGCAAAGGTGGAACATGTACCATTTAAACATATTCAGCATTTGTTCTGAGTAGAAGAGGAATCCTGCATACAATAAGCACAACAGATGGCTGAGAATAAAATAAACTAAGAAACAGAAAACAAATTCAAAGTGGTATTGAACATGTTAGTGGAGATGAGTATGCAATAACTGTCAGAAAAAAATGAGAATGTTTTCAAATCAACAACTTTAAAACCAAGATGATCATAACGGAAATGCTTCAGCATTTGATTTTTATCGGCAACAACACTAGTAGGCCAAAGGATGAATCAGGTTTCATTTCCTCCTTTTTTGAGATTTTAGAATACTGCACTGCTTGGAATTTTATATATATAATTTATATATAGTTGTTGCTTGTTTGCTGTTGGTAGGTGGTTAGTAACATGTGTTCTATGTGTTTTCCATGCTAAAAACCTTTAAAAGCAGCTGCTGAAATTTGGGGGCTTCTATTATATCATCCATTTATTTATTTTTAATTAATAATCATTTTAGAGTTATCTGTCTATTTTTCTTTTTGGGTAGATCCAATTATTTTCTGGGAAAAAAAAAATTCCCTGCCCATAGAACATCTTCTTCTTAGGTGCAAAATAGATTAGCTACTTCATTTTATTTAAAACAAATTAAAAAGAGGTCAGCTTTCTACTTTTTTATTGATTTTGTTATTAACCAGTAACACAAAATGTTTCTCTAGATTCTTATTAGAGATTATAATTTTATACTTTCTACAGCCATACTTTTATCCAAAACTGCATGTGAGAAATAACTTCATGAAACTTTTCCTGAAGAATAAGTAGCTTATTTATTATACCAGATAAGTTATTCAAATCGGGGCTCAAGGATTAATTGCTAATCATCACTTTGGGTGTTCATGGAAAACAAAACAAAACAAAACAAAACTGAAGATTTGAGTTGTACTGAATGAAGGCCTGCTGAGTCAGTATCTCCAAAAACCCTTTATTTTTCATCATCTGTCTAGGTAATTGTACATATACATATATATATATATATATATATATATATATATATATATATATATATATATATATATACATATACATATACATATACATATATATATATATATATATATATATATACTCTAACCAGTTTGAAATTTATCCTGAATCAAACTTGACCAAAAGAGATTTATGTATCTTCATCATTTTATATTGAATGTCTTCTGAATTGCTTTCACTATGATTTTAGTTTCTCAGCTTTCATTTAGCAAAGTTTTAAGATGGAGCCATATTAAATTTTCTGTTATAGTTGTATTTCAGGTATTTTGAGGACATTGAGTAACACATAACAATGACCCCTACAAGAGAGGTCCTCTAGACTTTAGTACCAGAAAAATATGCATTTCTTCTGAGTAAATTAATTAAGTTATGGTGTCACTGAGGCAACTTTTCCGCATTTTCTTTCATCAGTGCATTCAGAACCAAATTTTGACCCCAGTTAAAAATGTGTACAGGAACTTTTGTTCTATTACAATTCTTTTTACTATTAAATTTATATATTTTCCTTTGCTTCCAATGCTTTATTTTGTTTATCTTGATTCATTAAATTTAATATTATCAGCTGCTTCAAATTCTCTTTTGTAATAGTTTGGGAAGGCAGAAAAAAAAGGAAGAAGGAAAAGAAAGGAAATCTATAGAATGTTAAGTCTAGTTTTGCTTACTGCTCCTTGTAAAGATATGGACAGAGTATACAATGTTAAGAGAAAAATCACATAAATAATTTAAATAATCATAGAAAATAATTAGAAAGGACAAGAGAAATCAGGGAAACATAAACAAACAAACAAAAACACAAAAAATAAACCCCTAATAGACAACTTGTTTTCCACCTTTCAACATACAGAAGTTTTTTGTGAAGTCTTCTAATCTTTTATATGCTATGTCTATGAACTGGGGGGCTTAAATAAGCAGAAACCATTAATGATGAGTCACTGATGGCAACGGACAGAAATAGGATATAGGTGAAGATTTTGAGCCAGAGCAAAAAGGTCTAAGAAATACAGTAGAATTTTTGACCTGGCTGCTAATACTAGGTAGAGGCTGATATAGTTGGATAGTACAGATAAAAAATGGGGAATTTTTCTATGTGATTGTAAAGGAAGAATACTATTGTGAGAAAACTTCTGATTTGTCTGTTCTTGCTTCCTGTCCACGTCATGTGATGGGATACTGGGAACGTGAGGTTGGAATAGTGAGCACGAGAAAATGGTATAATGGGTGCTGGGTCCTCAGGGAGAGTCAAGGTTCCCTGGAAGGGAGAAGGGTGTGAGAACATTCTATGGGGGAGAGAGGGGAGAGAGGGAGAGAGAGAAAGAGGGAAAGAGAGGGAGGGAGGGAGGAAGAGAGAGAGAGACAGAGAGACAGAGAGACAGAGACAGAGAGACAGAGACAGAGACAGAGAGAGACAGAGAGACAGAGAGACAGAGACAGAGAGAAATTTGCTGACTATAAAACCAAATAGAAACATTCCGAAGGAAGATTACTGGTGGGTGGGGATAGAACAGAGGGGAAAATGTATGTGATATAAGAGAAGGAGAAAGTTAAGAGATAGAAGTGGCTGAAATTTTGGCAAGTGAATTAAGAGATAAGGGTCCAAATATGGGTAGTATTAAGTGGCCCATGAGGTGTGGAATAAAATTTTGTAGTAAACATACTTTTGGTGCTAGGACTTTTATTTGCAAATGTCAGGGAGGAGCTGATTAGCAGCTGTAGCTAATCAGTATCTGTCTTCTTCCTGATGATTCACAGAAGACTTACACCAGCTTTGGGAACATTGCTTTTATTAGCCTCCCTCAAGCACATTGGTGATCAATGGCCTTGGGTAGGTCTTATTGCTGAAGGAAGGCTAATACCTTGAGTAAGAAAGATGTACTGTTTATTTCTTATAGTATACGAAGAATGAGATAATTCATTGTAATTTAGCAAACTCTATTTAGTGCTTACTATACTCAAATATCTAGGTTGGGCTCTACAATTGATTCCTAAGGCATGAAGATTTAAAAAAAAAATGTTAAAAATCCAAGAGTTAGAATTATTTACAAGTAGGAGTCAATAAGATCTGAAAGGTCTTAGAGATCTCTGTAAAATAATAAGTAATAGGACTAATAATAAAAGACTAGAACTATATCTATCTTTAAAAGGCTACTTCAGTGACGCTACAGCATCTTTTTACTCCTTGACATTTGACTGAGTAGCTTAGTCAGTTTGAGCTTCTGTAACAGAATATCATAGACTGGGTGGCTTACAACAGAAGCTTATTTCTCACAGTTCTGTAGGCTGGACATTTCCAGACATCCGTGCATAGAGGGCGCCAGCATGGTTGAGTTCTGGTGCAGGCCATGCTGTATCCTTGTATGGGCTGAAGTGAGATCATCTCTCTCCTGTCTCTTCTTAAAGGGCACTAACTCCATCTGAGGGCTCCAGCCTCACGACCTAATGACCTTCCAAAGGCCTCCCTCCAAATATGGGGATTAGGTCTTCAACAGGGCTTTTGGGGGGAAACATTCAGTCCATAGAACTGAGTGCCTATTTGTTTTGAGTGCTTACATTTTAAACTTCTCTATAATTGAGCTTCACTGTGTATAATATAACCTTCATCAAATAGTTGTTGTTTGTATTTATTGTAATAATATAGAACATTATTGTATTGTATATTATACTTATATATGTATTTCACATAATAAAATAAAATGTTAAAATTTAAGTAATACAATGTAAACAAAATAATAATATAATAAAATATTATGTATATGTTTATACAAACTTAGAGGGTATCTTCATCTAGAAATGTTTAACACCAAAATAGGGATATGCTTAAAACACTTATGAAATGACAACATTGGCAAGTGTGGCACAAATGACATACTATAAGCTAGACAGAATTACACAGCTAAGGGTTTTGAAGAGAGATATACAAGGGTGATGGAGAGAAGGGCAGATGGGAAAAGTCCCGACTCCATCCACAGCCACACACACATATTACCCTTTGTCCCGCACTTGCCAAATTTGCAAATACTTGGACACTAGAATACTGGTCACTGCAGAAGAGCAAATAACAAAATCGAATTTAAAGTATTATCTACTAACTGAACACATCATTTCTAAATTGGTTTCTCAAATATACATTTCATTAAAATCATAGTCTTGCCAGCCTTTGTCATTTAGTCACTAACTTGCTGTTACTCCTCCACTGCCACCTCCTTGACAGGATTCTGACAAGATCCAGAAGGTCAGTTAAGCTCTTTGCTACTCTTTTCCATTAATGGTTTATTAACTAGGCAAGGCTAAATATATTCTTTTCAATTATGTGTCTCTAGCCAAAATTGGCTCTGCAGAATGATAAATTTTCTTCTAAATCCTTTTCAAGCTATCAGGTATCTTCTCTCCCAGTCTCAAAAGAATCCACATGCTGATCCTTTGATATATGTTTAAACATGGTTTTGGTTTCATTAACTGCACTGTACTGGGTAATTTTTTTCCTGATAAAATCGATTTTTTTTCATGAGTTAATTCTATTTGAAAATGTTTTTTTTTCTTCATTTTTCCTTTGAGGATTTTTTTTTCTTTTCTATCAGAGTCTGATTTAGATTCTCTCTTATTCTTAATTATACTCAGTAGAAATCACTAAATATCTCCGAACTGTTAACTATAACTCCCAATGAACTGAACGATTTCAGACGTAAATGCCTTCTGAAGCATAATCAGCATATTCATGGCTCAGTGTTCTTCATTCCGCCCGTCATACAGTATATCCGTCATGGTAGAGCCTACTCAGTTTATTTCCCTGCAACCTAGTTCTAGGAGGATTTGCTCTATTGCCTTCGTCACGGGGTCTTCCTTATTATAAAAAGGAGGGCAACTTGCCATCAACATATATTTCAGAAAAAGAGATTTTTAAAATATGGGATTCATGGAGCCCGTGCTGTACACAATGTCCTTTATAACTTAACACTTTGATAGTATATGCTAGAGGCGGGATTATGTGTAAATTTCTGGGAAGAGTATCTATAGCTTTGTAATTTTCAAGGAATTTACAGTCATACCAAAATTAGGTACTCTAAAGGGAGGCACAATTCTTCTACTTACCTTACTTATTTGATAGATGGTTATGGTAACATGTGTAAGTACAAACTTTTCAGCAAAATAGTCAATGAAATTCATAGTTAATTTAGATTTTTATGTAGTACTACCGTGCCTTTATTTCATAGTTTAGTTGAAATTGGCTAATAACTTCCAAGCTTAGTTGCCCTCCAGCTCATTTGTTGGGAGGTCATGCAATATGTACACACGGCTATCTTCAAAGAAACAGTGTTACATGAAGATTTAGCCCAACACTACTGATAGCCTGCGACCTGTGGGAATATGCTTTGTTGAATCTTCTACATCTGTTATTTTGCGTTCTCAAAAAATTCTATGGTAAAAAATTATTCATAGTCATATCAACTTTTGTGTCTTTATTTCTGATGTATGCATTCTTTGTTTGCAGGTATGCTTTTTCTTTGTTTCGGTTTTTCTTTGGTATTCTTTTCTTTCAAAAGATTTAATTTCCTCAACACATCCATGCAACAAATAAGCAATATTTTCTAAACTTTTGTGCTAAGAGACATGAACAGACTTGAGCCAGAGTAACATTAAACAAAAGCAAAATCTCTAAAATAATTTAACATCGAGTGTTAAATTTTTGGACAAATTTCATTTGTCCAAAATGAAGCTGCTAGGGAAACAGCTTCAGTGTATTTTCGGTAAGGCATGGATCTGCAAATATGACAAATGGTGTTCACATTAGAACAAAATGTCCTGCCCGATTAAAAAAATCAAACACTCTTTGTTTAGTGAAAACTACTAATTGGCTACTGACTGAAATTATTCCTAAATGTCTTAGCTTTCTTAATGAACCTCAAAAAATTTATTTTATTTCCTACTATATTTTACATATTAAATTTCAGTGTGACTAACTTTTGGGATCCAGTTATGTCTTTACTCTCAATTTGATAAGTGGGAGTCAGAAAATAACATCAAGGAAAATTTATCCTTGCTTTTGTAGCCCAGCGGCTAGCAGGATCAGTGGAGAATTACCCTGATGGTGGACTAAACATATGTTAAAAACGACAGAAACAGGGGCACGAAATGGTGCCTAGAAGACAAAGGGCGAGGAAGGGAAAGAATGAAAAATCAGCCTCAATGAACTTATATACAAATGGAATGAAAACATTGTTTTTCATTATAAATGGTAGTTTGTGGGTTTGGGAGGGAAAGATGTGCTAGATGTATTTACCACTTGGACTTCTAAGTCTCTTCCTTTGCTCTTGACAGAGTTTATCAAATTTAGAGATTTCTTTTTATTAATGAAACATTCTTTTTTTGTGAACAGATGTTTTATTTTTCAAGCAATTTGAGGTTATTCATATTAGAGATGTGATATTGTGCTTTGTAATGAGAAAAACAGTAGTCCCTTCTTTATTCATGGTTTTGCTTTCCACGGTTTCAGTTACCTATAGTCAACTCTGGTCCAAAAACATTAAATTAAAAAATCCCACAAAATAATGTTTTAAGATGTGTGCCGCTCTGGGTAGCATGATGAAATCTTGCCCCATCCTGCTCTGTCCTATCCAGGAAGTGACTCATCCCCTTGTCCACTCTGTATATGCTCCCTGCCGGTTAGTCCCTTACTCGCCTCCTGGTTATCAGATGGACTTTCACAGTATTGCAGTGCTTGTGTTCAAGTCACCCTGATGTGACTTAATGATGGCCCCAACATGCAGGAGTTGTGATGCTGCCAATTCAGATCTGCCAAAGGAAGCCATGAAGTGTTTCCTTAAAGTGAAAGGTACAGGACAATAAGATATATTGAGAGGGAGAGAGAGAGAACAATTACCTAACTTTTATTGTAGTGTATTGTTATAATTGTGTTATGTTATTATTAGAATTATAATTTAATTTTATTATTAAAATTGTTCTGTTTTATAATTAGAATATTTTATTATTCTGTTATTGTTTTTAATCTTTTACTGTGCCTAATTTATAAATTAAACTTTATCATAGATATGTATGTATAGGGAAAAAAACACAGTATATGTAGAGTTTGGTACTATCAGTGGTTTCAGGCATCCACTGGGGGTCTTGGAATGTATCTCCTGTGGGTAAAAGGGGACAACTGTATAAATTTGGTGTCATTCCCAATCCTGGCACAAAGCTCCTATAACCCTTAGAATTTCCTAAGTGATGAAGTCAATCAAGGTGTCTTTTGTTATGTTGATGAAGTGTCCTTTAAATGTTTAATTCCTGTTGACAGTCAAAATTATATTAGTTTCAGGTGTACAGCATAGTGGTTAGACATTAATGTAACTTACAAAGTGATCTCCCGATAAGTCTAGTACCAACCTGGCACCATACATAGTTATTACAATAGTATAGTATTGACTATATTCCTAATGCAGTACTTTATATTCCCATGATTATTTTGGTAACTGCTAATTTGTACTTCTTTTTTTTTTTATGATAGATTTATGGCCCCAGTGGCTTGCTCTTTTTTTTTTTTTTTTTTTCTTTTTCTTTTTTTAATTTATTTTTTAAATTTATTGGGGTGACAATTGTTAGTAAAATTACATAGATTTCAGGTGTACAATTCTGTATTACATCATCTATAAATCCCATTGTGTGTACTTCTTAATCCCTTCGCATTTCTGACCCAGTCCCCTAACCTCCCTCCCATTTGGAAATCATCAGTTTCTTCTCTGTATCTATGAGTTTGTTTCTATTTTGTTCATTTCTTTGTTTTTTTAGATTTCATTTATAAATGAAATCATATGGTATTTGTCTTTCTCAATCTAACTTATTTCACCTAATACCCTCTAGATCCATCCATGTTGTCAAAAATGGTAAGATTTCATTCTTTTTTATGACTGGGTAATATTCCCTTGTGTATATATTCCACATATTTTTTTATCTAATCATCTATCAATGGACACTGAGGTTGCTTCCATATGTTGGCTATTATAAATACTGCTGCAGTGAACAGAGGGATGCCTAGTTCTTTTTGAATTAGTGTTTTGCATTTCTTAGGATAAATACCCAAAATTGGGATTGCTGGATCATATGGTAGTCCTATTTTTAATTTTTTTAAGGAATCTTCATACTATTTTCCATAGTTGTTGAACCAATTTGCAATCCCACCAACAATGCATGAATGTTCCCTTTTCTCCACATCCTTGCCAATGCTTGTTGATTTTTTGATAGCCCTTCTGACTAGTGTGAAGTGACATCTCATTATGGTTTTAATTTACATTTCTCTGATGATTAGTGACATTGAGCATCTTTTCATATGTCTATCGGCCAACTGTATGTTCATTTTGGAGAAACGTCTATTCAGGTTCTCTGCCAATTTTTTAATGGGATTGATTTTAAGTTATATGAGTTCCTTACGTATTTTGGATATTAACCCCTTATTGGATATATCATTGATGAATAGCTTCTCCTATTCAGCAGGTTGTCTTTTTGTATGTTGATGCTTTCCTTCTTATTTTGATGTAGTCCTTTTTTTTTTTTTTCCCCCGTTTCCCTTGCCTGAGGAGTCATATCCAGAAAAATGTTACTAAGAACAATGTCAAACAGTTTGCTGCCCATATTTCCTTCCATGATTTTTATAATTCGGGAGTCTTACATTTAAAGTTTAATCCATTTTGAGTTTGCATATGGTGTAAGAAAGTGGTCTAGTTTGATTTGTTTTTCATGTATATATATGTCCAGTTTTCCCAACATGATTTACTGAATAGACTGTCTTTACCTCACTGTATGTTCTTGCCTCCTTTGTCATAGGTTAAATAACCATATATGCTTGGGATTATTTGTGGGCTCTCTATGCTGTTCCATTGATGTACGCGTCTGCCTTTATGCCACTACCGTGCCGTTTTGATTACTATAGCCTTGTAGTATAGTTTGAAATCAGGTAGTATGATACCTCCAAGCTTGTTCTTCTTTTTTAAGATTTATTTGGCTATTTGAGGTCTTTTGTGGTTCCATATAAATTTTAGGATTATTTGTTCTAATTCTGGGAAAAATTCCATTGGTATTTTGATAGGGATTTTATTGAATCTGTACCTTGATTTGGGTAGTATGGACATTTTATCAATGTCAGTTTTTCCTATCCATGCATGGTATATGCTTCCCTTTATCTGTATTGTCTTCAATTTCTTTGGAGAGAGAGAGAGAGAGAGAGAGAGAGAGAGAGAGACCACATTTACCTAACTTTTACTATAGTAGATTGTTATAATTGTGGTATTTTATTACTAGAATTATAATTATTAGAGGTCTTATAAGTACAATTATGAAAAACATCTCCAGATGTGGTTGGTGGTCAGGGGAATCAACCGTGTGATTTGAGAGTTAGAACTTTCAGTCCCTTCTCATCTTCATGGCTTCCAAGAAGGGGAAAAGGGATGAAGACTGAGATTCCTCACCAATGGCCATTGACTTAGTCAGTCATGCCTATGCAATGAGTCTTCCATAAAACCTAAAAGGATGGGGATCAAAGAGACTTAGGGTTGATAAATACATGGAGGTGCTGGGAGAGTGGTGAGCTAGGAGAGAGCAGACAAGCTCCTCACCTGTCCCTGCACACCTTGCCCTATGGCTGTTCCTAAGTTATGTCCTTTTATAATAAACTGGCAATATAGTAAGTAAAATGTTTCTCTGAGGTTTTTGAGTTGCTCTAGCAAATTAATTAAATCCAAGGAGAGGGTTGTTGGAACCTATACTTTATAGCCAGTTGATCAGAAATATGAGTGACAACCTAGACATGCAGTTGATGTCTGAAGTGTGTGCATATGTGTGAGGGGAGGGGGTCAGTTTTGTAGGACTGAACCCTTAACCTGTGGAATATGACACTATGTTCAGGTAGATAGTATCAGAATTGAGTTGAATTGTAGGGCATGCAGCTGGTACCAGAGAATTGCTTGGTGGTGTTATCCAATGACTAAACTATAAAACTATAAATTTAGTAACAAGTTCGATGTCCATTGTTTAATAGAAAATAATACATGGATTGTGGCAATATAGCGTCTCACAAGCAGTGGTGCAGTGTTTGTGGGAATTTAGGTAAGAGTGAGTTTTATAGCATGTTAGAATAAGCAATGTGGAGACAGGACATGATTGACGGCGGTTGCATATCTGACCTTATTTAGAAAATTCAAGAAACCAAGACCTGAGTACAGAGATCAGAGTTGGCTTAAAGTTTGGGGACTGGCTGACTGAATACAGTGTTTCTGGTCAAGCAGAGCATTTGTAGGCAAGTGAAAGCTTGATTTGCTGAGGGGGCACCCTGAGAAAGAGTGGCTCCATCTTAGACCTAGAAATTTATTTCAACAGTGTGTTAAACACACACACACACACACACACACACACACACACACACACACCCCAGAATTGGTATTGGAATCCTAAAAGATAAATGACAAAACAAATTTTTTTTCAGCTAAATTCAGCAACCATAATAAATTTTATATAGAGGAGTACTTACATAAAACTACACTGCTGGAGTTTAATTTTGACCACAATCCATTTTGTTAAAACTTGGCTATTCTTATTCTACAAGACATAATAAACTTTGAGTTTTCACTGCTTTTCATCTTAATCCATTGTCATCATCTCTCCTGCTTACATATGGTTTTCCAAAGGTCTCTTATTTCTTCACCCTGTGTCTCTAATCATTTCCTGGAGACTTGCCAGAATCTGGAGTAGGGATGGGATAACAGTGTGAAACTATCCCAGTTGGTAATGATGTTCATTCCTAGCCACACATATCTTGGTTGGGGACTCATTGCAATTCAATCAATATCCAGTGTCTTAGCACTGGATCCTAGTACAAACAGTTTTTTTATCCTCGATGAAAATTCATAGACACAGACCTTCCTTTCCTATGAGTGCTTGTTTTCCCACATCTTCTAAGTCTTGGAATCTATAGTGAGAACACCCCCTATTAGCATAAGCTGTTGTGTAACCTCACCTTGATTCCTCTGCTGCAACAGCCACTTTCTGGCTTTTGTGTTCTAGGTCTGCAAAAAGCTCTCTTTCATGCTGCTGCTCTGTTGAAGAGGTTTTTCCACAACCTATCACTAGAGTTGTTGGCCTCTGTTAGGGGCACATTCTCTGCTAATTAACTAATTAATTGATTAATGAGCATCATATGCCAGGAGGTGTGACAAATGGGTGCCAAGAATAAAATAATAGACATGACAGACATACTCCCTGCCCTTGTAAAGTTTTTGGTTTGTCACAACTAATAATATTCTGAAGGGAACATTATTTTCATCAGGCTATATCTTTGTTTATTTAGGGCTGAATTGCAGTCATCCTGGGAAACCATCAACTATTGGTTTTTCTCCTATGCAAAAATTTAAACACACTTTTCTGTGTTTTCTGTCACTTTTAATCAAGTAAATATGGTACATTCTTAGAATTCAAATGACTCCGATCTAATTAGACCACTAGTACTGTATTACCATGGTAGAATTTAAAACGTGGAAACAGCAATCTGCCTTGTGGAGTCATCCAAATTATAAATTGTGAGTGACTTATCCATTAGTTCTCATGCCGCGATTCCTATACAGGTCTGCTGTGTGGGCGTACCTAGGGAAGCAATCAATTGTGAGATAATGAAGTGGTTAACCAATAATCAATATCCTTGATTATTTATTCTCACTCTTACTTTCATTACCATTTATTATAGCCTGCAGATTTTACCTAATAAAGACTACTTAAACCTATCACTTTCTCTTCCATTCTATCCTTGTCCCCAAATTCAGGCTTGGCTGGCAGCAGTCCCTAGTCTATCTCTTTTGTTCCTCACACTCATTGTCCACATATTCACCATCCACAGTTTAAATAAAATGTAAACCATATTATTTCATGCATAAAAGTCTTCAGTAAGTTTTCTCATTGCTTACAGAATTAATTCCAAGCTGCTTGACACAGCCCGTGTTTCTGCATTATGATCCTGGCCTACGTCTGTCTCTTCAGATCAATGCCTCCAGGTAAGGACCTCCAGGAACATATCTGTACTCTAACAAAGTTGAATTTATTACTGTTACAGAAAGAAAAACTACACTATGGCTAACAATGGGGCATTAAGTATAGGGTATGAGAAGAGACTAGTTAAAGAATTCAAGTGTGTGTTAGGTAATTTGGGGAAGGGCTTAAGAAGGCAGGAGGTTGGCTCAGCTTTGGGTGCTGGCAGAAAGTGGGCTAAATACAGGATTCAGTATCCTCACAATTTTTTTTTTTTTTAATCTAAGAATCAGAGGGAATGGGAAAAACTGTGCTGTGATTGGTTAAGAAGCATCAATCATTCCTGTTTACTAGGAAAGGAGTGTGTTAGGTTGTTTTTGTGGTTTGTAGTATTCTTTTTGTCTCTGCTCAGGCATGATTACAGAATGGTCTTGTTTATTTCTCACCCCATCACATCAGAGAGTGCCTATCTGATGTTAGTGTTCTGTGAATTGTTTGTGATTAAGTAGGGTACACCATGAACTATCTGTTGTTGCGAGGGTAGCGTCCAGTTCTCATTGGCACAGGCTGCTTTTTTCCTTTTGCACGTCTCTCATCCTCTCTGTCTCATGCCATATAGCCTGAACTTCTTAAAATGTGCTGACATTCTCTACTGTTTCTTGCTTTTGTGTTTCATATTGTCCTCTCTACTTATCCTTACACAGACCACCTTTGCTTGTCTAAGCTCTACTAATTTTTTAAAATAGATTTTTATAAGAAACAATTTTAGATTTATAGAAAGTTGAAAAGATAATAGAAAACATTTGAAAAATGTTTCCATATACTTATCTACTTTTCCCTATTAACATCCTGCATTAGTATCGCACATTTGTTATAATTAAGAAACCAATACTGATATATATATACATATATACACATATATATACATATACATATATATCTATATATATATGTATATGTATATGTATATGTATATATATGTAATGTGTATAGTATATTCAGATATCCTTAGTTTTTACCTCATGTATTTTTCCAGTCTAGAAGCCCATTATGGATATCACATTACGTTTACTTGATTCCTCAAGCTCCTCTTGGTTGTGATAGTTTCTTAAACTTTCCTTGTTTTTAATGACCTTGATGGTTTTGAGAAGTACTGGTAAAGGATTTCATGAAATGCCCCTGTATTGGAATGTATCTCATATTTTTCTCATGAGTGGACTGGGGTTATGGGTATTTGGGAAAACAATGACAGAGGTAAAGTGCCATTTCTATCACATCATATAATGGATGTATATGATCAACCTGATTTATCACTGAGATGTTGTCTGGCTGAGGTAATGTTTGTCAGGTTTCCCTACTATAAGCTTACTCCTTTTTCCTCTTTCCACACTGTACTCTTTGGAAGGAAATCACTATGCACAGCCCACAGTTAGGGAGTGGAGATTTATGCTCCCTTTCCTGTGGGGAGAGTACTTATATACATTATTTACAATTCTTAGGTGAGAGAGATTTCTCTATTTTCCCTCCCTCATTTATTTATGTCAGCATGGACTCATGTATATTTACTTTGTACTTTGGATTATAATCCCATATTACTTTTTAAATTTCATTAATTTGTTGCTCAAGTTGTTCCAGCTTTGGCCATTGCGAGCTCTTTCAATTGACCTCCTTTGCTCCTTGATGTAACCTCATCCTCTTTTTTTTTTTTTTTAATTGAGCACTTCCTCATTTCTGGCTCCCTAAGGTTTTACAAGCTCTTGTATATTTTCAGCACCAGGAAAATATATTTCCTAGAACCAACCATTTATCCATGGATTGTGGTTCCTTTTTATTGGAGAATGATATTAGGAAAATAATATCTGAACTCTAGTTGTATTCACTCATGTGGTATCAGGCGCTCTCAGCTGACAGAGCAAGGAAACATATATGAGTATACTAATCCATATCTGTATGCACACATATCTGTAAATATTTGTATATACAACCATCTGCAACTATATTAAACTAAACGTGAGTTCATATTAATGTCTCCAACTCTAATCCATTATTACATAGCTCATTCTAGTTTCCTCCATAGGGCACAGGACAACTTTCACATATTTAAAAATGCTAGACAGCACTTTAGCACTATGCTGGGGGGGCAGTTTAAACAAGGTAATCACCAACAGAAAGTACAAAAATGCGAATAACATGGCACTAACTAGGTTGTGAAAAAGACACTTGTTTTCAGTATGAAAGTTGAATCAAGAAGGCAGGGTGTCTCCTTGCTTGACCTTAGTTGGGAATGTGTGTGTTGGGTGACTCCAATTATTTTCAGCTTTGTGTATGTCCGTGAATGACTGCAAAAGTGCTGTGACTATTGATTTTGGGTTACACATAAATTTTAATTAGTTCATTAATTCAGTTACAAAACCTGTGAATAATGAGAAACAGCTGTATTAAGTGTAGGAGACCCATATAATTTGCATATATGCTGTGAAACCTGATGTAAAATGATTTTATACATATTGGCAAGAAATTATCCAATAATAAATGTATGTTTTGCAAATCTGAAGAGATGTTTTATAAATATAAACTTTTTGCTTGTTTAGAGAATTGGAAAAAATTTGAATTAATAATTTAAAAAGTTATCTATAAAGAATGTCAGTGAATAAATTAATAAGTACTGCAAGCAGTTAGTTAATTCTGAGAAGAAGAGTGAGAGTTATGGAAAAAAAACATGCACAAAAAAACACATCATTACAGAATATAACTATTTGGAGACAAGTACCTCATGGTGAAAAAATCAAGTGTACTATACTGCCAAATTAATTGCTAAATCATGTCACATGGACTCTAGGTATTGTAAGAATTCAGAAGAGGTTGGATCAATGGAGCTAGAGAAATCAGAGAGGGTTTGGAGAGAATGACTCAAGCTGAGTAGTAAGGGATACAAGGATCCGAATGGATAGAGATCATCGAAAGAAGGGGCTTTCAAGTCCAGGAATAATAGGAGAAATAAGGCAGAGGCTTGGAAGTCATTGTATATGGATAGTGAATGTGGGAGATAATTTGTTTGTGAGACCAAAACTAATACATTAGATATGCAAGAGGGTGCAAAATCAGCTTCTAGTAAATCTTAAAGTCAGGCAGAGGAATTTCAACTGCATTCAATAACAATGAGAATGGCTAAAATCTATTAAGTGTGCTATGTCTGGAAAAAGCTAAAAATTCCATATGCATTGTCTTTTGTTTTTTTCCACAATAACCCTATGTATATGAATGTTATTATTTTCCTTATTTTACAGATGAGTAAACTGAAGTTTAGGGAGGAATAAGAAGGAAAAGTGCCTAGTAGGAGGCAAAGCTCATAAAATTTAATGAAATCACTGAATCAATATGAAATAGAAAAAGTTGAATATCTTTGAAACTGGCTAACAGAAGACTGGTTTGACCAGAACAACACTTGGTCGTCAGTTAATTATTCCCATATGATTTTTTTTTGGAGACACCAATATTTTTATTTTAGATTTCTATTCTAGATAAAAGACTAGAAAGAGAATGTAGGATATAATATAGGAGCAAGTTGAAAGAAACACTGAGATATTAGCAAAAATGTGAGTGTGAATCCAGCAAGTACTATTGATTTAAAAATTATAAATATTTGTCGTTATTCTGTCTCCCCATGTTTAAAGAAAAGGATAATGATTTTTCTTTAAAAGCTCTTTATATAACAAAAACACAACTTTCCAGGATATAGAATCCTAGTGGGAAGTACTATTTTATTCTAATTTTGAGAACTCTACTCAGTGCCTCAAAAATTGTGTAATTTTCCAGTCTGGCTAATGCCCAAGGGCAAGGAAAGAACTATTTGTCGTAATTGGAGAAAACAGTATTTGAAGGGCCGGGAATAATTAACTCTAGACTAGGAACTGCGTGCAACTAGCCTAACATATCATAGAAGCAAGACAAGAGAGTCAAGCTGTCTCGAAACAACTTAACTACATCCTAGAGCAAAGCTCAAGAATATTTGTAAGAATAGAAAAATATCCAGTACCTAAAAATGTAAATTTTACAATTCCTGGTGTCCAATCAAAGATTACCAGGCATATAAAAAAGCAGAAAAACATGACCCATAATAAGAATAGTAATCAATCAATTAGAACCCACCCAAAACTGTCACAGCTGTTAGAATTAGCAGACAAGGACATTAAAACACTTTTAACTGGCAGCTATATAAAACACAGAAGTGGAGTCAATTGACCTTAAAAGACAATTATTGAAGGAATGAAATAATTAGTTCTTGGGCGACAGCCGCAATATTAGAAAACAATATGATCAGATACATTAGACAATCAACATTGAGATGGGAAAATCCAAAGAAATTCTTATGGGACTGTGTAGGAAAGATGAAAATATTATTGTAGAAAACATATCACATTTGGAGTCAGCCCACATGAGTTTCAGTCTCTACTCTGTTGTTTACTTCTTTTGTGAGCTTGGACAAAATATTAATCACTATGAGCTTGTTTCGTCCTCTGTAAGATAGGGATAATGATACTGTTAAATTGGTATAAAAAGTGTTTAGAAATTTGTAGTGACACACTACAAATCTATTACATATATGCATATGTACACATATACCTTTATAATTCTACATTTTACACATATACACATACATATATGTATATTCCCATAACAGTTTGGCATGTGATGTGACAATAAACATTGCAATATATCAATTCTTTCAATATATCATGACTTTTAAAGCCACCTGTATATGTATAAAAGAATTGAAAAAAAAGAAGAACTGAGCATAACTTTTTTCATTGCCATTTATTAAGCAACACAACTTTTAGATTTTTATTCAGGATGTTATGAAAACACAGGCTTTAAAAATCAAAGGACACTAGAGAGAATGTTCAACCTACAGCTTACAAATAAAAATAGGTTCAGGGAAACCAACATAGTTATCCGACTCAAAAAAAAAGAATTGTTGTAAACCCTAGCAGGCTGTCAGGATTATGACGATGGAAAACTTTAGAAAAGTGTAAATGAGTGAGGAAAGGAAGGAATAAGACCTGCTCATTTTAGTGGTAAGATCACAGTGGGTCAATCAAAATGTGAAGAAATATGATTAAAAAGAATAAAAACGCAACTTATGGAAGCTTGGATTATAAAGTTCTGCTTTCTTTTCAGTTTCTGAGTTCTAAAGCAACCCAGAAAAGAGCTTAGCTCTTGGAGGTGGGTGGGTAGGGCAGCCGTTATTTGTTCAAATATTGCTGCATTTATAATTCTGCATAAAAAAGAGGCATTTTTAGAGTGACTTTGTAGTTGTCCAGTATCTAGGGGATTTATAAAAACATACAAACAAACATCCTTGGTAGGATAGATTAGCTATTTAAATGCATGACTAGGATAAATCAGTATTTTCTTCTGAGCAGAGCAGTGATTTTATTTTTCCATCATATAAATATAATTTTAATGAGATACTTGAAACAAAGATTAGCTAAGAGGCATATAGATGTTGCTGAAATCTCGATATTTCCCAATGAATTTGGATCTATCCTACATACACATGATTAAATAATGAAATTCAAAGGTAAGCCAAGTATCTCACAATCACAAAAATAATTGTACATGCTGCTACACTTGATAGAGTGCTGGCTACTTTTAAGAACATACTTTTTTTAAAAATTGATATTAGTCTCTCTCTCTCTCTCTCTCTCTCTCTCTCTCTCTCTCTCTCCCATATGTATAAAAGAATACCAACAAGAATATCCAGATTAAGTGCAAATGTCTCTGCCATATTTTGGATTTCGTTATTATTGATCATATTACTGGGGAAGGGTTTCTGGGTCATAGCTCGACTTTTCATGTTGATGATGACTTATTAAATGTAAGTAGAAGTTTAGGCTGATACTAAGCAAGAAAATGAAAGTTTAGCTGGATTTTGTAAACTTTCTCCATCTAGAATCTGTTCTGAGGTGCCTCAGAATTTTCTATAAGGATTTACTTATTTTTGATTTTTACTTTTAGAATAATATAAAAGAATATTGTAAACAATCTGGACCCCAAGGGTAAGCACTTTGCAATTGAGTACTGCCATGTGATTTAAGGCCTGTATTTGTGATTGTCTTTCTTGTTGCATATTGGGAATAGGAACTACCGTGTTTCCCCAAAAATAAGACCTAGCCAGACAATCAGCTCTAATGCGTTTTTTGGAGCAAAAAATAATATAAGACTGGGTCTTATATTATGTTATATTATATATTATATAAGACCCGGTCTTATAGTAAAATAAGGCCGGGTCTTATATTATGTTATATTATATAAGACGTGGTCTTATATTACAGTAAAATAATATCGGGTCTTAGATTAATTTTTGTTCCAAAAGATGCATTAGAGCTGATTGTCCGGCTAGGTCTTATTTTCGGGAAAACACGATACTGAAGTGACAGTATCTGTGATTTAATGTGTTGTTTCTGAAACTGAGATTATCACATAACTGAAGGTCTATTAAGGTTTTTGGCAATCAGTGAGTTCTCAGTTTCTTTATTACACACACACACACACACACACACACACACACACACACACATACACAGTTGGTTGGGAGCTTTGTTTAGCTACTTTATAAAAGTGGTATCAATGTACTATTGATTCCAGGACCCAGTTAAACACGCCTCTCATTCTTTCTCTCCTACTTTCTGCATCTCTACTAAAGGGAGAGAAGCAATATGTGCCGCATGATGTCTAGGAATGGTGGCAAGAATCCCATAAAAGTTGTTTTCAAAATGTAAAGCATCACAATATCTACATCTTTTTAATTAAAATGAGCAGTGAGGTAAGTAAGATACTGACGGCGTTTTGCATGGATGAAAAAGTATAAGTCAGTCGGCGAAATAAAGGGTAAAGCAGTGACTCCAATGAGGTCTACTTGGGTTTTGAGCCCCTTATTTCACTTGGTGTGTGGAAGATACGTAGCATTTCTTCACTGCAGTGTCTTGAAATGTCTTACAGTGCTTTTTAGTCACCGTGTCAAACTTAATGAATGAGCTGCACATCTTAATTCAGAAGAGTATCTTATACCTTAAAATATACAATCCAAATATCTAAAATAGAACAAAAAATCAGGACTTCAAAATGTCTCTAAATATATTAGTTCCAGAGTGAATCTAAGCATTAAATGACGATAGCATATATATGCTAATTTTGCTCAAAATATCCTAATTTTGTGCAAATCCTCGAAACTGATTGCTTCCTACTTCCTCCCACCCCGCTTCCTTCTGTTGCACACAACACTCCTGGGTGATAATTAGGAACAAGAAAGAAATTTGAGTTAAGTGTCTGAGACTGTTGCTCTGATTACACACCAGTTGGCACAGATCCTAAGAACATTGGATTCCTGTAACTTACTAGTCTCTGTTTCCTTCTAAGCATTGGTGTCAGTGGGTAGAATTGGCTACACATGATGGACATGCAGCTACATAATTATCTTCACTGGCTTTGACCACTGTGAGTAAGAGAAACAACTAATTGTGCCATATCCAAAGACTCTAGCATATAAGCTAAATGTGACCTCCTAATCTTTTGTAAATAATTCAAATTAATACCACCATATCCTCACTTTTTTCCTGTGGCACAATCAATCTCACACTGATCTCCAGGTCTTCCCCCATGGGAGGGCTAGACAGCCCTCTCTAAATAATCTCTATTTAATTTATATGTGGTTTTCCTTATAATAATATTAGTATATAATGGGAATCCTATTGCCATGACAACCAGGAGTGGCAGCATCACATTATCTGAAGTCTAAATAATGCTTGCCAAGAGCCCTACTGTATTCCGATCCCACCTTGTTTTAATAATGTATAATCTGTGCAGTTCCTGCATTGCTATTTTGTTTATTTATAAGAAACAAATACATTCCCTGGTTTCATATGTCTGCTAATTAACACTGATTTCTTTTTTTTCCCACACTAATAGTAGAAATTCCCCCTTGTGATCAATATTATACATACATTCCATCTTTAAAGGTGCCAGCTGTATTAATTTTGAGTCCACAAGCTACGGTGAAAAATTCAAAATGATTTTGATCTAATTCATATTGTGTATATTTCTATAGAAACAGCTGATGTCACACAAAAATGAGAGCGTTGTTTAGATAACACATTAGAGTTCACGCTAACTAATCTGCATTTACAATATGTGTTATATAAATAGTATGTGCAGATAAATTGGGGTACCAGAGTGGTTTAACACTTTACCATGGTTACGAGGACTGTGGAAATATGAGGATAAATATCATATCATGTGTTTATTTGAGCCATTAGCATAGTGATTATTTCAGTGTCAGCTTTAGAAAGTTTATAACTATTTCCATTCACTTATTTTTTTCATTTCTTAAATCTCTGCTGTATGAAGACCAAAAAAAAATGATAAGAATTCAAAGGTGAATAAGATAAAGCCCTGTTTCTCAAGAAGATAGAAGATAGTTTTAACTATAATTACTTATTTTCTTGATTACTAAAATGAATTATTTTTCTTTTCATTCTGATAATTTAAAATTCAATATTTTTCTTAAAAATCAAGTGTACACTTATCACTATAGTTTATCTTTTCTTCCTTAAAGAAATTATTAACTCAATCTTATTTTCTCTAATTGATTATGTTTCAGAATCAACTGAATTCTTTATTACTATTTGCAGTAAACAGAACACTTTTACATATGATATCTCTTTAGATATTATGGCAAAAATAGTATTGCTTTTGCAGCTAGTGGCTATGAATTTAAGTCCCGGTTCTCTCACTCACTTCCAAAGTCTGAAATATCTCACCTAAATTTTCTGATCTCTGATTTCCCCTTGTTATAAAAATGAGCATAATTGCTTATAGGTGGTTATAAGAAATATTTCTCTTGAGTGTTTGTCACATAGTGTATTCTTAATAAATAGTAGCTAGCCTCACAACTGCTGTTTCATTCTAACAAAAATATGTTTTATTATTATATTATTTATGAATATATGGAATGAATGGAAGTCTGAAGTGGTTATGACTTTTATTTATGTGTTTTAAAACCACATTAATTTATATTTCTTCAGGCTATTTTTGATGAGAACTTGTATTACCTGTAGAGTTACACTGGAGGAAAAATAAGTTATACTGGGGGGGAATACCATTTCAAAAAGGAAATAGAAATTCTTCAGCAGGATTACTATCTAAGAGGAGAGTAAGTTGTACATACAAAAATTGTTGATGAAGATGTAACACGATGCTGTCACACGATGAAGCAAAATAGTTGGTATGAACAAAGTTACCAGGATGGTTAGTAAAAGCTTGAGGAAGTCAGAAGTTAAAGAGTTAAGTGGAGACCAGGTCTCTATCACCACTATGGAGTTTGAAATGGGCCTTGCACATTTGTGTAGGGGTCCGATGACTATGAGTCCTGAGGCAGAACTATAGAAGGGCGCATGGGCTCAGGAGGGAGACGGTCCTGTGTTGAAGCCTGGTTTAACCAAGTATTAACTGTATAATCATAAGCATATTGCTAAACCTTTCTGAGTCTCATTCTTCTCATTTATACAGTGGGTGCAATAATAATTCAATACTTTGTATTGGAGCTGTTGTGAAAATTAAAGAAGTTAATGCATGTAAAGTTCTTAACAATGTGTCTGGTACACAGGAAGCATCAAACAGGTGTGATTTTAACTCCAGTGAGTAGAAGGAGACCAGTTCAAACAAATTCAAAGAAAGTATACAATGTGTACAAGAAAGAGAGCAAAACATAGATAATTCTGGCTCAAGTTGTGTTATAAAAATTAAGTAGCATATTCATTTGGGGTCTGATTGTATAGTGAGCTCTGAATGAGGCAAATGTAGACTTTACATAGTATCCAACGGTGATCCTTTAACAGTTGTATTAGCTGTGTGAGAAGATCAGCCAAATATCTGCATAATCATTGTAAAACTAACTTCAGGAGCACAATTATAAACACAATTGGAGGCAGGTTACAAAAGATCTCCCACTATATCTTAAGTTCTAAGTGAAATTGAAACCCATATATTAGAGAAAATGATGAACTGATAAAAATAGACCTGGAGGAGGGACCTGATATACCTGCGGTTCTCTGTAAAAACTATACTAGCTAATTAGCTAAGACCTAAAATTCCAAAGAAGGAAAGATCATAATTTTACTAAAACGTGTCACAATATTGACAACTGGGGGGCGGGGCTGAGGTTGGGCAATGTTTAGATGAGAAAGTAGCATAGGACTGAGGATCATCAATCCAGGGTTCCTGTCCTGTTCCCAGCACTAGTGACCATTTCATTACTGCACAGCATCCATTTACCTTTTCTGGACTCTACTTTTCACATTTATAAAATGAGGAACAAATTGAACCACGTGATATGAAAAGGGCCAGATACAATTTTAATATTAAACAACTCTAACTGGCTTAAGACAATAATTTAAATATTCATGAGATAGTAAATGCAAATATAAACTTACTTTCATTTAAAAAAAAAAAAAAAGTAAAAAGGCTCCCCTGAAGCAATTAACTCCAATCATGTAACTAGAACAGAAGTAAGCCATATCTACTTTGCTTACATGCTTTCTGATACAAGTTTGTGAAACTTTTTGGAGGTATGTGTGTGAGTTTGGAAGCATGCATGTATCTGTTTGTGCATGTATGTGTACACATGTGGGTATTTGAGCATAAGTGGGGTTGTGTGTATGGGAGGGCATATTGAGCTACATTTAATTGTTTTTAAATTTCTTTTGGATTTTGTCATTGTTTTCTCAATGTCTTCAGTGTAAGACAAACTTAATTCACAATCATAAACTCCTTAAGTTTTTTAGTGGCCCATTTTACTCAGTCAAATATTTCAAAGAAAAACTGACTCATTTTTTTTGGTAAAAAATGTAGATCATATCATATGTCATACCATAATTTTATTAACTAATGAATATCTCATTTGAGACCTATATATATAAGAAGTATCTTGTCTTCATTTCTGTGTATTCTCAGAAATCGCAGGGGGAGGGGACAATTTTTTATTTCCCATCCCCCAGACCTACACAGCAGCATGTATTCTTTACTTGTATTTTTAGCACCTGTTTTTTTCAGGAATACATTTCATCATTCTTGCACAGCTTTTGTTGTTTGAATGAAAAATCCTGCGATAGAAAACAGAAATGAAAAGCAAAATACTCTTAAAATGATGTAGAGTCTATAACTAGCCTTAGGAAACCGATTATAATTCGTGACATTATTATTCTTTATTTCTTTTGCCTTTTATAATCCAAGCCTGAATGAAGTAGCAATTTAATTTCCTTGCAGAAGTGGTGTTTGTCTCAGAGATTTGAAAAATGAATACAAATATTTGTCTTTTTTTCTCGCTTTTATTTATGCCCCGCTAAACCATCTGATTTTGAGTCAGCAGGATTTCCTTAAACCAAAATGATCAGTGTGTAGATTTTCACCGCTCAGCTATCAATGTGCTCAGTCACTGAAACTGTATTAAAGTTTAGAAGTTGGATTAGAAATCTACTTCTCACCACAACTGATACAGCTAAGGATGAGTCATAACTTGAATTGTCAGAATTTAAAGGATGGTGAGATTAGGGAGCAGGCCCAAATATTCCAGCCACTTTATGCTGAATATGAGTGCACCATTCCTTTATCTGTCACCTAGAATATATGCTGTCCGTGTAGAATCAACTTGGATCAACACTAAATATGAATAACTACTAAAACAAAAATTGGGAACTGAGAAAAAAAAAGAATATAAGTAAAAGTACAACCTCCGAAAACATAATGGTGACAGTAATTGCTGTCCTATTTTGGTGACTGTATTATTCTTCAGTACCAGTGATAAGAATAAGGAGGACTCTTAGGTACCCTTGAAAGAAGGAGACAACTGAGGGTGACTATGCTGGAATCTGGCATGGAATTTTCAGGGACAGATAGAAAATTGTGTATTATGAAAAAAGGTCAGAGAAAGTAACTTATACACATGTAGAACCCATATACTCATATTGACAAAGAAACCCCATGTTGATTTTAAATATATTAGTAAAGTCTTTTCAAAATGTTCCTCAAGCAAAGAACCCAATGACTTTATTTTTGGAGTACTGACTATACCATAAGGTCAGGGTTACCCCCTCGCACCGAAAGAAAGCTATATAAAGTACTTTACTTCTTAGACCAATGTTTCAAACTTCAAATAATATATGTAAGATGGCATCCAGGGGCAGTTAAAATAAAAAAAATAAAAAAAACTCTAAGTCACAGTCAGGTTTTCCTTTATTTATGAGATTGAGAAATTATAAATGAAAGAGGTCTTTTAGCTGTTCTAATATATCTTGTTTCTGACAGAAAAATGATGCCCTTGGTTATTCTTACTTCAAACAGAATCACTTACAAAATATATTGTTAATAAATTATCCCTATGACCATTAAGATATTCTTAAAATGGGATTTTGTCTTTAACAGAAAATTGTATTACATTTCATCCTTACTAAGCACTTTATTTCTATGCTTGATAAATATATTTGAATTGCCACTTTGTGGGAAAGCCATATTTTAAGATGGCTTTCATCTTAAAAAACAAAAGACAAAAAACAAACAAACAAACAAAAAAAACCCTTAACATTCTGTCAAGTGGCTAATGCTAATCTTTGTGAAATCTTAAACAGAAATTTTGATAAAAGGAATATTTAAACACATTTAAGGTGACTCCTTTATCAATTTAAGGGTAAAAAACCAAAAGAGATAGAAGGATTGTTTAGCTTACTTGTTTGTTTTTCATTCTTCTCTCCCTCCTACTCCAATAACATCCACACTCTTTATATTCTTCTCCTCTGGTACCATCCGGTGACAACTTAAATTCTCATTCATCTTAAGAAGTCTTAGTCTTCTTTTGTGGTTGGGCTATGAAGAGTTAGATGTATACATGACATTTTGATAGGGATTTTTTGACCTATGCAACTTCTTTGACAAAAGCATTTTGATGCTGGGAGCTTTTTGACACGCCACTTTGATGTGCAATTTTGATGCAGGGTTGTTTTTGACATGGCTTAAAAAAGACACTATTAAGCTTTCAGCTTTTATTATTACTAGCCTCACCCTATCACTGAACTGACCTCACCTACAGTGAAGATAAGGGATGAGGTGGGCTCTGTGCAGAGTGTAGCTGTTAGGGCTGGGCTGAAGCTTAGGCAGAGGGTTAGAGACACTGGGGATGAGGCCCAATCAGGCATTAACTTCATGTATCTCAGAGTTGATACTTAACCCCTTGCACATATCACGATATCCCTCAATTGTTATAATAAGTACATATTCATTCTCTTAGGACTCACTTGTATCCACAATTGCTTTATCTCAAAGTCTCTGGTTTACTTTTTCCTTAAACTTTAAGACCCATGGATAAGTGATGTTTAAAACACAATGAAATCACTTATTATCATCTTCAAATGGCCTGGAACATGCAGTTTTTTATTACATTTCTAAGAACTAGCTCTCAGTGTACTAATTACATATGATATTGTGAAACTTCTTTTAATTTAAAATTTGGGAGACAGAATTTATACACCCTTAGAGAGTAATATATATCACAATCCTAACATGTATCTTTATTTTGTCTTAGTAGAAAGGTAACAACCAATCATAGACATTTGTAAATAAGGTATAAAGTAAAAGCCCTTGGTTATTGAGGAACAAGAAACAAGATCTAAATCTAATTCTCTAACAAGGTCATTTCTTCTCTACTATGTTAAATTGACTATATAAAAATGGTTATGTCAAAATATATTCTGTTTCAAAACAGTCAAGCAAAAAGATTGTTTTTAAAGAGTTGGGCATTAGAAGAGGTAAATACTTCACCTGTCCCATTTTTTCTACATCAGCTTTATTAAATCTCCTGTCTAAGTTTTCATCGAGGTATGAGGCCTGGCTATCTGGTCCTCACAGCATTGTGGTTCAGAAGAGGGATCTTGAATGCTATGTGGTCGGCACAGCAGCTCTCTGCATAGCAAAGGCCTGTAACATTACCTGATAAGATCCTTGAGGACAAATGCTCCTGAACTAGAGGGAGATGGCCATCTTTTTTGGTAATTGCCAGCCCCCATTGCATATATCTAGCTGTGGAGAGGTGAAATAGGAAGTTGTTGAAAGATTTCGTGGAAAGGCCTGTAGGCTACATAAAATTTAATGAACCTTTATTCCTCTGAGATGGGCTCAAGGCACTGCCTCCTCCCAGGATGCTGGGATGTGCCATACTATCCGTAGTCTACCTAGGATATGAAAGCCAGAATTTTCTCTTCTCTCATGGTACCTTGTTTACCCCAGGGAAGCTATAAGTATGAAGAAACAGTGTATGTATTTGGGCGTGGGCCATGAGGAGAAGTCTTTGACAGTAAGAGTTACCTTTTATTTTTAAAGTGAATTGCCAAATAAACTAGTGACTGTACATGATACCTGGGGTACACCTTGATTAAGAGTAGTGGAACCTGAAGTCGTCATTTCCTCCTTGGGGTTAGCTAAACTCTTCATGTCTTTCCTTTCCCTTACAATTTTATTTGATTTTACTTTTCCTTTATTAGCCAGAGGTTAAAATTAGTGATAGAAATAGAAACCCATTTTTAACACATTTGCATTCCGGTATAACTTAATCTCACCGAATTGTCACTGAACACATCGAAGCACACCCACACACACAATTCATAATCACGCAGACCCACTCCTGCCTCACTCTATGAGCTTGGCTTGCTGTGTGTGTGTGTGTGTGTGTGTGTGTAAAGGTGAGATGGCTAATTTTCTGACAGAATTATTTTCTTTGGAAGCAACTGCATGTAGGTAGGATATAAATTACTATTTTATAAATAAATGAAGATAAAGTCCTAAAGCAAAGAGAATGAGAATCTCTAATATATGATGAGATGCCCTTTACATGGCCTGAAACACTGATTTAGTCCTCAAAATTGTGTTCAGCTCTGAGGTAAAAATGATACGGAAAAAAAGAGATGAAGCTGTTCAGGCATGGTGAATGTCTCAGTAAAAACAGTCTAGATATAAGAAACACGGCTGTGTTATAAATCATTAATTTGTCCTTTTAGTTTGGAAATCTGATACACTGAAAGCCTTAATATATGTATTTATACAAGACCAGATACAAATGTCTACTTTGTTTTCTCCCATAAGCATAAGGAAATCAACCTAAATGAGGGGATGAGTGGGCAGTAAAGGGCAGGGGTGGCACCCAGCTGAGAGCACTTGGTTAGCATGTACTAACTGAGAGCAAGGGTAGATGATGCACCTCTGTGTAAACTGAGTCCCACAGAACACAGGGAATCTTCTAGTCAGGAAAAAAAAAAAATAGCACTTTCTTTCTTCAGTAGAAGAAGTCTTAGCAAGCACAGCCAGAAAATAGTCTTGCTAAAAATTACCCCAACAATAAAGCACAGTCCATTTCTTTATCTATGGATATAACTGAGGTCAACTATGGTTCCTAAATATCATAAAATATACCCACGTATTTTATACTCTTCTTCATCCCAACAAAGACAGGTATTCAAGATTTGGCCCAACACTCACATGATTACCCAACTCTTGACAATTTCAGGGCTATTAATTCCGCAGATTTGTTTAAAAGTTTGGTGGTTCATAGATGAAATAATACTACATGGAAAGAGAGTTTTGAGAATTTCCCTGGCAACATCCTTTCTTATTATGGAAAGTTCTTCTTATTTGTAGACTATTTCATAATTGCCAAATATTCTCTTACGTGCTTCTTAATTTTCACAACCATTCTGTGAAGGAGGCAAAATGTAGCAGCTCTGGAAACCACCTGGGCAGATAGTGACTTTCACGTACTGTGCTGGAAACAGAGATTATGCAGTGCCCCTTTCCTCCCTTTCTTCCTGCGTAGTAGACAGAATCCAGGCAGCTGGCAAAGACTCATGCCTGATTTTCTTAAGATGTAGCTAATGCTTATCACCAGTACAGTGGGAGAACTGGAAATTGGGATGAGCTTTCCTTGCCACTCTCATCTTACCACCTTGGTAATGTTCCAAGAAGCAAAGCTGGGAGATATTTGGGAATCCAGAAGCTCACAAATCAGAGCAATATCTGAAAAAGAAGTCTTAGGGGCAATGACCTTGGGCTCAAAAGCCCAGCAGAGGATTATTATGCCCTTAATATTGTGTTTGTTCTTTTCCCTTTCTCTCCACACTGCTCCCAGCTTAAGTACCCAACAAAGAGGCTGTTGTTTTTCTCTCTTTATGAGGATTACAAGAAAATTGAGCTGCCCTTGAATGCGTGCCTCAACATTTTTATGTGCTATAATTTGAACACTCGCTATAAAGCCACTCAGAATAGCTGCAGATGCCACAGGCTACTCATCTTGGCAATGTAATTTGAAAAGGCTTACTGTTCCATTTCTAAAATATTTATCTTACTTAAATATGGTTTCCAATGAAAGCCACTTTTATGTTTTTAAGCCTTGTTTATTAGTAGTTATTGAAATCCTTTAAAGGACATGATTATATAGTTTTACACTTACTTGTTTGTTATAAAGAAATTGGAATAAGCATTTGATATTATAGATTAAAAACTATTTTTTTCTATAAATATATTTTGTATTCTATAAAGTTTTTACCTGATTTTTAAAATATGTTTTGTGAAACTCTATTTTACATTTCATAAAATGCTAGCTTGGCTTTTAATTCCTTGTATATCTCTATAACCATGCTAATACAATATAGCTGACTTGAGCATATAATAAAGTGGTTATTTCTACACATGACTGATAGCTGTAAAGTGCTTAGAACCAGAAGCTGAATTCAGAAAACCCACAGTTGTCATGACAGCTATGAAATCCATTGATGTTTCACAGAAAGTATTGATCAAAAAGACATATACAAACTGTTCTCAAAACTTTATAACCTTTATTGTCTCGGGTTACTCGAAAGTCCCTAATAGTAGAAATATCTATCTAAAAAAAAAAATACAGAAGCAAAAATCATAGAATGTGTTACTAAAAATAATAGATTTACTTCCTAGGTATTAAATGCCTATACTAATATCTATTAGCGTTAAATATACTCTTTTTCATGATTGGGAAATGGAATTTGTATCAGATTATGTATGTGAACTGAGCAAAATGTATTTCTATAATTTCTGGATTTCCAAAGTCACAATGTCACACCTAGAGCCAGTTTATTAATTTCCAGCCATCACTTTTGTGCATTTCTTCCTACACAAAAAAGTATGAAAAGACACAGTAGCTATGTTCTTTGAAAAGTACCATTATCAACTTCATTTAATACATGGAGGATCCAAGGCCAAGAGAGGTTAAGATGGCTCCCTAAGTTTCTTTTTAATTCTATATTTCTGTATATTATATAAATGTATCTATGTTTATAATCGCTGAAATTAAGATAGAAACTTCAAGTGCAAGTTACATTCCCCTGTATACCTTCTTTACCTCCTTGAAGCAAACTTATCAGTGGGATATATTTTAAAGTAGCTCAATGTAATTTTAAGGGAAATTAAATATAGGGTATTACTCAGTATTATATGCACATTAGTGATAATGTCCCAATACATTTGATTTCTATGTGTACTTTAAAATATAGTATCATTTTGTTGTGTGAATGAAACAATCTAAAATAAACGTTCATCAGTTTAATATAATATGAAATGGAAAAAACACACACAAAACACCTCTTTTTAAACTCTAACCCAGAAACTATATAAAGTATTTTCTTGCTTCATACTTTAATAAATTTAATGAGCATATTTAATAGCCTTCCAAAGGGTTTATAATGGAAATGCTAACATAAACTAAACTCTAGTACAGGTAAATATTCTTTCCCATCTAATTTCCTAGGCTGTAAAAAGAGTACATGCTCAGGTATGGGACTGTCAATCTTCAGTGCTTCTCATTGCCTCTCATCATCTTGGTATACGGCATGGAGGTCAAACAGTTTCAAAATGAATGGCAAAGTCATCTTTAAAGATTAAAAAGGCAGTAAAGAAAACCATGGAGCCTCAAGGAAAAACTGTGGAGAGAGGCTATTCCTTAGGTACTGTGTTTCCCCGAAAATAAGACCGGGTCTTATATTAATTTTTGCTTCAAAAGATGCATTAGGGCTTATGTTCAGGGGATGTCATCCTGAAAAATCATGCTAGGGCTCATTTTCTGGTTAGGTCTTATTTTTGGGCAAACACGGTAGGTGGAAGATTTGGGAGACGGCTATTTCCATATGAAGCGAAGACCTTTTCTATAATGAGCTGGTGAAGCTCTCTCCAACCTTCTTTTTAGTCTCCTTTTCCCAGTCACTGCTGAGTTTGGGCACTGTAAAATAAGAACTGAGGCAGTCAGTTCAGGATAGGAACACAGATGAACTCTTTCATTCATTTAAAATGGTAAATTTCTAATTAAACCAGACAAAATTGAAAATGTTAATCTGTTAATGTGATATAGGGAGGTATGAGCACCTAATTTAATACTGACTGTCTGAAAACCATGAGGACTCTTTGGAAACAGTAATCAGGACCCTATATTCCTTTGACCTATACCCAGGATTACCAACTGTGTGCAGCCTAGTAGTCACAGGAAGTACCATGTGGAGGTACTCAGAACCTCGCCTGCTATTGTAGGCTCAAGATGGCTTTAGAACCAAAACATGTGCTAGCAATATTTTGTTCTTAATACCCAGACCATAACATCAATTTTTGGATCCTCAGTAACAGCCACCTATTCTAGCTTGTCTCACATATATGTATTAGTGGTACTCTTCATACCATTTCATGTTTCTCCTCTGACAACCTCTGTATCCCTTAACGATGTCCTTCCCTGGAGTCCTTCCAAGTGGTTCCAGAGGAATATGGCTGTCACATATCTGCTTATATCTCCCTCTTGTGCAGAATCCTTGGTTGAATGATACAGAGAAATACCTGATAAACATTTGTTCAACAAATGACGATCTCCCCAAGGCGTGCAGCAAAGATTCTGAACTTTGGGAGATGGAGAGAAGTATTTCATTCCCTTAGGGAAAAAATCAGAAGGAGGAATTAGAAGTATATAACATAAAGAAGCATGTTCAATATATCTATTTTTTTTTATGAAAACTATTGAAAAAAATCATTTTTGCCTGGTGGAGATGTGTAGAAGATGTACAAAACAAACAAACAAACAACATAGAAAGAGCATGTATTTATTGTTTAATATAATATTATTTTTTTATTTTTTGTTGTGGTAAGAACACTTGTCACAAAATCTACCCTCTTAACAATTTTTAAGTGCACAGTTCAGTGTGTGGACTATATGTGCACTATTGTATAGCAGAGCTCTAGACTTTTTTTTGTCTTGCTTAACTGAAACCTTATGCCCGTTAATTAGTAACTCTCCCTTTCTCCCTTCCCCCAACCTGTGGCAACCACCATTCTACTCCTTAATTATATGAATTTGACCAGTTTAGATACCTCATGTAAGTGGTATCATGCAGGATTTATCTTTATGTGACTGGCTTATTTCACTTAGCATTAATGTCCTCAAGATTCATTCATGTTATTGCATATTGTGGAATTTCTTCAGGGTGGCTATTTAAAAAAAAAAAAAAGATCTATTGGTAAAAATGTGGAGAAATCAGAACCCTGTACACTGTTGATACATTGTTGGTAGGAAAGCAAAACAAATGGCATAGCTTCTATTAAAAAGAGTATAGGGGTTCCTGGAAAAATTAAAACTAGCATTACTATATATGATTTAGCAATCCCACTTCTGGGGATTAAACCAAAAGTATTGAATTCAAAATCTCAAAAAGATGCTCCCATATTCATTGTAGTACTATTCGTAATAGCTGAGATGTGAAAACAACCTAAATGTCCATCGGCAGATGAATGGATAAAGAAAATGTGGTATACACATACAATGAAATATTATTCAGCCTTAAAAATCAGAGAACATAGTAATTTGTAAAAGGTTAAGAAATATTGGCCTTACTGTTAAAAAAGTCAAAACTTTTTTGTTTTGCATCCAAAGCCGTTAATGTGGCCCCTGTGAACAATACAGGCTCCACTTCACTCCACCTACATACAAGTACACTGCTCTCTTCTTACCCTCATAACTTGCAGCCCTAGTGAAACACCCACATTTCTTGAAACAAACAATGCCTCAAACAATTTTATCATGAAGTCTCTCCTAATTCTCTCAAGCAATTTTAAGAGCACTCTCTCCTGGTCCCTCCAGTTAGCATGACCAAAAATAGTCAGCGAAGTTATTTCCAGAATATTTTGAGCTCAATATTAATTAAATTAGGACCAAAGATTATAATGTTAGTTGTGAGATTAATTGAAACACTTTGGCATCCCTTAACTCTACACGTCAAAATGAGATGTTGGCATTTTTAAACTAACGAAAGTGAATTTAAATACTTTGATTAGCTAGGCTATCCATGCCAAATGTATCAAGTTGTACTCATTTTGAATACTATTTATAGAGGAGACATCATGAAAATAGAGATGTGATTAATAGAATATCCTGAAATATTCGTTAAGTTATTCTCAGACAGGTGTTTCAGACATTGACAATTATTTTAGTGAAATTTAATTTAGTATACACCATTAGGTATTTTGAAAATGGTAAATTAAATTTTAATGTAATATTCTAATTTAAAACTTAATATATTTTTGCTTATAAAAACGTTTGTGGTAAAATTTTAATAAATCCCTGCTTCATCACGTAACTTCTGTGCTTTGAGTTTGTCTTAGATAAACCTTCTATGATTATAAGCACATCTATCACAGAAAATAGCTTAATTTTGTAAAATGAAAAGTGCTCTTATTAATAAAAAAAGTATACAACTCAATACAAAAGCAGGCAAATTACATGAACAGGACATTTTTATGATTATAAACATCCATTATCAATCACCATGAAACAAAATTTCTTTTTACTTTTAATTCAGTGAAAATAACAAAAAAGGGATTTTTGTGTTTTTGTCTTTTTCCCTTTCCTTTAGGACAGAAAAGATCAATGATTTTAATAGAACTTAGCTTGAGCAAGGGTGTACACAAAATGAACTTTCTGTATGTGTTGCTGAAGTTGGTATAGACTCTTTGAAAGCAATTTGATAATATCTGTCACTTAATTGGCACATTAGTCATATAGAGCAACTATACAATTAGATTATGCTATTCATCAGTAAGAAAGCACTTTCATTTTTGCAAATAATACAACAAATTGTGGATTCCACATTTGTGGGGGAGAAAAAATGATAGCTTGGTTGGCTTCAATATGGAAGTGGTTTCGGTGTCAGTTTGTCAGTTCGGTTAAAGCCTAAGTAGTGCTACTACTCACTCTTTGAGGAGCTATTCATTCAGTGGCGAGGGAAGTCTTCTGTTAGTTGAGTTCTCAAAGTCTTAGTTTGCAGACTAGCATCAGAATCACACAGCCACAGTTCTGGGAAAGGAGCCCAGGATTTTTACATATGATTTTATGAGTTTTCTTTCCTGCGCCCTCTTTGCAATATCCCCAGTACTTTCTGGATCCCTAGAGCTTCCCTTTTTGGTCCTTTTGCCAGAAAGCTGGGGCTTTAAGTTACCTCACTCTGGCACATACTTCCATGGCTGTGCCAACCACATCTGGGGCCAAAACAAAATTGCAAGGAAAAATTGGGATGCTAATTGAGTCCACTCTTTTGGGACCACAGCTGCAGCAATTGGACAGGAAGAGTTTACTCTCTAATAATTTTAGTATCTGTGTAGTCCCATGGCTGGTACTACTGCTACAGCTACAGGACTGCTTGGAACCAGGACTAGAGAACCTCTGCTACAGCTCTCTCTCTGCACCCCAGTGCCTACTCCCAGGTTTGGGCTATGTGACTTTAGTCTGGGGACACTGGAAAAAAAGAAAAGAGGTAAACTCATCACTAGTTTCTTGATACTTCAAATTGACATCTTCCCCAATCTACCTGTTACTGTTTAATTTCCAAAGGCTTCAAGTAGCGAATCCATGCATTCTGCCCAGGTTTTATAGTTGCATTCAGAGGGAAAGGCATGGTAGAATGTGCTTACTTCAACATCTGGAACTGGAACCCAAACAAATGCTGTTTAACTAATAAATTTACTAGAAATCCTAGCTGTGGACACCAGGACAAGTGTGTCCATTAACTGTTCCTTTGGGTAATGTATCCAACTTAAATCAATAAAAAATTACATAATCGTTAGATTTTTACTTTATGTAAGAATATGTAAATATTAATATTGCACATTAAATTAGTCTCACGCATATCAGTTTTTCTCTAGCTTTTCCTTGGTTAACCTCAGAAATAGTCCAGAACTAGTTGTCTCTTTAAGTATGCTAGCTTGCAGTTCATTAACTACAACATGCAGTTCATATCAATGACAGTGGCAAGCCTAATTTTAAATTAAAAAATTGCTTTTGCATTTTAAAAAGCTTTAGAGCAGACACTATTCCTCTAAATGTCAGATAGTCTGTTATCTTCTTTACATAGTTCAATTAAATGCACCTGTACTAAATGTGAAAAATGGGCCGCGGGAGTTCTAAGAGTATAGGATGTACTAGCTGAAAAATCTTTGAATATGTGCATGAATGTTGGCGTATCCCTGGATAAGGAGACGTTTTAGTGACTGACATGCACATATCAATCTGTACAGTTTTGACAGCGTTACATTATGCTTTGGGAGCAAACTCAGCACATTTAGAGAGTGTGAGCCATTGACAGGGGCCCAGGGGAGATAGCGTATCTGAACAGTCTGGCTTAAAATAATTTCTTACATTTAAATTCACTTTAAGGCTCAAATATTCATCTTTATGTCAGCATAACTGAAAATACTTTGTACATGAATAACAGGCTGAGAAGATTTTGTCCTTTTTCTATTATTCAACATAGATACAGAACTGGACCACTTCTGACCACCTCGATCACTACGTCCCTGGTTTAGGCCATCTATTTATTTCCCTATCTTAGCTAGCAACAGCCTCCCAACTCATCACCCTACTCTGCCCTCCACTCCCTATGGTTCAATGTCAGCAGCAGATGAAGTCATGAATTTTAGAATTTAAGGCAGATCTTGTCATGGCTCTGCTCAAAAACCTTCAATGGGATCCCTTCTTCACCAGAGTAAAAACCGAACTCCAGTCTTTACAAGGATGTAGTGTGCTCTATACAGTTTGAACTCAAGATGCTCTAAGCATATCTCCTGCTAATATTATTCCTACGCTCCCTTGTTCAGCCATATTGTCCTCCCTCAGTGGTTTGAAATGCTAGACCGACTTCTGTCTCAGAATCTTTGTACTGGCTGTTCCTTCTTTGGAACTCTCTTGACCCCTGTGCTCACAAGGATCATTTCCTCCTCCCCTTCAAGTCTTGACTCAAAGGTCATCTCAGTGAGGCCTTCCTTGATCACCCAATAAAACTCACAGCTTTCCACTCCCCTGACCTTCACTATCCCCTTTTCCTGATTTTTCTCTATAGTTATCATCATCTGTATACTATAAATGTTATTTTGTTGATGTATCATATATACATATGTAACATACAACATGTGTACATATAACATATGTATATACAATTACCATATGTATGATATATATACATATAGATATGTATATATATATCATGTGTATTATCTGTTTCCCTCTCCAGATGATAATGTACATGTGGACACAGAATAATGTCTTTTGTTTACTGCTGCTATATCCTCAGAGCCTAGAAAAGTGCATAGAACTTAATAAATATTTGATAAATATTTATTGAGTTAATATGTATATTCTTTAATAGGTGCTTATAGGTATAAAGACATGGGCTTGCTAAACTTAGGAATCAGAGAGGACAGCATTATTTCTGATAGCTTTCCAATAGTGATAGATTTCTAATCAATAATATTTCATAAAGCTCTTTGAATAAGAAAGCAGATTCTTATGTTTTCTAGAACTTCCCTTGTGATACAAGGAAATTTGATTGTAATTTTATGGACTTGTGGCAAAACCACTAGGGTTCATCTCTAGAACATTTCTCATACTTATCTTTGTCTTTCCAATCTTCTGATAATTGCCCTAGTTTCTCTTAGCTGCACTTAACTGCTTTATTATAGTAACTTCATAACTGACCTTCCTGTCTTTTTTATCCTCCAGTCTATGATACACATTGCTTTTTAGATAATCTTCATAAAGGATGGCTCTAATTTTGTCAGTCTTCCTGCTGATGTGTTATTTTACAGCAGTCAGAGCTCTTCATGATCTATCGTTTTTCATGAAGTAGTAGAAATTATTCCCCATTAAATGTCTTTTTCTTTTATGCAATTAGAATCTTTTTATTCCCTGAATATACCTGGTGTTTTCTGTCTTTTAAGCTTTTCTTCAACATTTATCAGTTTGCAGTCCTACCCAAGGAGTCTTAATCATAAATGTGTACATGAAATAGAAATCTGTGTTGATGTCATTCTGTGGTAGCGTCACACCTACAGCTCGTGTCACCCATGGATTGTTTAGCAGGAGTGATCACAAAAGTATGCTCATTCCATTCAAGGTGTCCACTGTGGATTGTCTTCCATCTTCATACTCCAGGGTATTTTTAGATACGTCCAACATCCCCATTCCATGAGGAGATGGGGGGCTGAGGGTTGTGTATACCCCACTCCCAGAGGGGCATCTTCCCCTTCACCAGTATTTGGTATTAGTGGTTGGTTGATGCTAATCTGAACTAGCTCAAGATTTCCTCTAGCCAGGATCCTAGAAAAACACACCTTCCTTTCACATAGATAAATGGTTCAAAAGTTTGTAAACTCTGGGACTTTCCTGGTTTGGGAAGTATGTGTGTATACCTTTAATAAACTTATTGGGGAGCTCAAAGTATAGAGAAAATCAGAAAATAGACGTCCTATGGCAAAGATATTTTCAAAATGTGTTTAGCCTACAAAATGGAACCACTGACTCCACCTGAGAGATTGAGAAATGCTTTACCAAAGATTTTCTATTTTCTTTCTTTTGTTCTTTCTTTCTCTGCCTCTCTCTATTCTCTTTAATGCTTCCGTGTGTGTGTGTGTGTGTGTGTGTGTGTGTGTGTGTTAATGAAAACCTGGGAGTAGGGTGCATAAGCAGAGCATTTGGCCTTAAACAGTTATCAATCAGTTTGTAAGAAATAATTCAAGTCGTAAGGCGATAGCCAAAAAAAAATAGGTATTATGTGCAGGGGCCAGAGGTGAAATGAGATGAAGTCAAAATGGAGGCTGTGATTTTACCAGAAGGCATAAGTGAGAATTAAATTGATAGTTGTTATGAAAATGGGGGTTGGAAACAACTTACAAGTCATTTACAGGGCAAGATAACCTATATAAGGCACATGTCAAATATACTGTATGGTCTAATTATCAGTATCCTGTAAGTAGCAGGAATTTCCTATAACAGCCTGGGTGGTTAACAATAAGAATGGCAACAGTTATTTAACATGATAATTGAAGTAAGGGAAAAAAGGAACTGAGGCAAAGGGTGGTATGTGGGGAAAAAAAAAATCTCCAGATTTAAGTTTATACAGGGTTTCTATTTTTTCCCTGTGTAAAGTAGGAATTAGGATTCCAAGGCTGTTGCCTGGCGCACAGGGCTGTTGTCAGGATGAAATGAGATAATACTTGTGAAAGCATTTTGAAAAACTCATACATTTTTTACAGATTAAGGTATTAGTAGCAACTTTTTAAAAGACAGGGCACTTGCCATATCACAAGGTATTAGAAAGATAAAGTACTTATTCTCAAAATTAAATTTAAGAACATGTACAGTTACCCTGTTTTTAGTTTGTTAAAATAATTTCTAAGGTTGGGAGAATTTGGTGTAAATCCCAAAAAGGCTAAGTAAAATGTAAGGCTGCTGTTTGACCCCAGGTCTCCTAAATAGTGTGCCCAGATCTGTGTCCTCTCTGTGAAGTCAATGGAGAAAGGTTAACGTGATTACAGAGGCTCAGAGTCCAGCTCTGGGCAAATCATTATTAGGGAATGATGTAATGTTAGTCTCTTGTAATGTATTATGTGTTATTGGCACATCTCTTTTGTCATTTCTAATTTTGAACACTTTGCTCTCTTGGTTTCTTGTTGTACTACTTATCTATTTTGTTGGGATAATAATATAGAATAAAATATATAAAATAAATAAAATAAAAGCAACTAATATATAAAATGAGTAAAACAGATACTAAACTAGAACCAAAGAATGAGCTTTGTTTTTCTTTATCCCTTCTTTTATTTTTATATTTCATTAATTTTAGTGCGTTTTATCATTTCTTTCTTCCAACTTTCTTTGATTTTTTTGTTTATACTTTTATAAAAAATGTTAACTCAGACATCTTTTTCTGTATTTTAATATTTCTTTAATATTTTAGCCATTTTTGAAAGTATCTATGGCTATACTCTGTAAGTTTGGTATATTCTATAAGATATGTTTTCTCTTTTTCACCATTTTCTAGGAAATGTGTAATTTCAGTTTTTAATTTATTCTTTGACACAGACATATGTGGGATTATGTTTCATATTTTCAAAGAGTCAGAGTGTTTGAGGTTAAATTTATTTTATATTTCTACATTTTTGGAATATCATAGTGAACTGTGGCTTTCCTTTTTGAATTTTTAGTACTTATTTGCGGTAAGTAATAATTATTTTTTAATTCGGTAGATTTTCATAAAAAAACAAAAGTATATGTTCTTTATTTAATAGATTTATTAAATAGGATTTAGTGATCTTGTTTTTTCAATTCCACTATGTCCTTTATTATTTTTAGCTGCTAGTTCTGTTAGATTTTGGAATAGTTACTAAAATATTCCCATTATTTTATATTTATCATATTCTAGTTGCATTTATAATAGTTATTGTGTTAATATGTTCGGCAGATATTTCATTGCTGTTGCTTACATGTTATAGTGTTTACATTCTTTGTAAATTGAGCATTTTACCATTATAGGATCTCCCTTTTTATCATGTTTAGTGTTTTTATCTATTCTTGGTTTATTTGGTTATTTTCTTTTCCTCATCATCTACTTTTTAATTTTGTGAATTTACATATTTTTTCCCTTGCTTCTGCTTGCAAAATATTTTTCATCATGTGTTCTACCTCAAATTCTCAATCTCCAAAACCTATAAATCAGGTCTCAACCATCACCTTCGATTTACTCAAGAATATTTTAATTTAAAATAATGTTCTCAATATTCAGAAAGTATTTTTTATGCTGTGATTGAGTAAATGCCCTTACTATTCTCTTCTTGTTCAAGCTGTCAACTGTCTCTTCATATAGTTACATTCTGGAGCAGACTTTTATGGTTTTGCCCATCTGCCTTTTTCCTTAACACAGACTTCAGGGGCGCTCGTGCTTAGCTGCTGAGATACTTAAGCAAAGGTGGGACCAGCATCTTTCACTGGAGGCCAGCTGCCCACAGACCTGAAAACTGTGATTCCCCTGTCAGGGCATCAGCTGCCAAAGCTGCCACTCTTTACCCATCAAGATTCAGGTCGAATCTGCTGACCTTTTCAGCTCTCTGCAGCTCTCCTGTAGCCAGATTACCCCAAGGATAATCACGTTTATTTAGCTACTTTGCCACCTATGATAAGTTTTACAAAGGAATAAAAATCCAAGTCAAAACCCAGCTCTTGTTCTGCTCGCGAAACCTTCACACCAGCATTGGAATATGTCTACCTGGAGGAAGGGATACTTAGTTTTCCACACAAAGCGCACCATCTGCTTACCCAGTTGTCTACCAGAGGAGATGTTTTATTTCAAATCATCTGTCCAAAGTAGGCACGTTTTCTAGTTTCCCAAATGCAGAGTATAGGTAAGTGGAGGGCCACCCTCTGGAGTACACAAATTTCCAAGACATTCTCTCTCTCTCTCTCTCTCTCTCTCTCTCTCACACACACACACACACACACACACAAACACACACACAATTTTAGGGTCTGGGACTGGGAGGAAAGAAATGGAAATCCTTTACTAGTTCTCACCATCCTGGCTTCTGTCAGGGCAAAATGTCTCACCTGAGCCCTCCACACCACCTCTTACAGACCCCAGAGGCAGCTTAGCTCAGTAGACACAAGTAACTAATTTTTAAATCGGAAATGAATGGTATGGGCAACATGGACTCATTGGAATGCCATTTTCCTGGAGTACCATGGACTCTCTCTGGGCCTTAAATACTCAAAGTCTGTATGTTTAAGTACCAGTATAACAGTATAAACTAAATAACATGCATTGCTAAGTGCCAGCTCCCCTCCCCCCCACCATTCACCACCCCAACCCCTTCTAGCACATCTCTTCTGCATATTGTCTGTCAGGACAGCTGCTTTGACCGTTTAGTGCCTCAAGTATTCTTACTTTTTCAAGTCCTAAGGCTTTTCAAGTGCGTGCTCTTTGTTCATGTTAATTCCTACTCATTGTGAAGATCTCTGACAAGGAGACTACTGATTTCTGGCAGGCTTTCTGGAAGACCTCGTCTAGGTGAGGTCTTATGGAGTAGGCTGCCATCTTCATTACACGTATTGTAATGCATGTATGAGTTTCTGTCCCCCTGCACTAGGTTTTAAGCTCTATACAGGTGAATTTGGTCTATTACCACTGTATCTGCAGAACCTAGAATAGTGTGTAAACAGTAGGAGCCAATGGGATTTGTTGTATGAAAGAGACTAGGCACCAAAGCTACTATTTTTCTACTGTACTCTGAAGTAAGACTAAAAGCTTGATTTATATGAGTGGGTCTTTTAAGAACCCCTTAAACTATACCACATAAGTAGCTCTATCTGTAATACTACCAAACGTTCCCCAAAATAAGTGTTTTAAATCTCAAAAAAGTTTAAATTTTCAATTACTTCACAGTTCTACTTTGTCGGGGGCGTGGGGGGAGGGAGAGAACAGTGACTGTAAAGCAAGCTGGCTGCCTATGTTTATATCTTGGCTTTGTCCCCTACTAGATGGATAGGGGTGGGCAAGGAACCATCTTCATATGTCACAGTTTTCTTACCTGTGAAATGGAAGCAATAACATTTCCTACCTGATTGAATTGTTGTATAGATTTAAAGTGTTTACATGTGTAAAGTTCTTAGAACGCCACCTGGCTTATAGGAGATTCTCAATAAAATGAGCTATCATTATTGGAGCTTGGCTGACATTCCGATATCACTTCTGTACCATGTGACCTTGGACATGTTACTTATCCTCTCTGAGTAACCCTGTTCACATCAGTAAAATGTGATGAATAAAACATTAAATAATAATATTCAAGGGGCAGTGCCTCATATATGAGCATGCAGGCGTACAGGCAATGAATGATTGTTCTTGTTACTTTTTTTCTTTCTAGTTTCGTTTTAGAAAGGCATGGAAGATTACATGCATTGTTTAATCTAGACAGAGAGTAAAAGGGACACTTCTATTTCAAATAAAAGAAAATTATTTATGAAAAAGTTAGATTCTCCAACACATTGATGCCATCATGATTGTCTCACTAGCTGCCAGAGACTAGAATTTTGGGAATCTCTATCTCAGGAAAGCTGTAAACACTGGCCGGAGAGAATCCATTGGAGGGATCTTTGGGTCACATTCCATTCTCCTGCATGATCATCAACTTCATCATGTCTTTGCAGAGAATGTCGAGGTTGAGATACATTTTAAAATTGTACTATTCCAATTATTATTGTTTGCGGAGATCTTGGGAGTGCTTTTTATTCCTCTTCTTACTTTTCACATCATGAATTGCTTTTGAATTCACCTTACATAGCTGCTATGTTTTAAAAAGGTTATATCTTTGCATGATTCTGCTTAAATTAATGTCTTTTCTAAATCATATACATTCTTCTCAGTATTATCCTATATGTATTTAAATCTCATTTGTCAGTTTTGGCAAAACTTCATAAAATCACTGTACTATACTTTAGCCACCGGTGTCTATTAAGCACAGGCTTTAGAACCAAGATTTTAGAAAAAAAGGAAAAGAAAATGAAAGCATTTGCAATGTTTTCTGTGCACATTTGCACTGTGCAATCGCTTGTAACAGACCTACACAACTAATTAGCAGATCTTTATTTTGCTACATTTCTGGCCAAGTCAATGTGACAGCCATACCAATTGGTACCGGAAGCCATACCAATTAACAGGCTTGAGCAAGCTCCTCGTTTGACGAACATTTAATAAGCAATAAAACAGGAACTTGGAAGTTCTAAACTCACTGTTGGAAAAAAGAGAGAGAGGAGCTCTGTTGCTTATCTGGAATAAAGAAGAAACTCAATTAAGCTAACAAGATGTAAGCTGTAAAATTTTTTTCTTTTTCAGGGTTTAGCTGAATTTTTAGTTTAGCAAGCAATTTCGAGAGAGGTCATGTCATCCTTCCTTGCCTTCTAAGTCTGCATTAAAGCACAGCTGTGCAACCCACAGCCCGCTTTCTTTCTGAGAAGTTGTCCTCCTTAATGGAGATAGCTACGGAAGAATATGGGATTTCTATTCAAAATGGTAATGAAGATATGGTATTTCAAGATCTAGTTTCAAACTTTTGTAAATTTCTTGTGATCATCTTTCAACAATTTCAGAGGCTAATTATGTCTGTGCCTCTCTCTGCCTTCTTCCTGGTAGATCTGTGTGTATCTGATTCTAATGCCGTTCCAGGCAGCTCCCTAAACTTGGATGAAACGAAGTCACGTCATCTGTGCATTTTTTCCAGGCATTTCCTTGTGAGCCAGCCCTTTCCATGTTGCTGTCTCATTCAATGCTTTATCATTCCATGTTTCTGAAAGTCAGTAATTAAAAAAAAATGTCATCAAGACCTTTATCTCTCAAATATTAATATCTATATTTGCAAGAAATTTTAACTTACATGTTGTCCCTTTCATTTTACTTATAATTGGTATACTTTAAAAATTATCATAGAAAATGTGAACTGACAAGATAAATCAAGTAGAATTTCATTATTCAAAATAATAATTATTTTCTATCATCTGGAGGCACATAGCATTTTTATTACAAGATTTTAGTGCATCCTAAATATAGTTCAATTTGTTTTAAAACAAACAAAAAAATGTTCATTACTGTTGATATCTTGTAACTTAATTAAATTATAATATTATTTTTTTTTAATTAACTGATTGCAGGAGGTCATCAAAAAGCATGTTCCAATTCAAATTTACTTCGGAGAATTAGTTTTTCATTTCAATTGAAGTGAGGGAAAATCCAAATTTTCATTACTAGGGACAGATCATTTTACATAAAACATTACCACCAACATTATATTGTACTTGTTCGCATGCAGGTTTGTATTTAAATATCAAATAATACCACATAAAAGTCAAATATGAGCAATAGCTTCAAATCTTTGAATAACAAATCAAAATAAATATTTAGGGAAACATTTTTGAATAATGAATACTTACTATTAATTATGACAAGTAATCTGATCTGGATTCCCAAATATTCCTCAAGGCTATTAATGACAAAGGAAGAGTCATTGCAAAGATAATAAAGTATTTTAAAATGAAATTTCTGAAAACACGCAATTTAATTATTTACTTCAACTTTATAAGTGGATAATCACTTGTTTTACACTTGCTTATTCTAACTCAAGGTAGTTCCATGCCCTGGATTTGACATTTAAATTTTGAGTAATCGTAGCTACAGATTTGTAGGCAAGTTTTACCAAGCATGGGTGAAATATCTAGTACACATACACAAAAAGATGAATAGTTAAAAAAGAGATAATTTAAAGGTTAAGTAACATTATTGACACATTGCATAGCCGAGACAGAGGGGAAGGCAGGAAGTTCAAAGTTTGTTGTAAAAAGATTGTGCTGAGCTTGTGAGACCTTTGAGCAAAGTAAGCAAACGTTTTCCAATTACACTTAATTTGAAGAGTTTAAAATTTAAACAAAACTAGAAGTGAAGATACATATATCTGCCAAGTCCCTTTAAAAGACTTTAGGGTAGGGTTTTATTTAAAGAACCAGAGTGATAATCATAGAGTATTATGCACAATAACCATATATAATAATAATAATAATAATAATAATAATAATAATAGTAACAAAAACAGGATATTGCATTACATATTACCTTGCTTCTTTCAAAATTCTGTTCCATACCACAAATATCTACTTCCTCTAGGTCTTGGACAATTGACAAAAATGATGCCTAAGATACTGTCCTATAGAGTTGTGAGGATTGGAAGGCTTATACAGTATTTTTTTTAAAACTGCAAAATCCTTTATAAATGTAAGGTATGGTTATTTTTGTGCTTATTTTATATTACATGAATTTTATGTTTATATTGTTTTTTGCCAGTTTACAGAAGATTCTTATTCTGTATTTGGCTAAATGAACCCATAGTAAATGAAAAAAATTAAACTTATGAGTAAGCTTCTACCTAGTAGCTAGACTTCCAAATCTAACTAGAGAATTTCCTGAAACATATTTTATCTTACACATGTAAATTTCATGTATGAACTTATATATTCATTGAAAACTGCAATGCATTAAAGGTCTTATTCATTAAAACTCTCAAAAATTAACTGAAGAACTTTCTAGAGTAGAAAAAAATCTCCATTAAATATGGAAGAAAATCCAATTTATACACTTTATTTTGATAAGGATAAGTGTTTTTAAATAAGATATATTTTCTCACTAAATAAAATTGTGTAATATTCATGGCATGTTGTGAATAATTATTGTATTTCCTGTGAAAGAACCACCAAACAATCTTGCAAATATTACAAATATTACATATTTGTTTGCTAGGTCTACCATAACAAAGTATTATAAACTGGGTGGCTTACTCAACAGAAACTTACTGTCTTACAATTCCTGAGACGAGAAGTCCAAGGTTACGGTGTCAGGAGAGTTGGTTTCTTCTGAGGCCTGTGAAGGAGAATTTATTTGATGCCTCTCCCCTAGCTTCTGGTGGTTTCCTGGCAATCCTTGGTATTCATTGGCTTGTACTAACAACACCTTGATCGTGGCTTAATTTTCAGATGGCATCCTCTCTCTGTGCATGTCTGTCCTTTTTATAAGAGCACCGTCTGTATTAGATTAAAGCTTATCCTAATGGCAGTTTAATTTGATTCCTCTGTGAAAACCCTATTTTTAAATGAAGTCACATTCTGAGGTGCTAGGAGTTAAGACTTCAACAGATGAATTTATGGGGAACACAATCCATAACAGCAGATCACCAATTTAAGGAGAGCTATCATACTATGAAATACAATCAATAATAAAAATCATTTAAGAGAAACTGTCAGGATTTATTTTATAAAGTGCAAAAAAAAAAAAAAAAAGGGTTGACAAGCACCAGAATTCTAAAAATGCTATCCTTTTGTCATTTTGACTTCTGAAAATAATTATTATTTTATTTAAGCAATAGTTTTTGAGTATTTGCTTTGTATCATGAACTGTTTTGGGTACTCCTCTTTATCAGTACAAATACAAAAATGGTTCAACCCTCATAGACCTTATGATATGGCAGAAAATGTTCGAATTTTGAAACTTTAAAGTTTTGTGTGACATTGAAAAACGTGTACTAATTTTAATGATTTTAAGATATTGATGCAGGAGACCAATTACCCATGCTGTTTTACAATTATCACATAGGTCTTTAGTACACATGCTGGTCAAGAGAATTGTATTTATTAGGAAATCAAATCATGAAGACTATATTCTATGAATTTAGTTTTAGATTTGCCTATTTCTTTTTTTTTTTCTTTTATGTTTGTATGTCACTTGTTTTTTGCTTTACAAATTGAGATTAGGGAAAATTATGACTTTTCAATTTTATCTGAAACCATTGTATGATTAGGTTTTGTTGAAACTTGCTGTCTGAACAGACTCTCAGACATTTACTCTTAAACCTGAAAAACAAATATGGAATGTGTTTTTAATTCCCTGGTGAAGTTTTTATAATATTTCCATTCCTGCCTTTATGGAGCCTTCAAAGATGTATTTTACCTCTCAGGCAATGATGGAACTCTTAATATTTTCTTCTATTGCTAACGCTGGGGCGAGATGAGGTGAAGTAAGCTGACTGCCTGGGGAAATAGCATCATAAAACATGGAGGCTGAGCTCATGTTCTAGTCCGTGGTATTTTGAAAGCCTCTATTATCATAGCACAACATAGTTGTGCTTAACACAGTATTGAAATTCACAGACACAAAGGCAAGAATGTAAGAAACAATCAACTGGGGAATAAGGTTGCTTTTCATTTTATATATCAGCCTTACTCATACTTAAATATCATCTTTTTTTTTTCTTTCTTTCTTAATCTTCACACAAGTGTTTTGAATGACAGAACAATTAGAAGGAACCAGATTGCAGTATCTATATCTGTCACTATAACTACACCCTGGCAGATATAAATTCCTTGCTGATTTTGCTGTAGTGTATTATCTGAAAGTAAGCTGAATCTTAACCTAGCATTCTCAGTGTAGCAGTGCCTCTGAAAAAAAGCCTTCATCCTACACTGAAAGTTGCATTTTTCCCTACTGTATGGTAGATTTTTTATGGATAAAACCTACTTAGTTTATTACAAAAAGTGACTATAAAAAACAATGTGGGATGGCTGACATAGGCAACTGTGTCCTACACAGTGGACTGTGTGAAATTGACTAGGAGTATCCAGATAATCAGAGAAAATGAAGACCAGCCTATGGGATTATGAAATACCAGCGCTCTCCCTGGATCACTAGTCTCAGTCCAATTTCCAAAGGCAGTGTCTCCATTGGCTGTTGCTGCTTCCATGATGTGAAAGTGTATTTTTATCAGGCTTTACATGATATTCTGACAGCCCTGCATATTGAGTTAAATAAAATATTTCTGTACAGATATACATAACCCTTAATCCATTGGAACCAAAATAAAAGTAAGTATTTTCGTATGAACTATATTAGTGCATATAAATTCACAAATATGTGGCTCAGAAAATAAGACAAGATGACTTATTTTATTTATTTATTTATTTATTTTTTTTGCCTTATAGCTGATTTGAATTTGTTGTAGATTTTAAGGAAGAAGTTATCTTCCTCATTTTCTGTTTCTCATCATAATATTAATTAAGTGTGGTTTGATTTTATTATTGAAAGGTTAAAGGTGAGTACTTTTAGACATATCAAAAGCTATGGGTATGAAGACTGTTAATCAGACATCAGTGTACACAGTGAACATTTTCAACCCTGCCAGTTGGATGCCTACAGCTAAAGAGCTTTTCTCAGTCATCCAATTATGAAGGTAGCAACTGTTCATAATTACTCATATCTGATGCACCACCAACCCCTTTATTCTTCAGTTGAAAATATTTGTTATCTTAATGTCTCTCTATTGCTTTGGACTGAATGAGCTCTTGTGTTATAGACTTGATTAATATAATACCGCTTCCCAGAAAAATACCAAATAGAGTTTTCAGGCACTTTTACCGCAGAGGTCTCAACCATCAGCTGCAGCAGGAACAGTAGTGTTAGTTAATCGGTACAGATGGCCACAGCACTGATTCACCATTTCATTCAGCAGAGATCTGGAGTCTGGGGTTGGAACACAGATGTCAGACCAAGAACTTTGTTGGTATTTGCTCGTGTTACTTTCAAATTTCTCTCTCTCTCTCTCTCTCTCTCTCTCTCTCTCTCTCTCTCTCTCTCACACACACACACACACACACACACACACATTCTGTTTCTCATGGATGTTTCACGAATTTAAAACAAAGAATTTGCATGCTTAATGACATATAGTTCATATATTCTGCAATGTTTTTTAAATATGCATTGATTTCTGTATCACTATTTTTGTTTCTAGATAAAATAAAATGGAACCAAGCACTTACAACTTGAAAAAACACTGTTGCGGACTAAATCACCCAAGTTGTAAAAGAAGCAGCCCATAATTATAGGAAAGAGATGCAGTAATTTGGAAATTAGGGGTACATATTTTAAAAGTAGTGAAATATTATAAATGATTAAGTAACATTTAGAGTCCATATGCAAAAAAAAAAAAAAAAAAAGACAGCAGCATGATACATGGCATGGGAGAATGTCACCTGTGAAAAGTGCTGAAAAATAAAAGAGGAGAGATGTAACTCTGACCCAGAGTGAAATACAATTCAATAGAAGGGAAAGAATCAAGGATGGAGAGCAGGGGGTGGGCTTTGCAAGAGCGCAGATAGGATGGCAAACCCACTGGATTTGTGAGAATGATGAGTAGCAGAACTTGACAGGAATTGGTAGTTAATGGCATAGGAGCTACAACTGGAAAGTTTGGCTTGTATTAGTGTAGGCATTGTGAAGTTCTGGCTTGGGAATTAAACCTTTTACCTAAAGTTATTAGTGATTCATTGAAGGTTATGGAAAGAATTGAAACAGGGAAATAAGGAAGGTTGTAAAGAGAGAAGCTAGAAAGATTATGATATGTAGTTATATTTATTTGGGGGAGAGTTGTTTGTTTGGTTCAGATATCTATACCAGAGGTTGGGAAATTTTTCTGTAAAGGGCCACGTAGTAAATATTTCAGGTTCCATAGGCCATATTGTTTCTGTCACAACTACTACTTAACTCTGCAGTTGCAGCATGAAAGCAGCTATAGGCAATGCAAAATGAATGGGTATGACTGTGTTCAATAAAACTCTTATTTATGCACAATAAAATTTGAATTTCATAAAATTTTCATGTGTCATGAAATATTTTCTTCTGTTGATTATTTCAACCATTTTAAAATTTCAAAACTGTGCCCAGTTCATGGGCTGTATAAAAGCAGGCCAAGTGCCGGACATTGCTGACCTAAATCAAAGCAAAATAATGCTTCTCTTCCATTATATCCCCACAATACCTATGCTTTTTAAGAAAATATACACTTTTTTATTTTGTAATAAAACATCATTTGTAATAAAACGTGTTCTGTACTAAACATTAAGCCAACTGCTGAGAAAATTAAAATTTTCAAGCCTTCAACTTCATTTAAGTAATTTTTGGATAATGATATAACTAATTATTAATTTATTTTATTAAAATTCTGTTTTCTATGGTGCAGATAGCCTATATATATATAAGGGACTTTAATGGATGTATATTTCACTGAGGAAAAACCTGTTAGAATGAGGCAGGTGTAATGCAGACAATATCTCATTTAATGCCTTCCTAGAACATAGTTTGGCTTTGTATCAGTAACAGCATAATTAATTGCAATAGGATACATTATAATGCTTTAACATATTGTATAATAAAAGAAAAAGACTCATTTCATACCACTAAGATTGCCAATATAGTTACCTGTTGTTTACAATAAGTGTTGCTTTTTGTTTTATTTCATGGTTCAATACAGAATATATGAAATTAGTCAGCTAAAAAAAGCAAAACAAAACAAAACAAACAAAAACCCAAAACAAGCTTATGAATCAATTGACCTAAACACCCATGAAAAAATCTTAACTTTTATTAACTTCATGTAATAATGCTGCCAGTGTCCTGAAAGCTCTTCTTATCCAGAATCACTGCTTCTGCCTTTCTGATGTCAATCGAGGTAGTTGATAGCATCTTCACCAAACTGCCTCCACTGAGGCTCTTCCATTTGCCTAGCTGTCTTAAGTTGGATGAGTTATTTAAAATCAATTTTCCTCTTCTTCATTTGTGAGGTGGAGATGATATTGGTGATCCCTAAGTTGTCATTTTAAGAATTAAATGAGATAATGCAAGCAAAGCACTAAGCATGGTATCTTATATGGCAAACATACAGTAACTGTTCTCTATTACTGTTTATTCTATTGTTTCCGCACCGGTCCACATTGATCTTTCTTATGTGCCCCAGTCAACCACTCCAAGTGCTCCTGCCACTGCTTTTGCTCTGAATCTGGAAATGTATCTTAGAAGCTCAAATGATTCAGAAAAAAATGTTGTTTATATTAAGTGGCAGTTAAAGTAGAGTCACTCTGTACTCATGCTCTTACAACATGTAAAAATTGAAATGAAAATCATACTGTTAACAAAGCCAATGACTCGAGTGCAGGATTCATGTGTGCAGACACTAGGGTAGTGTCCTGGCTCTTTTGTGGACATTTTATCAGTTTTGTTTTGGTAAATGTTTACCCTCTCCTTCTGGAAGTGCCTACTATCATCTGAGGAAAGGTCAGCCTAGAGATAGAAACAGTTAAGACCTGTGCTGATCACTTTCCCACTTGCTCTCACACCCGTACCTATCTCTACCCTGTGTGTCACAGTGCTCAGTGGCACTGCACGTTATCTTTCCCGCCTGGTTTCTGGCTAGTGCCGATGAAGTCAATGGCAGGGCATTGGACAGTGGGAGAAAGGAACAATCTGGGACATTTTTTCTCTCTTGATTTGGATAGAATTTCTGACAGTAGCTACATTTGCTCTTTGGTTCCACGTCTTGCCAAATAGTTCTGTTCTCTAATGTCACAGGTCCCACCAAGGGTGAAGTTTCATTTTATTTTATTTTATTGGTTTTTCACCTCCTTGTGACTAGAGGTGCATACTAAATACCTCTATTAACTGACTGGATTGTGACTGCTAGGAAATCAAAAACAACAGGTCACTTTGGCTCACCATTAGCTTAAACTTAAGGACATCAATTAGTCTTTAGTGGTTATTTAGATGTTCCTAATTAAGATAACAACCAATACATGGATGATGACTTCCATTTTCCAAATAAATTGTATTTGTTCATTCAGCATCCCACAAGGACAAGGTAAGACTTAAATTTATTCAATGACGTGACTGGTCAATAAAGGGCACGTCCCAGCTCAAACCCAAGGATTCTGTCCCTCAACCCTGGGATCTTTCCTTTAATCCATCAGAAAGACATGCCATTGTCTCTTTTGTCTGGAAGATGTAACAAGATGATGGTATTTGGCTATTTTGAGTACAAGTGAATTTCACAGCAAGTTCCTGATTTCTGATGCAGAAGTAATTCTTATGTTCTAATAGTATGCATTAAAAAAGGAAGTATTAGATTATTAATTATAAAGATAGATAAAACTCTATATTCTTAAATGAATTTAAAATCCTTGGACTATTAAAATGAAATAATTCAAAACAAAGACATATTCTAGAGTATATCTGCATAAAAACTGTAGCTCCAGGGTCTAGAAGTGGCTACAAAAATATCATACAATTTCAAGTTAATTTCAAGGAAAATATTAAGTTATAATTGTATATTCATTATTTCTATTTCCATAAATGTTTTCAATGAAGTTTATATCATTTCCCTCAGGAGGGTTTTATTTCATGTAAGGAACTATAGTTTGGTATATTCTTATACAAATACTTCATTGTTTAACACAAGTTATATTTTACTTAATATGTTTAAATTTTCTGGAGGCAATGCTAGTCATTGAAATATTTATATTATGTTTGCTATTTATGCTCAAGTAATTAATATGGTTCTAATTAGCTTATAAAATATGACTAAAACTTGATTTATTAATACTTGCATTCAAATAAAATACTGTTACTACCAATTATGATATATAAAACTGAAATTAATAACTATAAAATAAATAAGCATATATTTGAAATCGTTAAACAATTAATTTCTAGACAATTAAAATAGAGCAAGAATTAAAAAAAAAAAATAGAGCAAGAATTAAAAAACATGAAAAAGAAAAATACTAATTTCCATGACTTAATATTCTTACAACAGGCATTAGAAATTCAACATCATTCATAGAAAATAAAGACTTACTCAGGCATAGAGGACTTTTTAATACTTTTACTTTTGAAATACTCATATATATTGCCTTTAATTTTTAAAATAATCATTAAAGTGACTTTGATTTAAAGAATATCAAGGAGTGAAAGAACAATTTTCTTTAGATACTTTAGTATTAATAAAATAGTATATACATTGTATTTTCTCATCCACAAGGCAATTGTGCATTGAATTACCACTCCTAAAAACGTTGGTTGACTTTTACTAAGTATGTTATAATGATAATTCTGGTTTTTACGTACTTACATTTCTGAAAATATTCAAGATTATCACATATAAAAATTTTATACAGATAAGTCGGCATGTTATTTGCTATGCAACATATTCTCTATGATTGAAATTTGTATGGGCGAAGAAACCTGTGAAATAGTGGGAGGGGGTAACTCAAAGGAAAGATTTCCAGGATACCTTCTCAATTGTTTCTAGTCTACACAAGTTTAAAGCTAAAACAACAATAAAATCACTTTAGTCTTCTCGTTCTAAAAGTGTGATAATTAACTTCCCAAAAGATTTTATCTTGAAGTATAATAAAACAGCAGCTTAATAAGAGAAGACAACAGAAGAGAAATAAAGCATTCTGAGTGACATCCTATTCTTTTTCATTATATTTACAGCTAGTTTTCTAATAGACTGTGATTTTCTCAACCCATTTTCAAATTCTTATGACCCTTGCAAGAAATTTATAAGGCAGGTATCATTACCATTTTACCGGCTTTGAAAACTGAAATTCTTCAACTTCAACGTTCTTTCTGAAGTAACAAACTGAAATAAATGCTTTTAAATATAGGTGATCATAGCTATAGTATGTTCAGTGCTTTCTAGAAACCAAATACTGTGCTAATCCTTTTATATAATATCCTCTCAAAAATACAAGTTGAATTTTAAAGTTACCATTTTAAAGATGAAGAGACTGGAGTTGTGAGAGATTAAGGCAAGTCCCATCTCTTGTAAGTGGTAGAGATGTATGAAACTAGGTCCATCTGACCGGAAAGAAGGAATATTGTTAGATCTATTTCTTTCCTTTTTTTTAAATTTATTGGGGTGACAATTGTTAGTAAAGTTACATAGATTTCAGGTGTACAATTCTGTATTACATCATCTGTAAATCCCATTGTGTGTTCACCACCCAGAGTCAGTTCCCCTTCCATCACCATATATTTGATCCCCCTTACCCTCATCTCCCACCCTCCACCCACTTTACCCTCTGGTAACCACTAAACTATTGTCTGTGTCTATGAGTTTTTGTTTCTCATTTGTTTGTCTTGTTCTTTTGTTGTTTTTGGTTTATATACCACATATCAGTGAAATCACATGGTTCTCTGCTTTTTCTGTCTGACTTATTTCACTTAGCATCATACTCTCAAGATCCATCAATGTTGTCACCAATGTTCCTATATCATCTTTTGCTTTTGGGAAGGTTTTGGGTGACTGATTCAATTTTGTTACTGGTGATCGGTCTGTTTAGATTTTCTAGTTCTTCATGGTTCAGCCTAGGAAGGCTATATGTTTCTAAGAACTTGTCCATTTCTTCTAGGTTATTGAATTTGGTGGCATATAGTCCTTCATAGTATTCTTGGATGATCCTTTGTATTTCTGTGGTGTCCGTGATAACTTCCCCTTTTTCATTTCTGATTTTGTTAATTAGTGTCTTCTCTCTTTTTATCTTAGTGAGTCTAGCCAAGGGTTTGTCAATTTTGTTAATCTTTTCAAAGAACCAGCTCTTTGTCACATTAATTTTTTCTATTGTCTTTTTGTTCTCTATTTCATTTAGTTCTGCTCTGATTTTTGTTATTTCCTTTCTTCTGCTGACCTTGGGTTTCACTTGTTCTTCTTTTTCTAGTTCTTTAAGGTGTAACATGAGGTTATTTATTTGGGATTTTTCTTTTTTCTTGTGATAGGCCAGTAATGATATAAATTTCCCTCTTAAAATTGCTCTCACTGCATCCCAAAAATTTTGGTAGGATGTATTTTCATTGTCATTTATTTCTATGTATCTTTTGATTTCTCCTCTAATTTCTTCTTTGACCTGGTCGTTCTTTAAAAGTATGTTGTTTAATCTCCATGTATTTGTGTTTTTTCCTGCTTTCTTTTTGCAGTTGATATCCAATTTCAAAGCCTTGTGATCAGAGAATTTGCTTGGTATGATTTCAATCTTCTTAAATTTTCTGAGGCTGATTTTATGTACCAATGTATGGTCTATCCTTGCGAATGTTCCATGTACACTAGAAAATAATGTATAGTCTGATGTTTTAGGATGAAGTGCTGTATACATGTCAATTATGTCCATTTCATCTAATGTGTCATTTAGGGCTGCTATTTCATTATTTATTTTCTGTTTGGATGATCTATCCATAGCTATCAATGATGTATTTAAGTCCCCTAGTATAATTGTGTTTTGGTCAATTTCTCCCTTTAGTTCTGTTAGTAGTTGCTTGGTATTTTTCGGTGCTCCCTGATTAGGGGCATAAATATTGATGACTGTTATGTCTTCTTGTTGTAAAGTCCCCTTTACCATTATGAAATGTCCATCTTTGTCTCTTGTTATCTTTTTCACCCTGAAGTCTGTTTCATCTGATATCATTATGGCTACACCTGATTTTCTCTGGGTACCATTTGCTTGGAGTGTCAATTTCCACCCTTTCACTTTGAGTCTATGCTTGTCCTTGTAGCTGAGATGTGTCTCTTGGAGACAGCATATGGTTGGGTTTAGTTTTTTGATCCAATCTGCTACTCTGTGCCTTTTTATTGGTGAGTTCAGTCCATTTACATTTAGGGTGATTATTGACATGTGAGGATTTCCTGTCATTCTATCTTTAGTTTTCTGGTAAGGCTGTGTCTCCATTGTTTCTTTGCCTTTTTGTTGTTGTCTATTATTTCTGTGTGGTGGTATTCTATGATGTTTCCCTCTGTTTCTTCTTTTATTATGATATATATTTCAGTTCTGGATTTTTTTTGAGTGGTTACCCTTAAGTTTATGTAAAAGAAAGTTTGATATTTAGAGTATTCCATTTTCTTCAGCACGCTTACTTTCTCCATTCCCATATTCCGGTTCAGGCCTTTACTCTCCCCCTTTTTATGTTTTGGTTGCCACAAATTGTCCCTATTGATGGTGGTCGAATAGCCTCCTTTAGTATTTTGTAGTGCAGGTCTTGTATTAGAAAATTCCCTCAGCTTCTGTATGTCTGGAAAAGTCTTAATTCCTCCTTCATATCTAAAGAATATTTTTGCTGGATATGTTATTCTTGGCTCATAATTTCTCTCTTTCAGTAGTTTGAATATTTGGTGCCACTCCCTCCTGGCTTATAGAGTTTCTGCTGAAAAATCTGATGATAATCTAATGGGCTTTCCTTTGTAGGTTACTGTCTTCTTTTCCCTGGCTGCCTTGAGGATTCTTTCTTTGTCGTTGATTTTAGACAGCTTCAATACAATCTGCCTTGGAGAAGACTTGTTGGGATTGAGGTAATTAGGTGTTCTGTTTGCTTCTTGGATTTGAGGATCCAGGTTTGTACACAAGTTTGGGGAGTTCTCATCAACAATTTGTTTGAATATACTCTCTGTTCCCTTCTCTCTTTCTTCTCCTTCTGGTATGCCCATTATTCTTTTATTGCTCTTTCTGATGGAGTCAGAAAGTTCTTGTAGAGTTCTTTCATATCTATTAAGTCTCAAGTCTCTTTTTTCTTCCATCTGTGCCATTTCCAGGTTTCTATCTTCAATGTCACTGATTCTTTCCTCCATCTGGTCAACTCTACTACCTGACCTGGTTATTTCATTCTTAATTTCTTCTACTGAGTTCTTAATCTCCAGAAATTCTATTTGGTTCTTTTTTAAAATTTCAAGCTCTTTTGTAAAATGATCATATTGTTCTTTGATTGTGTTTCTGAGTTCATTAAACTGCCTCTGCATTTTCTTGCGTCTCGTTGAGTTTTTTCAGAACTGCAATCTTGAATTCTCTGTCATTGAAATCACCTATTTCCATATCTTTAAGTTCCTTTTCTGGAGCCTTTTCACTTTCTGAGCTGTCTTGTTGCCTTTGTTATTCATGGCAATTACTGATTTATTATTTCTCTTCCTAGACATCTACAGGAGTGGCATCAGCAATAGGCTGTTAGGAAGAGGTCTTTCTTTTGTTTCCCAGTACTTCTTGTTAGAATGTTTTATTTTCTCTCTGACTGTAGCCTTTTTTTTCTCTCTCACACGGTAGTGCTATGTTTTCTCTGCACTATTCCAGCTTCTCACACAATGGGGGGGGATTCCCTGGGAGACAGGCTTCTCCTCTGTTAATAGTTCGCCTGGGTTACAGGGCGCAGTGTCCGTGTGGGTATGCAGAGAGCTTTTGAAGTTCCAAAGCTCTTCCTGCACCAGATTCAGAGCCCGTATGTTTCAGCAGTTCTGTTTACTCCTGCAGGGATCTGCCCAGATAGGTGGGGCCAGGGGCGGGGTGAGTTGTGAGAAGTGGCCCAGAGCAATGGCCCCGACCACCACTGCCAGTCCTGCTTCCACAGCAACCTTCCCTTTGCCGGAACTAGTTGGGCTGCGAATCTGTGTGTGTGGTCCACAGTTCTCAGAACAGCAAATATCCTGTTCTTTTGATCTGACACTGCTACTGTTCCGCTTCTAGCACCGGGCAGGTGGGGGCGTGGCGGGGTGAGCTCTGGGAAATTAGGGAGGGGGCAGCTAGTCTCAGTGCCTAAGGATTCCGTTCTCTAAGGCAGTGAGGGCTTAAACCACAGTTTTCAGCCCTCTTTCCTCAGTCCCTTCTCGGAGGTCTCTGCCGTGAACGTTGGGCCCAGCTGTGTTATATGCTGCCCCCTCAGCCCTGTGGGCCATAAGTGGAGCCCTAGCAGTCCGAGTTCTTCCCTCTCCCACAGCTGCGGTAGTTCCGAGATACAGAGAGCTTGGAGCACTGAGCTAGGTCTGTGTCCTGCTCGGCTCTGTCTCTGCACTTCTCCCTTCCCTCCTCCCCTGCTCACGCGATTCTTCCACCTTTAGGTGAATTCTGTAGTGGGCCTCTTCGTCTTGCCTGTCTGCTGTGCAGGGAGTCCTTTGTGGAGTTATTATTGTTCGATTAGTTGTAAATTCCAGGGGAGCTTTACAGAGGCTCACCTCACAACACCATTTTGATGACGTCCTCCGCCAGATCTATATCTATTTCTATGGTATTGTTTTCACCATATATTTTATCCCTACCAAAAAAAAAAAAAAAATTGGAGACTAGATTTTAGTTTTTTTGTTACTATAAAATATTTGAAAGGTACTGTACATAATATAAACCTTCAGTTTATTATCTGCTTATAGAAACTTACATGTGTATTTTCAATATCCATATGTTAATTGAAGAGGCAGTATTTTTTTAAGTAAGGAGAATAGCATTTTGAGGGAATTTCTGCCTCATCTAGACACAACTATTGACCAAATTATTTGTAACCAAGATAAAGTGAAGAAAAATATTTTCTAAGAGAGTATAATGGTAATAGTTAAATAACATTTTCCATCACAAAATGAGGGAAAATACTTTTCAAATGAAAGCATCAAAGAAGTCATGTCATTTTCCACCCCCCAGCATTTTGTTCAGAAAAAAATCTCTCTTGGGCTATATGACCTGTTTGAATACAGTAGAGATAAGCGGGGAACAAGTGTTTATACAGAAATGATTGACAAAGAGGTATCAGTCACAACTAAAGCATCAAAAGAAAGCATTAAACAAATAGAAATATGCAGTGGGGATTAATCACCTGTAGAGTTTTAGAATACTACAGGTAAGCATTTTGAATATTTTCTATGTAGGTCATTCCATTCAATGGTGCCATCAAGGAGGGCAACATGGAGACTATGCCTAATGTTTTGTTTTGTTTTTAATTGTATATTATATATATTATTATTTTAATTAAAGTTTATTGGGGTGGAAACTGTTAGTAAAGTTACATAGATTTCAGGTGTACCATTCTGTAATACATCATCTATATACCACATGTGTGTTCACAATGCAGAGTCAGTTCTCCTTTCATTACAATATACCAGGATGTGAAAAAAATGTATACGAGTGGACATGTTGGTCAACATTGCTCAAACAGTAGTTTGCTGTAATCAGAAGTGTCTGGATGCTGATGGCAACTGCTTTGGTCACCTCTTATAATTGCAGAAGTCAAACATGACTTGCATTCATTTTTTCTTAATGGTATATATTATTGCAATTTTAATGAAGTTTTCCTTTCTTAAAATGTGTATACATTTTTTTTTTTTGTCACCCTTAGTATTGGACTCTGTTCCCCTCTTCTACTACCCTCCCTCCCCCATCATCCTATAATAACCATTAAATTGTTCTATTTCCAGCCATAACAAATCCGATGATGGCAGGGATGAAATTATATCAACTTAGACAATATTCTAACTCATTGTAGATGTGGCTCCAGCCCAAGTGAAGGGGCAAATTCTGTCTTAGAATGTTTCCTGTAGGGTGTATGCACCAGATATATGCAAAAATTTTAACACTTATATTAAGCACTTTAGGTCTTCAAGTCTAGGTTGCAAGATTGATATTCAGTCATAGAGTAGGAAAATGTTACTGCTCCATGAAGTCTTCCTTAAAGCCATTCATAATATTTCATACTCTTTAAATATAATCTATGATTATTTACAATTTGAACTTGAAAATTGTATTGTTTTGTACCCAAAAGAAATTTATCAAAAATGTAAGTGCCGAATAAATTGAATATTTTTAGTTTCAAATTTGGTGCAACACAGTAAGGTGACCACAGGAACTGAAGGGCATATTTTATAACAAAGACCCATACATATACTGTGTGTTGGCTCCCAAGACATTTTGAAAACCATACACATAAAAAGCTACATTTTCTCTGTTATTTTAATTTCTAATAATAAACATTTGTTTTATAACTAGATAAAGGTAGTAACATTTTCCTAAATATTTGAATTCCAGCAATTATTTGAAAAAAAAAAAAAAAGAACATATGTGTCTCTGAAATCATATTCCAACACAGCTGCAGTCATCTGGAACTGAGTTGTGACAGCCCTTTTTGACAGGGCATGTATCCCCTTCTCATCATAGTCCCTCTTAATCTTTATTTTTCTTACTTGTATTTATTATATTCATTTTGTTTTCCCACTTGTCTCATAACCATTTCTGTTTTTATTGCCTAATCCAGAAATTCTATAAGGAGCTTATCTTTCAATATGTTTGATTCATGAGGCTTGTGATTAGATCTCCAATTGAAATCTCCAATTTTATGCTTTTTTTTTCTGAAAGCTAAAATGTTTTGAAATTGAAAAGAGGTAAATCCCATGAAATACTTAGAGTATAAAATTCATGACTTTCAAGCCAACTATCGGCTTTTAAAGTAAATGGGGAAAAAAAACAACAAGAAATATTGGATAATAATTTACATATTGTTAATTCAAGGTATGCTATTACAAAAGTTTAAAAGGCTATGAGCTTAAGTATAGTTAATACAACTAAAATTTTTCAAAGCATTATAAGTGTTTCATCTGCTTATAAAAATGGTCTGTCCTTTGTAAACAAAACGAGAAGGAAATTGTAACTAACTCGTATTGAACTCGACTTACATGCCCAACACATTAAACATGCATTCTTTATTATTGTAGCCTTGTCTCCTGGCCCTTAGATGAATTATTTCTTACCTTCTTTCCCTGTCCTGTGCACAGGAGGCCAACAGTTCAAACTATATCACACCACGTTGATAACGTTGGCTTTCCAGCTGCATTCTATTATTTCTTATGGAGTTATTAAAGATAAGAAAAGCATCATATTAAACGATGATGTTTTTTTCCAAAGTCCAAAAATTAGGAAGCCCCATATTCCAATGGAAAAGTCATGAATGTAAGTATATACATTTTGTTTCCACTCTTGGTTACTGTATAGGTTTCACAGGACTGCTATAATACAGTATCACAAACTGGGTAGCTTAAAACAAGAGACATTTCTTGTCTTGCCGCTCTAGAGACTAGACATTTGAAATTAAAGTGTTGGCAGGGCCATGCTCTCTCCGAAGTTTCTAGGGGAAGATATTTCCTTGCCTCTTCTTAGCTTCTGGTGGTTGCCAGCTAACTTTGAGGTTTCTTAGTTTGTAGACGTGTCACTGTCATCACTGCCTTCATCTTCACATAGCATTCGCCCTGTATTTCTGCACATTATCTTCCCTCTGTGTGTGTCTGTGTCTAAATTTCCCTCTTCTATGGACAGCAATCATTGGGTTAGGGCTCACCCTAACCCAATATACCCTCATCTTAACTTGATTCCATCTGCAAATACTATTTCCAAATACAATCACAGGTTCCAGATACTCATGAGTTTTTCTTGGGGAGGGGACACTAACTCAGTACACTTACAAACTGTTTGACAATGAGTAGGCATTTTGTACCTAAAATTTCTCATCTATCAAAAGAAAACTAAAAGGAAACATCCCCATTATTTCTGAACCTAATCACAGTATGCATTCAAAATTGTTTTCTGAGAAAATTTTCAGGAAAAGAAATCTCAAATAATCACAGTTAAGTATTCAGAGAATCCAATTCCCCTGATTTTTACCCTATTTAACTTCTCACCATTGCCAGACATGTATCCTTTTTGTTAAATATACCCAGATACCTTTTCTTGTTTTTTTCCCTTAATATAGTTCAAATAGGAAAAAAGTAATTTATAAATATAGGTAACAAAACAAACAAACAAACAAAAAAAAATGGAGAAAACCCAAATAGCATACAAATCTCTCTCTCTCTCTCTCTCTCTCTCTCTCCCTCCCCCTCCACACACATGCGACTGTTTTTTAAATTACCATATTCCATGTATCTTTTAACTTCCTCAGTTTAACTCTTCTTTCTGATTGCTTTTTTTCCCTCATCTGTACACTGGGGGTGTCTTATTCTCTAACACTTTTTGGAGCCAGCCTTGATAGTAAGGTGGTGGAAGGCCTCTGAGTTCAGTTAATTGGTTTGATAATTGTCTAAAAAAGTAAAAATAGATTTATACTTCTCCCTATACCTACCATTGAATGAATTCCAGATTTTTCATCTCCCTCTTCTAAATAAGTATCAAGAGTTATATTTTCCTAGAGATCATAGTAGATTAACAGTAGGTTGGTGCAAAAGTATTTGAGGTTTAAAAGGTTAAAAATATTTGCAAAAACCACAATTACTTTTGCACTAACCTAATATTTAACTATGAGATAGTAGACAGAGAGCCTTTGGAGAATTTTAAAATATATTAGAATATAAACTTACATTAATAATCACTAGAATTTTTTATAACTAATCACGTATCAATAAATAATCAAATTTAACTCTAATCCAAGAAAATTTATAAACATCCATTTAACATATTATGAAGCATCATTTTGTGGACTATAATAGAAATGAAATTTGTAATATATTTAAAATTTCTTAATACTATGACATACTCTGCCTCTCACCCCACCTAGGACAGACTTGTTAATAAATCTTGAAGGGTGAGAGGTTAGTTGTAGCAAAAATTTATTTTGGTTATTATTTTGCAATGCCAAAAAGTAAAACCAAATAGTTAGAATGACTGCAAATTTTTATAACAATGCTTATTAATTAAACAAATAGCTACTATCTAAGGAAGTAAAATATAAATTTTGAGATATAAAATGCTATAATACACTGAGTCTATTAAAGACTGTTGCTATTACAGACTATTTAGATTCAGAGATGATCAAAGAATAGATATTTAGTGAAAAATTATTTGGAGTCAAATTTATATACTGATTTATTTCTTGTACCTCACGATGCATTTCTATACATTATTATTGAATTTTGGGTCAATATATTATTTTTACTGATTTAATTATTGAAAAACTCATGACTTCAATATTTAGTTTTCAAGTGTAAAATGTCAAACATCAAAATATATTGAGCATCTATAAAGAAAATAATGTATTAGATGTATTCTCCTGAATATTTTACTAATATTGGGACACTCCCATATTTGTTTGATATATTTTAAGTTAAATTTTACAGATGTAGATAAAAGTCTACCCTGCCCTATACAGTGCATATACTTTCCTTTCCTCTACCTATATTTAGCAAGGGGTATATATGCTTCTTGTGAACATTTTTATTATATATATATATATATATATATATATATATATATATATATATATATATAATGAATCCACAACCATATGTATTTTGTTTAGGGTGTGCTTACAATTTGTGTAAAGGGTGTCATGATTTGTAGTGTTTATAACTACTTTTCCCTTTATCATCATATATTTTAAAATATTTATCCACATTGATACATGTACTGATAAACTTATTTCTAGCTTTATTGTTTTTGTTTTCTATTTAAATGTTAACTTCTTTGTTGCTTTACTCTTATTTTTCTCTTATGGATCAAGTTTTTATTATTAAATTTTAGCTTCTATTTTTCTTTCAGAAGTTGTATATTATATAATTTTAATTGTTACTTCTAAAATTTGAGTGTGAAAACTTGACAGTGAGAAAGGATAAAAATTATCACCGTATCCTCCATCCAAACAATAAAAAGCACTGGGACAATTTATAACTTTTGCTACTTTCTAAATCTACACGTTATTGTTGTCTAGTAGTTACATACCATCTTCTTTTTCAAATTCTTAAAGTTAGTCATTGTAATTTCTATTTTATTTATAGTTTTATATTTTATTTGGTCAGTACTTGTTTGGATCTTACCATTAACACACTTCTTTTGTTACCATTTCACTCCATCCCGTTTCACTTTTCTTCTGATTTCAATTTCCTTCAAGTTCAGTAAGGGTCTTTGACTAGTGAACTTTCTCTTATTTTTGAAGAAGTCTTTATCTGTATCCTGTTATTTAATGTTAATTTAGCTGGATATAGGATTTTGGTTGATATTTATTTTCACTTAGAGCTTTAAGCATATTATTCCATTGTCTCTTCCCTTTATTCTTATGATGCTCTGTTGTCATTGTAACTATTGTCATTCTTTTGTTTTTGACATCTAACAAAAATTATCTAACTTTTGGTTTGCAATATCTATTATACTTACTGGTTACAATAATTCTAAGTGTTTGTATCAGCATATGGTTCTGTGTTAGCTCATTTCACCAGGCTGCTTAAATAGAAAGTCTGAATCATTTGTTTTTCATATTTATGTTTTCAGCTACTATCATATATCCAGTTCTGCTGCTAGATAAATGATATACAAAAATAAACACTATCAATAAGCTTGTAGTTTAATAGGATAAATACATAAATAAATAGAGAATTTTAATGTCGAGTAATCAAATCTAGGTAGGAATTGTGTAAAGTATGTGCTAAAAATCTAAAACATCTAAAATCAATCATGCTGGGGCAATACTGTGATTTAAGAAATAAGATTATCTGATGAGAATTACAACATTGTTGGACATCAATAGTTTGAGGAGAGTAGAAAAGGTTTGAATTAGCCATTGCAGAAATTAGAGAGCTAAATAAATACACATATTAGTACTTCTGTATATTTTGCAATAGTGGTTGACAAGTTTTGTTTGTGTACTGATTTGCAAAAGCCTTTCTCAATCTCTGGCAATTCTACCCAAAATAGAGTAAATCCTCTTTATTCATGAATTCCATATTTGCAAATTTGCCTACTTGATAAACATCATTTGTAATCCCCAAATCAATAGTCATGGTCATTTGTGGACATGCTAGATGAGCAAAAAGTTTGCTAGATGAGCCAAAAACATATCACCTGAGCTATATGTTCCCAGTTGCGGTCACTTAAGGTGTTCGTTTGCCTTCTTGTTTCATCTTTCATGCTGTAAGTGTCCTGATATAGTCTATTTAATGTCACTTTTTGCATTTCAGTGCTTTCTGTTTGTAATTTTGCTTTTTAAATGGCCCCAAACATAGCACTAAAATCCTGTCTAGTGTTTTTAAGTACAAAGATGCTGTGATGTGTTTACAGGGAAAATACATGTGTTAGATAAGCTTCATTCATTAATGAATTACATTGCTGATGACCATGAGTACAATGGATAGAGTAATATAATTTTTATTAGTTTTTCAAACACACCAACTCAGGTAAAAATCACCCTTTTGCTATGTTAAACCATAACAAAAAAATTTCAAGGCAAGAAAAAAAAGGACGAAATGTTTATGACTTTGTGGTTAATTGCAGAAGAGACTTTCCCTAGTTTAAAGCCTGGAAATTATTCTCATGGAAATTGTTTAAAGCCTGGAAATTATTCTCTTTATCTAGCATGGTATGACCTGGGTTTGGTGAGTGGTATATCTTTCTTTTGTGAGATAACGGCTATTAAGAAAAAAGAAGATTTCTCAAACAGACCAAATTTAGAACAGAATCCATATGAAAGCAGAAGACATGGAAATGGTTCCCTTATAACAAGTTCTTTTTGTTTACATTTTTTCATTACCATTAGTCAGAAAGTCTAGTTTTTTATACCCCACGTATTGTATTTCTATGTCCTGTTTTAGAGAATTTGATTAAACTTGTCCATGACTTTATAGGGCATTAGTCTGTAGAGTTGTGCTTTTCTTTTCTTCTTCCTCCTCATCTTCTTTTTTTTCTGATAAGAATTGCAGAACATCCCAAGCATAGGTACAAAAAATATACTGAATGATTGAATTATTCAAAACTGGATTTTTTGCTGGCTAGCTCAGAGACATACAAAGGAACGGTTGTTGCTATTGAAAAGAAATAGATTGAAATGAGATACCATGAAATTGATGAGGCTAGAATGGAGGCAAGAAGGTTCTGAAAGATGGAGAGAACATGGAGGGAATAAAAACTTGGGATTCCTGTGAGACAGAAGAATAGGTCTTTTGTGCTGACTATAGGAGAGAACCAAAGGAAGATAGCAGATCATAATCAGAAAGTGGCATTCTATTTTTATTTATCTTTTCAGAAATGGAATAATTTAGAATTAGCTAAAGTACTTTGGTGTGGCCATGAGATTGGGTGACAAAAGGGAATAGAGGAAATAATAGAAACAGAAAATGAGAAATTTAAGAATCTAAAACAAGTAGGCCATTGTTTGGGTCATCTCTGCGTGAATAAAAGAGCTGTGATAGAGAGGAATACCATGAAACAGGGCAAAATCTCTGAAAGAGATGGAGTAAACAGGAGGTGAGTAGTAACAGGACAGGGTGGCCTCAGTGTCAATAGAGCAGTATTTTAATATAAGATTATGTGGGAGGAGTCTGGAAGAAGTACTCAGGAAAAGTAGGATGCTAACCTTTCCTTTGAAACATGAGTCATGTGGTATAAAGAATCTCCACTCTGGCAAGCTCTAGGAAAAACAGTGACCCCAGGAAAGAATCAGGATCCAGTTATGGCAGGAAGATGGAGAGGCATTATCAGCAAAGCAGTCAAAGTTTCTTTCTTTTTTAAATTATTATTTTTTCAAACTATGTCTTCTACAATGAAAAGAATGTTTTTAAAAGTGTGGTAAAAGGTTTAGAAGAAATGAGATTGGATTAGGGAGAAGGAACTAAGGATTAGTTTGAGGATAAAATTTCAGGAAAAGACCAATGACTGGGGAACTTCTTATTCTGGACCATGATCGAGACCTGATGGATTTAGTAACCAGGCAAATGGCTAATAAAGTAGTAATTTCAGAAGTACTCTGGTGGGTATACTGTGGTGGTAGCCTTATTTCTAGGTGCTCAGGGCACAGATGGTGAGATCACTCAAGCTGCTGGCTGTTCTCTGTGATCTGGGGACACCTGCTGGGATTCTGGTGGTCTTGGTACCAATCAATAGCACAATTAGCGGAAAGCCCGGTAATCAGCTTCCTATTGTAGACACTGAAGTGGACCAAGCAGAGTCCAGGTAGCATAGCTTCTCCTTTGTCAGTAAAGAAATACCTTTGCCAATGAATGTTGTGGGTCTCTAGATTGGCTCTATGTGCTGCTAGAAATACTTCTAGAAAGATGAGCACCAAAGGCTCCTTATCTTCCACTTAAAGTGCTCATCCTCTTCAAGAGGATGTCTTATAAAAGCCAAGCCACAGCTACCTTTAAAGAGTAATTTATTCTCAAATTGTTGTACTGAGAACTAAAAGAACTAATCATTGAAATTGTATAAAAAATGTATTTGAGAGGAATTATAAAAAAGCTAAAAAGATAGTTTTCATGAATAATAAAAAAAACCAGAAAGCAAAAAGCGTGTAACTTTCATTTTTATCTCTAAGTTTAAAATGTATATGTACACTTTATATTAATTATTCAAGGCCTAATAGCTATAGAGTGAGAAAAATAAAAGGGAGACCTTTGCTTGTATTACCTTCCTCCTGGAGGTTAAGACCTCAGTGTACTTACCTATAAACTGAATATACATAGTCATGTATATCTAAAGCTTACTCTAGCTCTGAAATCAATAATTCTCTTGTGGAAGAAAATCAAACAGCACCATTAGCATAAACCTTTATTTGACATTGCCAGGCCTGGGAAAACTCCAAAGGAGCTGAGGGTCTCACTTGGGAAGCATGGCTGACTGTTTTACAGGGCTTCAGTAGGAGAAAGCCAGGTAAAGTTAGGACAGTTTTGAGACTAGTTGGTCAGACATGGTACTCAGGAAAGGAAGGAATTGCTTTTGCAGATTAGCAGCCCTTCTTTGGGCTACTTGAGCAAGAGAGAGGGAGAGTTCCAGCAAAGGCCATGTCCTGGCGTGATGAAGGAGTAAGAAGCAGTGACACAGGACAAGGACATGCAAAGACCGCAGTGGACATTCCTTGGTAATCAGAGTCTCTCATTCTCTTCTACTCATATTTTATCCATGACTAAATTTAAAAATAAATAAATTACCTTATATCCTCAGATACATTATAAACCAAGTGTGAAATCCTGGGTTTGAGGCCCATGTGGAATTCAGGTTTCTTTATATTCTGAAAATAAACCTTTGTTCTTTTTACTAAATTATAGGGTTAATTTTAAATTTATGCATGGTATTGGTTCAGTGTCTGAGTCCTTCATTCATTCATTCATTCTTTCATCTAATGACAAATATTATTGGAAATGTTCTTTGTGCAAGGCTGTTGTAGGCATTCAGTAAACATATAAGAGAGAGAGAAAAATGAAAGCCTGCCCTTAAAAATCTTGTATTTTTAAACTATTATAATATCTTGTCAAGCAAACTGACCTAATAATAAATTAATATCTCAAACTATAATAAATTGCCAAACTTAACAACTGTTAATTTTAATAATGTACATTTCAAGAAAGAAGGGATCTCCAAATGTGTAAATCTTCCTCATGCAGCTTTTATTTGTAGATTCCCCCTGTACTCCAAGAAGACACTTTACTATTATGAAAAGAACAAAGTCATTCCATGTATTTAGCACTAAAAATTACTTAGTTGCAAAAGGAGCATTTGAAAAATAAAATTTGTAACCAATAAGTTTGTGATTTACCATGAGATGTCCTTAGTTTATCAAATAATCTAGAGTATTTTTAAAATTTTCTTTAATAAGAGTTTTGAAAGAAATTCATGTAACAAAAGCTAGAAAGTCGTGAGAGATTTAAATGGAATCTATAGTCCTCTGTAGAGGTCTTATTCTTCTCAGGAAGAAGGGGAAAATATCTTGTAAAAGATTGAATAGACCTAAGGGAACTTTAAATTGCATGGCCAATGCTCACTGACCTTGGCTGTTTTATAAGGGGTCACATTTTATTTTTGTATAGATAAACTGCTGAATAATATCTGCAATGCATTGGAAGAAAAAGCACTTTTCCGTATTTATTATGCTACTATAAACACTCCTTCCACCCTCTGCTCAGTGATGTGTTCATTTTTTTTTTCACCTTAGAGCGGGACAGAAGTTCAATACGAAAATCTATCCCATACTTCTTACCATGAATTAGAGATGTCATACAACAAAATTTCCCTAGCTGGAAATCTTAACTCATTCTTGAAACAATAGGAAAAAAGTCTTCACAACACTGTAACACGTCATTTATACATTTCATACTTAACTGCTTGTAGTGAAAATAAAAATTATCTTGAATATGAAGACACCTGTATTTTATTAATACTAAAACATTCCCCAATGGAGTTTTCCTTTGGTCAGTGTGCCATTTTTTCTACTTATTCCCACCTCTTTTCAACCAGTTGTCTGTAGTAATTTTTATCCCTGTGTCTTTGGTTCCAGAATTTAGTTTCCCAGTAGAGAGATACACAAACCAATGATGTTCTTAAGTAACCAGTGGGATTTTCACTTGGGAAAATACAAATTTGAAAACTCTCTTAAGTTTTTCTTAGGAACTAAAGGATAAAAGGAAAGGGACCCAGTCACATTTAAGTTTGCACAATTGTCTCTGATATCAAGCCTTAATGATGAAAGGATATAGCTAAAGAGTTGAGACTATTAGTGGAAAACTGTTTGGCTCCATTTTATTTGCAAAGACTACAATTAGCAATGCCAAGAAGCAGCAAGAATAATTGTATATTTCTACAAACAAAATCTGGCTTGTGATATGCTGCTCATTCTATGTTAATCCTTTGATAACTCACAGAGACAGATTAACCCTGACCTCAGTTTATTTCCCTAGGGTATTTATGTAATGACATTTCATTCCTTGACACTTTTTGAATTTTCAGTTATATAGTGGCAGTAGTCCATTTTTGCATTTTTTTTTCTTAAGAAGATATATGGATATATAACATTTAGCATAACATTATATAAATCAAACCTTACTAACTGACCTCTAAAATGCTACAAAGTTTGTTAAAAGAGTGGGTTTGTGTTTATTTCTGCTCCTCACTCACCTTTATTTTCCTGACCTGTAACTGAAGTTAATCTCTTTATGGTAGAGTTTGCCAATCCCATTTTGATGTCAACCATAGGGAATTGAAGTGATTTTCTTCCAAAACTAGGATAAAACTGTGATGTAACACATGCTTCTTTAAGAATATATGATTTATGCTACCATACTTTTCTTTTCTGGTGCCTTCATCAGTATCCTGTGAATGGTTTTACTTAACATGCCTCTATTCCTTCTGTTCCTCTGTCTAGCATAAGAATGACAGAGGTGAGGAAGTATTGAAAGATGAGATTAATGGTGAATTACTTCTCAACATCTTGGAATGAAAGGATTGTTGACTTCTCTTGTTTATATTGCCATTTTCAACATTAAATTGAGCTATTATAGCTTACTAACTTGTAAATTCAATATAATAAACATTTATTGAACATAGCACTAAGTGCCAAGTTATTGTGTTATAAGGAACAAGAAGTTTAGAAATTCATGATACATCCAGCAATCCCACTTCTGGGTGTATATCCAAAGGACATAAAAACAGGATCTCAAAGCCATATCTGAACTCCCATGTTTATTGCAGCATTATTCACAATAGCCAAGATATGGAAACAACCTAGGTAAGGGTCCACCTATGAGTGAATGGATAAAGATTTGATGATATATATTCAGCTAGGAGAAAGGAAGAGATTCTGAGAAGTGTGACTACACAGATGAATCTTGAGGGCAGTATGCTAAGCGAAATAAGTCAGACAGAGAAAGACAAATACTCCGTGGTATCACTTTATATGGAATCTTGAAAAGCCAACTTCATAGAACTAGAGAACGAAGGGGTAGTTACCAGGGTTAGGGGTAGAGGAAACGGGGAGATATTGGACAAAGGGTACAAACTTTCAGCTATAAGATGAATAAGTTCTGGGTATGTAATGTACAACATGGTGATGATAATTATACTATATTATACACTTGAAAGTTCCTGAGAAAATAGATCTTATGTGTTCTCACAACAAAAAAGAAATGGTAATTATATGATATCATGGAAGTGGTGGCTAATGCTATGTTTATAATTATTTTGCAATATATAGTTGACGCTTGAGCAATGCAGATTTAAACTGTGTGGGTACAATTATACATGGATTTTTTTCAAGAATATAGCTGTTCCTATGTATTACTGGTTTTCACATCTGCGGATCCTACCAATGGCAGATTGAAAACATTTTTTTTCAATCCATAGTTGGGAATCCATGAATATAAAGGGCAGACTATATGCATTGTTCTTCACCTTTAATAAATAAGGGACTTGAGCATCCAGGGATTTTGGTGTCTGCAGCAGGAGTGGGGTGAGATGGGGTGAGGTGTGCGTGTCCTGGAACCAAGGGTCAATTGAAAATTTTGTGGAGTCAAAAGTTATATGCAAATTTCCGACTACATGGGGTTTAGTGTCCCTAACCCTCACATGTTCAAGGGTCAAATGTATATATGTATCAAATCAACACATTGTACACTTTAAACTTACCAATGTGTTATGTCAAATATATCTCAATAAAGCCTGAAAGAAAAAAGTTCATGCTATAGTGGAGACTAACTCAAACATAAATATTCTAATTCAACACACATATCACAAAATTCTGTAAGAGTGTTGGGTATAGAGAACTCAATTTTACCTAGAAAGTTTCTTTGAAGTGCTCAGTATTCTTCACCCTGCTTACTACGTCATGCCCTTTTTCAAATTAAGAGGCCTTGCTGAGAGCCATGGGTGATGTGACCTGTCATTGAGCTATGGTGTTTTTCAGAGTCAAGTGCCACTCTTTTATGAGTGGTGTGGTATGGGACCTGGGACTCCTAGGAAATATGATTACTAGCAAAGTCCATCAAAAATACTCTCTCCGGGATTTAGGCTAGATATATTGAGGTAGTTGAATCGTCAGTAATGAAAGGAGTTTGAGACAGACGTCTGTTTAGAAACAAAAATGCAAAGAGAAACAGACAGCAAAACTGTTCCTCAGAACTGCTTTGTTTATGGGAGGCTTTGTTACATTCCATAACATAAAGGGGCCTAAGACCTCTCTGCTATTTGCCATCAAAAGACACCAATGAACTCAACCTTGCATATGAATGATTTATCTTTAATAGACCAAGTTGCAGGACATGATTTACAGCACAGCTTATAGCTCCAGTAAGAGTTAACATTTCAGAAAAGTGTGATCAGCCAACACATGTCAGTTTATATGCTTAGACAAAAGGTTCATAATAGAATGATGTAATGAAACAATGGAATGGTGGGTTGGGGCAATTTCATGGAAATGTTTGAGGTCATCACTTAAACGATTATTTAAATCCTGTGGAACAATAGAAATAGAGACACAGAAGGCATACATTTTGGTTTTCCTGGGAAAACCCAGCTTTCTATTGTGGCCCTAATGTTATTAACAGTGCACTTTTCCATTCTCAAAAATATTCCAGTCTGTAGGATTAGTTATATTGTCAGTCTAGTTATAATACTTATCCTTGGGAGGCTATTTATTATTTCTTTACACTTGCTTGTGGATCATTTATTTTAAAGTGTGTATCGCCAGTTTTCTATACAATACCATACAAGTTGGAATCGATATGCATAGACAGATTTCTGAAGTTCTTGTTGTTAGTTTGGTTCCAACTCCTTTGATGTACTTAACTGAAAATGCTTTATTTCAAAGCACATACTGGCTCCTAGGCAGTTTCTCTGCATAATAATTAGTCAAATTTGGACAATAAATGGCCTCATTAGTTACTCATTTAAGCATTTGCAATACAAACATCTATTTGTAGAATAGATTTTTTTCTTGGGCTAATAAATTTGTAGTTGATAAACGAGAGAGCTGTATTTTTGTTAACAATTAGCATTTGTTGCCTTGAAAAAAATACACTGAAGTGTTGGTGGCCTGAGGCTGAAAGAGCAACAGCCTTCAATATCTTATGGATTACAAAGAATGTAGTACAGTCACCTCTCCCACCAGGCAACTTCCTAGTGTAGTCAGAGGCATTCTTTTGTTATGCAAATGTCCTATTTAAAGATAACGTGCATACAAAGGAAAGTGATAGAAGGTCATTTCTAAGACTGGGCAGATGGATGAAAAATTCCAGAGTGCTTTGCCAAGCACCTGGCATTATATGAATGACAGCTGATGATTAGAATCACAAAGAACAATTTGTATTATCACAGGTGACAGTGTGACTAATTGAAGAGGTTGCTTATTATGAAATTGGTCAGTTTCCGTTCGGCTACACTCAGAACTAAGGGTTGCAGAAAATGAATACACAGTACACAGTGTTTTCTTAGGGAAGCTAAATGAAGGTGGGAGGAAGAGGGGAAGAAGTCTTGCTGAGGGTGTAAAGACTCACAGTGGGCTTTAGATCTGTGCTGCTGAGAAGATGCTCATAGCACAGTTCAAAGTTGCAGAGGAAATAAGAGATAACATTCCTTTAAGATAGATTTTTATATCATTTTCTAACAACACTCGACCGCAGCTTCTTTTAGAAGCATGAAAAACCCAATGGATTTGGGCCTCATTATGATATGTATCCCTGTTTTCTAGATAATAACATGCCATCAGACATTTTGCCTGAATATTTTAAGAAAACAACAGTGCAGACGTGTAAGTATCTGTGCCTCAATCAGAATATTCAAAGATTCACATCTTTCAAAGGGGAGTTGCCAAAGGCTTACCCAAGCTACACTCTGCTGCTTTGTCTCTCCTTTGTGCTGTATTGAATCTATTAGAAGACAAACACTTTTCTCAGTCATCAGGCTTCTTGCTGACAACACCTGTCAGTCTGTCACTCCAGAGCAAGATACTGTGGGGTGTCATTTGGCAGAATTAGAAAGTAAACGGGAAGAAATATATCTCAGATAATTATTCTCATGAAAGCAATGATACAACTATTATTATTTGAAAATAAATTGAAGGAACTACTTGGAATTAAATATTACAATGATTTTTGCTATACGTACTGATCAGTGGTGCTAGAAATCATGTTGGATTTTCAAATATAGTCAGGAACCTTAAAAAAAATTAAATGGTTTGGCTCAATAACTGAGTATATATCCCTTTCCAAATTCATTTATATGGGAAGGCAAATATTCTTGTGTGCATTTTTTGTAGAGCTAGAATATTGAGTATTTGATTATGAAAACAAGTGTTAGAACGGTAATTCATTTCAGGAAAACTCTGAGAATTTATCTTACATAGCAATTTAAAGTTTGCTAAGTAATAGATATGTCCACTAGTGATGGTTTTAGAAACAGTGTTTTGAGAGATTCCTAGTTATGGTTAATTTATTTATTTAGGAAATAGTTACACCAATCTTAATATAGCATATTTTACCTATATGAAAGTACCTATATGAAAGAATTTACTTAAATAAAGTATGTAGTTGAGTTTCTCTTCATTGTTTTACAGCTATTTTCCTTAAAAACCAAACCATTATATAATTAGAAAACTTTAATGCCAACACACACACACACACACACACACACACACACACACTTTAAGCTATTATGTTTAATTCTTGTTATTTTTCTCTGTTTTGTTCATATAGTTTTTTAAATATATATTTTATGAATATATTTTAGATAGATAGGAGAAATAGAATAGGAAATACTAATTTTTCCACATATGACAAAGCAGCTCTTCCTCTATGAGTCATGGATGAGTGATTGGAACACATTGGGGTTTCTCCACTTATACCCATGACAAATATATATATATATATTTTTTTTTCTTTCTTCTTCTAGAGTTTTGGTCACATTTTCCTTGAAAATAAAAGGTCATTCATGACCTCCATAAGGAAAAAAGAAATGTAAACAAATGAAAATGAAACCAAAGCAACCTGCGAATTGTGGTCTTTTATGAAATAACCATAAGAGAGTCTTTCTTACAGAGCTATTCTAATTAACTATGGTTTTATTATTTATCATTAATATTATACTTCAAAGTGAATGAAATATCTGTGTTAGACCTGTAGGTATCTGATGAAAATCATTCCCTTAATTCTCATTATTTCCAACAACAGAAAATAGTGCCTAAAATTCATCAGATTAAGAAGTTATGTCTTTATGACCACAAATGACTATTAATTTAATCTAGGTTTATTGTAGTAATAGTGTGTTTCTGCAGTTTGTTATGTTTTTCTTTATGCTCATGCATATACATGTGGCTAGATATATGCATGTCTGTGTCTACATCTCCTTTCAATTTGTTTATTTTTGCTGTTGTTAAGTAACTTTCTGCAAGATGGTAATTACTTAATAACAATAAATAGCTTTTAAATTCATGTAAGGCATGGGGTTCCCTAATATTGCTCTGTTATATCTCCTCCATTAAAACAGTACTTGTCCAATTAAGTGCTTTCACTTATTTTATGAGGAAAACGTTTATAAATCCAAAGTTGCCCACTTGTTCTCAAGGTAAGTTTTCAGTTATTCTTCAAAATCAAACCATTACCATACTCCCTTATGCTGAAATAACTTCATACAAAGAATGGTTTTAATTGAAGAATAAAAATAAACAAAATACCTTTTCAGAAAATTCTAAATCAGTGAAGCAGAAATCAGAATCATGGAAAACGGGACTCAAGAGCTGGCCTTTAAAAATATTATACTTTAACTAATTCTACCAGTATTTGGTACTCACTGCTCTAAAGAACATCGCTTTTTTTTAAATTTTTAATGTGCACCTGACATAATATGTGCTTTTTGGGTAGCTAGTCCATTCAAATCTTCATTTCATCTGAATATACGAGGACAATTAAGTTTGCAAACTGTGGCAACAATGTTGCTAAACTTTTTTGATATCAGAGGGATTATTCAATATGAATTTGTACCAAGTGGACAGTTAATCAAGTTTACTATTTGGAAATACTGAAAAGATTGCGTGAAAAAGTTTACACCCTGAACTTTTTGCCAATAATTGATGGCTCTTGCATCATGACAATGTACTAGCTCACATGACACGGTCTGTGAGGGAGTTTTCAGCCAGTAAACAAATAACAGTATTGGAACACTCACCCTACTCACCTGATCTGGCCCCCAATGACTTCTTTCTTTACCCAGAGATAAAGGAAGTATTAAAAGGAAGAAATTTTGATGACATGCAGAGCATCAGGGTAATATGAGGACAGCTCTCATGGCCATTCCAGAAAAAGAGTTCCAAAATTGCTTTGAAGGGTGGACTAGGTGCTGGCATCAGTGCATAGCTTCCCAAGGGGAGTATTTCCAAGGTGACCTTAGTGATATTTAGCAATGAGGTATGTAGCACTTTTTCTAGGATGACTTCGCGAACTTAATTGGCGGCACTCGTGTGTGTGTGTGTGTGTGTGTGTGTGTGTGTGTGTGTGTGCATTTCTGATTTTTTATTGTTTCTATCTTAATAATAGCAGGATTTGGTTCATTTTGTTTTCTTTTTCTATGACTGTCTTCTAAAGTTGCTTTTCTGAAAACAGTCATTTTGCCCAAGTTCCTACAGTTTTTCTTTTCTAGAGTGGCATTTATTTTATTATTTCTCTTTCCTTAGCTTCTATCTAGAGATTACTTGTAAATTTTCACAGTTCTATTTTGGTCATGTAAGGCGTGATCAATAAATGTGGTGAAGGTTTAAATTTAAAAATATTACAGTAAAAGACACATTGCCATTCATCCCCCTCAAAGTACTCCCCCTTGCTTTGAGCACACTTATTCCATCATTGTTGCCACTTTCTGAAGCAGTTCTGGAAGTCCTCTTTCAATAATGCCTTTAGTTGCGCTGTCGTGGTTGCCTCGATGTCCTGAATTGATTCAAATCTATTTCCTTTCATGGCATTTTATTTTTCGGGAAGAGCCAGAAGTTGCACGGTGCCAGATCCTGTGAATAACGTGGATGAGGAAACACCATAATGTTTTTATTTGACAGAAATTGCCATACTAGAAGCAATGTGTGACATGGAGCATTGTCATGATGGAGGATGAAGTAAAGACACGATAGGACTTCCAGAACTGCTTCAGAAAGTGGCAAGAAGGATGGGATGTGTGTGAAGCGGGGGGGAGAGGGGGGGAGGCCGGGGGGGTATTTTGAAGGGGATTAATGGCAACGTGTCTTTTACTGTAATAATTTGTTTTTAATGTAAACATTCACCATATCTTTTGATCAACCTTGTACATGGTAATTAGAGTAGAGGTGGGTAGATGTTAGTGCGATGCAGATGCCCCCATAACACTAAATTGAAACCATGGTGACTCTGCTATAGACTATCATTCCAGGTACCTGCCGCTGATTCAGGTCACTTCTGCTCCCTGACACTGTAAAAAGTCTCATACTCATTTAAAATCCTCCACATCACTTATTTTCGGGAAACTTGAATGGGATGCTTTGGAAATGATAAAGTATACTTCCAGGAACATCTTGCAAAATATACGTCTAGCAAGAACAAGAATAAGAGTGTGAAAATTTGAAGTCTACCATATGGCATAAAGCCTTAGATGTACCAACATTTGGACCAATTATCAGCTTTTGCACTAATATTTTGCCCAAGAAAAAGTTTATTTAATTTGTTGGAAAAACCACAAAAGAGTAGCCTAAATAAGCAATTGTTGTCATAAATTATTAATATTTTTTTCTTTAAGACATACTTTTTAGAAGTATTCATTACAACAAGATGATTGCAGTTACTTATTTACCTTGGCAAAGGATAGGTAATTATTTTAAATACTTGATATAAAATAAACATAACATATAGATTCTTATTATTCCAAATCATTTTAATTACCAACATTATAAATATCTCAAGTAGACTTCATTTTTTATTCTACTTTCTTCAGTAAATTTGATTATGTTATTCACTCAGTGTGCAGCAGGTGTGTGTCATGGGATTGATGTTAACCTGGGCTGTTAAAATTATTTAAAGTGAGAATTATGGGGAACACATGACATTAAACATGAAGAAAATGGTTGAAAGTGTAGGAACAAAGATGGTTGTATTCACTTTTTATTTGCTGGCAGATTTTATCTTGTTTTTTGGCAAATCACATATTAATTTCCTGTGATTCTTATGACCCTAGACACATTTTTAAGTCCACCGTTAAGAGTGAACATCAAATGTGATTCTGTCTTAGAAGAAAATATGAAGACCAAGAAGACTCTCTCTCTCTCTCTCTCTATATATATATATATATACATATATGTACATATATATACACACACATACATATATATGTGTGTGTGTGTATATATATATATATATATATATATATATATATATATATACAGTGATGAGGCTGTTAGAGAAACAATATATGAACTGAAACTGACTTTCATATAGAACTTAGGAGGAAGGCTAAGTGTACAGTAAGAAGGGAGAGGTTAGTGAGTGTATTTAAATTCAAATAATAGCCATAAAATATCACTCCAATTATGAGATCTCTTTAAGAAAAAGGTTGATTATTTTTCTCAAAAAATATAGGTAGTAGGATTGAACTTTACAGGGAGGCCATTTGACAGATGGTCAAAGGAAAATGTATGCATCTGTCAATCATTTTTATCAATTCTGACACCTTATTAAAAATTCAAAGACACGTTACAATTTCAAAAGGAAAAACTGCAAGGTATATATATTCAAATAGTTATTGGACCTGGCTTTAAAACTCTACTTTAAACTGCCATAACCTAAGAAGTATATCTTTGCAAGTTTCCACTTGCAGAAAATATCAGATCCTCTTCAGGAGAAATGATTTTAAATGTTTATCTAGAAATCTGCTAAGCCTAGATGTTATAAGTATTAGACAAGTCCTTCCAGTGGTTTAATGGAAGGTAACATTGTGAAGGGAATTTTTTCTTAATATTGGACTTGATATAAATCAGGTTATACAATTTTAGGAACCTCTATATACCTTGCACTCTTCATTAGACATTGTATAATATAACTTCGTGGGGCAAGAAGTGAAGAAGGGACTTCTGATCTTGATGCTGCAGAAAAGAGGAAAGACAGAGACATTATTCTGACAGTACTAAATATCTGATACAAGGTAAACTAAGAATTATTATTAGGCCCATTCTATATAAAGAGTAATATATTTTACAGTGAAGAAATGTAGTAAGAGAAACACAAAATAAATCAAAGTGTGTTCTTGGAGATTGCTATTGGAAAGTCTGTACCAACCCCTAATTCCTCCTGTTACTTACATATACCTCACTATTTTTGACCTTTGGGCCTTAGTGCGTAATATGTCGCCTGCCATAATTGACCTAGCACCAGTCCGCGTTCCAAAGGGATAACTCTTACTTATTCCTCTGACTCAGCTCATATGACCCCTAGCCCCTCCACGCCTTTCATGCTCCCATTTCCTGGCCCTAGGCTGGAGACACCACTGTATTTTTCTGCTCCTGGGGTTTCCTACCTTGTACTGTAAGCAACGTGGAGGCAGAGATCTTACTTCCTCACCTTTCTGTCCTCAGAATCTAGGGCAGTGCCAGGCCATGGCCAAACAGTAGCCACGGAAGGAGGGAGTGAATGAATGCATGGAGGATGCTTCCCTAGCTTTCACTCTGGGAGTATGATACCATCCCAGTCCTGCCAGGTCAGAGAGGAGTTTACAACCATTGTGGGAAACTCAAAATACATGTCACACTTCTGCACTATACACTTGTTTTTCTATTCCAGGCTTTTATTTTAAATTCACTTTTAGTTTTAGTTTTGCTAGTTTGAATGAGAAGAAGAGGAGGGTGGGTGTGTCTGACTTCATCAGGAGAAGCTGCCACTTGCCTTGATAGAATCGTATCCAGAGGCAAGACAGGCAACAAGTACATCTTTTCTCTCATTTTTCAAGTATATCGTTATGTGTTTTCATCTTTTTGTGTTAGAAGCTTCGGAAGGGCAGACACTTTTTCCTTTGCAATAGTTGGGGTCAGGGTGAAGAGGGATTCAAAAGCAATCAATAATAGTATATAAGAATGGGCATGTTGAAAATGGCTTTCATTTTCTGTTTCTTTACTTTGTGACCCTGGGCATAGTCAGACATTCAACATATTATATTGTCAGTGCTATTGCATAGAAACGAATTAAACTGAATCATATGCCCTTCCCCATATCTTGTACAAATCATAAATATATTTGAGAGTGTGTGTGTGTGTGTGTGTGTGTGTGTGTGCGTGTGTGTGCGTGCGCATGTGCCTTTGTGTGTGGTGTGTTTATGTTTATGTATACAAAGGAAAGAGAGAAAGTGAGAGCATTTTTCTCTCTTTTTAAAATAGGGAAATCTGACTATCAAAAAAAAAAAAAGAATCAATTATATGGTCAGAGTCTTTAGTAACTCTATAGACTTTACCGCCCTCCAAAGTGTTGTGTCACTCAATGTAACTGATGAGCCCAAAGAATAGTCAGGAAAAAGGGAAAAGGTGAGGGGTTGATGGTCATAAAGAGGCATTATTTTATTTTTTAAAAATATTAAGCTGTCACTAGACTTTGTCGTGGATTTCAAGGACCTCATGTCAAATGGAGACCTGAAGTTGACATAATACTCAGACTTTTGCCTCATCCACTACACTGTTTGTAGTGTGTAGCATGTTGAAAATCTACTGTAAGAAAACACAGCAGTGCCTATACCTCCGCATATAAATCATAGATTTATTTTTTTTTTTTCCTTTTAAAAGACTGGTAGGCCATGGATCCTGTAGTTGTGAGACAATGATCTTCCTCTCCACTCTCACAACCTCACTCCCCAAAAACAACAAGACAAGACAAAAAACAAAAAAAAAAAAAGAGAAAGAAACTGAAAAGTGTAGAAACATGGAGAGGAAAGGGGACAAGGGGAAGGGGCATGTCTTTTATAAAATTAGTGTGTTTCAGTGCTGTCTCAAGGTTCCTGTATATCACTAATATGTGAGACAAAAATGGCCAAACCCAATGGAAAGCCATCTTGTAATATGTCAAAGTTACATTGAGAGATCCTGGGACAGCTGATCCACTAAACTTAACTCATGGTTTCAGAGTCTGTGATATTTATCAGGAGAACCTAATATTTCATTCCATTTAATTAATTGTTGGTAAAAATTTGAACAAAAACCACTATTAGCATTTATAGTCTGTTAGTTAACTTATACATGTGCTATATAAGCATACTACATTTATTAAAATGCTGCAATGCTTTTAACTGAAGTAATTTCTTTTGATCATTAAATTAAGAACACATCTTTTGTTTGCCATAGTTGTTGAAAGTTGAGTTGAAAGTATGGTTTTAGCAGATGTAAAAAAATAAAACTAAAGCTACATCCAATACAAATTAGGTTTTTAATTTTGGAAAATTTGCTTTACCACTCTGAGTCTCAGTTTTTGTGAGGATTGAATAAGATCATTTTTTTAAAAGACTCAGTCAAATGGTAGACATAAAATACATGTTCAATTAAAATAATTAATTTAAAAAATGAAGCTTTCTGTTAAGTCTTTAAACAAAAGGGTAAAATTGGGTACTGTATCATTACTATATCTTAGAAGAGACTAATAATACTAGTAATAACCCTCATGAGTCTTATCATGTCCTCTGACAACTTTTAGTACAAAGAGCCGCATTAGATGTAAGGTCAGGCTATTTAGAATATTAGTTTTTAATGTACCAAAAATGACAAAATTATCTCAAGAATATGTTTTTTTCTTTATATGGTTGTTCCTTTTTTTTTCTTTATTTTTTAATGGCTCCTCGAAGAACAGTGTTATAAACAAAAGACATGCTATTTCACAGAGTTTAAATGTTATAAAATTTGGATAGGAAACAAAGAGACTAAGAACATGGTTTTAAGTGGAAGAACCTTTTGCATAGTATATTCATCCTTCATGTGATCTTTTTCAAGAGGAAAGATAATTATTTAACTGATCCCTTGAGTTATTTTTGCCTTATATTTGAGCACTACTCTGCTCTCAATTATCTAAGAATCTATCAGATCCCCTGACCCCCAAAGTAGACTTTCCTGAAATTCTGTTTGAATTCACACTCGAGACAATTTAGACTAGTGTCTCTACTTTTAACAACTTTTTCTTTCATCACAGTTGAGGTCATAGGAGAGATATGTTTTCTCATTCCAGATAGTTGACCCTTTTTTGCGTTTTAATTTCATGGTTTGTATTACTTGATGCCCTTTAAAAATATGGTCTAGATTCTTCATTTAAAAAGCTTTCCCCCGTAGATTAAGGAATTAGAATACTAAATCAATGATGTTCCTATGTGCTGTTGGCATCACGGCATTGTCAGCATGACGAGTACTATATAAAACCTCTGTCCAGTCCTCTGAGACAGTTTTTAAAAGCCGTCAGGCTAAAAATGCAGGAAACCATTTTGTTTGCTGTACGGAATTCCTGCGATCGCTGACTGTGCACTGGCAGCATGGTGTGTGCTGGCATTGGCCTTCCCTCCTGGGTACAATGTTTTGAGCATTGCTGCCATTTAAATTCTTGAAATAGAATGGATCAGTTCCAAGTGGCATGATTGGTACCGCAGTACAAGTTTATTAGAGAGACTGGGGTTTGCCCTTGGTCCTGAAAGAACTAAAGAACTGTTACTTACGTCTTAAATAATCTTTATTGTTGTGTGAAGAAATGAGGTCTATAGCATCCATTTTATGCTGTTACTACTGCAATAAGAGGTAGAATGCAGCAGCATTCATGCAGAATGCATGATTTTAAACTACCCAGACAAAGCTTAACATACCATTGAAAACACATTAAAACAAAGCCAAATATATATTTTTATTAACAAGTGCATGTTTGAGCAGTTTAATATTGTGAGTTTATATGCTTTTAATATATTTCTATTACATGAAAATGATCATGTGTCTAGCTAACGATTTTTAAAAGTCTATATTGAGATGCTTTTCTTTGACACAAGATGGCACTTTAACTTCAGAGATCCAATGTAATCTCTATGAGCTTTCTCATTGTAAATGGAAAACAAGCGGTAACTTCCCCTATCAAAGAAGAAACCAGTTAGAAACAGTCAAAGAAAAGCAGAGAATAGTTTTGCAATAGAGAAGGTGTTTGCATTATGATGAAAGAGAGGCGGGGGACGGGCTGGCAGGGTAATTGGTGCAGTAATCTTTCAGTTAATGAATTTGAAAATTGGAAGGTAAGTTAATGTAATTTTACATGTGAACAAAAACACCTCCAGAAATATTTTTCATTTTAAAACTTATATCATCTCCTATCACTATCATTTTCTTGAAACATGTCTCAGATACTCTATGGAGAATCAAAAATTCCAATTATAATGTTTGTATTATGTTACCTGATGAGTTACGTGTTATACCATTGCCACTACTGCTATTCTGTTCTTGGGGTGTGTGTTTTTCTTTCTATAAAGAGTGATAATTCTGGTCCTCTGGGAGTGGACTGTTCTCATTGACATGCACTGTAATGTTTCTGTATCAGTGCACCCTATTACTAGATATCTACATTGTTTAGTGCTATTTAGTTAGGCATCCTCTTGGGAGGGAGTATAGAGTGGTTCTGAATTTAAGATGCATGAGATTGTCAGAGTCCCTCTTACCCTGCTCACTTTCATAGTTAGCTGAAAGCATTGTTAGCTTATGGCATTCTTTGTCCCTCATTTTATTGAATGGTTTCAGACATGAAACTTAAAAACCTTTGGGATAAATTTGTCCTGTTTCTATGTTCAGTCATATCCATTATAAATTATCCATTATACAAAAATACATGGTAGAGCCAAAAAAAAAGTTAAAAACTTAATGTAATTAGAATTTTTATAAAATAGATGCATATTTGGTTCATTGTTTCTAAGGAACACAAGAAACAAAGATGTAGTAGAGCCACAGGTTACAATTATTTAAGGACGTGTAATAAGCACAACAAAAATAACACTACATTTTATTTATATAGTAACATAAAGGTGTACTGAGCATTTTCATATGCATCCTTTCTTCCTTTCTATTTTTAAACTTTACACCTATAGTTATCAGTCTTTAAATATTGAGCTACTCCAAAAGAAGCAGAAACCTTTGCCACCCTGCTTGCTAGATGATTCTCCCACAACCACATTTCAGGAGGTCAAGTGAGGTTGGTAAAACTTAAGTGGCACAGTTAGTTGTACCTAGCTAAAGGGAATCTGGGAAACATAGTTTTTTTTGTTGTTGTTGTTTGTTTGTTTGTTTCTCTTTTTCTCCCTTGGTAAAGCAGGTGAACAATATGTAAAGTGTGGCTATATAGAGAAATGGTTCAAAGGTTTTGGAAAGATTGGAGTTTAGGTGGTTTGAAAAAAGTTGTATTCTGTTCTTTTAGTTGGAACTAATAAATTTTGAGGCCTAGTTCTTATGAAGAACACCAAATCAGCTCTGCCATTATTAATATAGTTAAAATTGTGATATTTTAATGTTTAAAATATCTGTATTGTTAAGATCTCTTGGGAAATCTCAGCGCTAACTGAGCTTATTTCTGTGTATTAGAACCATTCATTTTAAAATGTGAAACTTCAGTTTCATTTTAGTAGAAATGTGCTCATTATGTATCCCTAAGGCTAAAAGAGTTTCTGGCACAAAGGCAAAATGAGTTGGCTCTAGCATCGGCAAAAAGGATAATAAAAAAATCAAACTTCTTGCCAAAATGCTTGCCCTAGTGTTTCAGAAGGGATTTTTTTTTTTAAAGGAAAAATAAGTATTTGATAGTATATCATGTAAGGAGCAAAAATAATAGCCTAAAGTATGAGAAATTTATAAATTAAACTCTCTCCAGTGTTATTTTTGGTTGATTATATAAAAATCTTAAACTGTTGCTTTCTTCTTTCAGGATTTCTTTTCTACCCCAATACAGGGATCCTCACTCTTGTCTTCCCCTCCCTTTCTGGGCTTTGTCTGTGAAGTCATTTGTTTTCACCTGCATTTCTTTTCTCTGTGTCCCAGATGTAGTGACTATGGCTAGTATAAGAAGCAGCCTAGAAGTTACCCCTTGAAAATGGTCAGGCATTATGCTTTCATTGAATTTTAAAACTCAATAGAGAGTATGGCAATATCTTTTGTAGACACCTCTATATCTGCTTATTCCTTAGATATTGAAATTCTATCATTGGCAGGAACCCAATGCAACAAATTTATGCAAAAAGTAAATGTTCTGATTCATGAAGCCGGGAAGGATGTGGGAATAACTCAGAATGGATAAAAGAACCTCCAGGATTGGAAAAAGGGTCTCAGTGGTACCAGAAATCTTTTCTGTCCCCACTTGTATTAATTTTGTATAGTTTCTATCCACATGACAGAGACAATGCCAACTGGCAGTTCTAGCTTCCTATCACTCAAGTAAGTTGCCTAGAGGGCAAAGTTTATCTTACTCTTGGTAAGCAGGTTACCAGCCTCAGAAAGCAATGCAGTTGAACATATTTGGGTTACTGGTCAATGGGCTAATAACAATTATCAGCAGACTGAGGCACTAGAATTTTCTGGGCCTGTATTAGGTAAGCATCCTTATAGCTTAGGGAAATGAATACTGTGACTGACAACCCCACTAGGACCACAAGAGATGGAGAAAGCCTTCCTAAAAGAAAAGGTCACTTTTCATAACACACACAGAATGAGATCACCTTGGTCACCCAACATTCAGCCCTACCCTCTCGTTCTATAGCCTGACAAGTCGTCTCACGCCTTAAGGACATACTTAGGTTTCTCTGATGCATCCCTCTGTCAGCTCAGCAAGTAGTTTGTTTGTTTGTTTTCGTAGTTTACTGGGGAAGAGTTTCTAAAGGACAGAGAGAAGCCATGTGGGATACAGTAATTGAATACGCAGTAAATGAAAGAAAACATCAGAAGTGGTGAGAATTATTTCTACTGCTGCTGTATTTCCTTAATTCTTAAGTCTCTATGAATTTAGGGTCAACTTAGGGATAATTATTTTATCATTCCCTTTCTCACAAACAAGCACAGGATTGTATCAGACCTCCTTCTTTATGCTCCCACAGCACTGTTTTAATGATTACATCCAAGGAAGATGGAGAAAACTTAAAGTTCTTGGCATTTGTTGGGATGCTTACCTCCTTGCTCTCCCCACCTATATAAGGTAGATCAAATTAAGCATTGCATAATATTAAAACCCAAAATGAAGTTTAAAATAAACGGATAAATCATTGCATCCTTCTCCCTTACCTATAGTAGCATGAGAGACTTCAGTATTCAGTAGTTGGTTAATACTTCACAAGTACAACTTGGATCATGATTGAATCTAAACTAATTATTTCTGTTCATAAAAGGAAACCCATACATAATGCACTGACAATAATTAATGAGACGCATCTTAGGGTTAAGTTGTGTGTGTGTGTGTGTGTGTGTGTGTGTGTGTAATTATTTCATTCATTGACAATCGGGCACATAATCTTATAGTAGCATTTTTAACACTTATGTTCATTGTTTGTGTGCCCTTATCTGCCAATAGAACATACATTTTTTAAAAACAATTTTATAAAGATAATGTATACACACACACGTAAATTATACAATATATATCAAACACTTATTAAAAGTTTATATGAAAAATAGTAGACTTGTGTTAGAAACATAAGAGCAAGCTATTATGCCTTGTTCATAACTGAAATCTTATCACTTAACATAATATCTAACTCATGGTAGGATTTTAGTAAATGTTTATTAAATGAATGAATGATCTTTTTATCAGCAATGAGATCGTGAGCATACTGGAGTCAGTTCCTTGTGTGTCTTTGTATTCTTCGGATGGCCAAATACCACCTATGCAGTTCCTTAAGTAGATTGATGTGATAACATCTTTAAGTGACTCTCAAAATGAGTTGTTAATAATTGTGAGGACTTTTCTAAATATTCTGTTTCTCTGTCTCCAACACTAATGGTAGACTTGCACCTTCCCTGTGCTTTAGATGAGAGCATGAGACTTGTTTTGGCAATGAAAGATGAATGTAAGTGATATGTGTCATTTCCAAGTGGTGGCAAAAGAGTTTGAGCTTGATTTACCACATTTATTTCTAAGTTAAACATTATTATAGAAACACTGAAATGAGGTAACCAATCATTAAGGGATATTAATAAACAAAAAGGATTCAAGTGTAAGCAAAACTTAGAGAATTAGACTTTTTTGGAGTTGGTATTTATGAAACTCACAATCAATTTAAAGTTAGAAATAGACTATGTTAATTTGTCCTTCTCAGACATGGAACTTAAGCTGTACTTTAGGTTACAATAGCTTCTTCTTCCAGATGTTAAGTATTATGTTTACCTTTTTAGAATAACCTAACATTGTTACCAGATTATAGATAACCATTTTATTATTCATATTTCCATTAGCCATCACCTATAAGCTTGAGCTTTTGCTGTACTTCCTTATATTTGTAGCTTGCTTTTGAAAGTTTTCTGTCTTTTGTTGTGTTTCTGTTTCTTTTCACCAAAGAAGAAAAGGGAAAACATCTCTTACTCAGGATTCTTTTTCAAGTCTATGGCCTTCCATCCTCAATGACAAAAAAATTGTCTGTGCAATTTCAAGCATAGGCATATCGTGTTGTATCTTTTCATTAAGCTCTCTTGTGATGACTGTTTACTTGTTACAAATAAGTAATGTGTTGTCATACAATACATTCTTTCATAAATAATGTGATGTTCAAACTACTTATTTTTAATTTCACGATGGGATATTGTATAGAAGATTTTCGTAAAACCTAATACTTTCTCACCTGGGTTTGGGTATGAAGAAAAACAATTTGTGATCACAAGAGATTTTTTTTAAAACACCTTCTTGCTCAATATATAGTTATAACATTTGTTCTTCCAATGTTAATTTTATGATCTTGATTAGGCAAACCTAGAAGAACTCTCCAATCTATTACCATCAATCATATACATACAATTTGATTTTCTACAGCAGATACTAATTAAGATTCCTTGCTTTTCCAAGGCTACATTGGGAACCAGGCACACACTTTCAAGAGTACTCTCTCAGTGGAGTTACACTTAATACTCAGTGGAGTTGTACTTAATTCTTCCAGCAACTATTGTAACAACACATGTGAAGTGGCTTCCACCAGAGAAGCTCATTAGAGACTCAGTGCCTAGTTTTGGGGGATGGTGTAAGTACTTTTCCTCTATCACGTACCAAGTAGGGACCAGTATGAATCACACTATTTGTATAGTTTACACCTAGTGAGACACTCTCGTCATATCAGTGTGGGTGACTGTTTACCAGTTAGGTTCCCAACTGCAAGCCAGGGGCCAACACTTGAAGCAGGCATTTTGAATGATAGCAGTCTCAGGCCTGTTGTGTTAACTCTTCTGTGTACACACATTCTGTCCCTTTCCGTGCTTCCAACTCCCTTTAATGTATTCCTGTTATATTTCAATCTATGTATCTGTCCTAAATTATTACTTTTATAATTACTGCCATCAACTTTTTATATTTCTAAAAGATAATTTCTAGGTACAAGTTTTCTTTAGGGGTGATAAAAATGTTCCAGAACTAGTGGTGATGGGTTCACAACTTTGTAAATATACTAAAAAACACTGAGTGGTACACCTTAAAAAGGTGAATTTTGTGGCATGTGAATATCATAAACATTTTTTAAAAGACATCTTTTCCTTAAGCTCTATTTAAAGTTTCCTTGTTTATTTGGTTGTTTGTTTTAGCAGTGCTTTTCTTACAACAGCACCACTATACTTTAGTACATTGGTTTCAGATTAAATGTTTCGCAGTCTAAAATGTTTCATGAAACCTTGGCAGTAGTGATACCTGGGCATTTTCAGCATGTGTTTTATATTTCACAAAGGAAGTTTATCCACATTATTTTACTTCGTCCCTCCACAACCACTCTCTCTGTTCATTAGGTAATCAGGAGATCAAACATATAATAGATGTATCTATTAATACAATAGTTTGTTCAAAGGACATGACTAGAAATTTGTTATTTGGAGAGGCCATCAAAGTCTGATGTCAGGACAGGATTCCAGTTTTCTATAGATTTGTTTGCATTGCTTTGAAAAAGCAGTTTAGGGTTCTCCCAGGTGGGTACAAGGAACAGGTTATCTAGACTGCTGAAAATGACACAAAGTGCTTTGTCATTTTTCTGGTTTTAATTGCTGCATAATAAACTAGCCCAAAGCATAGTGGCTTCAAATGACAACCATGTTATATTATCTCATACTTTTTATGGGTTAGGCATTTGGGAAGGGCTTGACTGGGTGATACTTCTACTCCACATGGCATGACAGAGTAAGTTGGTAATATTCAGCTGACCGCTGGTCTGGTCAGGAAGGTCTCTGTCAGTTTCACTCAAATAAATGCCTGGTATCTTGGTGGGGACAGAAGAAAGACTGCATTCAGTTGAGCCCTTCTCCCTCTCCATGTAATCTCAGGGCCTCTCCATCAGGTAGTCAGACATTTTGCATGTAGCATAAATCTCCATAGGAGCAAAGCAGAAGCTGTCAGTCCTCTTGAGGGCTGAACCAAGAGCTTCATGGTGTTTTTACTGTATACTCGTAGGTCAAAGCAATCTCAGCCAGCCTAGACTCAAGGAAGAGGATAGCCATTACCTCTCAATGCAAAGAGGGTCAAACAATATGCCGTCAAATCCACCATGATTACTCACAGATATTTTGTGACTTCAATTATGCAGAACTTTGGGGTGGAACCTCAATGCCCTGTTCTAGCTCCTCAGTCATTCAACAGCAGCCTGAGACTTAATTGCCTGGAACTTTTCTAGTAAGCAACAGAGTAAGATGATCCCCCTGCAAAATTGCTAAAATGAAACTTTCAGACTCCCCACTGCTGCCCTTCATTGTTGTACCCAAACAGTTATTACCAAGCATTCATGCCAAACATTGAGTGAGAATTTATAATGAACAATTCAGTGAATTTTTGTTTATGCCTGGGTTAAAAATTAAGAATTTATCAAAGATGGGGTAAAATATACCTATTGCATCAAAGAGCTGCCTTCTCTGTGGTTAAGTGAGGGATTAGTTTAGCACATGACCTCTGTAGATCCCTAGAATAGATGAGGTAAAGGATGGATATATTTTAAAGGAAAGGCCGTGCAGTGAGAAAATTGAAGTGCAGAGATTTGGATTTCATGAATATTAGAATTCTAGGGTAAAAAATAATAAATAAATAAATAAATAAATAAATAAATAAATAAATAAATAAAAGAAAAAAGATGGGACTTGCGTTCGTTCTGTGGTGTCCAGGATGGGCATTTGTATAGGAGACTGTTCTGAAAGAGCAGCATTACGAAGAAAAACAAATTTGATTCAGTTCACACGTTTAACTACGACATTCTCTGGCTGTGATCTGAGGTAAAATACTATGACTTCATTTAAATATTTACATTCTTCAACTTTCATGTGTAACAAATAGGGATATGATCATTAATTCTGCCTATTTCAGGAGTTTTAAAAGCCTCAACTCAAGGAATTTTGTTGAGTCATTAATGTAACTGGTCTTTGACTATAAAATAGTCTATGTTTTATTAAAATATTATTCAGTATTGGTTTGTTATATAATTTATTTAATATATATCGCCTGCTTACTATGTACAAAGCCTTATAAAATTAAGTGGGAATTGAAAATTGACAATGATGATAACTTAGTCATGTAAATCATTATCTTTCTCTTGTTCATCTTTCTTTCTGTCTGTCTTTTTATTTTTGGAACAGAATTAAATTAAAAAAAAAAATCTTTGACCTTCTTTAAGAAGTTTCCTGTCCATTAGAGAAACCTAGACTCCATGGCTGATACCTGGGACTGTGAAATATGCACTTGCCTAAGGTGGCAGAAATACTGTTTTACAGTGTCTGTTGGCATTTAAAAATAAACATTGTCATGTCCAAACAAGTGGAAAAAATAGCTACCCCTGCTGTACTTCCAGCTCTCTTCTCTGTTTGCTGTCCAGAAACCCTGCCTGAGGTTGAAACACTGAATGGTTCTCAGATATGTCTAAATGCATTCCTTGCTGTGAAGCAGGATGAAAACTGGATGCTTCTCGTGGTCTGAATTTCCTTGCAATGTTATTAACTTTTTCAACTTTTTCTCCCAAAGGCCATGATAGAAAGTAAGCAAAGAAATAAAGCACATTTTTGGCATGCAGCGTATTGTAGACCTTAGTTTCCCCCTTTCACTGTAACTCCTTATGAATCTGTGACAGTACAATCTTTCTTGAATAGTTATCCTTGATGCTCTATCCAAGTTTTACTTTACTCAGATCCTATTATAGTATTCCACTTCATGCTTCATGTATGACTCTTAACAGTATTTTTATCTCCTTTTTGTTCCTCATTCTTGGAGGCTACTGAGTTATTATTTCATATAAATTTTTGGTAGTTGGGTATCTGGAAAGCAAAGATGCAGAGATGGCATTTTCCAAAGAAACTTACTGTACATTTGAACAAAAAATATAGTTTCTGAGCTATAAATACGTATACTTTCAAAAGACAATTAAAAATCCCTTCACTACAAGAATTGACGTATACTCAGATAAGATAAAAATAATAGTCCAATTTAAAATTGTTAAAATCTCTAAGTATGTGTAGAATCTGACATCAGTTTTATATAATGATAAATAACTGATGAAATGAAAGATAAGACTGAGGTTATTTTAATGTCTGAAGACTCTGTAGAATGTCTAGTCTCATTTTTTTGATTCCTAGTCCAAAGCACAACAGGATATTTGGAATAGATTGTAAGTCATGAGTGTAAATATAAATTGCAATATTGCTATATACTACTATAGATTAGATGTTGGGGAGATGGGGAGATAAAAAATGGGGAAAAAAGTTTTTACAGGAAAAGTATTAGTGGTAGAAGCAACACTACTTCTTCTCTGAATCTACTGTCTCTGCTTTCCTGAGCTACCCATGTCTGCAACAGCCAAGTTCTAAGGAGTGCTGCAAAGCTCCAGTTCACTTTCAGGCGTGTGTCAACATATAAGAAATATTAAAGAATCAGTTAATGACCTTATAGTTTATGGAAAGTATCAAGGCTCTTTGTAGATGCAGATAAGGTTGCTTACTGAAGAGGCCAATTTGTTATAAAACAAGAGGGACTAGAAACCGGATACAGTCTCCCAGGAGATGGAATTGGGCAAAGTAATAGTATCCATCTGAATGCCAGAAATACAGAGTGAAAACCCATAGACCTCCTAAAAACACAAGGATAAGGATGCTCAATATTCATTCATTGATTCAAAAACATAATCTACATATATATTGTGTCAGGCTCTGTGCTAACTAAGCACTAAGGATAAAATGTTAAAGAAGAAAAAAATCGTCCCTCACCTTTCACTCTTACACTGAAAATATAGGGAAATAAATTATAACTTTATGTTATAAAACAAAAATATAGCAATTTACCTGACACCACAAGGAGATTTTATTTTCTTTTTTTCATTTAATTATGGAGTTGCGTAAGGGAAGGTGAAACTGGGAATGCTTGCTAATGTTGCAAAATCTTATGTATCCATTACCTTTCAGGTGACAAACCTAAGACATAGAGTCCTATATGTCTGTTTCTAAGTCTCTTTTGCAAAATTCTTGTGTCAACAGGCCAGACTTTCTGGGAGCTGGTGAGTTGTTTGATTGTCTGATAACTATATATATCAGACTTTAGACTGAAGAAAAAAATTGCATTACTGGTTGAATCCACAAAGAACCGTATTTTCTCATGGAGAAAGTTTTTCTCCAAGGTTTAACATATGAATAAATTCTTTTGGAGGCTGTTTTTCTTTCCCTATCCCACTTCCTCTATCCATCTTCATTTCTTTTTATTCTCTCCGCAATATTCATTCTTATTACAATGAAGAGGGACCTACTACTAATAATTTTTGTGCATCTAGGAAATAATCAGATTTTGGTTTTAAAGTATCCCATAGACATTGTAGCCTTCCATCAAAATTTAATTTCTAAGAATTTTTTTAAGGTCAACACAGCTGTTAAGCTATTTAGATAACCATTATTGCCCTGTAAAATTAATCTAAAGTGCTAGATGAAATAACAAACATATTGCCTTTGTTAATGACCTTTACCTGTATTTAAATTAATAAGATAATAAGTTTGTGGGATTCTGTAATGCAACTAGCATATAGGTTAAATTTTTAAATAAAATGTCAAATGTGTATAGTTTTCCCTTAACATTTAGATTTTCAGTGTTTTCATCATTACACAGTATGTTTTATCTTTCCCTTCAGTATGTGATTAATATTTTCAGTAGAATTGGGACAAGGAAATTATCATGGCTAAATTGCTTCTTGTTAAGTCACCTTCCATTACAGAATGTGTGTAGTAAATATCAGTGTGCTCGATCATCTCCAGGAACAAGAACCACTTTATGTTTTTCATTCATTCGCTTGCAGAGTTTTGCTTTGATTAATCTTAAGGTGCCTGAATATTGGTTTTATGGCCTTCTCAGGTATCTTATAAGTCACTGGGGCATGGAAATAAAATGCACACTTTCAAGTTATCTTAAAATGCAACACAAAGATTTTAAACATCACAATACTTCTGTAGCATAAGTGCAATTTTTACCAGAGTCAGACATCTCTAAAACCCCCAAATAAACAGCTAAATTTCCAAGTTATGGAAACCATTTGTGACATGCTTTCAGGCTCTCATGCATGAAATATATTTGTTTTATTTTAAAACTTTGCTACTAAGAGATGCATCCTGAAAAATGTATTCTACGAATATTTAATCTGAATGATTCTGCTTTAATTAAATAGTTGCGTTTCCTATTTAATCCCTTAGCTATGTGCTCCCAGAACTTTGTGACATGTGCTTCAATTTGCTCAACGTACCAGCCCTGGCTCTACTTCTCTCACTTTCACCTCATTAACTCGGTGACTCTAGGCAAATTCATTAACCTCCCTGGACCTCAATTCCTCCTTTTGTGTGAGGAAGGATTCAGATTAGAAGTCATCTATGTTCTAACCCAAGACATACCAATGTTCTATGATGGCTGGTAGCCTTTTTCATTAGTAGCAAAACACGCTTAGTACTCTGATTGTAAACAATTACTTTACTAAAGTTAATTTGAATAAAACGATGGCATCCTGACTGCATGCTGTATTTAGCTATACAACTTTTAGTTTCATAATATCTCAGTAAATTATAAATTAGGGAATTTAGCAAACTAGACTAGTTTACTCCTTAAGAAAGGTAACATTTCAATATTTTGAATATATAAAATGTATATTTTTCCAATCTAAATAATTGGCGTACTCATATAAACCTAATTTGCTCACATGAGCGGTGGAAGTGCTGGGGGGAGCCCATTCTTTCACACTCCTCTAATCCAGAGAGGGAACCATTGAGCAATGCAGAAGGAGCTAGGTGGGAATTAAAATCCCCTGAGCACTTTATTGCTCCTAAAGCTGTGTTCAAGAACTGGACTTGGATCTAAAGCTGAAGCCTCACACTCTCTTCCCTAAAATGTGAATATTAGGGCCTGTCAATAAGAACAGGTACGGTTCTTGGTGCTTGCCTAGTCAGACACAGGGACGCTAATAACCTATAATGGCATGTTTTACATTGTAGGAAATCCCTTTGTCAGTGAGGAAATAGAGTGAGGCAAGGAAAGAGCTAGAGTGAGAGCAAGAGAGAATGTGTGTATATGCGGGAACTGGTCATGTTATGGACATAGAAATTAAAGCTCTAAAAGGACAAGTGACTTTACTCATAAAATTAAGGTGTAAGAACCATCTGGTGTGGCTAAAGCTTGTGCCTTTCACTCCCACACTCTCCTTGCCCAGTGTCATTTCTAGCAGACGTATCTCAGGCACAAAACAGACACACATTGCCATTTACTTCACAGCCACTGGGCAAGCCTCCACTTTACACAATGATGATTTCTAACCCTGTACAGAGAGAATGAAAATCTCAGTGGGAAATGCAACCAAGGAGTAACTGTGATTCTAAGACATGTGGGTAACTAACGCAAAGTCAGATATAGACAAATAGAGAATGTTTCACTTTATTGAGAAAATTAAGTATTTTTGCAATAAACTTTCATGTGGGCATTTGGATATCAAGACTGATTTTAACGCTCGTTTGTCTTTTGATAATCATTGTTGGAGAACAGGTTGGAACATCCTGAGCGTGATTTCAACATGAACAAGGATAACCTTGGATGTACCCCTGGCTTCTACATCTTGCACCCCCACCCTGTACCCCCACCAAGAAACTAGTATTAGCTAAAAGATATACTCGTATGATCTCTGACCAGGGTTGTGAATAGACTAATATGAGGAAGGCATAGGCTGACCCACTGTCTCAATGATTTAACTGTTTTGTTGTGCAGGCTGTTTTACAAGCCTACTCCTAAATGCTGTCAGGTTCCTTTGGAGAGAAAAGTCATTGCCTTAGGCCATAGGGCTCACTAGAAGGAGAGGCCAACGTGATGCTTTACTAGACTAACAGACTCCCCTTAACCAATCTGAAGCTCACTGTGGGATCCATTACAAGCTGAAACTATGCTTTTATGAAAACCTTTTACTGTGAACCAAGTGACTTTATAGAACGATCAAGATAAAATGAATTTATAGTGAATTATATTTCTCTATGAACAAGGTTGTTGCAAACTTGCCTTGGAGAAAGTATTTATTTATGCTTGAGCAAGCATTTATTTGTAAGTTCAGTGGTTTGCTTATTTCATACTAATTTTTAATATATTTTAATATCTTATATCTTATAGTATTTATTTTTAATTACATGCATTTTTATCTATATTACAGATATATTTAATACACTATGCTAAAATGTTGGTTAAAAGAAGCAATATATTAATCTTGACAATGGTTAACCTACATTGTCATGTTGCGTTGGTGGAATTGGGACGAGTATTATCTTTTAAAATGACTGACTAGGGTGACCATTAAGAACAACAGCAAAAGCTGCAAAGAGAAAGCGTAAAGAAAAATACTCATGTTCATATTAGACAAGATAATTGTCTGGTTTTAGTCTTGCTCTCTTATTTTGAAAAAATACCTTAACTTGTGAAATATTAATAAAAAATAAGAATACTTGGAAAAAAGGAACCTTACCAAGATGAAGTTAATATTTGGAGTGAATGCCAAGGAGGACCTTAGGAAAACTCATACTTTTAAGCATTTAGATTGCATTTTCAGGAATAGTTTGTTCTAGTGTGAGTGTAAGAATGGAGACTCTATGTTAACTGGAATGATCATTAAATTCCTGTTTTTCTGCTCTCAGTGTTAATGTACTAATTATCCCTGCCCAGGATGTACTTTAGATATGAGCTAAGATGATAATGTTATGGTATGTTGAACTTTCAAAAGTTTCACCTATATGGAAAATTAAATTGGGAATTGTGATATATATATATATATATATATATATATATATATATATATATCACTTATATATATACACACGCACATATATATATTATATATAATATATATGTAATATATATAATAATATGTTATATATAAAAATATATATAATCTCCAAGAAATGTATACACATTTTAAGAAAGGAATATATATATATACCACAATTATATATATATATATCACAGTTATATATGTATACACAAATATATATATAATATATATATAATCTCCAAAAAATGTATACACATTTTAAGAAAGGAAAACTGTACTAAAATTATAATACTCAATATACAGCGATAACAATAGATGAATACAAGTCACATTTGACTTCTGCAATTACAAGAGATGCTCAAAGTAGTTACCATCAGCATCCAGACACTTCTGATTATGACGAACTAGTGCTTGAGCGACGTTGACAAAAGTGTCCTCTTGTATACATTTTTTTGGCAGCCCCAGTGTGTGTGTGTACACACATTGTTTTTTTTTTTTTTTTTTTCTCTTAATATACTTTTCTTTTTAATCTGGAATAGAAACAAGCAAACTGGAACGTATAGAATGACTTCTTAGTAAACAAATCTTCAGGTCTATTATTAAACATTTCTTGGAAGGAAGATTCGCTATTCAGATAATACAACTCTGTCTTTGAATACTGTTTTTGAGAAGGTGCCACTGATGAGTGGAAAGCACAGATTGTCCGTCCTTAGGTTTAATGTATTACATATTATGTTATGGATAATATTTCTGTTAGTGTTGCCTAAGTGTTTTTGGTGGTTGTTCTATTTCATTTTGTGGGATGTTTTTGGAGGAGGTGATTAATTAATTTATGTATTTAGCAGATTAACTTTTCAGCAGCCGCATCCTATAGTTGATCTCCATTCAATATATTAACCTCTTCGTTTTCTATCTCCCATTGTTTCTAATGGTACCTATGTTTTAACTTAATAATTCCGCAAGTGTCATTTTGTCACTTTAACTAGATTATCAGCCCTTTTCATCAAAAATTATATTCCTTAATTCTTTTTTCAATTTTAAGGAGGCCACAGCTCACATTGGCCCCTGTGGGGATCAAACTGGTAACCTTAGAGTTATTAGTACCACACTGTAACCACCTGAGCTAACCAGCCATGCCTGTTCCTTCATTCTTGACCTGTATTATTTGACTCTCTAAGACTCACTCCAACCCTAGCTTTCTCTCACTCTGAAAATATAGAGTAGTTCTATGATCCATATCCCAGTAGGATAATAGTAAATAAACAGGGCCTTGCTGCTCAGTTGAACTTTATTTTGTGTTGATAAGACTAATAATTATAAAATACAGGAAATAAAGGTCACTTCGTCTATCCTTTCTGAGATGGAAGACATCCTTTCCAAATCATCCTTTGGGGAAAAAAATCATGTCTCATTTGATCTAAACTCTCTTCTATTTGTAGTATATTTTTTTGTCAAATGAGAAGAGTAAATAGCAGAAAATAGTGTCACTAATGTTACTGTGGTTCCCCGAAAATAAGACCTAGCTGCGCAATCAGCTCTAATGTGTCTTTTTGAGCAAAAATTAATATAAGACCTGGTCTTATTTTACTGTAATATAAGACTGGGTCTTATATAACATAATATAAAATAATATAAGACCCGGTCTTATATTAATTTTTGCTCCAAAAGACGCATTAGAGCTAGTTATCTGGCTAGGTCTTATTTTCAGGGAGACATGGTAGGTATGCTAATCTTAAAAATAGTTATTATATTTTATTAGCAAAATTCAAAACACAGTACCTTTAAAATATTTTATTTCTACATCTTGTTATGGAATTCCACAACCATGCAATATTCACTGAGAAAAATGTTAGCTTAAGATGCACAATATTCATTAATGATTGTAAAAATTCTAAGCCACATAGGACTCATTCATGTATCTCTGTTTAAAGAGATATATTAATATTATGGATTCTTGTGAAGCATTACATTGGAAGAAGACATTAATTTTTTTTGTTTTTTTTAATTAAATTTATTGGGGTGACAATTGTTAGTAAAATTACATAGATTTCAGGTGTACAATTCTGTATTACATCATCTATAAATCCCATTGTGTGTTCATCACCCAGAGTCAGTTCTCCTTCCATCACCATATATTCGATCCCCCTTACCCTCATCTCCCCCCCCACCCCCCCCACCCCCCTTACCCTCTGGTAACCACTAAACTATTGTCTGTGTCTATGAGTTTCTGTTTCTCACTGTCTGAGAAGACATTAATTTTATATTATTTTTCTTCTTGTCACATGTTTTGGCTAATAGAATGTGGTGGAAATAACAGTGGGGCGACCCGTTCTATGGTGAGGCTTCAAGAACCTTGAGAGTATCCACTTACTTTCTTGTAACTTTATCACTACCATGTGAATAAACCCAGGCTAACCTGATAGTTAATGACAAACCCATAGCCCTCTACCTTGATGGCCTCAGCCAGATGCCATCTGGCTGCAGGCAAGATCACTTGAGCCTGGCCCAGAGGTAAAGAACTGCCCAGCTGACCTGTTATCTCATGAACCAAATAGATGCTTATTGTTTCAAGTCACTAGGTTTTGAGATGGTATGCTATATGACAATAACACCTTAAAATAACTTAGCACATTCCAAGCACATGGTAGGAGCACAAAGTGACGTTTATTAATGATTGTACATAATCTAAGTCCCCTCTATGTGATAACATTACACCACTCTGTCTTTGAACGTGTTTTCTTGTCTCATGTCTACGACCATTGCCTTAAATAATTAACTGGTTAATTTTTATATTGTTAAGATTATTGATCTAAAGTGTGTGTGTATGTATACATATATATGTGTACATATATACACACAAATGTAAATGCTTGGATAAGCAGGGAGCAAAGTAAGGAGTTTTCATTCTCAAAGTCTGTGTAGCCAAAGAACTAAGTAGAGCCCTGAAGTTGTCTTTGAAATTTGAGGGCTTTTGCCAAAGTGAGCTTAAACTTCACATTTCAGAGCCTCATGGAAATTGGGACCCAAGAGGTTCATGCAGCATGGGAGTCTCATGTCACTCATGTAGTAGAAGAGTCTCTCAAAAAAATAGCATGCAAAAATCTATACTCTTAGTTAAAAGATAAACAAAAAACAAAGCTGCTATCCCAGCCAGAGCACCCCTATTGAATGGAAAGCACGGATGGTCCCTCCCTAGGTTTATAGCCTGAAACATCTAATCTGGCTGGTCTGAAAATTTGTGAAGATTAGAATTTAATTCAGAACTATGGCAGACAGTACTGATTTGCTCAATTTTGTTTACAAATTTCTTTCAGACAATAGAGAGTGGTGTTTAATTACTTTGAGATGACTCTCAAGTCAGCTTGCATGGATTGCAATCCTGTTTTACTATCCTTCTACCTATGTGATTGATGTATGTTAGTTGATCTCCTTTTTACTTTGTCTTCCTTATTTCTAAAATAAGGACCACATGAATCATTTTAAAAATGCTTAGACCATTGCTTATCACATAATACACACTGCTTATGTGCTATTTCAAAATATAAGTACATTTATGTTACAAATAATACATGCCATCTTGGAATGAATAGTATTATAATCAGGAAAAAAATTTTGATGACAGAAACTGGAATTCTGGACCAATTAGCTTGGTAAATTAGTGTTTTTTTTTAATTTTTTTAGAAATTGAGCATAAAAAATTTATATGACTAATATCTTCTGTCAAATCAAGTATTTGAAATATTAACCTGATAATATTTCAAGTCTTAACCTTCATTATTGAATAAGTTAAGTACATCATTTCTATTAAGGGATTTAGAACACATTTAGTTGATAAACAATTTAATTCCATAAATTATCCATTTAAATAGTTTTCTGCAAGGTAAAACAAAATTTAAAAATCCAGAGAAATTATAAAAAGCAAATAGAATTTTATACCAATGAAGAAAAATATATTAAATGTTCTGTTAAAATCTTTATTGAATCAGCAGTAAGAAAAAAAAAAAAAAAAAGCACGTACATGCATAACAGTGGTGGAATTAGCAATTTAAATATTGAATTTACTAATACCGGTAAGTAATTAATGAGCTTAGCCCAGAAGCAATAACAGAAGGCTTTCACAAAGTTATGGAAATGGAAAAATCCAAGTGATTTAGATTCTTCTGGAAGACCATTAGTTTGCATTTTAATGTCTTGAAAATTATACTAAAATGATTGTTGCATCTATATACAAGGAATAAGGATCTAAAGAACAGTATGAATTAATTATAATACATTGCAACACAATTGAATTTAAAGAAACTTATTTCAAAGTCAGCTTTAAGAATCATCCTTAATGAGTGTTTAAAACATTACAAATACATTATAATGATTAGCTCTTGAGAATATTTGAGAGAATATTTTATGGGTAGGCACTTCCATTTAAAGAGAGAAATACTTAAGAGTATTGTTTTTAAAAATCCTACAATTCACCAGGTCACTGTTTACAAATTAGTTAGATATGTGGCAATATGTGAGAAGCTAAATTACATCCTACTGATTAAATAAGCCTCTCAGTTCTAATGAACATTAACTTTATTCTAAAATACAAGGTGATAGAGAAATAATTTCCTATGTGGTTACAACTGCAGCAAAATACTATTAGCTTGTTCATAATATACTGGAGTTATCTTAATGCTCTTCTTTCAAGTACAGTTTATATTATGAAATGTATCTAGAAAATGTAAATCACAGATTGATTTAAATTCTTGATTCTGAATGAATGGATATTATGTTTTACCAAAACTGTCTTGATATCAGGTAAAATAATTTTGATTGCTTTCTGTTTTAATAGCAAAAGAAGTATAAACTTGGAAATTTTAAAACGTTTTGAGCCATTTAATTAAATTTTGAGAAGAATTTGTTTATACTATAATAGCAAATTAACAGAAAATTTAGTATCCTTATAGATTCTGATATAAGTGGCATGTCTTTGCTGACAGCTTAGCCTTTAGTTAGAAAAAAGGAAATTATTCCATTCTAAGAAATCAAGAAAATTTCACCCTAGCAATAAGTCATCTTTTTTTTTTCTTCTTTATCTAATAATAGTCAATACTGCTGAAGGACAGAGAGTGCATATACTCACTATTATGCACATCAATCAGAACAACTGCTGTTTTCCTATCTTGAACTCTCAGAATGTCAAAGTTTTCTCAAATTCAATTACAAATAACATAAAGTGACTGAGTACAGTGGCGTTTGTTTTTACAAAGATTTTTTTTTAATGAAGGGTGACAGAAGCATAGCAACAATGCTGTTTTTCTTTTTAAAAATCGATTTGCAGAAGTTAAATGCAAGCTGGTTAAAAAAAATCCAAATAGAAAAAAAAGTACATTTATTTTAGCTGGACCTTTTCTTCCCTTCAATCATGATATTTCATTTGCTCTTGTATCAAAGCATATGTGGAGAAGTATTTTATATGTATAGGTATGTTTGCATATTTATATGTATGCATATTTATACATATATATATATATATATATATATATATATATATATATATGTAGTTATACTCATATGTTTCAGAATAAAGTAGATGAAAAAGTTTAGAGATATGGGAAAAGTTTGGCCTCTTCAAAATATAGGAAAATTGAATACTAATGACGGTACCAGCTTGGAAAATTCCAATGACTGCAAGAAAAAGTTTCATTTTTTACATTAAAAATCTAATGTTTTCCAAGGAAAGGAAGATGTGCAGAGACTGAGATAATGGAAAATAGAAACTAAGTGGAAGTGTTCCAGATGAATAACTTGGGCAGCCAGAAATTGACCTTGATGGTAAGGTGAGATCTGAACGTTGGGACCATTCCTGAGTGTAGGCAAAGAGACATATCCCACCTCTCCTTGATGGAGAAACAGGGCTGAAAGATAGAAGTTCAGAGTGCTGGGAAAGTTTCTTGGATTGATAATTGAACCAAATTAATTTCAGTTGAATAGAGCTGAATAAAGCAGAGGAAAATATTTTGGGGGCATCACAGTCATAAGCTACATTGTTCCATGGAGACCATAAATGGTCCCTGGCATCTTTTGAGTAATTCTGAAGTTTTACCCAAGTTTAAACCAGACATGACTAGTAGATTCACACACACACACACACACACACACACACACACACGCGCGCGCGCGCGCGCGCACATGCACACACACACTTGAATTATATGTTTGGGTAGGTGAAATGTGGAAAAATAGGTTTAAATAGTGTTATTTATGCAGAAAACTTTGTCTTATAGAACAGCTAGCTAATAAACAAAACGTAAAAGCCAGTGCTGCAATGATGGAAGTGGTAGCTACCTAATGTGCATGGGAAGTGCTCCAGAGGTAATGACCTGCGTCTAGGACAGCAACCTGCAAACCCATCAGCCTTCAAGAATAAATTCAGAACAGAAAGCCATAGCATTACCTCTTAAAGACCAAACAAATATTTAAGGATCATATAATAAAGTATTTTTGTAGTGTGAAAAGTAAATTATAAATTAATACAATTTTACAAGTAAGTCAGATTTAAACATTTTCAATCTTGAAAATACTCAAGTATATTTTAATTTATTTTACATAATCACATTGATACTCTTCTTTTGACCATGTTTTGCACCATCAAATTTATTATATTATGATTTACTCATAGGATGGGTCTGGGATATATATATATATATATATATATATATATATATATATATATATTTCTTAATCTGCATATATATGTAAATGTATATATATATATTTTTTTTTGAATGAAGAATTTTAAATCCACTTATGTGGTTATTTTTCATAATTTGTTTAACTTGATTTTTTTTGTGAATAAATGTGTACATAGGACTTTTAGCATGCTCTCATAAGTAATTGACATGGGTAGTGATTTTTTTCTTTCACAAATAGTATTTTCTTAAGGTGTGATTACTAAAGCTGAGGTCTGAAGCTTAATCAAGAATTTGTTGTGAACAGGTCCCACTTACGGTCTTCCATTTCTCCTTTCTCTGGTGAAATCTGTGGTCCAGCAGAGAAAGAGGCACATGGCACAATGTGCCATGTAGACAAGTATGGGGCTGTCCTAGAACATGGGATCAGGAGGATTGGCATGATGACTTTCTTGAAGCAGCTCGGGGAAGGCTGCCACAGTCTAGTACAGTGGTGATGGCTGCACATTAAAATCAGCTGGAGAATATTTACAAATAGTAATGTTATGCTGCATCCCTTGGAATTCTGATTTAATTTTTCAGATGGTAAAGAATCCAATTAAATGATTCTTGGGTAGTAGGTGGCAAGATTGGTGTTTCTTAATGCTTCCAGGATGATCCTAATGCTCAAGCAAGTTTGAGAACCATGACTCTGGGAGAAGCCCTGCAGGTGGCTGTGTCTGTATAGAAAGGAAAGATTGAGTCACATTGATGTGAGGTGACTGGCTTCCCAGATTCTGTGTGCAGAAATCTAGATGTTCCAGTGTACCTTGGTCAGGAGTATGGGAGGATTGATTGGACTTCTGCTCCACAGAGGTCAGTTAGAGGGTATGCTCAGGGAGGATATTGGTAACCGGGAGCAGTGATATGATGTGCTATTAGCAGTAGATGCCATTAGACATCAAAAGGCATGAAGGGATGGATCATGTTTGGAGAACCCAGTCCAGGGTACCCACCTCGATCTCTGCTCACTTCCACTCACAGCTAGAGAGTGACACACATTGACCCTGCCACCAATGTTCATAGTGCCCCGTGCACATAGATGTAGGGACCGCTTTTGGTACCTAGTTAGCATCCTGGGTAGGAACTCCTATTATGGTGTTTCATGTGAGTTTCCACATTTGAACCCAAAAGAATCAACCCTTAAACAGAGATCCTTAAAAATCTTAAAATGCTGAGATTCACAAATTTAAAGCTTTTGCGATTATAGCTGTTTCCTCCACTAAGTAGGGAGCTCAGAAGAGAGACTAGAAGGAAATAGTTACATGTTTATTGTGTTATAATGTTTTCCAAGGAAAACATATTCCAAAAATGTAATTACCTTAGATTTCTATTTAATCTTGGAGTTTAAGGTGGTTTTAATTGATAAGGAGGACTATAAAGCTTGCTGGATTTGAAGTGCTGGCAACTGTAAAAATATTATTTTGGAGACAGAAAGTACATCCCAGCTCTGCTATTTGCTACCTATGGGACTTCAGCCATATCAACCCTAGTTTCCTCATTTGCAAAATGTGAATGACTCTGTTATTTTTCAAAATGTTTTTTTGAAAATTAAACGTGCTGACATATATTGAAAGTCTACTATTATAAATGAAACACAGTAAGCAAAAGTTTAAATTATTATCATAGGACATGTTGCTTCTACTTGCAAAAGAATGGAAAGTCAAATATATCATGTAATAGTTGGTAAACTTTTTGAACCTGCTTTATTTCAACTCAGTAAAATTACAGACCTTCATGACTTATTTTACTGGCCACAGAAAAATCCGCAAAGCAGTCTTAAATTTGGGTACTCTCTCCTCAGTCCTGTCCAATATCTATATATACCCTCCTTCTTATAGTCCATTTTTAAGAACTATGAAAAACTTCTATAGTAAGAGTAGAATAAATTTATAACATTATGTTCTTGCATCTCTTCTATGGAGGTATATATTTAAACAGATAACACCAAAAATGAGGCAGGTTTTGGCTATCAAAAATGGCTTAATGAGTTTTTTTTTTTTTTATGTGACATTGGAGTTGATCGTTTCTGCTAGATATTCAATAATTATCATTTTTTTTTTTAGAACTTGATCAGTAAGTCTCATAAGGGCTTCATTTTAAAGCAAAGCATTTACTGTCAATTTGAGGAAGACATAAGAGAAACTCTCCAAAAATAATTTGTTTATATATTCAAGGCTCCTATGCATACATTAAATATGCAATTCCAGAAGACAATTTATTTGTTTCAGTTGGCCATGACTTGCCCACTGTTCCTGGATTGCAGTAGTGATGGTGACCTCAGAGCTGCTGTCAATTAAAATCCATGGAGGTACAAAGAGCAGATGCTGAAGCTAACAGGCTTGACAGGCTTATTGGCTCTGTTCCACTCTGCAATGAGCATAGAGTTATTTTACTTTCAGGCATTCAGCCTTTCCTTCCGATTCCTTGTGTCATTTATCAAATGAAACTGTCTTTCCTTTAAACGACAAAGGGAAATTTCCAGCAGTAGTCACATAGCTGGTTTGCTAAGTGACATATTGTCCTGCTGTACACAACAATTAGGTGCCACATATGGATTCAGAACTGGATGTTTTCAACATTAGTGCCAAAAAAAAAAAAAAAAAAATGTATGAGAAGTTAAAAGGAAACTATATTCGGCATGTATTTGAAATATTAACTGACCCTCCAAATTATTAATCCAGTTCAATAATTGGCTTTTAAGCAGATGTATATTATGATCTACATATTGAATTAAACCTAATGCACCTACACAATTCTGATCACGCATCTTTCATTTCAGCCTTAAAGTTGGCAGTGAATCTTTTCAATGAGCTACAGAATAACTTCTAGAGAGCACAGCAAACTTTAAATGAGTAGAATAATGCAAAGTTAATTATTTCTTCATGATAGAAAGTTGATTGTGGATATGAAGATTTTGCTACTCTTAAAATTTCCCTTTTGACATAAACCTTGCCAATGGCTCATTGCTTACACCACCACCAACATTTGACATCTGTAGATGTGGTATTAGATTAGCTCACACATAAATCAATAATGTTAACATTTCTTAACCTTTGTTTATAGAAGTGGAATGAATTCCGTCTGTCTCATTAGGGATTTATTTTTTCAGCAAAAATTAGGTAAAAGATTAATAGATGTACAAAATCATGAAAGGTTAGCTCTCTACTTCAAAGTCATTTGTAGATACATTCCCCGTATTTACCAAAATAGTGTATGTCACATAAATTATTACATAAAATCAAAGGATATGAGAATAGTAAGAGATTCTTGCATATGATCCCACACATAATCTCCTCATTGAACTGATGAGTAATTATAAGTAGAAAGGTAGAGTGATTTCACTAACATCTCAGTATTTATCAGTGACAGCATTGCATCTTTTGGTTTCATACATTCCTTTGTTTGTGCATGCATTTATTCATTCAGTTATATGTTTATTTCTTGAAAGTGATTAGTAAATAGGATTCCAGCATCACCAAGGTCTTTGAAAGTCTCTGTGTACCCATTCATAATCAGAGCCCACACTCTTTAATCCAAAGATAATCACTAATTTGAATGTTGTTATCATCACCTTGTTTAACTTTATAGTTTGCTGCTTATGTATTTATTAGTAAAACACATGTTGTTAATTTTGTACATTTTAGAACTTTATGTAAGCATCATCATACATATAGTATGCCTCTGAGACTTATTTTATCACTCAATATTGTATTTTTGAGATGTGATTATAATGTGTAAGATGTAGTCTATTCATTTTTAGTGCTGTATAGTATTCTATTTACAGAGACCCACTTTTCATTCCTCCATTCTTCTTTCGATATATATTTCCAGTTTCTTGTTATTACAATCACTGCTGTTATGGTCATTTTTGTACAGGTCTTGGGTTAACAGAGACAAGAGTTCCTGTAGGTTACACAATTGTGCATTTGCTGGCTCAGGGAATGATTTTATTAACGTTTACTAGGTAATGTGAAATGGTTTTCCAAAGTGACTGTATCAAAGTTCTCTACCCCCTGCAATAAATGAGAATTTCTGGTGCTCTATATCCTGGATTAATTTTGTCATTGTCTAACATTTTAATTTTGCCACCCTGGTGGGTGTACGATGATTTCTTACTACTGTTTTAACTGGCATTGCTTTGAATTCTAATGATATTGATCATTTTGTATTTATTGGTCATTCATATTTTCTCTTCTGTGGAATATCTATGTACTTTTTAAATCTATTCTACTGCTTTATATCTTATAGATTTCTTTGAGTTATCTGCTATACAAATTAATTTTTTGGTAATATATGTGGCAAATATATTCTCCTTGTTTCTGCCCTGATCAGTAGCACTTATAAGGACAATCACCTTTAAAAAATACCCATTCTATGTAAGTGAAGCATCCTTAAATATACCTTAATTTTTCAAAAAAAATTATACATTTGAAAAGCATGATTATTTAGAAATGGAATGAACTTTCTCTACAAGAAAGCCTGTATTGATATCTTAGAGCCAGCTTGAAGCTGTTAACATTAAAATGTTCCATTTTAATAATATTTTAAATTTCTTACTTTGTGCTCACTGTCTTATATATCTTGACATTTAAAAATAAGAAACAGCTCCTGAAAAGTTAAACGCAAGAAATCAGGAGCCGAGTTTACACTATGAAAACAATAGCAGATATCCACCTGCTCTTTAATGAGACCTTCAAAGGATAATTTTGGCTGCATCCCATTTTATTTTTCTGATGAAAACAAATGTGATAGAAGAGTGAGGGAATCTCTGGTTATTGGCAGATGTTCAAATGGAAGCTTTCCAGGTTAGCAGCAATGTCTTTCTGGGTGAACTTAATTTTTACCTGTCTTCATTGCAGAGGATTTTACCCTGTCCCCATCAATTTCTCACCCCCAACACATGTACACATCCTGAACATTTTTTTTATTGTTCAAATATGGAAATTTATTTATTGTAAACATATTTTCTTTCTGATTTTGAGAGGAAAGGGTCTGACCATCATTTTATGTTTTATTTTGTAACTGAAACTTTTCTTTTTTTTTTTTTTGCTGACATGAAAATGTTGATTCTTATTGTTTTGTGATAAAAAAAAAAGTCACATAGCTGTCAGAGTGTAGTGATTTTCTGTCAGCATTAGGCTTGTAAAGATTCAAACTTGTGACCTGAAGGTGATAAACTTGAGTTTCTCTTACCCAATAGCAATCCCATGGTTTATTTCTTTATCATTTGATTGTCTTAAACTGAATTAGTCTATCATTTTTATGTCAAAATGTATTAATATATTTCTTTGTAACTGAAACTGTTAAACCAAGTAAAAATATTTTTAAACGATCTCCTTTTGTTAATAAATAATTTTATCAGTTGGATTTTTAGCATATTTAGAGAATGGTTTTTGTCATTATTGCTATAAATGATGTTTGGGAAAACTATTTCCTTTGTGAAAACATGGGAAAATAATTAGTATGATGATATAATGCTGTGAAAAAAGGTATATATTATGCAATGCTCTGATTAGAACACAATTATTTGAATGACCTAGACCTACGTACAAATGTTGGCTCCCCACATATCACCTTGATAATCTTATTTAATTTCTCTGAGCCTTGTTTCCTAATCAGGAGATGGGATTAATGTGGAACATCATCATTGAGTGCTTTTAAACATTAAATAGACATTGCATATGATCTGGAAGCTCTGAGAACAAGAACGCTTCCACATTTGGTATCTGAAGAGGGTTGTAGTTAACAATTTGCCAGCAAAAATTAGGAACAACCTAAATGTCTATCAGTAAGGGAATGCACGTCTGAAATATCATGTTAGGGACTACTAGCTGCCATTAAATAGAAGATATTGTTTTGCATTAACATCAGAAATAGGACAAAAAGGTAAAGTTAAATTTTTAAAAAAGTGGGTTAATAAGAATAGACACACAGAAACTACAAAAACTGTCATTGCTGAATGTACTTATATCTTGCAAAAATATAAAGTCAGGAACTTAAAGGATGTTAAATTCATTATGGTCATTTTTTTCAGGAATGTCAATGAAGAAATGAAATTGGGGATGAGTGCAAAAGAAACTTCAATTTACTTGTGTGCCATTTTTTTCACTCGCTTAAAAAGTTTGAAGCAAAAATTATATATGCATATATATATACACTAAATTATATATTTATATGTACTGAGATTATACATGTATGTATATATACACTGTGTGAATATCTACATGTATGTATATATAAAGAAATAAAAGCCATAAGACAAAATAAGCGACTTGACATTAAATACCTAAAAATGGTAGTCCTAAAAAAAAAGAAATATTCTTTTATTTTCCTTTTCCTTTTCTCTCCTTTCTCCTCTCCTCCTTTTTAATCCTCTCCCTTCACTATTTTGCAATTTTTTTATTTCAAGATTTTCTTCTTTAAAAGAGATGGTATATGTTATTCTGTTTCCACACATTTAGTGATTTCAATCCATTCCTTTTAACTTTTGTATAACACAACCTTCTGTGATTTTAGCACTATATGTCTTCCCTTAGTAATAAAATTTCACTCGTGGACAATAGCACATTAACTAAGCTTGACCATATCTCCTAGGGGGCCAGTTAAAAGTGGAACTGCTTGGAAATTTTCTCCACAGATAAAAATATCTCCAGAGTGGTTACACCTATTTATTCTTCCACCAGCAGGGTGTCAGACTTCCTGCTTCCTCATATCCTCACCAAAATTAAGAGTTTTCCTTTGACCAACACTGATATTGAAAAATTACATATATGTCATTTGATTTGCATTTCCTTAACTAATAGTGAGTCTGAACATATAAGAGCTTCTAATGTTTATTCATCACTTTTTCCCCCTGTAAATTGCCCTTTAACACCTTGGCATCAGTTTTTCTTTCATTCTGAGATTTCATCCCTGTCCCCTTTCAAATCTTTGCTCAGAAGTCATAGTCTCCTTTTCAACATTGCATATCCCAATTATCTGCCTTATTATCTTTTCATTAATAATCATTATTGACTCTATATGTGTATGTCTATATCTATATGTATATTATTTATATTTTGTCTCTTAATTCACTAACATGTCAATTCCTTGAGGCATAAGGACAGGGAATTTTGTTTGGTTCATTGTGATGATATCACATATGAGGAACTCAGATTATATTTTATTGAATGAATATAAGTAGATGTTCAAAAAGTATAAATCTACTGGTTTGGTCCAAAGTTTAAATGGCATTACAAGCTTGCTTAAATTAAAAACGATAAGAATATGCAAATTATGATAAAAATCAAGTAATCACATCATACAGAAGTAAAACCTGAAAAGAACTATAAAATATAGTTTTTTGTTAGTAAGCATGTGGAGAACAGGCACTCATATATTGCTAACATGAATGTGGAATATTACAGTCTTTTTGGAAAGCAAACTTGCAATGTCTGCTTAATTTAAGACTATTCATTCAACATACATTTGCTGGACAATTGATTAAAGAAAAATGTCATACTTTATGCTAACTTAACAACAGTGACTTTAAGATTTTAAATGCAATATGATTTCTAAAAATTAATCATGGATCTACATTTTTTAATTATAATAATTCTGGCAACTTTTACTACTAACATGCAGCTGGATATTGGGCAATTTGATTCCTAGAATTCCTCCAACTCTAATATGTTTTGATTCTCTGACACTTTCCAAGATCTTAAATAACAGCTAAAGTGATTAAAAAGTCAGATTTAATGTCATGAGGTACCCTATATAGATATTTAATAGGGCTACTGAGGGAAATATTAGGGTGATGAAAAAGTAATTGCAATTCAAAAGGTTAAAAATAATTGCAAAAACTGCAATTACTTTTGCACCAATAATATTAAGAAAAACTACAAAAGACTATTACTTTAAAGTAAACTTAGACTGGATGGAAAGAAAAATTTCATAAGCATGTCTACTTCCAACAAAGACTACATAACCAATGATTCAGTATTACTGCCTCTCAGTAGAAATGCCGATTACTAAAAGAAATTTGTGTTGGTATTTCATTTCTATACAAATTAAAAATAATTTCTATAATCAGGTAGTTAGCTTTATTGTAAACTCATCTATAGGAATTGATACATATTTTGGTTACTGAATCATGCATCTTTTCTCTGTGATTTAATAATTAATCTAGGTCAGCTTAATTATTATCTGAATTCTTAGGTATCTAGATTTTCATAAAAGTAGGAGTGACGTACTGGTATAATATTTCAAAATGTCAAATGAAAACAGTAGAGTTAATAAACCACCTATACTACATAACTGCTTTAACAAATATTGTTTTTTGCTCTTCTATCAATATACTGTGACATTTGTGCAATTTTATTTACCTATATGCTGTTTTTGACAAACATATGTACCTTTAATTAAAATAATGGGGAAACATTTCCACTTCCTAGTTATGTCATAAGGTTCAGTTTAGGGAAAAAAATCCATATAAAACTTTTCTACATATTATATGTATAAATATAAGTAGACAAATATTTTGTTTTTTAAATGTCATGCTGGTTCTTAACCTGTGACTTCTGGAGTTTGAAGGATTGTATTTCGTGGTCTGCTATTTTGAGACTCCTTCCCCAGTGACCCAAGTTTAAGCAGAGGATTGTTGTTAACTTTATTTTAAATGCAGTTCAGTATCATGCAGAGGCTGCTAACACATCATTAAATCATAAAAGTGGCATGAAATAATACTTCACGAATGGCTATGTCATGATTTAAAGTTCTTTCATTCATAGTTTACCTTAGTTTTCTACTGAAGGAAATAATGTTTTTTTGTGAATTTTAAGAATGAAAACAACATGCTTGATTTTAGTGAAAGCAACATTAGTTTATAGAATGACATTAAAACAAATTCAGCAGTCTCATCATTTATGCCCTCTGTTTTTCTTATTTCTCATCATTAGCTAGGCATGAGGCCTGAAATGAAAAACATTTTCATCAGTCTTTCACTGACAGGCCACTTTTATCAATTGCATCCTGTGCTGGTATGCAATAGATCAGTATGTGTGAACTTGACACTTTCATCACAAGATATGACTCCTGTCAAAATGGTATCTACACAAGTCAGAGAAACTATATACTAAAATTACAGCAGGAACTCTGATTCTGAGAGTTCACCGTAGAGATAATTGAATTAAACTTTGTTCACCTTCGAAGAGGAAATTCTATCAACATTTGGAGTAGAGAACAATAAACCATAGCATGAAACTCAGTTTACTTGGCATTCTGATAAGGATGATACATTAATGCTCTTTTTTCTTTGGAAGAATTAAAATTGAAGTGATGGATAAGAATCCTATATTCAGCAGCTCTTTTTTTTTTTTTTTTTTTTTAAAGCAGCCTAAGGATTTTTAATAATGATTCTACCAAGCTTTATTTTATTGATCATCTATATGCCAGGGATTCTGAAAGATTCTGGGATATAAATTAGAGTAAGACTTGTCCCTTCGGAGAGCTCACAGTCAGTCATGATAGATATATAAATAGATACTAACAGTTAATTACAATAATTATAATAAATTTTGACTGTTTACTGAGAGTTGAACTATACTATGTATTCTTGTGAGCACAGGGGAAAGAATGTTCCAGGGTATCAGGAAATGATTATGGAAAGTCTCTTGAGAGATACGAAGATTAAAGAGGCACTTGAAGGAATCTCTGTAAATACTCCTAAGTGTGGAATTTACACATTTCTGAAGTATTTAAATTAGCCTGTATTTGTAACATCACTTTCCTCCTCCCCTCCTCCCTCTCTGGTTATTCAGTCTCTGAATTCTGCCACATTGATCTACAACTCCTGGATGTAACATGTTTCTGGAAAGGGCTCTTGAACATGTTCATGTAGGTTTAATCTTGAGGTGGAGTGTGACATGTGGACATGTGCTGGAGATGCTCTTTTAATCTTGCAAGAACTGATTATTGAATGTTTAAGAATTCAGCAAGCCAGTTTTGAGAGCTTGAAATTTACCATGACGGTAGTATTTACGGGATGGAAGTTGGTACGTGCTAGAAATCATCTCCGCCATCCTTTCCCACAAACTAATTTACCAATACACCACGAGGCACACCAAATAAGCCCCAAATTGGTGGGCGACACCGGTAATACTGCGGCATTCATTCAAACCATTCTTAATTTTCTTGCAATACTAATTTCGTGGAGCCATTGAGTGATAGAGTGGGAAGGATAGAAAATAATTAGATGTTCTTTTCAAACGTGAGCTTTTTAATATATTAACATTTTGGCACTTTTCCAGATTTCTTATTTTACTAAAGAAAGAAAAGGAATAAAGAAAGGCAGGAAGTGGGAAGTGGGGACTGAAGAATGATGCTTCCCCTGCTTAGGATATTGACCCTCTTTAGAGGACAGTTTAACAAAAAGCATGGAATCAAAAGCAGTATCTCAAATTATTCCTAATCCTATGGTTGCCTCTTTAAGCAGTTCTGGCGCATGGATTTGTCTCTGCATTACTGCGTTTGCACTCCTATACTTATGGTCCAATGGTGTTTTAGTCTCTTTATATTGCTGATCACTAGAAGCTTCCAAGCTGGCCCCCGGCTTAATTTATCTCCGCAGGAGCTGCCTGGCAGTGGGCAGTGAGTCATGAGGCCCATCTGCATGAGCTGTGTTGACTTCGGGTGACCTATGTTAAGTGATAAATACTCCAAGATAATGTGTTATGTTAATTGAGATGACTCTTCGTATTTCACCTTTTGTATGCTGCTTCTTCAGCATTGCCAGATAAAACACAATATTATTTGTCATTTATGCGAAATTAAAATTTAACTGGACATACTGTATTTTTATTTCCTAAACCTGGCAACCCTACTTGTTTCCAAATTTCAGTCTATCCTTCAGACAGGAATAGAATTTTGGAAAGTTTATAAGCTTTTCAGATTTATAGTTGAAGGAAGTGGAAATGAGGGGCAGATGATCTTTTTAATCTGTTGGTTTTCTGTGGAAAGTTGCAGAGGCTTACATGTCACCTCTAAAAATCCTATTTGTGAATGTGTTTCTACTGTACTTTAAGTTTAGAAAAGCAGAAAATCAAGTTTAAATTGGAAAACATAAACATCTTTCTCAGAAGACATAATCGCTCCAAAAATAATAAACAAGAGTGAAAAAGAAAATAACCCAAACATACAAAAGTGCTTATCTAGAAGGGAAAGTTTTAAGTCATAATGTGTAATTTACATGTGTAACTTTAAATACAGCATATAAGTCTTTATATGCTATACTTCCATGTAATTATTTGAGATTTCGATATGTGAGGCCTGGAGCTTATTAAAAAGAACTTCTTATTTTAGTATCTATTAAGTTTGTTCCTTGGAGGTGGTACTTTGCAATAGTTAAATTTCAGACTTAAGGCTCTGTCTATCTCAGTATGAAGTCTATCTTCATTTCCTATCCATTATGTGCCTCTATGCAAATTATTTATTTTTCTGGGTCACAATTATGTAGTCTCTAAAATATGGGAGTAACCAAAGAACTTTGCTCATAGAGTTGTAGAAAGTTAGTGTATAAAACAGAATATTGCCTGGCATAAGATATGTGCTCAATATACATCAAATATTGTTATTGTCATCATCATTATTACTTGGTAAAGAAAACAGTAGTCACCAAACAACGAATTGTGAAACATGTGGAAATGGTTAATAAAATGTAATGACAAATGTTTACTATGTTCAAACACAGCATATAATTTTCATGGTTTATGTTATTTATGCATTAAATGTATGACATGAACTGGGAGAGTCAGGTGACAGTGTTTCCACCATCTACCCCTGATGGCTTCCATGGACTGTATCTTTGTATTAAGTGGCAATATATTGATGGACAGCCAAGAGTGCACTTTCTATGTTCAAATTTTATTCTTAATTGAGTCAGTTTTTAAAATATTATTACTAAGGATTTATTGAAATATTTTGAAAGCTTAGCATATTCCTCCAACTTTAATAATATATTAATAGAAGAAATGGCTAAGCACCCTGTAACATCAATGTTTTTATCTACCACAACTATTGAATAATACCAATCAAAGTAAGAATCATCAGTTGAGTTACTTAAGAATAAAATGGAAGCCTTTTAACTAGCACTTAAAAAATCACTATTACTTTCCAGGAATGGCCTTATAAAAGTTAGCAACATGCTTTTTTTCACAGACAATTATCTGATTTAAGGATACCTTTTGTAGTGGACCCATTTCTTCAATTCGTATACATAGTACAGAAGCAAAAAGGATTTATTCTAACAGAACACTAGCACTACAGCTTCTTAAACAATACTAACAACAACAGTGACACATTAACCTGGACATAATTACAATAAGAAACACAGTGACATCTTAACATGCACATATTTATAAGAAGGGATCAGTCTGTTCAAGATCTTCTTTTTTTCCTTTGTTCACCACTAGCAATATTTCTCTGAGTTACAGGGAATGACAAATGTGGTCTTATACTTTTAATTTAGAAAGTTTTTGAGTTGGTCCAACATAACTTGTTCATTAAGAAATTGTTAAAAGGAAAAACAAGGAAGAGAAAAAAGTCTACTTGATACTGGTCAAAAATTGAGTGAATGTCATTCAAAATGAATTACATTATAGCTTTAATGAAATATTTTGTCAACTTTAATAAACACCTCTCTGTTTTATGCCAGCATCCATTCGCTATTTCCGTCTCTTCTTCCCACATGGCCTTTTCTCTTTCCCCAATCTAACTCCATTCACTACAAGTTGAAAAGCTCTGAAGATTTTATTTGTACTGTTTTTTTTTGTGTTTTTTTTTCATATATTCCCTGATACAAAAAGCAGAGTTGGGCTAAACTGACTTTGGTTCTTTAGAATGAAAATGCCTTGTTCCACCTGGTGGCACATAGGATTATTTTAATCATCTTTATTTTTAAAATGTTATTGGGATATTAATTTTTCCTGAAATATGTTTGATTGTATTCCTTTTTGTTTGTTTGTTTACTACCATGTCTAGAAGAGTATCTACCAATAGGCTGTGCTCAATACATTTGCTGAAGGTATTAGTTGAATAAAACTGTGTATTTGTGCTTTTGTTTTTAATTCATGACAGTTTTCCTCAATTAAGTCTTTACGTTTCTTATCTTTCTTAAGCAGTTTTGTTTTAATTGGATAATTTATTTTGGAGAAGAAGATATTGCCATTCTTTGCTCTCAATGTGGATCATCTTTTTCATTTTTCATAAATTTGTTCTTTTCCTCCATATTACAGAGAGATTATCAAGGTTATCTTCTAATAACATTTTTATATTCTTTTTTATATTTTGTGTAAAATTTTAAGCATATATAGATTAAGAAAAATGTTATAATGGACCCCCTTCAGTTAGTATTCACGAACTTCAACAATTATAATAACTCATTTTGTTTTGTTTAGACCACCAACCTCTTTTCCTCACTTGATCAATGGATTATTTTGAGTCAAATCACAAACCTCATCTTACCTCTAAATATTTCATGTGAGTTACTAAAAGATTAAATCTCTTTTTGTTTAATTTATGCACAATAACATTGGTATACCATCAGCATCAATAGTAATTCTTCAGTATCATAAAATCTCTAGCCATTGGTCACACTTCCTCTAATTGGATAGGGATATTGTTGTGTGTGTGTGTGTGTGTGTTTTGTTTTGTTTTTTTTTTTCATTGCAATGTAAGTATCACAGTCTAAATACTTCAGTAGAATTATAGGTAGATTAATATACTTTTTATATCTTAAATATATCTTTCAGTAGTTAGTCTGTAGGCACTCCTATTACATGAGTGTTTGATCTTTTGAAAGGTGTGTTGGAAGTGGGATCCAAAGTGTTTAATCTTCTTTACCTATCTTGTAAATTTGTCATTCCTTCTTGAATCATTTATTTTTTATTAATTTATTTTCCATTGAATTGTTTTACTCTTCATCACCTTCTTTACAGCTTAGGGGAATATATATTGTGTTCATTACCCTTTATGTTTCTTCTAATTTGACCTTCATTTCTGAAATGTTTTTCTTTCCTTTTATTTCTGGTTATTTCCTGAATCTTATCATCATACTTATAAATTTTCTAATTCTGTTTTTATTTTTATTTTATTTTTTAGTACATTATACCATTTTCTTATTGTCTTTTAGCTTTTTAGCTTATTTTGAAATAGCTTATATTTTTCACAAATTTTTGATCATGTTTCTGGAAAGCTTTTATTTTCTATAAGGATGTATTTTGAACCTTATTCTGTCTTTCTTTTTAACAACAACATTGTAATGGATTTGTACCAATACTTTTAGTTGTCCAGCTATACAAGCAAGTAATTACCTGGACTTTTATAGGAAGCATGATACAGGGTAATTTTTCTAACTCTACAGCTTTCCCTCTTGTATTGCTTCCATGTAGTTTTAAAAGCTATAGCAATTTGCTTTTTGAGATCATCTACCTATTTCCTCCTCCCACCCCTATTATCTGTACTTGCTGAGTTTCTATTTCCTATTGTATTGTTGCTGCTCAATTTGGAGTCAAACCCCAGCAGTTAAACTTCAGTGTGGGGTTTTGTTATGAAATTTGCTGATGACATTTTAGAATTATGAGATCAGACTTCTCTGGGGCCTGCAAACTTGACTGTGAAATTCTGTTAGAATGTGTGAAACTCCTCCCCATGTCAGCTGCCATTCTCACACTAGTAATCCATGCTTTACAAGGAGTACCACTTGGCTCTTTTGGAACTCTCAGTTTAATCATATGTCCCCTTGCTTCTTATTACACAATTGTGAGTACAACATAGTTCCTGCTGTTGTCAGTGTTTGTCACAATCTGACTGTATTTTTAAGCTAAGGAGATTCTAGTTACCTAGTTACTTAACTTTTCTTTTTTTTTTTTTCTTTTTTATGTCATATATGGCTTTTGTTTTGCTGTCCTAGTTTCTCCATATGTTTTTAAATGGAGATAATCAGGTGTGCTTGGAAAAAAAATGCTGCTGCTATAGTCTCAGAATCTTCTCCTCACCAAATTTAATAAATAACATGTATTCAGATATCTAAAATGCATTTTGTTGTGATTGAAGAAAGAAGAGGCTGAATTTTATTATTATATGTGATTTTAAAAATATTGTGCAAAGCTGTAGTCAGACATACAAGATTTATAAAAACTAATGCATTATTTGTCTTGATGATAGCCGTTCTAACAGGTGTGAGGTGATATCTCATTGTGGTTTTGATTGTAACTTGACACCTATATAATTTTACTAACCACTGTCACCCCAATAAATTTAATTAAAAACAAAGTAAAAAAAATAATAATACATTAATATTTATGTCCACTTCTAACCTAAAGCAATGTGTATCCTAACACAATCATATTATTCTTATTCTTCTTCTATCTGCAAATAATTGCTATCTTGATTGTTTTTCCTATTCTTAAACATTGTTTGATTCTTTTAATTCCTTGTTAATGGGATTGTATTGTTTAAATTTATCTGCAAACTTACTTTTTAACTCATTATGTTTGTAGCTCATTTATTTTCATTGCTATATAGAATTCCATTTTTTCAATATGCCACAATTCTTTTTTTCTGTTTTCCTATTAATGTACTTAAGTTATTTTCTAAATCTTTGTTTTTCCCAAGGCTTTAACTTTTCTTTTCTTTTCTTTTTTTTCTTTTTGCTTTTGTTTATCATTCAAAATACTTGAGCTTTTTTTTTAATTAAAGTTTATCGGGGTGACAATTGTTAGTAAAGTTACATAAATGCTTGAATTTTAATATGATCAATTTTATCACTTTTTAAAAATGGTTACTTTAGAATTTAGAATTTCTTGAGAAATTCTTTCTACCCAGAGATCATAGAAATAATTTTCTACATGACTTTTGGAAGTTATAAAGTTGACTTTTCACATTTAATTTTCTAATCTGTCTGGAGTTTTTGCATAGCTTAGGAGTCATTTTTTCTTTTTTATAAATAAGCAATTGTTAAAGCACCATTTAAATATTCACCACTCATCTATAATACTATGTCTGTCACAATTCAAGTTTTCAGGTATATTTGAGTCTGTCTCTATACTAGTAAGTTAGGTTCATTTATCTGTTTGTCTGTGTGCCAATACTTCAATGGCATAATTATGATAGTTTAATAATGTCTCATTATATAGTAGTTCAAAGTCTGCAAACATATTTCTTTCCTTCTTAATCAACTTGTCTGTTATTGGCCCTTTATTTGGTCATAGAAATGTTAAAATTAGTTTGTTAAGGTACACATGTTTATTCAATAATATTTTGTTATTTTGATTGGAATTGCATTGAATTAATATGGGAAGGAGTTTTAGGACATTATAAGTTATTGAGTTTTCTATACATTAACAAGGCAAACTCTCAATATATTTAGATATTTTTCATATTATATCAAGACTTCTTCAACTTCCTTTTATTAGTGCTAATTATTTTCATATTACCCATGCTTCCATTACATTATTTAGCATTTTAAGCTTAATATCTGTCTATATTTTAATGAAGCCTATTATGGGTTGAATTGTGCCTCCCCCAAAAGGCATATTGAAGTCCTAACCCTCTGTACCTGTGAATATGACCTTATTTGGAAACTGGGTCTTTGAAGATGTAATCAATTTAAGGTGAGGTCATACTGGATATGGATGAACCCTAAATCCAATGAATGGTGACTTTATAAGAGAAAGGAGAGGGAGATAGCGACAAAGACACATAGAGAGAGAAGATGGCCATCTGAAGACAGAGGCAGAACGTGACAAGCCAAGAAGTGCCAAGGGTTACTGGCAACCACCAGAACGTAGGAAAAGGCAAAATAGGATTCTTTACTACAGCCTTAGGAGGGAGCATGACCCTGTGGCCCCTTGATTTTAGATGTCTAGCCTCCAGAACTATGAGAGAATAAATGCATGTTGTTGAAAAGCACTCAGTTTGTGATAGTTTGTTACGGCAGCCCTAGGTAACTGACAAAGAGTCCTTGGGTTTCGATTGTCGCCTTTGACTTCTGTTATTATAAAAATGCTATAATCAATAACAACAATTTCACTTTTATATTATTGATACATTTGGTAAAGTGAGTACATATTATGTATGACAAAAAGTGAAAGAGCACTGGTATATTTTGTGTGGCTTCTCTGTGCTAAGATCTGTACTAAGTGTTCTATGTGGATACTTAATTTACTGTTCACAGCAACCTTATGAGGCATTTACTATTATAAACCTCTTTTGTTAATAGATGGAGTAACAGAGAGAAAGAGAGAGAGAGAGAGAGAGAGAGAGAGAGAGAGAGAGAGAGAGAGCTGGTTGAATAGCAGACCCATGATCAAATCTCAGTTCTGGCCAACATTAAAGTAAGAGGTTTTAAACACCTTACAATAAACCTTTCTTTCATAGTAGCGATTCAATGATCATTAGAAAATAAAGGGGCGCCATTGTTACCCATGCTTAGCGGTTTAAAGAACACTATGTTATTCAAGTTATTATTTTCCTGGAATTCCAATATATGAAAGAGGGGCAGAAGTTTCTGGAGCTCTGTCTGCTTGTCCCAATCGCTGCCAGCTGACTCCATCACTGCTCCTCCACAGCCCCAAGAAAACTCAGATCTTTGCAAAACAAAATTAAAACTGACATCTTAATTTTACTAATAAGGATATGAGACTTCTGGTGACAAAGTGACTTGCTGACAGTCATTGTATCAGATTCTAACAGAACTGAGATCAATAGAAATCCTACTTAAAAGGAGAAGACCAACTAAATTTTTTTACAGAATGATTAATATGGGCCATCTGAGTTTCATATTTTTATTCCCATGGATAAAATAGGAAGCCCTGGCATTACTAAGCAAACTCTCCCACAGCTGCAGGCGGTACAATGAACAGCTGTGAGCAATGTGCATTTTATGGAATAATACAGATGTTCTCCATTATAAATATTACTGAGACATTAAGTGCAATTTTGAATAAAGATGGATTACCAAGGTAATGACCGACAGTGATAGAGATTATATGTCTTAGCTATGTATAAAACACATTATCTTCCATGCATTATTTATTAGACTTTGTAAAAGACAGATTTCTTGAGTCTAATGAGGAACTAAACTAATAAATTTGAACCAACTACTGACAATTTCCTTTTACTATTTTTCCTTGCATCTAATAGTTGGGAAAAGATATTGATCTTAGTTGAGCATGATGAAATATCTCAAATTCTATTTATTTATTTATTTGTTTGCTTGTTTATTTTTCTTAGAACTCCTAAGCGCCTTGAGCTTTGCTATCTGGGTTGTGTAACAACCTGGCTTCCCTAAGTTACATCAAGGCCTTTGGGCATCAGTTGGTTATATTTTGTAAACTTTCACAAGATGGAAGTATGTTAGCTAGAATGAGCTAACTTTATCCTACACCACAAATGACGGAGTATTTCCTGTAGTCCTATTTCCTGGAAATATGTTTGGGATGACAAATAGCCAAAAAAAGGGTTAAAAGTAGACCTTGAATATTTGGGAAGAAAACAAAATAATCAGGGTAGATGGAAGAATATATGCAAACATCTATTACCTTTAATGCTATGAGTATATCAAACATCTGATCTGTAACAAGCAACCAGTGATTGTCTTAGTGTCTTACTCACTGATATGTACAATAAGCATTTTCAAATTTGTCTATACCTCCCTGAATTCTTCTATATATAGGATTTAAATAACTCACTCGAGATGTAGCAAGAAAAGAAGGCTATTATGCCCTGTGTGTACTAACAGCTTGTTCCCCAGGCTGTAGATAAGCCTGAAACAGCTTGATGTCATCTTATGGAAATCAGTGCTACTGTAACAACTAGAGTTTTTTGACATTTATTGCAAATTTCACCCATATCACTCTCACATATCATCTCAGATCATAATTAGACAATAAGTGTACTATAAGCACCTTTCTCTTTTTCTTCAACTTCTTAGTCTGGAGCTCCCAAGTTCAGATTAATGTTTGAAAAGTTCTGCTTTAACTTGTAATGGCCTTGTCTTGATTCTGAAGCCACAGCTTTGCATGATCTGACGGGATATTAGGAACTCCTTCTATTCAAGAAAATTTGCTGTAGACAGAGCATTTTCCTCAGTGCCCTGGGGTTAATTTTGTGGTAATTATGTACTCCTGGAATACAACGATAAACATTTTAATAGAAAACTTACAGGAGAACATCTTCATTACCTTGAGGTAGGCAAGATTCATGAAAATGAACAAAAAAAGTACTAACCATAAATGAAAAAAATGTGTTAAGCTATACAAAAATTAACAACTTCCATAATCAAAAGGCACCATTAATAATGCATACCACTAGCACAGAGAAGGAGAAAATATTTGTAATACACCATACATATATCTGGAAAATGGGCTCAAGAATATGTGTACTCTTAGTAAATCAGAAAAAGAGCTGGTCGTCTAATAACAAAAAAGTACAGAAAATTTGAAAACACAATAGAAAAAATATCCAAATAATCAACAAAGATATGAAAAGTTGTCCAACTTCGTTAGTCATTAAGAAACGCAAATCAAAAATTTCCAATACTGAACCACCAGAATGAGTAAACTGAAACCAATGGAAAAAGTCAAATGTGGTGAAGATGTGTTGCTAACAAATTTTCTTACATTCCTATAGGTATATATATTTTAAAACAACCTGGGAAGCAGTTAGCCAGCATTTACTAAAGCTGAATTGCATACCTCATGATGCAACAATTCTATACCCAGGTATATACCCAGAACATATAGGTATATACACTTAATGAAAGACAAAAGGTAGAATGTTTATAGTAGTGCTATTCATCACTGGCTCAAACTAGAAATTACCCAGGTGCCAGGTAAGAGAATAGTGGATAAATTATGGTATATTGACACAGTGTAATATAAGTCAGCAATGAGAATCAGTGACTTACAACAATATGCAAAAAAATGTGGATGAATCTTATAAAATACTCTGGAGCCAGAGAAGCCAAATGAAAAAGCATACATACTGTAATATTTGATTTATAAAACTGAAAAATAAAGTCAGGGAAAACTTATTTGTGCTTTTAGAGGTCAGAATAATGGGAAATTTGGGGAGATAGTAGTGACTGGGAGAGTTCATTGAAGAAAACTTAATGCCCTGGTAATATTCTGTTTCTTGTTTTGAGTTCAGATTACATAGATGTGCTTAATTTGTGAAAATCTACCAAGCTGACACTTATAATAGTTGCACTTTCATTTCATGTTATAATTGAATAAAATGTTAAAAATATGTATGTGTGAGATACCTATAAGCCGGCTTCTTTTTTGGCTCAAAACCCCACCTCTTATTTTCTGGCCTAACTTCTCTGTCCTGGGATTCTGCTTCCTGTTTATCACTTAAATGGGGATTTGTTCCAGAATAGCCAACCTGTTGCCTAGAACTCTCCCCATCCCCATGCAGTTTCTCTGTTCACCTGGAGCTGGATCCTATTTCTAATAAATCTTGTGCATCACTCTGGTGGCCTTCCCTCACCAGAGATAAATAGCTGCCACCCGTGATATAAAGTCCCTTCAGTTGTGATAATTTCTCCTGATCTTTTGTGGATATGTGGACACCGAGGTCTGGACTAGGCATGAGTTTTCTCTGCTCTCTCAAGAGTTAATGATTTGAGTTATGCTTTACTCCCAGAAGGAGACTAGTCCTTATTTCTCGGTGAATTTATTATAGTCCTATCTAAGCCACTTCTAGGACATTCCTCTCTCCCTTCCCCCTCACTCAAATACAACTTTTCCATCTCAAACACCTATAAGAAGAGCCCACTAGCCTAGCTATGTATTTGTCTGAAAAGTTGTCCAGTTAAGTTGTTACAGGTAACTATACCCAACCTCCAACCTGTAATATATGTAAAGCTCTCTCTGAAAAGTGCTCTTGACTTCTGCTCTGGTGGCTGCCCTGGACTAGCTGAAGAATTTGAATAGCTCAGTCAGCATCCTTTTAGGTAGTAAGATACAAGTTTCCCTTCTAGCAAAAATCCATAATCCCTGGAAGTGTTCTCTTAGTGCCTCCTTGACTTGCCATGAGATGGAGTAGGGGAGGGTGGAATCCCATTCTGTCCACTGTGAGGATGAAGAGGAAGTGCTGCAGCATTCTGTACTCCTACCAATTCCTTTATAACAGCTCCCTCCAGCGCAGTCAATCAGTCCTTACTATGCTTGATGTGCCTCGGAGACTGGTGTTAGTTATTCAACTTGTTTGCCTTATTCTTACTCCTGCATTTATGTGTCTAGCTTTGCTATATTTAGGATTTTGTGCATTTGTACCTATTCATTTCACCTTTGAAAGTTTGTTGAAACTCTAAAAAAGTCCTAATTGGCATATTTTTATATATCAAATATTGTAATACATATTTAGAACATATATGCCCATAAGTCTATAAACTATGCTTATGATTCTATAGACCAATGCAGTCCAATAGGAATAGAATGCAAACCATAAATGTGATTTTCAATTTTCTGGTACCCTATTTTAAAAAAATTCAAAGAAACAGGTGAAATTAATTTAACTATGATATTTAACCCTACATGTGCAACATATCATCATTTGAGCATGTGATGACTATAAAAATGTTAATGAGATATTTTATTTACTTTTTCAAAATCCCCAGGTATTTTACACTTACAGCACTTCTTGTTTCTAAGTAGCTATATGTCAAGTGCACCATAACCATATGCACTACTGGCTACCATCAGAGACTATTAACTCCTTCAGGGGAAGATATAGGTCTTACTCATCTCTTTGTGTTTATGGCACTAGTCAGGAGATTGGTAAGTATAGAATGAGTAAATATGTGAATTAACTTATGGGCATCTGTAAGAAAAGCTAAAATGTCTGGTATTGTGAAGAAAGTTACAAGAACCTTTCATCCAAGAGTCCTGGGGTTTCATCAATATGATGAAAGAAATATTTAACTATTCATACATTAAAATAATTAAAAGTAAGAGGAAGAAATAAAATTGAATTGGGAATTATTGGGTAAAATATCAAGGAGTTCGCTATTCCTTAAAATGTGATTTAGAACTTGAACGACGCCACTTAAATATATATTATTTTATTTTAAAGCCACCAAGTGGAATATCTCAGTAGTCCCTTTAATCTAGTTAAGCACGTTAGAGGTGATCCAGGGCCTTCTGTTCCTGAGCCATTAATGCTCTATCCTTCATTTACAGTCAGTTTATGCTAACTCTAGGTCAGGTTTCTTGGAGAAAAAAATCAAATGTTTTAAGTTAGTCATTTGGTCTACAACCAATAATAAGAAGCACACCAGTAACATCTACAAAATGTGATTTTGGTAAGAAGGGGGCACAATTTGCTCTTTTCTCCTTCATTTGCTATCCATTGGATACAGTTGTTTCAGGACAACACTTCCATCTTTTATATATTGTATTTCTGTTTTATTTAGTAGAATTTCTGAGTTGCACATAGACACACTACCAGGCAAGTCTATCCAGAGACAGTATTGACATTTTTATTCTTTGAGCCTGCAGAGGGTTATCAATTTTTCTGTTGCATTCCAGTAAAACTTGAACATAATTTTATTGATATAAGATCATTTAAAATAACAATATTAAATTATGACCGTGATGAATATAACAACTATTTTGAGATAGTATATTTTATTTTAATCAGAATAAGATTAAGTGTTTTTATAGAGAGAACATGACTTTTGGAGACTGATGTTCGTTAATTTAGATGCTAGTTGAACCTGCTTTACCTTGGGCAATCTACTCAAGCGTTCTAACACCCATTATGAAAAGCTGTTAGAATTAAAAATAAAACACCAAGTTCTTATTAGCAGATAGCTACTCAATAACTGGCCACTTCACTACTTTGTGTTTTTTTTTCAAAATGTTGATCACAAATATAATGTTCATGTAATAATCCAAGTCCTACAGTTTAAAAATATAAATTGTAGAGTATGTTTGATGCAGATGCAGAAATGGATATGTACATGATTAGAGGAAATATAAATTAGCTCTCATTTGAGGTGAAGTAATGATTGAAAAGGTTCCATGTTGTAGTTGGCATTTGAGGTGGACTTGGAAGAATATGTATAATTCTGATAGGTAGCAGAAGGGAGGAGAAAAATAAAACACACAAATGCACCTATTAAAATGTTCTTACTGCAAGTATATGTATGACAAATTAAAAAACTTAAAAATTTAGCTGAACTTATTTATTTCTCCTTTTGGTCCTCATTGTTCCTAACCCCTTCATTAGTGATTTGTCAGTATACATCTTGAACTATTTGTGAGCAAAGCAAAAATACTTTTAGTCTGTTATTTTTGCTGGAAGATTGCCTTTAAGATTACAGTTAGAGGTGTTGAAATATTTATTTATTAATTTTGCTTGTTTATATTTACATAATAAGGTCTTAATGATGTTATAATATTTTTTCTTTTATTACACACTGTACTTTCTAGACACCCAAACAATGCATCTGAGCTGAATAAATGGTTGATGTTTAAACAATTATATAGAAAAATAATTATCAAGTAGACATTATAAAATTGGAAGAAAGATTTGGAGAAAAGGCAGGTATATTTCTCCTTCTAAATTAGTGGTATAAACTGCTATGATTCTAGGCTTGAGAACAATTTGATTCTAAATATACAGATTCTGCAGTGAAGGGAGTAATTTTTAGGATGTGATTTCATTATCAGATGGAGTATTGTTAAATTATTATCTGGAATTTGTAATATTTCAGTTCAATTCCATCTGCTTTTAAAAGGTCATCTGGTTATAAGATTTAGAGTTTAGGGTTTCAGTTATACTTTTCTAAGGCAGTCAAATCATTGTTTTAGTCAGGGTTATATGAAAAACAATGTAAGTAATTGTTTCCCTATTTCTATAGCATTTTAATATATTATTAAAGAATCAGAATGTAGTATATTTAGAGCTGTATTTTTATCTTATCACTTTTGTTTTATAAATAAAGAATTGACATCCTGTTAGGAAGAAAAGAAAATGGACTAAAGATGTGATCTTTAAACTCCTAGCCCACTTTACTGTTTGATCAGATAATGCATTTTTATACAAGGTGGAGAAAAACAAATGTTTGGGATTAGAATGTTAAATTTAGCTAAAATTATAAAATCGTAGCAGATTGTTATTATTTCCATGGAAAATTGCACATAGTCCTATTTATCTCCCACCTCCCCCTCCCAATAAAGCAGCCATTTAATAAATATATTTTATGGTTCTGTAAAAATTTTTAGATTATATATTTCTCTGACCAGAAAATATTGTTGTAGGAAACAATCCTAAACGCTAGGCTAGAGCAAGATTAAGGTTCTTGGGAATGAAACAGCTATGTGATATTTTTGGCATTTGGAATTTTCCACACATTACATTTGTGTCAGGTAAAATAATATTATATATATATTTTTAAAATTTTAGTACGTCAAAGATATACTGAAAAATCTTCTTCAAACACTTAATGGAACTTATATAATAAGGAATGACACTTTTTTTTTTTAGTTTTGTAGCCCTGATTAAATCACACATATTTTAAGACACTGGCACTGGCTATTTTCTAGCTAAAAATATCTAAAAGGACAACTCTGAAGTGTTGTATTACTTTCAGTCTTTATCCCACGTTGCATGATTTGTTATAACAGTTGCAGTGCATTTTCAGGCTACTTGATTTGGAGCTGAGGACAGGAAGCAAATCACAGCTCTTAAATGTTTTAAGTCAATCCTAGGTATGACCTTAGTGTTTTCATATGCTTCAGGAGTCTCCAGATACCATTCATGTCAGGAAGATCTAGAAGAAAAAAGAAAAATTAAACTAAAAGCTTTATCACTCCTGCAGGACTCATTACCTGTTTCATACCAACTACAGAAAAGAACTACGATTTTTCTTCTGTTTCAGTTGTCTCTTGTCTCTTTATCTGTAGTATTTCTTTGAGCATGCTTGGCATATAAATTCTCTTGAAGAACACACCATTATCTGTTATTCTATGCCTAAGCATCCAATAATTCTTCTTTGTTTAACTGACCAGATTTACATGACTGACATGGAAGTCTTTCTTCAGTTGCAAAAAACAGAACTTCATTTTTTTTTAAAATTTATTTTCAATTTCAGTTGATGTACAAGAATATATTAGTTTCAGATGTACAGAATAGTGATTAGACATTTATATAACTTACAAAGTGATCACCCAGATAAGTCTAGTATCCATCTGACACCAAACATAGATATTACAATATTATTAACTATATACACCATTTGCTGTGCTTTAAGTCCCCATGACTATTTTTATAACTGACAATTTGTACTTCTTAACTCCTTTCATGTTTTCACCCCTCACCCCAATGTCCTCCCATCTGGTGACCATCAATTTGTTCTCTCTGTGTCTATAAATTTGTTTCTGTTTTGTTTGTTCATTTATTTTGTTTTTAGATTCCACATAGAGTGAAATTAAGTGGTATTTGCCTTTCTCTGTCTGATTCATTTCTTGCACAATACCTTCTAGGTCCATCCATGTTGTTGTAAATGGTGAACTTTCATTCTTATTTATGATTGAATAATATTCCATGTTATTTATGTACCATTTCTTCTTTGTCCATTTGTCTATCAATGGACACTTAGGTTGTTTTCATATCTTGGGTACAGTACATAATGCTTTAATGAACACTGAGGTGAATATATCTTTTCAAATTAATGTTTTATTTTTATTTTTTTGATAAACATCCAAAAGTAGAATAGCTGGATCATATGGTAGTTCTATTTTTAATTTTTTTGGAAACCTCCATACTCTTTTCCCTAGTGGCTGCACCAATTAACAATTCCACCAATAGTGCCAAAGGGTTCCTTTCTCCACATCCTCGCAAACACTTGTTTGTGTATTTATTGAAAATAGCCATTCTGATGCATGACATGATATCTCATTGTGATTTTGAATTGCATTTCCCTAACGATTAGTGATGAACATCTTTTCATATGTCTGTTGGCCATCTGTATGTCTTCTATGGAGAAATATCTATTCATGTCCTCTGCTCAATTTTTTAATCAGATTGTTTTTTGATGTTAAGCTTTTTAGATATTGGATATCATGAGTTCTTTAAATATTTTGAATATTAATCCTTTATAAGATATGCCATTTGTAAATATCTTCCATAGGTATGAAATATCAATTTTTATCCTTTTACTTTCAGTCTGTGTGAGTCTTACAACGTGAAGTGTGTCTCTTGTAGGCAGCATATGTATGGGTCTTGTTTCTCTTATCCATCATGCTACCTTATGTCTTTTGATTGAAGCATTTAGTCCATTTACATTTATAGTACCTATAGATAAGTATGTAATTATTACCATTTTATGAATTGATTTCTGATTTTTTTTTTAACCTCCTCTTTATTCCTTTCTTATTCTCTTGCTCTCTTTTCTTTTATGCTGATAACTTACTATAGTATTATGTTTGGATTTTTCTTTCTGTTTATTTCTTATATATCTCTTGCAGATTTTTGGTTTGAGGTTACCATTTACTTCACATATACCAAGATATGTTTAACGGTGTATTATATACATTGATGGTTGCTTAAGTTCAAACACATTCTAAAATCAGTACAATTTTTATTCACTCCCCTCCACATTGATATCTTTCTTATTAGTTCTTACTTTTTTTGTGTGTATTTGTGTGCATTTCTTAACCTATTGTTATAATTACACTTTTGTCTTTAAGCCTTTGCACTAGCTTTATAGTTGGTTGATATACTGCTTTTATTAAGTATTTGCCTTTGTCAGTAAAGGATTTTTGTTTGTTTGTTTGTTTGTTTGTTTGTTTTTTCCTTTCCTTCATTTTCTTATGCATATTTTTGATCTTTCATTTCTACTTAAAGAATTCCTTTTAACCTTTTTTCTAATACTGGTTTAGTGGTGATGAACTCTTTTACCTTTTTTGTCTGGGGAACTCTATCTTTCCTTTGATTCTAAATTTTAGCTTTCCTGGATAGAGTATTCTTGGTTGTAGGTTTTTTACTCTTTCTCACTTTGAATATTTCCTTCCATTCCTTTCTGGCCTACACAAAGTTTCTGCTGAAAATCAGCTGAAAGTATTATGGGAGCTCACTTGTACATAATTAACTGCTTTTGTCTTGCTACTTTTAGGACTCTCTCTCTCTGCATTTAACCTTTGGCATTTTAACTATGATGTGTGTTGATGTGGGCCTCTTTGGGTTTATGTTGTTTGGATCTCTGTGCTTAATGAGCTTGTGATATGTCTATTTGCTTTGTCAGGTTAGGGAAGTTTTCAGTCATTATTTCTTCAAACAGATTTTAAATCCCTTTCTTGCTCTTCTTTTTCAGAGAACCCTATAATATGAATGTTGGTGCACTTGATGGTTTTCCAGAGGTCCCTTGAACTATTCTCTCTCTCTCTCTCTCTCTCTCTCTCTCTCTCTCTCTTTCTCTCTCTCTTATTCTTTTTAGTTTCACTGTTCTTATTGGGTGTTCTCTGCTGCCTTGTTTTCCAGATCTCTTATTTGATCCTCTGCTTCACCTAATCTGGTGTTGATTTCCTCTATTGTAGCATTCATTTCAGTTATTGTATTATTCAGTTCTGAGTGGTTGTTGTTTATGTTGTTAGCTCATTTTGTAAGTTTTCTATATCTTTGTTGAAATTCTCACTAAGTTCTTGTATTCTTCTCCCAAGTTCATTGATCATCATCATAAACAAGTGTTTTTAAATCTTTATTTAGTAGATGGTTTGTCTCCATTTTGTTTAGTACTTTTTCTCAAGTTTTGTCTTGTTCTTTCATTTTGAACTTGTTTCTTTGTCTCCTTATTTTGGTTGACTCCCTGTGTTTCTTTCTATATCTTAGGTAGAAATGCTGTCTCCCAGTCTTGACACAGTCCTTATGTATAGATTTTCCTGTGGGGCCTGGTGGTACAGTCCCTGGTCACAGGATCTGGGTGCTCCAGGGGTGTCCCCTATATGAGTTATATGTACCATCCTGTTATAAATTGATGCTGACATGTCAGTAGGTTTACCTCAGGCTGACTGGTTGTGAGGACTGTCCAGGATTACAACAGGTGTGCTGTTACAGCAGGTGGGCTGATCCCACAGAGCTGAGTTGCTTTACCTGTACTCTGGAGCCTGCCATAGCTTCCTGATGGGTCTGTAGGTTGTGGAGATGGTTGGGTGGGGGTGTAGTGTGGTCTGAAGTTTGCCAGTGGGTGTGTTAGGTTGATGCCTCTTTGGAGTGCTCCAGTGCAGGCCACAGTTAGCTGTGTCTTGTGCCAGGCTTGGGGCCACTTGTTAAGTGCTACAAAATGATCTGCAGTTGATTGCCACTTCTGCTAGGCTTGGGGATATTTGAGAGAGACTGCATAATGAATTGAGGCCAGCTGTCATCTGTGCCAGGCTTCAGACCCCTTGGTGGGCACTTCATAAGCTGAGGCCAGCCTTCACATGTTGTAGGCCCTTCACTGCTTACTCGGAGCTATATTACAGGTCAGGACTGTCTGCTGCTTCTGTCAGTGCCACCTCAGGGGAATAACAGTGCAAGTTGAGACCAGCCACTTGTGTTGGGTTTGGGGCCATTTGGCAGGAGTTACCATGAAACTGAGGTTGGCTGCTTCTTGTAGTTTATGGACCTTTTAGATAGTCTGTAGCACAAATTAAAGAAAGCTACCAATCATGTGGGATTTGCAGACCTTTGAGAAAGTCTGCAGTACAAGCCTAGGGAAGCCACCCCTTGTGTGAGGTTTGCATATTTAGAGGAAAGTCTGCAGAATGAGCCAACACTGGCCACTTCTATGAAGGTGGCACTGTAAGATACTCGAGCTTCTTGAGTGAGTTGATAGGTGGATGTGTGGGGGTCTTAGTAAATCACCAGGGCAAGGCAAATTGTGTTAGACAGGTTAGTGGAGAAAACAGATTTGGCACCCACCTGTGCCTTGTTGTCTGTTTTAGAGAAGAGTTCAACAAATTAACAATGGTGACTGCAGCAATTCTGTCCCTAGAGAGAATTGTTCAGATCCTTGTTCCTCTAGCCCTTGTCATGGAGTTAATTAATTTAACTCTTCACCTGCATATCCTTGGCACTTTTCAAGCAGCTTCCCCTGAGCTGGAGCTTAGAGTGAGTGAGTTTGAGAGTGAGTGAGTCTGTGTGTAGACCCTTTAAGAGTAGTGCCTCGGTGTCTAGCAGTCCTTTGTCTTTCTCAGACAATCCCCACTGTGTTCACAGCTATATGTCATGGGAATTTCTCTTTCTGGCACTGATACCCTGGGCTGGGAAACTTGGTGTGAGGCTGAGACCCCTCACTCCTCAGGAGGGACTTCCACAGCCTTGACATCACTCCCTAACCTCAGTCACTGCACTGTGGGTATGAGGCCTGCCCTTTCTGTATCTTGTGCATCCCCACCCCTCCTACCAACCCCCATGTGTCTTCTTCTTTATATCTTTAGTTATAGGAATTCTGTTCAGCTGGTCTTCAGGTGGTTCTCAGTGATGATTGTTCTGTAATTTAGCTATAATTTTCATGTGATGTTGGGAGGAGGCAAGCAGATAATTTACCTGTTCTGCCATTATGACCAGAATTTACCTACACCTTCATCTTTACATGCATTTTCTTCAAATATATTCTGTGCTTTCCAAGAATCCATTTCGTTCTGTGTTCCATTTTACCTCTATTCTTCTCCCTTTAAAAAAACCCTTTTTATTTTATTTAAAAATATATACTTTAATAAATATTTGAGCTATAAAATGCAAGAAAAGTTTTCAAATACATCAAAAAATCACATCATCAAAAATAGCATTGTTTCCATCAACTGAGCTGTTTCACTAACACCTGTCTAATCATATTTAGAGAGTGTTAGATGGCCAGATAGGCAAGCAAGTTACCTATGCAAAGATGGAGTTAACCACAAGTTTCCACAAATTCTCCATTTATTTTATGCTCTATTTAGTGGCGCAATGTCTGTATGATTTTCAAAAATAAGTATTGATCTATGAAAATTACATCTAATTACATAGTTCTTTGGGTTTAATGAAGATATTTAGGCATTCTGACATATGAGAGATCTCAAGAAATGGAGTCCTCTTGATCCTGACTTAAAGGGACAGTAACAATGACATCAATTGTAAAATGTGATAATTGTTTTCTTTGCCTTCATTGAAATTTTCAAGAACTATTATCTCTCTACAAAAGAAACATTAATTTGTAGTTTATAAATTCCTAAAATTTAAGATTATTTTTCTGTTACATTCTAGTATGTGGTTATATACATACATATAATGTAGTCATCATTCTTAAAAACAAGAGAAGATCAACAATGGCTTAGAGAAATCTATTTAATCCTAGTCTTTTAATAGTTGCAAAATGAAAAGATTATTTGAACAAGAAAAGTAATAAATTTAGTATAATTTGACTGAAATGTAATAGCTTATTTGTTCACTTGTTACATGGCTGGATTGCATCAAGTTGTCTTTGTTCATGTTGTTGCTTCTTTTGCTTTGTTTGTTTTGTGTTACATGAGAAGAGTTCATAAGTTTATATTACCTAAGTTATTTTATCAGTGAGAAAATGTATCATTCATTTTTACTGGGTAATAACAACTTGGATGTATATAATATTCTGAGGTTATTTTCATTCCTTCAGAAAGTTTAGGAAATTTTACAAATTTCTAGACTTTTGCTTTTCTGATGAGATGTAAGTAACCATCATCTCCTGCATCCCTCTCCCACCACCATCTCCCCAACCACTACTTGTGGTCAATTATTGATTCCTTTTGATAACTTGATGTTCTTTTAAAATCTGAATATTCAAATTTTCTTTTATTTTAGAGATATTTTCTGCTATTATATCTTTGAATATTTTTAGTTATATATATTTTAGTTCTATTCTTTATGTCATGGAAGCCATTTATTTTTACAAATTATCATCTTTTTTTTCCCCGTCTCTATTTCACTCTGTCTTTTACTATTATTATCTTAAGAGTTTTTTTCTAAGTCAATAGTTGAATTTTCATCTATAGCTATTCTTCTACTTGTGGTTTCCAATTATTTTTATTGTGGAAAATAGAAAAGCAGATGTATAGTTTTCAGTCTGGTATGTTGTAAGAAAGATGTTGAAGAAAATTTGGCTTCATTGGTTGACGTGAGCTTTTGTCTGTTAGCTTTTATCTATTATTACATGTGAGGTGATGGTTAACTTAGGATTAAAAGAATTCTGTGCTGTGATTAGGGGTTTAGTAAATTCCCCATTTGGTCTCATTCTCCTGAGCAAGGGAGATACGAGATGATGTTGCTTTCTGTCTGTTTCGCCCACATCAGCAGATGAAGTGAAGAAGTAGCTAAGTTATATCAGGATGACATGACAGGCACATCACTGGCTCTTGTTGCTTATCTGGATGAATTGGCCCTTAGGCTGGATGGACAGCATTCATATCAGTAACTGCTGGACCTTCCCAGAACTGGCCATTCCTGGAGGGGGAGGCAGGAATAAGAAACTTGGCTCTAAGGTACACTGGAGAAAATATATAAAACAGACCTCAATTGGCAGTATAATTATTATTTCATCATTTGGTCGTTTGTCTTTGTTGATTTTTCATCATTCTAACATTTTGAAGACTTCCAGCAACATGCAGCTTATAACACCAGGGCATGTCCTGACTTCCAGCGATGAACCTGGTGAGGTCTGGCTGGTTCCCAACTTCTCCAGTGTTGTTCTCCACAGTTGGCTTTCTTGAGAACTTGTTAGTGTCTTGAAAACTTGTGTGTAGCTTGCAGCTTCCAGCATCAGAAGACGTCTTGACTACTAGCAACGACAACAGCAACAGCAAGGGCAACAACAGCAACATTCTTGGGAACTTGTTAACACCTGGAAAACTTATATGCAGCTGGCAGCTTACAGCATCAGAAGATGCCTTGACTTATAACAACAACAACAACAACAACAACAGAAACAACAACAAGAAAGGCAACAGCGGCAGCATTCTTGGGAACTAGCAAGCAGCGGTGTGGGAGATGCCTGCGTTTCTTTCAGTTACAGATGTGGCAAGGTTTTGATTTATGACTTTTCCAGTGTTGTTCCCCCTGGTTTTGTGAGCTTTTGGCATCTACTATAATAGTTACTATACTATAAAGTTTATTACTGCTTTTGGATACTCCTTACTGATGTTATTTGTGTATTTAGCCAAGTGATTTTTGATCATTAGTAAACATACATTGGGATCTCTTTAACTTATATGTATGTGTATTCTTTTGACATAATATTGTTATCAAAGTATATAGTTTAGTCTTAACTACCTTTACTTTCTAACAGTAGCATGTTCTATTAATTGCCTTTGTTTTTTGCTATTGCATATTGCTAAATAAATTGATTAGCTATTGCTAAATAAATTCATTAGTCCCACCTTAGCCTGCTCTCCTACCGTTTCTTTTCCCGCTCGTCATTACACATGTCAGGAACTTGGAAGTTGCCAGTCTGTCTGAACAAAAACTAAAAGGCTGAACATATTAAAAAGTCAACAACTCTTCTTATATCTGTCACAGAAGCGAGGCCACAAGGCTAACTGCTGCTCCTCAAATTTGAGAGACAGGATAGATACAGAGAATCACAACTTGCTGGAGCAGAAACCTATGAACAGAAACATCCATGGGAAGCAGCACCAGAGTGAGAAAAGCTAAAGTGCAGCTGACAGATTGCTGGATTCTCAGTGTGCAGAACTCTGAGAATTAAATATTCCAGGGAGACCCAGTCAAAGTGGGTCCGACACTTTTGTAAGTTTTACCTTTGAGAGCTATACCATACATATTTCTGAAGTTTATCTGGAGAGGCAGAAACCCAGAATACTTAACTAATAATTGAAGGGGAAGAACAAAGTCAGATGATTAACAACACCCAATTTCATGATTTTCTATAAAGCTGCAATAATCGAGATAGTGTGGTAGAGGCAAAAAGAATAGACAAATAGATCAGTTGAACAAAATAAAGAAACCAGAAATAGACCCACGTAAATAGAGTAAATTGATTTTTCACAAAGGAGCAAAACAATACAATGGAACAAAGATAGCCCTTTCAACAAATGGTGCTCGAACAACTGGACATCCATGGGAAAAAAAAAAAGAATCTAGACACAAACCTTACCTCCTTCAGAAAAATCAACTCAAAATGGATCATAGACCTAAATGTAAAATGCAAAACTATAAAACTTTTAGAAGATAACATAAGAGAAAATCTAGGTGATCTTGGGTAAGGTAAGACTTTTTGATATAACATTAAAGGTACAATCCATGGAAGAATGAATAGATAAGCTGGAGTTCATGAAAACTAAATACTACTGTCCTACAAAAGATCATGTCAAGAGAATGAGAATATAAGCTACAGGATGGGAGAAAATATTTGCAAAATGCATATTTGATAAAGTACTCATCCAAAATATGCAAATAATTCTTAAAACTCTGAAGAATAAGAAACATAGCCTGACTGTAAAATGGGCAAATGGACTGAAAAAGATATCTCACCAAAGAAGATATACAAATGACAAATATAGGAAGATGTCAACATCACATGTCATTAGGAAATTAAAAATTTAAAACAATGAGATAACACTACACACCTATTAGAATAACCAAAATCTAAAACACTGACAACACCAAATGCTGACGAGGATCTGGAGCAATAGGGACTCTCATTCATTACTGATGGGAATAAGAAATGCCAATTCGGAGGACACTTTGGCAGTTTCTTATAAAATTAAATGTACTCTTACCACATGATCCAGCTATCACAATCCTTGGTATTTACTCAAATTAACTGACCACTTTTATCTACACCAAAAACTGCACATGAATGTTTACAGCAGCTTTACTCAAAATTGTCAAAAGGTGGAAGCGACCGATATGTCCCTCAGTAGATGAATGGATAAGACAACTGTGGTACATACGTACAAGGGAATATTTTTCAGCACTAAAAAGAAATGAGCTATCAAACCCTGAAAAGACATGGACAAATGTGTACTAATTGCATATCACTCAGTGAAAGAAGCCAATCTGAAAAGTTACATGCAGTGTGAATCCAAATGTGTGACATCCTAAAAAAGATAAAACTACAGAGATGCTAAAAAGATCAGTACTTGCCCATGATTATGTGGAGGAAAGGGGTGAATAAATAGAGTGTAGAGGATTTTTAGGTCAGTAAAACTATTCAGCTTGATACTATAATTGTTGATACATGCCATTATACATTTGTGAAAACCCATAGAATAACACCCAGAGAAAACCTCAATGTAGTCAATGGGCTTTGAGTGACAATGCTATAACAATATGGTTTTATCAGTTTTAAGAAATTGACAACTGTCCCCTGCAAAATCAACAGTGGGGAATTTGTGCATGTGTGAGAACAGGGAATTTAGGGAAACTCAATACTTTGTGCTCAGTTTTGCTATGAACCTAAAACTGCTCTGAAAAATGAAGTTTATTAACTTAAAAAAGGGAAAAAAAGTAAAAAAGTCATCATTGTTTAGGCCTTGATATTTCTAGGAGCTAGTTTGTATCATAACTTGGCTGTAGTGTTCTCCTTTTGAATCCAAACCGTTTCACAGAATACCGATAGCAGACCAGGTCACTATGAGACCCCAAATCGACACAAAATCAAGACTATTCTGTAATTATGTCTGCATGGAGTCAAAGCATAAACTGTATGTAAGTAAATGCTTTACTTTCCTGCTTAATATAAATGACCATTGCTGTCTTCTAATTACATGTTTAGACTTACTTCATTATTTCTGTCTTTCTGGTAAGAATCGTTAAGAGATTGATTCATAGAATTACCTACCCTTTTTTTTTTATAGCATTTAACCCAGAGTAAAGTCTTGCTCCCTTAAAGCCTCTCCCAAAACACCTAACACAAACTCAAACCTATAGCTTCTAACAGCCTCTTACTGAGACATCCCATGGTTCCCATGGTGTGAGATATTTATCAATTAAATGCATCAGTGAGTTAAACTATGTTCAACTGAAGTTGTGTCCCTCGTGGTGGTCTTTGAATGAAGGACATTGACAATCATTCCTGTAATAGTATAGGTGTGATTTTTCTTAGCTTTACCATCTCTCCTTTCCATCCTCTCTCTATCATCATATAATTTCTGTTTCCCATTTATTCAATTCATTTTCATATTAAATTATTCTGGGCCACAAAATATTTTCTGAAAATGCTTTGCTGTTCCTGAATATATATTTTATTCCAGACCAGTGTGTTTTTTTCTGTTTCATGCTTACTATGTATCTATTACTCATTTGCCTGTAGTCTGTTTCAAATTTTCCCTTGCCATCTTTTTTCAAGTTGGTTATGCTTCATTTGGCAGCACTATCCAAACATTTAATCTGTTCTTAGCATGAGTAAATTATTGTTAACACCCATCCCACCTTCCTCTCTTAACTAGTTTAAGTAATGTGTACTGTTGTATTTGTTTTATAGTTAGAGGTAGAGTGTTGCAGTACAGTACAATTTTGATTGACTCTGTTGTCATCTAAGGAGAGTGTGTGTGTATGTGTGTGTGTGTGTAAGTGAGAATTCATTTTACCTAGTTGGATTTTATTCTGTCATTATGGAAATTATCTATGGGTTTTGGATAGATGTCTCATTTCAATAGTGAGCCTTTAATATAACAATCCCTTGCAATTTTTCCTCTTCTGCTGGGATTCTGGCCATCTGCAGTGGTTGCCACAGTGTGTTTTTCTGGAAATTAGATAATATTAAGTTAGAAATATATGGTTTTATTGATACACTCTCTTGTCCATCTGGGATGGAGGGAGAAGAACAGAGCCTGCAGACACTAACACATATTTCATTTCTTTCTTTTTTCCTTTTTTGAATTACCACATTCCCTACTTTTTATAATATGAGGGTTACATCTCTGGTTTTTCTCTGAATATTCATTTTTAATGATTTTCTTATATTTCCTCAGTAATGAAGGAAGGATTATCTGTGATTATGATGTTGGTGTGTGTGTGAGTATGTGTGTGTGTCTGTGTGTGTGCGCGTGTGCCATCTCTACGTAGAAATTCAAATGACACTTCCCTTATATTTCAACTCACCAAAAATAATACTTTTGTTTTCATGTCTTTTGAAAGTTTTTCATCTATGACAATTTCCTGATTTTAGCTGAAATAAATTTTCTCTCCTTTGAAACTCCAGGTATATTTAAGCAATTGATGAAATATGAATTCTTGAGAAAGATATTTTATGATCTTTGTAAGTTATGGAAAAACTGCAAAGATATTTAGTATACAGATTGTTTCAGAATGAGTGTTTGATAAGAAATTTAGACGTATGAACTAAATTAGCAGTGACTCAATAAATGTAACCACAGAAATGATAAAAAAAGGTATGTATTGCTTAAAAAAATTAATATCCTCTCCATTGTCTATTTTCTATTTTCATAATATGATAATGTTAATGCCCTGATCAATAGCTTCTGCCATCTTCATACTCACATACAAAAACTGTAAGCATTAATATAAACACATTCATACCAAATTTTCTTGGGAATTATTTTTATTAAAAAAGTGTCATTCATCATTTTTATACATGTTGGCTTTCTTATTCATTAATGCATCAGAGACTTTCTTCCTTCCATCCACTCGTCCATCCATCAAGTTCAAATGGTTTAATTTTAATTAAATTATTTTAAAGTATTTTACTAAACCATTGAATTGAAGGATATTTGGATTCTTTCTTTCCTTTTTCTTTCTTTCACTGTTAGAAATAATGCTCTGATATATATATTTGTTGCAGTACTTATGTATATTTTTAAAATTTCTGTTGGTTATTTTCTTAGAAGTGAAATTGTTAGAAAGGGCATGCACATTTATAATTCTAAAATCTACTGCTAGGTTAAAATCCAACGGCAGTAGAAATTCAGAAATGCATTGTTAATGTATCATCAGTGCATTGCGTTTCTTAATCTTAAACCTCATGGGTGAAAAATTGATATATCATTGTACAGTTACTTTGTATTTCCCTGGTTACTGGGCACTTCAGCTTGTTTTCAAATGTTTATTCATTTTTTTTGCAGATATTTATATTGGGTTGTTTCTATTTTCATTTTTTTTAATCAGTTAGTGTAAACTTTCTGCATATTAATGTTAACTCTATATCCCCGATGTACACTTCTCTGTTTCCCAGGCTGTTACTAATCGGTTATATTTTCAAACTTCATAGCTGTATCTACCTTGCTTCTTTAATAGTTTCTGGATTTCTTGATTGGATGTAGCCCTAATTTTTGTTCGAAACTCATTTATCCTTCTTGTATGTTTAAAATTTTAATTTAATAGTCTATAATTGTCTGTGGTATTAGGAAGGAATTCATTCACTGCTTTCTTTCAGATCTCTAGTACTAGCACTATGCACTATGTGTATGAAACAGATGCTAAAAAGAAAGAAAATGTTTGAATAAAAGTAAAAAGAAAAAAAACAAAGTGTGTGAGGCACAGTGTTAATGTTTTCCATGTATTTTCTTTTATAACCTCACTACAAAAATTGTATTACTTTCCCTTCATAGATGAAAAGTGGAGTTGGTGAGAGTGTACTGTGAGGTGAGACAACATGGATGCACTATGTCTTTGTCAATATGGTCACATGCGCAAGACAAGTCGGCCTAGATGTGTTGCCCAGGAGAATTGTTGACCTTTGTTAAATAATTCAATGCCTGCTGCTACTTCTCCTGGAATATGCTATATTGAGCTCCATATGTGAGAAACAGCTTGATTGGAAAACAACCCTAGCAATTATGCGCGTCTACCTTTTGGGACTTTTGGTGTGAATTGTTTTGAAATTATACTTTTCCCCAATAGTGAATTTCATATATGCAACATGACCTTACCTGCATTTTAAATTGCACATTACGTGCAAATGGCTGGGGGGGAAAGCATCCGATTTTATTTTTGTGATATAGGAAAAGAAAAGAGAAAAAAGATGTATTCTTTAGATAGTTTTAGTTGTTGCTGTGGTGACATTACACGAAAGGTCTGAACATAAATAGCATGACTATTTGATAGATATACTTTCGCTAAAATAATAAAAAATAAATTAGTGTTTACTATTGAGGACATTCTGAATGGCTCAATATCCTCATTCTATTTATCAGAAATAAAGTTTGAGAAAGAATACTAAAGATAACTTATTTATATAGCTAAGTATATTCCCATCTAAAAACTGAAGATATAGATAGATATATTGTATGTGTGTACAGATATAGATATAGATGATACAGATATATAAATATAGATATAGATATAGATATATCACTGATAATTTTCCAGCAAAATTTTAAATTATTGTTTGGGATTCAAACCATCTTAAGCTTTGGTAAGGTAAATACTCACATCTGATCCTATTCTCCTATTCCTGAATTGTATGAACAAATGCTAATACCGTTTTTCACAACTATGAAAAATCTTAAAGCCAGCATGATTCACTGCTTATGAGCTCTAGCTTTGACATAAAACACACCTTATGTTTGAATCATGGGTTTACTCATTTTTGAAAATTTAGGTTTATAGAGATTAAGTAAATTACCCTGCCTTTCCATCTGCAAAGTGTAATGATAACTTCTTACTTAAATAATTGAAAGGCCAACGTGAGGTTCTGTTCTCTCAGAGTTATGTGCGCTTATTGTTTATAACAACTTTAATTTCATATTCATTTATGATACATATATTTCCCTATAACTGGGAGTGCTATAAAGGTTGTGATCTTGTGTCTGTTCTTATCATTACAGTCTTATAGCCTTACATAGGCATGATGCATAGTAGGCCCTCAAAATGTACATGTTAAATCATAAAAAATACATATATAAGTGGCTTAGTGCAGTGACACAATCTATACTACTTATTAAATAGATCTCTTCATTATAAAATGCTTCATAACCCACAATATATTCAAATTTGGCCTTTGAGATTATACATGACAGTATTTACACTACAACGGCAATTTTTTTGTCTTAAAATTTCAACTGATTTAAAATGAATAATGAAAAACAAAATGTGGTTTACCAAAATACTGGTTTACTAGGTTTTAGCCTGAGTTTACAGATGGATTTCTTCCCAATCTAGTTGAATTAAAATGATAAAAAATGGGGTTGCTACGAAGATACTGAGAGGCCATTAACTATAGAGATTCCAGAAGTCTACACAATAACAAATGAGATCTGTTGAATGTCATAAGTTGTCTTCATTGATATGGCTATTTCAAATTATTGCATAGTGATAATTAATTATGTTTCCTGAAACTATAAACTCATTTTCTGTACCAAGAGCTGAAAACAGATCTGATATTTTATAGCAAAATGCCAAGTGTCATTTGCTGTTTTGTGTGTGTTCCCTGGAATAAGGTGCTTAAACAGGGTAAAGATAAAAGGGCAATGCCAAAAAGATGATTTATTTCCCAGTTGTTCATTCTTTTCTAATAAGCGAACAACAATGCTACACACTGAGAGAATTCGCTATATTTGGCACAGGAAAAGAAACCTGTACATCATCATGATTTTTTTTTTTTACGTTTTAATACCAGCTTTCTATTCATTTATGTAAAATTCAAGCAGATTTTGGTATTTTGTATGTCTGGGTCATTCTGCATCTCTCTGGAGCTTAGCATTATACTTGGTACACAGTGTGTAAATTGTAAATATTCATGCAAAGGCTAAGTGATTCCATTTTTCAATTAAATGTTGTAAAGAAATAAGTAACAGATCACTAATATGCAAATCTTGCTCAACAAACTCCTAATGTGCAACAAATATTGCACACCATCTGACGCTCTGTTTGATCAAAATTAGTACTAAATGGTGTTCCCATGACAATAAGGTGAAACTAAGATCAGCTGAAATCAATCTCTGATTTAGACATAGCACAGCTCTTATTTGGTAGAAGAAAAAATTCCAGATTCTTGTTCCTCTGTATCTGCTCAGCCTAGATAATTCTCATTGTTTCATTAAGAAATGAAAAACCACAGCAGCTGCTCAGATCACTCAGATAGTTGATGGCAGAACCTAAATTAATATCCACGTTTCTCTACTTCTAATCCAATGTCCTTTTAGTACACAGCAGAGATACTATTAATTAGAAACTTGACCCCTACCACTTTGTCAAGACAAATCATTTACTTTTAATAAATCCACATTGATCAATTAGATATAAAAAGGTATTAATAGTTTTTAAATTTTAAAACCTAATGTTAATATGTTCTCCTTCTGACAAAATTGTTTCCCTACACATATGAATTTACTGAAATCACCAAATGATTATATATCACAATACAATCACAAATTTAACCTTGATTCATGAACTATTTTCATTAAGTAATTTACATTACTTAAAATAACGGATGTGTAATCTATTAGTGTAGTAATAATATCAAATACATATATATGAAAATAAAGATTTGACTCTTTTTCATTTTAATATGTACCATTTATTACAATTATAATGCATTATTCTGTATTTTTAGTCCATTATGAATTACTGAACTTTTGGTTTTTTAGAATATACTATAAGTGGTAGATAAATTTAAAACAAGCATAGCACAAGTTATAAGAAAATGTTAAATCAGAGTTAAAATTTCAAAGTTTACTCATTTTAATTTTCTTTAAAATATTTTCGTTATATGGAATTATGACTCTTTATCTGTTTCTGGTGCTAATTTTCTCTTCCCTTTAGAATACAGAATGTCAAAATAACTAATTTATTATTTATTCTTAAAATTGAAGCTTAGATGAATATTCTTGGCATATGGTGGCTCCATCATCATATATTCATTTTGTTCAGTATGTGCACGCTTTGAACTAAAAGCTGGCCAAATTATAATGAAGTATTTGGAGAATAGTAAATTGAAAATACAACCAGAGGCACTTTTTCTGTTCCAGTTGTCTCACTGGTACCATTATTTTGTCCAATAATAGTTTGGAAAACCATGAGATACAGCTGATATATTTTTACTTTTAGGTCTGCGGCACCTAGTGATCGCAGTGATAAGGATCTGCCCACGATATTGACAGTTCTATTTTTAAGAAACAGAACCACCTCAGGCAGGAGTACAGTCCCACAGCCATCTTAGCCCTCCTTGTATTTCCATCTTTCTGCATAATTTCATAATATCACAGTAATCCTTTCCTGTTCTTAACTGCAGACAAGAGCTAAAGATAGCAAGAGCTATCAGAGATTATCAATGTATTTGTAAATACATGAAAAAAAAAGGCTAATTTATTTCTTGACAAAGTATATTTAACTGTTTTGATTTATTTTCAAGAATTTGAAAAGCATTTGTGCTTTTCAGGTTTTAAAAGAATAATAGCTTGCTGAAGTTGTTGGCTATGTTATTTATTTTGTAACCTGTGGAAATTTCTTCCATAAATAATACTAAAAGGCAGTCTGAAGGGTATATATTAGCTATTAATCTAACGAATGTGATGATAAAGCTCACAAACATTATAAATGGATGCAATACACAGCCAACAAGTATAATGCTGAGGATTGGGCTGTTATTTCCATTCTGTTCCTTCTTTAGTTAGTTGTGGTGACTTTGCCTCAATTCTGAAATTTTGCTCCAAGGAAATTCAGGTTGTAATTGGTCATTCCAATTACTAGCTGGATATGGAGTCAGTTTTCATACTGTAAATACTGTCATGTGTAATCTCAAAGGCCAAATTTTAATATACTCTGGGCTATGAGCATGCTATAATTTACTTTTTTCTAAAAAAAAATTTATTGGGGAATACTGGGAAACAGTGTGTTTCTCCAGGGCCCATCAACTCCAAGTCGTTGTCCTTCAATGTAGTTGTGGAGGGTGCAGCTGAGCTTCAAGTCCAGTCGCTGTTTTCAATCTTTCCTTGCAGTGGTCGCAGCCCACCATCCCATGCAGGAATTGAACCAGCAACCTTGTGGTTGAGAGTTCATGCTCTAACCAACTGAGCCATCCGGCCACCCCACCAGAAGCTTAGCGGCAGCTCGTTGTCTTCAGTCTAGTTGTGGAGGGCACAACTCACTGGCTCACGTGGGAATCGAACTGGCAACCCTGTTGTTCAGAGCTCATGCTCTAACCAACCGAGCCATCAGGCTGCCCCATGATTTACATTTTTTATTGTGTCTTTCTTATCCCAAACGTGTATTGTATACATTCTTGACTCTCATGCTAACCCTGATCATTAACTCTAAGACACACATGCATTTTATTTAGAGCTGGATTATCATAACATATGGCCTGGTCTTCCTAATTACATTCAATATTATTACTATTGCTTTCACAGTTGTACTGCTACTTTTGCTACAACATATTTGGGTAAAATATTACATACTGTAACATGTCCTTCATTGTACCTCTGGTGTTATGTTTTCCATTCACTGATAGTTTTTTGTGTTTTTGTTTGTTTATTTTTTATTTTGTTTTGTTTTTGTCATTTGAAGAGAGGTCAAATATGTTCCAGAAATAATTAAATGACTTGGACTTCTTAGCTACATGGCTACATAATCTAAACCTATTCAGGGCTTGAAGGGTGCATGTGTTTTGGGAGTTGGTGCTACGCTGAGAGTTCTTGGTCCATTGCCACGCTGACCAGGCTGTCATTAGAGTGGCGCTTTGCATGCATTGTTATCACCTATGGGTTCTCATCTTTAGGGGAGCCCTCCAGTCTATTCTCAGTAAAGAGAGGAGGTTCTTCTTACTCTTCTTAGAGAACCCTCCTAGTTTTTATTTATTTATTTTTAATAAAAAGAAAATATGTTGGTTGTGTGTGTCTGCGCACAGGCATGCATACCAGTTGTTAGAATGCCTTTCTAAAGGCATTCTAAAATGTAACTAAAACTACATTTTCTCTTTTTTCCTCCTTGTTTTCAGTCAAATCCTTTCAATCAAATCCACAGTTTTGCAAATACATGCTATCCGCTGAGACAAACTAAAAAACACTCTTAACTCTTCTGAACACTGAGTGATTATTTAGATACCTGTCATCCCTGCCACTGCACAATACACTACACACACACACACACACACACTTACACACACATTCAGTTTCTTGTATAGCTACCTTTTTCAGTTAGGAAAAAAACTTCTAATTGAATGTTTTAAAGTCTGAATAAGTCTCTCTCTCTCTCTCTCTCTCTCTCTCTCTCTCTCTCTCTCTCTGTCCGTGTGTGTGTGTGTGTGTGTGTGTGTGACTTGATCTGTTACTCTGTCCCAAAAAGACTTAACATACTTACTATAATGAATTCATCCATGGTAACAAACATTAATTGGGTGGCCATCCCACAATAAAACTTCATCTTAGAAAAAACTTTCTAGAAAAAGGTGTCTTATTTAGAACAGCAATGATAATCATAATCATTATAACCAACATTTCTCAAGCTCTTGTGATATAAGCCACTATGCTAAGCCCTTTAACATTATTTTCTTTAATCCTCATAAAAGCTCTATGAGTTCGATATGATTTCCATCTCTCTCTCTCTCTCTCTCTCTCTCCATGAATTCTCTGTTGTTTACATATGAAGTGGTAGAGAGATTATTAAGAACGATTTGTTGGATAGCAAAGCTTATATCTGAATCACTACACTACATTGGGCAACACTCACTATATGATATTATACCTTCAGCATCCCATAAGGGCCCATTTCAATTTCATGGGGTCAACTCTGATTCATAGTAATTCTGTGGAGTTCTCATGTGGGTTTCTAGTCTGTTTTTTAAACTGCAATCATTTTTATAACGTCAGCTGATTACGCCCGAGTTTCACTTGGTGTTGGGCATATATATTTAAGGTGTGCAGACAGCACAGAAACAATGGCATCATCGAGTATTAGCATGCTTCATGCAGGGACAGCAATGCACACCAGTCATCGAAGGTGGGGGCTGGGTTGCCAATGGAAATTCTAAAATATCCTTGCATCTCAAAAGGAGAAAATAACCATCCTATAAAGGCAATCTGGCCTGCTCCATGATCTTCAACCAGCATTCATGCATTCTATGTCCTCGAGTGCTTATCTTTAAACACTCTCCAGCCTGCAGAACCACCTAACCCACCAAATACAGAAACCAGATTAAGTTAAATTGCCACAAAGATTGTATGGAAGGCTTGACCTCCTGGTTCTGGAGTCATTGATAAAGGATTTCTGCTTTGCCAAACTGCTGCTTGCAGACTTAAAGAGTAAATTAACAAATCTGACTGCCTGTCCTATCCTGAGACGTTATATAAGCATAGCCATGTGAGAGCTGTGTGTTTCAGTAGGTGTTGAAGTTCCTCCTCCATTTCTCTATTCCATCCCTAATAAGGTATTCAGAATAAATCGTCTCTACTGCAAAGCACTTTAATATCTGAGATCTTTGGAAACTGAGTGCTATATGCCAACACATAGGACATGCCCTCTCAACTCTTGTTTCTGAAACACTCTGGACTCTCCCTGCTCTTCCAGAGATCAGCCGGTTGGCAGTGGCAGACAGTTTTGGATTCACTGCACTGAGACTTGGAAAAACACAGGTTTCAGGTCATCATTGCTATGGCATTATCTGAACCACAGACCACTAGGTTAGTCACTGCTTTATCATACTTTGCTATTTTTTCAGGGCATCCATCAGCCTGTCAAATCTTGTTTTCCTTGTTTTGACAATCACTGAGCCACGGCCAGAAGATAAATATGTACCGGATTGTGTTTTTTAGGAGGAAAAAAAAATCAGCCCTAATAGTCTAGCTGTTTCTCACCCTTGAAGTCTAGCTGTGCCTCATATCGAATGATTTGTCGAAGCAGCCATTTTTCCGGTTTAGGCAAGTAGTTTCTGTTGTACCACAGCTCACAAAGGTTTCTGGGTACAGTACACTGTTTTTAAATGTGTCGCTATAACCTGGCACCAAATGAAAAGCTAAGCTCAACTTCTGTGACCTTGGAACAAGCCTGTATTGCAAATAGGCACAGAACTTCAAGCCAAGATTTGGCTTGATGACCTGCTGACACTCCTCAGCTGCAGAATGTCTATCACACTTCTCTCATTGCTGGGCCTGAGTAAATACTGCCAAATAAAGGAGGCCAGTCATTTGATTCTTTGGCCATTTATCTCTAACTCTTCTGTGTATTTGTAAGATTATTACCCTGGTAGTGTTCACTGTTTCCTTGTCCAATATTTCAGTCTGAAAGAATTCAAAGAATATTTCAAGTTAACCAATAAAGTGACCAGGTATACTTTACAGCAGCAAAAAGAAAAAAAAAATGACTATAAGACTTCTAATTTTGACATGAACTAAAAATAATGAATGCCAAAAGTTTGGACGCAAGATTGAAAAATCAAATTGTATGTTTTTAACTGGTCCATTTCACATTCCAGAGTTATGCTCCAAATGCATTTTTGCAATTTAGATGTAACTATTTTTTGATCTAACTTTTTTGCCTAAAGAAGAGGGACATTAGGCATGAGATCAATAGCAGCATTGTAAATTCCTCTAGTATCTTAAGTAATACAATATACTCTCATCTATGTAGGATGTTATTCACCCAATATGTGGCCATGTCTGTGAGAGAGGAGACCCTTAGGGTTTCACATGCACAAGATTGTCTTTTGTCACAACTCTCCTAATTGTTTAAAGAAAAATTTAGAAAGTCAAAAGTACAAATTGAAACAAAACAAAAGTGGGAGATAGGCTTTTTACCCTCTCTGAACTTACAGTTTATTAAAACAAGACGAGATGTGCAATACTCATAGTGAGCATTAGCTTATTCAAGGTGTATGCATGGGGATATGTGTGTTCACACACACCTGCATGTGTTTGGGTGTGCAAAATTTCACGCATTCTGTTGTTTACAGACCAAAATCTTCCAAGGACTGTCACCTGATGCTTAAGCATAGAGTAGTGCTGTACTAGTCACTATTTCACCACTTGCCAAGGATCCGAAGATCTGATTTCCCTTCTTTATCCTGATACTTAATAATTTTGTGACCCTGGCCATACCACTACATATCTTTTAGGCATGTTAATTTCATCATTTTCATTGACATGGATAAGTATTCACCCTTTTCCATCTTTCTCCTTTACCAATCAGATTGCAGAAATAATATATTCTTTCTTAGTGTTTCATTTGATATTATTACATGTGCTTATATTCTTATTACTTTGTTAGACAGCTTTAAGAAACATTGCTTGCCTTCCAGTATAAGTGAGACTATCAGGAAACTTCCCTTGGCACATTCTTTCTCCCTTACATTTTAATTTGTTTCTAGTTGCATTGCATCTACATTTTCATTGCACAGTATATATGCATTCTGACCTGTCACACTACACTGGACTCAGTTTATGTACCACTAGTACCAAGTTCTCTAGATCTGTGAACTTGTTTGCTTTCTGACTACGTATCCCTAGCAAGAGCTCAGTCTTCTGACAGGTGTGAAGTTAGGTTTTTGTTACTGCCACAGGCTCTAAGATAAAAGTTCTTCTTTGATAGTTGCTCTTAGGTCTTTCCTATCACATACAAAAACCAAACCAAACAAAACAAAACAACGGTATGTAGTCTGACACTTGCTTCACTGGCTTCCCACCTTTAGCTCTGGGGCTTTCCTTATGCAGGTGATACATGAGAAACTGCAGGGTGCACTTGCCATCCATGAAGGCCAGGTTCATTAGCCCGCAGGCAACAGTGGGCAGATAGGGAGTTCACTGAATTGTGCAGGACCTAGGATGCCATCATTGCTGTATTGGGTATTAGCTTCAGCAGTATCTGTTGGGGAGCCTGGTGGTGCAATTCAGAAGCATGGAAAAGTTGAGGTCCTATGGAGAAAACTTTGACTGATAGATTAGATTATTTTTTCTCCTTCCTTATCCTCAGGGCAGGTTGTTCAAGGATCCAATAAAGATTCTAGAAAAGCATCCTTCAGGGACAGCTGTAAGGAGTGCTTGTCATGATGCTTTAGCCTGTTCAGTGAAATGCTCTGCTACTTCGGTTCTCTCTTCTTCTTTGCCCCATTCCTTTTTCTCTAACTTCTTCTTTCCTGAAATTGCATACAAATGCTGTTTGCACATTTCTCCTCCTTTAGAATCAGTTTTATTTTATTTTGACGACTCAGGCTATGACACACACTAATTCCCATATTTTAAGTCTTACTTCCATTTTTTTCATGTCTTGCAGTTCATTTTAAATCTTTTTGTCTTAGCAATTTGACCCTGAATTCTTAATGTTCTGCTTTGTGATTTTCTTTAATAGAGGTGATTGCATACTTAGAATTTGTTTGTTTTTTTCATGGCAAAATGTTGATTATAATTTTATTCTACTCTATGGAAACATATCTTTGTGAAGTAATCTAATCTTAGTTCTCTCTCTTTTTTATTTATTTATTTATTTATTTATTTATTTATTTATTTATTTGCATGTTTCCTTATTGCATTTAAAAAAAATCTCTTCGTCAGCTTGTTTTTATTTCTACTATGCAAAATAGTTGGATTTTTTTGGTGTGGCTGTTTGCAGAAGTTTCTGTCGTGGGGCAGAGAAGGGCCACATTCACCTTCTAGGGTGTTCAGCAGGGAAACTCCTTCTTTGTGGTCACAGAAACTCACTTCTTGTAAAAAATGATTCTCTGTATAACATTGCCTCCCCTGATGTCTGAGATCAAATTTAGGAAGACTTCTGCCAAAAGCCATTGAACCCTCCATTTCATGTTCTTGTGTTAAACAAGAGATGTAGCCTTTGCACCTCCGAGTGGGCCCCTTCCTTCCTGCAAGTTTACTTCTGCAGACAATTGTTTTCTAAAGTTGGGTCCCGTTAAGCCCCTTGCACTCCTTCTGCTTCTTCACTGATTTTCTTCTGCCCATTTTCAGCTTCTTTTTTTGGCCTTTGCATATAGTTTGGAATGTGTGGATCTGAAAATACATAGGTATCTATCATCTGCTTTATGGATCAGCTACTTCATAGTAGGTGTTTTGCAGTCTTACATAAAATGACCAGGCATAGAATGGCAAATTTTGTTCAAGGATGCTAATACATATTTTAGTAATCATATTGTTTAAAAGAAAATAAATATTCAAATGACTGGGTAATAGATTAACCACAGTAATATATTGTTAAAATTCATGTTTTCCATATAGGGTGCATAGATATTCATCTCTAGTCATGTAATATTTATATGAAGGTAAATGAAATAGTAATTATAAATTCACAGAGGACTGCTATAGAAATTAATTTTAAAAATTCCATGGGTTATCTCACTCAATATATTATACTCTAGAACCGTTTTGATATTATCTCAAAATTTCTGTTTGAACAATTTCTGTGAAGTGGAATTTAATACCTTAGAAGGCTCTACATTCCATATTTGTATAGCTGTCATTTTTCAAAATTAATTAATTAATTCAAGCTTTTGCAGCTCTGTGCTAAATACTGTGGTAGGTATAATAATGAATGAGAAGGTATGCTTTTTTTTTATATTTTCAAAGAAACAGACTAAAATTCAGTATATTTCTAGGAGAGTTACATGAGAATCCAATAACATATCATTTCCCCAAAATTTATGAGTATATAAATAATACATATGTTTATTCATAAAATATTTACATATATAGTATCTCCATGTATATGAAGTATTAGTAGAGCTTAAGCTCTTTCTATTGTTTTAGATGCAATAAGTATAAATTGAAATTATCTTTGTGTGTATTTCTGTATTTTTATAAATACGATAACATATACACACAGACATGCATAGTACAATGCCTTGTATATACTCAACGATTGTGGAAGAATTAAGGTGTTTCTACAAATGACCAAGTTTATGAGTGTTCATGACTGCTTCTCAGAGTTTAACACAGTACTTACATAAAGTCAATATTAAACAAATATTTGTTGCTTGACTAAACTGAATGAAAAAGTATCAAGACAAAACAGTGATGCTCTATATTATGTCTGTCTTGAGAATTAGCAATCTTTGTGGTAGAATAACTCTGTATGGATTAGTAGCTTTATGAAGATTAAAATTTTCTGGTGAAGAAAGCTATTCAGGTAGAGGAGATGTATCAGGGATTTCATGACACTGATGCATATCTACACCTTAAAATAATGAAGCTGAAATTTTGTTGTTTATTCACATAAATGAAGAGAGTTAACTTGTTTTTTTCACATAACTGAAGAGAATTGATAAGAGACTTTGTTTTCTATATGCTACAATTTTGTAGGGAAAAAAGTACAATATAGTTGTTCTGTGCATTTCCCCCTTTACTCTAAGGTTTTTGATGAGAGCATTATATTACTGAGGTTAGCAGCTTCAACTGGACATTTTGTATCCAGGAAATAAAACAAATATCTTTACATTAAAAAAAATTAGTTGTTCTTGAGGATTTCTTTGTTCATTAATAATCATATTAATGTTCTTTCCACAGAAAATATCAAGCAGATTAAAATTGGGCCTTTATGCACTCAACAATCTAACATGTACTCTTATATGGGCTTTAGGCTTCTAATTATGAAGGATCCTCCCTTTCCTTTGTTTTGAATTTCTTATATTGGATTATTTTAATCAGGGATATTCAATAATACAAAAAAAAATTGTTGATACCTCTTTAACTACTGGTGTGTGTGTGTGTGTGTGTGTGTGTGTCTATTGGTGAAAGACATTAGAATTTCAAACATATAATTATATCAAAAGGATAATGGGAAGTTCTTTACCAATGGCAATAGACATTGTGAAGTAAGATAATTCTGTTGTATTTTGGGAGAGAATATGTCTTTATCAATCTCTTTTCCTTTAAGATTAAAAAAAAGAGAATATGTCTTTATCAATCTCTTTTCCTTATCATTCAGTGATAAGTAAGGTCCCCTACCATATTCTGTATTATTTGTTCCTTCAGATGTTATAAATGGCTTGCATCAAAGCCACTGAGATTCTTATTAAAAATGCCTTTTTTGGCCTCTCCAAAATGAACAAGTGCCAACTCAAAGTGAACCAAATGTTGGAATCATCAGACATAAACCTTAAAGCAACTTTAACCATATTCTGTGACATAAGAGTAAAAACTCTTAAAATGAATGGAAGATATATTTCAGCAGAGAAATAAAAACTGCTAAAGAGAACCCAATGGAAACACAATATCTGAAATAAAAATTTCACTGAATGGGCTCAAAAAAGAAGGGCAATAACAGAGAAAAGAGTCAGTGAACTTCATGACAAGTCAATAGAAATCACCCAAGCTAAAGAACAGATGGGGGAAAAATATAGAAAACAAGAGAACAGAGTCTCAGTGCCCAGTAAGATAATATCCAAATATATAATACTTTATCATTGTAGTTTCAGAATGAGAAGAGAAAGATATTTGTGCAGAAAATATTTTTTAAAGTAATTGCTAATAATTTCCCAAAAGACAAATCTACAGATTCAGGAAAATTTGTGGATATCAAACAGAATAAAATCAAAGAAAACTGTTCTCAGTCATAGCATATACACACTATAAATCAAAGATGAAGAAAAAGAAAAAAAAAACCTTGCACCCCCCCACCAAAAAAAAGGACACATTACATATATGAGACAACAATTGAAATGACTGAAAGTTTATCATAAAAATGTACATATAATGAATCCATATGTTTTAAGTCCTGAAAGAAGTGTCAATGTAGAATTCCATATACACCAAAAATAATCTTGAGGAATAACGAGATAAAGACTTTTGTACATGGATGAAAAATAAGAGAATTCAATGACAGTACATCCATTCTACAAGAAATGCCAAAGGACTTTCTTCAGGCTGAAGGAACATGTCCTTTATATCAGAGGAATCCCACACTGCCTCACTGACCAGCTAACCGGCTGTTCTCCTGGTTACACTGCAGATTTAGGGAGAGGATAACCACTTCCTCTATATTATATATTTTCTGAGAAAGTTCCGTCTTGTTTCTGTGTTGAGTTCTCTATGTAAACTATTCCTTACAAGGTATGAACATTTACAGAGGCTTTTTCCCTGGCATCTTTTAAATCTTTTATAAAGATTATTTATGATTTTTTTATCATTACCATAATGGATAAAACAAATATATCCATTTCTATTCAACATTGTTTCTTTTTTTTTACCAAGTCCACTGAGATATTAAAAATCTTTTCACCAAAGTTTCCAAGGATACAGAATAGAGTCAAATCTAATCGTGTATTCTTATTGAACAGATTCAAATTTATAGTTTGCTTTCCTGTAGTATCTCTCTAAGATCAGTCCACTCTCCTGTGAAGAAGGTAATTTACAGATGAGAAAAGCAGAGTTCAAAGGGAGCATAAGTGGCCTGCTCACTTTCAAATAGCTTTAACATGTCACAGGAGGGTATACAAAGTTCTGCTGATTCTCTATTCTGGGTAGACATCCTGAGGTGACAGATTCAAATAACTGAATGTAGGCCAGAGTTATGTGACTACAATAAGGTGGGAGGAAAACAGGAGATGAGATTAGCGAGATGCTATTTCAGAACAAGCAGGGGCTATCAGGTAATGCTAACTGATTTGTTTTCCCTAAGAACAAATGAAAAGAATTAAAGGGTGTTAAGAACTGGACATTTGAAACCTGTATAATTTTATTAACCAATGCCACCCCAATAAATTTAACAAAATTAAAAAAAAATAAAAGGTGTTAAGAGAATGGAGTGATTTAATTGACAATTTAAGAAAGATTATTCTATATGCTTTGTGGAGAATAGATGAGAAGAGAAGTCTAATATCAGGGAAACAAAACAATATAGTTTATTGGCAGCTTAAGGGAAAGACTGTTTTTTTGAACCTGAGTACTGTCAGTGGAGAAGAGAAATGATGGATGATTTGAGATAGAGCCAAAGGCCTTTCAATAGGCAAAATCTGTATGAGGGTTTGGTGAGGAAGAAGCAGTACATAAGCCCTGTGTTTCTGACTGGCTCAAAAGCTTAAAAGCTGAGGGGAGGAGCAGGTTTGGAGAGCTGAGTTTATAGGTCTGAACCACTGGACACATTGTGAGGAGTCTCACATTCAAGACGGAGTAGGGTGCTGGGATAGAGGTATAAAGTTGGGTATCCTTAGCATACAGAAAATATATTATTAAACAAAAAACTTTTATGGCTGAAAGAAAGGATTTGTTGAGCCAAATGATAGTCAGAAAAAGACCAGGTCCTGGAGCCTAAATTCTAAACCACTAACAGCATCACTAGGTAGAAAAGACAAATATGTCTGCTGTCCTGGAGTTGACAGACATTTTTTATACATCAAGTGAGGGGAAGAAAGATGTAAGTTGTTTTGTAAGAGTTTTCACTGGCTATAGACAAAGGAGGCTTGTTCTAGGGTAGGTGCATAGTCCATACAGGAGAGGGATTTGCTCCTTTGGATTGGTGATAAGCAGCAGTCTGGGACGTTCTTATGTAAGCAAGAAGTGGAAGCTGCTGGGGTCCCTGGAACCTGGCTATTCTCTAGAGATAATCAGGGAAATAGCCATTCAAGAAGTTAATTCGAAGTTGCAACGTACACTCAGGAATATGAGCAGTGTTTGTTGGTTTTTCCCTGCCATTGTTAACTTGTCTCTCCCATCTATCCTCCACGCCTGCTGTAATTTAATTTAGGAGATCTGAGAGTTATTTTTCTTGTCAATGCAAACATATGCATTAAATGTTTCACCCAGTCCTACAGAGAATGAGGAGCTAAACTAAAACAGAGGGGCAGCAAATTTAGAGTTGGATTGCACTAGAAGGGCCACTAGAAAGTGAAGCTCAAAATGAGGAGTCTTGATTAATGGGCATCAAGAAAAGAGAGACTGGAAAAGAAGGAAGATCCATGTGTCAGATACTGACTTGCTGCCTAGTCAATGGGAAAGGTTAGTAGTCAGCCTCCAGCTGTTATTTCTGTCATGCTGTGCCCCAACTTTTGATCTGAGGTCCCTATTTAGTAAGTTGCAAGAAGGTGGTTCAAGGGCCTGCACTTTGGGCCAACAGGGAACACCTGTAATGTGCAGTCTTTGCTCTATAGTATCTGGCTGGGCTGGCAGATAGGACCTCAGATCTATATCCCAGGGGGACAGCTCCCCTCACCTGATCCTGCTTCCTCCCTTTGGCTTCCCAATAAATCTTTTCAACTTGTAACTCTGACTCAACATCTGCTTCTCACAGCACTTGTTTGAAGTGAGTAATACTTAGTAGATGCCAAGAATGATATTCCATCAGATTTTCTGAATTCACAGTCTTCCCATTTCTCACTTGGAATACACCTTTGAATAATAATCTATTTTAATAGACTCTCATTGACACTCTACTAACACAAAGTGTGAAATCATCACTGAAGTACAAAAGTAGGTGTTAAAAATTGTTACTTGGAAATAAACAAGTGTACGATTTCTAATAACTTCTCATGCTCTGTATTTTTCCTCACTATGCAGGTAAAATAATACTTAGTATACCTTGAAAGGTATTTTATTACAAAATATATATTTTTTGTATTTCCTCTTGAGGAAGGTTAGAAAATTCATATTTTAAAATTTTTTTTTAACTATGTTGAATTTCCTTAGATATCAGAAAAAATATGAAAAGAACTTATAGTAGATTTTATTTTTAAATGAAATAGTAAGCTAAATATCAAGCTGGAAACTATTTATAAACCAAATTGTCATTAATTTAAAATTAAGGCTGAGTCTAAAAAAAATGGAACAAGTAATAACTAGCTATAGAAGTGTCTTTTCTAGTAATTAATGAAATACATTATAAATATAGAAATTTAATTTAATGTTTATATACCAATTTACAAATATTATATAATTTATAATTTTCTAAATCATGTCATAATTTTTAAATTGCTTTAATAATAAATGAAGTTATCACTCAAATATTATTAAACTATGACTTAATGAATACATGTATATTTATTTGATTCAGGATAGCAGACAAATGGCAAAACATTACAATTGCACAAATATTTATTAAGTTTTCCACATATATTGGCTTATACTATTTGTATTGAGGTCCCTGGCATTCAGATGTTGATTACAATTTGAAGAGGGACTATCGGAAAAAAATCATAGATTAATTTTATAATAATTACACAGAATGTTGCCTTTAAATTTTGATATAGCAAAATGTTTTATATGATAAAACTATATACCATAAATAGGTATTTCTACATTATACATGTTTCAAAATGAGTTCATCCATTTATTATTTTTGTCTTTAAATAATAAATAGCAAAGTATGCATGATGCATTTTGAAGATTATCTTTGACACTTGAAGGAATGTTATTGCTCTATAATGCAACACATGTTTACCTCATGGAAGGACTTTAATTATTTTAACTCAGAAAAGTCCCTAAACATAGTTTTGTCTCACTGTGCTTAATTTATTAAAATTAAATGTTTTCTTACATCAAAAAGTTGAAAACATTTTCTCTTTATTTCAACCTCATATATCATTTCATTGGTATTTAGTATATCTATTTATGTTGAGTTTGCTGTAATTGCTATTACAACAAGGGAATATCTTAATTATCTTTGTATTCCCAGATTCTAAGCATATTTTCTTGGCTTAGTCGGCACAGTAGGAATTTGGAGAATGATTAATTGAAGATCATTTAGCCTTTTGCTGTTAAAACCTGATATCTTCCTGGTATTTGCCTCAAAAATTAGTCTTTCTTGGTCTGTGTCATAGCACGGATACCCCGAAAGTTAAAGATAATGACTTGTAGTATTAGTTCAACTGTATTTTGTTTGTTCCTCCATAAAATCATGATATTATCCCCACCTCCATCCTCCCTTTGAATCTGGGACAGTCTTGTGATTTGCTTTGAGCAATGTAAGGTGGCAGAAGTGGCACTGTGAGTACTACAGCCCATGCCTAAAGAGGCTAGCAGGTTCCATTTTAACCCTCTCAGAAACCACCCTGAAGCCATCATGTTAGCAAGCCAGGCTAGCTTACTGGGGCATGAGAACACACATAGAAGAAAACTGAGACTCCCTGGCAGACAGATTGTACAAACTGGCAGATGTGTGAATGAAGCCATCTCCAACTTTCTAGCCAAGCTAAGATTCCTGCTGACCAGGGCTGCATAGCTGAGCCCAGGTGAAAGCAACGGAGGATTCACCCAGCTAAGCTACAGAATGATGAGAAATGATACATTGTTACTTTAAGCGACTAATTTGAAGGGTGGTTTTCATACAGTAGGTAGGTAGATAGAGATAAGCAGAAGGAGAAATTTAGCCCAGATTAGAAAGCCCCTTGCTTCAGCTCCTACCTGGGTCAGGAAACCTGACAGCTGCCCAGCAGGACTCCAGGCTTACACATATCTCTAAATTGAAATGGTAGGCTGGTGGTTAGAGCTCCGTGCTCCTAACTCCAAAGGCTGCCAGTTCGATTCCCACATGGGCCAGTGGGCTCTCAACCACAAGGTTGCCAGTTCAATTCCTTGACTCCCGCAAGGGATGGTGGGCTCTGCCCCCTGCAACTAGCAACGGCAACTGGACCTGGAGCTGAGCTGCGCCCTCCACAACTAAGACTGAAAGGACAACAACTTGAAGCTGAACAGCACCCTCCACAACTGAGATTGAAAGGACAACAAATTGAAAAAAAAAAAAAAAAAACAACAAAAAACCCCCAGTATGTATTAGAAGTTAGAGAAGGGGGGAAGCATCTTGTTTTGACATCCCACCAGGATTCCAGGTTTTTATACCACCCTAAGGGGTGTGTTTACTCATCCCTCCACCTCAAGAGGATAGGTTTACATATGCCCCTAAATCAAAGAAATGCATTATTAAGAGAAGAAGACATCCTGTTTATCAATCATTCTTTGTCACCAATACCTCAGGAACACAAGGGGATTGCAGGTTTTCCTACACCCGGAAGGGATATATTTACATATTCCCCAAAATCAAGGAGATGTATTTACACATGCTCTGAAATTAAAGGGATACGTTTACACATGCCCCTAAACCAAAGAAATGCATGCTAAATGCCAGAGGACTGGACACTTCAGGGGGAAAAGGAGAGATAAGAGAAGGGCGAGGGGAAGGCAATTCTACCCATAGAAATAAAAGCCTTCACACAGTGTAAGGCGGCGCTGCTTCTCTCCCTTGGATCAGTCCGCTCCACTTCTTAGAGTGTACTTTCTTGTACTAATAAACTTCTGCTGTTCATGCTGCACGAATTTCTCTCTCTTGATTGAAGTCTTTCCTTCAAGAAGACAAGAGCCGAGGCTATCAATGTCATTTTCCCGATAACAGTTTGTCATGCAACCATAGATAATAATGTTAACAGAGGAAGAGAAACATGGTAACATAAGAAGGAAACAACTTACTACTTTAGAGATATGTGAAAAGATGAGCTCACAAGATAGTAAAAGCACTTTTTTTTTTCTCTAAGGAAATATAAAAAGAAGACGCCAGATGAAGCTCTATATTGTTTGAGGTGGATAGTGTTAGCTGAGAGAGTCCACATGAAATCTTTTTGTATTATTTAGATTGTTATAATTGTTATATTGCCATAAATACATATGTATGCAATTATATATGTGTATATATATGTGTATATATAATTGCATAATTTATGCATATATATGTATAGTGTGCAGGTACCCTAGAATAATGATAATCACATATAACCTAAAACTCACATTTGCCAAAAATTACAGTGTATCTTTATTTAGCCTTCTGAATGCTGAAGCAAAAGCCAAACAATTGCTTTTATCATATTTTAAGGCTGAAGCCAATTTCACCGTTAAATTTTAAAATAAATTTCTAATTGTTGGTCCTAGCCAGAATATTATGAATGACACTAATAGAAGGCTTGCCCAAATGTTTCAAAAATTTGTAAGTTGTTTAGGCAGATGATAATAGAAGAAAATAGAAAGTACCAAAAGAGAACGTGTGCTAGAATAGATAGTATTAGCAATTGTTACTTTATATTATGGGCTTTCTATCTTACAGACACAATGCAAGTCACATTTATATACATTGTTCCCAATTGTCCAAAACCACTCTGAAATACACTATTAATTATATATAATATGTGAAAAAATTGAAGGTTAGAGAGGTTTCATACTTGTTAAATGGTCAAAATTTCACTGAGTGAAAAAAACACACACTCACATACAACATTGATTGTAAACTCATGTCAATTCAGACATCAAAGAACCTAAAAAAGTTTGAGGACAAGAAGAATGAGTCATAGAAAACATTATGTAACCCCCACATCTTCTACTGCACTGAATTCAGTTGAAAATGAGAGTCTATTTAGTAGTATCTTTTGGGCCAGGCTACCTTCAAAGCCTCCAGTGGGGTGGATCCTTCCTGCCTCTCCCAGCTTCTGGTAGCTCCAGGCATTCTTGGTTTGTAACTGCATTAACTGTAGTCTTTGCCTGTCTTCACCTGGCTGTCTGTCTTCCCTCTGCCTGTCTGTGTTCCTTTGGGCCCAGCCTAATGACCTTATTTTAACCTGATTATATCTGCAAAGACCCTATTTCCAAATAAGTTCATATTCACAGGTACCTAGGTTAGGGGATGGGGCATGTTAGAATTTCAACCTATCTTTTTGGGGCACATAACCACTAATATACAAGTCGCATACAATTTCAAAAACACAGACTTCTACCATCCTCTCACGCAGTCATATACTTCAACTTTGAAGAAAAATAGCACCAGGTGGGCCATATGTGATATGCAATGTTTCCAGAAAACATATGAATGACTTTTAAAACATGGCACATCATTAAAATCACCTGGAGACCTCTTAAGTATATATGTCTATTTTCCAGAAGCGCCGCACACACACAGGCTTATTGATTGATTGGTTGATTGCTGAAGCCATCACAAGCTTTCTGAATCAGAATTTCCAGATAGCTACATTACAAAGAATTTCCCGGATAATTTTGTTCCTCAAAGCAAGTTTGAAAAACATTGCCTTAATAGGACTTCACTTATCTAAAGAAGGAGATGGGTGTATTAAACTTAGGACAAAAGCATATCTTCTTCTTTGTGATGTGTTTTTGAAGTAACCCTGCTGAATAAAACAAGGCAGAGACATTGGATCATTGACTTCAGGCACAGCTGGGGGAGGAATAAAGACTGTCAAATGCAAACATCCTGCATCCTTTGATTTTCCAGCTCTAGTTTTTCACAAATTCCACTGACTAGAACTTACATATTACTTTATAAAATAGCAATAATATTTAAAGGAATAGAAGAAAATCAGTCTACATTTATCCCTCTTAAAACAGTGTAGAATAAATTTCATTATGAAGATTTTTTTGTATGTCATTTCAAAACCCCTCTGTTTAGAAGAGAAAATATATCATCCTTACTTTAAAATGGAAGAAGCCTGAACAGACACTTCTCCTAAGAAGACATACAGATGGCCAACTGATACATGAAAAAATGCTCAACTTCACTATCTATTAGGGAAATGCAAATTGAAACCCCAATGAGATACCACCTCATGTGTGTTAGAATGGCTATTATCAACAAGACAGTAATAATTGTTGGAGAGGTTGTGGAGAAAAAGGATCCCTGTTACACTACTAGTGGGAATGTAAATTGGTACATCTGTTATGGAAACAGTATGGAGGTTGCACAAAAAAACTAAATAGAATTACCATATGACCCAGCAATCCGTCTTCTGGGTATCTACCCCAAAAAATCTGGAAGCATTTATCTGTAAAGATGTGTGTATCCGTATATTTTTTGCAGCATTATTCATGATAACCAAGACATGGAAACAACCAAAGTGTCCTTCGATAGATGATTGAATAAAAAATAAGTGTTACATATATACAGTGGAATAATACTCTGGCATAAGAAAAGATGAAATACTGCCATTCATAACAACATGGATGGATCTTGAGATTATCATGCTAAGTGAAAGAAGTAAGACAAAAAAAGTCAATAATCATATGACTTTACTCATATGTGGGATATAAAACTGAAAGCAACAAACAAACAAGATAAACAAACAAAGAAACAAATCATAGACACAGGCAACTTTTTAGTGATTACCAGACGGTAAGGAAGGGGAGAGGTAGAAGAGGGTAAAGAGGGTCAGTTATATAATGATGGAAAGAGAACTGACTCTGCGTGGTAAAAACAACACAATATGTAGATGATGTATTATAGAATTGTACACTTTAAACCTGTATAATTTTGATAGCCAATGTCACCCCACTAAATTTGATTTTTTTTAAAAATAGAGTTATTTGGATCATTTCTGAACAACTGCTCCTACACTGTAAAAATGAAAGAAATCATTGAACACCAGGATAATGCACTTTGCAAGCCTGTGTTTGAATGTAATTAGAAAGCGAGTAACAGAGCTCAAAGCTTACCAGAATTGACTTGGGTGTATTTTCTTTTTTATTATTCTATTTATATATTTGATATAATTTTGTTTCTAAGAAGTTATACTATATCCATGGGGTATACATTAGAAGTAATGTTGGAGATATGATTGTGTTACAAGAATAAAGTGTCTAATAATAGATGCCTCTGACTGCCTTATGAAGTAATCTCTGAACAATAACTTAATTTCTGAGATCTCTGCTATCCAAGAAGGAAATAACCTCCTTTCAGTCTCTTACTCCTGAACTGCACTCCAACCCTTCTGAGGGCTGGGGAAGGTAATGTTACTTGTGTGTACACTGCCTTACATCACGCTTCCGATTACCCCATTCCTCCAGTGAGGTTGGAAAAGTAGAAACAACCTGACTTATTAGGAGCACAGTGGAGGTCTAGGGAAGGCTGCAGGGACTGTTACTAGTTAAAAGTAGTAGAGAAAGAAGATTGTAGAATGTTGTGCCTTGATAAGTAGTCTGAATGGAAAGCACACCAATTTGAAGAATCAGAGGACAACACAACATAACAGCAATTGGAATAACAACAAGTCTGTTGAGAGGGAACTCATCCGAGAAACTCTTTATCAGGAAAAGAGAAGTTTATCTAGATTTAGAAGGAAACGAGTTTTAAAATGAGACTTGTGATTCTTTTCACTGATTTATATTTATTATTGCTAGTAGAAAAAAGCAAACTATAAAGGAAGCTACAGATTCTGTGAAGGGAAAGGAATGAAGTCATGTTTACATGGGTCTACAGCACAGCCCTGTAAGGGACATTTTTGTGTTACTTTTCATTCACCTACTTCTTTTTTTCAAGGTGGTATGATTCACCTTTGCAAAGTATTTGTGTGCATCATGTTTTACAATCTCTTCCTTTACCTGCAATCTGTGTTTTTGCCCTTCATCTGACACCACCTTTGCTTTGAATAGGGAAAAGACAGCAGGAGCTCCTAAAGCTAGAAGGATAGAATGTTGACAAATGGAGACTCTCAGGAAGAATTCTTTCTTTGGGAAGAACTAGAACTACTGTAATATCATCACAGTTTATTTAAGTGAGAGTGGGGACTGAAGTAGGTCTTAAGAAGTTATAGAAAAATAGAAGAGGTAACTTGTATCAGTCAGGATCCTGATGGGAGACACAGGTCATAATCAAATGTTAAATATGAGGGGAGACATGTCTAGGATTAATGGAAACTATCATGGGTTGACCTAAATTATCTGGAGCTTCAACCACTAGTGGGCTTCAGATATAACAAAAGGGAACAGACCCTGAGATCGAGAGAGAAGGGCTGTATCTCTAAGAGTTGCATTACTTCCCATGACACAGCTGTGGTTTTTGGTAGAATCATCCACAAACTCTGGTGACCCTTCAGGAGAGAGAATGTGGGAATCCATATTTTTTCACATCTTCCAATCTCTTGCCAAAGCTACCCAGTGATCGAATGAAACTGGAAGCCAGAGAGTGAGACATCTGTTTGAAGAAGTCTGTAGGGTTACCTCCACATGGCACAGAGAACAGTGGTGAAGGGTGGGCCATGGCTCTTGAGGGGCCAACAGAAAATACCTAGGACATACAAACCAAATGTCGGATGTGCAACCAGGATTTACAATTGTTTAAGAAAACTTTTTTTTTTCTGTGATAAGTACCAAGGAAGGTGTTGAGTACACAAAGATGAGCGAGCAGGCACTGTCTTTGCCCTCCTTAGAGCTAATGTTCTAGTGCATAGTTTGATATAATGTGTTCGTGTGCATGTGTGTGCAGACTTTTATCATTTACCTGAGTGCATGTCGCTACATAAGGTCTAAGAATATGTACTTTTGTGTTTTCTCTCTTTGCCACAATTCTCAAATCTTCCTCTAGTAGACAGAAAAATATTATATTGCCTGGAGAAAAATTAGAAGTGTTAGAGCAAGAATAAAGGAGGAAACTAATTAATGTGGAGTTTGCTTTTATTGTTGTTTTTTTTTTTCCAAGCAAGAATTTTGTAAACTAAAAGGGAGGACACTTGAGGGGAAAGAAGTTTTCAAATAATGCCATAACAAAATCGAAAAGTGAAAAGGGGGAGGCTCTGGCATCTATTCCCAAGGTGAAGGTCCTCAGGCTGTAGGGGAGCCATGTGGTAATAGGTCCTGACCACTAAGGAGAGATGTGATAGGAGTAGATAGACATAAAGATGCTGAGAAGGTTGAGCACATTTTCGCCAGTTCTAGGGTATACCTTGAAAATGACCATGCATTCCTGATCCCATCCTTTGTCATGTAAATGAGCATGTGACATTTTCCTTGTGTGGACACAGACCATTTTTGTAATTGTTGAGCGAAGGTTTCAATACCCCTCACTACGTGCATGCTGCCTGTGGGGTCTGCTTATTATCTGACAGGAAAATAATCTCATGTCCTCTGAAATTTTCCTCAGCACCCATCAACTCTGCCCCATGTCAACAGTCCAAAACACTTATTAGCTAGCCTCAATTTTCTAAAACATCAACTGAGGTTTTAGAGGTACTCACAGAATGGACAGTAATGATGTGGCAGGAAAAGTCCCAGCTGTACAATGCAGAAATGCCCCATGATTAGACAGATATGTGAGAGGGTAGAGATGATATGTTACATATCTGTTGATGCTGAATACCTAGCACACTTAGAGTTTTATAAATCATAGTAACACATATAATTCAGTTACTAGATCTTGTTTGAATTTTTTCTTATTAATTTTCATGTTCCTAGAAAACAACCAACAACATACATTGTTATCTTTGGCAATAATTGAAAAACAACAATAATGTATTTTCATCTTTATTTTCCAGGATTCATTGCATACAATCAACCATTTAAAGAAGTCTACAGTTGGTACAGTGAAAGGAGCAATGTAGATTTTGGAGCAACGTCACAACTGCATTTATATTGTGACTTTGAAATCAGTACCTTGACAACTTTCGGTAAGCTGTTTAACTTTCCTGAACTTTATTTTTTTGTATTTTAAAAACAGGGGTTATAATGCCAAACTTGGGGGGAAGTGGGAAACATCAAATGTGCATGAAAATCTCCTAATCCTGCTGCTCTGCCATTTTTCCTTTTCACATACTAGCACCAATCTGGCAATATTTCCTTGGGTCTTACAAAAAAAAACACCTGACCAATCGTGTAATTTTTCTCTATTTGCCCAGGGCCAGATTGCCTGTAAATGTGTTCTGTCATTCCTGAAGACATTAGCAAGGTAGGGATATTAACATTTGAAGGGATACAAAGTGATTTGCCCCATGTTTTGCTTCCTCTTGTTTTGGTTTACATCTTGAAAACAGAAAATATTGCTCATATCCAAATATGACTTTTTTCCTCTAATATTTCTTCCAGACACAAAACTAAACATGCTAGGCTCTTTGCACTTTCTGTCAGACTAATGATGCTTCATAAACAGAGCCAGTTTTGAAGAAAGTCAAAACTTATAATAAAATATGTACCTCCCTACCCATATCTAATTAAGGGGACACTCAAGTAAAATACTGCACATTGGATATCAAATCCAAGATTGTTTCAGCTGATAAATAGAAGGGAAAAATAGGAGCTTTGTTTTATCATTTATTCCCCATCATTATTACAGATAATTGATTTCATAACTACTGGAATATGAAATTTATTGTCATGAAAACTGTACAATTAATGGTGTAAAATTACTTCGTAAATACTGTCATGTAAGGATATTGGTAAGTAGTACTGGAAATGACAAAGAAACAGTAAGCTTTAAGTACAATTCCAGGAGAAAACTATATAATATGTTATTAAATATTATAGATTTCCTGGAAACTTTACATGAAGCACTTGCTCCAGATTTTTCAAAAATAGACAAATTCCTGAAGTGTTCTCTCGGTGCAATGTTCTTGAGGGCATTTTTGGACACCTGAGATGTTAACTTTACTACATTTGTATTAATCTGGATGAAGAATGCATACTTTTAGGTTAATTTATTAAGTAACCTACCTTTAGAAAAAGTAAGGCAAGCAATCAAATTAGGATTATAAGTGTATCATGACTAAAATATTTAACTAAGGGTGGTCTTTTAAATGGTGGTGCTAAGTGGATATTTAAATTATGTGAAAGACATAGCTAATATTTGGATTTTAACATACAGTTATTTATACACACATTTACACATGCACACACCTACACCTACATATATAAAAATGTGTCTATGTAAAATTTAAAACGTTTAGAGAAAATTAATTAACTCTTTTAGCTCAACCAAAAAATGGTTAACTGATGTCAACTTCCTGGTTTTGACGTACTTTACCTATGGGAGATATTCCCATTCAGACAGACTGATGAAGAGGGCACAGGACCCCCTGCACATTTTTTGCACCTGACTTTGAATCTATTAATACTTCAAAACAAATATTTTTAAAGTTGGGATAATGTTGGACTAACATGATTTTTTTTTAAGTAAAAAAAGCATTTAGAGAAAAAGTCATGCTGTGCTTTTGAAAGAAAGATAATACTAAATAAGTGTTAAAAATGTACAAATAATTACAGGCACTAAATTCGATCACAGAATTTAATGTCGAAAGTAAAAGATCAATAGAAATTTAAAAATTCATTCTTCTTGTGTAGAAATGAACAATTATTTTATGCATTTATTTGGAGTTTTTGGTTATAGTCACAATCTAGAATACTATGTAAGAAGCATGGTAGAAAGAAATCAGAATATTTCATTTCTGAAAGTACATGTGAAATATTTTTCCAGAGAAAAAATAAAACAATTTGATGAATCATGTATTCATCTTCCCTCTTTCAGTAGAAAGTCCATTTTGATTATATAAGAATATAATAAATTTTTTCTTTTGAATTCACTAAACATCTTATTTCTAGATGGCGACCTTAAAAAGTCTTAATATCTTCAACTGAAATCTAGGGCAATAGTGCATTTTTCAGTATGTTATTTTTATATTCTTTAGCACTATAAAATATTTGCTACAGTTAACTTATACATTAATAGAAACAGTGAAATATCTCATAATATGGTATGATAAACAATTTATGGAAAAAAGCAGAGATATACTTTAAAACTATATTAAAGAATTAAATTAAGTTGCATAGATTCATTTGAGATATTAATTTATTCTCTAAATAGTAAATAAAAATAAAATCTTGTTAATGAACACAGATGATGTAATTTTTTATAATCTATTATTTGAAGTCAGTGTGGTATTTGTATAAAATAGAGATAAAGTGAGCCATCTGAATTAGCAATTTTCAATCCATACCTGGAGAGCAGCAGGATTTACATGATTACTGAAGAATAACTTAAGTATAACTTGGAATAAAGAGTTATTGAAGTAGATTGTGTAATTTACAGAATCTCCTTCCTAGCTATTAGCTATGATCTCTCCAAGTACTAACTTCTGTTCCTCAGTATACATCATCAAGATAACATGGTCTTGAATTTATGTTTTCTCTTTGTCACACCACTCTGATTATCCTGGTTAAAATAAGTTTGCTTTTCAGTTTGATGGAGTCACTTGACGTACAATTTATGCTAGTTTCTTTGTGGGGCTTTAGTTCAATGTGCTTTAAATGGGAACAGTATTCCTTCACATAAATTATATTTGGACAGCTTTGGGGACTTATATAGTCATTAATATGAAAGAAGAGTTGGAAGGAAGAGGAATTGAACTGCTGAGGTAATTCCCAACAACTGCAGTGCTCAGAACTGGCTCATCTGACACCTTCTGGTCCTGCGGTCTCATGGAAGGTGGCGTTCTGTGCATTATCTTTGATCAAGTTACACTTGAATCTTTTTGGCTGAAGATGGAACATTTTCCCCCTCTTCAGAACTTTGCTGTTACACTTCCTAATAAACCCATGGAGTTATTTATTTTTCTTTTAACTATGAGTTAGTTCTGAATTATAGCTCTGGGTTTAAAATTCACAATATAAAATTTCATTTTTAAGAATAGGAAGAGTTTATAGTGTCTATACATAATATACCCAGTGTATTCCTAGTTTTGTTTTTTGTTTTTGACTACACAATTGAAATAAATCAACATTGGGACATATCTTACCGTCTTAGTTTAGAGCTGCCATCACAAAATAGCATAGAGTGGGTAACAAAAAAAAAAAAAAAAAAAGGAATATCTTTTCTCATAGTTCTGGAGGCTGGAGGTCCAAGATCAGGCTGCCATCATGGTCAGTTTCCGGTGATGGCTCTCTTCCTGTCTTGAAGATGTCCACCTTCTCTTTGTCTTCACTGTGTGTGTGTGTGTGTGAGAGAGAGAGAGAGAGAGAGAGAGAGAGAGAGAGAGAGAGAGAGAGAGCGTGTCTGGTGTCTCTTATAAGGACACTAATCCCATGTTGAGGGACCCAAAACCCTTTTCACTTCATCTAACCTTGATAACCTCCCAAAGGCCCCAAATCTAAATAGCACCATATTTGGGATTAGGGCTTCAACATATGAATTTTGGGGGATACAAATGTTCAGCGTATAACATCTTCCATATTAGGAATCTGTTTTAAAACATTTTTTAACAAAGAGAAGGACATTTTTAAATGTCTGAAGGGGTAATACAGAGCAATATCTGTAGCACCTGACAACCTTTCTAAGAGCACCATATCATTTTGCTTTGAGTTTATAAACGGCTTATAAAGGGCTTACAAGTAATTGTGAATTTGCCTCCAGGAAATACTGGGAGGGAGTGAAAGTATATTTGCACTTTTCAGTTGATGAATTTAAGACTGAGAGGGGGTCCATGAGTTGGCTACCATGTTACTCAGACAAGAAGCAACATTTTCATGCTGACTTCATGAGGACCCCAAAGTTATTTAAGGATATTTTACTGTTCAATAATAACATTTGTTCCCCAACATTTCTATTCTCTCAAGTTTTTGCTTTTATTATGAGCAATGGAACAAAATGTTTGGCTACACCTAGGAAATGTAATTTTTTTCTACATTTTACTTTCTCATAACTAATCTTCCTTCATGCACTAATGGGTTGGCTGGTATTTCTACAGCAATAATAATTTACCTAAAAAATTCAGTGTTACAGCTTTCTAGGAACTTTCCATGAGTGGGTAACAAGTTTCTTTAACATATTTCACCAGAACATTGTCTATGATTTGACACAGTGAAAACATTCTCACTGTTCTGCTAAAAAGTTCTTAAAATTAGAAGCAAAAATGTGAAAACATAATTTTGATACACAGTTTCCTATTTCTTGTTTCAGTATTCTTTTCAAAGTCAATCAGATTTGTATATTTCTCTCAATATGCAAAACCTCAAACCAAACAAAAACATTTCAGTAGAAATCTAATCTAGTTCAATCCACAGAGTATCTGAAACGAGCACTGACTTTGGAGATTTTGATTTAATATCTGAATCCATGACTTAAGAGATGTGTGACCTAGAGCTATTTAATTGTTGTTATATTCAGATTTTTCTCTAAAAAACTAAAGGATAATCATTACTCTAATATTTACTATGTAGCATGGAGGTAAAGAGTAAATGGCTTAAAATGACATATCTTATTAAGAAGTATCTATCTACCGTATGAGCCCGAAAATAAGACCTAGCTGGACAATCAGCTCTAATGCATCTTTTGGAGCAAAAATTAATATAAGATCTGGTATTATATTACATTATATTATATTATATATTATACCCGGTCTTATATTATAGTAAAATAAGACCGGGTCTTATATTAATTGTTTTCTCTAAAAGATGTATTAGAGCTGATTGTCTGGCTATGTCTTACTTTCAGTGAAACACAATATCATCATCTATCTATTAATATCTATCTATCTATCTATCTATCTATCTTCATCTATCTATCTATCTATCTATCTATGACAGAAAGGATAATGAACTAATTACTTCTCCATTTTAAAAATCTTAGTACTAGTTTTTTGTTGTACATAACATTGCTTTGGGCACAGCATATTGTTTTCAGCCTCGGAAATAGTTAAGATTCAGAAATTTGAGTCACAATCTGAAAACATTATTGTTGATAAATGAGTGGTGATTAGACAGTCCATTTAAAATATTCATTATAATATATTTCTATAAACAAAAATAAAAATGAGAACCAATATTAATGCAAACACCTACTTCAATTAGGTCTTAATCCTCTTAGGAAATGACTAGTTTTAGCCTTCTGCTCATAATGATTAATGGCCATGTTGAGTGACCACTGTAGTAGTTAAGCCTGCATATTTAAATTTTCATTTGGTTGAAATCAAAAGCTATCATCAGGAGGTATCTCAGGGTTAGGAAGGTCACATAAGTCTGTCTTCCATTTATATGCCAGAGAGCAGACGGGGGGATAGATATTTCCAGCATGATGTACCAGGAGTTCTTAGATTAGGATCCATCTAAAATAACCTACTTATAATAACCCGTTGTCTGTGTCTATGAGTTTTTAATCTCCTCTTATATTCAGGTGCTGCTCATCTGCACTCCTATTTACTATTGCTCTTTTAAGTCCTTTCTCCCAGCTCTACCTTAAGTTCCCAAATCTTTATATATTTCTCTTCTGCATCTGTGTTACCCTTCAACTTTAAATTCTGGGATCATAGGATTCTGCAGCCTAGAGTTCTAAGTCTGAAAGTCCTCAGGATTACATGTCAGCATTATATTTTCAGGAGTTAATCCATGAGTTTAGAAGTATTTCCCTCCCTTATTATTCTTTCAATGAGAACCTAAGGGCAACCTTTTCCCTCCAGCAGCTCACACAGAAATAGAAATATATACACTAAAGCTTTCCTGCATAAATAGACAGTTGAAAGATTTGAAAGTATGCTTGTCTGAAATAGATTAAAAAATAGGACTGGAATAAAGAAGAGGAAGAGAGTTGACTTTTATTGGAAAGGAAAGAGTGGAGAAAGGGAAGTAACAGGGACTTTACATCTTGAAGACAGGACATGGAGAAGAATGTAGCCTCAAACTCTTCTGAGTTCCATCTGCCTGAACATAGTCAGGCCTCTAAGATTAAATTTAGGTAATGTTTTCAAGCTTAGTAAGGATAACAGCATGAAGGAAAACCTTACTTTCTGACCAAGATAGAACATCTCAGTTAGGAATTACCCTTTAAGACAAGCAGTGGTGGACATGACCTTGGTGTTAGGAGATGGAGTTCTACTTATAAATAAAGTGGCAATAAAATCTTAACTTCCAAGAAAGAGAAAGAAATCACATATCTTCAAAACTAGTTTTCCCCTACTGGCTTTTATTTCCATGTTCCTCATGAGTTGAATGGAGATGAATTCCACTAAGTGTTTCTGTTTGAGGGATACTATTATTATATTATCTCATTGATATTTTAAGGTTGTATACAGAAATGTTTATCACTAATTTTTCAACAAACATAAGAAAAAAATAGCTTTTCAGATGTTTAATGTTTTCAGGGACACGAAAGTAATAACTATAACATAAGTCACTGCATTATAATCTTTGTTACTGATTTTTAGATGCATATTTATACAAAATAAAACTGGAAACAGTGAAAACTTTACACTTAAAAATGATACTATTATTTAATAATATAAAAAATTTTAGGAAAAAATTTAGCTTTTTGTTTCATCTATTTTGGCTTAATAAAAGAAAATTAATAATCTTATATACAAGTATTAATAATCATTTTAGTCATTTAAAATAAAATTTGAATTTTAATTAATGTAAAATGAATAAAAATGTCAATTCTACACTACTACCCACTATATTTTCATTAAGAACTTGAGAAGATCTACTTGTTGAAATCTTTTCTTTCTTGGAGAGTTGAAAAGTATATAGTTGCAGATATTAAATCAGTTTGAAATTTAATATTTTAGACTGCAATTTTTGAGTAGAACAAGTCACAGAAATTTGTGTTGATAATCACATATAAGGTCTGGCAAAAAATAACACACATACAATTTGTATTTTACCCTAAATAGAAAACATATTCCTCAGAGTATTATATTTGCTCCATACAAAATTCTTAGTATTTTGTTAACCATGATTTTAATTTTAGAATTATTTTTTTAATTGTAAATATTAAGTTCACTTTTGAGAGAAAAACTTTTACTAAAATTATTAGACGTTTTATGTATGAATTGCACAGAGTTAATCCTTGGCAATCTTCCTGCCAATTACAAAACATTTTTTAGCGCTAATTTTAACTTTTAAACACAATTAAAACTTTTACAAATGAACGAATATAGGTAATCAGATACCAAATGTATTTTCATTTTTCTGGTAATCAATACTTTCTACATCATTACTGCTAAAATAATAGTGGTTTCAAAGAATGTTTATTATTCTTATTACAATAAAATTTCAGATTAAATTCATGTCATGATTTAAATAGAAATGATGTAATTCAGTTTAAAACTAAATTTAAATGGTTAAGAGAATTATTTAAATATCTCTAAAATAAGTTTCCTTGATAAGGAAAATGGGAGAGAAAGAAAGGAAGAGACAGAGAGAAATAGAGAAGCAGCTCTGTATTGTAAGCAGGAATACAATACTTTGTTTTAAAATTATTGAAAGCTTAGTGAGTTTTCCAGGTAAAAATATACATCAGAATCTTTGAAATGCTAAATTAGAGTTTGGAAAAATGACTTTAGTGATAAGTAAATGTGAAAAAAGCTAACAAATGTAATGAGGGGCAGATAGAAGGAAGAGAATAGAGAGAATATAAGGACAGCAAAAAAATAGTCTTTAGGGTTAGGAGAAATAATTATATACACAAGAGTAAGCCAAAGAAGTACATATCGTGATTACCATAATAATACAATGTTCTAGGAGCCAAAACAAGAGGGGCTTTTCAAGAAGTACGAGTGTTAGACAAACTATGAAAATGAGTACAAAGTAATTTGGTTTCATTTATTAGAGGCGTCAAGTCGTGGTCATTGGTGTCAATTCAATGCCAACTAGACTCCCGAATTGGGGATGTGGTGAACTTTATTCAGTGCAAACAGCTCAATTGTGATACAGTTCAGTTATGAAGCAGCATGGCTGCAAGGCAGCCCTAGAGCCAGGCAGCCCTGGGGCCAGTCACCTCTCTGGCTACACAGCTCTGCTCTGCTCTCGTTGGCTCCACTCTGCTCTGGTGAGATATCTTCAGTGTTTTATCTTCGGTATTTCTGCTCCAGCTGAGGAAATGCACCCTTCAGTCTCCCACAGAAAGAGAACATGACCTCTTTGACACAGAAAGGAGCTGACTTATATAGATATATATCTCTGCTCTTGGTCCTCAATTGGTCCATCCTCATACAAATGAGAACTCCAAATCCTCACACTTTGGTTGGTCCAAAAGGCACTGTTCTGATTGGTCAGAATGGAACTGCTCTAATTGGTCAGTGAAGATGCTAATGAGAATATAGTTGTGCAGCTCCAACTGGACAGAGAAAGCCACAGTTTCATTGATTGAAGTACTCTTCCAGGAACTTAATAAGGGCTGGCTCAGATGGCAGGAACTCAGTGCAGGCAGACAGTTCAGTGCTGACTTCTCCCTAAAATACAGTTTGCCTGAGAGGCCCCTCTTTAGAATGGCTGCTAAACTCTGTTTTTAAATTTAATCCCAGTTAGCCACCAGGAGTCTTTCTTGGTAGGTACATTTTTTCTCAGGGTCCACAGAGGTAAGGACACGAGAGGTGCGTAAAACCTCGTAGTGATCATATACATATATGTATCCAGATACATTATATGTATAACTGTATATGTATATATGTGTATATGTGTGTGTGTGTGTGTATATATATATATATATATATATATATATATATATATAGTTATAAATGCCTACCTTATAAAACAAGAAATACCGCAAATCAGCAACCTAAACTTTATTGCTAGAATCAGAAGAAAGCAGCAGTGGTTTTCAATAATTGCTTCCCTATTACCTTTTTGGGGCAATTTCTCTCAATTGTGGAAACTACCAATTCATCTTTACTTTTAGGAAGGGCTGTCAAGTTTTCCTGTCTCCACTGGCCAAGAGTGAACATGTAGCCGTTTGATATCACTTTGATGATTTAATTTGAAGTTTGAACTATTAATATAGCTCCACTATCCCATGCAAGATTACTGGGGTGACAATTGTTAGTAAAGTTACATAGGTTTCAGGTGTACAATTCTGTATTACATCATCTATATATCACATTGTTTGTTCACCACCCAGAGTCAGTTCTCCTTCCATCACCATTTATTTGATCCCGTTTACCCTCATTTACCACTCCCCTTACCCCCAAACCCTCTGGTAACTACTAAACTATTGTTTGTGTCTATGATTTTTTGTTTCTTCATTTGTTTGTCTTGTTCCTTTGTTGTTTTCAGTTTTATATACCATTTATTTGTGAAATCATATTGTTCTCGACTTTTTCAGTCTGACTTATTTCGCTTAGCATAACAATCTCAAGATCCATCCATGCTGTAAATTTCAAACAATTGCACAGTCTAAAAGAACATATCAAACATCTATATTGTAGTGGATGATAATAATAGGCATTATCCTTGAATTCTTACATATTTGAAGATATCTGGCTGTTTCATGTTTTAGTAACATATTTTCTACTTAGATATGTTTTTTGAAATATAACAAACCAAGAAAAAATACAAAATTATAACTACACAGTTTAATGAATTTTTACAAAATGACACACATGAATAATAATTATCCAGATGAAGAATAAATCCTTTGTTAGCAATCTGGAAATCCTTCCTGCCCCTTTCAGTTAATACCTGTATCTTTCTATTTGAAGATAAGCAAAATCTTGACTTGTAATAGTGTATATTAGTGTCGTTTTATTTTTAACTTAAAAAAAATTAGAGTTCTATAACATGTACTGTTTTGTGTCTGCTTTTTTCTCAATAGTACATTTGTGAGATTTTTCCATACTGTTACATGTAGCAAATTTATTCATTGTCATTGCTGTATAGTGTTCTATTGCATGAATATAACATACTTAAACATTCAAATGTTTTTGACTATTTGCATTATTACCATTTGGGCTGTTGTGAATTGTGGAGTCAGAAATATTTCTCCACGTATCTTTTGGTGAACATATGTAAACATTTCTATTGACTGATAGAATTCTTTGGTCATAGAGTTTGTGTATATTGAGCTTTCGTTGATAATGCTAAACAGCTTCTAAACTGGTTGAATCAGTTTACTCTTATGTTCCTTATATGTAGTTCAAAATTATAACTCTTTTTTCATTTTAGCTATCCTTGTAGGAGTTGACTGATTCAAATTCTGTTTTTCACTTGTATCTCTCAGATGACTAATGAGATTTAAAAACCTTTCATATATTTGTTACATATCTTCTTTTGTGAAGTGGCTCTTTGGTAGTTATATTTCCCCATTTTTAACATTAGTTGTCTTTTCATAATGATTTGTAGGAATTGACTCTATTTTCAGGATATAGGTAATTTGTTGGATAAATGTATTGTAAATATCTCCTCTCACTTCATAGCTTGTGTTTTAACTCTCTTAATAATGCAATTTGATGAGAAAGGTTTAATTTAAAAAATTTAAAAATTCGTATTACCAGTTTCCCTTAATTGTTTAAACACTTTGTGTCATGTTTTAGAAATTTGTATCTCCTCTGTTGTGATGAAGGTATCATCTTACAACGTTACATCTTACATGTTTAATTTTACCTTTCACATTTACATCTACAATTCACTGGAACTAATACTATATAGTGTTAGGTGTGAGTCAAGATTTCCCCACCATAGGAGAAATAATTTGTCTAGCACCACTTATTGAAAAAGCTAGTATTTTCATAAACCTCTGCAGTGCTACATTTTGTTATAAATATTTGTATATGTGTGCTTTCTTGACTTTTTAATTCCATATAATTGGTCTGCATTTTTCTTACACAAATGCCCTGCTGTCTTAATTACTTCAGATTTCTGATTTTGATAGTCATTAGAATAAGGCTTCCAAATCTTTTCTTCTTTAAAATTATCTTGGCCAATTTTACACCTTTACTCGTCTTTCATTTTACCAATAATGTATGTGAAGAAATCTTGCATATGTTTATGTAGATAGATAGATAGACAGATATTTAATGGCTTTGATGCTATTATAATGATAACAATTTAAAATTTATTTTCTAATTGTTTATTGCTGTTCCATATAAATACAATAGATTTCTATGAGTATGTATCACAATATTTATCTAACAACCTTGCTAGTTTCCTTTATGAATTGTAATTGTCTCTCTGTGTGTGCATATGTATATGTGCACAGTTATGCATATTTTACAAACACAATCAGGTAATATGTAACAGGTTTCATTTATATTAATCTTACAATTCATATCTTTTTTTTGTGCATGAGAGTCTCCAGGGCAATGTTTTGTAATAGTGGTGGTAGAGGAAATCCTTGACTTGTTTTAGACACAGCAGAAAGCTTTCCAACATTTTCCTATTGAAAAGAATTTTGTGTAGAATTTTTGTACATATTCATTACCACATTAAGGAAGTTCACATCTATTACAAATTTGATAACTTTTCTGCATATTTTGCTGTCATGTTTTTAAATTTAACATGGTTCAATTAATATATTTGACTATTAAACCTTGCATTCCTGGAATATTCACATAATGATTGTTTTTGTTATCATATGAGTATATAATTGATTAAGTTTGCTATCTTTTAAAATGGATTATCTCATCATGTTCATGAAATTTATTAGCCCACAATTCTCTTTTCTCGTAATAGCCTTGACAGCTTTTGTATGAAATGTAATTTGGCCTCATGAAAAAATTTTGGAAGTATTTTTTTCTCCTTTTGCTAATCTCTGCAAAAGCAAGTATTTAAAAATATTTGCCAGTGACTATCTGGGCATGAAATTAACTTTATGAGAACATAAATATTCCATGTACTATTAAAGAATATGTATTTGGCAGTTGGATGCAGTGTTCTACATGTGTCAAGTCCATTATTTATTTATTTTGTCTAAAGTATATTCTTGTAGATTTTTGATATATACATATTTTTTAAATTAAAATTTATTGGGGTGACAATTGTTAGTAAAGTTACATTACAGAATTGTACATTTGATAGACTTTTTTAAAATCAGTTTTCAAGCAAATTTTATTCAAAAATTTTTTATATGCTGGTGGATTTGTCTATTTCTTCTTTATATCTACAAGGTTTTTCAATATTTTACCATACATTATTAAATATATAAAAAATTAGGATTTATAATTACACAGTGAATTGGACATTTTAGTATTATGAAATAATTCTCTTTTTCTCAAATTTATGTAGTTTGATATGAGTATAACTACAACAGCTTTATTTTGTTATTGTGTACATGGTTTATATTTTTCCTTCACTTTATTTTCAACCTTTCTGTATCCTTACATTTAAGATGTGTCTCTTTAGTAAACAACATTTAGAAAAGCAGTCTCATAATCTTTGTCTTATTATTGTCTATAATTTATTCAAATGTAAAAGACTAGTTTTGGATTTATGTGTGTTCCATCTGTTTTATGTACCAGTTTTGCTACTTTTTAATTTTTTTTCTAAATATTTTCTCTATATTTACTTGTTATACATTATTTTGCCAGTATTTTAGTGAATAGTCTAGAAATGAAAACACACATTCTTGATGTATTAAATCCTAATATAAATAATCACTTTCACCATGTCCCAGACAATGCAAGAACTTAGAATGCTGTATCTTTATTAGACTTCTCCTTTTGTACAATTTTTGTTGTGTATTTCAATACTAAATATATATATATATATATATATATATATATATATATATATATATATATATATATATTTTACATCCCATGAGGATATTGCTTTATGAAAGTTTATATAACTGTTTTAGTTTCCCAGTGCTCTTTATTTTCTCCTGAATCTCCATGCTTTTCCATATCTTATCATTTTTCTTATGACTAGAGAACTCCGTACAGAATTCTTATTGTTTTATTTACTAAGGTTCACTTAATGTGGAATTTTTCTAATTTTATTTTTCTAAATTTTTACATTTTCCTTTTTTACATTTTTCTTTACTATGAACTTAGACTTTTAGACTGATGCTGATTTTTTCCTCAGTAATTTAGCAAAATCTTTTGTTTGTAAACTTTCTTTTGTAATGTTGGCTATCATTCTTATTTTTGTTCATTTTAAGTTACTATGTCCTGCCTTACTCCTTCTTCCTTTTAGTACTCCTTCTGGGACTTGTTAGAAATGCAATCTTTGTTACATTTGAGCTGCTCATATCTAATTTAATAAGCCGTATTCTTAAGTGACACTCTAGGTATGGTTTTAGCTACAACGTTGATTTGTTTAAATTAAAAAATAATAAATTCAGGATGAACTCTTAAAGAACTGATATGAAGAACTGTAATTCCATGTAAAGAGGTTCTTTAAAATGTGTTTATATAATTCAAATATTCTTTGATTCAGTACAAATCAGGCATCAAAAAAAATATCCCCACCAGTTTACATAGCATAGCATATTGTAGAGGTTCTACAACTTTTTTGTATTAACACGATTTTAAAATATTAAATGTTGTCAAAATTTCCAGGAGCCTTTATTTGTATGGGCTATATTTGTCAATATTTACTATATAAATATTAAAATAATTTCAGTAAGTGAAAATATAAATATTTTATGAAAAAATTATTACTCTAACCCCCCTCCCAAAATTAGTAAAAAGTATGACATATACACACTTGTTTTTGCAAATTTCTTTAATGTGTACCTTAATAGAAAACAGCTCAATTATCCTTTCTGTTTCTGCACTGGGTCTGTTGAAATAACACAGGTTATATAGCCTTTGGAAAACTCTTCTGTATATTCAAGAGAGAATGAAAGTGAAAACCATAAATAACATTGTAGTATTATTATAAAAATAATGTTGACTTAGAACACACCCTAAAAGTGTCTCTAATCATTGATGGTTAAATAGCATAAGAAGAAGAAAGAGAAAGAACTTTCTTATATATTTATCAATTTACCAGAAAATATATGGGTATTGGTATTTAAAATGATACCACCACATTCTAAACAAATAACTTCTGTCAGAGAAGATTTGGTAACTTGTTTAAGAAAGGATCATATGTACCTGAGATATATTACTTGGTTGCCTATCTAACCAATATGGTACTAAAATATTGTAGCATTAGTATAGAAAAATTTCACACAACTTTTTGAAATCTTAGCCAGTTCAGAAATGAGAAAACTTTTTGTTGTTGTTGTTGTTGCTGTTGTTCGTTTTTTAAAACAAAATCAAGGACACAAAACCCCTTCATAATTAACAAAAAAAGTATTTTGATCAGATAAAGAATATCTGTGACCTGTATCACTGCAGGTAAAGAATAACCGTTTAATACTCCTGGATGAGATGTCTAAATTCTTAAAGGTCAATGGTCATTAAAATGAAGAAAAGCCAGTCAAGTTTTGCATTAATATAAGAAAATAAAGGATTCATATTCTCCTTTCTAAAAAAAATATTTTCTTATGAGTAAATTCATCACACTTGACAAATATTGCCAAATTTGGACATATTTTATAGCTTATGTTCATATAAAAATGTTAGAAACCAAAACAAATAAAATTAATTTCCCTGAACCCCCTACAACTTGACATACACACTAAAGTTTTGTTTTTCACTAGCTTTGTCATATTATGAAAAAAAAAACCAAACGAGGATAAAACTACTTCCTTTTGACTTGAAAATTAAAAGCTCATCCCATAACCTTATATATACAGTTGCATTTCTTTGTTAATATTGATCCCACTATAGTTCCAACTACCCATATTAATGATAACTTTTAACCAAAGTATAACTTCCATGTATTTAAAAAAGATAAGAAATGGGTATATAAGCAAGAAATATCTATTCTATATAATCATTTTGTAGATTCACATACATTTGCAGATTAATGTAAATTAACACAACTTTGTACAGTCACAAACATCACTTTTGCACCTTCCTAAAATGGCATGAATGAACACAGTTCTGGACACGGCCCAAGAATTTGGCTATTCTACAGCATATAAAGATAAGATCAATATCTTAAAATGGTATTTAATATATTATATGTCATGTTATTTTATATGATATATATTTATAGGTTAATTATAATGAATATATAATAAATATATAAATATGTAGTATCAAATGTAAATACATGCAACTGTATAATATAGATATATAAATATAACTATATACTATAAATATAAACATGTATATTAAAATTATGCTTATTAATGAAAGCATTAGTGTTTACCTTACGTAGAAATTCTCTATCAAAAGATTATTGATTAATTGATTAAATTTAATATTAACCTAAGTTTTTAAATTAACTGAGGACTAATCTTGGAAACTGTGTTCAAGCTAACATATGACAAAGCACAGTTACTATTACAATACAATTTTGCAGAATAATGATTCTAAAATTTAACTGAATTTTACACTCACAATCCTAAACATTATGTTGAATTAATAAATTCAAATCTTAAAAAAATCTTAAAAAACTCAACACATAATTCACATAATAAACACAAGAAAAAAATAAGTTTTTGTTTTTAAAAAAACATTAGTTGTTTTAAAACATTAAAATGCCCTAGATCATCAAGAAACACATGTGAACTTGCATTCTCATTGAAGTAGTTATTTGAGCTAGAAAATTGTAAGAACGTATTTTTGGATCTCTTGAATCCCTAGCATATTAAAATGTTACCTGGTAAGATTCTTTATTTTATATTAATTTTTGAAATGTTAGGCTTATATAAGTACTCTTATTCTCTCTAAAGCAATTAATACAGAATTCTTTGAATTTGAGTCTTGGTAATCTAATTTATGTGTATCTTCTTAGACTAGGAAAATATTTAAATTCACAAAATGAGAGAGAAAAGCTTTTACCAATTCAGGCATAGAGACACACGCAGAATTTGTACCTTAAGTTCTACATATAACCTTAGTAGTGCCTCAAAATATAGTAGTAATATAGAAACATAAGAACGTCCTTGTCCAGATTTCAAAGACAGGTTTTCCCTTCCATGGAACGTGGGATAGTTTCTCAATTGATTCTCCAAAATAGAAAAGCAAATTTAAAACGACCATCAGGAAACATTCTCTATCAGCACTAACCTAACAGAATGGATCTCCATCATTCATTCTACAGAGACCATTAAGTAATCAGGTCATAAAACGGGTTCGTAATTTTTGCTGCCATTAACTTGGAGTAATTTATTGGCCCTGAGCAAACCAGAAACAGAACCAGACTTGGTCTAGAACTGGAAACAAGGTCAAAAAAACAAAGATAAGAAAAATAACAGAAACAGAGAGAGCCAGCAAGATAAAGTTCTAATGCGTCTTGGGAATAAGTCTGGGACAAAGAAAAGATGTAGTATCAGGAGCTGTTCTCAGATGACTCAGTGTAGTAATTGTCTCTGGCAGGTGAGCCTACTACTTAGAACTTCCAAAATGTTAAAGTGTAATTGTCTAAAGGTAAAAGCATAATTATCGTATAAACATACAATAAACCTGTTTCAACGATATTCATCTTTGATGGAACCAGTAAGATGATAAAACTGGTTCAATGGGTAATTCAAGTACCAGAGATGTTTATAGTCAAATGCTTCCTGGAAAAAAAGAAAAAAAAATTGAAATAGAACTAAAATTATTAAATGTTCTATAAGCCTTAAAAGTGAGACCTTGAAACCTTTTGACTTATCTTTTCCACCTGACAGAAACTTGTAAGTTAACATTTAATTTCACAGTTTCAGTGCTCTAATGTAATATAAATAGCAAGGCAAAACACAGGTGCATTCTCCTAGATAATTAGATAATTCTTGAGTGAGCCTGTTAAAAAATGATATTGAAAGGATATGCAGTCATTCTCCTGCTATACTTCCAAGTTATGGATATATAATTTTTTCTTAACAAAGTAATGGTAAAAATAATCTTGCCACACATAAAGGCTTAAGCAAGGTCACTAAACACAGAGAGCAATTCATTTTAACTTTCACAATATGGCATGATATTATAACTTTCATAAGGGAACTATTTCATCAATTGCTAACAACTGCACAGGTAAGTGAAAAAAAGAGTACCTAGTACAGCCTTCATCTTTTAATTAAAATATAAATTATTAATAAGTAATAAATATTAAATTTTAAAGGCAACAAATTCTGTACGATAATATACACTTTCATATGATTTTGTTGACTCTTACTACAATGGCATAAAGAAAGCAGGGCAGCTCTTCCATTTCTATTTTACCGATTATATTCCAATTTGGAGCCAAAGTGTAAGAAAGATACCTTTGCTTATCGTGTTGCATTATGACGACTTACATTAACCACAGGACTTTAAACATAAACAGCCTGTATATTGTCGAAATATGTCACCATATTCATCTATGAATCTATAGATTCCATAATTATAAATTTTTAAATAGTCAATTGAATTAATTAGAAGAAATGCCATTTAGATTCCATTTAAATAGAACTTAACTTCCTAAGTTGAGAAAAGCGTCCTACACAGGTTAAAAAAAAAAAAAAAAATTCTGTGCCCAACACATTTTTCCATTCAGATAGATGGGATTTTAAACACCTGCTGTTGTAAATGATTCTATTATCATTAACAGCCAAATCTGGGAATGGCAGAGCTCTTACTGCCCTGTGTTCAAATAGTCCATCTGTTTTTAATTAGTTAAACCATCAATGTCTACCTACAGCAAGCCATTTTGGGTTATATATGGCAGCTGCTATAAGGGCAGAACTTTCATTTATACCACTTACCTTTGATATTTTCCAATCTCATCCACCATGTATGTATGTGTATATATATATATACACATATATATACATATATATATATATATATATATATATCATATATATGATACATATACATATATATGTATATATCATATATATATGTGTCGTGCGGGGCAGGCTGCGGAGTCTCTGCTCCTGCTCCCCACATAAGAATGCAGGATATGGCTAGGCCAAAAAGGAACACCCACGGAGCCATAGGTAGGGGAGTCATACCGCTATAGTCTCACTCGAGGCTGGATTCACACGACGTGCAAACTGCTGTCTGCTTTTCTGCCAACCTACCGACTCCTTGCTAACTGCACTCCGCCATGCTAACTGCAGTCCGCTTTTGCGAGCCACCATCTTCTTGCTAGACCCCATTCTTCTGCTAGCTTAGCCATGGCAGTTATATTAGTGGTCAATGGCTCACTGGTTAGAGCTGACGGCCAACTAGCCACAGCTGATGGCCATCCAATCACAGTTGATGGCCATTTACTACCTGAGCCACCACCTTTCCACGTGAGGCCGAGAGCCTGGAAACTGTACTCCTGGCTCTGTCCCCACTCTATATATATATACTATTATTTGCTGTGAGATTCTGATAACATATTTTGTATGATATTTTAAGATTCTTTGAAATAGGCGGAGAATAGGATCTTGGAATCAGACTGTTTACTTATAAGATAATCTTTATTTCCTTGATTTTTTATTTTATGGTGTTCCTTGTGCTAAACAAAGACTCCTAAGCAAACTAATTTTGGAAACAAAACTGTTTTAAATAATTTTTTCAAGAGGATCCATGTTTTGGATATACAGGTTTAACAAATAACAAATACAAGTATTTAAAGGAAAACAAAGTTTAAAAAGCAAGAAAGTAGAAATCAATACTAGATATTCAGGTTATAATTAATCTGGTGGCAGAACAGAAATTTTTCCCACATGATTATTATTCCTGCCAGGGCTACCATTTGTCAGTATTGCCAAAATTAGGGATGAAGTAGTTTCTATTAGTAACAAAGGAATGGCTCAAAGTTTTATTTATTTTGGTGACAGATCTAGAGAGCGTCACCCTTTATTAATTTTATTGTTGTTGTTGTTATTTTTGTCTATTTTAGTGGGTAAAATGTTTTACATTTCTGACTGTAGATTATGATGTACACGTAGAGAAAAAGCAAGATGTCAGTTTTGATGCTGTAATACTAAGTGTGAAAGAGAAGAAAATACCGATCAGCAATATTATATCTCGTTATTCTGTATTCACAAAATATTCATTGAGCAACCTACTTTGAACCAGATTCTGGGGAAATGGCAGTGAAGAAAATAAATACTGATCTTGTTTTCAGGTAGTTTACACAGTTTAGCATGGGAGGCAGAGAATTAACACACAAACAAGCCTACAAACATATATGTCAGATTTTGACAACAGCTGTCAAAGGCCACTAGCAGAGGGCCCTCCAGGAACACACCTGAAGTCAATCAAAGATTTGCTAGTTTGTTGCAGAAAAGGAAAGCACACTCCCACAATCCTGAGGGCGGTTTAGTGCATTGTAATAAAGGGAGTTGAGAAGTGTTACAAGAGTTGCGTCTGTGAGAGATGGTTCTAAAGAGGGATTAGGGAAGTGAGAGTCAGCTCTATCTAGTCCTAATTATATACTTGGTGTTAGAAATAATGTTCAGAGGTGCTGGCACACAAATAATATATATAGCTGCAGAAATCAATGAGATCACTTTGATGAAGAGGGAATTCAGATAAAGTGTTCTCAAGACCGAGCTCTGGAGCACTTCATTATGAGAAGAAACATCCAATAAGGTAAGAGACAAACCAGAAGAGACTGATGTCCTGACTACTATGGTAAGTGTTTGTAGAAGATGAATCATTTTCATTGTTGTTAGTGAATATTGACTGTGTCTGAGTCTAGAGCCCAGTCAAGGTATGTCAGAGTAAGAACAGATTAGCTGGGATTTTAGCCACAGGAAGAAAATGGCTTGACTACATTTTTTTTGTTATTGTTGTGCTTTTTTATAAAATAAGAAAAATTTTAATACTGTAAATATTAAATGTTATTAATGTTATTAATGTTTAATAAATTTAATTTTTTCCTCATTCAATCATTAGAATTGTTATGACAATGAAGTTTCTGCTGTCATTCAATCCATATTGCAAACTGTTAAGTACATTTCCTGTTATATTTGTCCCATGGTATATGATTATTAAATGAATTGCAGGGCTTACACTATGGTTTATGATTCCAGTTGTGGCTTTTATCACTATACCTAAGTGAAACTGTAGACCAATGATTTATTACCTGTGGTAGCCCGTTAAAACTGTGTGGACATTTTAATGTTTGGCATCTAGGCCTTACCACTAGGAGATCTGAATTCTGTTAATTCATTGGCTGAATTGTATGATTTCGAGTATATCCACTGTGAAAACCACTGCTCTACATAGCTCTACAAAAATGGTAGTTGGATTCTGCTTTATTCTAGAGTCAAATTCAAGAAGACCATACTAGATTTACTTAATTTGTATCTCATAAAACTGAGTTTGTAAATTTTTGAGATTTAACTAGCTTCCTAGGTTATTCTTAACAAAAGTTTGAAATCTAATGTTGCTGCAAACTGATTCCCAAATGTTGCTGATTATTAGAATTGCATGGGAAAATTTTTAAAATCTTGATGCTCAGGTTCCACTGCATATTACTGATATTACAATGTGTGGTGGTGGGAAGCAGGTGTTAGTAGGTTTTAAAGCTTCCAGGTGATTCCAATATGCAGAAAAGCTTGGGAACCACAGGTATAATGACTCAAGAAAAATAGAAAAGTGATACAGATTATGTAAATTTATGAAGATAACGCTCTTAGAAGTGAATATATGACTGTACTATTTGGATTTTTGACCTATAAAATGACAATTCCATACAGTTCAGTTTAAAATACAATATTGTCCATGAATATTCTGCAGAACCAATTTATTTGCCTTTCACTAAATATTTCAGGGACCTCTCCCTTTTTTTTTTTTTTTTTTTTTTGAGGAATATAAACAATAGTATGTTTTTCAGACCAAAGGATAACTCCTAAATCTGAATCTACTTTGTTAAGCCTTAGTTTAACATTTTTTGGAAGTCTTGGAGTTTTGTTGAAAAAAATTTAAAATCATTATACCATGTTTTCGTATACAGACACAAATATTGCAATATCATATAAGTTTGCATTTATCATTTTTTGCAAGCTTGAATTTATTTTATTGAAGTTGAAGTAGCTGACCTGGTTAGTTGGGACATTTAGAACATTTTGTCCTGTGATTTATAAAACTACATTCCAAGGTCGAATTCATGGCAAATAAACTAATTGAGCCCAGGGAAATAGAAAATGATGAGAAGAATTCGTTTCACCAAATGTTACATAAATTTGTCCCTCAGAGTCCTTTTGCTAATAAATCCAGAATTTGCACTTCTGCTACAAACCTCTCCTGAGTCCGTTAGCATAGTGAAGATGCGTTTGTTTTAAACAGCAATATCCCTCTGCCCCAGAAGCCTCTTGGCTCTTGGCCCAGATCCAGTTTTTTCCTGACACTGAAGCAAATGGGGTTTGCATCTGTTATGTGGAAGACACTGGTAGGACAGAGGTAAAACAATCTAAAATTGGAAATATCATAAGTCTGTTAAGCAAATAATCAGGTTTATGTTTTTTTTCAATTTTAAAATGATTTCAAAAATTCATTATAATACCTAACTAATAAATGCACATATGTTAACAGAAGAAATGTAAATGACCTGATTTGATTATATGACTTGGGTTTATGAAAAACTACTTGCATATTTTATGTAAATGTCATTTTCTTTATTGACATTCTATACTCAAAAAATTTCATGAGCATATGTACATTTTTAGAAGCCCTACATGGGCACTAATTATAGCTTTAATTTTTAATACATGTGAAGTGTGAGATGCAGAAACACAAGCAAACAGAAGAAAAAAGGTGGAGAATCCAACTATTTAATGATTAAAGTACATGTTTGGTTTTACCTTTTTCCCTCCTTCAGTAGTTTAGAGCTTTTTGATCTGATCCAGGCTTCTATGTCTGTTCATTATTTTGTTTCAGTTACTTTGGCATGCTATTTAGTCAAAATTCAATTTTTATTATCTCCTTTTGCACTTGAATATGGTATTTGCTATTCTTGGAGATAGAAAAAACTTTAAACAGTCATTTCAGATGTGAGGTACAGATGTGAGAAGCATTGCCTTACTTTTCTTTAAAAAGATTTTTGAGATGTTCTTTAATTAGTATCACAATATGTGAAATGTACTATAATCAGGCACTTTTCTAAACATTTTACATCATTTTATTTAATAATTTAACAATCTTGTAATGGGATGGTTATTAACTCTATTAAGGCTCCTATTAAAACTCAGAGTCTACATACTTTGTCCAGGTGTATCAGGTAAGTTACAAAACCCAGCGTGGCACACACAATTATTTAACTCGAATGGCCATGCTTTGCCACCTTAACAGAAAAGAGTTTATGAAATGAAGGCAGAAAGATTCTAGACATAAATTGAAGACTGAAGATTTATAACTTGAGGTAAAAAGACAGTTAAAACAATGGAGAAATGGGCTTTTGTTTTTAATTTTTAAAAAGGAAAATGTCTGAAGAAAATCTAAACATCTAACTCTTATAGTGTTAATAAGTAACTACTCTGTGTGTGTGTGTGTGTGTATTTGCATGCATGGTAACCCAATATAAAGTACTTGACTTGATACATACATTTGATCTGTACAGTGTCTGATGTGTTACAACCACCAGACAAGACCCTTAAATCATATAATCATAGATGCATGGCTCATGAAAATAGACAGTCCTGAAGAGATATGTGTAGCTCATTTTTGCTAACCTGACATTTAGGTCAGAGAGACTAAATGATACCTTTATCTGGAACATAGATCTAGTTTACCTTTGTTTTGCCAAGACCTCAAAAATGTAGCATCTGGTTAAAATAAAACTAGCTGTGAGGCTTCATCTGGCTGAAAGGAGAAGCATCTGGAGGAATTGGCAAATGCTGTTCTATTCCTTCATTAGCAATCCATGTCTTTTCTGTATCATTGAGCTTGGGGATCTCAAACAATTTTGAATTCCTTTTGGTTCCTGGAATCAGATGTTATAGTAACATACACTTCCATTGGTCGAGCAAGGAAATGTGATGGTTAGAAGGCACCTTTCTAAAATGATACAAGTCACCTTTTAAAAAAAACTATTCCTTCAGTTCTCAGGAAGATGGTTTGTGTTCAAGTTGCAAGTTGTTAAGATACACTTATGACTTTCCTAACGTAAGGGCATCATTGCTGTAATCAACATACTACTATGAATATTTAGAGGAAAAAAAGAGCTCCCACAGATTTATGAGCATATTTGAAAGAAGGTCATTCGTGAGGTTTAAAATAAGATCAGTATATGAGAATTGAGTTGTTCTATACATGGTATTTTATTCCTGTGGACTAATATGTGACTTCTCCATAAAGATAAATACTGAAACAGAGATCACTTTATCCACTGATATGGGAGGACATGACTTATACATTATTTTATTCATAAATTCATTCATTCAGCAAGAATTCACATAACGCCTACTATATGCCAGTGCTATGCTAGTGGATGGCAATATATACAAGAAGACCTGCATGATCTGTAACCTAATTCAATTCACATTCAAGAAAGGGACAATTGACCACATGTACATAAAAAGTAAAATAATTTCTGATTGTAATTTTTATGACATTAATAACAAATATTATTTTATAGAAGATAATCATCAGAGGCCCCTCTGAAAACTGACATTTGAGCTGAGATCTATATGAGTTAAAACAACTTCTCCAGGTATTGAAGCAATAAGATGAGGGTATCTGAGGAAAGAAAGTTGTTTTGGAGAATTGAGAGGGTGTTAGTGAAGTTGTACCATGATGGAGAGGGAGAGACGGGTTATATTGTCCAATGAAGTTGGAAAGAAGGTCAGAGACCATCATGATGGGTGGTGTAGGCCAGGGCAAGGCGTTTGTGTTGCATTCTGAGAGCAACAAGGAGCCATTGACCTTTTTAAACAGAGAGGTGAAATTATTAAGTCATATTTTTGAAATGTTACCATGGTGCCATATGGAGATTAACTCTTTGGATCATAAATGGACTAGAAAAAAACATATTAGGAAGCTATTTCAATAGTCTAGATGAGATATGGTACTGGTGGTAAAGGAGATAGGTGTGGATAGATTTCACATATGTTTCTGGGAAAAACTGGAGCAATAGGAAAAGTATTTACTAAGGGGGGAGGGGTGAGGTCCTTAGCAAAAGAGAGGAATAAAGAAATCCCTTAAATTTTTATTTCCAGAGCTGGGTAAAGATTTGTGCAATATTTATCAGTTCACAGAGTAGGGAAGGGCTCCTGCAGAAGCAGAAGAAGAGCTCCAGGGATGTAGTAGTTTTGAGGTCAAAATGGTTATTGCCAGGTGTTTAGAGGGGAGTCAGTCTGAGTATTGAGGACTGAGATCCCAGCCAACACATAACAGAGAGAATGATGTGAATCACAGTGGAGAGTACTGGCCAGAGAGGTAGGAGTTGAAGCAGAGAAGTACAGTGACAGAAAATTCAAGACTGGAGAATGTTTTATGATGGATGGAGTAGTCCACTGTGTCAAATGCTGCACAAGTTCAAGATTAAAGATGAAAGTCTGTGTTCGATAAATACAATTTGTCAGTGTTATAGAAAAAGCCTATTTCACTGTATTTCCTAAAAGACAAGAATTCTCATCCATTCAGTAGTTGCTGAATTCTAAAATAAGTGGTCTCAATAGATATACGTTTCTTGCTTAGAAATTCTGAAAAAAATATATTAAAAGCTTGACCATAAATTAGCATAAAATTACTTCCTATATATAATGAAGTTATATAATTACTCTGTTTGAGAAGCAAACAAATTTAACAAAATTTCAGGATAAAAAAAGCAATTCTTACATAACAATGTAATTTTTGTTGTCAAATAATTTCATAAAAAATAAGGAAGAAAAATAACAGCTTATTTTCTTGTTCCCTTGCTGCACAGACAAAATAAAAATAGGAAAGGATGTCAGGTATCTAAGCCCTTTTACAATGTGAGAGAATAAAAAGAATTGAGGGTTGCAGTTGAGAGAGAAAGAAAAGACAAATTCACCACTACTGAAGGTTTAGCTCTAAGTAAAGTAACCTAATTTTCAGTTAGAGCATTAGGCTTTTAAGTTTATATATTTGATTATTCTGTGAATTTTAAAAAATAGTGAATGCAGTAACAGAATTCTTGGTAATCTAAAAAAGTCTGGCATTTTTGAAAGCTGTCCATAGAAATTCTCCTTGGGTAAGAATTACGTAACCACAAGATCGTGAATTGAACCATGAATTACAGCATGTTTAATTTAAAACAAAATTGGTACTTGGTAAAGAATAGAAACTGCAATTTTTATTTCTATATAATACTATCCATAATTTATACCAACCTTAAGGCAGTTGAAACACCTGAAATTAAATAGGAAATACAATTATTCCCTAAAGGTAGTCAAGGTTGATGCTAGAAATGCATTTAAAAATGAGTACACAAATAGTTTATACTATTCTTGTATACATTACTCAGCAGCTCTGACCTCATTACAAATCCTTCACCACATTTCTCAGAATACTACTTTAACTTCTTCAGGATGATGCTTCTAGGATTCCTTATGTTACTTTTATAACAATATATTTTATATGGCAAACATGACTTGTTGCCATTGCAACTGACCACTGTGTATCTTGGTTCCCTTTAGTGTGGCTGAAATGTTAGTAATAGTAGATCTATTGGAAATGTTATCAACTATTGTTATTACCAAATAATATTCTTAGTCAAGTATCATTATCAAAGTTTTGAATAATAGTAAGGACATTGATTTTTATTTTTATTTTTTATTTTTGTAATGTGGGTGGGTTCAGTCATTCATTTGACAAACACAGAACGGGTCTACGCTATACCAGGTACATGTCTAGATGCTGGTATCTATTAATGAACAAAATAGCTTCACCTTCGTGGGGATTATAAAAATTATACATATCCACTAATTTAAAATTTTGGAATAAAAATAAAATCAAGAACAAAATAAGTAAAATTAAACTTTTACTGTCTGATCAATCTTTTCTCCCCCTCTGCACAGTTTCATATAGATATCCCATTGACTCATAATATACCTAGCATATTAAAATCCATTTACATTTAAATCCACACAAGAAAACCAATCTACATCTAGTACCTGAATTCACTTCCAAGTTAACTATGTTTCAGGACCTGTGCTCAGAGAAACACAGATGAGCAGGGCCACTTGATTCCCTGACCTCACGCCTATAATTTGCAGACTCAAACACACCGTGGTTGGTTTTATGCGGGGAAGATATATGATGCCTAAAAGATTAAAGGAGTGTTTAGACTAATAACTTTAAAAAAGTGCAACTGCATTACTCTTCAATACATCCCAGGTTTATCAGTCATGATCCAAATACAAGCTGCTCTGGACCCCAATATGCTGCTCTTTATATTGCTTTGCACATTATTTCCTTTCGTGCAAGTCCCCATTGCTTTTATCCTTCTAACAGATTTCTACTTTTCTTCCTGTAAGTTTGCAGTGTTCTACAAAAACAAAACAAAAAACAAAAAAGAGCTACATTCTGAACCTCTTCAATAATGCTTCCTCCCCTTCCTAGCTTCAAATGAAACTGTGCTTTCTGTGCAGATTTCTTAAGGAGAGGTACTTATGTCCTATACTCACAGCACCAACGTCAGGCATGGCAGATGGGATCCAGCCATCCCTAATAATGCTTTCAGATCATTCAGGTTCTAAGCAAAATCCATTTATTTTGGGCACCTGACTATTCCACCAGCTTCTTAATTCCCCTTCTAATTTACTGAAAATGTTAGCAGCATTATCTTTTTCTCTGTACTCGGCAGGTTTTGAAACTTTTCTAAGTAATACCTATGACCCACCAAAAGCTTTAGGATCTTGATTCTTTGACTTCATTATCTTTCTGTCAGCCATGTGTAATACAATGAAATTGTGGTCATCAGTGTGTAGCTTAAGCTTTCTTCTCTTTGTTTTGCGAGTTTCTTCCTCCATCATCCACCCTGCTAACTGTTGTCACCCCTTTGACACTTCTTTCATCTCCCATTCAATAATCAAGCTCCTAAATATATTTTAAATCTGAATGTTTATTCCTATTATTCACTGCTACTGCCCTAGACCATGCCACCATAATCGCTTGCTTTGGCAATGCTACTGTTAAAAATACCAAAGAGAAGAAGTTAGGTAGTAATATTAGTTTTTATTTATTCCTATGTACTAAAAATATTGGTTTTATGATATTTTTTATCAACCTTGGGGTACATTATCATCTTATCTTGCAGTGAAGCACCATATAAAAATGATAAGAATGACTTTCATTTGACAATCACCACGGTTATAAAATATAAAGAAATATAAACCCAGGGAGGTTACCTATATATTTTCTAAATGTTGTTTTACATAGAGCTTAATCCTATATCACCATCTACAGAACATTTAGCATGTGTGCTCCAACATTTTAACAACAAAACTAAATCATAATATAATGATTGTTTTATGCTTGTGAGAGACCTATTATTTGCTGCCTATCACCAATTTGTTCATATCTGACTGAATAACTTAAACTATAGACCTGACGATCCCAATACTCAATTTTATAACATTGGAAATGAACAAATGTTGGTATCTGTATCAGATGGTTCTCGATATCCAGATCAATGCCAGCCTAAAAAAATAGGGACTAAAAATTGCTTTAAGACATTTGCTGGATAAACCTGTGACTATATGAATATTGAAAATTTCGATATGTGAGGGTTACAAGGCACTTAGGACATAGGCACTTATGCATTCCTAAAATGTTATGGAGAGCTTGGCCTTCATTGCACATGTGGTTATTTCTCCTTTGGCCCCGAATGCAAGGCACCCTTAGGTAGGCTGTGTTTACTACTCCTAAAAGACTGGTAGTAATTGCTTTTCTATCTCCGTGATATTTGATAGCACCAAAAATCTCATCTATAGATATCTTGCCAACAACTTCCTCTTCTGTCTCTGCATGCACAATAGTTGTCATTAAATTTGCAATATTGGTTTTGCGAACTTCTTGGCATTATAAGACTTGCTTGTTTTCTCTAAGAGGGGTGGTTTTTCTGTGATTTTTGAGCTTTTCTTCCCTTTAAAAGGCAAAATCCATCAATTTTTGTACTGAACAGCATCATTTTGTATGTATGCTTCTGGGGAAGAAAGCTCAGTTGATATATCAGAGATTACTGAGTTTTGTTAAAAATGATGCGAAACCTTTGTTGGCTTCACAGTATGGTATGACAGAGTTTCATAACAGAAAATTCACTGTGTCTCAGAGGCAAATGGATATTCCCAATAAGAAAAAAATCCAATTTATAGATATTTGTCATTGTACCTACTCACATGTTCTTAGTTCTTTTTGCAAAACAATTGACTTGCCCTCGAATATCATATTTTATTATTATCCCCAAAATTGGTATCAGAGAAGTCAAAATTATTGCCCAAGGTCACAGAGCCAGAATGTGACAGAGGATGGATTGAAACCTAGGTCTCTGAGTGCCATATTATTTGTTTTCAGTTCTGCTGTCCAGCATCCTAATGGATTAAAGAGTTTCCTTAAATCTCATCATAAACATTGCAAGAACGATAAATTATGGTGTTACAAAAGAGATTCACTCAAAAATTTGGCACAATAGCTTTTAGATACAATTCTATTAAGAGTATAAATACTGTAGATTATAACTATCTACATTTTAATTTGTTTAGAGTGGTGCAAGCTGCAATTTTAGATTTCTCCATTTTTACTCATGATATAACCTTGAGTCTCTGCTGTTGTTGAATAGCCTCTCCTGCAGTCTTAAAAATTTTACAAGAGAGTGTGCCTCATTCCAAGCAATATTATGAAATTATTTTAACGTGTCTCATTTTATAATTATTGTCTTTTTTCAATGTGACTAAAATTTGTAAAACCTTCCATAGGAAAACGATTACTTAATCACACACTGTCATGTTGATACTTCACTCTTGAGAGCTTTATTACAGATACTCTCCATTTCCGTTCACATTCCTTTAAGTAGTGGATGATCTCTTGAAAAGATAGTTCTTTAGAAGATACAAGTCTGTGCTACCCTTCCTATTTTACAATTTGTGTTATACTTTGTATGGCTCCTATTGTGATTATTCAATGACCTTTTCAAGAAAACGAAGTTCAGAATATAAATATTCATTTATGTAAGAGCATAATTAAAACAAATTGGGTTTCTGGAATACATTTAAATGTGGTGAAACTATTTTAAGTTTTATTTGAATTTTCTATTTAATGATTTTCACCCTGTAAAGTTACATTTTCTTTTTTTAATTTATTGGGGTGAAAATTGTTAGTAAAATTACATAGATTTCAGGTGTACAATTCTGTATTACATCATCTATAAATCCCATTGTGTGTTCACCACCCAGAGTCAGTTCTCCTTCCATCACCATGTATTTGATCCCCCTTACCCTCATCTCCCACCCCCCATCCCCCTTACCCTCTGGTAACCACTAAACTATTGTCTTTGTCTATGCGTTTTTGTTTCTCATTTGTTTGTCTTGTTCTTTTGTTGTTTTGGGTTTATATACCACATATCAGTGAAATCATATGGTTCTCTGCTTTTTCTGTCTGACTTATTTTGCTTAGCATTATACTCTCAAGATCCATCCATATTGTCACAAATGTTCCTATATCATCTTTTGTTACCACCAAATAGTATTCCATTGTGTATATATACCACAACTTCTTTATCCATTCATCAATTGAAGGACATTTTGGTTGTTTCCATGTCTTGGCCACCGTAAACAACGCTGCAATGAACATTGGAGCACACATGTCTTTATGTATAAATGTTTTCAGATTTTTTGGGTAGTTACCCAGGAGAGGGATTGCTGGGTCATATGGTAATTCGATTCTTAATTTTTGAGGAACCTCCACACTGCCTTCCATAGCGGCTGCACCAGTCTGCATTCCCACCAACAGTGTATGAGGGTTCCTTTTTCTCCACAGCCTCTCCAACCCTTGTTACTATTTGTCTTGTTGTAGATAGCCATTCTGACTGGGGTGAGGTGCGATCCCATGGTGGTTTTTATTTGCATTTCTCTGATGATTAGTTCTGTTGAGCATTTTTTCATATGTCTATTTGCCATCTGTATGTCCTCTTTGGAGAAATGTCTCTTTAGGTCCTCTGCCCATTTTTCAATTGGGTTGTTTGTTTTTTTGTTGTTGACTTTCATGAGTTCCTTGTATATTTTGGATATTAGCCCCTTATCGGAGGCACTGTTTGCAAAAATCTTCTCCCATTCAGTTGGTGGCCTCTTTATTTTGTCGGTGGTTTCTTTTGCTGTGCAGAAGCTTTAAAGTTTCATATAGTCCCATTCATTTATTTTTGCTTTTACTTCCATTGCCTTTGGCGTCAAATTCATAAAATGCTCTTTGAACCCAAGGTCTGTAAGTTTAATACCTATGTTTTCTTCTATGCAGTTTATTGTGTCAGGTCTTATGCTTCGGTCTTTGATTAAAGTCAACCTTTAAGTAAGTGTTTAGGAGTCATTGCTGATCTCTTTGGAATATTTGGTATAATAATTTGGGTAGTTCTGGCTCATTTTTCTGACAATGTTTTCCATTTAGACTGGTGATAGTTTAGTGATGGTTAATTTTACGTGTCAACTTGATGGCCATGAAGTGCCCAATTAAACATTATTCTGGGTGTGTCTGTGAGGGTGATTATGGATGAGATTAATATTTAATAGATATACTGAGTAAAGCAGTTTGATGACCCTCAGTCTATTACTTGAAGACCTAACTAAAACATAAAAGCTGAGAAATAGGAAATTTCACCTCCTTGACTAATATAGGTCAAACACTGGTCTTCTGTCCTTAGGCTGAAACTTATACCATCATCTCACCTGGGTCTTCCGCTGATGAAGGGAATTTACAGCCTCCATATTTGAGTGTGTGTGTGTGTGTGTGTGTGTGTGTATTCATATATATATATATATATATATATATATATATATATGTATAATTATATGTATAATTATATATATATATATATAATTATATATATAATTATATATATATGTATATTTTCGAATCCCATTTGTTCTTTTTCTCTCGAGATCCAAGGCTAATATAGATTTGCTACTAAGAGTGGTTCTACAGGAACAGAATTTTAAAACTAAGTTTTCTGAATTGGTTCTGGAGTTTCTGGAATTGGCTCTCTAATCTGATAAGATTTAAAGACACTTATAATTTTATTTTCAGTAGTAAAGAGAGCACTGATAGTCCGTGGCATGATATAGAAATAGCCATAAGCAAAATATATCCACTGACTATCCTAATCAACCATGTATAAGAAGAAAGGAGCCATATGATATTTTCAAACATTTTGGCAAACTAACAAATATAATGTGGTTGCTCTTAATGTCACCGGACAGTGATGAAAGAAAATGGTGAGCTCAGGGATTTGAATTCCTAGCTCAAGTACCACAGAAATAACCTGACCAGTTCTATGTGCCATGAAAGAGACCCTTATGTCCTGTAGCCACAGGACTGACACAGCTGTAAATCAAATGCAGAATCTCATCCTGGTGAGTGGCTAAATGACAACACAAGTTGAACTCCTAGTGTCACAGGAAGCCTACTGTTTAAGTGAGTGATACCTTATTCCTGCAGAGATTGCAGAGATAACGCCCCCAACGGGGACTTGAAGGATGCAGGGGTGCCCTTCTCAACATGCCTATTTGACCGGTGCAGAAGACAGATGGGTCTTGGAGGAAGACTGTGGATTATTGTAAATTTAACCAGGTGGTGACACTGATTGTAGCTGTGATTTCATTGCTTGAGCAAAGTAACACATCCCCTGGTACCTGGTATGCGGCTGTTGATCTGGCAAATGGGTTTTTCTCCATCACTATGCATGAGCCCACTAAAAACATTTTGCATTCAGCTGGCCAGCAATATGCCTTCAATGTCATACTTCAGGAGTCTATCAGCTTTCCTGGTCAGTGCCATAATTTAGTTCATAGGTGTCTTGATCGCCTTTCCCTTTCCCAATCCGCAGACCCTTTCCGTGGTCCATTACATTGATGACATGCTGATTGGACCTAGTGAGTGAGAAGCAGCAAATACTCTAGACTTATCAGTAAGACATTTGCATGCCAGAAGGTGGAAAATAAATCTGACTAAAATTCAAGGGCCTTCCAGTTCACTGAAATTTCAAGGATCTAATGGTGTGGGACATGTTGAGATATCCCTTCTAAAGTGAAGCATGATTTGCTGCGTCTAGTTCCTCTTACAACCAATACATAAATAAATAAATAAAAACATAAAATAAGTTATTTTGGAGGAAATATATTCCTCACTTAGTTATCTTATTCCAGCCCAATACTGCAGTGGGGTCCAGAACAAGAGAAGACTGCAATAAGTCCAGACTCTGGTATAAGCTGCTTTGCTACTTCAGCCATACCATCCAGCAGATCCAATGGTATTTGGGGTGGTGGTGACAGGTAGGGGTGCTGTATGGAGCTGTCAGCACACCTCTAGAGGTGAACCACAGAGCAGGCCCCTAGAAATTTGGAGCAAAGTAATGCCATCCTGCACAGATAACTACTCTCCATTTGAAAAAATGGCTCTCGGCCTGCTCTGAGGCCATAGCAGAGACTGAATGCTTAACCACGGACCACAAAATTACCAGGTGACCTGAGTATCTCATCATGAATTGGCTGTTAACTGTGACCCACCAAGCCATGAAGTTTGGTATGCATTGGTATGTAATCGTACATTTGGCCATTTCTCCTTAAAAGCAAAATGAATAACCAGGTGCGCTGCTCACAGTTCTGCCTGCCAACTGGGTGGATTTCCCTTTACCAGGGTCCCTCAGGGATGTCCCAGAAAGCAGCTGTCATGCTGCAGCTGCCATTTTCCAGTGGTGCTTGCATATCATGCAGAATCATTTGTAAATCAGGCCAGTTTTCCTCAATCAACTGATTGTAGGGAACTTTCCATGAGGCCATAGGTTCGGGCCAGGATAAAGAAAGCAGTGCAGTAGAAAAGGAAACGAGGTGCATCTGAGGTACTTCTTCAGGTAATTTACTTGTGCCTTCAGGGCCTGATCAGGCCTGATCAAGTATAAACCCCTTCCATTCCCCCAACATCAGTAGTGGGCAAGATGGAGACCAAGGTGAGATGATGTAAGTTCCAGTCTAAGTGCAGAAGGCCAATGTTTTATCTCAGGCAGGTGAAATTTCCTATTCCTCAGCTTTTTTGTTTTATTTAGGTCTTCAAATAACTGGATGCGGTTCATCTACCTTGGAGAGGACAAACTGCTTTACTCAGTATACCCTTTCAAATGTTAATCTCATCCAGAAATATAGTCCTTTACACTGGTATGCATCACTTACACCATTACTTGTTGTATATACTGTAAAATATGTACCTTGCTGTTGGAAAGCTCACAAGAGTATCACAAAGTAATTAAGATTGATAAAACCATGACGAAGAGTAAGTTATATCTAAACTCTACCAACCTAAGAAGTTATGAATGTCAGTGTTCCCTTGGTCCTTCAAAATCACGTTGTGTGTAATTATATGAAGACCAAGAGGATACTACAATAATGAGAATTATAAAACTATGACAATACTTTCACATGAGTATATTATCCAAATCTCCCTAATATATAGCATAAAAATATATTTCTATTTCTTCTTTAGAGAACTCAGCTACTTAATACCTCCAAAAAGAAGTTTTGTTTTTATTCATAATTTTGGAGAAAAATGAAACAAATAAACTGAAGGAAGAAGTAAGGAGGACATCGTCTGCAATGCTATAAAGTCATTCTGGAAAGGAGTTTAGTAAATATCAAGAACCATACTAAAACTATGCTTTACCCTTCATTACAGTGAATTACTGAGATATATTGTTATCTAAAATTTTGATATTTAAATATTATCAAAAGTAGTATTATCAATGCAAGTTTAAAATGCCAAAATAACATACATGACAAAAGATTATATAAATAAATATAATAGGCACAACTGATTAAGAAGGTAAATTGACTCTAAATCCACTGGTATATAAAACCCAGCAAATTATCTTCTTGTTTTCCTCCATAGAGGAAAAACTCTCAAATATGGCAAGGAAGAATGCCTAAAAATGTTTGTTGAAATATTGTCTGTAATACACCAGAAATCAGGGAATAAACCAGAGAATTTTGTCTGTATGTATCCCTTATAGCAGAGATACAGAGGATTCATGGTAGGTGCTGATGAATGTGCATAACAAACTATATTCCAGTTATTTGAAAATATGAGTTAAGGTTAGAGTTATTGACATGATTCATCTAGCTATTGTGATAAAAACATAATGTGAGATTTAGTTTACTGACATTTTTATGTGTACATTATTAACTTTATGTGCGCTATTGTATAACAGATTTCTAATTTTTTTTCATTTTTCATGACTGAAACTCTCTAGCCATTGCATAGTAACTCCCCAGTTTTGCCCTCTTTCAAGCCCCTGGCAACTACCATTCTACTGTCTGATTCAATGAGTTTGACTACTTTAGGTACCTCATATAAGTGGAATCTTGCAGTATTATACCCCTGTGATTGTCTTATTTTCCTTAGCGTAATGTCTTCAAAGTTCATCCGTGTTATAGCATATGATAGGACTTCTTTCTTGCTTAAAGGTGAATAATATTCTATTGTATGAACACACTACATTTTCTTTATCCATTTATTTGCAGATGGGTATTTAAGTTGTTTACACCTCTTAGGTATTTTGAATAATGCTGGAATGAAAATGGGGGTGCAGATTTATTTTTGACATCCTGATTTCAATTATTTTGGATAAATACCTAGAAGTGGAATTGATTAATCATATAGTAGTTCTATTTTAGTTTTGTGAGGACCCTCCATATTTGTTTCCATAGAAACTGTACCATTTAGTATTCCCACCAACAGTGCACAAGTGTTCCAATTATTCCATATTCTTACCTACATTTTTGTTTTTTTGTTTTATTTTTGATAATCAAATCCTAAAGGTTGTATCTCATTGTGGTTTTGATTTGTGTTTTCCTGATGATTAGTGATGTTGAGCATCTTTTCAGATCCCTGTTGGCCAATTGTATGTCTTCTCTGGAGAAATGTCTACCAAGCCCTCTTTTTTATTTTTAATTGGTTTACTTGTTGTTGTTGTTGTTGTTTGTTTTCTGAGTTGTATCTTATACATTTTGGGAATTAACCTCTTATCATAAATATGACTTGAAAATATTTTGTCCCATTTCATAGGTGGATATTTTACTCTATTTACTATTTTAATTAATGCACAGAATCTTTAGTTCACATAGTTCTGCAAGTCTATTTTTACTAATGTTGCCTCTGTTTCAGGTATAATATTCAGTAAATTATTGTTAAGACCATTATATGTTATTCAGGATTCTCCAGAGAAACAAAACCAATAGGGTTGGTGGATGGGTAGATTAATGGGTTTGTGGGTGAGTGGATTGATATAAACAGATTGATTAGATAGAAAGATACATAGATAGATAGATAGATAGATAGATAGATAGATAGATAGATAGATAGATATGAATTTGTTATGAAGAACTGACTCATATGATTTTGGAGGCTGAGATGTTTTATAATCTGCTCTCTGCAAGCTGGATGTCCAAGAAAGCTCATGGTATAATTGAGTCTAATTCCAAAAGCCTGAGAATCTATGAGCCAATGATGTAAATCCCAGTCCAAGGACAAGCAAGATGTGCTAGCTCAATTACTGAGTCAAGAAAAAGGGATAAATTCCTCCTCCCTCTGCCTTTGTTTTATTCAGACCCTCTATTCTGTTCATCTGTCTATATGTCTATCTTTCTTCCAGTACCATAATGTTTTGATCCCTATAGCTTTGTAATATATTTTGAAATCGGGAAGTATAAAGTGACCAATCTTTTTTTTTTTTTTCTTTTTTCCCCTCCGAGATTGTTTTGGCTATTACGAATCCTTTGTTCCTTTGTGGTTCCATAGGAATTAAGAAAGATTTTTTACTATTTTGGAAAAAAAAAAAAGAAAGAAAAAGATGACATTGGGGTTTTGATAGGCGTTTCAATGAATTTGTATATCATTTTTGAAGTGGTCATTTTAAAAACATTGTATTCTAACCAGTGAATACAGGATGTCTTTCCATTTATTGTGTCTTTTAAAAATGTTTTCATCAGTGTTATTTTCAATATAGAAGTTTTTTACCCCTTGGTTAAATTTATCCCTAAGCATCTAATTCATTTTGATGCTATTTTAAATAGGATTGTTTCCTTAATTTCCTTTTTGGATTGTTCATTGTTAGTGTATAGAATTTCAACTATTTTGTGTATGTTGACTTTGTTCCAGAAACTTTGCCAAATATGTATATTAGTTTTAAAAGTTTTGTTGTATCTTTAAGGTTTTCGGGGTTTAAGATATTATCTGTGAACAGAAATAGTTTTATTTCAAATCCTTTTTATTTCTTTATTTTCTGTTTCTTGCCTAATTGCTTTAGCTATGACTTCTAGTATTCTGTTGAGCAGAAGTGTAAGAGTATGCATCTGTGATTTGTTTCTAATTTTTAGCAGAAAAACTTTCAGTTTTTCCACTATTGAATATGATGTTAGCTCTGGGCCTCTCAGATATGGCCTTTATGATGTTGAGGTAATTTCCTTCTGTGTTCAGTTTGTTGAATTTGTTTTGTTTTTTGTTTTTGTTTGTTTTAGTTTTAGTTTGTTTATCATAAATGAGTATTAAATGTTGACAAATGCTTTCCTTCATCAATGGAGATGATCACGTGGTTTTGTCCTTTAGTCTCTTAATGTGGTATATCACACTGTTTGATTCCTGTATGTTGAACCATTCTTACGTTCCAACTTAGTCATGATGTATAACGCCTGTGCTGTTTAATTCAGTTTGCTAATATTTTGTTTAAGATTTTTGTATCAATATTTATCAGGGATATTGGTCATATTTGTCAAGACTAAGCTAGTTGGAATAAGAAAGTCCCTGGTGAGCAGGGTATAAAAAAAACTTTGAGCAAACAAAGTTCCTACTCTTTTGTGATCCACAAACACAAAATTTCTGTGTTTTATCCTCAAATACTTATGGAAGGTCTGACTATAGAATAGTTTTAAAGTATTAAAAGAAAGAGGACTAAGGTAGGCAGGAGGACAGGGTACTGAAAGAAATGAATATGTTACACATTTCAATCACTGTTGTCAAATACACTAACACTTAGGCTTTGGTCTCAATGCTTCTTTTCCTTTATTTCTGCCATGACTGTTTCTCATTGTTCCTCTCTTTGTCAATGACTTCTCAATCACCCTTCCTCCTCCACTTCCCAACCGCTTATTTATTCTCCTTAGTCTATTAGCAATTCCTAATTAGCTGCTAAGTGATTATTCTAAAATATAAATCTAATTTAGGCATGTATGCATTCTACCAGTTAAACCCCTCATAGATCCTTATAGTCTTCTATATGGAATCCCACAAGGTCAAAGAATATGAAATAAGCTTTGACTCCAGCCTAATTATACAACCTTATCTCTTGCCACATCTCTACAAAAAACTCTGCTCAGATGTGTAGTGGAAACCAAGCAGTTTCCAACTCTGGCATGGTCTCTCCCAACCTTTGCCCATGCTACTACAAAACACTCTTTTCTTACTCTGCTTTCCCGACTAACTCTTGCTCATTCTTGAACTCCCTTCCTCACTCCTTAGGTTTTACCTACATCACCCCTTCTCTTACTCCCTCAAAGACAAGTTAGGGGCAACTGTTCTAAGGTCGTAAATTCACATTTCCGTTAAAACCGTCTATTTATCTCTTTAGTGGTTCTCATCCCAGAGAAGTTTACATGTATAATTTAGAATTTAGTAGTGCTCATGGATTGGAAGAATCAACATAGTTAAAATGGCCATATTACCCAAAGCAATATACAGATTCAATGCAATCCCCATCAAAATCCCAATGGCATATTTTAAAGAAATAGAACAAAAAATCATCAGATTTGTTTGGAACCACAAAAGACCCCGAATAGCCAAAGCAATCTTAAGAAAAAAGAACTATAATGGAGGTATCACACTTCCTGACTTTGGCCTGTACTACAGGGCCACAATAATCAAAACAGCATGGTATTGGCAGAAAAACAGACATATAGACCAATGGAATAGAATTGAGAACCCAGAAATAAAACCACATAAATATGGACAGATAATTTTTGACAAAGAAGCTAAAAACATACAATGGAGCAAAGACAGCCTCTTCAATAAATGGAGCTGGGAGAATTGGATAGCCACGTGCAAAAGAATGAAACTGGACTGCTATTTGTCACCATGTACCAAAATTAATTCAAAATGGATCAAAGACTTAAGCATAAGACCTGACACAATAAACTGCATAGAAGAAAACATAGGTACTAAACTTATGGACCTTGGGTTCAAAGAGCATTTTATGAATTTGACTCAAAGGCAATGGAAGTAAAAGCTAAAATAAACAAATGGGACTATATGAAACTTAAAAGCTTCTGCACAGCAAAAGAAACCATTGACAAAATAAAGAGGCCACCAACTGAATGGGAGAAGATTTTTGCAAACAGTGCCTCCGATAAGGGGCTAGTATCCAGAATATACAAGGAACTCATGCAACTGAACAACAAAAAGCAAACAACCCAATTGAAAATGGGCAGAGGACTTGAAGAGACATTTCTCCAAAGAGGACATACAAATGGCAAATAGACATATGAAAAAATGCTCAACATCACTAATCATCAGAGAAATGCAAATCAAAACCACAATGAGATATCACCTCACCCCAGTCAGAATGGCCATCATCAACAAGACAAATAGTAACAAATGACACCTGAAATCTATGTAATTTTACTAACAACTGTCACCTCAATAAATTTAATAAAAAAAAAAAAAAAAAAAAGAAATAAACAGTCTAGGTCATTTAAGAACCCATAGTTTCTGAGCAAAGAAGAGGTTGATCTTGGGTGGTTTACTTTGCTTCTGGGCAGTTGAGTTTTTGGCGTGTTTTGCTCCTGGGCAGAACTGTCTTCTCTTTGGCCTTTTAGGTCTTTGTGGGATGTAGGGGAGTCCTGCTTCTCTTTTAATTTTGACAGGATTCCTGCCCAGAGAGATTATTGGCATTGTTTAGAAAGAAGACCTTGAGTTTTCACCATGATTTCAAGTGCTATATGAAGCTACCTTTGACACTCCCTCTTACACGCCCTGTGAGCCAGTGTAAAGAAGTTACGATCAGAGAGGAAGGTCTGTGACCTTCCTTATTTTACTCCTAACCCAAAATGTGTTGTTATCTGTGATCCTGATCAGGAAATATTCTTTAGCCTTTTCCTTAGGAGGAAAAGACGTGGGTACCTACCTGGCCTAAACTGTATGTACGTCAAAGGAGAAAATGGGTGATGATGTTTTTTTCTGACAGATTAACCCAATTCTAAGTGTGTTTTCCATTTGAAACATTACTGTTTATGGTAAATAGTGTTGATAATAAATAAACTTGATGAATGATGGAATGGAAAGTCAATATTGGGCTTCAACCATGCATACACTTAGAATACAGAGTGTATTTTCCTTGGGGGAAAACATGTGGCTAAAAAAATAATTATAGATTATAGCTTATTGTAAAATTTAAGATATATTTTACCTTAAAATAAGCCAAAGAAAGACTGAAAAATTATTCCAAATTGCAAATTTAGGAGACTAAAACAATGAAATAAGTACAACCATTGATTCTAAATTGGATCTCAGTCCTGAAAAACAAATATTTATTTCCCTTTTGCAATAATGAGAATTAATGGGACAATTAATAAAACTTGCATGTAATCTATAAATCAGTAATAATATGTCACTGATTTTCTGATTTGGGTAATTGTATTATGATTATATAAAATAATTTTTAAGAAATACACTTTGAAATAGAGGCAAATTGGCAACATGATTGTAACTCACAAATGTTTCAGAGAAGTGTGTGTGTGTGTGTATGTGTGTGGAGAGAGAGAGAGAGAGAGAGAGAGAGAGAGAGAGAGAGAGAGAGAGAGAGAAATGATGAAAATGTTAACCTTGAGAAATTTGGGACAAATGGTATGAAATATGATTAATAAGGTAAGTAGGCATGATGTTGTTTTTACAACTTTCATGCAAGTGTGAAATATTTCAAAACACAAGGTAGAAAAAAATTTGAGTATATAAAAGGTACATTTATGAGATGCAAGAATAAGTCATAGCATTATTTGAAGTAAATTGAATTTGTTTCCTGTTAAATGCTTTACTGCATTTTCTTCTTTTCTTGAATTTATTTTTAAGGAAACTTTCATACTACTTTTATACCTAAATAATGATCCATCACATTTACCCTATTTTAATATTTACATACTGTTTCTGGCAGCTAATGATACTCCTCATTTTTGAAATGTGTTTGGTCAAAGACCACGTAAGAATCATCTTCCTTGTCTATTGAATGAGTTTCTGTGTTTATCTGAGTATGTCGGTGCTGGGGGGATTGATACCATCCCACAGAGGTTATCATGCAACACTTAAAGTATGCCTAGCATAAGAGGGACAGGGTATTACATTTTATATTATTTTAGCAGTATGAGATGTTTTTCCTTTAAACCATTCATTGAAGCAGTGTGAAATGTTTTTCTGTTATACTCAACTTTATTCTTTTCAAAGGGCTTCATATCATTTTTCTTATTTTGTTTTTTCTTTAAATTAAAGTTTATTGGGGCAACAATTGTTAGTCAAGTTACATAGATTTCCGGTGTACAATTCTGTAAAACATTATGTATATCTCACATTGTGTGTTCACCCAGAGTCAATCTCTTTCCATCATCATATATTAGACCCTGTTTACCCTCTCCTAGAGCCCCGCTCCCCCCTTACCCTCTGGTAACCCTTAAACTATTGTCTATGTCTATGAGTTTTTGTTCTTTCAGTTGTTTGTCTTGTTCTTTTGTTGTTTTTGGTTTATATACCACATATCAGTGAAATCATATGGTTCTCTACTTTTTTTGTCTGACTTATTTCTTTTAGCATTAAAATCTCAAGATCCATCCATGTTGTCACAAACGGTACTATTTCATCTTTTCTTACCGCCGAATAGTATTCCATTCTGTATATATACAATAACTTCTTTATCCATTCATCTATTGAAGGACATTTTGCTTGTTTCCATGTCTTGGCCACTGTAAATAAAGCTGCATTGAGCGTTGGAGCACACTTATCTTTCTGGATAAATGTTTTCAGATTTTTTTGGTAGATACCCAGGAAAGGGATTGCTGGGCCATATAGTAATTCTATTAAGTTTTGAGGAACCTCCACACTGCCTTCCATAACGGCTGCACCAGTCTGCATTCCCACCAACAGTGTATGTGGGTTCCTTTTCCTCCACAGCCTGTCTAGCACTTATTATTTGTCTTGCTGATGATAGCCATTGTAACTGGGGTGAGGTGATACCTCACTGTGGTTTTTATTTGCATTTATCTAATGATTAGTGATGTTGAGCATTTTTTTCATATGTCTATTTGCCATTTGTATGTCCTCTTTGGAGAAATCTCTCTTCAAGTACTCTGCCCATTTTTCAATTGGGTAGTTTGTTTTGTTGTTGTTGAGTTGTATGAGTTCCTTTTATAGTTTGGATATTAGCCCGTTATTGGAGGCATTGTTTGCAAAAATCTTGTCTCATTCAGTTGGTTGCCTCTTTATTTTGTTGATGATTTCTTTTGCTGTGCAGAAGCTTTTAAGTTTGATATAGTCCCATGAATTTATTTTAGTTTTTACTTCTCTTGCCTTTGGAGTCAAATTCATAAAATGCTGGTTGAACCTAAGGTCCATAAGTTTAGTACCTATGTTTTCTTCTATGTAGTTTATTGTTTCAGGTCTTATGCTTAAGTCTTTGATCCATTTTAAATTAATTTTGGTACATGGTGACAGACAGCAGTCCAGTTGCATTCTTTTGCATGTGGCTTTCCAATTCTGCCAGCACCATTTATTGAAGAGGCTGTCTTTTCTCCATTGTATGTTTTTTGCTTCTTTATAAAAAATTATCTGTCCATATTTATGTGGGTTCATTCCTGGGTTCTCAATTCTGTCCATTGGTCTATGTGTCTGTTTTTCTGCCAATTACATGCTGCTTTGATAATTGTTGCCCTGTAGTACAAGCTGAAGTCAGGGATTGTGATACCTCCAACATTGTTCTTTTTTTCTTAGGATTGCTTTGGTTATTCAGGGTCTTTTGTGGTTGTATACAAATCTGATGATTTTTGTTCTATTTCTTTAAAAAATGCCATTGGGATTTTGATTGAGATTGCATTAAATCTGTATATTGTTTTGGGTAATATGGCCATTTTAACTGTGTTGATTCTTCCAATCCATGAGCACGGAATATCTTTCCATTTCTTTGTGTGTTCTTTAATTTCAGTTAGAAATGTCTTATAGATTTCATCATTTAGGTCTTTCACATTGTTGGTTAGCTTTATTTCTAGGTACTTTATTCTTTTTGCTGCAATTGAAAAATGATTTTTTTATTATTATTTCTTTTACTGAGATTTCATTCTTAGTATATAGGAATGCAATGGACTTGTGTACATTGATTTTGTAGCCAGCAAATTTACTGTATTCGTTTATTGTTTCTAATAGCTTTTTGGTGGAGTCTTTAGGGTTTCCTATATATAGCATCATGTCATCTGCAAAGAGTGACCGTTTAACTTCTTCATTCCCAATTTGGGTGCCTTTTATTTCTTTGTCTTGCCTGATTGCTCTGGTGAGGACTTCCAACATAATGTTGAAAAGCAGAGGTGATAGGGGACAGGCCTGTCATGTTCCTGAACATAGACCAAAGGGCTTCAGTTTTTCACCGTTAATTATGATATTAGCTGAGGGCTTGAAATACATGGCCTTTATCATGTCAAGTTATTTTCGTTCTATACCTATTTTATTAATGTTTTAATCATAAATGGATGTTGTATCTTGTCAAATGCTTTTTCCACGTCAATTGATATAATCATATGATTTTTTTCCTTTATTTTGTTTATGTGATATAGTGATGGATTTACACATGTTGAACCATCCTTGTGCCCCTGGGATGAACCACACTTGGTCGTGATGAATAATCTTTTTAATGTATTGTTGCATTCGATTTGCTAGAATTTTGTTTAGAATTTTTGCATTGGTATTCATCAAAGATATTGGTCTGTAGTTTTCCTTTTTTGTGTGTTATTCTTACCAGGTTTTGGTATCAGGGTAACGTTGGCCTCATAAAATGAGTTAGGGGGTATTGTCTCTTCTTTAATTTTTTGGAAGAGTTTGAGTAGGAAAGATACTAGATCCCCTTTGAAGGTTTGGTAGAATTCACTAGTGAAGCCATCTGGTCCTGGACTTTTGCTTTTCGGAATGTTCTGGAGACTGATTCAATTTCTTTAGTGGTGATCAGTCTGTTTAGATTTTCCATTTTTTCATGATTCAGCCTAGGAAGGCTATATGTTTCTCAGAACTTGTCCATTTCTTCTAGGTTATTGAATTTGGTGGCATATAGTTCTTCATTGAATTCTTGGATGATCCTTTGTATTTCTGTGGCATCCGCGATAACTTTCCCTGTTTCATTTCTGATTTTGTTTATTAGTGTCTTTTCTCTTTTTATCATAGTGAGTCTAGCCAAGGTTTTGTCAATTGTATTAATCTTTTCCATGGACCAGCTCTTAGTCACATTAATTTTTTTTATTGTCTTTTTGTTCTATATTTCATTTAGTTCTGCTCTGATTTTTATTATTTCCTTTCTTCTGCTGACCTTGTTCTTCTTTTTCTAGTTCTTTATGGTGTAACTCGAGGTTATTTATTTGGGATATTTTTTGTTTCTTGAGATAAGCCTGTAATGATATAAATTTCCCTCTTAAAACTGCTTTTGCTGTATCCCCAAAATTTTGGTAGGATGTATTTTTGTTCTCATTTGTTTCTATGTATCTTTTGATCTCTCCTCTTATTTCTTATTTGACCTGGTCATTCTTTAAAAGTATGTTGTTTAATCTCCACATATTTGTGGTTTTTCCTGCTTTCTTTTTGCAGTTGATATCCAATTTCAAAGCCTTGTGATCAGAGAATATGCTTGGTATGATTTCAGTCTTCTTAAATTAGCTGAGGCTAGTTTTATCTCCCAATATGTGGTCTATCATTGAGAATGCTCCATGCACACTAGAAAAAATATATAGTCTGATGTTCTAGGATGAAGGGCTCTATAAACGACAATTATGTCCATTTCATGTAATGTGTCATTTAGGGCTGATATTTCTTTCTTTATTTTCTTTTTGGATGATCTATCCATAGCTGTAAATGATGTATTTAAATCCCCTAGAATAATTGTGTTTTGGTTAATTTCTCTCTTCAGTTCTGTTAGTATTTGCTTGGTATATTTCTGTGCTCCGTGATTGGGCGCATAAATATCGATGACTGTTACCTCTTCTTGTTGAACAGTCCCCTTTATCATTATGAAATGTCCATCTTTGTCCCTTGTTACCTTTTTTTGTCCTGAAGTCTGTTTCATCTGATATCAGTATGACTACATCTGATTTTCTCTGGATACCATTTGTTTGTATTGTCAATTTACAGCCTTTCACTTTGAGCTATGTTTGTTCTTATAGCTGAATTGTGTCTCTTGGAGGCAGCATATGGTTGGGTATAGTTTTTGCTCCAATCTGCTACTCTGTGTGTTTTTATTGGTGAGTTCAGTCCATTTACATTTAGGGTGATTATTGATATGTGAGCATTTCCTATCATTCTATCTTTAGTTTTCTGGTAAAACTGTGTCTCCATTGTTTCTTTGCCTTTTTGTTGTTATCTATTATTTCTGTGTAGTGGTATTCTATGAGTTTTCCCTATCTTTCTTCTTTTATTACATTATATATTTCAATTCTAATTTTTTTTGAGTGGTTACCATTAAGTTTATGCAGAAGAAAGTTTGATATTTAGAATATTCCATTTTTGTCCGCCTGCTTATTTTCTCCATTCCCATAATCTGGTTCTGGCCTTACTCTCCCCCCTTTTATGTTCTGGTTGCTACACATTATCCCTATTGATGCTGCTCGAATAACCTCCTTCAACATGTTTTTTAGTGCAAGTCGTGTGTTAGAAAATTCCCTCAGCTTTTGTATGTTGGAAAGGTCTTTATACCTCCTTCATATCTAAAGGATATCTTTGCTGGCTATATCATTCTTGGCTCATAATTTCTCTCTCTCAGTAATTTGAATATTTGGTTCCACTCCCTCCTGGCTTGTAGAGTTTCTGCTGAAAAATCTGCTCATATTCTAATGGGCTTTCCATTGTAGGTTACCATCTTCTTATCCCTGGCTTCCTTGAGGATTCTTTCTTTGTCATTGATTTTTGACAGCTTCAATATAATGTGCCTTGGAGAAGGCTTGTTGGCGTTGAGGTAATTAGGTGTTCTATTTGCTTCTTGGATTCAAGGATCCAGTTCTGTCCACAAGTTTGGGAAATTCTCATTGACTATTTGTTTGAATATACTCTCTGTTCCCTTCTCTCTTTCTTCTCTTTCTGGTATGCCCATTATTTTTATATTGCTCTTTCTGATGGAGTCAGAAAGTTCTAGTAGAGTTCTTTCATTTCTTTTAAGTCTCAAGTCTCTTTTTTCCATCCATGTCATTTCCAGATTTCTATCTTCGATGTCACTGATTCTTTCCTCCATCTACTTCCTAAGCTGGCTATTTATGCTTGATTTTTTGTGTGTGTTCTTAATCTCCAGAAAATCCATTTGGTTCTTTTTAAAAATTTCCATCTGTTTGTTAAAATGTTCATTTAGTTCTTTGATTGTGTTTCTGAGTTCATTAAACTTCCTGTCTGGGTTTTCTTGGATCTCGTTGAGTTTTTTAAGAGCTGCAATCTTGAATTCTCTGTCATTTAAGTACCATATTTCCATATGTTTAAGTTCATTTTCCAGACACTTTTCACTTTCTTTCTGATCTGTCTTGTTACCTTGGTTATTCTTGGTAATTAATGATTTATTATTTCTCTTCCTAAGTTTCTACAGGAGTGGGATCTGCAACAGATTGATAGAAAAAGATCTTTCTTTTGTTTTCCAGTAGGTGTTTGTAGAATGTTTATTTTCTCTCCGACTGCAGCCTTTTTTTCTCTCTCAGAGTGCTATGTTTTCTCTGTGCTACCCCTGTTTCTCACACAATGGAGGGATTCCCTAGAAGGCTGGCTTCCCCTCTGTGAACATTTCACCTAGGTCATACAGCACAACCTCCATGGGCGGATGTGGAGAGCTTCTAAAGTTCCAAAGATCTTCCTGCACCAGATTCAGAGCCTGTGTGTTTCTGCACCTCTGTTTACTCCTACAGGGATCTGCCCAGATAGGTGGGGACAGGGGCAGGGTGGGTTGTGAGAGGTGACTCAGAGCAATGGTGGCAAGCACCACCACCACAGCCAGTCCTGCTTCCATATCTCCCTCCCCTTTGCCAAAACTAGTTGGGCTGCAAGTCCATCTCTGTGGACCACAGTTCTCAGAACTTCATATATTCTGTTATTTTGATCTGACACTGCTACTGTTCAGCTTCTAGCACTGGGAAGATGGGGGCAGGAAGAGCTTTGGGAGGGTAAGGAGGGGATGGCTAGTCTCAATGCCTAGCAATGAGGGCTTAAACCACCATTTTCAGGCTTCTTCCCTCAATCTTTGCTCTGAGGTCTCTGCCATGAGTGTTGGGTTCAGCTGTGTTATATGATGTCCCCTCAGCCTCGTTGGCCATAAGCAGAGCCCTAGCAGTCCGAGTTCTTCCCTCTCGCACAGTTGTGGTAGTTGCAGGATGCAGCCATCTCGGAGTGTTGAGCTAGGTTAGCATCCTTTGCCCAAGCAGCCAAGTCTTCTCACTTCTCCATTCCCTCCTCCCCCACTCACACAATTTGCCCACCTTTAGATGATTTCAGTAGTGCGCCTCTTAATCTTGCCTGTCTGCTGTGCATGGAGTCCTTTGTGGAGTTATAGTTGTTCAATTTGTTGTAAATTCCAGTGGAGATTTCAAGGGGCTCATCTCATGCTGCCATTTTTATGACAGACATTTTTTTATCTCATATTAACTACTGAGTTTCTTGAGATATTTTTTGTAGTGGAGCAAATTTTGGGAGTAGAAATACTTTTTGTGTTAAAAATAAAGATAACACTAATCTAGCTATTGTCAATGGATTGAATCAGTTTGAATACAATTTTCTTTTTACAGATTTAGCATTATATGCTTAATTGAATATTTTACAGTGAGAGCATTAATATAGTGATGCCTATGCAAATTGTAATTGGTAATGAATTCTTATTGCTATAATATGATTACATTATTTTTAGATTAAATGATAAATATGGATTTCTAAATTTAAAATGAAGGCAAATAATGGATGCAGAGTTGAGTAAAGATGCAGAAATTGATACTGTAATGAGAACAATAAAAAATGTACTAAAAGTGAGCAGAAAAACAATGTTCTTTGTTATGCAAAAGTTTTAAAGGAATGAAACAACAATATTAAGAAATATTTTCAACTGATACATAGTGAGCTTCGTGTTTTTCTCTCGCCAATCAAAAACAAAGAAATTTATTGTCTGAAACCAAAAACCTTTTAAAGAAGATATGGTACATAGATACAGTGGAATAGTACTCAGTTGTAAGAAAAGATGAAATGCTGCCATTTGCAACAACATGGATAGATCTTGAGATTATCATGCTAAGCAAAATAAGTCCCATAGAAAAAGTCAAGAACCATATGATTTCACTTACATGTGGGATATAAAACTAAAAGCAAAAAATGAGTAAGACAAACAAACGAACAGAAAAATCATAGACACAGACAACAGTTTAGTGTTTACTAGAGGGAAAGGAAGTGGGGAGATGTAGAAGAGGATAAAGGGGGTCAAATATATGGTGATGGAAGGAAAACTGACTCTCAGTGGTGAACATACAGTGCAGTATACTGATGATGTATTATAGAAATGTACACTTGAAACCTATATAATTTTACTAACCATTTCACCCCCAATAAATTTAATAAAAAATTCAAAAATATAAAATAGTGAGATTTAAAAAAAATAATTTTTAACAAATCTGAGCTTATAACTTTAACCAGCTTTTATTTTTGCACAAAATAAAAGACAGTTTTAGATAGACTAATGGTAAAAGTTTGTTACTGTCATTTTGTTGAGGAACAGACTAAAAAAGATGTTTCACAAAAAGTTAAAGCTGTTTAACTAGCTTCCAAACATTAGAATGCAGAATACAAGACTTCTCTAATGACATCAAAGGTCAGTTGGTTCAAAATTCAGTAAGTTGTAAGTAAGTTTCCAGCTTTAGATTAATCATACAATACAAGAGACACTGCCCAATTAATATCTTCAATTGTTTCAAGGACTTCCAAATTTATAAAGAAATATTGCAAATGTGAAGCCTGAAATATAGAATATGTGGCATAGTAACTTTTGTATATTTTATCTGTCAGGAAGAGTTTCAGCTCAATAAAACAAAATTAGTTTCTATCATGACAGATGGTATTGTTTCGTTGGGCCAAAAATTAGGATTTATTGGAATTTCAAAACGAGAGACTAACGTTCCTCTTCTAGTTTTATTCCATTTTATGATACATATTGAATATATTTGTGCTCAGTTTTCTAAAACAGATGCTTAGAAAAGTGTCATAGATATAGTTGTTAAATCTTTCAGTGTATATATGCAAATGTTATGAATCATCACCAGTTTATAGAACTGTTTAGATAAATAGAAGACAATGAATTTAATGATCTTGTGTTCTTTGTCAGTGCTCATTGGTTGAGTCATAGAAGAGTTCTATAAAGATTTGCTTGTTCTGTTAACTCCAATTCAAGATTTTCTTAAAACCAAAGGAATGCTTGCCAAATATCCAACAATCAAGAAAAAATGTCAGTGCAATTTTTCTCACCAATATTACATTGCATACAAATGAGCTCCAAAGAAAGGAAAGGCTCATTTAAGAATTTAAGACCTAAATGGAAAATATGAGAATTTATGTTGAAAATGAAACATTTCATAATATAAATCAGTAATAATGATTTTACTCGTTCCTCTAACATTGATTAATATGTAGATTTTAAATTTAATTCTTAGTTGATACAATTATGTAATTGTAATTGGCAACATTATGTTCATTTTTGATATTGTTATATTTAGGGTTTTGATTTAATGTCAATGATACTTTGAATTCAATGATGATATAACTGAGTTGACACAAGCATGGTGTCAGAGAAATAATTTTGAAATTTATACACTTTTGTTTCAAAGTCAAATCCATTCTCTTAAAAAGGATGAACCATTTTCATCAGTGTGGGTAGGAAAGGTAAATAAAAATATTTTTTGATACTCAAATCAGTCATTAAACTCGTCATTGAAACAACTTGATCTATTTTTACAACTATACATTTTATGAAATATCTATACAGGTCAAACATGTCCAGTAAAATTTAGCATCTGAATTGAGATGTGATATACTTTAAAGAGTTTCTCTGGAAACCCAATAGTAACAATTTTTGAATTATCCCTGCCCTGTTGAATGCATATGTCACAATATAGCTTCTGGTTTAGTTAATTTACAGAGGTCTTCTTGTTTCTTTGCCTGCGGTCTATGGGCATGTGAGCACCATACTATGGAGTTTCCTGTATTACTGCTTAGGTTATTTTACAGTGTGTACCTCTTTACCTTCCATAGCTGCATATGAGTAGGGTTATAATTACAGGTCAACATAGCATTCATCTTTGAAAAACTAAAAATAGAATTTATGGAAACAGCACAAAATAGTTACAATAGTTAGTTTTGTTCCCAGTTTCTAAAAGAAATTGAGAAGTCTACATTACCAAAAAAAAAAAAAAAAAGAGAGACAAAATAGCAATTAAAAAAATAAACAAAAAGAAAAAAAACATTCTGCTAATTCTTTATTAATAGAAGATAAATAAGAGTATAGTAACTTTTAACTGTTCGTAACATGATATGGCATGTATAAGTGAATAGCTACTGCTACAATATTAATTATTTAAATCCAAAAATTATGTCTTGTAAGAACACCACTAAACAAACATTTGCATTAAAAGTATAGGAAGAAATTAATACAATTGATGAGAAATTTTTTGATGGAATGGCTGAATATGACACTGGTTTTCATATTTACATATAATGCTATTACAGAAGTGTCAGTGACTTAGCTAAGGATACAAAAGGAAAAAGTTAAGGAAGCTTGTTTCTTTATCATGGACAGAGGATTTATTGAAGGTGGGAACAGAGTGGTGCTCTCTACCACTGAAGAAATTTTTCTAAACTCAGATCATCACTAAGTCACCCTATCTGCTTAGGTAAAACCTAATTTAAGTGATAATTCCAGTACCTTGTTCAAGGCACTGATTTTTTCATAGTTTAAGCCCATTTATATCCCTTTGATTCCTTATGTTTTTTGGAGACATAGGCCTGCTTGACCACTATAAGTAATAATCAGTAACAGTCCCAGAATTCCCCAAGTATTTATTGGATTATTCACCAGGCAAGCCTTGATTACACAGGTGCTCTGTTGGTTATTTGAGTGGTGAGATTGCAAGATGGTAGCTTTTATTCATCGAGAGAGCGCTGTTTTCTACTTCCAAGGAAGAACAGCCAATAATATCACTTCATTAGAGGCCTTTTACTTCTGCATACATTTTTAACCTAAGGTGAATTTCACATATTTTTGAAAATAATGATGATAATTGCGTCTAAGACCTCTAGCATCCAAAGCTAATTAGTACCTCAATGGGTCATTTTTCCAGTAGAAAACGACCATACATATTTCAAATTTAGAGATTCCAATTAAAAAAAAAATATTTGTATACTTAATTATTGAGTTTCTCTGGGAAGAATCTCTATTTAATAGATGTTTCTACCAAAACTGCCTGATTACTACTTCACAGTGGGACATCCCTGACATGATACAAACCTTCGTCTGTCAGATAGTCTCCAAGAGTTTGCAAGCATATTAATAGGATATATTTTCTAAAAAACAAAAGATCAAAATAGTATCTTAAAAGTGAATCAAATTTATGTTATTTCTTTTTTTTTTTTAAGTTACAAAGAACAAAGATGATAGGACAGGCAAATTTGTTTAAAGAATATGGGAGATAGAGTGCAATATAACTAATTAAAACATCCATTGCTATTTATAACAGTTGAAAATGTAGGGGATATCTATTATTTACTCTCTTTGAGAATCTTTTGTATCTAATTGCTGATTATTATTATTACCCAATAAGGTTCTATCTATTTGGAGTTCAAGGTCTGTATATATCTTACACTTTTGCCAAAAGACCAAATATTCACATTTTAGGTCATGCAAGGTTTGTTAAAAAGATGTTAAAGAAAGGCTGCCCATTCATGCTGATGATAAGACTGGATGTATTGTGTGAATCTCTTGAAGTGTTTGGCCATCTCTGATTAAAATAGGATAAAATCTAGAAATAGATTGATATTTACAGATGCAAGATGGCTATTTCTATGGAGAGATCCAATGCTTCCCTAAATGAATTGAATTCATATGAGTATGCGAATCTCTGAGGGCTTTATGAATTTTAGCTTCAGAATTCCATTTGTTTATTCTACCTATCATGAATATTGGGAGTGGTACAGAGAGTGGATCTTCTTATTAAGTGACAAATATTTATAAAGCTATTTAATGATGACTTCATGAAAACATATACTTCTGTAGCTGCAGAGATTGCACAGTACTATCAAAGTCAAAACTCTTTAGAAAGGAAGCACTTTATCCTTTGAGTTATGCAACATTGACCAGGATACAGTGGTGTACTTACATGTAACCATGAGAGAATATTAAGTAAAACATGAGGTTTGAGACTTGTTTATATATCAACCTTGTATTTTTAAGAAAATTAACAGATAACATGAGCCGAAAACATCATTAGTGACTGTAATGTTTCATGCACAGTGTTGATTGAGTGGAGTGGCCCATTTGTTTTAATACCAAATAATTACATAAGATCTTTGCAAGTTTCCTTTCAAACACCTCCAGCATCATTAACTGACCCATATGGAAAGTTCCAGCAATATTACACATGTAATTGGAAAACAAATGTTTCCTAGTATCTCTTTCTGATTCTAGAGCTAATCACTGGAATTCTCTAATGGAATATGTGAAACTTTGCAAAAACTTGGTCCCTTGGGTTATCATGGGTGCAGTTATATTAATGAGGACTGCTTGTCTGACATAAAGATCAGCCTTCCTTTCGCCTCCGTGTATTTCTTTTTGTACAGTCTTTTGCATGGCATAGCATAACAGACATCTCCTTAGAACCATTACAATAACTATTCTTTCCTCTGCTTATGATCTTTTTTTTAAATCTTTTTTTTTAAATAAAGTTTATTGGAGTGACAGTGGTTAGTTAAGTCACATAGGTTTCAATTACAATTCTGTAATACATCATCTATATATCACATTCTGTGCTCACCACCCGGAGTCACTTCTCTCATCACGATATATTTGACCCAGTTTACCCTCATCTATCACTTCCCTCCCCACTTACTATCTGATAACCACTAAACTATTGTCTGTGTCTATAAGTTTTTGTTTCTTTGTTTGTCTTGTTCCTTTGTTGGTTGAGTTTTATATCCCACGTATCAGTGAAATCATATGGTTCTTGATTTTTTCTGTGTGACTTATTTTGCTTAGCATAATCTCAAGATACATCCATGTTGTCACAAATGGCACTGTTTCATCTTATGGCAGAATAGTATTCCATTGTATATAGATACCACATCTTTGTGTATGTGTGTTTATATCTATTTCTAAGTTTATATCTACTTTGATATTGCTTTTAGAACATCATTTAATATATATTTTGCCTGCCTTTAGTATTTCTCTCTCTTTCTCCCCCCCATTTTTTTTTTGTTTTGTTTTGTTTACAGGAGTTGGAATATGACATATTTAGGCATGAGTTGCTTTGTTAGTTGATTGGTTTTGTACTTTTTGTGCTCATTCTACCAAGTGTTTTATTTTTTTTTTGTTTTTAGTTCCTTAATACTATTGCTTAGTGTCAATCATTAATTTAGAAAATTCTTAGCCATTACTTCTTCAGATATTTCTTCTTTTCTGTTTTGTCTCTATTCTACTTGTGGGATTTTAATTATAAATATGTTAGAAAGCTGTGTGTGGTTTCATAGTCTTTTGATGTTGTTTAATTTTTTTCTCTCCTTGTTTTTCAGATTGGTGATTGTCATTGACTAGTTCATGTTGACAATTCTTAAATTCACTGTATTAAATCTACAAGTATTCATAAACCCACCTAAGCAGTCTTTGTTGTTTCTTTTCTCTAACAATTCCATTTTACTGCAGTTTCCATCTTTCTGCTGAAATCACTCATCTTATTATACATATAATTTATCTTTTTCACCTAGAATCTTTGATATATTAATTACAATAATGGTATTTTCACCAAATGATTGTTCAACATTGTGTTATACCTGAGTCTGTTTCTGTTGATTGTTTTTTTTCTCTCTCTCTCTGTTTTAGTTAAAGTTTATTGGGGTGACAACTGTTAATAAAGTTAGATAGGTTTTAGGTATATTGCAGGATTATTTTCTCTTTTGATGGTATATGCATATGTGTGTTTTCTTGGTTTTTGATATGTCCCAGGTTTTAGTTGAAAGTTGAGCATCTTGTGTAGGACATTGGGCTTTGAAGATTATCTGGCTTTTAGTTGTTTGTTTTTAAGAGTGAAAGCAACCTTCTTTCCAGATCTCTATATCCTGAGTAAAAATTGGAAGCACCTAAAATCTCCTTAGAAAATATTTTCAAAACAAAATGTTATCTGATATTTGGCCATGTCTAGTAACTTTCCAGCTAAGTTTAGGAACCCCACATTTTGTAAAAGTATTATATATAAAAAAAAAATGAACTGCCTTTTTGTCCCTAACTAATCAACATGTGCAGTGGACTTTGACAAATCCTAGCATCTGGTAAAATTTTGCCTCTAATAAGGGATCATACTCTAAGACTGAGTTGAGATCCATCATGATATATCCTGCCTGGTAGTTTCCCATTATAATCTTTATTATCTGACTTATCAACAACCAAGATTAAATCTAGATATTCTATAGTCCTTTCTAACATATATGTTTGAAATACAAAGAGTTCTCAGACCAAAGCTATATTGACATAAATTTATTCTTCAGGTAAAAGACAATTTGTAGCTGGATTTAAAATATGTCAATAACAAACAGAAATGTGTGAGGGGAAAAACAAAAACTTAGTAGGAGAAAAACTTGTTTAGAAATTTGTTTAGTTTCTCCTGCTACTGCAATGGATAAGTTTCTGTACTAGGGTCAAGAGGAGGATTGTGGTAAAGTACTGGTCTCTAATGATTACCATAAAGATGAGTTAGACTTCACCAGATTTGTAGATAAATACATTGTAAGGATGACCTAATTTTCAGAATTTGTCAATGTTCATCCCTATACTGGATTAAAATATAATCACAGGAAATTGAAATTCCTAGTATCCTGTTTTAAGACTTGGGAAATTTAGGAGGATCCCACAACTGTTTAATTCTGACTCTCTTCATATAAAGGGGCGCTTAAGGGACACTTAAAGCAGAACTGTAAAATAAGTAGCCTCAGGTGGTACTAAAGATAATGTGGTATTTGACTTCTCTACCAGTGGAAAGCAGGAAATGGCAATTTCCAGATCTGAGATTCTAAAACAATATATCCTCACTTATTGGACTTTTCAACTAGGTATATAGAAATATTAACAGAACTGGTTCAAGTTATGCTGAGTCCTTTATTAAGCTACTGACTATTAGTTTTAATCTTCTTCTGAACTTTGATGGGTTCAGCCCTAGTCATTTTGTCAATATCAGCATAGAATTAGTTATGTCTTCCAAAATAATTCAGATCTAACAGAATGAGAAAGTATTATAACTAAGGTAGATTTTGAGAAAAGATGAAGTGAGAAATTCTATGCTCCGACTCAGACTTCAAAAAGACTCAGACTCTGATAAGCTTTTTTAAAGTCTGCGATGCAGAATTACTATATTTTAAATAATTTAATTTTTCAGTATTATAAATGCAAAAATATATTTGATGTAGGTGTTAAATATATGTAACTATTGTTATATAATATGACTATTATTATATAAGTTGATTAGGTAGGATTTGGCGGAACAGAATCTTAAAAGTTAATCATTTTTTTAAATTACAGTATTTGTCTGCACGAGGCTCCTTGTTTTATTTATGGACAATAATTCAAATATATGAATTTGCTTCTCTTAAAGTGTATATGTCCTTCCATTCATATATTTTAATTTATATAAGTTTATATGTAATGTTTTATATATCATATGTGTAAATATAAAGTACTACTCCTTTTCTTTTTATTCAACACTAAAGATTCATTTGGGTTACTGCATATATCTCAATGTTTACTGCTAACTACTGCATAGTAATCTGTGATGTGCACCTATCCCGTTTTGCCTGTCTGCAGATAGAGTTACAGAAACCCAAGCTGCCGCCCACTCCTTTTTCATTACTCAAAGAATTCTGTGATAACTACATTTTTCTATGTGTTATATATTCCTTTATTTATCTATGGGAGAATTTCTTGGAGACATATACTAGTATTAGCATTATTAACTCAAAATATATAAGAATAATTACTTGGACCAAGTACTAGCAGATACTTTCCCAAATAGCTTCATCCATTCTTTACATTCTCATCAGCAATACACAGGGTTTCCACCCACATCCCTCGTAGTACTTAGAATAACCTTTCAATCTTTTGCCAATTGGGTAGATATGAAAAAAAAAAAAAAAAAGAAATTCATCGTTTTACTCTGCTGTACTGTGATGATTAATGATTTGGACTGTTCTCTTCATATTCTCATTAGCCTTTCAAATTCTCTCTTTCATAACTAGCATTTTGTATATAATGTGTTTGTCTATAGAATTCTAGTGGGAATTGTTATTTTATGCTTATTGGTTTTCAGAAATCCCTGGTGTTTTCTACAATAATTACTAGTGAGGTTTAGAAATTGCAAACATTTTATCACTGTATTTGTTAGGTCTATAAACTTTGTACATAATGTCATTTATTGAAGGTGAAGTTCAGTTTTATATAATTATGAATTATTTTTATCCAACTGTGTTTTAGAATTTTAAAAAGTTCTTTGTCTTTACTTCACAGAAATAGCTTTTTATTTTTAAAAATTAATATTATAATTACATTTAGATTTAGGTTTTTAAATTCTTTTATGAGTCACCTCTGTATGTGCTATTGGATAGAAAGTTTTAATTCTTTCTGGATTTTCCAATAAATCTTACTAAATTACCTGTCCTTTCACCAATAACTTATCACCTTTACTACACATTATACATTTTTATATGTGTTGGTCTATTTTTAGCTGGCAGCTTATTTCTTCCATTGGTCTATTTATTTGTTTTTGTTGTAGGTAGTAAGTAAAATCCTCTTCCTCTTTATTAATTTGCTTATTCTTTTGTTCAAGGTTGACTGACTTGTAAAGTATTCATATTTTTATGAATTTTAATAGTTTTAAAGTCTTATCCATAGATATCTTACACATTCATTTTCATGTTAAATCCTAGGTGCTTATAGTTTTGCTTTATTAGCAGTATCTTTTGTATTATATACCATAATTGATAATATGTAGACAGATACTAATGAATTTGTAAGCTGATTTTATATCTAATAAACTCATTGAACTTATTACTTTTAATAGTTCTTTTTATTGATTTCTATAAGTAAATGATCATATTATCTGCAAATAATGACAGTCTTAATTCTTAAACTAAATTAACCTCATTGTCAGTAATTTTGGAGCTGTGTTACACAGTAGTGAAAGATTGGACTTCTGTTGTTTTTATTGATGCTTTATGTTTTATTTTTCATTTGTTTCATTTTTTTAAGTCAAAGGGAAAACAGAGAAAGTTTCTTATTATTAAACTTTTAAAAATTAATTATATTTTAAAATGGCATTTATAGGATTACAGCAAAATTGAGTGAATAATGCAGAGTTCCTATACACCTTCTGACTCCACATACATGCAATGTCCCCACCATCAACATTCACATACCAAAGTGGTGCATTTCTTACAAATAATGACCCTACATTGATATCTCGTAAGTACCCAAATGCCGTAGTTTACATTAGTGTTTACTCTTGGTTTTGTACATTCTATGGGTTTTGACAAATGTGTAATGGCATGTCCAGCGTTAGAGAATCACCCAGAATAGTTTCAGTGCCTACAGTTCCCGTGCTTTGCCTATTCATGCCTCTCCCCAAATCCTGGCAGTCACTGATCATTTTACTGTCTCCTTATAGTATTGGCTTTCTAAAATGTCATATTGTTGGAATCATAGTTTGTAGCCTTTTCAGATTTGGCTTTTTCACTTAGCAATATGCATTAATTTGTATGATTTTTCATATTTTGATAGTTCATTTCTTTTTAGCATTGACAGTTTTCCATTATTTGTGTGTACCATAGTGTATTTACCTACTCACCTACTGAAAGATATCTTGGTTGCTTCAAAGTTTTTGCAGTTATGACTACAGCTTTTATAGACACCTGTGTACAGTTTTTTTGCATGGACATAAGTTTTCTGCTCTTTTGGTTAAATATAAAAGAACACAGTGCTGGATGGGCGGTATAGTAAGAGCATATTTAGTTTTGTGAGAAACTGTCAAACTGTCTTCTGAGTGTGTATAGAATTTTGCATTCCTATCAGGAGAGGATAAGTGTTCATGTTGCTCTATATCCTTGTCAGCCTGTGGTGTTGTGAATGTTCTGGATTTTGTAGGAACAGGTGTGTAGGGGTATCTCATTATTGTTTTAATTTCTAATTTCCTAACGACATATGATGTTGAAAATCTTTCCATATGCTTATTTGTCATCTGTATGTCTTCTTTGGTGAGGTGTATTTCCTGTTCTTTTGCCTACTTTTAAATCAGGCTGTTTTTTAAATTTATTGTTGAGTTTTAAGAATTCTTTGTATATTTTGGATAACAGTCCTTTTATTTTCTCCCAGTCTACAAATAGTCATCTTTTCTTGACAGTGTTTTCTGAAGAGCAGAAGTTCTAAATTTTAATTATGTCCAGGTTATCAATTATTTCTGAAATAAATTGTGCTCATAGTGTTGTATCTACAAAGTCATAGCCCTACTCAAAATCATCTACTTTTCTCTTATGTTCTAGAAATTTTATAGTTTTACATTTTACTTTTAGGTCTATGATCATTTTGAGTTATTTGTTCTGAAGGGTATAAGATCTCTGTCTAAATTAATATTATTTTTGGATGTAGATGTCTCATTTGTCCAACACCATTTGTTGAAAAGGCTATCTTTGCTCAACTGTATTACCTTTGTTCCTTTGTCAAAGATCAGTCAACTGTATTTATGTGGGTCTATTTATATTCTTTCTTTTCTGTTCCATGATCTGTTTGTCTATTATTTTGCCAATATTACTCTGTCTTACTACAGAGTACTTTACAGTAAGACTTGAAGATAACTGCTGTTGGTTTTGTGACTTTGTTTCTTTCCTTTAATATTGTGTGCGCTATTCTGGGACTTTTGCCTCTTATATAAACTTTGCATCTATTACCATTTTTATATATTTACCAAGTAAATACAGTTATTTTATTCTGCATTTGTTGTTGATTTTTTTTAACCATTTGTAAGTGTTGAACTTTAGCAAATGTTATTGCTATATCGATGGAGCTAATTACCTTTATATTATTTGTGATTGGTTACATTAATATATTTCCCCTTGCTTAACAATTGAACTATGCAGGCACTATAAAACACATCCAGTCTTCACAGAGTTGTACAAATTTCAGTTGTCACACCTTTGTTAAATAACACTAGTCCTCCAGCATAATGGTCCAAATTTCAGTTACCATGATATATATTCACTCTGAGTTATTGCATAAAGTACGCGTGTTTTTTTGTTAGTCTTGCAGTCCACAAGTAACTACATAAGTAGCATGCACAGCATTATCAGTGACAATCAATGTATTTCAAAGTTTGCTGGTAATTGGTGATTGATCACTATGTATCTATAATTCTATTTGCACATATAGGCAACAAAGCATACATTTGTGTTTCCTTGTTGCTCCCATTGATAAACCCACATGACATGTTACAAAATTGGATAATCAATAAGGAGAATTGGCCAACAAAGGCAAAAATGCAGACAAAAGGAAAAAAAAAAAGAAGAGGAAAGGAAAGAAAAGTGATCCTGCTGAAAGGGAAATTCAAACTGAATGTAGATGTACTCAGAAATAGCTGACCTTGGGGATGCTGGCCTTACTATATCATTGGAAAGACTCTTGATTTGTAGCCAATGGAACTTAGTGAAGAAAACTGATTGACATAAGTGAGGAAAGTGATTGTTACGCAAAGGATAAAGATATAGTGGAAGCGACACTGGCACTCACATTAAAGGAAATTATGGAGAGAAATTGTGGAGATATTCCATGACATTGGAAAACTCAAAAGATAAAATGGTGGAAGCTCATCCAAACTTTTGAAAAAATATATGACAATTCTTCAAGGTTTTAAAGACATACTTGCCAGGTATTGTAAGTTATATAATAACAAGAGGAAAGCAAGCTCTGTTCAAAGTATTTCAATAAATATTTTACAACGAAATAAAACTAAATCTCAGTGTTTTTAATGTTTTAGATTACAGTGTGCTAAATAATATAGTTTATTATATTTTTGAATGTGTGATGCATTGATAAATATAAGAATGCTTTTCATATTTTAACAATAGTTTAAAGATTATAGAATAAAGTAGAGACTGCCTGGACTTTTGTTCCCTAAGTTAGGCTTCTAATTAGAAAATTTGGGTGAAGAAGGATAGTGCAAATATTTTATTCACTATGTCAGTTAGAATCATAGATCACATCTCAATTTCCTTTACAGAGACTAATTAAGGTTACTATAAAAACAAGATTAAAACTTTGTTTTGTTTTGTTTTGAGATTTGTAGATGAATTTGTTTCTTACAGTCATTCAAAATTTATTGTATGCTATGTATGTATATAAGCCATTGTAATGAAAGTTATCTTTTTGTTTGGTTTCCTTAAAAATGGATAACTGTTATTAAGAATATATTTGGTGATTAAAATAGAAATAATCTCTTTTATATAGATAATGGTTTTTTTGATATCTTGTAATTGCGGAAATTTATTTTACATTGAGTAATTGAATGAAATTTAATGGAAAACTCAGGATCTAATTTGTGCCCAGGTCTCAGTGCTCATGGATCTGGGGTATTTATCCAGATAGGACTAATAGACACAGCAAAATCCCCCAGAGCTATGAACTATTAAAAAAATAAACAAGCAAAGAAACAAAAAACATGTAAGTAAATTTATAGTAGAACATTTTTTATTATAATTTTGCTACTATATTAATAAGATTTTGTAATTATTACATATTTGATGAGGTTTCATTCTTTTTACAATTCACTTACCTTCATTCTTGATTTCTACTTAAAAATATGATAAAAAGTATGATTTGTGTCATACCGGCAGCCCTTCCAAAAACACCATAACCAATACAAATGCCACATGTACATAATCTGTCAACTTGATTTAACATAATTGGTTCTATATTAGAAAGACATTATTCAGAGAGGAAAACATGGATTTACATCTTCATCTGTAGAAAATTATATTACAAATAATAAGGAAGATGGACAAAAGAGACATAGTATAGATATGTTTGTTTTTCATGAATACAATAGAAAACATAAAATAAACAATCAAAGCTGTAATTCCAGAAAACTACCCTGAAATAAGACATATAGATGTAGATAGATAGGCTATTCTATGTCTAAGGTAAATAGGTACAGATTAACTAGCATTGCAAAATATCTTAATGAAATTATTGATTATAAACTAAAGAGTGAATTCCATAGAAATTCAAGAAATAATCACCATTGGAAAGAAAGCAGGTGGCCACTGAATGGGAATTTTGTTTGTGTTCATAATACACTACTGCGATATTTAATGTTATACAATAAGGTAGCTATGTTAATGACATCCTCAGAGAAAATAAAGTATGCTCTAGGAATCTTACATCTTTTCAAATTGTCATTCAAATATAAAGGCCACAGAAGGTATTTTCAAATGAAATAATTTATGGAATATAATTCCTATGAAGTTTTCTCAAAAATATTACATGATAAATTTGGTACCAACTTACAAAGGAAAAGAAATATAATGATAAAATAACTGGATATGCATATTGAATCAATTTAACTGAAAATTAGACTTGTGGAAAATATGATTCATAACAGAATTTATCTTCAATAAACTGTGAAGACAGTGTTAAACTAATGACTAAAAATATTATGAAAGAGAGAATATAAGAAGTTGTATAATATTGATATCCTTGTATTTCAAAACAGAAGATCAAACTATAACTGCAAAATGTGATCAATTATATAATATATTCAGTAGTATCTAAGGTTTTAAAGGCAATGGTGAAAGAACTAATGTAAACACCCAAAATTAAGTGTTGACAGTGAGCATGTTCAGAAGGAAAGGGAGGACACCGAATTTTATATTGTTCCTGACATGTAAAATTCTTAAATAGAGAATAAATGGTTATAAAGATGACCAGTAGAATACATGATTGTGAAGTAACAAATGCTGTTCTTCATAGTAGCTGAATCAGTTTACAATCTCACCAACAGTGCACAAGGGTTCCCTTTTCTCCACATCCTTGCCAACACATACCCCTTCTGTCTTTGATTGTAGCCATTCTTACAGGTGTGAGGCGATACCTCACCATGTTTTTTATTTGCATTTCCCTGATTATTAGTGATGTTGAGTACATTTTTATGTACCTTGTTGGCTATTTCAATGTCTTCTCTGGAAAAAAAAAGATATTTAGTTCCTCTGCCCATTTTTAATTGGATTGTTTGTGTTTTTGCTATTGAGTCGTATGAGATCTTTCTAAATTTTGGATATTAACACCTTATTCTATACACGGTTTGCAGATATTTTCTCCTAGTTCATCGGTTGTCTTTTAATTTTGTTGATTGTTGTTTTTGCACTGCAGAAGCTTTTAAGTGTGATGTAGTTCCCCTTCGTGATTTTTTTTTTTTCTTTTGTTGTTTGTGCTTTTGGCATCATATTTTAAAAAATCATTGTCAAAACACCATCAAGTAGCTTTTTTCCTACTTTTTATGTCCCGCCCTAGGAATTTTATGGTTTAAGGTCTTATGTTTAGGTCTTTTTCCCATTGTGAAGTAATTTTCATGTATAGCATAAGATAGCGGCATCCAATTTCACTTTTCTGCATGTGGTTATCCAGTTTTCCTACCACCAATTATTGAACAGTATCCTTCCCATATTGAATGTTTCTGGCTCTCATCAAATGTTAGGTGACAATATAAGTGAGAGTTTATGTTTATGTCTTGGCTCTCTCTTCTGTACCATTTCTCTATCTATTTTTATGCTGGAACCATACTGTTTTATTTACTATAGTATGTTTATAGTATAGTTTGAAATGCCTTTGGTTTTGTTCTTCTTTCACATGATTGCTTTGGCTGTTTGTAGTATTTGTGGTTCTGCCCAAATTTTAGGATTTTTTTCAATTTCTGTGAAAAATATCATTGGGATTTTGATAGAGATTGTGTTGAATCTATGGATGGCCTTGGGTAGTATGAATATTTTAACAATATTAACTCTTCCAATTCATGAACACAGGATGTCCTTGTATTTGTATGCCTTGTTCATTTTTTTTCAGCGAAGTTCCACAGTTTTCATTGTAAAGATATTTCACTCTTTGTTTAAATTTATTCCTAGGTATTTTATTGTTTTTGATGCTGTCATGAAATGAGATAGTTTTTTTTTAGATGTTTTATTGTTAGTGTATAGAAGTGCAACCAGTTTCTGTACACTAATTTTATATTCTCCAACTTGACTGAATTCATTGACTAGATACAATAGTTTTTTAGTCGTGTCTTTGGGATTTTCAATACACAAGATCATATTATGGGCAAATAGCAACAGTTTTACTTCTTTCTTTCTAATTTTGGTGACTTTATTTTTTAATCTTGCCTGATTGTTCTAGCTAGAACTTACAGTATTATGTTGAATAAGAGTGATAATAATAGGCACCCCTGTATTGCTCTCTTGATTTCAGAGGAGAAGCTGTAATTTTTCTCTGTTGAAAATTTGTTAGTTGTGGGTTTGTCCTATGCATATATGGCCTTTATCATGTTGATGTATGTTTCTTCCATACTCAATGTGTTGAGGGTTTTTATCTTGTACATATTTTGTTAAATGCTTTTTTTCTGTATCTATTACATGATCCTATGATTTTTATGTTTTGATTTTGGTGGTATAGTATATGACATTTATTGATTTGCATTGTTGAATCACCCTAGTATTACAGACATAAATCCCACGTGGTCATGGTGTATAATCCTTTTACAGTTTACCAAGTTCATGAATTTAATTTGATCATATTTGTTGATAATTTTTGCATCTGTGTTCATTAGGAATATTGGTCTATAGTTTTCTTGTAGTGTCCTTATCTGTTTTGGTATCAGGGTAAATTGGGCCTTATAGACTGAATTTGGAAGTTTGCTTTCCTCATCAATTTTTTGCAAGAATTTGAGAAGGATTGGCATTAATTCTTTAAATGTTTGGTAGAATTCTCTGTGAAGCCATCTGGTTCTTGGGTTTCCTATGTTGGGAGGTTTTTAATAACTGAACAAAACTCCTTACTCTTTATTGGTCTGTTCAGAATTGTTATTTCTTTCTAGTTTAAAAGTATTGAATTAATACCAGATTAGACAAAATTAAAATAGAATTATTAAGGTAGAAAACATGGCAGGAAATAAAAATGGGCCATCTTGGATAATGAGAAACAAAGAATAATGTACAGTCAAGAAGAAATATAGAAAAGGCATAAGACTCAGTGGGAATGAGGTAAAAACTTATAACATGAGTATAATTGGAATTCCAAGAGAGCCAAGATTCTCTTGAAGAAGAGCAAGTTATGGGGATTTACTTTGTCAGAAAACAAGATTTGTTCTAAAGCTACAATAATTAAATGTGTGGTATTGGCACAAGGATAGTCTGATATATCATTAGAACACAATAGAGTTCAAAAACATTCATATATAGACACTTGAATGGTGAACAAAATGGTACAGTAGATTAGTGGGGAAAAGACAGACTTTTAAACAATGAAATTGAGTAATCTGAATATATATACTTAAATGTATTATGAATGTAAATTATCTCAACCTTAAGCAAAATCAATTCTGGATGGATTGTGGAGCTAAATGTAAAAGACTAAATCACGTAGCTTATGTGAGATTAAAGAAAAAACAGGACCATAATATCTGGTTAGGAAATTCTTAAATAGGGCACCCACAAAACAACAACATATGCATGGAAGAACTGATACTTAGGACTGCATTAGCGTAGCCCTTTAGGTCATCAATGGGCACTATTTAGAATATACAGAGGGTGCCACCAAATGTATACACATTTTAAGAAAGGAAAAAAAACTATTAAAATTGTAGTAATATATATTTATAGCAAAAGATGAATACAGGGCATGTGTATACACTGTTTTGGTACCCTTGGTATGTATACGTGTGTGTATACACACACACACACACACACACACACACACACAAGATCTGGCAGTTAAGTTTGCAAACTTATTGCTAACCTTTTTTGATATCAGAGGGATTATGCATTATGAATTTGTATTGATTGGACAATTTGTTAACCAAGTTTACTATTTGGAAGTGCTGAAAAGGCTGCATGGAAAAGTCAGATGACCTGAACTTTTCACCAACAATTTACAACAATGAAACAGCTCACACAGCTGTGTCTGTGAAGGAGTTTTTAGCCAGTAGACAAGTAACTATATTGGAACACCCACCCCATTCACATGATCTGGCCCCCAGTGACTTCTTTCTTTACCCAAAGATAAAGGAAATATTGAAAGGAAGACATTTTGATAACATTCAAGACATTAAGGGTAATACGATGACAGTTCTGATGGCCATTCCAGAAAAAGAGTTCCAGAATTGCTTTGAAGGGTGGACTAGGCACTGGCATAGGTGCATAGTTTCGAAAGTGACCATAGTGATATTCAGCAATGAGGTATGTAGCACTTTTTGTAGGATAGTTCACGAACTTAATTGTCAGACTTCGTGTGTGCGTGTGTTCAACAGAGGAATACTATTCATATTATTTAAAGAACCCCCATAACTAAATATGAAATAAAATACGCAAAATAAAAAAGAAAGAAAATTGGGTAGGAATTTGAAAAGACACTTCACACAGAAGATATCTAATGGGCAGTAGTCACAGGTAAGAATAATCAGACTTTTAGCACGGGATTTTAAAAATTAAAATCACAGTATTATGTTACTGTCCCATAATTGGAAGAGCTACTATGAAATATATGGACACAACCAAGTGGTGGAGAAGCTATAGAGCACTAAAGCTCTCAAATACTGCTGGTGTTAAGCACCACCGTTTGGAATACAGTTGAACGAACATATGTAATTGGTACCACACAGCACTTGCACTCTTAGATGACACCCAAAATAAACAGGTGCACATTTGTACCAAAATAAATGTACAATAATATTTACAACAGCATTATAATAGCTCTGAATTGAAACAACCAAAACATTAACAATAGAATGCCTATCCATAAGATGAAATAAAGTAATATACATGCATGAAGTGCTGCAACAGGCAAGAGCTTGAATCTCTCAAATTTTTGCATTAAAAGAACATGACACAAAAAAGTACATAGTGTTTGATTCCATTTATATAAAGTTTTAAAACAGGCAAAACTAAATCCATTGTAATAACGATCTGTAAAGCTGACACCATTGAAGTGGAAGGATGGGATGGTGATTAGAAAGGAGCACCATTAGGTAATGGGTTTCTGGGAGCTGGAAAGGTCTGTTCTTATTCTAGCTGATGGTTGCATGGTTTATTAGGAACTAAAACCCTTAAATATGTCAATTTCACAGAGTGGCTACTATCTTCAGTGAAGATAGTTTACAATAAGAATCTTACGTATACAAACGTACACACCCAAATGATCATATTTATAATCAAAATGTGAACTTAGTAGAAAAATAGAGAAGGTATTTATTATATTTAAGTAAGAAAGAATTTTCTAAATAATAATAGTTAAAATATTCATAAATAAATAATATATATGTCTACATAAATATTAAATGCAAAGTGAAAATGTCAATATTAAAATCAAAATAAGTGAAAATATTCAAAATATGTGTAACACATGACAAGTTACTGGTTTTCTTAACGTATATAAATGAATGCACTACTGAGGTAAAGGTTGTAGATAGATCCTTTTTGCAAATATTCAGGTTTTCATAAAAAGTCAGACATTCATAATATTTCAGAGATTGGTCAACACAGTTAATTTCATCTCATTTTTGAGATAAGAAAATATGATTCAAAGATGTTTAAGGACTTTTCAGTATTGTGAAAGTAAGTGACAAAGCTGGGTTTCAAATATGTCTCTTCAAACTATATAATGTCTTTCACACCAGACCTTCTTAAATTTTAATGTGAGTTGCATGATTTAGTGACCGTGCTAAACCTCAGATTCTGATTTCCCAGGTCTATAGAGGGGTCTGAGATTCTGCATTTTGTAGGCACTCACAGCTGCTACTGTGCTGCTGCCGCCCCATGAGCCACACATGGGGTGTCAAGATCCTGCAGCACAACCCCTCTGTCTTACCCTCACTGTGCCATGGACGTGGCTAGGACGTTTGGAGGTACAAAGATAAATAAGGCACTGTGTTTGTGCTTATAGAGCTTAAAGCCTGTAGGAGACTTTTGGAAAATAATAAATATCTGTTATATGATTTAATATTATGCTGATAGTACTGAATACATGAGTCCCAAAAAAATAAAACAACACATTTTTTGGTAACAACTTTAAGAGCTTAGTAGCTTTGCCTTGTGGACTTTCTTAGAGTAGCATCATAATAAGCTCATCCTATACAAATAGGAAATAAATACACACACACACACACACACACACACACACATTGGGACTGCCAAAAAATGTATACAAGTGGACATTTGGTCAACGTTACTCAAGCAGTAGTTCACTGTATCAGAAAAGTCTGGATGCTGATGGTAACCACTTTGAGCACCTCCTGTAACTGCAGAGGCCAAACGTGACTTGTATTCATCTTCTGTTATCAGTATATATTGAGTATTGCAATTTTAATACAGTTTTCCTTTCTTAAAATGTGTATACATTTTTGGCACCATGTATGTATGTGTGTGTGTATATATATATATATATATATATATATATATATATATATATGAACATATATGTGTAATTTGGTTGTGCATGTGTATGTATTTATGAAGACTGGTAGTACTCTGAGTATTGATATATTTAAGATTTTTAGTTCTTAATAAATAATCTCCTGTTATAAGATGTGACTTAGTTGCATAAGTTTATTTGTTGAGAACTCAACCTCATTTTCAAACGTTTGAATGAGCTCATATTATAAGTTAACATTAAACAATTTAATCTACTGGTAACAGATTTTTCCAAATAAATACATTTCAGCCATAAGCACAGGGTACTATGGATATACTGCCATTGTTATTATCTGAATTTTAGTCTAATTTTCTGAAGCTCATTACTGAAAAGTGGGTGGTTTGCTGATTTGCATTATCAAGAGTTTTCTTAATTTAATAGATATTTTATCTCACATCCTGTGTGTGTAATATCTGGTTATAAAATGATCTAAGCAGCCTAACATTTTAATCAGTAAAAAGCTTTAGTCATTTACATAAAATCATGGAAACTATTTTAATATTGTTTGTTAATGACTAGTAGATATAGCTGATTTTTCTCACATTCTGTGGATAATTTGGGAAATAAAATATCTAGAGGTAGAAAATTAACATTGTGGAAATATGATTTTAATAATGAAACTAAATACTTTTGGCATGGGATAAAAGATGAGAAGTGTTGCTTACAATATATTTAGAAAAATCCTTTTGTGGAGAACATAATTTTTAGCAATATCACAGATGATATAATGGTGTTTTCAAAAGACAATACATGCCTTTAAAATTTTCTTTTTTTTCCTAACAGTTGTCAAGAAATTACTTGCATTAAACATAATTGGAAGTTCACAAACTTTGAAAAATATTTGAAACATGTCAGATTATTTAGATAAGGAAATGGAGGAAGTACAAAGTTCAAAACCAAACTGTCTAAAATATTAGGTTGGTGCAAAAATAATTGAAGTTTTTGCAATTTTTAACCTTTTTAATTGCAATTACTTTTGTACCAACCTACCGTGCTTCCCTGAAAATAAGACCTAGCCAGACAATCAGCTCTAATGTGTCTTTTGGAGCAAAAATTAATATGAGACCCGGTCTTATTTTATAATATAAGACTGGGGCTAATATAATACAATACAACATAACATAACATAACAACATAACATAACATAACATAACATAACATAACATAACATAACATAACATAATATGATATTGGTTCTTATATTAAATTTTTTTCCAAAAGACACATTAGAGCTGATGGTCCAGCTAGGTCTTAATTTGGGGAAACATGGTAATACAATATGCCAATTAGTAAATGACGTTGGAATATCTTGAAACTGTTATAAACTAAACGAATGTAAACCAGAAGTAGCTTTCTGAGAGAGCATTTTAACGATATTCAACATGAAAATAATACAGGATCCCTATGGGTTATGATACATTTTATCAACTGAAGGTATCACAAAATATGGGAAATTTAGGATTGTAAATAATCACGCGATAATGATTTTGAATAAAATCAGCATAAAAGTTAGTGCAAATGTGGTTCTACCTGTTTGCTTTCATATTGCACTAACTCCAGCCCATACTTTCTATTATATTCAGTAAAATTTGTTCATAAATATAAGAGCACATCACATTATTTATACTGGTAGTACTTTTAAAATGCATATATGTAGAATTAGTAAATAAATGAATGCCATAATTAATCAGCCATTTTTTTTTAGTGTCGCTAATGTTCCAGGCACAGTGTTACAGTTGAGATGTTGTCATGAGCACGGCAAAGTTCCTGTCGTCAGGAGGTTTACAATTTGTCATGGTAGACATAGTAATCAAATGATTTCACATGGTAAAGGTAGAAACAATATCAAGATACTAGAGGAGTTTATATTAGTGTGGGGGGGTATGGAGTTGGGAGAGTTAGGAGGGCAATTATTTAATCTGGGCCTCCGAAGATTAACTTTGTGGCTGAGAACTGGGGAAAAAAAAAAAAAAAAAGTGCTAGTTAGATGCAAGGATAGGATGGCCTGGGCATAGAAAACTATTTTTAATTGTAAATCCTGTGTTCAAGGCAATGGAGCATTAAGGGAGGGGGGGAGGGGGGAGAGAGAGAGAGAGAGAGAGAGAGAGAGAGAGAGAGAGACTTTTGATATATACATCAATAGGAAAGCTTCCATGCTCAGAATCAGTAGGATTCTAAGCATGGAAATGACATGGCCAGACCTCTGTTTAAAACACCGTCTGAAAGAAGTGAGGAGAGTACATGGAGATGGACAGAAGCAGCATGAAGAGACTCAGACAACTTGTCGCAGTTATGGTGACAAATGAGGATAACATATCAAAGTAGTAGCAGTAAAGATGAAGATAAATGTGCAGTTTTGGAGAGACAAGGTAAAGTAGCAAAACTTACATCCAATTTTCTAGGTGGGTAATGGGGGAATTTATTGAAATTAGAACTACTGCAGAAGGAATAGACTTGGAAGGAAGATCAAAAGTTGAGTTTTAAGTACTCTGTGTTGAGATGAATGTGAAACATCCAAGTGCAAATTTCATGAAGACAAGGGGTATATTTCAGTCTGGAGTACTTATCAAACTAGGAAGAAATGCAACAATGAGTGTTATCTGAGGCTTTAGACACATGGGCACAGAGAAATTATGAGATTGCCAAGAGAAAGGATGCAGAGTGAGTAGAGGGGACCTGGGACAAAGTCCCAATAATTTCTCATTTACTCATTTGTTTGTTGATGGGCAGAGTAGAAGTATGCAAAGATACCATAAAAATCTACCTCCAGTATGGATTAAACTGAGGAACCTGAGGTGATTTTCAGAATTCCACATTAATCAGAGTCACTGAATGTGGTTGTTCAGTTTAAGCATTGCACAATGACATCCAGCTCTACTCACCAACCCCGGGTCCTTGGTTAGGGGATCTTTCAGCCAAGGAAGTTTGTGATATGTCTACGGGGAGCACTTTTTCTCATTGACACAAAAATACAGTATGTACTTGTCACCATTATTGGTCTAGTTTTGCCTTTTCAAGGCTAAAAAAAAGGCTTTCCTATATGCATTCATAAGTGGGACAGGCATCTAATTCCCATAATCAAAGGTGACCCTTTAAAATGTCACAAAATATTAAAATGAAAATATAGCTGGGGAAAACATAAGTAGCGTTGCCTATTTTTCACAATTAAATTTAAATTAACATATCAGGTCTTTTTCTAAAGCAATATTCAGTAGGATTGGGGAGATTATGAGACATAGTTTAAAAAAAGACTGATGATAAACCTGAAAAAAGAAGAAAAGTTGCCTGAAAACATTTCTGACGAGCTTTGTATCAAACTCTACCCCATAATTTGGACCCTAACCAGTTACTAAAGCAGTCACAGATCGTGAGTGTCAGAGCTTGAAGTTTATGGGTCATTTTGTCCAATGTTTTCTGTCTTAAATTATGCTCTAGACAAATGGACTTTCTAATCTCTGAACCTATAACTGTAAAAGTGAGAGAAACAGTTGAGAAAAAGAAGGGAATCAGCATTTTGTCACCTCAGAAGTTCCAGGAGTACACAGACCTGCTGTGCTGGAACTGGTCATTAGGAAACTTTGAAGTCATTTTGTCCTAAAGGTCCTGATATGACAAACATAAAATTATACTTCAAGTTCATGGCAGAAACAAGTATTGGTTGGTTCCAATTTCATATATTTGAATTAAATTATTTGAAAAATGGGATTATAGTATCTTATTAACTTTTTCTTCAGATTTTATGTGTTAAAAAGGAAAAAGAACAATTTGAACAGTACTTTTCAGGAAGAGGACAATAAATCTGAAGGCCTTTGTATTCATGTTAAATATATTTAATGCTCCTCCTTAAAACCTGATAAATTTTGCGATTAGAGAAATCATTATTTGTCATATTTAAGTTTGCTGATATAAAAGGGAGCATCACTAAATAGTTACAATTACTTATATTCCACATTATCAGAGAATTGAATCTGTCGTTTTAAAAAAAAATGGCCAATAAGGAAATCAGCACCATGTTAGTAACATGTTTGAGGAAATGGAGCAGTAAGGAAGTTATATGTGTGTTACCAGGAAAACTTGTTTCCATATGTTCCTCTAGCCTTCCATTCCCTAACACAAGTAAAACACACTGAAAGAATTTCCTTTGAATGGCTCCTAAACGGTTTACTTTCCTCATAAAGTACTTTCATCAGAAGATGGCAGTAAAATCTCATAATCCATATTGTTTACAAGTCTTTTCATGTAATCAAATTGTTTGGAATATTTATAAAAATCTATTTTATTCTTTCTTAAACTGCTAATCTGTTGAAATGCTGTTGGGTATGAATAATGCAACAGCACACTGATTTTTAAAGGCAGTGAGATGAGAGACACTTGATAATTTGAAAAACTCCTCAACAAAAATAAACGTTATTTTGATCCTTTAAATTAGTGGAAATGAATGTATAACAGTTTAAGTTGCTTTTTATTTTCTTAGTGAAGTACTTTGATAAATTACTACAATGTAGATACTTTTGAAAACAAGTTCACTTAAAAATATGTAAATATATTTGTATGTTAAATTAGATGCAATAACTTCATTTTCTCTGAAAAACAATGCATATTTTACTTTCTAAATTAAAAAAAAAGCAAAATGACATGTGACTGCAAGTATGTTTTTAAATTATTTAGGTGTTATTTTAAATTGATCAATTTTATTACAGTCTCCTTTCTAATGTTGAATATCAGTGACACATACTTGAGCAAAAGAAAATTTGGTCTGTATGAGGTTACTTTAATAGTGAAATTATGTAATGATGGAAAAAATGTAAGAATCACATAATGAAAATTCCTGTACCCCAAACTGGGATTTGAACTTGATGCTTCATAATCTTATAATCTGGACAAGCAGATTATGAATTTAAGGTGTGTATATCACTTACCTACATTTCATCTCTACCTGTCTGTTGTATATTGGTTATTTACCTATTGTCTATACATATAGATTATATATTAGTTATTTACATATTGTCTCTCAGCCCTTCTCTCCCTCTTCTGTATCAGCTGATATGGGGTCTGGGAGTCGGCAAACCACACCTCCAGACTCCCTTTTCTAAATTTTTTAAATCAGGATTCTTCTTAGAATTGGACCAGAGTCACTGGCAAATGATTGGGCTATGGAAGTGGGGAAAAGAAAGAGGTTTACTATTCCCAGGTTCCAGCTTCTTTCTGCACTCCCAGCGCCATCCAGCTAGCCATGCCTGCTGTGGTCATCTTAGTGATTTCAGAAGCAGCCATGAAGTGCCTGGCTGTCCCTTCATGGGTTTTTGCACCCGCCCCAGGGTGGCTCCCTCAGAGATCCAACCACTAGCTGTGCACGCCTCACACAAAATGTTAAGAACCTTGTACCTTCTCTTACCTCTCCAGTTCTGGTAATTTTAGCTATTTCCTGCTGTGACTAACCCTGACATTCCTCTACTTACTCAGTTAGTTCTCTCAGCTTTTGTCTGCATAATCGATCTCTGTATTATATTCCCTCTGTTTGAAATACCTATCATGGTTTCTATTTCCCTGAATGGATCCCAATTTCCTGATAGGAGAATATCATTAAAACCTAGCAAGATAGTGAGTTGTAACAAGAAAGAATTGTCCCTAGTTTGTATCATCTAGTTTCATTGTTATTTAGTTCAGGTTTATTATCTTTAAAACCATCCAATTTATTTTTGTACTGCAAGTAAAATTCCATCAGAGTAATACTACAAAGAATATGCCCATATAATAGTGTTTTTACTTGTATGATAAGATCACAATATGTACTCTAAAATTCATAATGCTGTGTGAGAAATGCTTTCTCTAATGTTCAAAAAAGCCATTTCAAAAATACAAGTTGTTTTTTATGTTCCACGAATGTCTGAATGCATTGTATGTGTAATCAGGGGTTGGTATTTCTTGAGACTTAAACAGACTTTGCTCAATTACTTTCTACAGGATAAAACCAAAGTTGGTATAGTATAGAGTTCAAGCATTATAAATTATCCCTGCTCTCTGATAAAAAGGACTCCTGCCTTAGAATCCAGTTAGTCAAGCAAGAATTATATCCATCGGAAATAACAAAAACTGACAGTAGTATAAGTAAGAAGGTGACATGTATGGTCTAAGATGATTTCATCCGTATTCCAATAGCTCAGATATCAGCAGACTGGAACTGTACAAGGTGTAATATTTGGAAATCATGGCATAAAAATCTTCATTAAAAAGGCAGATCAGACAGTATATAAAACATTAAACCCAAGAGAAATACTTAAGAATAGGGCCTTAATTCATTTAACAGGAACTGATGAAAGCAAGGACAAGTCCTAGGAGCAGAGAAAGCTGGACCGTTTGTCAGGCAGTTTATAAAACTGTTGACCATATAATTGGGGCCAAGACTACTTAAGACATCTGGTCCGCAGAACATGCAGAGACCTGTTTCTCAAAAACGTGCACAAATTTAGGTATAATAGGATGCTGAGTCACAGAATGTGAGCTTCATGCTGATTGTGTGTTTAGATTCATCCTAAAAACTGGAGGTAGGACCTGCAGGAAGGGAGTGATTTTTTCTAGCTTTCTGGAGAAGTTAGGATGTAGGTTGGGCAAAAAGGGATTTACATTTTAACAAGTGAAACTAAATTAACCACAACAACAAGAACAACAATCTTGGAATGTTGTAGCATATAGAAGTTCAAATATGAACATCATTACTATTTTTTTTTATCCAACTCAGAACTTTGGATATTGTGCCTTCTTTCATGGTTTATTCCCACCTAATTTTGTTTACGTAAGTCATAGGCCAAGCAGTAGCACATCAGTCTATCAGGATTAGTCTTAAGAGTATTTTTCTTTCTTTGTGTTTAAATGCCAGGCTTGTACCTGGTCCTCTTTTATTTAAATAAGAAAATATTTATGTAGCCCTAAAAATTACCAAAGTTTAATATTCCCAGAGAACTTCAAAATAGTCTTTATAATGATTCATTTTGGAAGTGTCATTTTAGTAACCAATTTTCTTTTTCCTTTCTGGTTATATTTCCAGTACCAGTTTTGTTTTTGGTCTGTTTTTTTAATAAATGACATCTAAAAGAGAATAATTTAGAATATACACATATTGGAGGAATTCAAAGGATTATAGAAAAGGAACGATTAAAAAGGTAGGATCTTATACTCCTAGTTTTATGATTTTTTTTTTTAATCACACCATGGGAAATTGATTTTGCCATAACAAATTGAATGTATTTTATTCATTTTATGCATATGAAACTTAAATTTGTCTTTAAACTGAATAGATTGTTCTTATATTAAAAAGAAAAAATCATGTAAATTACAAAGAAGAAAAATAAAATGTTTTAAAGATATGAGTGCCTTGCATTTCCGATTGAACAATACATTTCATTTAAAATAAGTGTTATTTCAGGTGTGGTCATAGTGATATTTCAATTCTCACATGTTGAGGGTAATAGACAAAAATTATAATAGGTCTTCATCTGATATATGAAATACTTGATCTAGAACAACCAATTAGTAAGTGACAACAGGGATTATTGAAATTTTGAATAGCCTTCCGTTTTCACATAGATTTTAAAACAATTGATAATGTTCTGTTAGCCAATAAACCTTGTTTCTAAAATCACACCTGTCGCAGGAAAAAAAAGAAACACTTGAGTTAAAATAGGCTTACCCCCCCACACACACACACAAAAAAAAATAGCCCTACCTTCCTTATAGCTTTACTGGTTCTGTGACTCCATAAATATTTCTGAAAACATCTTCAGTTCTGGCAATTGGGTCCCTTAACATCGATTTCCTTCTCATGAGTAATATCTCATTAGTTTATGGCTTGTATATCTGTGTACACATAGGGACCCGAGGACAGGAATGTTTCATCACTTTTCAGAGTAATACTGAGCAAAGGAGGGCTGACTGCCCAGGTGGAAAAGGCACAGATGTTGAAGTTGCCCAGGTAGAGATTCAAACCCTCTGACTTTCACCTCCATCCTGGGCCTGGATACAGATAGTAAATGGAAACTCTATCCTGCCCTCTTGAATTACGGCCAAGGTTTCTTAGAATTTAAGATTTTCTCGTTTTTACTTAGTATTTTTATTTTTTATTTTTGATTTTATTTATTGGAATAAACCCCCTTCCTAAAAAATGTTTTGTCTTTCAGGTGCTGTGTATGTGAACGCTAGCTTGTCTGAAAATTTCCTTAATTGATTGAGTTTGACTGTGTTCAGAATTATTTTTACATGTAATGTTAAAGGCATTGCTCAGTTTTCTTCTCGTATTCTGTATTATTAGATATAAATTTGTTTGATATCCTTCTGAAAGTGAAATACACTTGTCCTTCATATCACATACTGGGATCTTAATCACATACCTCTTTGTTTTAATTCTTTTAACAAGCATGCTCAAGATTTGAGAGCATCTGTATAGCTTTGTGTCACTCTAATGTTATTAATGAGATTTTTAAGACTTCCACCCTGTCTTCTAAATTATCACTCTTTCTTTCAATTTCAGAAATTTTATTTTTATTTTTTTGGTTCTCTATTTTTGTGCTGTGTATGTTTTTCAAATATCTAGTGATTTTCACTGTTCTTTTATTTTTAATAAGGTAGGTAGCTACTATGAGTATTTTCTGTTATATACTTTATTCTGTTTCGAAAATAGGCCTTGCTCCTGTATGGAAAGTCTGTTGTGCAGTGCTTCACTTGGAGTGAGCTGCTTCCACTGGTTGTAAACCCCCTTCCCCTCCCACACCCCACACTTCCTGTTCTTCCTGTCATGCTTTATTTCCTCCACACCACTTATCCATATATACAATACTACTCCATTTGTGGTTTTATTTGCTTCCCCTTTTATCCTCCTCCAGCATGTACATTACCTGGGATTGTTGCCTGTTTGATTCACTTCTATATCCCCATTATCTATAAGACTATATGAGCAAACAATTGCACAAAGAATGAATTAATATGTGACTAGTAATCAGTCACCCCCACCCCCTATGCAAGAACATGGTGAATTCTGTGGAGTGTCAGCATCTGCAAGATGTCTCTGACCTCTCGAGGCTTTTTTTGTGGGATTTCAACGTCAAACAGATAAACTAATTGTGCCAGCAATTTAAACCCATGCCTGGGTGGACAGATATGCCGAGCAATGTTCCCTAGACAGAAATTGCTGTGGGTTCCTGTCCCACATTCCTAACCTACCCTCCGTCCTCATTTATTCCTAATCTGTAGCCACATCAAGTCTCTGTAGAAAGATCAGCTTCCATCTCTGCGCCAAGTCCCTTCTGATTCTGTGGTGTTTCTTGTTCTTGTTCTTACTGTAAACTCACCATCATCTCTATTTTGATACTCACTTTTCTACTTACTGTCGGTTGTGGTTTTTATGTTTTAAGTAGTAGAGGAGACCAATCCATAGGCTCTTGTCTTCAGTTTGACCTGAAAGTCCAGGGCTTGTTTGTTGGTTGTTGGGTTAGATTTTTAGCCCTTCAAGGTAACCTAAGGGAGAAAATTACATACACAAGCACAAAGTAGGAGTTTTTAGTAAACTATTACAACAAGAGGAGGGATAAAGGGCCATAATTAAAATAGTTGAATTAAGAATGTTTCTGGCAACGTGATCTGTTTCATATATCAGCTGGCTATGGGACTTTACGAGTAACATGCATAGCTGCATAACCGTCCTCTATAGTAATGGATTTGCAAATTTAAGGAGTTTTATATTAAGGCAGGATGGCATAGCCCATCTGGGAATAGTTGAGGAAAGCCACGCTTTTACAAATGCTGTCTGTTTTTTAAAGATATCTGAGTTATTTTAAAAGTCATAATTATAAAATAGTTTTCATTATCAAGCTGTCAGGTTAAAAAAAAGGCATTTAGAGAAAAGGAGAGAAAATTATTTTCTAAAAGAGTCTTACATTTTGTTTTCTTCGTATGTCTAATTTAACAAGAAGAAGACATGATGTAGACCTCATTTCCTCAGAGCAGGGCATAAGGAAAATCATTATTCAAGTCATAAAAAATTCACTTATGCTGACCTGTCTTTTTTTAAAATAGAGGCTTCTAAAAGAATTCTGTTCCTCTGAAACCTATACTGATTCCTTTATCTTTCCATTCCAAAAAACAAGTTGAAAGGTGATAGTATCTTCTATTGACAGGTGTCTTGCTGTCTCATATTTAATATTTTCTTTATATGACAGAGTTTGTTTTTTCAATCTCTCACTCAGGAGGAGGCAAGAATAGTCTAGAGCGTGCTTTCGAGTAAGTCTCTGAGCTTCTTCATCTATAGTATGAGAAAACATTTGAATCACTCCTAATAATGATAAAAATAGAGAACATTTATTGCACTTACAACATGCTAATGACAATAATTTCATCATCCTAATGAAATATGTTAGTGTTTATTACACTCTGCCTTAATGAGGAAACTAACATTTAGAGGGGTTACATCATTTTTCAAATGTTACACCTCTTACAAGTTGAAGATCAAGAATATGAACACTGCTGGGTTTGAATCCAAAGTAATTGCTCTGTACCACTGTATCTTTGATTTCCTGATATGACAAATTTTCACTGTCTCAGTGTATGAGAAGTTAGGTTATCTCTCAATATATGAGAGAACCAGTGGGATAGAGGACAACAATATCTGAAAGAGAAGTTAATCTTTTCAATTATATCTCCTGATAGAGACCCTAGAATTGATCTGACAGAATTGCTCAACAGTTCTCTTTTATAAGTCTCAGTATTGTTACAAGCTATGATGTTTCCCCTATCTTAGGAAGAAAACAACAACAACAACAACAAAAAAACCTTTCTCTCTGTTAATGTATTGGCTAATTCACTTTGCTGATTATTTCTTCAAAGCTGTAGCGAAGATTCCTTTAATTAAAATTGAGGACTAGGTATTGCAAATTCAGAATTGGTTAATAAGTGTCACGTATAATCTTTGTATGCTAATCAGTTAACAGTGTTTTCATTATTTAAGGGTATTTGTGGCTCTTTTTAGGTGGAGTCCTAAATTTTAGTGTTAGGAATATCTGAGAAGATATATTTATGTTGTTTAAACCTCTCAGTCTATGGCATTTTTTTACGGACTTCAGTGCTTTTGCATGTTATTGAAATAGGGCAAGGCTCTGACCACTCCACTCTGGACCTGTGTCATTGTTGCGTTTGTAGCAAGCATCCTTGAGATGAGATAATTTCTCTTCTGGGACAAAGGATAGGCTTGCTTATCATTTTCTATATAATGGCAGGTTCCCCAAACTTATGTTCCTCAGCTGAAGTACAAAACCACTGCGTGCACAGCATCCTCTGGGCCTGTTGGCCATCACCACAATGGAACTTGGGGGCAAAGAGAATTGATGCACATACTGATGCTAAAAACATAATGTCTTGGCTAGCAGCATGTTAGTACTATCTCTCAAGCTCTTCATCACGGGCCTAACTCCCATATCATTGGTGGTTTTCCCCATATTGGTGCATTTTGCTCTCTGAAATGTTATGTTCCACTCACTTCTGTTGAACACACCAAGAATCTGGTCTCAACTTTACTCTCCTGGTAACTACTTAAATGTTTTCACTAGGTTCAGCAGGTACTTCATTGTCTACTACCTTTTTCCTTCAGCAGAGCCAGCACTTCCCCAGGGAATCTGCAGAGCAACTCTTAGATTTAGTAAGTGAATTTAGCAAGGTCACAGGATACAAGGTTAATGAACAAAAATCAATTATATTGTATATAGAGGATCAGTAAACTTTTTTCTGCAAAGGATCAGATAGATATATTTTAGTTTTACCAAGCTGTACGTCTCTGTTGCATACTTAACTCTGTAGCTGTAGAATGAAAGTGGTCATAGACAAGACATAAAGGTCTTGAGTGGCTGTGCTCTGTAAAACTTATTTATAAAAACAAGTTGTGGGTAAATTTGACTCATGAGTTGTAACTTGACAACACTTGTTATTTACCATAAATGTTGATTAGAAGATTTGGTATTATATCTAATCAATTAATTTATTTAGATCTCATTTGATTTCTTCTATACACATTCTGTAGTTTCTAGTGTAGAGACATTGCACATCTTTTGCTAAATATATTCCTCATAATTTGATGGTTTCTGATACGAATACAAGTAGAATAAGTTTTCTAAATTGCTTTTTAAATTTTTTTCTGGCTGCTAGTCTATAGAGCTATTACCTTAGAGCTGCAAACTTGCTGACTTATTAGTTCAAATATTTTTCTTAATCCCTAAGGATTTTCTGTATAAATAATCATGTAATCTGCAAATAGAATGTTTTACATTTTTATCTGATTTTTATGATTGTCTTTCCCTTACCTTATTGTAACATCTAGAAGCTCTAGTATAATGTTGAGTAAAATGTTGAGTGTGTATATTCTTCCCTTTTTATTTTAATATTAGGGTAAGTTATCGATATTTAACCATTAAGTTGATGCTAGTTGTAGGATTTTACTATGCATCTTTTATCAGATTGGAGAAGTTCTCATATATTTCTAGGTAGCTAAATATTGGCATGATTATTGCTCACTTTAGTCAAATGAGTTTTCCGTGTCTATAGGAGTGGTGGTAAGTTCCGCCCCACCATTCTGTTTATATGGTAAAATGCTTTGATTAATTATTGAATATTAAATTGACTTTGTGTTTCTTGTATAAGCCCCATATGGTTAAAATACGTTATCTTTATTATAAGGCACTAGTTTCACTTACTATTTTGTTCAGGATTTTTGTGTCTATGTTAATAAGGAATATTGGTCTATGAATTCATTTTATTTTTGCAATAAATACCATTCTATGATTTTGGTATCAAGGTAATGTTGGGCATGAATTCAGGGTTTGAGATAGCTCCTTTCTTCTGTTTTCTTAAAGAGTTGCTAGAGATATATGCAAACAAGTGGGATTGCTGGATCATATGGTAATTCTTTATTTTATTTTATTTTTTTCAATTTGAGGAACCACCATACTGTTTTCCACAGTGCCTATGTTGTTTAACATTGCTATCAACATTGTACAGGGCTCAAGTGTCTTCACACACATGCAAATACTTGTTATTTTTAATTTTATTATGATTTTGCTAATAGCTATCCTAACAGGTGTGAGGTAAATAAATAATGTCTACTTATGGTTTTGATTGGCATTTCTCTAATTAGCAATGTTGAGAATATTTTCATGTACCTATTGGCCTTCTTTGGAGAAATGTCTGATCATCTTTTGTCCCATGCTCATTGTGATGTTGTTCACAGTAGCCAAGATATGGAAACAACACTACATAATTCCACTTATATGAGGTAGTAAAATAAATCAAATTCATAAAATAGAATAGTGGTTGCCAGGGGCTGGGTCAGTAGGGGAAATGGCGTTGCTGTTCAGTGCTTAGGAAGTTTCAGTTTTAAGACAAATGCATTCTAAAGATGTGCTGAACAACATTGTGTCTATAGTTAATAACACTGTAAAATTTTGTTAAGAGGATATATCTCATGTTAACTGTCATTACCACAATTAAAAAAAAAAAGAGTTTGTATAGAGTTGGTATTGTTTCTTCCTTTGTGTGTTTCATGGATTTGGCAATGAAACCATATGAGGGAGGTGTTTAGTTTAGTTTTGTTTTTTACACAAATATGTGTGATTAAAATTTAAATTTCTGTAATAAATATGAGACTACAGTATCTATTTTTTGTATTTTATTTTTATTACATTTATTGGGGTGACATTAAACAGTAAACTTATACAGGTTTCAAGTGTACAATTCTATAATACATCATCTATATATTGCATTGTGTGTTTACCACACAGAGTGAGTTTTCTTTCTATCACCATATATGTGACCCTCTTCTACCCCACCCCCCTTACCTTCTGGTAACCACTAAACAGTTGTCTATGTCTATTTGTTTATTTGTTTATTAGTCTTGTTCATATGTTGCTTTCAGTTTTGTAGCCCACATATGAGTGAAGTCATATGGTTCTCACCTTTTTCTATCTGACTTATATAGCTTAGTCATGATATTCTCAAGATCTATCCATGTTGTTGCAAATGGCAGTATTTCATCCTTTCTTATGGTGGAGAAATGTTCCATTGTGTATGTGTGTGTGTGTGTGTGTGTGTGTGTGTGTGTGTGTGTGTATCCACATCTTCTTTATTCAATAATCTATTGAAGGATACTTTGGTTGTTTCCATGTCTTGGCCACCATGAATAATACTGTAATAAACATAGGCGTACACATATATTTACAGATAAATGTTTTCAGACTTTTCGAGTAGATACCTAGAAGAGGGATTACTGGGTCGTATAGTAATTTTATTCTTTATTTCTTTTTGAGTACACTTTTCTAGCTGTTATCTCTTTATCAATTCTCCCATTTGTATTTGTCATCATTTATATTGCCATAAAGCTGTTCAAAATCTCTTATTTGACTTTTAAAGTCTGTGGGATTTAGTATTATAAATTTAATTCCTAATAGTGGTGATTTGTACTATATCTCTTTTTCTTGCTTCTTTAAGCAAGGATTTATCAATTTCTTAATTTACTCTTATCTTTATTGTTTCTTTTTTCTACTTAGTATGTCTTAAACTTGCTCTTTTGTTTTTACTATGGCTGCTTAGGGCAAAACCTTAAGTCACTAATTTTTATATCTTACTTTATTTCTAACATGTATTTAAAGGTAATACTATACTTTTTGCTGTATGTAGTCCCGTAAATTTTAACGATATTAAAAGAAAATTTGTCTTTTCTATTTATGCATATGGGTGTACACGTACCATATATAATTCACGGCATTCATTTTTGAGGCTCTGGAATTCTCTATAGTAGCTGAGACTCTTGAATCTTTAAACTTTTGTTTTTTAACCATATTTAGAAAGCTTTTTTTAGCCTCTAAGTATTTTTGTCTTATTTTTTTCTTTCCTCATCTTCTCCTATTTCAATTTTCAGTATGTGATATCTTTGAAATTGTTCCATATGTCTCTGAGTCTCTGTTCTTCATTTTAAAATATGTTTTCTTCTCAAATTTGATTAATTTCTTCATCTTATTACACTGACACTTTTCTGTTTCCTCTTCATTCTGCAATTAAATTAAAATTACACAGTACATTTTTATGTTACAAATAATATTTCTTATTTTTAAAAATTTAAGCTAGTTATTATAGTTCCAATTCTTTGCTGATTTTTTAAAAAAAATTAGCATATATTTGCTTACCTCAGTTACCAGAATTTTAATCATTGATTTAGAGTCATTGTCTGATAATTCCAGTATTTATATCTTCTTGAGTTTGACATGTATTGGTTATTTTTTCCTTTGAAAATAGGTCACATTTTTTGGTCTTTAATATGGTAAACATTTTTGGATTGTATCCTGGATATTTTGATTGTTATATTATAGAGATCCTGCATTTTGCTATATTTCAGAGTTTCGTTAGGCAAATAACTTGATTGGGGTCGAATGCACACTGTTAAATGTTCAAATCTCAATTAAAATTTTTGTCTTTTCTATAAGCTACAATCAATTTGGCCCATGTATGCTCAGTTCAGTGTTTTGCCAGAAATTAAATTCTCTCTCTCTCTCTCTCTCCATATGTATGTGTGTGTGTGTGTGTGTGTGTGTGTGTGTGTATATATATATATATATATATATGTATATATATATGTGTGTATATATATATATATATATATATATACACGTGTGTGTGTATATATATATACATATATGTATATATATGTGTGTATATATATATATATATATATATATATATATAATATTACATTATATTATATATTTTTCTTATCTGGCTTTCTCTCTTCTTCTTTCCTCACTCTCTAGTCACCCAGATTTTTCTGGGCTCCTCCCCCCATTCCCTTTGCCCAGAAAGATGAAAGATTTTCTAGCAGTGTTTAAGCTGCCTTTGCCAGCATTGTCTACAAAAATGGACTTGTTTCAAAAGTCATTTTTATTCCAAAGTCTGACTATTTTTGTTTAAATCCAGAGACCTCAGGTTGTTTTTTTATTTATTTTTCCAGAATTTAGTTTTCCAGAATTTATAATTGTTATTTGTAAGAGAATCAGTTTGTTAGAAACTCACTCTTTTATGCCAGAGGCAGAAATTAACTGATTTATAATTAATAGCATAAAGATTTAAATCTCCTTTATCCCAAAGAGTATTCTCTGACCTGATGTGTAAAACTCAGATTCAACATAAGGAAGGAGTTTGAAATTTATAGACCTTAAATATAATGAACTAGTTTACCCTTTCTGCTAGAAAATGGAATGGAGGGAGTGGCTATTTATTTGTTTATTTATGCATTTATTTATTTTTTCATTACAGTTGATATTTAGTATTAGTTTATATTGGTTTCAGATGTACAGCATAGTGGTTAAACATTTATATAACTTTCGAAGTGATTCTACCAATTAGTCTGGTACCCACCTGACACTGTACATAGTTTTACAGTATTATTAACTATATTCCCTATGTTGTACTTTACATCCCCATGACTGTTTTGTAACTACTAATTTTCACTTCTTAATGTCTTCACCTTTTTCATCCATTGCCCTAAACCCCCTACGATCCCATTGGGAAACCATCAGTTTGTTCTCTGTATCTGTGAGTCTTTTTCTGTTTTGTTTGTTCATTTATTTTCTTCAGATTTCACATATAAGTGAAATCACATGGTATTTGTCTTTGTCTGACTTATTTCACTTAGCATAATGCCCTCTAGATCCATCTATGTTGTCACAAGTGTTAAGATTTAATACATTTTTATGGATGAGTACTATTTCATTTTACATATGTTTTACTTCTTTATCCAATTATCAGTGAATGGGTACTTAGGTTATTACCATATCTTTGCTATTGTAAATAATGCTGCAATAAACATAGGGGTGAATATATCTTTTCAAATTAGTGTTTTGGATTTCTTTGGGTAAATACCCAGCCATAAAATTGCTAGGCCATCAGGTAATCTTATTTTTAATTTTTTGAGCAAACTCCATACTACATATCTTCCATGGTGACTACACCAATTTGCAATCCCACCAACAGTATAAGAAGTTTCCCTTTTCTCCACATTTTTTCCAACACTTGCTGTTTGCTGATTTATTGATGATAGCCACTCTGACAGGTGTGAGGTGATATCTCATTGTGGCTTAATTTGCATTTCTCTGGTGATCAGTGACATTGAGAATCTTTTCATAGTTCTATTGACCATCTATATGTCCTGTTTGGAAAAATGTCTATTCAGGCCCTCTGTCCATCTTTCAATTTTTATCCCCCTTGGTATTAAGTTGTATGAATTCTTTAAAAATTGGATATTAACCCCTCATCAGATGTATCACTGGCAAATATCTTCTGTCTTTTAGTAGATTCTCTTTTTGTTTTGTTGATGGTTTTCTTTGTCGCTCAAAAACTTTTTAGTTTGATGTTGTCCCATTTGTTTATTTTTCCTTTTGTTTGCCTGTGCCTGAGGAGATATATCAGGATAAAATATTACTAAAAGCAATGTCAGAATATTTATTGCCCCTGTTTTCTTCTAGGAGTTTTATGGTTTGGGGTCTTACATAAGTCTAATGCATTTTGAGTTTATTCTTGTATATGGTTAAAGAAGGGATTGAGTGATTTTTTAACTCAACTTTTAATTTTGAGGTAACTGAGATTAACATACAGTTGTCAGAAACAAAACAAAGAGATATCATGCATTTATTTACTCTGTTTCCACCAGTGATGATACTTTTAAAATTAAAGTATAATACTGTAGGCAGGAACTTGTTGACATAATCCACCTATCTTCATTTTCCCTGTTTCATATTTATTCATTTCTATGTGTTTTAGTCTTATTTAATTTTATAATATACACTATATATAATATACACTAAAATTTTTATATACACTATAGTCAAGATACACAACAACGCCATCACCATGAAGATCCTTTGTGCTGCCATTTTATGACCATACCTACCTCTTCCCTAAACCCTGGTTACTAATAATTTGATGTTTATCTGTATCTTTAGGATTCAGAATTTAATCATCGAGCAATAGTATCATACTGAAGTGGCCCCCTCAGGTCTGTGGTACTAGCCTGGCAAAAGATGCTCACTTTCTATAGGAAGTAACCACTTTGAACTGCATTCAGAAAGGAAGAATGGATTTAAAAGGGTAATTGTGTTCTTTCTTTTTCTGAGTTATCTCCATCACCCATTCTTTGAATATATAGCTGCAGGAACAATTAAAGACATGCATGAGTATTACATCTCAGATGCTAGGTGACAGACTCTACAATGAAATTGTAACTATCATGCATATTGACAGTGTTGACCAAGAAAGTCACCAGAAATAAAATGTTTCTTTAGGAAGAGGTGCAGTAATTATTTTCTGTAATTTGTATCATTAGTCTAATAATTTGACATCTTATATGCATAGCCAGAGTCAACCCTGTACTGCGATCTGAACAATATTTTGGAATTCATTGGAATAACAATTAAGCCCTCTTCTGCATCAGTTTTTCCAGTTATAAATTCAAACTCTGATATGATACATAATTTGTCTGTGAAGTAATTAATGACTAGAAAGTCTATATAATTTTTAAAAATAGACAGCTTTTTCTTTGCTAATTTAGTGTTTTCCAATGACACACACACAAACACACACACACACACATAATTTTAAAGGAGTATTTTTGATCACTCTTTCAGTTCTTTTACCACTCGACATGGCCTCAGTTTTCTTTTAATGTACTATTGAGCCCTAAACTGCTTTCTTCAGCAGTGAATACCTATAAGAAACCAGTATGCCCCAGAATCATTTCCATGAACTGGGTCTCAAAATGAAGTATTATATACCAGTGACTTCAGGCTTGAGGTACACTGCAGGGTTATTTCTTCTGGCAAATGAAGCATTTGTTTTTTGTTTTTTTTAGAACACTGTGTATATTAGTGAATAGGAATACAGGGGAAAATAAAGTGTTGATTGTCTTAATATCCAGTCTAGAAAAAAGTGAACTAGGATGTAGTCTTCAGCAGATAGAAACATACTATAATTATTCTTTAAAGGATGGGGGGCTTTCATGATTTGGGATATCAAAAGATATAATTAACTGAGGCAGGGTCAGATATTCTCATTTCAGTGAATAGCTCATTGGCCAAAGGCTATTTATTTTATTTACAAATAATTTTCCTGGCACAGTTAACACCTGCTTTGTAAAAACATCATTGGAGAGACAACCATAAAAGAAGATGATTAAATATTAATTAGACTAGATATTGGTTTTCATTTTCCCTAAAACCCCTACTGGTATTAATGTATGCAAGCATACTTAAAGGTTTCCTTTCGTCTTTAGAACATGCACTAGAAAAGTAAATAGTGCTTGTTACTGAAAACACTCCAGTGCTTCAGTGCTAAGTGTTACTAATAGCTTTGTTGTTCTAATATAATTCTCTAGGTGCCCCTCTTTCCCTTTGTAATCTGCGTTTCATTAATTGAAGCAGATAGTCTTATGATTTGAATTCAGAAGTCTATGAGGTGTGAAAATATATTCATATGTATCTGCTAATGAGACTGATTTTGTAGCAAACACAGCAGACCTTAGGCATCTCAGTATGCATTTTTCTTCAGAAAAATGCATTCATTTTAGGTGAAATTTACAATTTTTACCCATTCTGTTGTTCTTGCTTGAATTATCTTTTTGAAATTCTCTTTTGAGTTCTGGTTCTTGGTTTGAATATTCTTTAAAATATCTATATTTGGCATGCTTTAAAAGTTTTAGGGTAGATTTATCTTTTGCAAGTTGTCAAAAGGCTTTCAACCTGGAAACCAGTCCATAGGGTATGTAAACAGTTGGGTATTTGTAGTCTGCATTCACTGGTCATTAAATCCTCTTTCTGAGCACAAGAGTGAGAAGGTAAGGGGCAACTAATTCAGCAGGAACCTCAACTCAAATTGATCCTAGCGAAGCCCCCAGTAAATGAAGTTTACCAGTTCTAGAGGTTGTGGTCTGTTGTATTTTTTCCCCTGCTGTGATGCCTACAGATAACAGAGGTGTGATTTGCTACTGCTTTCGCCACTATGAAAGCAGGAAAAAACAAAAGGTAACAGGTGCGATGCTTAAGAGGGTCTTGGGCTCTTATAGTTATGAATACATTCTATTTACAATTCCAAACATCCTTCTGTAGGCATTTTTATCCTCTGTACAATACTACTAAACTCCATTCTACTTCCTTCCACTTTCTTGTATTTGAATGTATGTCAGAACTGTACCTTCCTATTTTCATGGCTGAATTTCCATGTGTTTGCTGAGCAAAACTTTATTCATGCTATCTGAATTATGGTCAATTAATTAAATCAGTTTTATTTTATTTTCACACATATTCCAAACTTTATATAACCACACAGTAACAAAATTATCTTTAAATATGCATGTTCAATATTTATTAGTTAAATACTGTGACTCTCTTATGATATATTTACTTCCTAGGACAATGCATCCCATTATTTTGCAGGTTATAAGATTAATTATAACCATAAAATAATAAGAATTGATTATCATAAATATAGTGCTTATCACCCGTTGGGAATTAAAGTAGATGATAATATGCTATTGGTTGCATACAACTTGATGATTAAAAATATTTCCTTCCCTTTACCAAAGCTTAAATAAAAAAAGATGTAAATCAGAATGATGGTTATTACCATTTGTAACCTAGCTTAACTTAGGGCTACATTCATACATATATCAGATATATGTCAACAAGATACCCCAACATCATTTCAGGACACCCATAGTTGCAAACTTGGCTTTGTCCAAGAAAACACTGTAGAATCTACCAAGGTCCTCTGACTTTGCCCTCTCAGCCCCTTTATCCACACTGCAGAAATGCAAGTTCAAGATGCTGATGTTTTTGCAATTGCCATTCCAGACTTGTTTTAATATACTTCTCTTTCATCAATGTGATTTTTTAAATTTTATATTTATGTATAACTATATAATGTACTGAGTTGATCTGGAAATTTGAGGAAAAAAGATGCTATTTCATTCCATGTGAGATCAAGCAACATAATCACTTAATCCCTACTTCCTCTTATTTTGACAAAATTCCATTAAATTTTTTGAAATCATTAATATGTTTTTGGAACACCATTATTTATACTGTGGTTTAGTAAAAGGAAACTATGTCTGCATTCCAACCATTCCAACCCACAACCCCCCACCCCCAACTTTTCCTTCGACTGTAATGGCAACAGTGCATAGAGAAGAGGGACACTGATTCCACAAATGTTTGATCCAAGTATAGAAATAAAAGTATAGTAGGGATTCAAATCCTATATACCAATGATGTTTGATCTACCTTAAAAGTCTTAATAAGGGGTCAGGAAACTTTTTCTATAAAGGGTTAGATGGTAAAATATTTGGCTTTATAGGCCACCTGATCTGTCAGACTGTAAGACAATGAATGATCATAGCTGTGCTTCAATATATCTTTACTTATAAAAATACTGTGTTTCCCCAAAAATAAGACCTAACTGAACCATCAGCTCTAATGCAGTTTTTTGGAGCAAAAATTAATATAAGACCCAGTCTAATTTGAATACAATATACGACTGGGTCTTATATAGTATAATATAATATAATATAATATAATATAATATAATATAATATAATATAATACCGGGTCTTATATTAATTTTTGCTCCAAAAGACACATTAGAGCTGATGGTCTGGCTAGGTCTTATTTTCTGGGAAACACAGTAAATGGTGGTCCAGATTTGGCCCATGGGCCATAGTTTGCCCACTCCTAGTCTAGATGGGGAAAATCAAGTATAAGTGTTTTGTCTATCTAAAGTTAAAATAATAAGTGCATCTAATTAACTCGAGCTATGTTTATTGGCCCAGACATTACACTTTCCTCTTGTCCAGTAAAACAATTGTTATAGTATAATAGAGATCTTGTACTATACAAAATGGGATTACTTGAACCAAGTTTCCCACTGAAGATTATTATTACTGATCAAGAATGATGACCATACAGTTGGCCCTCCATATCTGTGCGTTCTACATCCATGGATTCAACCAACTGCTTGTTGAAAATATTCAGAAAGTAAGGTTATGTTGTGGCTGACAAGTAAGTACTATGCTGTTCAGCCTGATAGTTGTGTCTGTACCGAACATGTGCAGACTTTTTCTTGTCATTATTCCCTAAATAATACAGTATAACAATTATGTAGAATTTATATTATGTATCTTATTATAAGTAATCAAAATGTTATTTAAAGTACATGAGATGATTGTGCAGGTTATATGCAAATACAATACCAATTTATATAAGAGACTTCGAGTGTCCATAGATTTTGGTATCTGTGGGGGTCCTGGAACCAATCCCCAATGGATATTGAAGTACAGTGTATATTTTAAAGACATGGTCTATTTGAAGGACATGCAATAGTATTTAGAATTTATTATTTAGTGCTCCTGGCTTTTCTTAAGTTTTATTAAAACATCATTACCATTTGGTGCTTTTGAAGTTTTAATTACCATCATGTTAAAAGTTCTACACTCAAATCTCAAAGACAACATTTAGATAAGAGAACAAAAATGAACAGAGATAGGCCCAATTATGGTCTTTATTGTAACTAAATTCCTATATTCTACAAGTTCAGGTACTGTAATGATTTTTAAAAAGCAAACAAGCAAGCAAAAGTTTCATTTGCTATTTTCAGCAATTAATTTGTTCATTCATTCATTTGTTCATTTATTTGTTGTGTCTCCTTGCCATCTACAGAAATGTAGGGAATTAAAATTATCATTTTACTTCAGAAGGTAGTTGACTAGAAATTTAGAGTGCCCAGAGGAGCCAAAGGAAAGAGAGATATCCATTCTTTATACTTTTGGCAAGGGAGGGATGATGTATTAAAGAACCCCCATAACCAGGATTTTGGCATAATTAGAATGTATTTACTTTGATGTCCCTTTAGAAAGTATTTATCTGGGACCTATTAGAAAGTCTGTTCCCTTCCTTCCAAGTAAGTCCACAAATGAAAGTGAGCATGAAAAAAATACAAGCAGTATTTTGAACAGTGTTTCTTTGCTATATGCTTATAGAGAATATAATAGATACATACATATATTTACATATTTATATTTATATATAAATTCTAAACATAGTTTCTTAGGTTAGAAAGTAGACTTTTAATATTAAAGCATTTCAAGTGTTCCATAATAGAACCAATTTTTTTCTCAACTAGATTTCTTCTGGCATTAATAATAGGACTGTGTTGACATCCGTAGTAAACTGCTGATGACAGAATCTATAAGGATGGTACTAATGTTTATGAAAGAGCTTTGGATTTTATTTTACAGCTGGTAGTGCTGAGTAAATTTTCTTCTTGGAATGTATTTATTATATTTTTAAACACCATTTAATCAAAGCTCATTCTAAAGTTTCCCCAACTCCTCAAAAGACTATAAACATTATGGAAAGACTACAATAATGTATCTTAAAAAAAAATAAAGCAATCAACCAAGAAATCTTTAGGAAACTACTTATTTTGTGGGTAACAAAAAAAAAACACAGAAAACAAACAAACAAAAAAAAAGTTTCTCTTTGATCTGTGACCTTAGAACAAGGATAGGTAATATGTGTTTTTAATTATTGGTGGAAAAATGTCACATTTCTTTTCATTTCTAAATCCTATGTTTATGACCTTATTTCCTCCCTTCTTCCATTATAATCATGTCTTCTTCTCCCTGTTGGTGAGGGAGGGGTTCAGGCCCTAGAGTCAAGGGGATGGACAGATGAGATGTAGAGGAGTTTAATATTCACATACTCACAGCCCAGGGGAGAAGGATGACGCTCTATAAATTGTCACACAGGCTTGCATTTGGGGAACAAAGTAAAAAGTGAGGGACAGTGGGAGTCATGAATTTGCAGTATCAAGAGGGTGAGATGTCCCCTGGTTCCCACGACAGGATGTGATTACCTTGTTTGAATAATTCTCCGGTTTAATTTTGAAATCCACCACTCTGGAATAAGCAGGAACTCTATCTAGTCCTTTTTATAAGGAGGATCATACGGCTAAGGGACCCTATCCACTGTACCAGACAAGGGAGAAGAAATTTGGTGTAGACCATCTGAGGCCCTTCAAACCCTCTCTCAAGATACCATGTAACATCGACCTTTAATTTTAGGCCTTGTGTCACTATTGACTGCTTGCTGTTTTGACCTCAGTTTAAACCTTGGTGATCATTAAGAGTGTCAGGGAATTGAAGCAGTGCGCCCTTAGAAAGCAAACTGGGTACTAGCCTGGAAGGGTGAGTGGCACAAGGTGATCTTGTCATTAAAACAACAAAAAATAATTTAGAGGGAATTTTATGCCAATAGTGGCAATTGAGGTACCTGTGAGGCATTGGTGTAGGCAGTGCATGTGCCCCGGGGGCATGAATTTAGACTAACCAATGCTGTGGCAATAGTAACACCCAGCTGGTGTTACAATTTGACACATTGTAACTTAAATAGGAGTTTTCTGAGGAGCACAATATGCTACTCAGTTTAACCCAGGTATTTTAGGCCCATAGGGGAGTTGTAAGTTCCATGAAATGCCTTATCAAGAGCCCAACAAGTGCGTTCTGAGAAGTGAAATGAGTGTGTTGGTCATCATCAGGAACATCAGGACCTCCAGAGAGAATAAGAGTGTCCCGGGGAGGCTTTGCCTTGTGGTCTTGGTGTTGTGGTCTAGCATCCCAGTGACACTACAGACAGGTGGATGCAGTTAAGATCTTGACTGTGTGAAGATGGTGTGAAATAGAAAGGCTACAAAGGTAGCCTCGTAAAGGTGTATTGTGTCCTTTCAGGATGCAGGCAAATTAAGTCTGAGAGACTATTGAAATAGATCCTGAATAAAACATAGCCAACTCTATAATAGCAAAATGCATTCTGATTAGATAAAGTCGGTAGTTGTGGTAATGCACCATGAGATGTCATTCAGTCTTTTCATGTTTAAGAATGGGATAAATTGGGCTGTTAAATGGTGAAGTACTGGGCATTATCATCCCTGCACTGATTGGGTCTTATAGAATAAACTGCAATCCTTGAAGGCCCTATTTTAATTAGTATTGGGTCAGGTTAAGTATTTTAACCAGGGGGTTCTTTGTGTACAATGATCTGACTGTAAGTTCTCCTCCCCACTCTGCTCTCTCAGATAGGGTTCCCAAGCCAAACAACCCTTTTCTTCAAGAGAACAGGGTACAGATCCCGCTTATCCCTGAGTAGTGGGTTTTAGTTCTGTACCAGCCTGAGAAGATTTTCAAACAAGCCAATCATGTCCTCCTGTGGGAACCAGAGGACCCCTCATTCCTTTGACACTCCAAAACTTCCCTCCCATGGTCCCTGGTTGTTCCCTCTGTTCCCAAACGCAATCATGTGGGGCCCTGCATGGCACAGAGTCCTCCTTTCCCAGACTGTGAGTATATGGGGCTAACGAAACTGCTGTCCATCTCATCTGTCCAATGTTGAATGTTATGGGTTTGGCTGATCCCCTGTTCTTAGGGCAGAAATTGTCCTTTACCAGTGGAATCAATAAAAGACAATTACATGGGAATGAATTGAAAGGAAGAAGGTAAGCAGCTATTGCACTGCTGCTTACCTCCCTCCAGTTTCATCTTTTCTGAATTCTAGGCCAGGTTCTTGTGCAGCTCCTGGTGAAGGACACTAGCTCATCCTACATGTTCCCCCATCCTTGAGGTCACCGTGGTTAGTGGCAGAATAGGTTTCCTGTTTTTCAGTCTGTGCTCTGAGCTGTGCACGTGAGTTCAGCTTGTCTCCATAGCTTCTGATTTTCATTTGAGTTTCCATTTCTCCTTGCTGTCCCCAGTTCACCTCTATTTTTCCTTCCTGACTGCCAATTCTCTGACATCCGGCACAACACTAGGTATAAAAACAAAAGTCTTACATAGACTGTTTAACCAGCTCCCAACATTGAAGGTTTACTCTCAATAAGAAATCCATAGTCCCTATTGCTCTTACGGTTCCACTTTTCTGATCAAACCTGGAATGATTCACATGTATTCCTAGGATTAGCATAAACATTCTCTTATGTTCAATTGTAGTAGCTAATGCCAAGTGTTGAAGTACCGATTAGAAATGTTTGCCTATTTTTTATGAGTTTACTGTCTTATTTCTGTTGATTTGTAGATATTTATATATACTGGATAAGAGTCTAACATACTGAGTGTTCTTGGTGAATAAAGATCTTTAACACATTTCAACTTCTCTAAATTTTTATTTACCTTTAATTTCCATGTTCTAAATCTTTCTCTACACAAAGTTTAAAAAAGTATATCATTCTATGTTATTTTCAAGAATTCTTAGGTTCTCTCTCTCTCTCTCTCTCTCTCTCTCTCCCCTTAGATCTGATTTCTACTTTGAATTATCCATTGTGAGAAGGCATGAGGCAGGGATAGGGGGAGAGTTTCATTAGTGCCATATGGATATCCAGTTTATCTAGTATTAGAAAAGATAGCCTTTCCACAACACTTTGCAATGGCACTTTTGTCATAATCCATACCTATATATACCTAGGCTATTTTGTGGATTATCCTAATCTATTTTGTCTATTCTTATGATACTACCTAGCATAATTACTGTAGCTGTTTAATGATTATTTATACATAGTATTTCTAATGTCATTATGTTCAAATATTTTCTAACTTTCTCACTGATACATCTCTTTAGCACACAGCTTTAGAGTTCATTTCCAAACATAGGGTATTCCCCAGTTATCTTTATGTTGCTGATCTATATAGATTTTTTCCAAAGATGATAGAGACAACACCCTGTATAATTTTAGTGTCCTGATTTATTTTGTGACATCTTGATTTAAGTCCCCTGAGTTTTTTTTAATGTTGACTATAATTATGACATGAATGTGTACACTTGACTCTTTGACAAGGCAGGGTTAGGGGCACTGACCCCTGCATAGTCAAAAATCTGTCAATAACTTAAGTCAGCCCTCCACAACTGTGGATTCCCACCTCCAGATAGAAAATACTATGTTTGATCCACAGTTGGTTGAATCTATGGATGCAAAACCAGGGGATAGAGGGCCAACTCTATATTTATTTTAAAAAATCCATGTGTAAGTGATCCCATGCTTTTTAAACCTGTGTTCTTGAAGCGTCAACTACATTTTGCAGTTTGGCTGTGTAATATCAATTATACCCAGATTTATAATCACCTTGTGCAAATTTTCAATATTCCTGTTAAAAATTTGTTTGCTGCACTATTAGTTTTAAAACAAGTGTGTTAAAATAGCCTCCTATGATTGTAGACTTATATATTTTTCTACGTATTTCTTTCCATTTCTGCTTTATGTTTTGAGGCCATACACAGATTTAGAATTTTATCTTTTTGAAAAATGTAACATTATATCTAGTCTTTTTCTTCAGTAATGATTTTTGCCTCAAAGCTTACTTTAATTGATGTTAAAGCTACTCTAGCTTTTCTTGATTAGTTATTTGCATAATAAATCTTCTTCTTATTCTTTTAAGTTTATTGTATTCTTATATTTAAGATATGGTTGTTATAAGCTGTTATTGTTGAAATTTAACCCTGTCTCACATTCTTTCCTCTTGTAAACGGTGCATTTAGATGATCAATATTTATAATAGTTACTGGTTTTAGAAGTTTGCAGCTGACTTTCGTGCATCCTTGAGACTTGGTTATTTTGGGGAAAGGTGGGTTCAAGAGATTTTTTTTTTAATGAATCTTTTTACATAGCAATTGATGAGTGAAATAATGTTTACTTTTTCCATAGACAGTAAACCCTTGCACTTGGCAGGGCAAGAGCAAGACTAGAAGCATTTGTAATTCCAGATCTTCTGCATCCAGTTTCAGTGTTTGTGACAAAGAGGCATCTGTTTCCAACTCACATTTTCCTTTATCATGAACTGTCAAACAAACCAATAGTTTTTACCAGAAGGAATCTGTCTCCTCTGCTTCTTGGCATACTCTAACTCCATTTGTTAACCCACTAAAGCAGAAGGCTGCTAAAACTGCTAATTTTCTCATGATTTCAGCTGGAGTCATCTGACAGCCAAAGGGAAAAGCATTCCCCAAATTAAAGACAAAGCTTTTCCCGTTCGGTTGTCTCCCTGACCTTGTCTATGCGATAACTGGAAATGGAGATCTATCTGTCTGTCTATCTGTCTATCTATCTATCTATCTGTCTGTCTGTCTGTCTGTCTGTCTGTCTGTCTGTCTATCTATCTTTATAGATAGATACATACATAGATATATCAATATATATTGATATATAAATATAGACATAAATATATACATATGTATGTGTATATATAGCTTTTTTTCCTATTCTCAGTAGCAGATTTTTGTAAAATTGCTAGTCCATTAGTACCTGAAGATGAGATTTTGATTCTATTTTTCCATTGTGCTGAATTTGCTGTTTGTACTGTCCATTAGTGTTTAATTTAATTTACCTACCTAGACAGTTTTGTAACCAAATGTTCTTTTTTTCTTGGATCTTTTTTGAAGAGTCTCTCTCATTGTGGTTTCTGTGATGTCAGTAAACATTTTAAAATTGTAAATAGGCATATTTGATGATTTTAAAAAACTGTTCTATTATCTCTATATCTGTGGGGATACTAATTCTCTCATATTTGATATTATGTAATTTCTCTTTCATGCTGTGTGATTTTCTTATGTGTTCTGTTAGTTTTTCACTTTGTCTTCAGCTTCTATTGTTTTCATTTTTGAGATAGTATTTAAATTTTTATTTAAATTATTTAAATAATTCAGACAAGACATTTCTATTTATTATACAAATAGAAATATTTTTTTTGGTGGTTTAATTCACAATTGAGATGTTAGCCTAGAAACATAGTGTAACATATGTGTATATGCACTCACACACATACAAATACATATACAAACATACCTAAAATATCTTTAAAAATGAAGTTATAATGAATCCATCTACAACCTACTTCTAGTACAATGATTTTTTTTGTTTTTATTGTGATTATGCAATATGACAGAATGTTCTTGTGCAAATTCATGATTATATTATAGCAATGTTGACAAAATTTATATTATGTTTACCTATCCTTCTCTTTCTTCATCCTTCTCACAGTCCCTTCTGAAATTCATTTTAAGTCAGACAATGTTCGCTGAGTACCTATTAAGCATTGGGCATTAATTGAGGTGCAAAAGTTACAGAAATTAATAAAAAGTTATCCACACTCAAGGAACTCATAATCTGTTGAAGGAAACAGAAGTGCATGTAGCTAAGTATAAAATGGATAAGTGAAGTATATAAGAAGGCCCAAAGTGCTATTGAAGCAGAGCAGAGGAAGCAATTCATTCTGACACAGGGAGTTCGGGAATGCTTCATGGAACAGCTAGCAACAGGGTTCAGTAATTATTCTACTGAAGAAATAATCTTCTTTTCAATCCATGTACCTGCTGCTATCGTTTCCCAGAACCCTTGTGCTGGCAATGTGAGAATTGTAAGGCTCCTTTCAACCCCAACTAAATCTTTAAACGCATCCAAGTTTTAAAACATTTCCTCTCTGGCCCATCAATAGTAAATTTACAACCTACAGATCGGAATCAAAAGCTTTTCAAAGTGTAATTGGCAAATACCAGGAAGCATCTCACTTTTATCCCAGAAAACTTTAAAACTTCAAAATGAGCCTGGCCATTGTGGGGCTCACTGCCTTCAATTGAGATCACTCCAGCTATTTCTCTCAAACTCTGTGGGAAGGTGAGAACAAATTTCAGGAGGCCGAAAATAATCCTAAAAGCTTCTTATAAGAGCATGCAGCAAGCAATACTGAGTCCCCACAGTCTCAATGTGAGACAAATTTATTTCATATGTCAAAACTCTGTATCAAATTTTGCAACACGCTAAATCTAGTGCCATATCAGGTTGCTCTCTATAATTCCCTTTACACAACTATATTCCTCAGTACTTTTTTCTTTCCTTCTCCTTCGGATATTTTTGCAGTTAGTGATGAAAACATGTAGGTATTGGTTTTTAATGCTTGTTAACTAGATTTGTATGTAACATTCCTGTTATTTTTATGTTGTTTGTGTCTATTCAGAGAGTTTTTAAATTTTTAAATAAATTTTAATTCCTAGGCATGGATTCTGGTAAAATTATAACTTGCTTTGGTATCAGGCTTATACAGTCATGCCTCGGTAAAGACTATTTTACTCAAAGAATTAGTAATCCATAGGACAAACATGAGCTGAAAATCTGAGTTAAGCAACATGTCCAGAAATATAATACTGCTCTCTCTTCACTATATAGGTTTTAATTTTTAAACATATACTTTGAGATCTAACAATCATCTTGTACGTGTTGTCATTGTACTAACTAGCTGTTATTCTCAGTGCTTTCTGATTTAGACTTTCTACACTCACGTAGTTGAGTAGCTTCATGCAGCGTCAATGCCCTGTACATATAAATACTCTAAAAGTATACATTTAATTTGTAAAAATGCAATGGAGACATTAACTATATTTTATCTTGATTTTTCTTTCTACTGTTTTTTTTATACTATATCCTCAATGTCCGTAGAATTTTCACTACTTTCCTAGATATTTCAAAGAATAACCCATATGCATTCATGGGGAAACAAAATAAATTTGGCTTAACATGAATCTTTCGTTGGCAGAGGTGTCATATCCTTGTTTGAAATAACTCTTTTGACGTATCTTCTTTTCAGAATATGAATATATATATATATATATATATATATACACACACATATATATGTATATATATACACATATATGTATACATATACATATATGTATATATATATACACATATATATATATATATATATATATATATATATATATATATATATATATACACACACATATATACATATATATATGTATTTTTTTTTTACAAATTTTAGGGAAACGTTTCCCAAAGTAGTCTCTCTACTTTTGGAAAGATTTATTAAACATCATTTCCAGAGGCAAAATGCATGTAAAAGCATATATATGACTACACTTCTAATAGTGTATTAAATGTCTTATATAATGAAATTGGATTATTTTCAAATATTTGTCTTAGTCTGTATTAAGAGAAAGTATAATTTTGAAATGAAAATCACCATACATCCCTATGCATGTAACTATGAACACACAGTTTTCTTGATACTTAAAAATAAGTATTGGAGTTTACTCAAATTTAATAAGATAATGGGTGGTAGAAATTATTTTTGAAGTCCTTTAAGCACACTTTGTATAGACTGTGTTTTTCTTTCCAGTAGGAAAATAATAAGAATCAGATTTTAAATAACATCTATGTAATAAATAATATTGCATGATTGATAATACTTCTCCCTTTTGTCCTTGACCTTAATTGGGACTGAAATGCTATTCTCTGCATATATATATATATATATATATATATATATATTTTTTTTTTTTTTTTAGTAAAGATTCATTGTAGCTAGAAATACCAAATCCTGCATTGATAACATAATTGTCTCTCTGGTATTTGAAGTAAAACAAAAACAAAAACAAAAAATCTGGCCTAGCAATAGCAGTACCCCTAATCCTCTCCCCCCCTCCCCCTGCTATACCCTCAAAGAAGAACATAGAAGGGAAAACACTTAATACTAGAGAGGTTATGGTACTAGATTGATTTTACCTTAGTTTTTAAAAAAGCAGGTCCCAGCAAATGGTGGGTAGGAAATTGCCCTAGAAATAACAGGAATAAAAAGGGGGATGTTTGGAAAACATTTAGTAAAAGGGGTCTGTTGGACAGGAAGCGTATAAAGAGGAAAGAAGGGAGAAAAGGACAGGAAATAAGACTCTGGATACCTGTGATTAGGGAAAAATAAGTAAATAAAAAGCACCCTATTTGTACTCTTTCCTGAAGCTGATCTTCCCCTGAGGCTCGAATATAATTAGAAGCCAAACAAGACAATTGGAATCTGCAGATTTATATTCTACTTAGGTTTCTACTAGCTACTTTCTTGTCTTTTCCCCAGGAAATCTAAATATGCACATTTTAAACCATGTCCTAACCTGTTTTTTGAGATGGCATTTGCAACATTAGTTCTTAATTTCTATTCAGTGGTGCTCTCGAGAAAAAAAAAAAAAAAAAAAGACATTTTCATAGCAATTGTAATTTTACTAAGATACGATTATGCAAAACACAATTGTAAAGCAACTAGAATTGTTTTCTTTTTTTATGAAAAAACATAATCCAGACCATTACTATTTATTAAAAATTGATGCTTATGGAAATTGAGGAGTCATTATAGCACAAAACACAAATGTTGAATCTTAAAGGGAAGGTGTGACTAAGATTTTAAGAGGATTTGAATGTGAAAAGTGTGTCTGATAGTCACAGGTTCATGACCTATCTTTGGAGGAATGTGGATCCCTAAGTGTTCTCTTTTCTAGTGGGAGTAAGGATAGTTTATTCTTTGATGTTTGAGCTGTGAATGTTAATGGCTTTTCGGTATTATGGATAAGTAAATGTTCTGGGTGATGACATTTTATAAATGATTTTGAACTTTAATAATTCAACGTGGGCTCACCCCTCTCATCTACTAGAGTTAAAAACCAACATAACACTTAAGCCGCCCACCAGCTTGTGCATGATTTGCAGAAGACATGAGCCTGCTTTGGCGTGTGCTCTCAGGGCTCTAAGAGGTGATTTTCAGGGGTGTGTAGGAAGAATCTGACTCAATATAGGAAAAAGACCTAAATATTGCATCTAAAATTGCCTGCCTTACAATTTCAATAAAACCTTTTAAGGCTACTGTTCTTTTTATTAAGAGATTGTATGTTTAAACAATCCTTTAAACCTCTATTGATTTTTAAAAGTTAAAAACTGAAATCTCTAGTTGAGGAACATGATTTTAAAATGTAAAATTTTGAATTGCTAACGTCTAAGTGGATATGGTCCTACAGCTCTTCTTCCTTATTGCATGTCAAAAGAGCAGTAATTACACCGTATGTTATTTGCTCAGGGCATGATGAGACAAGGGGTGCATATATCTGTGCATGTTTTATGCCTATATTGTGTTTCCAGTCAGAATTCTACTTTTACTAACACTGATCTTTTAAATCAAATTCCCTCCTAACCTATAGGTATATTGGTGTGAGGGATACAAAATATAACTGGCTTTCATTTGAGTTTTGCATCACTGAACATGAGCCCATGGTTATTTAGATTTTATTGACAGTTATATTTCACATGACTAGAAATGCACAGTAAATCAAAATTTGGGGTCCAATATGACTGAAACTGCAAAAGTTATTTTTACATATATGAATGTGAAGCAAGAATGACAGCTGATTGTGAAGATATAAGCAGCTATTCAAAAATCATTTGTGGATAAAATATTAACACTGATTACATGAATAAAAGTTGTTTAACTTTAGATACATTAAAATTATTATGGTTATAAGATTGGAAAATGAAGAATGATTATTAAGTATTATTTAATATTATATTTTAAATGATGCATCATGTACATATATAGTACTACTGGAAAATAAATACTATGAGATGAATGTAAAATTATGGTTAGTCAAACCTGTGTCATACGATCTTAATGTTATTATAAAATTTATGTAGCAATCCAGTTGAATACTTTTGATATATTAAAATTGTGCTTATACTATCATTAAAGCTATGTATTCTCATAGATAAAAATAGATTACAAAAGGGGAATAATTAGCTGGGAAACCGTAGTGAATCAACCTTGTTTCATCTATCAGTCTATTCAAATAAAGACAAAAATATCTTCTCTTGAATATCAAACAGGCTCAATAAAATCGTGAGCTCTGAAGTCTGCCTCTTACCACTCTTTTATTTTACCATATGGCCACCCATTATTGTGAAGTCATTCATAACAAACTCTGTGAAAGCCTGGATTACATAAATGTTAAAGTCCAATAACTTGTACAATCTTACTTAGCTATAATACAGATATGAGAATGATTATTTTAAGGTTCATATTCAGGATTAAAGATATTTTAAGCAAAGCACTGATTGAACCAAATCCTCAATGACTCAAGGGAGCAGTATCCCCAGAGCATTAACACTCATGAGTGTGTAAACAGTTGCAAGTAGATTTGAAGATAAATTAACCCAACATCACCCTTTAGATCTAGTCTCATGATTTATGATTATACCTAGGCTGACAAATGTCTGGGGATGTCAAGGCACAGATACATATTTACGTTGGCAAACATTGGCTTTTTATAATGTAATTCCTTATTCATCACTCATTCCTCATTCATCCTTATCTATCCAATCCATTTAAGTGGGCATTTTATTAAAATTATATCTTTTGATAGTCAAAACTAAATAGACATCATAGACACAGTCAATAGTTTAGTGGTTACCAGAGGGTAAGGGGGGTGGGGGGTGGGAGATGAGCGTAAGTGGGATCAAGTATATGGGATGGAAGGAGAACTGACTCTGGGTGGTGAACATACAATGGGATTTATAGATGATGTAATACAGAATTGTATACCTGAAATCTATCTAATTTTACTAATAATTGTCACCCCAATAAATTAAAAAAAACTAAATAGACATTATATGGCTGTTTAAATTATGTTGTTTACATTTCTTTTTTAAAAATTAAAATTTATTGGGTGACAATAAATAGGTTTCAGGTGTACAATTCTGTAATACGTCACCTATATATCATATTGTGTGTTCACCACTCAGAGTCAGTTCTCCTTCCAGCACCATATATTTGATCCATTTTATCCTAATTTCTGAATTAAAGGAATTAAACTAAGTAATGTTATCAAGATGAAGGACTCGGTGGGCCCAATGCTCATCCCCCCACAAAAACAAAGATTAAACAACAACCTACTGATAAAAACAGCACCAGGAGAGCACTGGGGTACAATGAAGAATCTGTAGTACCCATTGGAGCACACATACAAAAAACAAAATAGAAAAGAGTAGGAAGAATTTAGCCTACATCACTCTGTGCCTGGTTCCAACATTACTTGGCACCAAGAGGGTGCCCCTTGGTTGTGACATCCCCCTGTGGGGGGAAAAAAACAGGAGCACCCCAGAAGCGTATACTGCTGGTAGAAATCTGTCACATTCAATACCAAGAACCACCATAGTCTCCACCATGGCAGACCACAGCTGACACAGTTGCCCAGAATTCATGCTACTGTGTGCCCCCAGAGAAGGAACTGCTGCTTTGGACCCTTCCACCCCATCCTGGTACCACCATGTATGTTTTCCAAAAACCACAAGCACGATTCTCCACTTATGCTCATGCCCCAAATCCTGGCCCTGCCATTGGTCTCTGAATGACTGAACCCCAGATCCGGGCTCTGCAGCTTCTGTGCAGCTTCCCACATCTGGTCTCAGTATGATTGCGGCTCTGTGTATGCCAGCATCCCAGACTCCAGGATTGTGGCCAATCCACTCTTACCTACACTCTGGATGCTGGCTCCATGACTACTACACAACAGACCCAATGTCACCACTGTCACATATGTACCCACGCCCCAATCCCAAATCACTGCTGCCTTGTACTTGCCCGTGCCCCAAACTTTAGCTCTGTGGTCCCTCAGTGCATGTCCACCCCAGACAATGCCATCAGCATTATCACATGTGCACCTGTGCCCCATCGCTGTCACTACCACATGCACACATATGCCCCAGACACTGGCACTGCTTTCCTTCTGTCCACACCCTGAACACCAGCACCATGATTATGTGCATGCCCACACCCTGGAAACTGGTGCCAAGAGGATCCACTAGGCTATGACTTCTTCCCACCACCCACCCCCCAGGAAAAAGGAAAAGGAGAGTAGAACTCCTGAAGCCATTGCCAGTGAGGATCCCAGAACCCCTTGCTGTTGCCATGGATGCTCACAGATTAGACGGCTGAGGACCATACAAGTTGTGGCTGATCTGACATCAGCTAATGAACTGCCTGGAACCTATGCCACTGTGTTTGCCAGAGCCACCACTAAAAATTCCCAAATCTTGAGAGGAAAATAGATATTAAGATTCATGATCCCAAATAGGATCAACCCAAAGAAGCTACACTGAGACACATTATTATTATCAAAAGTCAAGAACAGAGAAAATTTTGAAAGCAGCTAGAAAAAAGAGACTACACATATAAGGGAACCCCCATAAGATTGTAAGTCAATTTTAGAAATGTTAGGACAGGAAAGAGTGGAATTGTGTATTCAAAGTGCTGAAAGAAAACACATACACACACCTGACAACTAGGAATAATTTGCATGGCAAAATTATCCTTTAAAAATGAAGGGCAGAAAAAGACTTTCTCAGGCAAAAAACAAAAACAAAACAACAAAAACGAGTAGTGTTGGTCACCAGTAGACCTGTGACCCACAAAATGTTTAAGGGAATTGCCATTCAAAATTAAAACACACTAAACAGAAATGTTAAAGCACATGAAAGCATAAACGTCATTGCTAAAGGTATTATATAAACAAATACAGATTAATGTAATACTGTAATGGTGGTGTGCAAATTGCTTTTAACATTAATACAAAAGTTAAAAGACAAAAAAGTTTGTTAGTGTATACACAATACAAAACAACAAACTCACAGCAATAACCAAACGTGTTTGGGCAGAGTAAAAGTGAAGAATGTTACTTGTGATTGAAGAAGTTCATCTTTAAAAAGATGGTTATAACTAAAAGATGTTTTATGCAAACCTCAAGCTAATCACAAAGGAAAAAATAATGATCGGTACACAAAAAAATAAAGAAAAAGCGAATCAGTTAAACATTAAATAACAAAGGAAGATATCAACCTATATTATAAAGCTATAGTAAGTAAAACAGTATGGTACTGGCATAAAACAGAGGCATAGACCAATGGAACAGAATTGAGAGCCTGGAAGTAAACCCATGCATACATAGTCAACTAATATTTGACAAGGAAGCCAAGAAGACTCAGTGGAGAAAAGACAGCCTCCTTGAATAAACAGCTGGGAATATTGGGAAATCACATTTAAAAAATTAAACCAGACCCGTATCTTATATACCACTTGCAACAATTAACTTGAAATGGATTAATGACTTAAATGTAAGACTAGGAACCATGAAAGTGCTAAAAGAAAACACAGAGAAAAAGCTCCCTGACAAAGGTTTTGGCAAATTATTTTTTGGATATGACACCTAAAGCACAAGCAATAAAATAAACAAGTGGGACTACTTCAAACTAAAAGGCCTCTGCACAGCAAAATAAACAATCAACAAAATGAAAATGCAACCTAAGAATGGGAGAAATATTTGCAATCTATATATCTGATGAGTTAATATCTAAAATATATAAGGGATTCATATAACTCAAATTAAATAAATATAAGATTTTTAAAAAATGGACACAGGACCAGAATAGATATTTCTCAAAAGAAGACACAAAAATGCCAAAATGTTTATAGGAGAAATAAATGTATTAAGCAAAAAAATAAATAAATAAATAAATACACATAAAAAAACATTTAATTGGTTTACTATTTCTGATACAGGATTGATGTATTAATTTCATGTAATACACATAAAATAATATTTTAAGAGTGTACTGCATATACCACAGAGAGGTAAAATCCTAAAATGTATTATGATATCAATATTATAGAATTAAACAGATTGCTGTAATTATTTACCTATTTTTCTCTATACTTTGAGAATTCCTACTGATCATAGCACTTGTTTTAGTGATGGACATGGAAATGTTGCTCAGAAATTATTGCCTCCTCTAAACCTAATGAATTGGTCAAAGCTCAGCCAAGTAGTCTTTTCTTTGGGATTTTAGAATTAGGATAAATTCAAAGTGCTCTGTAGTGATAGAAGCTCTATATTTTAAAATTGAGATATTATCAATATCTATGTTTTTTACTGTGTAGAAAGTTTCAGTTTATAATTATTCTAGAATTTCAAAACAAATTATAAGTATAGGCAATAATTGTTTGGGGTTATTATACGAGTCAATATGCTTTACTCTAAATTATAGTTCACTGTATGTATTGGGTTTCTTATCTCCGTTTCTGTCTTAGACCATTTCGGTTGCTATAATAAAATACCATACACTGGGTGACTTTTAGACAACAGAAATTTATTTCTCACAGTTCTGGATTCTATAAAGTCCAACATCAAGATACTGACTGATTCCATGTCTGGTGAGGGTCTGCTTCATGGTTCATTACAGTTATATTTTTGACATATCCTGACATAGCAGAGGGGTGAGGGAACTATGTGGGGTCTCTTTTATAAGGGTCCTAATCCTATTCATAGGTCTCTACTTTCATGACCTAATTGCCTCCCAAAGGCCCCACTTCCTAATACCATCACATTAGGAATTAGCATTTCAACATATGAATTTGGGGGAGACAGCAAATAATCAATTGCAATTACTCTATATTAGGTTTCATAGTACATCATAATTTGCCATGGATGCCTTATATTTTGGCAGCATTTACCATAGTATAAATATCTTTGCATACTATATAACATGTCTGCAAGCTTATTATTGGTTCTTTGTATTTCTATCAAAAATTATGTGAGATACCATGTTTTGCTCCAGAAATCATTAATAATTAAAAAAAAAAATCTCTCCCTTATCTCTTATAAATTCTATCTAAAATTTAGCATTAACAAAACAATTACACATGTTTTTGGGTTTTTTTTAAAAACTTTTAAAAATAATTTTATGACATGACAATTGAATGATTCCTGGAAAATAAGAATTGGTAAAAGATGGGATAATTGGGAAACATGAACGTCAAAGGATAATACAGTGTTAATGTTAAATTTCTGTATGTGATTATTTTATTATGGTTATATATTTATATATGAAAAACTTCTTGTTTTCATAGTGATAAGTGTTTAGGATTTAGTAGTAAAGTGGTATAGTATCTACAAATAATACTCATTAATTCTCAGATGATGTGTCTACGGGAGCGAGAACGAGAGCGAGAGCGAGATGGGGATAAAAGGGGGGAGAAATTTTAACAGTGAATGTTTTGGAGGGTATATAGTTTTGCTATTTTATTACCTTTGTGACTGTCCAAAATAAAACAGGTGACAAGGAAAGGCAAAATTGTTTTTCCTAGATTCTAATACATGCTTTGTTTCACAACACATGGATGATGATGATGATGATGATGATATTGGAAATAGTTTCCTTTTGTTTTAGTAGCTCTTTCTTAAATGCTGCCACAAGTTAAATTCTCTTTATTTTCATATGAAATACCTATTAAAGAAAAGAATACAATAATCTTTATTTATTAGGATTAATTTAACCTTTTCCAAGTATTTAATAATACATATATTAATTTATTCCCTTTTAACTTTAGTAATCTCATGGGATAGGTATACTTTCACTACTTTGTAAAATATGAGAAATTAAGTACTATGATTGAATAGAATTGATGGGAGTGGGTACCTTTGCTTGTTCCTGATCTTAGTGGAAAATGCTTCAACCTTTCACTATTGAGTGTGATGTTAGCGGTGGACTTTATGTAGTTTTTATTATTTCAGATACTTTTTATCTATACCCAATTTGTTAGGAGATATTATCATGAATGGATGTTGAATTTTGTCAAATGCTTTCTGTGTCTGTTGAGATTATCATAAATTTTTTTCTTTCATTCTATTATGTTATGTAGGATATTTATTAATTTGTATAATGTTGAACCTTCCTTGTATCCATAAATAAATCCCACTTGATCATGTAGAGTGATATTTTTAAGGTTACACTGAATTCAGTGTGCTAGTATGTTTTTGAGGATTTTTACATTTATATTCACAATGGACGTTGGCCTGTAGTTTTATTTTCAGTAGTAGTCTTTTCTGGCTTTGGGGTCTGGATAATGCTGACCTTATAAAATAAGTTGAGTAGTATTCCCTCCTCTTTCATATTTTGGAAGAACTTGAGAAGGATTAGCATTGATTCTTCTTTAAATATTTGGTAAAATTCCCAATGAAGCCACTTGGTGGTGGGCTTTTATTCACTGGGAGGTTTTTGATGACTGATTCAAATTCCTTACTACTAATTGAGCTGTTCAGATTTTCTGTTTATTCCCCCTTCACTCTTGGTAGATTGTGTTTCTAAGATTTTTTTTTTTTTTCTTCTTCTAGGTTGTCCAGTTTTTTGGTGTATAGTTGTACACAGTAGACTTAGAATCCTTTATATTTATTTTTGTGGTATCAGTTGTAATGCCTTGTTTTCATTTATAATTTTGTAGATTAGGGTCCTTTCACTTTTTTTCTTGTTTAGTCTAGCTAAATATTCATTAATTTTATTCACCTTTTCAGAGAACCACTCTTAGCTTTGTTAATCTTTTCTATTGTGTTTATGTTCACATTTCATTTAATTCTGCTCTACTCTTTATTATTTTCTTCTTCCTAACTTTAGGTTCAGTTTGTTCTTTTTCTAGTTCCTTGAGGCATAGAGTTAGGTTTTCTATTTGAGATTGTTCTTGTTTTCCATTGTAGGTTTTTAATGCTATGAACATCCCTTTTGGAACTGCTTTCACTGCATTTCGTAAGTGTTGGTGTGTCATGTTCCCATTTTCATTTGTCTCAGGATACCTTTTAATTTTCCCTTCAGTTTCTTCTTTGACCTATTGGTTTTCAGGAGGTTTTTCTTTTTCTTTTTTTCTTTTTTCTTTTAGTTACCTTGAGGCTTTCATAAAATAATATAACATCTTATTTTAAACTGTTAAGTTATCTTTGATAGCATTCCTAGACATTACACTTTTACTGATCCTCCTGCTCATGTTTTAGGTTATTGATGATACAGCTTATGTATTTTTTATATTGTTTCCAATAACATTGTTGTAATTACGTTTATTTTTACTACATTCATTTTTTAACATTTATTAATTTAACCATTTGTTTACCATTATCAATGAATTTTATGCTGCATTCTTAAATTCCTATGTTTTTAGTGTCCTTTTACTTCCTCTCAAAGAACTCCGTTTAGCATTTCTTGTAAGTCTAATGGTGATAAACTTCCTCTGCACTTTTTTGTTTATTTGATCAAGTCTTTATCTCTCCTAATTTCTGAAGGATAGCTTTGCCAGCTATTGAATTCTTGGTTGACAGTTTTCTTGTTTCAATATTTTTAATGTATTATCTCTCTTCTGTCCAAAAAAAAAAAGAAAAGAAAAAAGTGTATTGAGAAATCTGCCTAAAGTCTTATGCAGTTTCCCATGTAATTTAACTTTTCTCTTTCCTCTCACTGCTTTAAAATTACTTCTTCATTTTTGACTTTTGACAATATAATAATATGTCCTAGTGTAGTGGTGTAGCCGTATTTGCATTCAACCTAATTGAGGTATTTGGGCCTCTTAGATCCAATGTCTATTTCTCTCCCTAGGTTTGGGAAGTTTTTAGTCAGTATTGCTTTATATGTACTTCTGTCCCTTTCTCTTTCTTGTCTTCTTCTAGAATTAGCATAAAGCAGATATTGTTTCTTCTTTTGTGTCACATAAGCCCCAAGGCTTTCTTTATTCTTTTTTAGTCTTTTGTGCATTTTACTCCTCTGACTGGATTATTTCAAATGTGCTTTTTTCTAGGTTGGTTATTCTTCTGAAAAGTTGATTGTGCTTTTGAAGATATCTAATAAATTCTTCAGTTTGGTTATATATATTTCAGCTCTAGAATTTCTGGGATTTTTTTTTTTTTTTATGGTTGGTATTTCTTTGTTTAACTTCTTGTTTTGTTCATGCATTGTTTTCCTAATTTTGTTTAGTTGTCTATCTGTATGATCTTGTAGTTCACTGAATTTCTTTAAGAGGATTAATCTGAATTTTTAACAGCTAATAGAACTCCATTTCTTTAGTGTCAGTTATCAGAACTTTATTAGTTTCCTTTGGTGGTACCTTGTTAGCCTGATTCTGTGTGTGTGTGTGTGTGTGTGTGTGTGTGTGTGTGTGTGTGTGTGTGTGCGTTTCTATTCAATGCATTGACATCTGTGCATTTGAGCAAGCAGTTTCTTCTTCTACATTTCACAAGTTACCTTTGGCAGAGACAGTTCTTCTCCAATAAACTCAGTTGAAATTCTGGATGTGTCTGCTGGTAACATCGTTGTGCAGGTGTGCTTGGTATGAGGGTCGATTTTGGGCAAGGCCACTGCCCAATTTCTGATGCGGGATGTAGGTACCACTAGCTGAAAACAGTTGGATAGAACTGCTACTTGGTTCCCTCCACAAGTGAGGCTGTCAGATGGGCTCCCTGGTTGCCTGGGTTCTCAGGCTTCCTGATTAGCACAGTCTGGGGACTATACTCATTGGTAGGTAGGGTTATAAATTAGCTCCCTGTTCTGGAAGGGTAGCTGAATGGAACTCGGGGCCGGCACAGTCTGTTGTTTGGGGACTAGACTCAGAAGAGACCATACAATTAATGTCCTGGCCATATGGGACCAACTGCTTGCTCTGCAGATGGGTTCAGCCATGGGCAGAGCTCTGTTCAAATGACCCTGTAAGCGGGACTATTGGATGAGCTATGCAACTTCTGTGTGCTCTGGTTCCCTAGTCAGGCAAGCTGAAGGCTTTATTCAGAGATATGAATACATTTCCATGCATAGGCCAAACAGGAAACTGGTTCCAAGGCTGGGAAGACTATTTGTTTGTGGTCTTGACTCAGCCCTACCTACTCCTCAGGTTCCCTGACTAAGCAAGGCCACTGGCATTGTTCTGGATGATTAGCTCTATCTACTGGACTCTCTGCTTGAGTGTTACTAAGCTACACAGCTTCCAGATGTTCTGGCCAGGCTTTCTGGTCAGGCAGGGCTGGGAGCTGCACTCAGTAATGGGTGGGGCTATGAAATAGCTCCCCTTCCTGGGCAAGGTGCAGACCAGGCTCCAGGGCCAGTAAGTATCTTTGTTTGAGGACCAGAATCAGTCAGACTTACACCCTGCCCAGTTCTCTGGTCAGACTGCACCATTGTCTCATCTCTGCGGATCAGCAAAGCCACTGCTTGAGATTACTATGTACTTGGGTGCTACAGGGAGGAACTAGGTCTTCCAAGATCTGCATGCTGGTTTTTTCAAGTCCTTCCCCACTTCTTTACAACTGGATTCCCAGTGGAGATCTCTACACATTCCCCTGCAATACCTGTGAAACAAGAACATAGTGGGGACTCCCAAGAAGTCACTCAACAGTGGGGCTGCATTTCCACTCTGGACTCCTTTTTTCCCACTGAGGGAATAGTAGGCTTAGGGAAAACCTGTTGATGTAGTGTTGTACCAGCTGGTGGGGTGTGGGGGGGAGGGTACTAATTTTGTAAGCATGCAACCGCTGCATTTACCCTTCTAATGCAGTTTGTCTGCCTCTTTGGTGCTGAGGAGTGTTTGAGACTCACCCCTGTTCTAGAATTTTCTCAGTGATGTCCATGAATTATTGTTAGTTGTTTTTGGGAGGGAAAGCAAAGATGGGAATTACTGTTTTTTTGCTTTCTTGGTGACATCACTCCTATAGCATTTTCATTGTTTGGTGCTTCTTTCTAAGATTGGACAATAAACATTAAATGAAACTATTATTTACATTGATTAGACATGAGGCATTTAAGTTAGAGGACTGTTTTTATGTTTCTTCTTTGGGCTTAGAGTTTCCTAAGCCCAATCATATCAAATAATATATCACATGAGAAAAAGAGCAAATCTTCCCTGGTTATTTCTCAATTATTTATTCAGTTTTGATTCTCAGTTATCCTATTAGGTTTTATATAAGCACAAGCAGAAATCTCTTTCAGAAGTACCTGGAAATAAGTAATTGCAAAAAAAAAAAAAAAATCTCCTTCAAAATATTAAGACACTTCTTTTAAGACACAAATATTTATGAGACACTAGAAGGGACATTTTTCAAGTGCAGTATTTGAATTATAAAATCAACTTACTGTATGTTCATCTACAGGTTTCCTAAATCAAGCAGAGCCAAGACTGGAGAAAAAAGAAAAACAAAACAAAACAAAACAAAACAAAAAAACAATAGTTAATAGTTCTCTACTTTCTAGTCCTTCCCTTTAGCCCCTGGATAAAATAGTACCTCCTCTTTTTATTTAACAAACATTACAAGGATAATAGAAAAACTAAAACAAACAGAAAACAATATTTGATTTCTAACTCATGGACCTATCCAGGACAGATAGGCATGTGTATTTACTTTTCTATATTCACAATGGAGGGATTTCATTATGTTATTCTGAGAACATATACAAACCAGCAGCTGATTGAGATCAGGAACAATATACTTGTGTGAGCAGATAATCTTACCTGCTTTTGGATACAATAAGGGATAGAGCAGTCTTAGCTGTCATAGCAACTCCATCTTTGTGGTATAGGTCCATTTCAAAATGCCCCCAGTTGGCTGTGGTGCTACTTATTAGCTCCATAACAAACTATTTTTGAAAAGTAAATTATACATATTTTAAAGTTAAAAACTGAGTTATCAACAAGAATTAGACAGGAGAAAGAGTGACCCAATAGGTCAAAGGAGAAGAGGTCCTTTTCTATTTCTAAATTAAAATAACTATATGAAATTGAACATGTTCTGTGTAGCAAATCTTAGGTTTACCGTAGGAAGCATTCTAAATTTAAAAGACTTTATCATTACTCTTTTCAGAGAATGTATATTTAGGATCATGCACCATTTTTGCTTCCTCTACTGATCATTTAAAATGTTATCTCCTTACTCTATTGTCATCCCACCCTTCCTGGTGGTTTAACCAACTTGGCTTGGCTCAATCAGTTCAGCTTCATACAAGCAGGGTTACACTCAGCATTCATAGATTGTACAAAAATTTACTTGGACATTTTAAACAGATGCTGACAGCCAGGATAGAAATAAATCTCATGGCTCGTCAGTGTGCATCTCTTTTAGAAAACAATGCTTTCCTCACCAGAAACAGAGTGGTTTTCATGAGCTCTTACTAAACACATTTTTTATTTTATGGTAGTTCCTTCCAGTCTATCTTCAATATATGAAGTGCATGTGTATTTACTTTTCTATATTCAGTATTGTGATACATAGATATAAACTCTCTCTCTCTCTCTCACACACACACACACACACACACACAGAGTAGTCTCCCCTTATCTGTGAGGAATATGTTTCAAGACCCCCAGTGGATGTCTGAAAACCTGGATAGTACATATATACTATGTATACTATGTTTTCTCCTATTCATGCATACCTTTTCACTTAAAGGAAGCACTTTATAGCTTCTCCTTGGCATGTCTAAATTGCCCACATTCTATTGTGCTTTGGGGCATTATTAAGTAAGGTAAGGGCAACTTGAACACAAGCACTGCGATACAAAGACAGTCCAGTCAACCTGATAACAAAGATGGCTACTCTAAGTGTCCAATAGGCACGTAGCATATACCACATGGATACGCTGGAGAAGGTGATGATTCACGTCCCAGGTAGGATGGAGCAGAATGAAGGGATTTCATCGTGCTATATTCAGAACAGTGTGCAATTTACATTTTATTACTTTTTAAACTAATTTTTTAGTGATTTTTTAAAATTAAATGGAAAATGAAATTTTCCATTTAATATTTTTGGACTGTGGTTAACCATAAGTAACTGAAACTGTGGAATGTAAACCGTGGATAAAGGAGGACTACTGTATTATTTTTACTCTCCCCTTTCACTTCATGTTATTAAATGTTACTTACAAGCTTGATTTTAATGGTATATTAATCAGTCCAAGTTGCCATAATGGAATACCACTGGTTGAGTGGGTCATACAACAGACATCTATCCTCTCACAGTTCTGGAGACTGGAATTCCAAGATCTAGGTACCAACTGGGTTGGTTTCTGATGAGGACTGTGTTTGGTTTTCAGATGGCAACCCTCCCCCATCCTCAAATGGTCTTTCCCTAGCTGCACATGTGGAAAGAGAGAGAGTGAACTCTGGTGTATCTTTCTCCTTTTATAAGGACAACAGTCATATCAGATTAAGGCCTCAGCCTTATGACATCTTTTAACTTTAATTACCTTCTTAAGAGTCCTACCTCTAAATACAGTCACGTGGGTGATTAGGGCTTCAACACAAGAAATTTGGGGCAACACAATTTAGTTCATAACCAATGCTTACATCAAGTGGCTATTCTTTAATATTACCATTGCCCTACTAGTGGACATGTTTTTAAATTTTAATTATAATTAAAATAATCCTGAATTAAATACATTGTATAATAATTTTCACACAGGTATCAATATTTTGTATGGTATATTCTAAGGTTCTTAATGCATATTATTAAATCTGTTTCAGAAAGAATGAACTGATTTATATTCCTACCAGACTTAAAGGTGTCCAAGAAAACCAAAATAATAAGTGTAAAAATAAGATGATGAAATGGTATAAGTCACTACCTCTCTCTCCCAAACCCATGTCTGGAGAACACAAGAAAGCTAGTGGCAGGTAATTGGATCCAAAAACACTTCAGCAAAAATTATGCCAAATTTATACAATATCAGGTAGTTTAAGAAACCTAAGTATTTAAAAGACTATAACAACATGATTAAATCATATTTTTGTTAGGGTACATGCTATGCTGTTATTAAGAAATATAACATAGTGGTTAAAATAAGATGCAAGTTTATTTTTTCTTACCTAAGATTGCAAAATTAGGTGGATAATTGGTGCATTTAGAAGCTCTTCCCCACATGTTTATCCAGAGACCCAGCTGGTCAGCATATATGCTGGAATGCCTGCTCTCAAAGGTCCTTTAGTGTACAGTTCTATATTAGTGTCCATCGATGTGAGACACAGAAAGTAGAGAGAAAAAGAGATCATTATTTCCCGGAGGCTATTGCAGACAGGTGCATGGGTGTAATGTTCTAAGAAGCTTCCAAGTGTGCCCCTGGAAAATCTACAGCCTGATTTGTGCTGCTCATCTGATGCCAAAGACTGTGACAATCTGTGGGAATTTCCCAGAGGTTCTTGAGATTTAACGTACCTTCAGTGAGAGTTCTTGAAAACCAACTGAAACTTTCTCTGACTTTCACTGACCCAATAGCTGTAAGCTTCTAATTATTTTATACTAAAACTCTTCTATTTGTTTTCCTAAACAAACCCTAACCAACACAGCATTTTGTACCATAACTGTCTCCAAGAAGTGAAATTCAATTTCCAGAATCTGTAAGTGGTGCTGTGCTCTGATTAGATTTGAAGGCAGTAATAAATTCTTTGCTAATGGAAAATGAGACCCTGGTATTTTCATGACATTCACTGGAAAAAATACTTTCTTTAATTAGCATATGAAAATGCCTGCAATGAAGTACACAGAAAGCAAGGATATAGACAACATATTAGCTCTTATATTAGAACATTTGGGAAAATTAACAAATGTAAGAATACAAGAATTGTAAATTGGCGGTTGGTACCAAATAAAACCCTAGAGAATTTGAGAGATGAAAATAACAAGCTTAGGGTTTCAAGTTCCCAACTTAAAGCATGGGTAGGAAACTGGAGCACATTTATGAGAATCCCTAATTTCCTGAAACCACAAGGCTGAAGTTTCTGATAATACCAGGTTTGATTCTTTAGTGGGCTAAATTTTAATGTGCAAGTTTAATTCAAATCCTTAGATCTTTTAAATTACAATGTTCTTTTTCTTTCTTTTTTCAATTAAAAGTTATTGGGTTGACACTGTTTAGTAAAATTACATAAGTTTCAAGTGTACAGTTCTGTCGTACATCATCGTATGTCACATTCTGTGTTCACCACCCAGAGTCAGTTCTCCTTCAGTTTTGATAAGGAAAGACTGGAGCCTTCAATTACAATATGGACATGTGGATGGATTCTGATAAATATGAAGACCTCTAAATTTCTTCTGAGCTTCTCTTGGTGGCAGAAAGAGTAGAATCCTGCCTATCCAAGGGATTACCTAAGTTTTGTTTGATGTCCCCATTAAGATCTCACTCAAAGCCACTCAAAGTGGATGCATATTCTCAGTTTTTACAGCCATTATGCTACCCTGCTTTTAGATGTAGTATTCATAGATCTAGATACAAATCTAGGCACACCACCCAAGGACTACCACGAAGCCGAACCTGGCAGGATGCAGCAGACACAACGAAGAATTGCCAAATTTGGCCAAGCTATATTGGCATGAGAAAATGACAGTAAAATTCACAAACCTGGTGAATACAGGTGAGAGTAAATTATCAGAGTGTTATAGGAAGGATGAAAAATGTATTGTTTGATCTGGCTGATTCTATTGATATGGTGCACTCACCAAAAATATTCTGAAAAATAAATCTGAACATTAACAGCATTGAATCTGTTATCTTGATCATATTATAGTGATTCTACTATGTTTCCCCGAAAATAAGACCTAGCCGAACAATCAGCTCTAATGCATCTTCTGGAGCAAACATTAATATAAGACCCAGTCTTATTTTACTATAAGACCAGGAATATAATATAATATAATATAATATAATATAATATAATATAATATAACCTAACCTAACCTAACCTAACCTAACCTAACCTAACCTAACCTAACCTAACATAACATAATACAATACAATACCAGGTCTTATTTTACTATAAGACTGGGTATAATATAATATATCCAGTCTGATATTAATTTTTGAGCTGATTGTCTTATTTTTGGGGAAACACGGTAACACTGACTCACTTGCTTGAATGGAATCTGGGTTAAAAAAAGCGGCCTACATTAAACAAAACTGAGATTTCAGCAGGTCCTTCGTATACGCTAAAGGAAAAATTCTAAAAGTTTAGAAGAAGAGTGTGGATCTGGATTTATATGTATGATATTCTCTCCACTCCTTAACTGTGTGCCCTGGGACTATCCAGAAGGATAGCCATCAATACCTTGAGCAATACATGCATGTGGGAAGCATCCCCATTGTTGAAAAAACTGTGTTTATTGACTATCTGTTAGCAAAAGATTACAGTTAAATATATTGTCATTGCAATGAGCTCTCAGGCATTAGTGATGTGGTAGGATCCCAAGGCTGCAGTATCACTGAGCCATCAGAAACCAGATGAGCATGGTCATCATGATGCGCAGTAGGGCTGGCAGTAATCAGAATATTTTGACATATAGATAGCCTTGGTAGTGGCTAGTTGATCATAGAGAGCCTAGGCTTGAAATAAATGAGTATTGCACTAAAGTCAAGAGAGAAAGCTTTGTTACTTATCCAATACCTAGACTTGAGCTAGTTCATAGACCTACACTATGAACTTTGAATCAAATAGTTTGTTTTATCCGTCCTGAATTCCTGAATATATGACTTCCACCTATGCTGCAAAGGCACCTGCTCTAATGAACACCTTTCCAGGCAACAAGATTGGTTGAGAGGATATCTAGGGCAAGCAGCCTTTCTTTTAGAATGTTTCAGATTCCATCTCTTCTTATATCCCATGGCCTGCAAATAGTACCATGGCAACATGCCTTTGCAAAGGACGTTGAGAATGCAATCTGTAACTGAGAACCTATGTGCCTTATTGAAACTCCGAGAATTCTATTACTAAACACAAAACAGAAAAAATGAGTAATGGATGACAAATAGTAGTATCTACTATATCTTTAATGGTAGTTCCCCTACCCATTTTATTTCTTTGTTATTTTTTAACTTAATGAAATATAGCTTAACCACTTTTTTTCCCCTACTAGTACTACTAGTCTCTGCTACTTGATATAACAAATATATTTAGAACTTTATATCCCAAACTTTGAATAATGCACTTTCTTTGCAAGCAAATCCAGATTATTGCTAAAAATTTGTCATAGTCTTTGCCATAAAGCAAGTCTCAATAAATATCAGAGGGTTGAACTTAATCTAATCTCTCCAATCATAATGAGAGATACTGGAAATCAGTAATAAGAGACAACTGAAGAAATCGTATTTTCCAATTAAATAATAGCACACTTTAATGGACTTATGGTTCTACACAAATAAAAATGAAAATAGAAAACACTTTTGAAATTATCCAAAACAGATACAGGATAAAGCTAATACAGCACCTCATGTAAATAAATGTTTATATCTGAAAAGATGAAATTAAGAAAATAGAGTTAATTGTCCACCATAAGAACTTATGAAAAACAGCAAAATAAAGATGACGTGTATAAACTTTGGTGCTCATTTCCTTCAGCATGATGTTATTTCTCTTAACTCCTAAATCAAAATAAAACCTACAGTTCAATTTGTTTTCCTAACATACAATTTCACTGTTCACATGCCCAAATCTGAAGTCTAGCTTACTGACTTTGTCATCTTCATTTCAGTATAAATTGACTGTTCTTTCAGTCACTCTTGACAAATATTTTGGCAGTCAACTTGACTTCTCTCTTCTCACTCCTCTATTGCTGATCCATAGACAATATTTTTTTCTTCTGACTTCTATGTCTGACACCTGATTACTTCTCAATACTTCCATGGCATTAAAATGGTACACATTACTGATGAGAACAATACCATGAATAATTCAAACAAATATTATGTTGAATGTGAGAACACGAAAGCAAAACAGTATGTACTCATACTGTATAATCCCATTTATGTGATGTTTTAGAACTAGTCAATGGTGAAAAAAACAAGCAAACAAACAAAAAAACAGAACAGTAATTCTCTCTAGTTGGGATATTGCCTAAGAAGGGACATGACAGAACTTTCTAGTAAAGGAAATTTTCTATTGTTAGGGATGTGCTTCAGCCTGGTATATGCATTATTAAACACATTGAATATTGCTACTAAAATGTGTTTATTTTGCTGTATATAAATTTGAGAAAAGACAATAGAAACAAATGTTTAACTCTAATTACTAGGTTTGCTTTTCACAATGTTAATGGTAAAAACATTCTAAAACTGCTACTCATTATACAAGGGTTGAGCAAATGAGTAAACATAGTGAGGATAATAAAAGTTGCATGTCTCAGTGTGATGAAAAGAGTTAAAGAAATTAAAATTGGAAAGGCTAAAATGAAACGTGTATTGCTGCATTGTATGGAAGTATCAATATAAGGCATGATATGTATACATGCTCTGTGTGTGTGTGTGTGTGTGTGTGTGTGTGTGTGTATTTATATACCTCCTCCTAGCCCCGTTTATATAAAAGACCTGAAAAAAATGTTACATCTGTAACAATGAGCATACCTAACATACAGTTCTTTGTTTCTAAATATTATCCACTAAAATAACTGATTTCAGAGTAGTAACTGGTAAAGTGGAATATGAGCCTGGTATCGTTTTTTGCACTGGAAAGTAAGAAAGTGATTAGAAAAGTATACGGGTTTGTCAAAAACACACAAAGTTTTCCTTTGAAGAGGCTTCCACTGTCCAAATTTGAGACAATTCAAGCATCAAAATAATAACCAAGTAACCTATTAAATGAAGTATACATAAAATAATTTTGATATAATAAATGGCACAAAAATCTTTCTTAAAGTAGACTAGAGATTAAAGCATGAAGTAAGAATGTTGAATTTAGAAAATTAACAATGCATACTAAGTTTTTCAGTGAAACTTTGATAAGAAAGATGATATTGAAATATTTTCATAGTTTTCCCCAGGAAACTACCAATTACAAAGATAATAATAGTAACTTTACAGAGAAACTTTGCAGGCAAAACTTGATTAATATGAACCTCACTAATACTGGGAAATCAGGTACCTTCTGAAATGATGCACTGAGAAGACATATTGTATAAGTGGTAATCCTACCCAAAGTGCACAACCTAAATACAGCCATGAAGAAGCACTAGAAATACACAAATTATGGGGCAGTCTACTAAACAAATACCCTATGTTCTTAAAGAAATGTCAAGACAAGAATGAAAGTCTAATGAACAGACACAAATTAAAGGAAACTAGAAGTATGCCAACCAAATGCAATGTGTGATCCTGGATTAGTCCCTGGCTAGAGAAACATATATCCAAAGTATATTATTGGGAAATTTGTGTGATCTCAGATAGTAGTATTGGGCCATTAAATGTTATTTTTATAACTGTACTGTGGCTATGATTCTTATTCGTAGGAAATACATACTGGATTATTGAGTGTAAAGGAATATAATATGTGCAGTTATCAAACTATTCATAAAATAATGTATTATAGAGACTGGTAAAATAGATATAGCAAAATGTTAAAAACTGGTGAATCTGGGTAAAGAGCCCACAGGAATCTCTTGTATCATTCTTGAACAGTTTCTGTAAATTTGAAGTTATATCCAAATTTAAAAATCCAGCTTCCATTATCCTGACAAATACAGAAATTATTACAAAAAGTGCAGTGATGCAATAATAACCTGATACAAGTGTATAACATTAGTTATGCACAGAGAGGATGCTGTGTATGTGAAAATAAATATATGTTTCAAATAGAAACATGAATAAAAGTCATAATGTTTAGGGTAAAACATATCAAATGCTTAATTTATATGTCAATACTAGTTAAGAATTTAAGTACACAAAGACAAGGTATTCAAGGCAAGTACATGCATGAATCAAAGTAGCTATTGTGACGGTGAATTATATAGACAGATTAAACAAACCAGAGTGAGCATCTATGGAGAGAGGTATCCAAGTGGAGAAAGAGGTGGGGGAGAGTAGTACTAGATATAATGAAAAGTATAATAAGGGAGTGGCATTGCTCACTGAGCACTACTGTCTGTCACAAATCTAGCTGCACAGCTAATTAAATTATCTTCACTTTCTGAAAAAAATTTTAATGAAACAGGGAATTGCACTTAATAAAATTGAGATCAATTAAAAATAATAAGAGATTGAACATTTATTCTCCAGTGTAGTTTTGTGCCATCCAGTTCTCGCTATTATCTTCTACTCTGGACTGTAAAAGGAAAGTTCAGTAACTTCAATTTGATAAACATATGGCACATTTACAATGCCACAAGTATTTATATGTAAGTGCCACCTAATGAAACATACTACCCACTCTAGGTGACAATGAAACTGACATCTAACAAGTTCCCTGAACACATGTTAGGTGAATAATATAAACTCTCTACTGGGTTGTACTTAAATCAACAAAGGTGTATACAAAAGAGTATTTAATCTTCATTCATTTCCCTTACTTCTTTATTCATCTTTATTCATTTAATAATAGTTAAGCAGAAGTGCTGCCTTAATCTTGAAAATCTTGTGGGAATATTCAGGAGCAATTTTTTTGTTAGCTTTAAAATGTATTTTATTGTTAATATATATTGGTAGTTATTTACAATGCCACACAGTAATGAATACATAGTGGCAACCATAGTGAAAAAAACAATGGGAACATGCTGTTTTTCAGGGAAGATGATGTGGTGTCACTATGCCTTAGTGACAAGTGACGAAAAACAAAGCAGGGAGGGAGGTGGTAGAAGAGGGAAAAGGGGGTCAAATATATGGTGATGGAGGGAGAATTGACTCTGGGTGGTAACACACAGTGCAATATATACATAATGTTTTATATAAATGTACACTTGAAAACTAGTCATTTTACTAACAAATGCCACCCCAAGAAATTAATAATAATAATAATAATGAAAGACGAATCAGTCACAAGTTACATTGTTTTCCCTTGACTGAGCTTTTTCAGTATCACAAAAATTGCAGAACATTGGAGACATGGATCACATAAAGCTGTAAGCATTCCATTTCTCTATTGTGATTTTTTTGTCCACCTCATTTTGTTGTATTTAAATGGACTTTGTTTCAATTTCCAGCTGCTGGCTATCCTACAGGAATGTGATTCTGATATTATGTTTTCAAAAGATTTAACTTCAGTGATTATTTAGGTTAGCAGTTGGTGGAATCATAAATTGGAGTTTTATCACTGCCAGCATTTCAAATGAGTGAACTTCATTTAGGAGTGAAGAGGTCAGTAATTCAGAATGTTCTATTTCAGTTGGAAAAGGAAAGTAGGTGGCAGAGAGAGCCCCTGTAGACTCTGTGATCAGGTATAAAGCAGAGGAGGGAAATTAGGAAGACTGAAAATCTAAGAAGCAATAATATTCCCAGTAGAGAGAAATAAATAGAAATAAAAAAGTTGGTAGAAAGGATACCACTTAAAGGTACCCAGGAGAAATCATCCTGGAGTGTTGAGTGATGATGCTTTCATGAACAGTAGGAGGTTGAGTAATATACCTTCGTTTGCCATTGTAACCATAATTACTAGCCTACGTGAGAAAAAAGCATTTTAAATTATTTATGGTAGTTTTATTCCAAATGGTCCAAGGAAATCAAAGGATTCTATACCAGTAGTCTTTCTGCAGTACACCAGGATAAATGTACTCAATTTTGAGGGCATAAATTAAGCTTTGCTAATTTCATTTGGTTTTAGCAAGAACAATTGAGAAAATCCTTCTTTAAGAATTGGCAATTAATTCATACCAACTGGTAGTGTTGCTTACCTATCTGAAGCAACTGTCACTATAGAGGCCAATTGAAGGTAAAGCAATGATGTATCACTTCCTTGGCAATTAATAAAAACACTATCTCAAAGATGTTTTGATAATTACGGCCGGCAAAAGAAAAAAAAAAGGAGGAGAAAGAGACAAAATTATGAACTGGGGAAACATCAGCCAATGCACTATATTTTATGTTATACATTTTCTTAAGTAGTTATTATTTTCTGTTCAAAACTCACATGTAGTCCTACCACTTATATCCATAAATTCTATCAAATAAAAATAGTTAACTTTTAGCATTAATGTAGCATTTTATCACACATATACACTCAAGAGGAACATTACTTAGACTCATCATGAAAATAATATATAAATTATTTCCATTGTATTATTTGTTTTTAAATATTCTGCTTTGATTTATAATTATTATTTGCATGGGTAACCTCCACACAGCTCCTGTTTGTCTAGAAAGCCACCTTTTAGATAATCCAAGTCAATCTCTGTTTTAAAAGACTAATTTGGGAAAATTCCCCATTATCACCTTATTTTCTACCTAATTTCTGTAGACTCTAAAAGATTAGCAGTAAATAGTTTCATTTGAAGAATCATTGGGGGAGTATAGAGCAGTAGTCTTTAGAATTATCTAAGTAATGGAAAATGGAGTGAGATAACATAACCTATAATATACAGTTGATGCCTATTTGCTAGGATCTGGGATATTTGAAAATCAATGACTTTTATTTATTAAAAGTATTAATAAATCTATGAATATTTTGAAAATAGGTCATAATAGCTTTGGTATAAATATAGACACAGTGATTGGTTTGTATTTTAATTCATTTAAAAACAAATTACGGTATTTTTGTGTGTCTGATTTATCTCACTTATCAGAGTGCCCTCAGGGTCCATGCATGTTGTTGCAAATGATAAATTCCCTTCTTTCTTATGGCTGAATAATAATATTCTTCTGTGTTCGTGTGTACGTGTGTGTACACACATACATACCATGACAATCAGTTGACAGACACTTAGGATGTTTCCATATTTTGGTTATGGTAAATAATGCTGCAGTGAATGCATATGTCTCCTTTTTTTTTCTTTTTTCTTTGGATATATACCCAGAAGTGGAATTCTGGATCACATGATTCAATAAAAAAGTTATAAATAAATAAACAATAAAAATTTTAAAAATACATCCTAAAAATTATTTTTTAAAGTAGAAATATGTAAAGGAATATATATGTAAACAATTAAATAATTTTTATTGTGTTCAGAGACATGCTTCTTTGAAGAAAAAAATAAGATTTTCCTATGAACACAAGAACATATTTATACACAGACACATATTCACACACATGTATATGTGTATATTTGTGTGTGTATATGTGTATTGATTTATCTCTCAACCTCAGAATATATACATGGACACATATATGTTCATAAGAATATACAAAAATACAGAGGGTGCCAAAAAATGTATACGTATTTTAAGAAAGGAAAAAACTATTGAAATTATTCTGATGGTAACCACTTTGAGCACCTCTTGTAACTGCAGAAGTCAAAGGTGACTTGTATTCATCTTTTGTTATCAGTATATATTGAGGATTACAATTTTAATAGTTTTTTACTTTCTTAAAATGTATATATATATATATACACACACACATATATTTTTTTGGCACTCTATATGTAAACATTTTGCAAGCATATGCATCTATATTAGTTTTAATTTAAGTGTTTGATTTATTATTTATTTCACAGACTTTTATCTAATTCCAAAATAGTAGTGTACTCTTTACAAATGTGGTATTTGAGTGTTAGGGATCACAGCTAAGCTAAGAGAAAAATAGTTTCATTAAATATTTAATTAACCAGTCATAATTACTTCCAATTAACACTAATGATACTAGGGTTACATAAAGAAAAATATACAATCCAGTAATACATGTTAAATAATATGAATGGATAAGTACTTAATGTTTCATATTTTATACAAATATTTTGGTAAATTTGGTTCAGAAAAGCATAACAAACAAAACCATGTTTTTATTTACCACCATCATTGTGACTAAAAGAAGAAATAGGTTTTAAAAATTTTGCCTTTCAGAAAAAATTGTGTTTATTGTGTCTTTGTGAATCTACACAGAATAAGGTAGGTAAATATTACTTCCTGTACACATTACCTTGAACAACCTTTTTAAGCAGGCCATTGCTGCTGGAACTAGCAGTTTGTATGAGCCCAGTGGTCACTTTTCTTAGTCCATGTTGTATCTCTTATCCTGTTTCCCCGAAAATAAACCTAGCTGGACAATCAGCTCTAATGCATCTTTTGGAGCAAAAATTAATGTAAGACCCAGTATATTATATTATTATATTATATTATATTATATTATATTATATTATATTATATTATATTATATTATATTATATTATATTATATTATACCAGACCTTATGTTATAGTAAAATGAGACCCGGTATTATATTAATTTATTCCCCCAGTATTTATCTGCCATCAGAACATGGCTTATCTATAAGGCTTGCTCAGCCATTGTAGTTCATGCACTAACCTGGAAATATAAGGTAGTTAATAGCTTCTGGGGGAACACTTGATCAATTGCAAAAGAAAGTCTTTGGATGAATACTTTTCTGTGTTTCTGTTAAAAATACTAAGGGGCATCTGGTATGGCTACTTGTAAGTGTTTACAGGAGTTCATGTCAGTCAAGTTTCAACCAGAGAAGTAGAATCAGTAGAAGATAGATTAGATAGATGATAGATGATAGATAGATAGATAGATAGATAGATAGATACATACATACATACATACATACATACATACATACATACATACATAGATACATAGATAGATACATAGATAGATACATAGATAGATACATAGATAGATACATAGATAGACAGACAGAGATATTTCTGCAAGTGATTGGCTATGCAATTGAAAGGGCTGGCTAGACAGTTCCAAAATCCACAGTGCAGGCCATCGTCAAGGGCAGGTTGGAACTCTCAGTCAGGAGCTGAAGCTGCTGTCCATAGCAGAATTTTTTTTTCAAGGACAGCTCAGTTCCACTGTTAAGGCCTTTGGACTGACTGATTGAAGCCCATCCAGACTAGATTAATCTCCTTTACTTAAAGTCAACTTATTATAGACTTTCATCACATCTAGAGAATACCTTCGTAGCAATACCTAGTTGAGTGTATGATTCAGTAACTTCGGAGTAAAGCCTGAGCAAGTTGACATACCACAAAGTCCCTCAGGACTTGAGCCTTATTGGTCCAGGACAGAAATCAGCTCAATAACACATCCTTGGTTTGACTTTCCTGTTTTCCTCTTCCCCGGAATGCTAGTCCTTGTCCCTAGGAGAACATCCTCACATAGTCTTCCTACACGCCACATCTTGACATAAGCTCTGCTCTGAGAGAAGAGTAGACAGTTAGAATCATAAGATAATTGGTATCATAGTGGCCTTAAAAAGCAGACCCTTAGTATGGGATTTGGGAAACAGATCACCCACAATTCAGTCAGCAATAGGACTCTGTTGCATCAATGGTAGTGGTAGTGATAACCCCTGGCATACTAAAACATTACCATTAGTAAAATTCTCACTGGCGGAACATTTTTATGAGATATGCACTAGGTTTTTGTGGCTTTCATAACAAATTACCAAAAACTGGATGGATTGCAGCAACAGCAATTTATTCTCTCACAGTTCAGAGGCCAGGAGCCTGAAATCAAGGAACTGGCAAGGCTGTGCCTCCTCCAGAGGCCCTATGGGAGAATCTGTTCCATGCCTGCCTCCTAGCTTCCTGGCGCTACCTCGGTGTTCCTTGGCAAGATCACTCCAATTTCTGCCTTCTTCACTTGGCCTTCGTCTCTGAGTGTGTCTCCTCTGTGTATCTGTCCCAAAATAACCTCCTCTGTATTTTTATAAGGATACATATGGTTGTATTTAGGGTCTACCCAGATAAGCCAGGATAAATGCCTCCTTTTAAGATCCTTACTTTAATCATATCTTTTGCCATATAAGGCCCTTTTACAGGTTCAGAGAATTAGGACATAGGCATCTATTTCTTTAGGGCTAATTTTCACCACACTGCAAAGTGGAGTGTGAAACACTGGTTTATAATGTAGGGATTACATTTGAATATTTTGGGGACAGTAGACCTTATAAGGACTGGAGATGGGTGGCTTCAGATTGGTTTTAGAAGCCCTCTTGAGAGAGGATTATGATAGGCTCAGAATAGCCAACTATTAATGGATGTCAGAAGATCTTGCTATGTTCTCATAGCTAGAGACCCTCATTACCTAAGCTGCAAGATAGACTGTGCTGACAATCAGGTTGAAATTTGATTGTAGTGTTGGCAGAGCTTCAAGACACCAAGTGCATATCTTTGCTGATATATGCCAAAATCAGGACACTGATAGAGAAAATAATAGGATTTTGGTATATAGAATGGGGAAATTTGTGTCAATATAGCAGAGAATATTGAACCGCCTAACACCCCTGATATTCCTAGCCAAGGAAAACAATTCCCTCCTTCTTGCTATAAGACGGCAGTCTTCTTTCACCTGGGAACTATGCAGAACTCACTTGAGGCAATTGCCACAAAGAAGTTGTATGTCTGTCTACCTGCACACCTTGAATTCCAGACTTATTGTCATTTTGTCTTAAATAAATAGTCTTAGGGTTCTGCAGAGACTAATTTTGGAATGATCACAAATGTATTGCATTTCTAGGAAGGGCTCAAAAGAAATGTTTTTTTTCATAAGAAATGCACTGGTGAGAGCACATGAGGATATTTAAGAAGCTGAATAGACCAGTTGACAATAGTCACTGGTTCACCTTGGTATTCCAATTACTATGCTGTGGCCATGGAACCATTTTTTGTTTGTTTGTTTGTTTGTTTGTTTTGTGTGTGTGTGTGTGTTGATAGAATTGTTAGTATTCTCAAAAACCAGAGGGTAAGAGGCAAGACAGAAGGAATTACCAAAATAACTTTTGGTTGGAATGGTGATCAGGATGTCTTTATCTGCAGGAATCTAGAACACAGTATTTCTAGAAATTAGAAGGGTTTTACTCAGTCTCCTACAAGAAACATCAGGCTACAACAAATCCTCATAGAAATCTCTATTAAATCTATTATTTTAATGAATGGTGGCTGAATTAATAAAATAGTAGTCTATAAAAATTGGCCAACAATTTATATAAAATTTGAAAGTGGTTTATTACCTTAGTGTCTTTTTATCTTTCATGCTGAAATTTATAGTGATGAGACCAGATGCGGAGAAGCACTCCTTCAAACTAACATGTAATACAATTCTGAAGACTTTGTACATTTTGCACTTTGTATGATTCTGACAACTAGTGACTTATTCTATATCCCTTCTCATAGTACCCCAAAAGTTAACTGACGTCTATAACTATGAACCCATAATCTTCTGTGAATGTGGCCACTGGCTTTTTAAGGAAATAAATGTCAATAAAGAAATTTCTGTGCTCAAAATTTACAAGTAAGTAAATAAATGAAACATTTCAATGCTTTAACTTTGTAACCTTAGAGGAGGATCACTGGTGATAAAAATCTCTTTTCCTAAATTTGTAATGCATATTAATCAGGTTTCAATTCCTCCTCAAAAATATATATAATGAAAAAACTATATATAATGAACATTCAAAAAAAGGAAAAGTTTAACTAAAATTTCCTGAAAAAATTTTCTACAAATAAATGCAATTGGGCGAATTTTAAATTAAAATTACCTAAGCTTTCAGTAAATACTGATAATTTTCACAATTGAAAACAATCTATGTTGCCTGGCATGTTAATTTTCATCATTAATGAGAGGAGTATTATCTCTAATTAATTTTGTAATTAAAAAATGGCATTTAAAATGCCAAATAATCTAAAAGTATAAAATGCAAATTTCAAACAGAACATATTATTGTAATGCAAATCATCTATCATTTGCAAGCTAATGTCGATTTGTTGATGTTTATTTAAAGTAGGTACTTTAATTGTTGAAGATAGTATTCTCTATAGGGAGAGAGATAAATTTTATGAAATGATGCAGGAAAATCAAAAGTAACTGTATTAATGGTTTCTCCTGAACAATATGCCACTCAGGATTATACTGGTAGCTTATTATGAATAGGCTTATGGCTTGATCTTATAATTCTGGATTATTCGAGTCTACAGGTCTCAGTAACAAATGCAGGGATGATTCCACCAAGGCATCCAGTTATGTTTCCCTAAATTCAAATCTGATATTGCCTCTTCGCAGTCAGTGCTCTTCACTGGATCATGGGAAACATGATTAAAAAAAAAACACTATATATATATACACACACATACACACACATATATGTGTATATATATATACACATATATATGTGTATGTATGTATACACACACACACTCACACACACTCACACTCACACATATATGATGACTGACCATGACTACGGAGAAGAAAGAAGTCTGGTTTATCCAATGAAGATATAAATAAAATGTATGTTTATGACATATTTGGAGGGCTTCATAGTATCCCTATGCTTAGAGGTAAAGATTTTTAGAAGGTAACTGGTACCTAACACAGGCATGGCCACCAAAGTTCTTATAAGTTGTCCTTATGTAAGAAGAACATGATTATCTTCCTTCCTACTGCAGTATGTGTATTGTTAGTGGTGAGAACCAAAATGAAAATGAACAGTGCCATGGCCTACTAGTTCTGGACCTCAATGGTGTCATGATACTGTCTCTTGAGACTTAGTAGCAAGTTGCGATCTTGACTTTTCTCTGAGTGGGAAAGGAATGAAACTATTTTTTGATTTTGTTTGTTTGAAGAAAGGTTGCTTGGTAAATGGGAACATTTTCTGGAGTTGTGTGCATAAAATGAAAGTTTGAGTGCACAGTGGCCCCAGGGTGAACTACAGCAGCTCCTTCTTTTTCTTCTTTCTCTCTTTCTCTCTCTTTCTCTCTCTCTTTCTCTCTTTCTCCCTCCCTCCCTCCCTCCCTCCCTCCCTCCCTCCCTTCCTTTTAAATGTCCTCTACCTTAGGGAGCCTTTTCCCTTCTTTTTCTCCACTTTGCGTGAATCTTGAGGAAAGATAATTACAGGAAAAAAATATGTATGTAGGCTGCATTGAGCTACTTGAAATCGCTTACCTGGTAATGTAAGTGGGGACTAGAGACACACCGAAAATGTATTGAAGACGTATCATCTAATGTTAGAAACTTTACACACACACACACACACACACACACACACACACACCACATATGTTTGAGCTCAATTAAAATTACAAATTTCACCAAAGAAGATATAGGAATGGCAAATAAGCAAATAAATAGATATTCAATCTCGTTTATCATTGGGGAATGCATTTTAAAACCATAATGAGATAACACTTCACACTTACTCTAATGGCTGTAATAAAAATTACAAATAACAAAGTTTTGGCAAGGATGGAGGACAACAGTTCTTCATATATTGATGATAATAATATAAAATGGTTCAGCTGCTTTAGAACACATCTTGACAATTTGTAGAAATGTTAAACGTACATTTACCCTTTGACTCCACTTCTAGGTATCTATCCAAGAAAAATGAAATAACATGTCCACATAAATATTTGTGATTGTTCATAGCAGTCTTAGACATAAAGTGAAAAAGTAGAAATAACCTAAATTTCTGTCAACTGGAGAATGGATAAACATGAGGTAGTGTATCCATACTATGGAAAACTATTGGGTAGAAAAGACCAAACTTCTGATGTATGCTACAACATGGAGGGATGGACCTCAAAAACATTAAGTGAAAGAAACCAGATGCAAACAACCATATCTTATATGATTTCATTGCATAAAATGGCCAGAAAAGGCAAATCTATTGAAACAGAAAGTATAATAGTTTCAAGTTTCCCAGGCCATAAGAGGGAAAGGACATTGGCTGCAAATGGCCATAAGCAATCATTTTAGGATAATGAATATGTTCTAAAATTACATTGTAATGATGATTGACCAACTCTAAATTTACGAAAACAAATGTGTACTTAAACTGCACAGATTTTAGTGGTATATAATTTATATCTCAAGAAAGCTGTTAAAAACATTGGTGCAGAATGTGAAGAGACAAATACTGAAATTCACATACAATAACCTGTATACTTGGCAGAAAGATAGTTTCATACGAGATATGAAATTACTATGTGTTCTGGGAATTCACATATTAAAATATCAGTATATATAACCAAAGGTACATCACCATTGTCTTTTTGTAAATGAATGTAAAATACATAAATTAAAACTTGGGTTCACCTATGCATGGCAAATACTTACCAGAGGTAGATTTTGGAGCTACATACAGCTACACTGAACATTTTGTCTGCTATGTCTAGTATGTGACTCCTCTCTGAGTTGCTTTCTTTATCTACAAACTGAGGATTTTAATATTTTCCCCATTTTATTATTTGTAGTCAAACTGTAAAAGATTTAAATAAAAAAGGCATTAACACAGGCCCTGAAATGTAGGACAAAGTACTTCTAGAATATGTAGATTTGTGAACGAAGGCCTAGCAGGTTGTAGTGATTCCCTAGTGCTGACCACAAAATGTGCACCAGTAGCTAGCTTAAAACAACAGAAATCCTCTCACGGTTATGGAATCTAGATAACCAAAATCAAGAGGAGAGCAGGGCCGTGCTCTTTCTACCAGAGGATCCCTCCTTGTGTCTTCCTGGCTTTTCTTATTTAGTGTGTGTGTGTGTGTGTGTGTGTGTGTGTGTGTGTGTGTGTGTGTGTATGTAATTAGTTTCAGGTGTACAAAACCATATAATAGACATTTATCATTTATATCCCTCAATCAGTGATAACCCCTCTCCCTCCATCTACTACCCCTCTGGCATTGCCTGAAGCTGAAGATGAAGAATAATGAATGTCAACTACAATTATATATATTTATATATACATATATACCTATATATTTATGTATATATACATAATATATACATAAATACATGTATACATATATATGTATATATAAATATATGTGTGTGTGTGTGTATATATATATATTTATTTACAAGAAGTGGAGTACAGCATTAGGAATAGAGACAGTGGAAATGTAATGGCTTCCTGGCTTTTGATGGTTGTCACACATCTCTGGTGTTCTTAGGCTGACAGCCACATCACTCCAATCTCTGTCTCTGTAGTTATATAGCCTTACCTTTGTGTCATCACATTGTCTTCCCTCTGTGTATCTCTAGGTGCAAATTTCTCTCATTACATGATGTTGATAAGCAAATTAGGGCTCATCCTAATTACTATGACTTCAACTTGATTGTACCTGTAAATAACTGATTTTTAAATTAGGTCACATTCACAGGTGCTGGGAGTTTGGACTAGAACATATTATTATTTGGATGAGGGCACAATTCAAGCCACAAAACAGGTTAAGAAAATGAACTATGCGAAACCTGACTTGATGAACAATATACTAGTACTAAGACCAGCTTAAATAAACGGTTTTATTGTGATCAAATTGATTTCCTACAGGGCTTCTTTGAAGTAAGCTCACTTACTAAATTTTAAAATGTATTTGAGTCATTAACATTTGATTTATACCTATGTATAAATTTCCTAAGGAATCACTTTTTTTTTTTTTCTGGTGCTCAATATCAGGAGTTTCAAAAGTCTCTGTGTAAAATTTAATAAGTGTGAATACTTAAATTATTTACATTTATACAATATCAATTTCCTAAAAAAAAAAAATTGAGAATCAGGATTTTAAAACAGTTTATATATGTTTAATTAGCAAAATGAAATGTACGAGTATTTAAATAATGTTCATTTGTATATGCCTTTAAGGCATATTTTACGGTTAGCTGGAAAATAGATTGATTACAAATACTGTGTAAGAGACAGTATAATTAATTTCACAGTCAGAAATTAATCTTGTTTGTGTTTGGTTTTTCAGAGTTCAGTGAAACTTCCATTGGGCCCGTAACATAGCTTACAATTGACTAATGAAAATTAGAGTCACGTGAAATTTTCATTCCAAATTAATCAGAGATAAATAATATATTGTTTATTTGGTTTATTTTTGAGATATAATTGTGTAATTAGATTATTCATATGTATATTTCTACAAATTTGACATTTTCACACACTTTCGGAATAGCTGTACCATAATAAGATCCACTTATGAGATAAGCACATTTACAAATACACTGAGTTGCTGAAAGCTGGACACCCCAGTAAACTTTAATTCCAAAAAAAAGATAATTGCTAAAGTACATTAAAACTAGAAAGCTTAAAAAAAACAATTTAGACCCATGATGATGGTGAAACCATCCTTCATTGAGTTAAAATTAGTTTTAAAATGTTATCATATTTCCTTATTCGATAAATAGTTCATTTGAATGAGTTATTTTAATATCTGAGTCCTGACATGAAGAATAGTTGAACTATTTATTCAATATCTACTCTGAGTCATCAAAATAACATCTGGTGAAACAGCTGACAATTCAGAAAGGGTTTCAAATTGTCTCACATTTGTCAGTTACAATATATACCTCAATTTTGAGAGTGACTGCTTTTAATGTGATAGATGAAAATTAGTTTATGCAACTGTTGTGTTCCTGATAACACTGTCCTCAAATCTATGTCACATAATAAACTGATACATTTTGTAATGAAATGCATTAGGGACAAGCAATGATAAATCACCAGTAGCCTTAGAACTACAATTTAATAGATACTCTCACCACAGAGGTAGACAGACATCTGTGTATGCGCATGCGCATAAACACACACACACACACACACACACACACACACACACACACAGTTGAATTCATAATTGTGAAAGATGATGAGCTTATTCAAAAGAACTGTTTTACCACAGATACTGAGACCTTTTAGTGATGGTTTCAATAGATTGCACCAAAATATTCCTGTTTTCATATACGTTTTGTACAAAATCCAGAATTGTTATTGATTTAATAATTGTTCTGACAGAATCGATGGTCTAAAGTCATAAGTGATGGTTTATATTCCAAGAAGCTTAGATCTTGGTGAATCCCTATTTAACAATATATTTCAGTTAGTTCCACAAAGTCTCCCGGAGACTTCTCAGAACTGTGCACAGATCTCTGAATGCAGGATGATTTTTGCTTTATTTGTTGCTAAATGTTTTTTTTTGTGTGTGTGTGTGTGTGTGTGTGTGTGTGTTTTAACAATTGTGATTATATCAATTGTTTTAAATTTAGTAAAATAATTTTAAGGCGATATTATTAAAAAGTAAAAACTGGAACAGAGTAGAATGAGGAAACAGACCCATACACATAAGAGCACTTGAATTGACAAGTGTGGTACTGGAAACAGTATTTTAAATGAATATTGCTGGGTGATTTGTACTTTCATATAAAGAAATAAAAATAAGCCTAATATGCTATGTCACATTATGTTAATTAAGTCACTACTCTGGAACTATCTGGTTCAGTTGAACATATGTATATTTTTGACTAACACTTTCATTCTTAGATACACTCCCAACAGAAATACATGCACAGATACAGTGTAAAACATGTACGACTATGAGGATGTTCACAGCTGTATTATTTGTAATAAACCCATAAGGAGAACAACCTAAATGTCTATTGCTGTAAAACAGATGAGTAATGAGCCTGGAATTACACACAAATAAAATAAACAAATAGCTACATTTAAGAATATACAAGGGGTGTCAAAAAATGTATACACATGACTTGTAGTTATCTTTTGTTATCAGTATACACCTGAAGCTGAAGCTGAACAATAATGAATGTCAACTACAATTTTATATATACATATATTGATATATATATATATATATATATATATATAAAACAAGCGGAGTATATCATTAGGAATAGAGACAGTGGAAATGTAATGGCTGTATGCGATGTCAGAGGGGAGATGTGGTGAGGGGGGTTATCATTGTGTGAGGGATATAAATGATAAATGTCTATTACATTGTTTTGTATACCTGAAACTAATTATATACATATATATATATATATATGTGTGTGTGTGTATATGTGTGTGTATATATATAAATATATGTATACACACACACATATATATATATATATATATATATATATATATATATATATATATATACATATACACACACACACAGATATATACACACACATACCAGGGGTGCCAAAAAAATGTATACACATGACTTGTAGTCATCTTTTGTTATCAGTATATACTGAATATTCCAATTTTAATACCATTTTTTTCCTTTCTTAAACTGTGTATGCATTTTTTGGCACCCTCTGTGTAGTACCAACACATATTTTTTAATTAAAGAATCGAGACAGAAAATAATACAACCCAAATGATACTTTTTATGTAACTATTAAAATGAAACTTAAAAATAAAACAAGACAGTAGTATATTTGAGAAGGAGGAAAAAGTAGTGATTCGTTTATGGTATGAGAGGAGCTTTGTGAATGCTGGAAATGTTCTAGAGTGTTGGTCATATTTATTGTCTTTGATGATGGTTCAACTTATGATAATAAATGAAGCTGTGGATTTTAATTTGCACTTTATGTATTGTGTTGTAAGTATAAAACGTTTTAAGCACATGCAATATGTTAGTAAAATTTTAACTACCTTAGATAGAATAAAATTTTTAAATAGTTTTTACAATTAACCAAATTGAATTTTTCCTTTATATATTGCTTTGCCTATATTTAAGGTTAAATTTAAAATTAAGTTCATATACTGCAAAATGTTTTATTATCATATGTCATTTATCTCATACAGAAAATTAAGAACTTGACAAAAATATACACTCTGCCAATTAAAATACTTCCAAAAATTCTGAATGCAGCATGAATGATAAAATTAAGTAACTATAGAGTATACCATAATAATATATGGGCATGCCAAAAAACACACATACTTCATACATATCCCAGTAAAGAAGTGCAGGGCACACACTACAGCAGGAAGATCTGAGAATTTCATGTGAAGCCGGAGACTGAGTACACATGAGAACTGAAGAAAATTTTATAGTCATGACAACTAAATGTGCAAACTATAGATGTATGTAGTAAAATCATCCCATAGAAACTGCAATTCAAATTGCAGAAATCCAGTAAAAAATTTCCAAATGTGCATATAAGTCTTAGAGATCAATGGTTTTCATTTCTTGTGTGGTTAATGTATTTTTTCGTTTAAAAATAATCAGAAAAAGATCTGAATTATTAAAGCCATTTGATTTACTCAGATTTTGTTAACAACGTAAAGCATTTGGTTTACTTTTATAAAATCATTATGTTTTAAATCAGAAGATATGTCTTAAAGATATAGTTTAATTTTCATTTTATAGATGTGCAAATTAAAAACATTCAAAGTTAGAGGAAAGAGCCATAATAGCAAGCGATAACTTGTATTCTTATGAAAGACACCAAAATAGCAATGTTTCTCTTTTTATATAAATCTTCCACAAATGATAATACACATACAAATAAAATTCAGAAATTAGTAGCAAATAAAATAAATTATAGTCAAATATATTTGAGAAATCTGCATTCTATAGTACCCTTGTAAACATTAACAATGGGCATTAATAGTTATTAATGGATCATACAAGGGATATTCACAGATATGAAAGGATCACTAAAGTTCCAGTTTTTAAAATGGAAAAATGATTAACCCAGATTTTCCCAAGGTTATTTGGCCATAGAACACACTCCCATCACCCCACATAAATCGTACCAGAGAATTGTTGACGATGAATTCTTATCGTTTTTGATTGGGCAGAGATGCAATGGTAGGAAATTTATAGCTAGTTGCCTGAGGTTTTTCCACTTCAAGGAGAATGGAAAGGGGCAGGTTGGTCAAAAAGGATACTGAGGCAAAATTTGCCTCTACATCTACCAAGTAAAATTTGAAACTCTACCAGTAAATTATCTACCTGGAAATCACAAGCCCCTGGAACACTGGCTACTTCAGGATTCCAGTGTTAAAATCTTCCTACATTTGTCACTACTTTCTTTAGAGATGATTGCCCTTTCTTTAGTTTGTCCTGGTTATCCAAGTAAGGTTAAATTTTACACTGCTCTGCTATACATCTAAAAAGCAAGGGCCTCTCATAGGAGGTTTATTTCATGAGGAATATGTGAACACACTTTATAAAATCAAAAGCACTGAACAAATGTATGCATCCATTATTTCAGTACCCATTCAACAAATTATTATTGAGTGGTAACCTATGCATAAGCTCTAACTTACAAAGAGGAAATAAAATAAATAAATAAATAAATAAACAATTTCCTGTACCCAAGGAACTCGAACATGGAAGAGAATGTTTGTGAGTGAAATAAATATTCATTTTGAAATATCATGGAATACAACGAAATAAATGTAAGAAAACAATTTAAAATGTCAAAGAAGAATAAATGCATGGGGGTGGGGGGAGAAAAGTGGGTCAGGGAACATTTACAGAAAATAAAAAAGATTTTCTTTTATCCCTGTCCCGCCCTTTTTTAATGAGTCTTAGCTAGGCACATTAGTCTGAGAGAAGAATGACAAGATATAGTATTGCATCCAGGCAGCACAGATTTTTATCAATATGTGAAGGCACAAAAAAACAGACCTTGTTCATGGAAATATTGGTTATTTTTATATAAGAAAAATAATTCCATTACTGCCATTACTGTTTTTCATTCTCTTGGAAAAACAATACAAAACATAGTATTAGACAAGGTATGTCAGAATTTGGTATGAAAAGAAAACAACTAAGAGTGCAATGGGGAAGTAGAAAGGTACTAAAGAAAAATTTCACCTAGTTTCATTATTAAAGATGATTATCTTAGCTGATTTGTTGAATCCTGACCTAATCTCTCGATTAGAAATAAAAAGATTTGCTGAAATAAGATAAATTTCTATTTGTATATGCAAATATTTTCCTGAAAACAATAAATTATCAGTGTTAAATTAGGATAATGATGCTAAATAACAAAATTTTCAATGAATAAGGGGAAGATACTCCCAAATAACCTTGGGAAAATTATTTATTTTTATTGAGATAAGAACATTTAATGTTATCTTCTTAATAGATTTTAAGTGTACAGTATAGTATTGACCGTACAAACAATGTCATTCGGTACATTTCTGGACCATATTTATTTTGCATAAATGAAAATGTGTACTCCTTGCCTAGCAACTCCCCACTCCCCCTTCTTCCCATACCCAGAAACCACTATTCCATTCTCTGCTTCTAAGAGCTGATTATTTTAGATACCTCATGTAAATGAAATCATTCAATATTTGTCCTTCTGTAACTGGCTCATTATACTTAGTGTAATGTCCTAAAGATACATCCATATTGTCATATATTACAAGATTTCATTTTTTTTAACTGAATAATATTCCATTGTATGTATATACCACATTTTATGTATCCATTCATCAATTTATGCACATTTAGGTTTTCCACATCTTGGCTATTGTAAATAGTGCTGCAAAAAAAAAAAAAAAAAAATATATATATATATATATATATATATATATATATATATATGTATGTGTATGTATATATATATACATATATGTGTATATATATATATACACATACATATATATGTGTATATATATACACATACATATATATGTGTGTATATATATACACATACATATATATATATGTGTGTGTGTGTGTGTGTGTGTGTGTGTGTGTGTGTATATAGGGGGTGCTACCACGTTTCCCCCAAAATATGATCTAACTGGAAAATAAGCGCTAGCATGAATTTTCAGGATGACATCGCCTGAACATAAGCTCTAATGCATCTTTTGGAGTAAACCTTAATATAAGACTTGGTCTTATTTTCGGAGAAACATGGTACCATATCTTCAAGATCCTGATTTCAATTATTATGCATAAATACTCAGAAGTAGGATTGCTAGATCATATGGTAGTTATATTTTTAAGTTTTTCAGGAACCCATTCTCTTTTGCATACCTTCTGCACCACTTTACATTTCCGTCAGTAGTGTACAATGTTTGCCTTTTCTCTACAGTTTCACCAACGTTATTTTTATCTCTTGTTTTGATAATGGTCATCCTAACAAGTATGGATTGATTCCTCATTGTGGTTTTAATTTGCAGTTTACATTGAATATGTTATGTATCCATTGACCATTTGTGTATCCCTTTGGAAGAATGTCTACTCAAGTCCTTACCCATTCTGTAATCATGTTGTTTGTTTTTTTGCTACTGAGTTTAAGGAGTTTCTTATATATTTTGGAACATAACCCTTTATCAAATATATGGATTCTGAATATTTCTTTCCATTCCATAGGTTGCTTTTTAAATATGTTGATTGTTTACTGTGCATAAGCTAAATATATGAGGTCCCAGTTATTTAGTTTTGCTTTTCTTGCCTGAGCTTTTGGTGTCACATCCATGAAATTCTTGCCAAGACCAATGGCATGAAGATTTTCCCCTGTGTTTTCTTCTATGATCTCTGTAGTTTCAGGTCTTACATTTAAGTCTTTAATCCATTTTGGGTAGATTTTTGCGTATTGTGTAAGATAAAGGTCCAGTTTCATTCTTTTGTATGTGGAAAGCCAGTTTTTTGTTTTTGTTTTTTTTAAATTTTATTTTATTAAATTTGTTGGAGTGACAATTGTTAGTAAAATTACATAGATTTCAGGTGTACAATTCTGTATTACATCATCTATAAATCCCATTGTGTGTTCATCACCCAGAAAGCCAGTTTTGAGATGGACCTTTGTCTTTTGTGTAGTCTTACACTCTTGTCAAACATCAGTTGACTGTATATGCATGGATTTCCCCCCCCTCTGGGCTCTCTATTCTATTCTGTTCTGTTCTGTTGGTTATAAGCCTATTTTTATGCCAGTATCATACCATTTTAATTATCGTAGCTTGGTAATATATTTTTAAATTAGGAATGGCTATATGTCTAGATTCATTCTCAAGATTGTTTCCCAGGATACTTTGTGATTCCATCTGAATTTGGTTGTTGTTGGGTTTTTTTATTTGTTTTTACCTAATTCTGCAGAAAAAATAATATTTTGATTGTGATAGAGATTGTATTGAATCTGTAGATCGTTTGGGGTAGTATTTTAGCAACATTAAGTCCTATAATCCTTGGACGTGGTAGCCTTTCCATTTATTTGTATCTTTTAAACTTTCATTAATAATTTTGAGGTTTTCAGTTCACAACTCTTTCAACTACATAGTTAAGTTTAGTCCTATATATTTTATTCATATTTCATGCTATGGTAACTGGGGTTGCTTTCATAATTTCCTTTTCAGATAGTTCATTGTCAGTGTACAAAAATTCAACAGAAATTTATTGATACGTTGATTTTGTATCCTGCAACTTTATTAAATTTGTTTGAATTTTCTACATGTAAAATCATATCATCTGCAAACAGAGGATTTTATTTCTTCCTTTATGGATTGTATGTCTTTTATTTCTTTTTATTGCTTTATTGCTCTGGTTAGGACTTGAATCTGTTTTACAGAAATGTCCAAAGTGGGTATCCTTGCCTTTTTCCTAATCTAAGAAGTAAAGACTGATCAATGAGTAAGTATTCTGTTTTACCATCTCCCTCTCCAAGGAGTCAGCAAAGAAACTAGGAGCTACTTTTTATTGAGTTGATTACTCTTGAGAGAACTGCTCAAGAGAAGAGTTTAATTTTTGTGATTACAATAGTTTTATTTCCTTCTGAAGACACAGTTTAGTAATCCTAGGAAACAAAGCATTTTTATTACCAGGTCTTGCTGAAGTTTTATGAAGTTTTCTCCACTTTATTTGCATATTTTCCAAAACGCACATGTTTACATGACTTCTTCAGCCTTCCACTTACCAACAAATATGAGGAATGTTATTTAAAATGTCATGTGTTTTATTAATATATTTATAAAATATTTTATGTTTGGAAAATAGATTCAAAATCATAAATGCACGTTAAATTCTCATTTGTTTAAATAATTGGCATAAAAGTATATGGAAATGAATGATTAGAAATTGAAATCTTTCTGTTTTTAAATAATGTTTATAGACTATGAATGCTTTTAAAATTCAGGTATCTGATAAATATATTAGGAGCTACTTTTCAAAGTTTAACTCCTGTTGTCTTGGTCATTCTCAATGCCTTCTACTCAATTATATAAAAGATAGTTTATCTTCTCTACTGAGATAAATATTTTTCTCAACCCTGCTCTGGAACAAAAATCACATTAGAGATTAAAAATAAAGTATTAATTGTAAAGAGAAACTAATAATTAAAATTGTAGATAATTCCAGAATTTTAAGTTTCAAAAGTAATATTCAAGTTAAATTGTTCTTTATAAATGAAAATATTAATGAATTTGCTGCTATAAAATACTACAATTCTTTTCTCTTATAAATATACAAAAAATAAAGCCATTATTTTTATTTAGATCAGGTAAAACAACGGGTGTCAGCCACTTGTCTGGCTCATCTCCCTTCTCTTTCTGCTTCATTCACCTTTGTCCCAACATTTCACCCTAGGCAAGACATAGTGTCAGTTCTTTTGTGACATTACCTTATGTAAAAAAAAAACAAAAAAACAAAAAAACAAAAACGATTGATGGACAAGGGGACCACTTTGCTTTGAAAATAACATTTTCTAATAGTTTTAATTTAGTGGCAAATAAATGAAAAACAAAGAAAGCCAAAATGAAAGAAAGACAATCAGGCTAGTGGGTGTTATTTAATGTTTCAATTTATTTTTATCATATACCAGTTCAGGGCAGGCGTTCAGTTCGTTATTAGTGTCCTTTCACCAAGTTTGCTTATAGTTTTTATGGTGTTTTGCCTGGTCTTTACTTCCTTTCTCATCCAGAAGTTGTATAAATTGTTTTTCAAGGTGTGTTCTTGCTCTTACTTTCAGGTATGGTTTTCTTGATATTCTGCCTATTAATTCTCCTTTACTGAGAATTTAAAGAGGTGTCTGGCCTGTCTATTTTAGTTAGAAAATATCTGTTTAACAACTTCCTGGAACCTCCAACCATCCTGGAATGTTCTCTTTATGATTGGATAATAGCTTCAATTTTCTTTTTCAATTCTTTATTCAATCATTTCAATTTATACAATATTTCTAAGTTATATTTTTCTTGTACTGTGTTTAAACATTAAAATGGAAAATGAAATATGTCTGCCTTGCTGCATGGGCATTATATATTCATCGGACATTAATTATATTCTATATGTCAGCAAACACATATTATGATCAGAGTGTGTTTCTTTGAGCTGTTTTTCTTAGACAGTAATTATAAAATGATGAAATTTAAATGAAGCATAGTCAATTAAAGTGTGCAATGTGTGAATAAACATAGAAGAGAGAGTAATTTTTCTCTTTATTGACTACCTCCTGTAGAGAGAATGCTTGCTTGTTCTAGTGTTTCGGGTACTCCTAGTTCCAATTTGTATTCTCAGTTGTAGAGATGGTACAGGCATACTCATTACTAATTGTCAAATAAATTACATTAAACAAATATTTACTGTTTTATATGCGAATGAGAGAAAATAACAGAGGAAAGGATTTGTTTAAATAGGATATATTTGCTTCATTCTTAATCTGACTAGGTCAGATCTCACCATGGGGTTATCATAAAAGCACCTAGGTGAAGGTTTTGTAAATTGGAAGGTTCAGCATTATAAAGATGTGACTACTCTCCCAAGCTATCTACAGATTTAATTAAGTCCTAGTCAAAATTGTATAGCATCATCAACAACAACCAAAACACATTTTTTTTGGTGGAGGTTGGCAAACTGAGTCTAAATTTTATATGAACAGCAAAGGTTCAAAGAACAGTTAAAAAAATCTTAAAGAAGAATCTAATGGGAGAATTTACATAAACAGGTATCAAGATTATACTAAAACTATGACGAGTAAGACAGTATAATACTGATGAATGGATAAATAGGCAAGTGTTATATAATTAAAACAAATACAAAGATGTAAAGCCCTAACTTCTGAAAAAGTTCAATCCAAATAAAAAAATTTTCATTAAATTAATGAGGGGAAATTTGGATATGAATATGGGGAAAAAATAAATATTGACCCCTAAATTATACCATACCAAAATAAAAAGTAATTTAATATTAATTGTAGATCTAGATATGAAAGCCACAGTACGTATAGCTTTTAGAAATAACAGGAGAATATCTAATGAACTCGGTTTGGGTAAATATATTTTCAAAAGGAAACACACACACACTTCATAAAATAGAAATAGTGATAGATTAAAATTCGTTAAAATTAAGAGCTTCTATTCACAAAAATCATAATTAAGAAACTGAAAATGCAAACCAAGAGTGAGAGAAGATATTTGCATTATGTATGTCTTACAAAGAACTTACAGCCAGGTTATATAAAACCAAACAAGCAAAACAAACAAACAGAAAAAACAAACAAACTTCTGTTTATTAACACAATAAAAGTAGACCATCATTTTTTAATGAGCAAAAGTCCTTAACAGGCACCATGAAAAAACATCTAAGTGGTAAATTCACATTTGAAAAGTTGTTTAACATCATTAGTCATTAGAATGTTCAAAATAATGTCAGAAACATTTGTAACATCACCTTCTATATATACATACATATTTGTATTATTCTGAAAGCAAATATGTGCCTGGTTCAAGACGGACTATCATTACTTACAATAGCCACATCAGTTCTCCACACTCCTTTCTTTCCCTCAAGACAATGTAGTGACAGTTTGATGATTTGGCCTGTGTACTCGATAAAGTGGCTCATAAATGACAGGAGAGGACCCCAAAATTATAGACTGCACAATGTCCCTCTCTCTCCCAAGAAAAGAAGAAAACCCTTTACTTTGTAATGTTTTACAGCCAGTTGAAATGTAAGTGCAGGGTTCAACCCAATAAGAGATAAGCAGAATGAAAAAATAATTGGCTCAACATACGACAGACATATTGAATTATAAAATAATGATATTAATATATAATTAAATATAAATAAATAATATTGACATTAATACTTAAATAAATGATAATATAAATTATAATTAAGTATTTGTAAATAATCAAGCGGGCGCCTTTGGAGGAGAGGTAAATGCCTATGTAAACAGGTGAACTCGAGACTTATTGCTGAATGAGCAATTAATTGGAGTACAGACGCAACACACAAATAACATGTGCACTTGATAACAAACGGAGGTGGCTGTGTCTAATATGAATCTTCATAATTCAATGTGTCATGTGTTGTAATGGATGTACTTAATGCTCTGTGTGAAATAAAGAAACATTTTCTGAATTTTGGTGCCTGCAGTTTTTCTTTGCTTTTAGTGGACCATCATTCTTAACTATCATCATTTTTGTTGCCACTTCTGTCTCATAAGTCTTCAATTAAAACTTGATTTAATGGTAGATTTAAAGGGAATAATATTTTGACCCCCAGACAAGATGAGTGCAAAAAAGAAACAGCTATTCCGTCGAGAACAAGAAAGGAATTGTGGAGGCAGTCTTACAGCTTTCTGCAAAGAAAAGAAATTCGATCTCCAAATGGTCCGAAAATGGCGAGCAGAGTACGATAACCTCAGTCAACAGGTGGACGAGGGAAATGCTAAGATGTGCAAGTGTGGATCAGATCAGCAACCACTATTTCCTGAGCTGGAAGACATCATCTGTGAATGGATTGCTCACAGGAGAGCAAAGGCTTTGGTTGTGTGCAGGGCTGATATTCAAGCATTTGCCTTTGTAATGGCACCACAGTTTGAAATATCCCCAGAAGAGTTCAAAGCATCACACCACTGGCTGGATGGCTTCCTTCAGTGATATGAACTGTCTCTAAGAAGATCAACAACACTATTCAAGACGGAAGATACTGAAGTTATTAAACGTGCACTTGCATTCAAGTCCTTTGGCATCAACTTTTCTAAATATCAACTCTCCGAAATGATTGCTATGGATGAAACTTCAGTGTTTATGGGCCAAGGATCTCAAATGACAATTGATCAGAGGTGTGCTTCATCAATCTACATTCCTTCCACTGGTTACAAAAGTGCATGTGTTATCTGTATTTTGGCAACTCGTCTGGATGGAAAGAAAGCCCCACTTCTAATCATCACTAAGGGCAAGAAAGATAAGGTTGAATGTGTTTCAGGCATTTATGTTCTTGAAACCAAAAAAGCCCGGTGCACACATGCCGTTATAAAGAAGTGGGTCGATTTAATGCTGTCACTTGTTTTGTGAGGTGGCCAAAGAAGTCTGCTAGTCTGGGGTTCAGCCAACACTCACCGCACTAAAGACATGAAGAACTTCCTTGCAGAGAGAAGAATAGATCAAATAATGATTCCTGCAGGAATGACTGCATATGTCCAGACCCTTGATATTGCAATAAACAAGCTATTGAAGGACCATTTGTGAATGGAAATCAATGACTACATTGAAAATAGAATTTGAAGAAATCAGTGTGGAAACTTTGTGAAGCCTAGCCTACAAGAGGTTGTGAGTTGGGTGAAGAATTCATGGGATAAAATCACTGACAGCTGTGTTGCCAATGCACCACAAGCAGGCTACATGGACAAGAAGTGCTCATTTATGGAGAGCTTTATTGATGGACATGAGAGATTGGGGCCAATGGTTCTACAGGAAATGGAGTCGCAAGAAATTCAAGCCAGAATTCGGGGTTTGGAGAGTTATGACGATATTCCAGAAGAAGATGACATGACTGTATTTGAATAAATGTAGATTTTTGTACATAAATACATTAATAAACGTAGATTGCTGCACATGAATAAATGTAGATTGTTGTACATGAAAAAATAAGACATCCCCTGAAAATAAGCCCTAATGCATCTTTTGGAGCAAAAATTAATATAAGATCAGGTCTTATTTTTGGCGAAATGTGGTAATCCATTTGAGGAAGAACTGGGTTTGCCAATGGAGGGAAGAGCCTATACATTCAAGGAGGTGCAGAACCTAGCCAACTGTAAATGGACAGATGATAAGTGGCAAATGGTTGACTGGTTTATGGGAATCTGGGAACAAAAATCAATAGTAGTTTGGGGACAGAGGGTCTTCAGAAAAGACATATGAATTGATATGTGCAAGGACATGTAGTATGAAGATATCTGTATTGCACACTAATGCGATTAGAAAGCAACTATTAAAGAAGTAACAAGTTCCTTCTCAGTAACTCAGAATGACTTATCCAGCTGATGTCAGCCACACTCTGTGCCTTTGTATCCATTGTGCTTGCCCATTCCAGGTTTAGAAAAATGGATTCATAGGTGGAGTAGCCACAGTGCCAAAAATGGATATTATGCATGAATTCTGATCCCATGGGAACCATTTGAACAAACTGACATAGCTATTGCTGTTGCTCAGTGTTCAACATACCAATAAAAGAGACAGAAGTTGTGCTGAAATATGGCATTATCTCTCAAAGGGACCAACGAGCCTATTAGGTGGCAAGTTGGCTACATCAGATCCTTTCCATCTAGAAATGGCAGAAATTTATCTTGACTGGAATAAACACATATTCCAGGTTAGCATTTGCCTTATTGATTGCAGGACCTTGGAAAGCACCACTCTCTGGAGGCTAAGAGTGTTGCCTCTAACAAAATGGTACCAGAGTATTCTCAAAAGTACTCCTTCATAAACCTATTGCACACAAATCTCTGTCTTCAATTTTGTTTTTCAGGGAAACTGCCTGCTTTATATCTTTAAATACAACACACTGCGGCACATAATAGTAAAACTGTTGAGAAACAAATGAAAACGGAAGTCTTAAAACACTACTGAAAAATAAATAAATAAAAAATCCTGTTATCTTCAAGGCAGCAATAAGAAGACTCACCACTCACTTCCAAACAGTACAGATGAAAGACAGAGGTAAATGAAATTACATCTTTAAAGTGTGAAAAGGAAATCTACCAATGTAGTATATCATACCCAGGGAAATAATATTCAAATGTAGAGATAAAATTATTTTGTAGAGAACCATGAACTAAGAATTAGTTGCCAGAAGCCTTCACTAAAAGAAAATAATAAATAAATAAAGGGAGTGTTTCAGGAAGCAGAACAATGATTCCAGGCAGAAACCTGGAAATGCAGGAGGAAAACATATGTATATATTGGAAAAATACTTTAGCAGAATAAAAGTGGATTGATAAAAATAAGTAATCCTAAAGATTACTATCCTAAAGGCCAGAAGAGGGAAAAGAAAACAGATAAATGCAAAAATCATAATCTCATAGCTGTCTTTAACAAAACATGGTAGTTTATTGATCCTCTGTATTTTGCTTTTCTTTTTATGTGAAGATAGGGAGGGAGTCATTAAACTCAGCATTAGAAGATCAAAATATTTTCAATTACTGGAATAAGAGTTGTCAGAAGAAGGAAATTAAAAAATCCGTTAACCCTATATCATAATTCTTAAAAAAATGAGGCTGTGTGTACATGTAAAAATAATTCATGGAATGAAATTTGCTGATATAAAAACTGATTTAGAAAATGCTACGTCAGGAGTGTGATTTCTATACCTGAAATAATTACATCACAAGACCATGAAAAGAAAATTTGTATAATTGGGAGAATTTAATTGATATCAACAAAAAGGAGATCCTTAATGAGATAAAAGGCTTGAACCAGAAGATAAATCAATGTATGGCTTCCTTCATTGAGAAAGTCTTGTTATGAAATAAAAAAACAAACAAACATAACAATGTCAGCAGGACTAAATGGTAACTAGTGAAAGAATTAGTATAGATTTTGGTAAAAACTCATTAACTCTATGCATACCCTATAAACCAAAAGCAAGCTCATAGATAAAACTTGGTTTAGCGATGGTTTCTAGCATATAATATTGAGTGGAAAGATTTTTTTAATAGCTTTTATTTAAAATATTAATTGCAGAGTAACTTCAAAGTAGACTCATGTTAAAACTCACTATTCAGATAACAGAACAAATAGCCTTCCTTTTTTCATCATGTCCACAATGAAAAAGAATGAAGTGAGAATAATAAAGGTAGTTAATGCTATACTATCATTATATTGTCCTTTCACTTATTTAAAGATGGCATTATGCAGGAACATGGATATTCCAAATTTACAGGGCTGGGAACAATAATTATCTCTTTATCAGAAAACAGAGAGAGTGATGGTCCCCCGGGGAAGAGGACTTTATCAGAAAATTAATTTTCCAAGCAAAATTTTGTCCCCATCTTTGGGTAACGATGCCTTGCCCTAGGAAGTGAATTCACTAAAGATCATAAAAGTAGATTCTACATTTTTCTAAAGTGGAATTTAAAATATATCAAGGACACTCATGATTATAGTAGAGTTACAGGAAAAAAAAAATAGACTACGTTTCTCCTAGTTTTCTTGAATCAAAAGGACTATATGACTAGTTTTCATCCATGCAATGTGAGTGCAAGTGTCATTTCTAGTCTGAGGTGCTGAAAAGTGGGAATATCTTCTTCAGTATGATTTTTGTTTAGTTTAGTTTTGTTTTGCTTTCCTTTATTCCATTAACTAAATAGAGAGGACTCTGAGAGACCTTGATGAGAGGAGAACTATTGAAATAGAATAACTGTGGTTTCTGAGTTACTGTCTAAATTCATCATTCAGGAAAGGCACTCACCTAAATGTGCCCTTCTGAATAGTTGCAGGGAGAGTAAATGCATTAGAATTTTACACACTATGGCACTGATTACTTAGATTTTATCTCTCATACCATTTAGTATTACTGTCACTAATTAGCAATTAAATCTTTCTACTTTTTTCTAAGTCCATCTCTCTATCTGCATAAATAGCATGTACAATTATGTAATTTCTTCCTAAAACATCTGTGTGTTCTCCATTACTTGAGGAACACACACAATTTAAATAACGTTTCTCTTGAATATTTAATGGTGAGCGAACTGTATATGTATTTTGGTGGATAAATTGAATATTATGCTATTTCTTAACTCTCAATGAATTCATAGACTGTGGAAGAGGGGATAAAATAGATAAGCATCCGTAATGAAAGGAAGAACAAAATGCCAGCTGTAACAGAGTTTCAGTTAATGTAAAGTGGGAACAGATTTCTAAATGGTGTTCCCCTGGACATGGAAATATCAGATCAGTGTATATGACATTTTAAAAAAAATACGATTTTGAATATTTAGATATGTTTGTAAATCTACAAAATTGTCAAAATATAAAGTGGACAACTACTATCTCTTTACAGAATTAAAGGTCTGGAATTAGTTTGCATATATGTCATAAATTCTATTGTTTAATGTAACTTAAATTAGGTAATAGTTATTGTCCTTACCTTTTACAAGATTGTTTTTATCCTTGAAATTAAATAAATTATTTTTCAATTTATTTTATCAAAACAAGTTATGACAGAGTAAATTATAATACATGCAAGTAATGGTGACTTATTAAAAAGAGGACAGATTGCAGTCATACCATAAGAAATTATGTGTGTATTTTGGTTTGGTTAATTGAATTTACCAATGTAAAAGGTAATTTCTCTTGGTTTAATTCCGTTTTAATTGTTTGAAAGCTATTTAAAGTGACTGATGAACTTGCTGGGAAATGAAACATAGAGATAATTTACAAAATTAGTAGTCCAAATTTAGGGAAACAGTACAGTTCGGTACAATACAATACTATATACTCCCACACAAAGTCTGTTCAGCAATTGTTTGCTGGCAATAAAGTTCTTTAAATTTTAGTTAACTTATTTCACTGGTAATGCTAATGTAAAATCTAGTATCTGAAAAATTTTCTCCTAATTTACAAGCATTATTTAAAAAATATTCTCAATTAAAATTCTGAATAATCTTGTACCTGCCAAAAATTGTTGAAGTTCCCATGTGTTCTTAGATTCCAGAAAATATAAATTTAAATAAAGATTTTTTTTTCTTCATCATTTAAATTTGAAGAGAAACTTATGTATAATTAAATCAACTATTTCTATTTAATAAACAAAACTGGTTTTAGGAAGAAGCCTCATAGAGTATGTTGTTTTTAGGAAGTAGTTGAATGACAGTTTTCCATTTGAGCTTTAGGAGTTGGAAATAGGAGGTGTGATCGAAAGATATGGTGAATACTGATGCCAGGTGCCTTCCAGTGGAAAGGCAGGGATCTTGAATATGGGCGGGAAACAACACATCAAACCTTAGTAACAGTGTGTGACAACTTTCAACTTGTTTGGTGCAATCAGTCAGGTGTAAGCTACGGTTGAGAGAAGGTGTATTTTAAAGTGTGCCATAAATCATTCTCCATCAAGACAATGCTCTGTGTCACACATTACTTCTGGTATATGGCAATTTCTGTCAAATAAAAACATTATGATGTATTTTCATACACCTTGTTCACCAGATCTGGCCCCACATGATTTCTGGCTCTTCTCAAAGTCTAAATGATTCAGGACATGGAAGCAAACACAACAGCGCAACTAAAGTCATTCACAAAAGAGGACTTCCAGAACTGCTTCAGAATGTGGCAAGAATGATGGGACAAGTGTGTTCGAAGCAAGGAGGAGTACTTTGAGGGGTATTAATGGCAATATGTCTTATGCTGTAATATATATTTTTTTTAAATTTAAACATTCATCGTATATTTTGACCATACCTCATATAATCACAATACAAATTTAAGTTCTGTCATTGCTTTAATAACTAAAAAATTCTTATGTGGTAATCACACTGCAACCTTAATAAAATAAGAAAACACTAAAGTTCTTATAAAATAATTTTATTTGAATTAGTTTTATTTCTTGGATTTTAATTGCTAAAATAGCATTTTTTGCATCTTTTATATAAAATTAAATATATATATATATATTTAGAAATTCTCGACATTAAATTTAAAATTTCAGATGTCTTTTGTTTTTTTCTAAAGCAGTCTAAAAATCAAGGTCATTAACTCAAAGTTATGTTTAGTTTTTAAGCTGACCTGAACATTAACATATTTCAAATATATCAAATTAAAATGTAAAAGACATAAGATGCCACTCTTAGCTATTAGATAACTTATTGAATGAAATGATTCTCTTTGTGTTTATTATTTATTAGCTTTTGTTTCTAAGGGTTGGAAAGCACTTTACAATAGTACACAAGAATACAGAATAACAAGAAACATGGAATTATTTCTTAAATGGTCTAAATTAAGTATATTTCTATAAAATTTCTCTTTTTTATCAACTAGAATGCATCTCAAATATTTTTAGGATTTTATTTTCCTGAAATGTATAAATTCAGACTTAATATAAAAGTTTCAATTTACAATCTTTTAAAAATTCCTTCCAATACATCTTGTGTAAGTGGAGGTCATATATATATTTGAAATAAAATTATAAGTTCGATAAATATGGTGAGTTATCAATTTTCTAGCAGTTCAAAACTTATGTTAAAAATCTATGTTCCAATATTTCTCTCCATTTGCTGGTTAATAATCACATATTAAAAACTAGAAATTAGCATGATAATTTTTTTCTTCTTTTATTTTTATTTATTAATTTATTTATTTAATTAAAGTTTATTGGGGTGACAATTGTTAGTAACAAATATATTGTGAAAGACGGAGAACTCACTCTGGGTGGTGAACACAGTCAATATATAGATGATGTATTACAGAATTGTACACCATGATATATTTTGAAACAAAAGAAAATGAAGGGAAAGCTGGATAAATATCAATGCACAACATAAAGGTGGGCAGAAATTGTAGTAAGAGTTTACATTCCTATGGTCAAAATTGTTCAGCTAATTTTACTTGTTTATTCATTGACATAAACTTTTCTGAGCTTCTGTTCGCTTACCTGCAAAATAAGAACTCAGGATTATATTATCTACAAGGTGCCTATTGTGATTTTATTCTCTTGTACATAAAAATTAAGCATTCCATATTGTTTTTTCTTTCCTATAGTAGCCACTGTGCTTTTAGATATAGCAATATACAGGTTACTATTATTATGTGACAAGCTTAGTGGCTTAAAACAACACAGCTTAGTAGTTCAGTTCTTTGGATCAGGAATCTGGGCTCAGCATAACTGGGTTTTCGGCTGAGGTTCCTACAAGGCTGTGATCCTATGAGATGTTGGTTAGGCTGTGGTTCTCATCTAGAACTTATGATTCTTTCTCAAGCTCATTCAAGTTGTTGGCAGACATGTTTCTTGTAGCTCTAGGAATGAAATTCCTGTTTCCTTGCTGGCAATCAGCTAAGGTTGTTTTCTGCTCCCAGATGTCATCTACATTCCTTGCATCTTCCTCCATCTTAAAAGCTAACAATGGAAAATCTCACTTACATTAAATGTATTTCTTGCTTAGAATGTCTCTCCCTGTGGTTCTCTCACCAGGAGCTATTCAGACCCTTATAAGGTCTCACCTGATTAAGTGAAGATCACCAAGGATAATCATCTGTCTTAAGATCAATTTATTTGGGAATTTGATTACATCTGCAAAATATCATTGTGACAGCAACTAGATTATTGTTCAATTGAATAAATGGAAAAAGGTGTGTATTTCCCAGTGGGATGGGAATCTTGGGACACATGTTAGAATTCTGCCTATAAGCAGTGAACAAGTCAATTACAATCTCTTCTTTTATTTTATATATATATATATATATATATATATATATATATATATATATATATATATAATAGAGTTTGAGGAAAATCAATACCTAAATAGTAATTTAAATGTGTATTTGACAAATGTTAAAATGAAATGTGGTTTTCTTTGTTAACCTAGATTGTCTTAGTTGGACAATGCAGTTAAACTCTCCATTTGCTCCAAAACGTAACCTGTCTTTAAGTTTCGACTGAAGGCATACATCTTCCTAAATCTTTCTATGATCAACATTTCTCCAAAGACTTAACATCCGTAGTATTTAGATGTTTCACTGGCTATTCTCCATTTATCCTTCATATCTATCCCCTCATATTGCCTTATGCTTTTCCCATCCTTCCCACTTCCCATAAGAGGTGGAAATTTACAGACTGTTTTAACTGGGTTGTTACCCTCTTTCTTCTGATTGGATTTGATCAGTGACAGACACCAGTAAGAGATCAGAGGTGGGAGGGTAATGATGTTCGTGTAGTTATTCTCCCTATGCTAGATTGTAGGTTGATACAGTTCCTGGCCAAGAAACTGCTCCTATAATGATAGCTCTATCTCTCTGGTCAGTGGCAACAGTTCTCTCTTCTCTTTCTTTTAATCTAGACATGGTAATGGCTTCTTGCTGTTTCTGACCTGGATTCTTTATCATCTTTCAACTACCCTCTACGTTTTTTGCTCACCTCACACTTCACACTTCTGGTGGCAAGAAAGCAAACCATTGCATCCCTGTTTTGATATTTCCTCCTATATCAAGTTGGTGATCTGTGTATTTTGTCCTCAATTTGTTTTCTTAACTCATTATCTTTATACGAAATAATGTGTGGTAGGTTTCCCTCTGTTACATGATTAATACACTCTCTGATTCTCCTCTGTAAGCACTGGTCACCACACATTTTGTCTGTGATGTGTTAATAGCTTATTTCCTTCCTGACATTTAGAAAATTAGATTAACAGAAACCAGCATTTTTTTCATCCTTTTCCAAGAAACACTTATTCCTTTACCCACAAGTGAAGCTATATGAACTATCAAAGCTTTTGATCAAACATCTGTCTGGTAGTGATTTAGCTTATAGAGACTTAGAGTAATTAAGCCTGCAAAAGTTTTTCATTATATATGGAAAGAAATGGATTTGAGAAATAGCAAGAAAGAACAATAAAGATGGTAATACATTTTATTTTAATAACATGGGTAGAAGGAATCTCATGATATATGATGTATCATAATTAGCAATATTTGGTAGAGAAGCAGCAGATTTGATGAGGCAAAGATATTTTTAAATTAGAAGACTAGATCATAAGGCAGCATGAGGCTTTTTTATGGGATATTCTTTTACATAACATTCATTTAATTCTGATTTCTGAGGCTGAGCTTTGCTACAGACCATTAGGTTTTAACTGTGAGCTACTGAGATGAGACAGCAGGAAGATAAAACAGCAAACAAAATATTTAATGTGAGAAATTGAAATGGTTGGCTTGTTGAACTAGGATACATTTTACTAATATGGAGGAAAATAAAATCTATTGCTGAAGTGATAAGAAAATGCTAGATAGTGTTTTTATAAATTGTTCATTTTCTGTCTCATTTTTATTATGGTAACAATTAAAACTGAAATTGTATTACCAGTATTATTGCCATTACAGTGATATTTCATAGATACTACTTGGTGCTTTAGCATTGAGACATTAGTATTGAGTGATAAAAGGAAAACAGTGTGCATGTATGCTTTTGTGTAATAAAGAGTTTTCGTGCTTCTCTTCAAAGTTTGAGATTATTCTCATTAACAAAATTAAATAAAATTATTTAGGGAATTCTGTGTCACTGCTGTTTTGCTTTTTCTGACTTATTTGTACTTAGTGAAAGGTTTATGTAAGTACAGCAATAAGTTATACCTCTTGGATTAACTTCCTTTTCTCACCAAATACAAAGAAGTGACATTTGTCATATTTCTGAGTCATTTTACAGAGGAGTTTGATATGGCATCCAAACTGTTCCCATTTGGGGCTTCCAATTTGTGACTGGCAACATGCATTTATATCTTTAGCTGCCAGAAATTAGGATGAAACAGAAAGACAGAGAGGTAAATTGGCAGTGATGCCATGGTGGCCCAAGGGTAGTCAGATAGGACTTGATGATAAGATTATAATGTGTGTCTTGTGATGTAGGTCATAATCTCTGACCTACACAAGGCCTGAAGCTGAAACCAAACGGCCTAAATCTAATACTTCATCCTAATTAATGGGTGTAAAGCAGTGGGATAAATGCTTAAATACAAAACACAACTATAAGCAACAATTAAGATAATAATAGGCTTTCTATCTTTCTGCCTATATATTTCTATTGGTAACCTAAAACATGCCCAAGATGAGTGGGGCACATGTTCAGGTGGCTGATGGATTTGGTCCTATTTGATCCCACCTCCACTTCTACAAGAACTAATGTGAAATCTTGAGGCCAGGATTTTAATTTCTTGTGTTTATGGCAGTCACTCCAGTGACTTATGTAGAGTGGTACTACTAAATGTTTGCTGAATTATTAATTTCTTATTTGTTTTTCTTATGTAGGCAATTAAAGAAAGACAAGTTTCTACACATACTAAAAAAGCAAAACAAAACAAAACAAAAAAACTGGTAGAAATGACGTCATGAAAACAAATTATAGATGCCCATAAATTTCTTACCAAATTTGATTGTATTTAAAATCTTTGTATGACAAAATCAAGAATTAATCATTTCATATACAAAAATTAATTTACAGATAATACTCTGAAAGAAAAGAAGTAAAAGGTTTCATTTCAAGTTATAGGTTTTAGTTGAAAGAACTACAGAGGGCCATTAATGATTTTTCTAAGAAATATTTTTTATTCCTGAGAAATTAAATTTTTTTCCTTTATAGGTTATATTTCAGTACTTATGGATTTAAAATAGTCATTTTAGCAGCTTATTTTTTAAAAAGAGTTTGCTCTATATTTTCCAATTCACTCTTGGCCAATACTTCTGTGTTAATAATAATAATAATAATAATAATAGTTATTATTATAATTACAATCTATAGTGCTATAAAAATGTAATTCTGCTTTAAATATTAACCTCAAATAGATAGTATTAAATAGTTCCCTATTTATATTATCTCTTCCTTTGTGATTAATTTGAAAGTATATAATAAATATAAAATTTTGAGAATAATTATATAAAATATTAGAAAGTTAACCATAGTATTATCTTTAGTAATTAAATTGGGAAATAATGCATAGAGAGGATATCCACTGTGAGAAGGAAATTTGATTATATTAAATCACTTTATATTCAATATGCTCATTTAGGCATGCACACTTTGTAATTTAGGGGAATCATATTACAAAAGTTCACAAATTTAGAGCAGTTATTTAAAAATGTTATTTTTGTTCCTGCTAAATTTCCATAAATAACACAGCTGGAAGAATTGCTTCATTTTTGTACCATGAATAGACAGTATTAATTCAATGATAATACCATAAATTAAATGCTTTACTGCTTACTTCAGCATAATTACTGTTATGTCTAACTTATGCTACCTATTCTCAGTAAATCACTTCAAAGATGTTAATTCTACCTATTAAACGATCCTGGTTATGGCTAAGATAACAATATCCTTCATCTGTGCCTCAGATTCCTACAACCATTAATTTTGATACCAATTAATTACTTGCACACCAGTTATGTCAGAGTTACTGACTTTTCACTAACTTGAATTGGATAACACTCTTGCGATTTAAAAAATCCGAAGTGGAAATACTGAAAAAATAAAAAAACAGTTCACTCACAATCATTTTAGAAAATTAAATATAAGTTATATATTCTTCTCTCCCTTTCTCTATCTCTCTTCTCTTCTGACTTTTCCTTATCATTTTACATATGATAATGCAGAATGTGAAACCATATTTGTTTATGTTGTGATATAAATTTAATGTCCTAAGCACTGAATCCCATCAGAGACAGTAACTGAAAATTTAAGGAGTAGGCATCATTATTTAATATATTTCATCAACTATTGCACAGACGTATTTTCCATAATTAATATGATTGAAGGATCAACTTTTCCAGTAACCTACATTAGTCATACAGGAAAAATTGCTTTGGCAAATAAGATAATATAAAATGGTTTCATAAGTAAAAATTTTCCTGAGGGTGATGGAACTTTAATCCTCTGTTTCAATCGATCTTAATTATAAGGTGAGAGGATATCTAGTTGTTAGCAACATCTCATGACCTACCACTCATACTTAGGCTTTCTACTTGCATATTGTTTCCCATTGATTAGGTTTTTGATTCTATATACTATATAGAATATACCTTTTTCCTTGATCCTATGTATACACACATGCACACACACACGTGGTGACAAAAATGTATATACATTTTAAGAAAGGAAAACTGTATTAAAATTGTAATAATATATACCAATAACAAAAGATGAATACAAGTCACGTTTGACTTCTGCAATTGCAAAACGTGCTCAAAGTGGTTACCAACAGCGTCTAGACACTTCTGATTACGGTGAACTACTGCTTGAGTAATGCTGAGCAGTGTCCACTTGTATACATTTTTTTGGCACCCCTGGTACACAAACACACACACACACACACACACACACACACACACAGACACACACGCGAGATCTGACAATTATGTTCATGAACTCATCCTAGAAAAAGTGCTACATACCTCATTGCTGAATATCACTACAGTCACCTTCGAAGGACTCCGTTTGGGACGGTATACACCAATGCCAGCACCTAGTCCACACATCAAAGCAATTTTGGAACTCTTTTTCTGGAAAGGCCATCAGAGCTGTCATCGTATTACACTTGATGTCCTGGATGTCATCAAAATGTCTTCCTCTCAATATATTCTTTAAGTTTGAGTAAAGGAAGAAGTAATTGGGGGCCAGATCAGGTGAGTAGGGAGGGTGTTCCAATACAATTATTTGTTTACTGGCTAAAAACTCCCTCACAGACAGTGCTGTGTGAGCTGGTGCATTGTTGTGATGCAAGAACTCCTGTAGGGCCATTTTGGCATATACCTTTCTCATGCCAAGATTTTCAGTTAAGATTTTCCTAACACTGCTGATGTTTGCTTGGTCTACTATGCTTCTCACAGTCAGCGGACAATTTTGACACACAATTGGCGAATTTTTGCAATGTTTTCATCAGTTCTGCTTGTTACTGACTGCCCTGACCTCTCTTCATCAGTGAAGCATTTTCTCCCCTTAGAAAAACATTTACTCCATTTGTACATTGTCATTTCCTTCATGGCATTATCCCCATAAACTTGGACTAACATGTCTCTGATTTCACTTCCGTTCTTGCCAAGTTTAACAATAAATTTATTATTTGTTCATTGCTCAAATTCAAGTTCAGACATTCTTGTGATGGCACACAAAAGCACGCAACAACAATAATGAATGCCACTTAGCAAGGCACCGCCACACATCGACAGGAACACAGCTGTGAGACACTGATATACCAAGGTTATGTAACCTTACTGAGCTCTTTGTACAGTACTTCCAATGTAAGAGCGGGGTGGCAAGTTCTCGAACTTAATTGTCAGACTGTGTGTGTATGTGTGTGTGCGTATGTGTACAGTCTTCTGTATTTATATTTTTATTTTAGTCAGTTTGATCAACATGATCCAGTAAGTTTATTCTCCAATGTACCCTTTGGTCTGCAAAAATATAAATACATATATGTGCTGTCCATCTATATAGTAATTGAAATGTAAAAAATATATATATATGTATTTTAATGTAATTTCTTTAAATCAATTAATTTGATAGAACAATGTAAAAATAGCTTTAAAATGTGGGTTCTTTTTAAAATAATCTGAAATGAAAAAATAATCAGAAATGAAAATTGAATAACAGGTATGAAAGAGAGAGAATATTATACATTATTAATCTTTGTTAGTAAAACAAGTTTCACGTTTCTTTCCAGGTTTAGTGCTTGCTTTTTACTTTCTTTAAGATGTTATTTGATGAGAAGATTCTCTTAAGGTTAAGGTAGAGCAATTTATTTTACATTTCATATTTTTTGTGTTTATTACTTAAATCTTTCCCCTACCCTGATGTCAGAAACATTTTTTTCTATACTATCTTCTAAAAATTTTTACATTTTCTTTTAACATTTAAGAACTGAATTTAGTGCCATTTGATTTCTGTTAATGGTATGAGATAAGTACCTAATTTAATTTTTATTCACATGAACGTCCTGTTGTTCTTAGGTGTTGTGCCTTTCCAAGTATGCCACACATCAAAGTTCCCTGGTAAATTTATTTCTGCATCAGATTTTCTTAATTAAAATAACTTTGTATTAAGATGTCATTCTTGCTAGGAATCTTTTTCCTTGATTCTTCAACTTTAGAGGTTTCTTTTCTACTCTTTTCATTGGAGCACAGCTTCCCAATTTCATCCCTAAACTCTGCCATTAGCAACTCTTATGAGTTAATCTCTTTCATTCTGACCCATGGGTCTTTAGGACTTGGCAGGAAACGAGTGGAGAAGAGAGTACAGAATGGTGATCAAATCTTACACTTCACCCCAGTAGGACTTTTAGGCTGCTCTTATTTAATCTTGTTTGCATCTGACTCTTAAGATTGGACTGAAGGAGACAATTTCTACAATAGATGGGCAGGGAGCAATTGTATCAATGGAAGAAGAGAGGGAACAATATAATGTAAGACATTTTTCTCTAATCTCTGTTCTAACTGCCATTTCCAGCATCCCTTTGGCTAGGTTCTAGTCCCACCCAACACAAATATATCAGTGGAAGACAAGCATTTGCTCCAGGGTCTTCTCAGACTCAGTGCTACTTATTTTTGTTATTTCCTAACATCCAAGTTTCCCTTTAGAATTCTCAAGGTAACTGGAGGGAGGTGGTGGTAACAACAATCCTTTCTAGTGGACCATCTTGACGGAAATTAGAAAAGTTGCCCTTACTCATTATCTGGAAAATATATAATTAAACCTGGTTCTTGTCTTGATTTTCTGGATTTTTTTTCCCTGGGTTTATGTAAATGCTTTTTGTTCCTTAGAATTCTATAAACACAGCCAGAGATTTATTTTTTCTTATTTATTATTTTTGCCTATTACATAAAACATTTCTTATGAACTGTCCTAGACCTTATTGCCCCCTTTTCAGTCTTTTCCAGTCACTACTAGAAAGTATAGGCTTGAACTAATTTGATAAGGACTCAACCTCAGAAAGCCTGCTAGAGATGCTGCAGAATTAAAGAATGTCAGGGCAAATCATCAGTCGATAGCATATGAGCCAGTGGATAAACTCTCCATTCTCATCTGGATGAACTGTTTTGAAAATCAGTTTATATAGCTTGTTAGAAGATAGTTCTATGAGGTGGAATAATCAGTTGCACTTACCGGAGGCCAAGTCAGTAACATTTCTAATATAGGGTCCGTCTCCTAATCAGCCTCATTCCTGGCCCGTGGGATTACCAACTTTGGTGAAGCAGCACATAAGGATTTGACTCAGGATCTAATTCCTGGGGAACCTATTCTAAGACTTCTACTCTACATTGATCGTACATAATCTGAAAATGTAATTGTTCTTTAGTCCATAAATGACCCTTTCTATTCTAAATTTAAAAGGATTTCTATAATATTTTGAAGGATTTACTTCCTCCAGAAAAAATCTCTACATTATTTTATTTTTACAGTCTGTTTCTATAAGTCTTGCAGTTCAGTGAGAAAAATTAAAAATTAAATGGGCCATAATGAAAAATCAACTTAAGCATACTAGCATACTAATTATTCTACCCTGATCATATCGCATGAGAACCCACAAAAATCTAAAAAGTACTGTAGAAAACCTAATTAGTAACATAGAGGACAGGACTGAGAACATCACATAGAGTAAAAAAGAAGATTTTATTTTCTGAATCAAAGCTTTGAAAACATGTTCTTCATCTATAATGCAAATTTTATATTAACTTCAAACTTTTTATTCTTTAGTTTCTTTAAAATTTGGATATTAATTTTCTGGGATTTAATTATTAATTCTAGAAAGAAGATATAGATAAGTTTGCTACTGTGGTTCCCTGAAAATAAGACTGAGTCATATTAAGTTGTGTTCCAAAAGATGCATTAGGGCTTATGTTTGGTGGATGTCATCCTGAAAAATCATGCTAGGGATTATTTTCTGGTTAGGTTTTATTTTTTGGGAAACATGGTAGTTACTTAAAAAGTGTGGAAGTGGCTTATTTTAGAGTCCCCTTCTGGTATAATTGAACATGGTTATCAAAACCCAGCAACAATGATTTATATTATTATCTGTCCTTGGTCATATTGAAGACTGTGGACAGATCTGGAGTTATGGAGCTGGAAAGAGAAAATGGAGAGGAAAAATTCTGCACTGTATTATTTCCTGATCCTCACAGATAACATTTATCTTAATGTCTCTTGTTTGGTCTATCTAATCTCTTTCTTTGAGCTTCTGACCACCTGCTGACCAATTACTGTCTTTGATTTCAAAGTTTATTTTCTATATTCATTTCATAGAAATTTTGCATTTAAACCAATGTGTATTTTAAAAAATTGAAATTGTAATAATGTTATTTTTCAATCATTAGGTAGAATTTTTTTCACAGGTCCTTTTTCTGTATTTTTCTATTTTCCCTAGTTTATAAAAAGTTCACTGAAAGTCGTTTTACGTAATAGTTTCCCCACAAAAGGAAAATACCATACTAGACTTACAGCAGTTTCATATATTTTAGAAAAATATTTTAACTCTAATAATTATTTTTCCTGAGACTTTCAAATTGAAACTCCAAACTATTTTTATCTCATCTACTTTAACGTATATTAGAATCCCATAACTACCTAGAACAGAGTATATACAGTCTTAAATGTCTCCTCACAAGTTACTTAATAGTTTCAAAAGGAAATATAGTAACTATATCATAGAAAAGACAGAAAACACTTCTTCTAAATGATCAAAAGTAACATAACCAATAATGGACAAACAGGTATCATGTGTCTGAAAATGTGATACTCTGCAAAGAAATAATTGAGTTTATATTATCGTAGACAAAGTAAGTTTATATTATTGTAGCCTGAACCAATAATAAGGAAGAAAGTCAGAAAGCAGCCAACCCCAAATTGAAATAACTGTTATGGAAAATGCAAGAAAGATATTAAAATAATAAGGAAAATTTCAATATTAAAAAAGACTAAATGAACATGGCAAACGATGGCAAGAGCTTTTCCTTTTTTTTTTCCCTCCTGACTGAATACTTTATTAAAATACAAACAAATAAATCTTTTATGGGATATTGTCATGAAATATGAATTTCACTATGTATATACTGCAGGTTAAAATGTATCAATGTTAAATTTTTAAACGTAAATATAGCACCATTATTTAAATACTTTGTTTTTTAAAAATGCACTAAGTAACATATTAAGGAGTAAAGCAGCAAGTTATAACATGTCAAATGAAGCTAGTTAAAGAGTTTATGAATGATTTATTTTGTATATTTTGTCAACTTTTCTGAAACTTGGAAATTATTTTAAAATAAAATTGTAAAAGATATAAATAACTGTCTAAGTAAAATTAAACACATGCTTGAGAATCTAAAATTTCTTATCAATTGAGCTATAGGCATCTCAGTTTGGGTCATTTACTTTCTTTTTAAAAGTATGTACATTTCCTGAATTTTCAAGAGGGATATGGCAGATTTATTTACATGAGATTTAGACAGAACCTATCTGGTTCAATTAGTTTAAGCATTAAATCTCATATATCTACAAATTTATCATAATAATTAAAAGAAAAGGTGAAACAAAAATGAAGCATACTAAAATATAGATGAAATATCCAAAAAGCAAGGGAAAAATAAAAAAGACACCAAAATAATTCAGATAAAATTGCTATTAACCGTGAACTTTAAAAATAATTACAATTATTTTATTCAAGAAAACAAGGGAAATATGAGGTAAATATGAAGAATTCATTAATTTAAACAAGGAATTAGAGTCTAATCTATGCTTTTAAAATATCTGACAGTAAGAAATCATTGAGTGTGTTTAATCGCAAAATATAGAATTCTCATCTGAAAGACTGCAGAAAATTATGAGGAAAAACTGAGGAGATGAAAAGAAAAATTGAAAGAATTTGAAAAATGCAGAAAAAAAGCATAAGAGAGGTGTGGAATACAGAAAAAGATTTAAGTCTAAATGGAATACAAATTTGAAAGGAGAGTGAGATTGAGGCAGAAACAATATTCAAAAAGATAGTGTCTAATGAATTTCCAGATCTGAAAAATACTTTAAACCACAGAGTCAAGAAGTTTGGACTGCTCTATAAATGAAAAATAGAAAGTCATGCATAGATACAGACAAACATCCTAAAAGCAAAACGAAAGGCAAAATCTTTAAAGTAGCAAGAAAAAAGAGAAAATATTTTTATTAAAACAATTAAGTTCTTAACTAATGTTTTAACAGAAACTATGTATGATGTCAAAAGACAAAGAAAAGACATTTTAAATGTTGAAAGAAAAAATATAACCTAGATTATCAAAATTAAATAATTTTAAAAGATGAAAGTGAATTATATACATTTTCTTATAAACAATGTTGAAATATTGAAAGCCTCAAAAGGAAAGTTATAATGTTCCCTCATAAGCTGGAAAAATACAGAAAATCAAAACTAAAGATAGGTAGAAGGAAAGAAGAAAGATAAGCACAGAAACCAAAGAGAGAAAAGTAAAAAGCTAAACAAAAAATTTTAACAAACTAAAGTTCATCCTTTGAAAATATTATTAAAATGTGAAAAACTTTGAAAGACTAATCAAGAAAAACAGATAATTAACTAGACACTAAAGGTGCAGTAGCTTTTTAGTAACAATGGTCTTGGGAACTCCTAAATTTTTCAATTGCTGTGAGAAGTGATGGTGGTCTGTCTTGTAGACTGTTCCATAACTTCACATATATATATATACACATACATACATAAATATAGATACATATTATATACACATAATATACTCATATGTGTATATTATATACATACATACATATATATGTGTGTATATATGTATATTATATACATAAATACGTGTGTGTGTGTGTAAGTTTTTATTTCTCTGAAGTAAATGCCCAGGGGTGCAATTCCTGGGTCTTACAGTCCTTGCATGCTTAGTTTTAGAAAAAAAAAACTGCCCAACTCTTTTCCAGAATGTCTGTAATGTTTTACATTCTCACCAGCAATGTGTGAGTGATCCAGTTTCTGTGTATCCTTGCCAGCATTTGGTGTTGCTAGTACTTTTCAATTTAACTATTCTGATTGGTGAGTAGTGATATCTAATGGTTTGAATTTGTATTTTCCTAATGACAAATGATCCTTATGTGCTTCTTTGATATCTGTATATCCTCTTTGGTGAAATGTTTCTTCATGTATTTTCCTATTTTCTAACTGAATTGACTTTTTTTTCCCCCAACTATTACGTTTTAGAAATGATTTATTCTATGTAGGATATTTGATTTGCAAATATTTTCTCCTAGCCTGTAGCTTGTGTTTTTGTCTTTTAACAAAGTTTTTCACAGAGCAAAGTTCTTAATTTTGATGAAGTCAAATTTATCATTATTTTCATTCATGTGTAATGTCATGTTAAGAACATTTTGTGCAACGCTAAATTCTGGACATTTTCTCTAATTCTGGGGAGAAGGTAAAAGTTTCATAGCTTTACATTTTGCATTTATTTCACAAAAAAAAAAAAAATATTTTCATAAGAAGTGAGACTTAGGTCAAATTTCCTATTATTATTAGCCTGTGTTTGGGTATCACATTGCACTAGAATCATTCATTAAAAAATGATCTTTCCTCTATTGAATTGTTTTTGTGCTTTCGTCAAAGTCATTTGGGCATATTTGTGTGGATATATTTCTGAATTCTCTATTCTATTCCATTGAGGTATGTATCTATCCCTTTGAAAACACACAGAGATTTAATTTCTATAGCTATGTAATCAGCCTTAAAATTGAATAGATTGATTCCTCCCACTCTTCTGCTTTTCAACTATTATTTTAGCTATGCTAGTTTTTCCGCCTTTCTATTCAAGTTTGGAATAATGTTGTCTGTATCTCCAAAATTTTTTGCTGGGAATTTAATAGGAATTGTATTAATCAAACACACCAATTTGAGGGGAACTGACATCTTTACTATGATAAATCTTTTAATTCACGAACACCATATGTATCTTTATTAGTATTTTTGCTATTTTATTGGCAATTTGTAGTTTTCAACATTCAAGTTCTATACATGTTTTGCTAGATTCTCACCTAATTTTCTTATTTTTCAATCAATTAAAATGGTATTATATTTTAAATTAAAGTATCTATGTGTTTATTGCTAGTATATAATGATGCAATTTCCTCTTGCTTTATTGGATTGTCTAGACCTTTCAGCACTATGTTGATTAACAGTGATGAGAGGAAATACCCCTGCTTTCTCCCCCAGTCTTTCAAAAAAAAAAGATTCAGTTCTTTATATTTAAGTATGTTTTTGTAGGATATTTGTAAATGATCTTTACCAATAGAGGGAGTTTCTCCCATTCCTATAATTCTGAGATATTTTACCCTGGATCAGTACTGAATTTTGTCAATACTTTATTCTTCATCAATAATCTAATTTTTATTTTATGGCCTCTTAATGTAGTGGTAAACATTGATTTTTTAAAAATATGTAACCAGTCTTCTACCCCTGAAGCCTCAATATTTCACGGTGTATAATTCTAAATATATATATAGAATTCAAATGTGTGTGTGTGTGTGTATACCTCCACACACACACACACACACACACACACACATACACACACACACACACATTTGAATTATATCTGCTAATATTTTGTAAGGACTTTTGCATTTATATTAGGGGTATTAATTTGTAATTTTTTCCATATTATTTCTGTTTTGTTTTTCTATTAGGATAATATTAGCTTCATTAAATGATTTGGGAAATTTCCCCTCCTGTTTTGTTTTCTAGAGGAGATTCTATAATATTTGTCTTAATTCTTTCATGATTTGGCTGAATTCCTTAGTAAAGCCATCTGGGCCTGGATGATTTTTTTTTTTTTGGTAGCTTTTATTAATTACAAATTTACTTTTCTTTGTAGGTACAGGGTTATTCAAGTTACCTATATCATTTGGGTTATTTGTGCTTTTCGAGGACTTGGTCCATTTAATCTACGTTGTCAAATTTGTACGTGTAGAGTTGTTAATATTACTTAAGATCATTTTGATGTCTATAGCATCTACAGTGATGTCACCCTGTTTCATTCCTGATACTAATAATTTGTGTTATGTCCCATTTTTTCAGTTTCTAAAGGTTTGCCAATTATATTGATCTTTTCAAAGAAATAGCTCTTGATTTTATTGTTTTCCTATTTTTCTTAATTTTAATTTCATTGATTTTTGCTTTTATCCTTATTGTTTTCTTCCATTTATTTGCTTTGAATTTCTTTTGCTCTTCTCTTTCTAGGTTCTTCAGGTAGGAGCTTAGATTATGGATTTAACTTTTCCTCTTTAGTGATGTATACATTTATTATAGTTCCATAAATTTCCCTCTCAACACAGTTTTAACTATATCTCATACATTTTGATATTTGTATATCTTTTACATATATTTCAATTTTTTCTTGTTGTTTATTATTTATTTTTTTAATTTCCCATGAGTCTTCTTTGACCAATGGATGATTCGAAACTGTGTTGTTTAGTTTCTAAGTGTTTGGAGGCTTTCCTATTATTTCTGCTATTGATTTCTAGTTCATTACCATTGTGGATGATGAACATACTCTGTGTGATTTCATTATTTTAAATGTATTGGGACACGTTTTAGGACATGATCTATCTTTATAGATGACTCACTACATTATAGGAACTTGCAAGGAATATTTATTCTGTGGGTAGGTGGGGTATTCTATAAATGTCAATTAGATTCTGTTGGTGGGTATCTGCACTAATTATGACAAATTACCACAAACTAAGTGGCTTAAAACAATAAATATAGTGGTACCTCAGTTTTCTAATGCAATCCATTCTGGAAGACCATTCAAGTTCTGAAATGTTCGAAAACTGAGGCATGGTTTCCCCATAGAATCCATTCCAGACCTTTAAAATCAACCCCTAAAACTGCATATTTAACATGAATTTTACTATCTAATGATACCATAGATCCATACAATTTATACAGTCTGGAAACCAAAATGTTCACCAATGGAGACGTTCGAAAACCGAGGTACCACTGTACTTACTATCTCACAGTTTGGGAGAGTAGAAGTCTGAATTCAATTTTGTTGGTCTGAAATCAAGGTGTTGGCAGTGCCACACTCCTTCTGGGGGCTGTAGGGGACAATCTGTTGCTTGACTCCTTCAGCTTTGGTTGGCTAAAAGGATTCCTTGGTTTCTGGGCAGATCACTTTAATTTTTAAGGCAAGTGTCTTCAAACCCCTGTCAGCTTGGTCTTCATATTGTCCCCTGTCTGTATCAAATCTGCTCCCTTATCATCTAAATAATTCAAATCAGATAAGGGTGAGATGCTAGATACAACCCATTCTTGGGCAAAATGCCTCTCTAACTGTGGATCTGCAAAACTAGAAAACACAGTGTCTGTTTCCAAAATACCATGACAGGACGTCATACTATAATAGTTATAGAAATTCCCATTCCAGAAGGGGCCACTGGCCTCAAACAATTTTAAAATCCATCAAGAAAACTCCAATTAGGTTTCAAAGACTAGGTGTAATACTCTGTGGATTGAGACTCCACTCTCTGACCTAGTGGTTGTGCCCTTGTAGTGATCCTTGCTTTCTCTTAAATAGTGGTTTGTTTCTGTATCTTGAGTAATTTTATGAGCTTGTTTCCTGCCTGTGAAATAGTGAGATTCTGACAACCTTCTTTCATTTTTTCTCTCCATCTCTGTCCAAGCCGACAGTGTTTCTCCTGATTAACAGAAAAAAATAAAAAATAAACAAAACAAATAAATAAAAAATTCTCAGAAAACTTCGTGATGTCATGAGGGGTTTATACCATTAAACAAAAGGAATCTCCGTAGATACTTCCTGGATATCTCCATAGATATTTCCATCTCTATTCCTGGCTTCCTGGTTGAACAACTGTATGAATTACATGCCTAATCTCTTCAGCAATAGCAAAAGTTCACTACCTGCCCTTGCTAATATCTTGTATGTTTTTACTTATTATCTATCTAGTGCTATGAATTGTTAAAATCAAGGTGCTGATCTGCTTTAATTATGTTTTTTTTTTTTTTTCTGTTGATCCTTTTAGTTCTATCAGGTTTCATTTTACTATTTTTTTAAAAATTTCCTCACATATTTTGCAGCTCAGTTCTGTGCATACACTTTTAGGATAGTGATTCATTTTTGATGATTGGCCCTTTTGTCATTATATAAAGTCCCTCTCGGTGTCTGCTAATTTTCTTCCTGCTTTCTTTTAATTAACATGTGCATGATGTATTTTTTCCATCCTTTTGCTTTCAACTTGCCTATTCTGTTACAGTTGAATTTTTGTTTGTTTGTTTTGGTTTTTCATAAACAGCACATTGTTAGGTCATGTTTTAAATCCATTCTGCTAATGTCACTCTTTAAATTTATAGACTATTTACATTTAATGTAATTAATGTATATTAGAGCTTCAGTATGCCACTTAAATTTTTTGTTTTCTCTATTTTTGGTGAATTTTTTGGTCCCTCTGTTATTTTCCCATTAACACTTTATAGAATTCCATTTTGATTTATTTATACTGTTTTATTTTTTGTTATCTCTTTTCATAACTTGTCTAGTGGTTGCTTTAAGTATTACATTATATCGGATACAATGTGTGTGTGTGTGTGTGTGTGTGTGTGTGTGTGTGTATACATATATATATATGCATACATACCAGGGGTGACAAAAAATGTATACAAGTGAACACTTTGGTCAACATTGCTCAAGCAGTAGTTCGTTGTAATCAGAAGTGTTTGGACGCTGATGATAACCACTTTGAGCACCTCTTGTAATTGCAGAAGTCAAATGTGATTTGCATTCATCTTTTGTTATCATTATATATATATTAGTATATGTTGAGTATTGCAATTTTAATACAGTTTTTCTTTCTTAAAATGTATCACATTTTTATGGCACACTCTATATACATTTAAGTATTGTATCAGATACAATGTGTATAGGTATATAATACATTATATATTATATATAATTATGTATGTAATATTTGTATTATTTATATATTGTATATAAACACATTATATTATGTATATTAGAATCTGTTGTTGCTGTTTTAGAGTTTGAGTGAAGTGTAAAACTTTACCTCCCTTTTCTTTCATTCCTTTATTCTCCCCAGTTGGTAATATAATTGTCTCAAGTATTTCCTTTCTATATATGTAGAAGCACATCAGGCAGTGCTATAATTTTCGGTTGAACCACCAAACAAGATTTAGAAAATTCAAAAGAAGGAAAAATGTGTCTTATTTACATATACCTACCTTTTCCTATTGTTCTTTATTTCTTCTTGATGTTCCAAATTTCCTTCTTAATCATTCTTTGAGGGTGAGTGCTGACAACAAATTCTCATTGCTTGCCTGCTTCTGAAAGTATCTTGATTTTATTTTCATTTGTGAAGGATAATTTAACTTGATGTAGGAGTCTAGGTTGCCAGTTTTTTCTTTCTTTTTTTTTTTTTTTTGTTACCACTTCCTTTTAGCCTCCATTGTTTCTAATAAGAAATTCACTTTCATTTGAAGTATTATTTCCCAATAGGTGAGGTTTTGTTTCTATATGACTGCTTTCAATATTTTTCTTTCTCTTTAGTTTGTAGCCTGTTTATACACCATGGTGCATTGTGGAGGTAGATTGAGGCACTGCATTATAACTTTGTGAGTGGTGGAAATCTAGCTTCTATTACTCAGCTTTCTGTGGTATGGATTTTGGGTTGGGCCAGTTTTTCCCATACTGTTTGTCTGCAGTGTAGCAGTTGTAGTCTAAAAGTCTCTTTCCTGATTCTTTGATTAAAGACAGCAGGAATTTTATAGGTTTTATTTATTTATTTATTTATTTATTTATTTATTTATTTAGTCAGTCTACTGCCATTGGTATTTTTGGATACTGTCTTCTTCAGTACCAAGTCTGGGAATCATAGAAAGAAAACAAAGCTAAGAAACTTGCTACTGTGTCTTCCCTTGGTTTGCAAAGTCCCTATCCAGTAGGCCCCCTTCTTTTTCCTGTTTAGAATCTTAGGTTGCTTTTATGTATAATGTCTAATGGTTTTAGTTGTACTTAATGGGAGAAAAGCATGTTTGCTCCATCTTTCTGGAAGTAAAATAATTCTGTTGGCTTTGTAAATAGTTTCCTTCCTTCCTTCCTTCCTTCCTTCCTTCCTTCCTTCCTTCCTTCCTTCCTTCCTTCCTCCCTCCCTCCCTCCCTCCCTCCCTCCCTCCCTCCCCCTCCCTCTCTCTCTCTCTTTCTTTCTTTCTTTCTTCTGTCTATCTATAATTTATCGTCTATCTCCAAGATACATATTAGTGTTCCAAAAGACTGTTTGTTTCATTGTTTTCAATGTGTCATGCATTTTCCCCCTGTATTGTCATTTTTAAACAGAAATGCTATACAAAAATTTTGAGGAAATCTTGATGTAGACTGCTTTTGTTCCAACTGTATATGCAGAAAAGTTGTTTTCAGTTTGCTAGTTTTTTTTATACCTTAAGAATAGTTATGTTTATAGTCAATTATTATTTAAAATAATGTAAACACCAGAGGGTTAAGTGTTCAGTGACTTCCTAGATCGGGGGTGTCAAAACTTTTTTGAACGTTTTTTTCCAAGGGCCATATGCGGTATAATACACAAACAACCAGGCCACTCACTCGAGGTGATGTACATATTGCCTCACCTGTTTTATTTAAGTAAACTAAATGTATTTTTGGAATTTGCTGTGGACACCCCTGTCCTAGATGTATTGTGGTAATGTAATCTAATCAAGCAACTAAGATATACCCTCAAGCAAGTATAGTATATGAAACTGTTCACCAAACATTAGAAATAATTTCAGAAGGAATGACTTCCAATTACATGCAATTCTTGTCTCAGTGTAAGTGGAATCAGCATTGTAGATGCAATTTTCTTCATTTCAGTAATAAAACTTATTGCCAATAAGTAATCAAAGATTCTAAAGCCCCTCAGACCTACTTTTACTATTCATTTGTTTTCTTTTTTTCTGGATCAACTAGGTTTCTCTCTGAGACCTTTTCAATAACATGGAAACTTTCTAACATTGATATCTATAATGCTAAACCTGACTAATTTACAGAACCAGCATGTTATCAGATATTCTATAGTGGGGATACTTGTAAGAAAAATATCTAGAGACAGAAATACTTTGTGAACAATACTGCTCATACTGTGGTTTTTAATAGTGACCAGATGTACCTATGGAACAATCTCATTTGGTTTTTATTATTTCTCATTTTTAAATTTAGTACTAAAGTGCTGAGGCAGCTAAGTAAGCAGAGCTACTTTTGAATACTAATGTCTTAAACGGCAAACTCTGTTATATCAAATACACTTTGATGAAAAAAAAAAGAAGAAAGTTTCAATACTAACTTAATTTAAAATTTACCATTTTTTTCTTATGAGATGTAAATTTTTCACCACATGTTTATTTTTCTTACTTTAGTAGGGTAAATGTCATTTGCAGAACTCAGCTGCTACATGATACTATTTATAGCAAAAACAACTGCTACTTTAATCATATTGACACACTTTATAGCTATGCTGTAAAGTATTTTTTTATAACTGACACTTTCGACAGAAATCCAAACCAAAGTAAACCTTAATGACTGCTGTTCTCTGAATATATAAAACAGTATGTAATAATAATTAAAAATTTATTTTCAGAGATTAAAAGTAATCAATTTGCTATTGAAGAACAAGAAAAAGAACTGTCTGAATTTGATAAGAAACAATATGTGAGAGAAAAAAATAAAAGCTCTATCAAGAATATGAATTTGTAGTTTATATTTCTTAAAATTAATTAGCTTTGGGAATAGGGCACATTTTCAGTATTTGTCTCTAATATGGAGCATGGAAAAACAAGAACTAACCTTCTAAACATCATCATAAAGTTATTTTCTTGATTCTACAGTCTTTACTGAAGCTATTCACAAGTTAATTAGTATTTAAGCTATTAAAATACCAATTTAAATGTCCAATTATATTAATTATAAGTGTTCACTACAAAGAAATCTAATAGTCACTTCTCCATTATTATGGAGTGAGTGAATTTCCCAAGATATCTTATGGTTGAAATATCCCCAGTGATTTGATTATTTGTATTCATATTGGTTAAGTACATCTGACTCTGTGGTGTGTGTCAGCATATAAATAAATGGTGACTGGGCAAACTCAAGTGGTCTCCTGAACAACTGATGTTATTAATGATGAGCCAGATAATTAGCTGAAGGATAAAATCTCTATCAAGTACTGAGTAATGCTTACTGAGCAATCATTTCACCTGAGTGTTCAAATCAGATGGGGGACACAAACTCTTTTGATCTTTATGTTGTATATTATAACAGAGATGGGTTTTTAAAGAATGTATTTTGATATCTACAGGGAGAAATTTTAAGATTTTATTTTGATGAACAATTCAAGCATTTATTCTGAATTCTGAAATTAGTGTTACATTATGTCCAATATTTAATTATTATCATATGGTAATATTATACATTTATAGTATTAAAATTTTAATGGTAAATTTATATTTGCTATTGGAAATATATATGTTTAATTTGTAATGTGTTCTATATATAAATACAGATATGTATATACACATATATATGTACACACATGTGTATAAATACAAATATTTTATATGTAAGAGTTTGTTTTATGCAGCTTTTATTCTACTTCAGTGAATTTAGATATTTTTGACCCCTTAATAAACTAATCTAATTTTCATCTAATTAGTAACATTGAATTAGATAAATATACTAAAAGTAGTCTTACAAAGTAAATAGCATTACATTTTAAAATAAATATGTAAATGAACACAAAAGTGTTTGATTGATTATTGTTTTTGCTATTTATCTAGTTCCTGAGTATTTGTTTGAAAGATATTCTTACCTGAAGTTTTCAGAAAATGACTATCTATTTGGAGTTAAGCATAAATGGAAGTAATGTTTAAATTAAAGTTTCCATTTTATTTGTTAAGGATGTAACATTTTTATTTTGACTAGTTGTAAATTTATAGAAACGTTGCAAAAATAGCATAGAGAACGCTGATATATTTCTTACCCATTTCACCACATGATGCAAAAAGCTTCGTCACCGTCACCGCATAGGGTGAAATCTACAGAATTGGACTGTGCTACATGATTTATGGCTTTTAAATGAAAATGTAGAGATGAATATGATTTTGTCTTAGTTATCTTTCAATGTGTCTTTTTCATGAACACAAGTAACAGTTTTTTTCCATCTGTTGTTTTAAAAAAATGGATGTTAAAGTTTAACTAGATATGACTCCGGATTAGAAGTTAATGTGGTGTTATAATTGTAACACTCTAATTTCCGGAAGAAAGGTCAGTTATCAGTTCTCACTCCTGTTTCTTACTAAATTCTGGAGGCATCCATAATTCAGAAACTTCGTTAGACCTAAAGAAGTAATTTCTTTCATTAGATCCTTTTGTGTATGTTTATGCTGTATTTTGTAGTAAAAGTTTTATTGTATTTTTCAATTATAGTTGACATAATATCATGTTAGTTTCAGGTGTACAACATACTTAGGGAGTATTCGGTTTTAATCATATAAATAACACAATTTAACCAGTATTTCTGTTAGTTACAATAATTAGAACATAGGTATTATTTTAATTTATAGTATTATTTATGTCATTAATACTATTAGGTTGGTGCTAAAGTTTTTGCGGTTTAAAAGGTTAAAAATAATTACAAAAACCACAGTCACTTTTGCACCAACCTAATATAATCCTTAACAGACATGTAAATTCAAAGTGTATTAATTTTGACAATCTAATCTATTAATATCTTGTTTGGCGTTCTTTTGTAACTCTCCTCCTCCTAGAAACAGTGGTGAAACTCTTTATTATTGCATCCCAGACACTTTACTATCTGACTGTAATTTCTTTTGCTACTCATATTTCCTGTTACTGCATGTACTTTTATATTATATTGACTTGTACTTTCTCCCTTAGGATTGAAAACCCTTGCCCCTGTAATGAGTTGTCCACGTTGTACTGCTCCCTTTCCGCTTTAATGCAGATTTAAATGTTCCCTGTTCTGTACCCTGATATTACTTTGGTCATAACACAAGAAGGACACTTTTCACATTGTACTATATTTGGCTTTATGATCTTTTTCCTTCCCCAGATAACTGATCTCATCAAGCAAGGGCCACTAAGCATATTTGTGTCCACAAAGCACAGCATAATTTCTGGAATACGGCAGATTTCAATATAGAGATTTTGATTCAATAAATGGGAAAAAAATGGGATTTCATAACTAAGACAAAATGCAAAAATGATGATCATTGTACAGAGCTTTGGTGAAAATAACTTATTTTATTGTATTTTTTAACATATTATTTCCCCACAATGTATTTATTTTATAAGTGTAAGTCTGTACCTCTTATTTACCTTCACTTTTTGCACCCTTTCCCCACCTTCCTACCCTCCGGTGACCGTCAGTTTGTTCTCTGTATCTATGAGTCTGTTTTTATATTGTCTTCTTGCATTCCATATAGAAGTGAAATCATAAGTTATCTGTCTTTCCCTGTGTGACTTACTTCATTTAGCTTAATATGCCCTAGGTGCATCCAGGTTATCACAAAGGCAATATTTCATTATTTTCTATTGCTGAGAAATATTCAATTGTATTTATACACCACATCTTCCTTATCCATTCATGTACTGATGGAAATCTAGGTTACTTCCATATCTTGGCTATTGTAAACAATGCTGCAATGAATATAGGGGTGCATATATCTTTTTGAATTTATATTTTCAATTTCTTCAGATAAATACCCAGAAGTAGAATAGGTGAGTCTGTGGTAGTTCTATTAATATTGTTAATTTTGTGACAGACCTCCATACTATTTTCCATAGTGGCTGCACCAATTTACAATCCCACCAACATACGTGAGGGTTCCTTTTTTTTTTCTTTCCACTTAGAACCTGGCACTTAGTAGGCACTTAATAAATGTTGGCTATTATAATTATTGTGACTTATAGAGATGGAAACAGTAATGGTTTTCTTTTCTAAGCTCCTCCTCTTCACAGTGAGGATATAGAAAGCCAATGAGACTGACTGGCCCAAAGTCTCAATTTCTGTCTTTTAAAAAATTTTTATTATTAATTTCAGGTGTACAAAACAACGTAATGATTAGACATTTACACCGCTCACAAAGTGATAAAGTTTGGTTTCAGGGTACTGCGGGCCTCATAAAATGAGTTTGGAAGTGTTCTTTCCTCTTCAAATTCTTGGAGTAGTTTATGAAGGCTAGGCATTAATTCTTTTTAATTGTTTTGTAGAATTCACTTGTGAAGATTTGTGGTCTTGGACTTTTTTTGTTGGACATTTTTTGATGACTCCTTTGATTTTGTTACTAATAATTGATCTTTTCAGATTTCCTGTCTTCCTGGTTCAGTCTTAGAAGGCTGTATGTTTCTAGAAATGTGTCTATTTCTTCTATGCTGTCTAATTTGTTGGCATATAATTGTTCATAGTATTATTTTATGATCCTTTGAATTTCTGTGGTATCAATTGTTACATCTCTTTAATTTTTGATTGTATGTATTTGGACTCTCTGTCTTTCATTCTTTCTTTCTTCCTTCCTTCCTTCCTTTCTTTTTTTTTTTTCCTTTCTTTCTTTCTTTCTTTCTTTCTTTCTTTCTTTCTTTCTTTCTTTCTTTCTTTCTTTCTTTCTTTCTTTCTTTTCTCGATGAACTTGGCTAAAGGTTTATCCATTTGGTTTATCTTTTCAAAGAAAAGAAGATCTAATTTCTGTGATCTTCTCTAATGATTTTCAGTCTCTGTTTTATTTATTTCTACTCTGAATTTTATCATTTCCTTTCTTCAACTTAGTTTGGGTTTTGTTTGTTCTTCTTTTCAGTTCCTTTATGTGTAAAGTTAGATTGTTTACTTGCATTGTTTCTTGTTGTTTGAGGTAGTCCTGCACTGCTATGAACTTCCCTCTTAGAACTGCTTTAATTGCATCTCATGGCTTTTGCAAAGTTGTGTTTCCATTTTCATTTTTTTCACAATGTTTTTGGATTTCCTGTTTGATTTCCTCTTCGAGCCAATTTTTAGAATAACATGTTTAATCTCCAGGTGTTTGTGTTTTTCCCAGTTTTATTCTTGTAATTGATTTCTAGTGTCAAACTGTTGTGACCTAATATGTGATCATTCCTGGAAAATGTCCCATGTGCACTTGAAAAGAATGTGTATTCTACAGTTTTTGCTGAAATGTTCTGTAAATATCTATTAATATCATATTGTACAATGTTACATTTAAGGACATTGTTTCCTCATTGACTTTCTGTCTGGCTGATCTATCCACTGATATAAGGTGGATATTAAAGTACCCCATTATTATCGTATTACTGTGAATATCTCTATGTCTGTTAACATTTGCTTTATGTGTTTAGGTGCTCCTATGTTTGGTGTGTAGATACTTACAAATGTTATGTCCTCTTTTGCATTAACCCCTTTTTTCATTATGTAATTCCCTTCTTTGTCTTTTTTTAAAGTCTTTGTTTTAAAGTATGTTATAGCTGACATGAATATTTTTACCCTCTGGCGAATTTTTACCCTTCAATTACAGTTGACATGCAATATTATTTTATATTAGTTTCAGGTGTTCAGCGTAGTGGTTAGATATTTATGTAATTTATGAAGTGATCTTTCTGACAAATCTAGTACCCATCCCTGACACCATACTTATTACAATATTATTGAATATGTACCTTATGTTGTACTTCATATCTCCATGTCTATTTTATAACTACCAATTTCTACTAATCCTTTCACCTTTCCATCCAGTCCCCTAACCCCCCTCCTATCTGGCAATCATAAGCTCTCTGTATCTATGAGTCTGTTTTGTTGGTTTATTTTGTTCTTTAGAGTCCACATATAAGTGAGGTCATATGGTATTTGTCTTTCTCAGTCTTACTTATTTCACTTAGCATAATACCTTCTAGGTCCATCCATGTTGTTATAAATGGTAAGATTTCATTCCTTTTTATGGTTGAATAATATTCCATTGTATATACAGAAGGTGCCAAGAAATGTATACACGTTTTAAGAAAAGATGAAACTGTGTAAAACTGTATTAAAATTGTAATACTCGATATATGCCAAAAAGTAAAGGTGAATACATGTCACGTTTGATTTCTGCATTTACATATTGCTACTGTAAATCAATTCAACTTCGAAAAGTAATATATAGATAACATCTCTTATAAAGTGCATACATGTTTTTGGCACCTTTGGTATGTACCACTTCCTGTTTATCCAATTGTGTATTGATGGGTACTTTATATTGCTTCCATATCTTGGCTATTATAAATAATGCTGTAGTGAACACAGAGGTGCTTTTCAAATTAGTGTTTTGGGTTTCTGTGGATAAATTCGCAGAAGTGGAATCGCTGGGTCATAAAGTAGTTCTATTTATAATTTTTTGAGGAACCACCATATTATTTTCCATAGTGACTACATCATTTTATCAGTTTGAGGTCCCAACAACAATGCATGAAGGTTCCTTTTTCTCCACATCGTTTCCAACACTTATGGTTTATTAATTTTTTGATGATGGTCAGTCTGACAGGTGCAAGATGATATTTCATTGTGGTTTTAATTTGCATTTCTCTGATGATTAGTGATGGTGAGCCTCTTTTCATATGTATGTTGGCCATTTGTCTGTCCTCTTTGGAGAAATGTATATTCAGATCCTCTGCCTTTTTTAACTGGACGTGTGTGTGTGTGTGTGTGTGTGTGTGTGTGTGTGTGTCTGTGTGTGTGTGTTAAGTTGTATATAAGTTGGATGTTAACCCCTTGTCAGGTGTATCATTGGTGAATATCTTCTCCCATTTAGTAGGTTGTCTTTTCATTTTCTTGATGGTTTCCTTTGCTGTTCAAAAACATTTTAGTTGGCCTTCTAGTATATTTTTTATTTCAGTTATTATATTGTTCAACTCTGATTGGCTTTACTTACACTTTCTATGTATTCTTGCTTATTTCATTGTGGATATGTTGTTTACAAATTATTCCAATTATCTATTGCTATATAACCCCTAAAACTAAAACTAAATATACATATATTTAGTTTTATATATATTTATACACATATTTATATATATATAATTTATACAATATATATAATATAAATATATATTATATTTATATATACAATAGTATATAATAATATATATATATATATATATATATATATATATATATATATATATGGGCTAAAATGCCAACAATTTTGTTGTATTTCATTCTTCAGTAGAAAGGAATATGCAGAGGACCCGGTAGGTGATTTTCTGGTCCAAGTTGTATAAACTTAGCTGATGCCAGGTCAGTCTGGATGATACTAGATGGATGTTCACACATGTCTGGAGCCTTGGTGAAGATAGTGGTAGAACTGGGCTCTGCCGGTCTCTCTCCAAGTGGTCTCAAGTCTTCTCCATATGGTACCTCCAATATGGTAGTTGGCCTTCTTACAACACAACTCAGACCTTCAGGATACCCAAACTGCATGCTTCCAGTTCTCTGAAAGGGTATGTTCCAAACTGACAAAGCATCATTTCCACCAGATTCCTATGGACAGAATAGTCACAGGTCAGAATATATTCAAGGAGATGGGAGCAGGAAGTTCTTCTCAAAAGGAGGATTGTTAAAAAATCCATAGTTATTTTTAATCTGCCACACCAGTCTTTGGTCAAACAACAACAAACTTCAGTAATTTTTCTTGTGTAGGTGCTTTTGTGATTATTCTGTTAGATACATTCCTACAAGTGACATTGGTGATCAAAATATGCTAATTTGCATTAATAATTTTGACAAATGTTGCCAAATTTTTTGCAGATGTATTGCACTGTCCTTATTCATCTTTTGGGATAAACAAAGCACCCAACCCCATCCCACCCCCCAAAAAAAATGTTTGATAATATTTGAAGAAATCAAGAATATAGGACTGAAAGGTAGGGAGCATTGTGGATGGGCACAGAGAAGAGAGTTATAGAAATTAAAGTATAATAGTGCAAGAGCGAAATCTAACATTTGAAAGTCATTCAATTTCCTGTTAATCTGTTTCTTCTCTGTTATAACATGGAAGTGGATTAGATACTTTCTGAGGTACATTCTACTGCTAACTAATCTTTTTAAATTCCATGATAGTATATTAAAATAATAATAATAATGTTCTACTGAAGGGTAACTTAAATACTTACTTTCACATTCAAAAGACTTTCATTTTGAGAGAAGTACAAAAACTAAGGAATGTAAATAGTACAGAGTTTTTTGTTTTTGTTTTTCCCCTCTTAACACTTACAGTTCCATTAAGTTTGACTGGTCACCATTGATGTTTTTGTCAAAAGCTTAGCAATTAGAACTGCTTCAATTTTATATACTCATCTTTACCAAATCAAGTAGTGAAAATAACTTTAATGTGAGAGAATGTAATTGCTATAATTTGGCCATATATTATTATTTGTTTAAATATTTATTTACATATTACTGTTTACAGTAACTTCCAAAGACAGGTGATGAGACATTCTACAGTTCAAACACAAACTAATCATCAGTACATCATATCCATAGTTTAACATTCACTTCATTTAAGCTAGAACAGATTTAAAAATAAATTTCAACTAACTATTTTTATACAACTGTAGTGTAAGACAGGCCCACATTGACTGTATTATGTCATCATAAAATATATATTTTCAAAATAGTAGAATGTTACCTGAATATATGTTGTATCAATCTCACACAAGTATAAAATCAGGCTTCAAAATTCCTACAAAAATTAACGTAACAATAGTGATCACAGATATCAAACAAAAGTAAAAATACTTGATGGATATATTTAACTGCTAAAGTTTTAACTTTAAAAAGTAAAAGAAAACTTAATATAATACATAACACTTTAAAAGAGCAGTTGTAAAAAGCTTTGTCTTATTTGCCAGTTAAAATATTATTTATGTAAAATATGCATTGACAAATCACTATCTAAAATATGAAATAATGAGATGTTGCAATCTAAGTAAGAAAAAATATTATCCTGTGTCCCCTTTTTATTTTCTGTTTATTTTAAACAGATCTTAAATGATGACTTACAATTTGGAAATTTCCTTCTGTTAGTTTATTAAAATGAGTGATTGGGGTTGAAGGGGAAGGCATAGTGACGAGATATCATTGGTTAACTGAGATTAGATTCATGAAAATGTCGTGGGCTAAAAAACACCTTTGAAAGTCTAAAGTTTAAAAATACCAACATCAATTCTGTTCCATTTTATAGCTTTTTTTTTGCCTCCTATACTGCTACTCTTTTTTCTTTTTTTCAGATAAAATTTTAATGATAGTCTATGAAATAGTTTGATTTATAATTAGTTGTGGACATAATTAGAGGTCACTGCATTATTTAACAAGCTTTAGCCTCTTTCCTTTTTTGTATGTCTGAAGTCTTTGTCTGACTCCATTATGTTTCTCACCAGCGTTTTCCCAAAGACTTCCATTGACTTCAAGCTGTGGTAGTTTGTGATGTACTAACTCCTCCCCTTTATCAGCTCTCATTTAAAACATATTTACTTTCACTTTGAGGCTGCTAAACACTCTGGCAGAAAATCAATCCACCTTACTGACAGATTGTTTCATAATTTAATGTGATCTTTTATACACTGACACCACTACCACTCCTGCCTTATTGGTTGGTCATCCTTTCAAAGATTTTCCGTTGTCCTCTTTATTGCAGTGGTTAGTCAGTTTGTTTAAAAAAAAAAAAAAAAAAATATGCATGAAACCTTTTTAAAGCAATGGTAACGTGACCAGCATAGGGTGTTCATTACATACAAGGAGATTAAGTGCCTTTCACATATTTCTTTAATCTTTATCTTTAAAACATATAAATGGGCTACTTCCTTCATTATTATTTATTTATTTTCAGATGAGGAAATTGAGATCTAGAGAAGCTAAGTTTGTTGACTACATTTGTACGCCTAGTAAGAAAGAGGGAGGATAAATATGTGCCTCAAAGTTCTCCCTCTTTTTCATTCGTTCATTCTATGTAACAGACAGATTGCCTGATATGTGCCCCTCTATTAAATACCCATTAGTCTAGACAATGTGGTTACTTACCATGCGGAGTTGTCAGTCACTCAAAAATTTGCCATTGGGCAAGTCATGACGATTTTGCTCAGGAGTAACAAGGAAAAGAGCATACTATGCAAATCTGGAGTGGAGTTCGGGACAGAAAGTTTTTATTAAGTAACAGTTATAAACAGTTGAGAAATAAAAGAAAAATAATAGGATTTAGCTACACAAAGCATGTTTATGGGAGACAGGCACCAGACAATGCCTTAAAAAATGGCATTTTTTAAGTGAAACATGTTGAATTTCATTAACTGAAACAAGGATCGTTTGCCTGGGGCACAGAGCCTGGAGAAAGTTTACTTAGTTCTCTCTCTCTCATTTCAAACGCTCTTTAAGTGATTAGTAGTGTATACCAGGTGCTTGTAGTATTTTAAAAGGTAAATATATCTTCTAAAAATATATCAACATATATTGATTAAGAATGAGAAAATATTGATTAAAAAAACCCTCACATTTCTAATAATATCCAGAAATAACCACTGTTATTTCTTTGATGTGTATCATTTCAGACGTCTTCTCTATATTGGAATGTATATATTTTTACTGAAAAATATATGAACATAACTAGCATACTGCTTTGAAGCCTTTTTTATTGATGTGATATCCAGAATTCTTTTTCCCTATCCATAAATTTTCATCTATACTGTAATGCATGAACAGTGAAGTACTGATATAAGAATGAACCAACAGATCAATCAAACAGAATAAATATTCTGAAGATGATGTTACTATGTACTTTGGATAAACATCATAATCTAAAGAAGAAAATATTAGTTACTTAACAACTATTTTGAGACCCTTATTAAGTACATGGGAAAAATCAATTTTAATCCTTGACTCCTCTTTCTCTTATACCTCACAGATTTCTAAAATTACAAATGACTATTTTATATAAATACATATTCACAAACCTGGAGTAAGATAGAGGTATGCAATGGGCATGGGCTCGCTAATGATAAAATCTGTTCAATGAACTACAAATAAGCTCTACTTCATGATTTCAACAATGTCATAAATATTATGTGAACCAAAAATTCAAGAGAAAACTAGGAACATTTTTATAATACTGATAACAGATAAAGGGTAAATATATAAAGAGATTATGTAAAATAATAGGGAAAGACTTAACATTCAAATGGAATATCTGGTAAAAATTCATGAGGGAAATTAAATTAAAACACACCGGAAACTGTTTCAGTGTGCCTTATGGAACACAACCAATAACGGGCAAAAAAAGAATCCTCACTTTTCTGTGAAATTTCTCTTCATATTCCTGCTGTGTGACAACATGATGATGTCTGATGTTATTTCTCTTTGAGGGACAACACTTTTCTCTGACACCTCTGGTCCACAATGCTTGGAGGTGAAGTAGGTGCTTTCCTTGTTCTTTATTGCTGTTTCTATATCATCCTCCTTTCCCTTTCTTTAACCATGTGCTACCCCGTTTGGCACCATCTGTTCCTATGATGTCCAATCTGCCTTCCTAGATATCCTGCCATAAAATGCATGGTTACAAAATGATGATCAAAGAAAGATGATCCTTCCATTATTCTTGCCTCTTGCTTCCTTGATCTCTCCTGCAATTATTTTCTTTCCCATCCTCTGTAGCCACTTGGTTAATGCCATTAAACAGAGGCATTTCTATCTCAGTTTCAAATATCCCACTCAGTTTCAACCACCAGTTCTTATCTTTACAACTCATTCTCTCTAATGTCCCACCCCTAACATTCTTTAACCCGACTTGAACCAACATGCCAGGGATGCTGCAGTATCCCTCCACTTTCTTGTCATTACTCTTCTGTATTGATCAAAATCCCCAAGGTGAATCATTACATTCACTCATTCTAGTACAGACTTATTCCCTTGCCTTGTTTTCACTTCACTATGTTCATATGAACAAACTCCAAACTTCTGCCTAATGCAGGCCTATATTCTTTTGCCAAATATGCCTGGAAAAAATACAATCATGCTAACTGGTCTCACTTTATAGATTTTTAAAATTCACAAAACTAAAATAGCCCTTGGCGCTGCTGCCAAACCAAACTGTATTTTCTAAACTATTATTCTCTCAGACATCTCTTTCATACATAGTTTTTTTCTCTTTAAAAACCTGCTATACCCCCTATTGATCTTTATTCTCAGATGATGATCCCAATTCTTATTAAACAAAGAAAAATAAGTATAGTACTTTGAAGACATTTTCTACAAGCTGCCATGCCACTGCTCTGTCCTTTTTCCATGATTGTACATACTATACTCATTTCTCTGTGCATAGACTGGTATCCAGGGCTCATACCTCTAATTGTGAATTATATTGCATCCACTCTTTCCTTCTCAGGGACATTTGTTCTACTGACCCTCTCTCTCTGTCTGTAAGCTACATTAGAGCAGGTTTTTAAATATTTTTTGTTGTTTTTTGTTTTAATTGTTGAATTCCCAGAGCCTATATCAGTACTTGGCACATATGGGCACTCGGTAATGAGTAAATGAAATATAAAATGAATAAAAGAGAATGCTATGCCTATCAAATTTAATAGTTTAATATATTATTTAACCTGTGCAGGGTAGAAAGAAATGATTACTCACTCCCTTGGTAGATAGTAATATAAAATTAAACATTTCTCAAAAGCAATCTGACAAAAGACTCATAGATTCATAGAATTAAAAGCTTACTATTATAATTCTTTTGTTTATAGCCTCCTCTAAGTAACAAGACAAGGATTAATTTACAATAAAATCTCTGTTTATACAGAGTGTTAATTTAAGTAAAAACAATTGAAAACAGAGCAAATATTTAGACAAGTAAATATGAGTCTACATGTTTAGAAAACTATGTGTTGCTGCAATTACATCCATAAAGCACCTGCATTCACTTCGGAAAGGCATTAGTATTTGGCTACTTGGTATGCCATGCAAGGTGTAGCCCTGTCCATAGCCTTATCGTGAGGAGTGGTCCTGTAATCCTCCTACAAGAGAATTAGCCAAGAAGAGGTTTTAAGGATTGTTTATTGTTAGTCATAAAGTTCAACAACACTGACTGCATATCTCTCTCTGTAACACTACTCTCCCCAAAAGTTTTGTCTGATTGATAATCTATGAGCCAGACCCTTACTGATGAAATAGCTTAATGTCTCTGAGTGTGAATAAAAGTCATCAGCTGGTCTCTAGAGAAAATATACAGGAACCGAGTCTTGGTGTAAAATAGTTTGTGAAATGAAAAGGTAAAATGGTTTATGTTTGTAACAATCATTCTATTTATTCATGGTCATAGGTTTGAAAATATCCCAAATAGATGGACGGATCCAGATAGATAGATAGATAGACAGACAGACAGACAGACAGACAGACAGACAGATGAGATAGATAGATTAGATAGATGATAGATAGATCGATAAAATAGATAAGACAGATAGATATAACTACAGAGAGAGAGAGAGAGAGAGAGAGAGAGAGAGAATGCAATCTGCCAGAAAAGGAAAATAATAAAAATGTCATTTCCTCGCTTGTGCATTCAAAGCTACAACATCTGCTTGCTTCACCTGCTGAAAAGAATACTCCAGCTTGTACTTTATGGTTAACAAGATACCGAACACTTTGAAACACACTTCTCTAGTCACCCAACCTGTAAATTAAATATATCAGTGATGCAATTATTGCATTGTGCTCTCTTCACGGGTATAAATCATATATAAAAGAGTTTCAGTGCTAAGAAACAAAAACTATAATTTATGTTTGGCTGTCAGTGCCTGAAACTTCACAATATATATCAGTGTTGCTGAAGTTGAAAATAGGTTCCATGGCTGCTATGATGGGGTGATCTCAGGACTAGGAAAGAAATCAGACTAGAAAGCAATGATATTTTGTGGAAACTCTCTCTTTCAGAATCTATTTCTTTCTCTTGTGTTATACGTTCCTTTAATAGAATGGCCATATCATTTTGATAGTTTAACAATTTTAGATTACATACTAATATTTTAAAATAGCATTTTTGGAAAGATAACCAAAAAACCATAATATTAGTCAATTATAAAAATACCAGTCAATTTAATAATTTAAGCTACATGTATATATCTATATCTATCTAGCTATAGATATATACTATATATGTTGTAATTACAGATATACTATATGATCACTTTAGACAACACAAAATACCTAAGATGAAAAGCAAACATAACTCCCATACAACCACTAAGGCAAAAATTTTAATATTTTGACAAATTTTTTTCAGTTCTGGGTTTCTTCTTTTACTCGGGATTTTCCAAAAAATTATTCACACTGCAGCTTCCTGTTTTCTTTCACTTCCTCTCTCTCATTCTCTTTAGCCTAGCAAGATCCTTCCTTGTTATTTTAAAAAATAAATATGTAGTATTGTTCTTATTTATTGAATTTCTTTTCACCTATTTTAATGATTTGTATTTTTGAAGTCTTTTCAATTTATATTTTCAAAATATCAACCTATGTTTCTATTTTCTATGTTTGATTATTTTCTTCCTCATTTTTGCAACTTCCCAGCACATTTAAACATTCAGTAGGTTCCTAAATCATTGTTTCAAAGTGGAATTTTGCAGAAATAAAACAAATTAGCTTGCAAAGCATTTCCTATTCTTGGGATTTACAATAGTGATTCTCAGACCTAGCTGCATAAAATTACCAGATACTCCGGCCCATTGTTAGATTCTATTTTACTTTGTTTGTATATGGCTCAGACATAGATTACTTTTACATTCCCGAGTGGTTCTAAATAACAATCAGGATTGAGGAGTATTCAGTTTAATGACACAGATTTAAATCAGAATATAGACAAAATGATTTGGGCAATTAAGGCCTAAAAGTACAAGCAAGTTGTCACTACAATTTTTAATTTGCTTTCTGATCCATGATTTAAGCAAATTTTTCCTTAATTTTCCAATTTTATTACTTTTATAAATTTAAAATGAGAATAAAAATGTATCCCCATTAATTATAGAGGACAGTTGACCCTTTAGCAACATGGGAGTTAGAGGCACTGACACACAGCAGAGTCAAAGATCCACATGTAACTTAAGTCGGCTGTTCACATATGCAAATTCCCAACCACAGATTGAAAATGCAGTTGACCCTTGATAACATAGGTTTGAACTATGTGGCTCTACTTACCCACTGCACAATTCAAATCCACGCTGTTCAAGGGTCAACTATATTCTGAAAATATACAAATCCATCCATTTTCCTCAGGGGTGATTACCAAGTTCTATCAAGATCTTATAACTTATTTTTCCAAGTGTCTTTTATTTTCACCTTGTGTTATGCCAAGGGCCAAAAACAGTCCAGTCCTTCTTTTCCTTACTATAATTTATTATAGTAAGGAGAAATAAGAAGGTCTAGAAATAAGATGGAGAAAATTAACCAACTTAAAAAGAAATCAGCATTAGTTTAATAGAGCATTTGTTCTTTACCCTGGCTGGACATAAAATTCAAATTCAACATTTAATGCAATAACGATCCTAGGACTGTAGACTCAGAGTTTCTGGATTAGTGGATTTGGGTAAGATCCTGTCATCCATATTTTTTAAAAGCCCCAAAAGTGATTGTGATGTGGACAAAAGAGAAAAGCCACAGTAGTTAGGGAATAAAATCACTGATTCATTATTATGACTAATTCAAACCATGAGTCTTTATTACAGTAAATAGGCATTAAAAACAAGGCTGAGTACAGGTACCCCACGTATAACACGGTTGTTAGGTTCCTGAAAAATGTCGTGTTATGCGAATCCATGTTATACGAAACAAAGAACTAGTACAAAAAAGGGGGTTAGTTTCCAAAAATTAAAAAAACAACAAAAACACATGCTATTATATTTTTATAATTAAGAGAAATATCTTTATTAAAGCAATTTCACCAAAAGTATAATATATTAATATGTGTTAATGTTTTCTTTGTCATCACTACTAAGTACCATTAACCAAAGGGGTTTTCTTATGTACTTGATACTCCACAAACAAAATGGATTTAAAATTCTAATAAATTTTAAAATTCTGCAGTCACATCTGATACGACATCCACGCTAGAATGAAAAAAAAAACAATGAGTTATCTTTTGCTCTTAAAAACTTCTATTATGTTCCGTGTTGTTCAGGGATTTCCATAATGTCTTTGTTTTCTTTTTTTTTAAATTAAAGTTTATTAGGGTGACAACTGTTAGTAAAGTTACATAGATTTCAGGTGTACAATTCTGTAATACATTATCTATATCTCACATTGTGTGTTCACCACCCAGAGTCAGTTCTTTCCATCACCATGTATTAAACCCCATTTACCCTCTTCTAAAGCTACCCTCCCTCCTTACCCTGTGGTAACCCCTAAACTATTGTCAATGTCTATGAGTTTTTCGAATGAGATGTTTTCTGCCCTTAAAAGCTCTTTTTACGCTCCTTGTTGTTTGGGGATTTCACTGATTCTGGAACCTTGTTAGAGCAAAACCATATTGTAGCAGTGTGGTGTTATATGGGGTTACCTATACCGTCTTTTCTCTTTATGAGGTATATAAAATTGCTCTCTTTCAATTGGTAAAACGTGTGAATGCATCATTTGCATATTTTGAATCCCACATTGGCTTTATATATGTGCTAGTTACCAAAATTTTTCAAAAACTGATTTACATGAGTTTGTATTAGATTTTTTAGTTAATAATAATTTTGTTGCTATTATTAATGTTATTTCTGTTATGAGCCTTTTTAGGTGCCACTAGTTACCTAATAGGTATCAGTGAAATGTTGAGAGGGGTTACTTTGTCAGGTTATTCTCCATTTGTTATCTTCAGTTACAATCTCATCTCTCAGCTGTTTCTTGACCCTACAAATTATTTTTTTATAAGAGAACCTAAAGATATAAAGCAAATGTAAACAGAGCTAAAGGAAGAAATACAAAGTAATACATTTATATTAAGGGTCATTAATGCCTGATTTTTCATCAATGGATACATTATCAAAACAGAAAATTACTGAGGTAACTTTGGTTATAAACAACATATTAAAATAGATGCAGAACATTCTATGGAAAAACAAGGAATACACATTCTTCTCTAGTGCACATGAAACATTCTCCCAGGTAGATCATATGCTTGGTCACAAAACAAGTCTTAATAAATTTAAGAAGATTGAAATCATATCAAGAATACCATTGTGACCACAATGGTATGAAATCAATTTTCATACCACATGATACTGACCAACAATGGGTCAGTCAGTCAATGAAGAAATCAAGAGAAATTTTAAAAATAACTTGAGAAAAAGGGAAATATAACATATCAGAACTTAAGGGATGCATCAAAATCACTAAGTGGGAACTTCATAGCAATACGTGTCTTATATCAAGAAACAAGAAAAATATCAACTAAATAACCTGATATTACACCTCAAGGAAATAACAAAATCAGAGTGGAAATAAATGAAATAGAGACTAAAAGACCATAGAAAAGATCAATAAAACTAAGAGCTGGGTTTTATTTATTTGGTTGTTTGTTTTTTTAAGGTAAAACTGAATTTTAGCTAATCTTTCCAAGAAAAAAGAGAAAGCTCAAATAAAATATAAAAGGAAGAGATGTTGGAACTGATATCACAGAATTAAAAAGATTATGAGACTACTATGGACAATTATACAATAAGAAATTGGACAACCTAGAGGAAATTGATAAATGTCTAGAAACATGTGGTCTACCAAGACTGAATCAGGAAGATACAGAAAATCTGAACAGACGAATGACTAATAAAGAGATTAAGTTGGTAATCAACCCCCTTCACCACCCGACCAAAGAAACAAAAGTCCGGGACCAGATGGCTTCTCTGGTGAAATCTGCCAAACATTCAAATAATAATTTTTTTCTGAGAGACTAAATATTAGAAAGTTTCATACGTTGTTACTGTTTCTCAAATAAGGATTCTGTGTATATATAACTTTAAATACTTATTTTCTGTTAATTACTCAGTGCTTTATTGTAATAGTTTAAGTAGAATTACATGTAATGATCTATCGATATTTAAAGTTTAATTCACATGAAAGTTTTAATCCCAGATAAAATTTCATTAGTATTGAGTGATTTTGTAAACTCTAAAATTTAGGTCCCAATTACTTGTTAAAATAGGCATTGTATTCTGTAAACTATGGCTGTAGAATATATTTATGTATCCTTTGACATAGTTTACAGAAAGTTAGCCATAGTGTCTATATGATTGTCTTCTTGATCACTGTTATCTCTTAATAGTGCTTTCCAGTGACTGTGAAAACCTTGACCAGATCCCTGAAAGGTATCACAAATTCATGTGTAGTTTTAAAAATCTTGATAGAAATATGCACAACCCAAGTGACAATTCTTTATTTTGCTATCCAACTGATAGAAATAATTTCCTTTCTTCATGTAATTATATACATACAACAGAGATATTTGAAAAAGAAAATAGAAAAGGCATATTTTTTTTTTACTCTCTGAGAAAAAGACACACACACACACACACACACACACACACACACATTCACACTTATTTCCATCTTTGTAATCAATCCAAAACAAATTCCTTACATAACATTTTAGAAATGAAAGTATCAATTACACACTCAAATCAATAAATCAATAAATCAATAAGTAGGGGCTATCTTGCCCTTATTAAGATTTCTGTACTTTAGTATAAAGAAATAATCAGTGGAAACAGAAGTAAATATGCCATTACTTGGTAAATTGAGAATTGATATTGGATATATAAAGTTTTTTTATCCCCTTCTAAACTTGGAAATGTCATTATTTCTAGTTTTATTGTTTTTTCAAATAGTCTTGTTTCTCCCAATGGTAAATTGAGAACAAAAATATTAGAATGTGTTTTTAAAGTATTTATGTCATCAATTCTCTGTTTCCTTGAGCTATTAATAATTTAGTCATGTCAGAACAATTAATTGCTTCTGTGTGGATTATGTAATCAATTATTTCCTTTCTATTTTGCTTTTAGCATGTATATTGATCTGTCTGGTTATAGCTCACTAGGATGAAATATAAAGAGGATGAGTTCTCCTTGTTGAATGCTGAAGGGCATCACAATGTGTATATGATGTGACATATGCCACCTGGCTGTGCTGTCTTGAAGCATTTTGAGAAGGCTTATGTAGCCAAATCTTTACGCACACCTGCGGAGTACAGAATCACGTGATAGAGAGTGACATTGAAATTCTTCCCCTAAAGAAACACACACACACACACACACACACACACACACACACACACAGAGGGAGAGATACACAGATACACACACACAGTTATTCTCATCATTATTATAAATAATCAAACCAAACAATATAACATTTTAGAAATAAAAGAACATTAATTGCTCATCTAAATAAATAAATAAATAAGGACTATCGTGCCTTTATTAAGAATTCTGTACTTTAGTCTAAAGAAATGATCAATGGAAACAGAAGTAAATATTCCATTACTTGATAACAAATTGGGGATCAAAGAGTATATATACAAAGTTTATTTTATCCCCTTTTAAATTTGGAAATGTCATTATTTCTAGTCTTATTATTTTCCAAATTGTCTCATTTCTACCAATTGTAAACTGGAAACAAAATATTCAGCTGACAACTATGTGGAAATATATATTTTTTCTGAAATGAGTATTTCATTTTCTCTTTTACTGAATTCCAAAAATAGTATTTAAACCACAATAAAGCATAGCTATCAATGATCAATTTAGACTTCTTCTTATTTTTGCTATCTCCTCTTTTGAACCAAAACAAATAAATAACATAGTTGATTTGAACATGGTAAAGGCAGCAAGACATATTACAGATTAAACTAATTCTGTTTTCAGCACCCGTATGTGTGGTTGTCCTACTGAGGACGGGTATAGGGCCCAGCCATGGCTGAGCTGCCAAAACAGTGTACAGACGGGCATACTTAGAAATATTTCATGATTTTTAAAGCATTCGATAATTCTATGAAATCACATTTAATAACTCAGATAATTTCGTATATATTTCATTAAGTAAAATTTGTTATAGCTTCCTTATTTTGCATGGATATTCATGAATTAACTTAAAAATCCATATTGCTGTAGTTTAATAGTGAGATCCAGATTCAGGCAACCATGATTTTAAAATCAGGCTTTGTCAGTCATTATTTGTCATATTTTGTACAACTTTTAAAATTATCTATGCTCCAGTGTCCTCATCCATAAAGTGAGAAAAAAATGGTAACTCACTACTAATTTGAATTAATGTGTATCAAAGGATACAGTGCATCTAAAGCACTAAGTAACTACTTGGCACAGAGTAAGTGTCTACTAAATCTTATTTTATCATAATTGTTTATTTTATACATTATCTTTTACTTTAGAAATAAAACGAGATACTGAAAATGTCATATAATGACTCACCAAAATATCCTATTTGAATAAACTACTTTTGTTATATTTTCCTCTAAATATTATATTCAGTGGGTAAAAAAATTTAATTAGAACTGGTCACTATTGATTTGCTTGCACTTCGCAAGCCAGAGTTGTACATTTTGTTTCTTGTAGCATTTGTTCTGTGCACATTCATAAAACATCCATCAGAGACCTATAGAGGGAATAAATTACAAATGACAACAAAGGAATAATCCTAGAGGTGTAATGGATTCAGCTACAAAGAGTATAAAGGAGTTTCTGTAGCCATCACAGTCACATTGCACTTTTTAGAGAGAGCTTTAAAGCTTATTAATGGTGATTTGGGGAGTTTTAATATGCACTTTAAATACCTCTCTAAAAATATTGGATGCTTGTATATACACAGGTATATACAATACTATTTTCCAACTAAGAAACTAAATCATGTCCTCAACAATTAAGTTCAAGTTTTCCCTGAAATTTGTATAGTTGAGCTATTCACTGGGCAGCTGTATTACCCACTTAAGTCATCATGGTCTAAAGTAATATAATGCCAGAAAAGAGCACAGAGTGGAGTTTGAATGGATGAACCAGGAAAACCTGAAAGAAAATGTTTAAAGTGTCCTTGAACAAAATCTGAAGGTCTGAATAAAGAGACCAAATTAGATATAAAACAATGGGAGAGGATAGTTGTTTCTAGAGACTTCAGATCATAGGAAGAAGGATTAGACCACTTGGAAGAGTACACTAGGAAAAGTTGATCATTTTGGGAACATGACTAAGGGGAACCGGCTTCCTTTCCACTATGAGGAGTTTTCATCTGTCTGCCTCGCCTAAGCAAAGGGCCCACTGGGATTTAAAGGCGCATAGGTACAAAGAGGGCTGTTTACTCCGCTGTAGTCAAGGTAGAGAGAATATTTCATGGATTTCTCTTTCATGGTCTGGGGAGATTTTGAGACACCAGAGTGAAGAAGCACAGACTCTTGAGAAGACTGTGACCTATGCCATCTGAGTATTCTGGTAGCATCGATCACAACTCGCCCTACTCTCTTCCAGAGCATGGAGACAATGAGGAAATAAAAGAGCAAGTTAAGATGTGAAACCATCCCTGGGACTGGGAAAAGTTAGGGATACAGAATAAGAAGACTATTCCATGTCCCATGGCCTTACATATATAGCAGAGGAAAAAGTATTCCTTGACTATCTTAGGGTCTCTGGTTGTTTCTGAAAATTAAACTGATAATGACAAATTGACAGGAGAAAGGCATATAAACTCTGTTGAATTTTTACATGTGCATAGGAGCGGTCACAAGAGAACAATGACCTGAAGAAGTGACCAGAACAGGAAGGGAAATTTTTATGCTTTTAAACAAAGAAACAATACATTTATACAGAATTGACAAAACCAGGGGGTTTGGGCTATGGATAGTAAATGGTGAAGTAACTAGGTTTGTTTGCACAACTTTCTCAGCCCTAATTTCCCTGTCTGGATATAAGGGTGTCTTTTACCCACCTGGTACAAGGAGGGTACCTTTCACATGAGAAATCTTTTTCCTGCTATCATGGGGACAAAGGAGAGTCAGAGTTTTCTTGCACTGGCTGTTGTTTTTTTTAAGTACCTTTAATTCAAAAAAATCAATATGCCAAAGTGGCATCTTTTGCAGTAACATATTCTGCTACCCATCACAAGTCTCACTTCTGTTAGCCCACGCAAGAAAGAGTTTTCACACTCTCGACTGAAGAATTGTCATGTCACAAGGTGAGGCAAGAACCAAATCTGAGCACCAACGAACCAACTCACTCAACAAGGAACAATAATGGGAAAACTAAGCAGGCCTTATAGTTACAGAAAAAGCTGTCCCAACTTTAGCACGATAAAGCAGGTAGGGTAGGATGATTAAAAACAAAATTAAACGAACCTAGCGCTAAAGGGAATTCTGAAGGTTAAACAGAAAAACCTATTTTTTTTTAATATGACACATTTATGTAATGAAAAAGAGGCTGATTATTGTTGCCACCCAAAATTAGTGGCTTGGAAGTATGAAAATATTGCTAAGGGGAAAAATATAAAGTTATACAACATCTTAAAAAATAAAAAAAGACCCATGAAAGGGAAGTCCACAACACTCAATGCGTAGATAATATTTTAAGGGGGAGTAAAAAAGAACAGATGCCAGATAGGCAATGATTAAAAAAAATAATGGGGGGAAATCTGTCTTAGCTTAGGAAGACCTATGTGCATATGAACACAGCTATCATATTCTAAGGTAGATTAATAAAGAAATCTACCTTGTTATAATGTAGCAAATTTTTGAATTTTACAGATAAAACTAAACTCTTCAAGTTCCTAGAGCACAATAATAATTTACATTATTCTTAATAATATCACACTAGTAATAGCACTACACAGGAAAAATAACTGGCATCAAATTTCTCATTTGTAACACTTGTAACCTGAAGAGGGTAGTACGACATTTGCTGAATACTGAGAAAAAAAATTATGTATCCCCAAATCTTATACCTACTGACAAGAGTCATCTTCTCACAGGCAGACAATTGATAACATCTGAGGGAGATGATTGAAAAAACACTTAAACCAAATAATAAAGGATTCAAAACAGAATCCAAGCTTTAAGGACACTTGAAACAGAAGGAAAATGCTAAACTAAAGAAAACTTTCATCATAGTCAAGAATTACATTTTTTAACTGGCTCAGCCAGGAATGGGGGCAATCTAGAGGTCAAAAAGTGGCAAAGATAAGAGGAGACAGGATAAGTAAAAGTATTTTCTTCTGTCTAATCTTAATGGGATGTGTGACATAGACCATCTTCATGGGAAATTATTTGCTATTGTGGGAAAATATTTATTTTGTGTTCAAATGATAGTAGAGAAATCTGTATCTAATTGTAAATACAGGGTCAGGTAAAGTAATAGAATTAAATTATAGTTAGAATATGCAAATATGTGGGAAACACAGTAAATGAAGAACAACTTGATAAAAATACACAAAAGAATAACGAAATATAGGAAAGGATAGTTTAAAATAAGCAGCAAATAAAAAATGAGACGGAAGAAGCATGACAAGTACATACAACCATTGCCCTTTGTGTGGATAGAATTATGACTCCTATTAAAAGACAAAGTTCAAAAGCACCTGGTTAAATGAGATAATAAGAAACAGACAAAAATCAATAATGAAGAAAGGTTGAAAATGAAGGATTTGTCAAATAAGTACCTGGGCGGGGGGGGGTGCAAAAAAGAGAGAGAGAGAGAGAGAGAGAGAAGTGTCTTTGTTCACATCATACAAGTACATGCACACGCTGTAGTTTAAGGTTAAAGGCATGAAACAGTGATAAACAATATTGTGCTATAATAAAAGGCACACTTTGCAAAGAAGGTAAAACAGCAATAAATTGATATAAGTCTCACTGCTCCACAGCTAAATTCACAAAGCAGAAATCATTAGAAATGCAAAGAGAACTTCATAGAAAAATAAGAGTTTTAAAAGGAAAATTTCAATAGAGCAGAGGAAGTCAGCAGAGAACATGGAGATGCACTTAGGAACTGGCAACTGATGTTTATAGAGTCCCAGAGGATCCAATACGAATAGGGAGGAAACTCTCAAGATTGTCTGCCAGTTCAGATAATCAGTATGAAATCCCTGCATAAAATCACTTTAGTGATCATGGAAACAGAAAGCCAAGATACCGAATACCCAGTGTGCCAAGAGCATACGGACAGAGCCCTGGTAGGCACTGTAAAAACCTGTGCTCTCTCCAAACAGAGATGCTGTATCCTTTCCACATATTAAAGAAGCCTATATCCTTCTAAAATGAAAGTATACAGAGTGAAGGATTGCAGGATACACCTATCATAGTAAGACTTGAAATGAAATCACTCTGAAATTACACCTTTTCTTAGTGCAAAGGAGAATTGTAACTTGCACATTAGAGTTTTAACTTATCTCTATGTGTACTGAGCACCTTACTAAACAGATTAGAAGATAAAAATCATCATAGAACATATTCAAAGCATAATGTTATATAAGTTTTGTGAAGAAGTGAAGGGGGGAAATGATTTACAACAATAGACACTAAGCCACATTGAGGAATAGACACTTAAAAAAAGGAAGAGGTTCAGATCGTGATGGTGACACAGAAAAACCCTGAACTCATCTCTTCCTATGGACACACTGAATCTATAACTACATATGGAACAATTTCCTCTGAATAAATTCCTCAAAGTAGCTGAGAGACTCCTATGAAGTGGGTGACAGAAAAACCCCACATCGAAGCAGGTAGGAGCGACTAAACACCATGTTTCCTAAATCCCACTCCCCAGCATAAAGTCCCATAGTCATGAGGGAACTCAAAACCTAAGCTTCTGTCTGAGGACCAAAGGATTTGAAACCCACATGTGGTATCTCAGCTTTTAAGACCTGCACCTATGAGACAAGCCCCCCTAGACATGGAGCTTTAAAAGCCAGTGGCGCTTTTGTCCATGATACCCCCAAGGCTATAGCGAACTGAGAAACAATTGTTAAAGGGCTCACATATATGGACTAACCAGCCCCATGGCCCAGCATAGAGGCAGCTGACTGCCAAGTGCCCAGAAGTTTTATGAAAGAGGCTTATTTGCTTGTCTTAAAGTGTTGGCCTGAAGGGCAGGCATCTAATTTAACACACATTCAGGGGCCTACTGATATACTCTCCAAAGATGGTAGCTGGCAAGTGTCATTTTGGCACTCTCTCTCTGTTATGTTTCAGGCCACTGGTATGTCCTAGAAAGGAGTTTGTAGCTTCATGTGGCACCCTGATTTTTGCAGCTGTCACCCAGGAGACACCTCTAAACCCGATTCTGGTGGCCAGCAGGGCTTATGCTCATGAGTCCCACAGGACTATAGCTAATAATAAAGAAAGAGCTCTTAACCAGCTACCACCCCCAGGGTACATCAGACTGAGGCACGCAGTCTCTTGTGGAAGAGACCTCTCAGTTAGTCTTCATTAGTTATGGCTTGAGGAACAGACTTCTGATTAGACACATCCAAGGGTTGAGTGTGAATCTAGAGGCTGACTGAGATCCTCCTGTTTGGGACTTCAACAAGTCTTGGCACACCTGCAACTACTGAGAGCCACTAAAAACAAAGTAAGCTGCTTGGACATAAATTCAGCATGATCCTACTTTATGTTCCTTCCACCATTATCCCGTTCATTCCATCGATTCCCATACCTGTCCCCCGGATTTCTGTCTGCATAAATTAGAAAACTCAAGTGATTATTTTAGGGTATAACGCCTCTCCTTACAGGTCACACTTTCTACCTCACTCTTAGGGGCCTGCTGGGTCTTGAGTCTAATTAAAGGGCTAAAAGCTAAGTAGAGCGACAGGGTTAAGTCCAGAGGAGAATCAGCATTGTTTTGCATGGCACCTGCCTCAGGGGAGGCCATTACAGTTTCCTCAGGCAATGCAGAGTTAATCCTCTCAGACACCAGAGGAAAGGCCAATACCACTGTGCAAAGGTCACTATTACTGGGGATGGGATGCTGCTACCACTGGGGATTGAGAGGCCACTTCTGCTTAAGTCGGGAGGCCCATTTCTGCTGGAGGTGGGATGGCTGATTCAACCGGGGTTGGGGAGACCTTACCACAGGTAGAGATAACTTATCAGAATTTAGGGCTCCATGACCCTGTCTTCATCAGAGTCTTTTCCCCCACCCCCTTCAAACATATAGGGTCCCATTCTTTCCTAATCAGTGTCTTCACATTAATGGTAGACACTATGTGACACTAGGAGATCAACTTGTGTTGCAATTGAGCCAGCATCAGGATGAAGCTCTCTGTTTGATTTTCAGTGATTTCAGCCCTGTTGCTATAGGAGATAAGGCTCCCCTTCAGGGCACAGGTAGAAGTTCTATGTTCCTTATGCCAAGCTTGAACTGAGAATTTGAATCGCGGAACTCATTCTTTACTTTTACCACTTTTTTCAGGGGCATTAGGAGCTACCAACCAAAGTCATTCATTAGTTTTCAAAAAATGTTCAAAGTGCCATATACAGACTCACTTAACTCCTTGTTTCTTTTAAGTGATTGATTAGGATTATCTAATGCAGGTAGTTTGTATATGTCTATAAACAGTTAATACCATGGACTATCCGTGCTCTTTCTTTACTACTAGAAATACAGTCATTAGAGTCAATAGATATAATCAGATTAGAGAGCCAAACAGAAACCTCAGAAGTAATTCTGAAAACATCTCTAAAGCTCTATTTCTCTAGGTCCACTCCTAGTACAAAATCTATATTAGTCAGTTTTCTAGGAAAAAAAGAAAGCCAGTTTTATACACATAAAAATACATACATACATACATACATACATACATACACACACACACACACAGTTGTCTCTGGGTATCAGTGGAGATTCATTCGAAGACCCCCTTCCCCCTTGAATACCAAAATCTGGTAATGCCCAAATCCCTTACATAAAATGGCATAGTATTTGCATATCACCTACAGATATTGCTCCGTATACTTTAAATTATCTCTAGCTTACTTATAATACCTAATACAATGTAAATGTCATATAAACAATTATTATATTATTAAGGAAATAAATGACAAGAAAATCCATACATATTCAGTAATGGATGTGACCATTGCAGGCCTAACTATATATTACACTTCAGCAACAACATCACATTTAAAAAAAAATTGTTTGAACATGGTTGGTTGAATCCGTTGGTGCAGAACCCACAGATATGGAACCGACAGATATGGATGGCTAACTATATATTTATAAATATAAAGAAAGAGATATGTTATAAGGAACTGACTTACATAATTACGGAGGCTGAGAAGTCCCACGATCTGCCATCTGCTAGCTAAAGACTTGAAAGCTGTAGTTTCAGTACAATTAGAAAGGCCTGACAACAAGCAAAGTCAATGATGTTGAACCAGGAGTGTGAAGGGAAGAAGATGCCATTCCTCTCAAGCAATCAGACTGGAGGGCTGAATGATTTCTTCTGCCTTTTTGTTTTGTTCAGGCCCTCGAAGTATTGGAAGATGACCAGTCACATTGGACTATGGGAACTGCTTTACTGAGTTCAGTTCAAATGCCAATTTCATCCAGAAATACCCTCACAGACACACACAGAAATAATATTTAGCCGAATATCTAGGCACCTTAGATCCATTCAAGTTGACACATAAAATTGGGGACAACACCCTCACAAACACATCCAAACCCCTACCTCCTGAAGGCCCCACCTCCAAATATCATCATATTGGAAATTAGGGCTTCACCATAATGATAGGGTGGGCGGGGGTGAGGTGGGGTGGTGAATTCAAACATTCAATTAATAGCAAATGTCATCAGATGGACTTTAAGAAGTACATATTTTACTGTATTTCTAAGCAGAATAACCTGCAGGAAAATAATCTGCCTAAGGTAGTGATAATGAGGATGATTATATGTAGATATATTTAGCAAGTATAGGAGGTAGATTTGAAAACTCTTGGCAATTAATTGGATTTAGGAGAAGATGGAATTAAATAAGACTCAGATGTATGGTGCTGAAGGTATATTGCAACCCATCATGATTATTATATAACAGACTATTAAATTCCTCCACCTTTTTCTCATGGTTCTTTCTTAAAAGTTGTAAGAACCTCTAAGTGGGTAGTTCTTGTGTTGCATGCTTCATCTCTACCCCAAAGATCTTGATTCTGTTTATTTTCTGAATTATAATGTTGTTTTGCCTCTATATATGTTAACATACTAAACAATATTTTCCGATAACAAGCAACCAAAAAGTGTCTCATTTTCTTCCAGAAGAGGCCATTTAGCAAGAAATACCAGATCAAAGAGAAATGTGCAGTGAGACAAAAAACTGTAATGAAAGTATTCGTAGCTTTCCAAATCTAATTATTGTTCAGTATCTTTCCTACAGAGAGATAATATATATTTAGTTATCAGGGATCATCTATATTTGCAAAAGAAGTATTTTCAAGAAAAAAAAGAACACTGAAATTATTGAGCGCCTACTTTGTGTTATGAAATGTGTTAGATCAACACTGACACCTTTCATCTTCATAAGACACTATGAGGTATTTCTATTATAAAGAAAACCAACTAAAGTTGGTAGAGTTTGTGTAAATCATCCAAATCCAGGGGAAATACTGTGCTAAATTCAAATATAAGTTTGCATTAAATTATGTTACATCAAACATTCACCAGAAGGTAACACTTTCAGAAGTACTATGAAAAACTGCAATTTTAAGTTTTAACACCCTCACAAATTAAAAATTAACTTCTAATTAAAAGAAATTGTATTTCTACATCTGAAAGTTTGGAATATAGGCAAAAAAATCATTAAAACAAAAAAAATGATGGCAAAGCCTTGGGGAAGCTTTTGTAAGTATATAGCTGCAGGCTAATGCTACCTAAACTAATTATAATAATCATTGAGCAATTGTCAGAAATTCTGTTAAATAGAACATTTAATTTAAATATAATGAGAAAATAAATATTATGAGTGTATAGCCAATTTAGCAAAATCTGATAACTTTAAATTATATTAAGTTGCTTATCATAAAATTTATCAGTCATCGTGAAAGTTGATTAAGTTAAATAAATCAATGTTACAAGAAAATTAAAATACAGTGTAGTTTTATCTTAAATTATTTAGTGTATTAAAATATATTTGTTCCTTTTAAAGTCATGCTTTTTATAACAGCATATATACCTGTTTTTAATATTTCATACCTCATATTTTCATTAGAGTCCACAGTCTGCTAAATGAAAAGAATAACAAGATATTTGAAAAGCTATTGTACAATTTGAATCTTAGAAATTTAATTTCATAAAAAAATAACTAGGTGAAAATGATGTTTCATATCCTGTCTAAAATACTTTATGAGATATAGCTATGACACTAAAATAATCCCATCATATTTCTTTTACATGTTTTACAATAAAACGTTTGTGTTCTTAATCAAAAAGATCCACAGACTAATTCAGCATGTAAAAAAAAAATTACAAAAAAATCTAGGGCAACACTTTTGAATCCAACTTTTATTATTTTCTTTTTTTTTCTTCTTTTTTCTTCCTTACATACAGAACTTCTACACACATCACAATTTTTGCAGCTATAAAGTCACTTGGTGTTGGTCAGGTACCTACTATTTTATCTCCTAAAATTTGTTTACATCAACATATAACAATGAACCAGTATTAAGTCTGCATAATATTTACATAGCACAGCACAGTAAGCTTTGGACATTTACCTACCGTGTTTCCCCGAAAAAAAGACCTGGTCTTATATTAAGTTGTGCTCCAAAAGATGCATTAGGGCTCATGTTCAAGGGATGTCATCCTGAAAAATCATGCTAAGGCTTATTTTCCAAGTAGGTCTTATTTTTGGGGAAACACAGTAGCAAGTAAACCATATAAAAATAGGACCAGGCCCCCATACTACGTGTTTAGAATCAGGTGTTTAACATCATTGTCTGGTGATTACACACTGGCTCAAAAGGCGACAGAGGCAAAAGGCAGTTACTTTGGAAGACACTGAACACTATGATCTGGAAGTACATTATGATGTGACCCCAGTGCCACATACCACTCGACCTTTCTCCAAGGTAGCCTCATAATTCTAGAATGGCAGGTCTGATTTATGCAACATGAAGACAGCAGAACATTTACTCTGTGGTTATATCCTACTCATACTATGCATGCATTGTGATATTGAACACAACTAGTCCTTAAAACTTGTCACCATCATCCTGGCTTTTCAGTGTGGGTGATCCATTAGTCCTGCACCCAAATATTATTTATTTCCCGGTACTGTTAGGATCATAGATGATCTGGACTGCCACAAATGGTTACAGATACCTTTGGGAAGTATTTTCATTCTGTAATTCCATTGAAAGGATAAGTTCATAGAAGTACTATGTTTTCATCCGTTGAAATACATGCATTCTCGGTTCTATGTGGAGCTTTAATCCAATTACAGTATTCTACTTATTTTCACAAAAATACAAGAGTTTACTTTGGAATAACCAAAATCAGGATCATTCACATCACTGCGTATCTGAAGTAAGAAAGCAAGAAACTAACATGTGACATGAGTTGGCCCTTTTTGTTCAAAAAGTGCTCTGTCAGGACAAACTGTGTGATTCTTCTTTTCTTTTAAATTATATGGCTTTGAAAACTTCTAAAGATCTTCAGTGCACCCTTTATAGGAATTTGGATCCAACATAACGTTATTCCAACACAATCACTGGTTCTGGCAAAACCCTAAGTCCTGGACTAGGAGTCTATCTGATCACCATAATTTGGAACCTCATTGTTCAGAATCGAAGCATATCCTACATGTTGAATAAAAGGAGTACAGTCAGGAACCCATGAAAAATTAGGTAGAACAGCAAGATCAAACCCTAGCTCTTGGTGGCGTGCCTCAGGAACTCTCTTGTGGTTGGGTTGTAGATGAAGAGCTTCCACTTGGCCAAGCTCAGGTTGAAAGACTCCTTGTGGTATATGTTGCAGTGGTCACTTGAGTGGAGTCTTCCAGGGCAAGATGCTTCTTAGATCAAGCAATGCAGCTCTGGGACCAACTGTCCTAGATTGGCTCCAGGTTGGACAGGCAATGGTTGAAGATGCCTCCCTATAGAGTGCATTCCAGCCAACCCCAGGTGTACCTTTTTAATGCTGATTTACCATGCCAGGTGGTCCAATCAAATACCACTATACATTAGGTGGTGATTTATCATGTAGCATTGATGAAATAAGTTCCAGATTAATTAATTATCTTTCTTTAAGTAGAAAAATAGTTAATGGCTGAGCTGGGATTGAAACCATTTTCTGCCTGACTCCAAAGCAAGCGTTATTTACTAATACTTGATACAATACTGTATTATTAGTTATGATTCTCCTTTTTATTCATCCTGTAAATATCTTTAGAGTGTTATTAAGGTCATTTACTGTTCTAAGCACTAGGAACACATTTGTGAAAAAATAGAAACTCTTAGCTTCTTAAGAATGACAATCTGTATTATTCTGAGTTATGACATTATGAAATCATGTGATTCTTAAATATTAAGTAACATTCATAAACATTAACAACTTCCTGAGTCACAGGTTTTATAAATCTATGTATAAATCTCTTTTTTCTGTCTTTTTTAAAGTTTATTAGTAAAGTTACATAAATTTCAGATGTACAATTCTGTATCACATCATCTATAAATCCCACTGTGTGTTCACCACCAGAGTCAGTTCTCCTTCTGTTACTATATATTTGATCTCCTTTACTCTCATCTACCACCCCCCACCCCTTTACCCTCTGGTAACCACTAAACTATTGTCTGTGTCTATGAGTTTTTGTTTCGCATTTGTTTGTCTTGTTCTTTTGTTGTTTTTGGTTTATGTACCAGATATCAGTGAAATAATATGGTTCTCTGCTTTTTCTGTCTGACTTATTTCGCTTAGCATCATACTCTCAAGATCCATCCATGTTGTCACAAATAGTCCTATTTCATCTTTTCTTACCACTGAATAGTATTCCATTGTGTATATATATACCACAACTTCTTTATCCATTCATTTATCAAAGGACATTTTGGTTGTTTCCATGTCTTGACCACCGTAAATAAAGCTGCAATGAACATTGGAGCACACTTGTCTTTATGTGTAAATGTTTTCAGATACCCAGGAGAGGGATTGCTGGGTCAGATGGTAATTCTATTTGTAGTTTTTTGAGGAACCTCCACACTATCCTCCATAGTGGTTGCACCAGTCTGCATTCCCACCAACACTGTATGAGGGTTCCTTTTTCTCCACAGCCTCTGCAGCACTTGTTATTATTTGTCTTGTTGATGATAGCCATTGTAACTGAGGTGAGGAGATATCTCATTGTGTTTTTTATTTGCATTTATCTGATGATTAATGATGTTGAGCATTTTTTCATATTTTTATTTGCCATTTGTATGTCCTCTTTGGAGAAATGTCCCTTCAGTTCCTCTGCCATTTTTCAATTGGGTTTTTTGTTTTTCTGTTGTTGAGTTGCATGAGTTCCTTGTGTATTTTGGATATCAGCCCCTTATCAGAGGCACTGTTTGCAAAAATCTTCTCATAATCTCTACAACCTATAGCTGAATCGATTTTATTGGCATATATAAAATTTAACTTTTCAGTAATTTCCAAAATTTAACTTTAAAAATTGTACATTTTATCAAATAGTATAGAGAAAATAATGAAAAAGCAATTACACGTGTACATTTATGGTAATGGGTGATAATTTTAAATCCTAACCAAATATTGTAAGGTGTTTTTTTTTTTTTTTTTTGGATACAAATACTTCATGTATGATATTACTACTGCTATTATTTATTCACACTTTTCAGCAACCCTCAAATCTATAAATTCTCTAAAAACTTTAAAGATAAAGCACAGAGTCATGGTGATTCCATACTGGTGACAAAATAAATATTTTATCAAAAGGGACTTATATATTCGTAGAGGCTGTCCATTTTTAAAAACAAGAACATACAAGTACATTATGAAAAAAAAACAAAAACACTTCTGAAGAAGTGGAACCTAGATTGATGCCTATTTTTCTCTTCATATGTTTAACACTAAGTAAAATAAATATTGTTTCCCCATTATACTCAAAAGGGCAACTGAATGCACTTCAAAGAAATCTGGCATCTTTTTTGCTTAGTTCTTAGTGACACTGACAGCAGCTGCTGTGTAAACTGGATAAATACCTTGGACTCCAGACAGGCGGCTGGAAGACGACATCCCTGGGGTTGCTGTATTTGTTGGCTTTCTTACTGATTATCTGCTGTACTGAAGACACTTCTTTAATATTTGATATTCCTGTGAGGGATTTGTTCTTCAGCAGCGTCATAAATGCAAATAGAACTGAAACTCTAAGACTTGCATATGCACTTATGTGGATCTCAAAGCCCAGAAGAATATTAGATAGTTAATGAAGTCTGTATTTTTTAGATCCTTGAGTAGTGGATTCTTTAAAGTTTGTGAAGATATGCCCAGAGGCAATAATACCTAACTTTTTGGAATGGAAGCAATAGGCTCAAATTACTACATAAATGGAATATTCACAATACACTCATATGCTAAAACCTTTAAAAGTTAATTTTAATTTTGCAAGATGGGACAATTTTTGTTAAGTATGTAATACTTCCTGAAAGTATAAAAAGAATACTAGTGTACTATAAACTGTTTAATATAGAAGTATCAATATTAATAACTATGAAGCAATGTAACTATTTTATTAAATATATCCGCCTGCATATGCCAATCATAAAGCAACTTTATTTCTTTACCCAGTCTTTTCAAACTTACTCATTAGGCTGGTTCTGTGTGCTTCTGGAATAAATTCATGAGTAAATCCTCAGGTATTTCTAAGTCTCAAAATAGTTTGATGTGATAAAATCATGAGTTAGTATTATAATCAGAACTCTGAACCTCAAACACATTAACGCTACTCTCCTACTGACTGCTATTTCGGGTTTGGAAGTCTGTACTTGATGAGGAGAAAATGTCAGATTGTTGCCTCCTTTGACAATTGCTCCCTCACTCCTTAGCTCCATCTTCTGATCTCACAGACCTGATCAAGGGTTCAATCAGAGGAGAGGTGATTTGGGGTGAGGAGTGCAACCTAATTCTATTTACATCTGCTGTTGGCCTGTTTTCAACCTGGCAGAAATTCAGTGCTGACGTCTTTCTTGAAATGATTTCCTCTGTTTTTCAGAGAATTTCCCCGACCCACCCTGCCAAGTTCCAAGATGTTTTAGGGCAACTCATGTTGTAAGATGTTTGATAAACTGTATGAAGATTTACATTTTTGATAAATAAAGCATACGGGTGAAATAAAACCAGGAATATAATGTGCTGCAATTCTGTGTAAATCCTGGTAGGCCAGCTCACTATTTTTGCACTTGGAAAGTCATCTTTAAAGGCAAATAAAGACTGGAGTAGCACCATCCCGTTGTTAGTATTATAGCTTTACAGCCCTACATAGAAATTTCATTCAAACTTAATGGATCTAATTAAATTGCTGACATACTTTCATATGTGATTACAAACGGTTTAAATTGTTAAATGATCTCAGTATTCCACATATGATCTATAATAAGTCCAGTATTTCCGTACTCTTTCCTTTAAAGATGATATTTACTTGGCATTTATCTAAGTGTATGAGAAAGAGCAACAGCAACATTGAAAGGGCTGAGATGTAATGATCACGAAATGTATTATAATTAAAATATTCTTGTGAAGATCTTAGTGGAGTGTTCAACTTTAGAATATATATTTTAGTTTTCCTTGATCGTGCTTGTGTTTAAAAGGCTGAAAAGAAAATATTTTTTCTAGTCACCTAAAGTTACTACTTCAGATCAATTTTATTTTGAAAACAAAACTGATATAGATTCTTATTCTATAATAAGACAGTTGAACTAAATGACTTAAATGGATTTTCTGCTGAAAAATTCTGCTTCTAGACATGATTTTTAAATTCTTTGTAAAAATAAAAGACCAACTATAAGTCTGATGAATGTTTTTTTAATGAAGTATTGTACAAATATAAGTTATATTAGACACAGTAAGGCAAAAAAGTCACAATTTCATAAACAAGCATTATTCAAGAGAAACTAGAATTCAGATACACAAGTCACACTTATTTTCAGCATTGCTAAGGATTGTCTATTTTTGTGTCCTGTAGTCTAGACTGCACATGTTTCAGCTGCTAAAATGTAGGTAATTTGTATTATGAGGTGATTCTGACTGGATAAAATGCAGTTTGAAGAGAAAGATGTCACTAACAATAATAGAAACAGCACAGCATAAACCTCAATCAATGCATATATGATATCCTCCTATGTGTTAACACCTTAAAACAGTGTCTGTTTCCGTATCAGAGTGAGAGATAGAGGAACCTGCTGTTGTTCCATAGTATTTTTATTCCATTCACATGTATCATTATTCAAACCTCATTATTGCTCCTATTGAAGCAATACACAAAAGCAAAATTTGAGTCCATATAAAATAATTGAATGAGTTGCTATAGCACAGTGAACTTGGTGACAAAGCTTCTCAGAAAACTAGATACGAGAGAGAACAATCTTCCTAATATCTTAATTTCCATGATAAATGGTGACACTCCTAGTTCAATATTTTCCCCAAACTGATACTCATATAAATAACACAAAAGCTATTTGTAGGGCCATCTACTTCTCTTAGTGCTTCTGCAAATAGCAATTTTATGATATGGTTTGTGGGCAAGGCAACACACAGCACAGATACTTTCTTGAAATCTAATCACTAGGCAGGTATGCTTGTCAAGAAAAAGAATGATGAAGACTTTACTGCTAACTATACAAGTTTACAGTATTAAGTTTCCTTGTTCAGGATTCTTTACTGTATAAACTCTCCATCAGAGAACCACAGATGTAGAGCCCATTTTTTATGTTCCCATGACTATATGTAAATAAGGCAAAAAGGTCTTAGAAAGTAATTTGTAAAAAGTATCTTCTGTTATCAACATTCAAAGTACAGCCAAAGTAAAATGGTACTATGTCCAAAGATAAGTAATATGAGGTTAAAATATTTACATTTTAAGTATTGAGTAATAGTTTTAAAAGTGAAAAATATTAAACAATTTCATAAATAGATGCTAAAGTACAAAGTTGAAGAAATTTAGTAAAAGAAAACAGGAAATTTAAAAACAAAAATAGAACAATGGGATGAACAGTGACAACCTGGGGGCGGGATGCTATTTTTTTCACTGAAGATAGACTTTAAAACAGGATGTGGTATAGGCCAAAATTCATCTAGGAAAATCTAGGAGAACCTTTGGGAAGAGGATGCTAAGTGTAGCGTAGGGCAGAGCCAGGCTAATGTGGCTGGAGCTCTGATAGTATGCGACTGGCTCATCAAGGTCAGGGAACTTTCTGAAAACAAAGGCAGAACTCAGAAATTCTCTAATGATACAAATTTATGGCACCTAGCCTGGATGACAGATTAGATATGTTTTGGTAGAGCAGGATCTCATGTCTCCCATCAAACATTCCATCAGGCACTCCTTTTGTAAAACAGTTCGTATGACAGATACATCTAACTAGCAATACCTGCATAAACTTGGCTGTGGTTTGGTTTACTCATTCATAAAGGGGAATGATATTACCACACCCTTAGAGTTTTAACCTCATTATTCATTTCTCTTATTATTTTGAACCACATATTCATTGACTTGGATTGGGACATTTGCTTTATGGCACACTCTCATAATTTGTCCACAGGAAGTCTTCTTTTATTTAGGTATTTACTTATTTATAATAATATAATAAACATCCATGAGACAATAGAAAACAAAACATGAACAGTTGACATCTTATATCGAGGAATATGTCCCCTCTGACCAAAACTTTCAAAGTAACCACTATACTTGTGTTCAACATTCCCCTTCTTTTTTATGTACAACTTTATCACTTTTCTTATTTTAAATTTGTTGTTTAACTTTTGATAAAAAAATGCTTTACTAAAAGGATATCATGTTCTATATAATATTAGGGAGGCTTTTTCACTCAAATGCATATTGCGATTTCATCAGTAGTGTTGCCTGTAGCTATATTTACTTCTACTCTTATTACATATTTCATTATAAATACACCACCATTTATTAATCCATTCTCCTGTCAATGTGCATTTGGGTTCTTGCAAGGATTTTGTTGTTACAAACCGTTTTTGTTTTTGTTTTTGTTTTTTTAAATATATGTGGAAGACTTTTCCTTGAGTATAGATCTGGAGATGGAATTGCTGGGTTTTAGGAAATGTAAATGCTCAACTTTTTTCCTAAGATACTCGACCAATTTACACTACCATGAGTAATGCAGAAGAATCCACTTTCTCTCCAATACTTAGTACAGAGCCTCTCCATTTGTAGAGTCATGTGGATGTTGGTGATTGAGCAATTTTGTCCCTGGGAAATATTTAATGCAATGATAAAAGTTAGTGTAATCTCATTAGGACTCAGAGGTTAATGCAGCTTGTTACAGATCAGTTACTAATGAAAAATAACAATTACAGTTCCTGGCAAATAATGCCCTGTTTCCCGGAAAATAAGAACTAGCCAGACAATCAGCTCTCTTGTGTCTTTTGGAGCAAAAATTAATACAAGACATGGTATATTATATTATATTATATTATATTATATTATATTACATTATACCCGGGCTTATATTATATAAGACCTATTCTTATAGTAAAATAAAACTGATCTTATATTAATTTTTGCTCCAAATGACGCATTAGAGATGATTGTCCAGCTAAGTCTTATTTTCGGGGAAACACGGTATTAGTTTGAATCACATGAAATTGCTATATTACATTTAAAAAAGTAAAATATTAGTAATTTCATCTGATTCAAACCAAGAGTTGCTTAAGACATTTTGTTGTTGTCCCTCAACAATTCTGAATTACTTCATCAGTAATTACTATATTTTCAATTAATTTCTTTCACCATCAATCTGTCACTGTTCCTGTTCATGCTTAAATGAATCACTGATACAGAGTTCTCTTTTCCAGACTCTAACTTTTAGTAAAAGGTGACTGATGTTATTTTAATTAGCAGTGTCTTTTCATTGTCTCTTCTATTTTTGATTTCTTATGGTTATGAATATAAGTATCTTTAAAAAGAAAAGCTGTTATTAAAAACTTATTAAAAATTCTCAGCTTTAGTATTTCAAAGAGAGCATAAACACTCAAATAAGAGGTAAATATTCCAATCTTTAGCAGGAGTGGGAAGAATAAATGAAAATTTAGGAATTGACAAAATTTCAGATTGTAGTTATAGTCAAGTGTGACTAAATTCCAAATCTCCAAATTTTCATTTATGCTGCATATTTATTTTGATTATAGGACAATATAAGAAATAGACATTATTAAGTTGGAAAGTAAGTCTAAATTTTTACTGTAAACATATTAGAAAATAATAGGTTAAAAACCCTGATTTTAAAAAACATTGACACAGCTTATTTTAAAGAAATTAAAACGATATTACTTCTATATTGAATTTGACTTCTCTTTTAATTTTTAAGTATAAAGAAACTGTAGGGGAATGTGTGATACTCCTAGGATGATGAACAAAATCAGCAGGTTTTTTTGTTTGTTTGTTTGTTTGTTGTTGTTTTTTTAAATCCAGAGATATATTTTTAGTAGACCTTAATATTTGGATATTTTGAATATTTAGTTATACAGCCATTCTTTCCTCCGCAATACATTGATGAAATAACAGTGTTTCATTGCATAGATATTGAACGTAGTCACAGCTTTCTGTTTCTTTGACTATTGACTTGTGAACACATCGATCTAATTTCAGAGAAAAGTTGTCACTTGTAGGTATAAATCAATTTAACTTATGTATTCATACTGAAATTTTAAAGTGTTTTATTCTGTGGCCTATTGTTTTGTAATATATGTCATTGCCTTTAGGCTCTTGATGCAATGATGGCATTAATAGAAAGAAAAGTTATTGTCTCGAAATGCAAGCAATGTTCTTATCAAATAGAAAATAATGTTCCCTGACTGACACACTATAAAGTTCCATTTTTACCATGAAATGAGATCTTGACAAAATGCAGCAAACCTGACAAATACTAAATTGCTGGTACATATAAGGAAAGTATAATAAAATATAGAATTTCTTGAATATTTTGCTCAGTGGATCAACAATGTTAGTCGTTTTTAATTCACTCAATTACTAAACATGCACTATTTCTGAAGCATTGTCTGGTTTCAAATGTCAAAGCACACAGAATTTGGTGAGTAAATAGATATGTACAAAACTGCGATGAAACGTGATGGATGGTTCAAACTAAGTTTTCTACTAAGGGTAACTGTCTAGTAATGCTTCCTCAGATAAAGCTTTGGAAAGAAATGGAAACCATTTTAAGTATTTCTTGAGAAATATTTTCAAGTCATATAGTTATTTTCCAAGCAAAAGAAGTTATGTACCTTTTCATTCAATTACTCTGTAATTCACTCATTCACTCATTGAATATAGAAGTCAGATACAAAGATAGAAAAGACTCATCCACATGGAGCTTATATGAAAAGGGCGATATTTGGGTAGACAGGAAATACAACTCTTAAGAAATACAAGTTGTATTGTAATTGGAAAAAAAAAAGTACTCAATTACTGTTCACACTAGTAATTCCCTATAATATACTTTGTCTATTTATTTACTCGTTTATTATTTGTACTCCTATCTCTTGTCCTTATACTATCTATAAGTTGTATTAGGACAAGACCCTTTTCTGTCTTTGATTCTGCCTTGCATATTAAATGACTGAGTGATTTATTGAGTGAATGGATAAATATGCTACTTTTGCTTGGAAAATAATTTTATGACTTTAGAATCATACATTTAACATTAGAGTTAATGTTGAAAACATTTTCCTAAGAGATATTTGTCTGGAACCACAAATCAAGAATGTCTGCTATCACACTAATATGTAATCAGTCTTGTGCTGATGAGCCTAATTTGTGTAAGAAGAAAACCAAAAGAAAAACGGGCAAAAATATTAGAAGTAAAGGAAAAATAAAAAAAAAACACACTATTTAGAGATGACTTGATTGTTAATATGTAATGTCTCTTGGAATTTGAGAAAAAATAAAACTATACAAACTAGTAAGAGAAGTTAGCAAGTGTATGATTCAAAGCCGACTTCAACAATCATATGTACTTCTATAACTACATGCAAACAATTGGAAAATAAAATAAATGCCGTTTGAAATTGCATCAAGCATATCAAACCTCTGTAAGAAATAAAACAAAATGTGATTTTCAGACCTCTGCAAAACATGGATAAAAGTAACTAAAGGAAACAAATAAATGGAGCTATATATCATTGCTATGAATTAGAAGAATCAACATAAACAGAAAAAAATGCTAAATTTTAATCTTTAAATTGAGATGTTACAGTTCTCTATGTAAAATCCTAAATTAAATATAAAACTTCTTGATGAAATTTTACAATATCTTAGAAATCTTTGGAAATAAAAATTTATTTGAAAAGACCTAAAAACATTTACTGTAAAAAAATCAAAACAGTAAGACAATCTAAATTATATGCTTCTGCTAATGAAAAGATACTGTTTCAGAAATAAAGAGGCAAGTCACATACTGGGGGAAAAAGTCGTAATGCTTATGTCTGATAAAAGTTGCACTTATATCTAGAATGTGTAAAGAACTTTCATAATTTTATAATAAGAAAACAAACACCCCAATTGACAAAACTGGCAAACTATTTGAATAAGCATTTCGCAAAGAAGATGTATGAATGGCCAACACATATCTGAAAATCAGAGAAGTGCAAATTGATACCATCATGATGATATATCACTTCACACCCACTAGAATGACAAAAATGACTCATAATACCACATATTGGTATTGATATGGCGACAGTTGAATTCTCATATATTATTGGAGGGAATGTAAAATGTTATAACCACTTGGGTAAAGTGGTTTCTCATAATATTAACCATGCACTTACCCTATAACTGAGCAATTTCACAATGCGTACTTTACTCAGAAGGATGAAGACCGTTATCTACAACATGGCTTAAACAAAAACATGTATAGACAACTTTTCATCAAAATGGAAAATACCCAAGTGTCCATAAACTAGGAGACTGGATAACTTGTGGTATATTCATACAAAGGAATACTATTTAGCCATAAAAATAATGAACTGATGATGATGCAACAGAAAGGATGAATCACAAAAACTATTTTGAGCAAATAATCAAAGACACAAAAGAGTATTTATGATTCATTGTATATAATATTCAGAAACAAGCAAAACTAATGCATAATGATAGAGATTAAAACTGAATGATTATAAGGTTGGGGATTACTGAAAGGGAGCATGTGAAAATTTTCTGGGATGGTGATTGAAAATATTTCATGTATTTTCATTGTAAGTATGTATAAATTTAACAAATCTCATCCATCTGCACACTAAATATGTGTATTTTATTGTATGCTAATCTAACATAGATATACACTCTTTGAAATTTGAATGTTTTGATAAAATACTGGTAAGAGCACTAGTCAGTGTCAGAGATCTGGGAGAAATCCTAGTTCTGCCATACTCAACTCAATTATGCTGGACAACTTTGTTACCTACCATCTTTATATACTTAGCAATAGACAAAAATCAATCACTTTCAAATCCAATGCTTAAAAATCTTTTAACACCTGATGTACAAAATAGAAAATAAGGAAGTTTTCCCATTAAAAAAAAATTTATATATATTCCTAATCATAAGAATTAATGATTGAGGACACTAAAGCTCCAGTGTTTATGCATTTCAAAAATTTTACAATGAGTATAATAAATTTCTATAAAAGGGAGAATTCCAAGATGCTCCCCAAACCTCTCTCCTCTTGATGTACATAACCCATATGATCCCCTCTCCTTTGGTGGGGCAGGATGATGAATGTGATGGATACACTGCAATGATAAAGTTATATTACAGCACAAAAATGGAAGGATGTGCAGATATATACAAGGTCTGACAGTTAAGTTTGCGAACTTGTTGCAACAATGTTGCTAACCTTTTTTGATATCAGAGGGATTATCCATTATAAATTTGTACCAACTGTACAAACAATTAACCAAATTTACTATTTGGAAGTGCTGAAAATGCTGCATGAAATAGTTAGACCACCGGAACTTTTCGCCAACAATTCATGGCTCTTGCATCATGACAATGCACCAGCTCATACAGAACTGTCTGTAAGGGAGTTTTTAGCCAGAAAACAAATAACTGTATTGGAACACACTCCCTGCTCACCTGATCTGGCCCTCAATGATTTCTTTCTCCAGCTGAAGATAAAGGAAATATGGAAAGGAAGACATTTTGATGAAATTCAGGACATGAAAGGTAATACGACAACAGCTGTAATGGCCATTCCAGAAAAAGAGTTCCAAAATTGCTTTGAAGGGTGGACTAGGCACTGGTGTCAGTGCATAGCTTCCCAATGGGAATACTTTGAAGGTGACCATAGTGATATTCAGCAGTGTGGTATATAGCACTTTTTCTAGGATGAGTTCCCAAACTTAATTATCAGACCTTGTACACACACACACACACACACACACACACACACACACACACACAAAGTCCCAAATTAGTTGACTTGGAGTTTATCAAAAGATAAATTATTGTAGGTGTCTGTAACCTAATTAGGAAGCCCTTTAAAGGAATTTGGCTCCTCTGAAGGAAGAAATTAGAAGTATGAGACAGATTCTCCTTCTGGTCTTGAAGAAGTAAACTGCCATGTTTTGAGAGGGCCTGGACCTGAGTGTGGTATCTAGGGAATCAGAGTGACTTTTGGTCCACAACCAGCAAGAAAACAGGGACTTCAATCTTAAGAATTACAGAATTCTATAACTGAAATCTACGTAACTACAAACAGTTGTCACCCCAATAAACTTTAATTAAAAAAAGGAAGAAGAAGAACTGAATTCTGCCAACCACCTGATTATGCTCAGAAGAGGGTCCTGAGTCCAAATGAGAACACAGTCCAGTGGACACCATGATTTCAGCCTTCTGAGACCCTGAGCGATGCTACATTTGGACATCAAACTGCTGAAACTGTAAGATAATAAATGAGTATCGTTTTAATCCTCTCAATGAGTGGTAATTTGTTGCATAGTGGGAAGCTAATAGAGTTGTCCTTGAAAAGCATCATTTAAAAAAATAATTCAGAGAAAAAAATCCTTATATTCCATTAATTAATTAACTTTAAGCAAATATCCTATTCATTTACAATTCCTTATTTACAACCTCTTAAAAGGTTAAAAACCCTTTTACAATTTTAAGAAAATGGAATTAAAGATATTTTGTTTTTCAAATATATGGATACTTTATTTGTTGTTTTTCAAATATACAGGCACTTTATTTGTTGTTTATTTTTATGTGCTGCATATAGTGACTGTTCATTCAGAGTTTTCTAAACTGTTTATGGATTTGTTTGTCAGTAGCATATACTATGATAATAACTTGAAAATAAATGCTGTTCAACTACTAAACTCAAAATTTATTTGTTGTTTGATCTAATAATGTCAGAAGGGCAAGTTGTTTAATAATAGCTCTGCAAATTAAGCAGTTAATTACACACTGGAAAGCTCTGCTTGTTTTCAAGGCATTTTCCCCATAACTTTTGAATTGTCTCGTCTGCATCACATAAAATTTTCAGTTAAAGTGAGATATGTAGAACCTAAAGCCAGGTATTCTGCTGATGTGTAAATACGGGCCTAAAACTGTATTGTTCCCAGAGTAAATTTTATGACTTCTCTACTAACACACTGCTGTGATACTTCATTACCTGCAACTCAAATTTTGCTAGGGATTTCTCTTCAGAAGGACGATAATGTGGTGACAATGCAGGGGTTGATTCACATTTTTATCTTATTGTGACTCTATGAAAAATTCTATTCTCTTGAATTTGGATTCAATCCATTTCAATTTGAGAGTTACAGATTAAATCAAATAGAATTGAAATTAATTGATAAAATTCACTGTGTCTTCTATTAAAGTTCTTGGCATAATTGCTCACACTTTAGTCTGAACTCATTTAAGCCTATATTTATTATTAATTATAAATTGTATGGTAATTGGGTTAATAGCATGAGGACAGGACGCATTAAGATACTTTCACTGCAGGTTTTCAACCTGTGTCCTACTGTGTGTGACTCAATTCATTATTCTTTTTGATTAAAGATACTATACCAAGCTACTGACCTATAGATTTTTAACTAAAAGTCTTAGCTGAAACCATGCCTCCTGATGTTTGAAATAAATATTGTAGTAGATAATATATTAATCAGCATATTGTATTAGCCAATGACAAATATTGGGAAAGGCTTAGCATATTTATAAATTCTGCAGAATATTATCCTGCTGGGAGGACAGAAACTTTGATGACTTATAATGAGCTACACATTCCTATATCTACTCCCAGAGGGAAAAGCCATTATCACTTTGATTGTTGAGTAATTTTTATATTTGGGGGCCTTGAAGAGGATTCAATTAAAAATAAAAAAAGTTGCTCTTGTAACTTACATGTAAGTTTTTTGTTGTTGTTGTTTTTCAGTGTGGTAAGGGCATGGAACTTTATTTTTTCATTTTTTATTTTATTTTATGTATCAGTTTCAGGTGTACAAAGCAATATAATAGATATTTACACCCCTCAAAAAGTGATAACCCCCATACTTAACTTACTACTCCTCTGACATGTGGTTTTGAGTAGTACTAGATCTTGAGTTTAATCCCAACCTTACATAGGACTATAAAACAAAAATTCTACATCAGAACATGATTGCTATATTATAGCTCACATTCATATTTGCATCAAATGCCCCTTTCCAAGGTTGCTACTATGGAAGTTATTCAAGAATTCAATTTTCAGTTATTAAAACCTAGTAAAATTTGAAAGAGCCCAACCTCAATTGGCAAGGAACCCAGTGCTTGCCAATATTACTAATCAAGAGATACTTATTGAACTACGATTTCTATTTGAAAAAAAAAAAAATGTTATAGTGGGGATTTAAATAACTGTTATTTTCAATAATATAAAAATGCAAATAAATCATTTGGTACATGGGAGTAGTGATCAATTCAGTGTCAGGGGACTTAAGATAAAACCCTAGCCCTATATTTACTCACTATGACAAAGAGTAGATCAAGTAAACCACCGCACAGGAAGATGTCCTCTCAGAGATGTCAAGAGTCAAAAGAAGAGGGAAGTCCGCTGTCCTAGAAACAAAGATAAACTTTTACTTATGATGAAAAAAACTCTGACTCCATAATATCTTAACAAAATCTCTGATTTGTTTCAGTGGAAATTATTGTGAGGAATCCAAAGCAATGAGCAATTGACGCCAAGTGAGGATCTGAATAGTGTTAGGACCACACATTTATTTTCTTTAGCACCACTTGGAAGTTAACACCAGGATTATGTGGTATTTATAGGCAACTGTGAAATTTATGTTATTTAAATAGTATGTAATCATTTTTAAAGAAAAGCTTTGGGGGAAATGCATAAGATCTATCTTCATAGATTGCATTTATTCATTTACAATTAATCATTGTTATTCTTATAAACTTCAGATTAAAGAAAGTCCACCAATAATTAAAAATCACCCATATGACCCTGGAAACATAATAACTCTGTAAACTTATTGTAACCATATCATGGTGCCCAAACACTGGACATTTGAGTTGGCTGCTTATCATGTCCACCTGTTTTCATATATTGACCACTTAGCAAATGAACTATTGTGAAAGTAATCATGGAACCTTTGTTAGATCAGTAACTAAAACCTCAAAAACTGGTTTTACATTAGCTAATTAATATTTTCCTATTTATATTATACAAATATGTACTATTGAGATGTAGTGAGTTGCAGTAAACCAGTGGTATTATATCATATTTTAACTCTGTATTTTAGAATTTATGTTGCATCCTTCATATTTTTCTGTTCTTCACTGGATTTGTGTGGGAATTTACTACATCAAACACTTTCATAAAAACTGTAAAACATAATCCTGGTAAAATTTATTGTGAATATTTTTTTAAAGATATCATTTGATTTCCTGCTTTATTTCTGTTGTTACTAGCCTGGAATCTGCTCAGAAAGATTAATTAATCAATATGCTGGAGATCACAGAGCTCATAAATGGCAGAATTCAGGACACTCTCTTGAATTATGAATCTTACTCTAGAACCCATGCTCCTAACAGTTATATACCATATTGCTTAGCTTTGGCTGATAAAAACTTTGAAATATCACTCATCTCACTCATTTGGATCTTAAAGTTTAATGATTAAGAAAGAGGGGTAAACTTAATTTATTATGTCACATCTCTAATAATAATCTTTTGTCTAAGACACAACCTAGGGGAAAGTTTAGTTTTTGTCACAGAGTAACATTAGGATGTCCAATTGAGTTGAGTAGCATATTGGAGTTAGGAACACTGACAAGAAGTAATGTGAACCAAGGAATCTACAAATATAAATACAAGATAGTAGATGTAAAGTATCCATATTGATACAGATGATAAAGAGAGCTATAAAAATTTAATCTCAATATTTTAGTCACTCAAGGTTTTTTTCAATCCATAGCATTTTAATTTCCTCTTCTGTCTTATTCAACTCTCACTGAAATTCTGATATTTGTTTCCAGTTCCTTCAATCAATTGTAGTTTATATGTGTATCTTTGATATGTGGTTATTTTCAATTATCAGAATATTCAGAAATGTCTTTTTATCTTTTGAAGCCATCTTTAGACTCTTTAATCTTCCTTTAGACATCTTTTACATTTCCATTAAATTGCATCCCTGCTATAATAAAGTTTAGACACTTTGAATTCTGGGAAGCCTATTTTAAGGTGATGTTTTTGACATCCAGTGGGCTTTAGAAATGCAAACATTACAAGTCCTTTCACATTTCCTTACTTTAAATTTCTGGTTGACAGTCCTCTAGGCAAATGGTTCTCAATTATGCTTGTATATTATGCTTTTGCAAATTCAAACACACAAGACTCACCCCAGAATCTCTAGGAGAGAGACACAAACAATAGTAAATTTTAAAACTCTCCAGGTGATTAAGTATGTACTCAAGTGTGAGAACCCTTGAACTAGAATTTTTTTATGTTAATTAATTGATCAGATTATGTTTTATGTGTCTTCTACAGTGAATAAGCTAGTAGATAAGAACATTAGACTCTCTTTACCCTGTTTATTCAGCACCTGGAAGAATGCCTAACAGAGCACATAGCAAAGAAATGCTTGCTAAAGAAATGAAAGTTACTTCAGTTTTTCCAAGTGTCTATAATTTAGTGATTTTATCATGGTTGAGATTCTCTTCCTCAGATTTGCAATTTTAGGAAATTGATTTTATCAAGTATCCCAGAGATATCTGTGCTCACATGTTAAATAGGTTTACAATATTCATTAAAACTACATGACTCTTTTTTAATCTTTAAAAATTTATTGGGATGACATGGGTTAGTAAAATTATATAGGTTTCAAGTGTACATTTCTGTAGACCATTCTAGTATTCTGAACAGACAGCAGAGCATCCTTTTTCTGGTTCTGAACTACTTGGAAAACCATAATAATTCTAAAGACTCTGTAATAAGCATGGCATTACCACAAAGTAGTAAATACGTTGATAGTTATATGCTGATGATGTATTTATGTATTTTCTCTTTTAGATTTTCTATAAGTTTTTGTGGGGTTAGACAGTATTACAGCTTTTTTTTTTTTTGAAGAGGTAGAAAGTCTTGATTTTGTTGTAAGTTTATATAATTTGCCTTTCAAATACCCAATTATACATATAGCTGATGATTTTATAACTTAAAAAAACACACACAAAAAAAACACCACTGTCTCCAGAGATTGCAATGCACTGGTTGTGCACCAAGTTTGGTGTGGGGAGGGCAGCTTTCCCCTGTGAGGCCTGCCAGAACCTACAGGCTCTAGATTAAGAATACTTGAATTAATGTAACAGTGTTAGCAGAAGTCATATTTCTTTGAACTGGGCAGTGAATTTGCATGAGGGGAAGAAGAATGAGAAGGCAGAGACTAAAGGGAGGACACCACAGGGTGCTACCCAGAGGAATGGAAGTGTAGCTCCTGGTGGGCCCTGCTAACACCAGAGATGCAAGGAAGAGGGGCAATGTTTTGGAGGAAAAGAATATTTAAACTCCACTTGTAAGGAAAGAAAAGGAACCAATGATGTGATGCCCAGAGTGGGAGCCAGTTAAACTGGTAAATATTGCTATCTTTAGAAAATAATCTAAGGAATGAGAGGCAAGGAAGAAAGGACCTTCATCTTGGGAGGACCTAAAGCACTTTGACAACCACCTTTGTCACCATCATGGATGAAACACTTCAACTTAGTTACCAGAATTATTTTGTCATGTTACAATTTCTAACAAGAACTGTAGATGGCTCGAAGGGATTTTTATATATATATATATATTTAAATATTTACCTTACAGAATTTAACTACTGTTTTATTGAAACCTGTTTATCTTTCATATACTTTATTATTACTTGCCCCATCATTGTGTGAGTGTGTGTGAAAGAAAAGTAGTGAATCTTCTTAAAGCAAGAATCTATAGGCACTGAAATCTGTTCCTATTTGCTAATGGTAAACAGTTGAATAAAATAGCAGATTCACAATGGAAACTGAGCAAACCTTTCCTTCAAAAGTCAACTTTGAATATTTTGGAGAATTGTCAGTTATCATACTTTGTGGGATTCATATGCCAGGGGGCTTTTATTCAATTTTGAGGGGGAAAAAAGTAGCATGCACTGAACTGAAGTAGTACTCCTATCTATGCTAGTAAAATCTTTTATCATTTCTGCTTCCCTCAGGAGCAAGATATATAATGATGAACTTTTGAGAATATTTATGGCACACTTCTTGCTGTTTCCACAAATTACTGCTTAAAGCAGGGTTTGCAACCTCAAATGCCTGTAGGGGTTGGGTAGGTAATGTGAATGTATGAAATATGCCAGGTTGAACAGTATTCTTCACTTACAGGAAGAAAAAAACACAAACACTTTTTTATCTTTTCTTGAAACATGTAACCCTCTGGGTCAATTTTTACTTTTCCCACTTGTGAAATAGATTAAGGGTACAAGTAGTGGTTAGTTTTCCTCTTAAACCTACTATGAGATGAATAAAAGTGGAAGAGTGATGCTGAAAACCCCTGCCACTTCACCTACATGCTGCTATGACAACAGGACGAGATGGGGAGAGTAGCAAAGTGGCCTGCCGGTTCTTTACCCAAAAGCGCAATAGCTTTCTCACTCCAGGAAAATGTTGCCATACCAAGAAGGCCAGGTCTCCATAGTGTTAAGAGAAGCTGGAAACCTGTGTCTTTACGTAGAAGAGACAATTTATAAGGGAGTAACTAAGGCTTTTGTTTTAAAATACACTCCAATATAAATAGAGGAAAATATAAAAGATTCTGTCAACTATATATAACTCTAGATCCCCATTTTATAAATTTCTATTTAAGAGATTTAAATTTTATCAATAAAATCAACTACTTTTAAAGAAAATATTATGTTCACATGCAAAAGAACTAAGTTTGAATCTTACTTAAACCTATCTATAAAAATTCAAGCAAAGGGGTTGAAGACCTATGCAAGATCTAATATTGTTACATTCTTGGAAGAAAATATAGGAGAAAAGGTTCATAACATTGGATTTGTTCTTGGATAAGACACCAGATGCACAGGCAACAATAACAACAACAAAACAGGCAAATGGGACTATGTAGAACTTAAAAAGACAAACAAACAAAAAACAAACAAACAAAAAACAAACCAAAAAAAAGGAAACAACAAAGTGAAAAGGCTACCTATGGAATAGAAAAATAATAAGAGCAAATCATATTTGACAAGTGGTTAATTTCCAGAACATATAAGGGAGTTCTAGAAATCAAAACAACAACAAAACCAAATAACCTCTTTTAAAAATAGGCAAAATAATTAAATAGATATTTTTACCAATAAGATACACAAATGTCTAATAAGCACATAGAAAAAAACAAAACAAACAAACAAAAAAAAACAACTGTTTAAAATCCTAATCACTAGGGAACTGTAAATGAAAGCCACAACAATATATTACCTCACACCCATCAGCATGGCCCTTATCAAAAGAACAGAAAATAACATGTGATGTTAAAAATATGGAGAAGTTGGAACAGTTGTATGCTGTTTGGAATGTAAAAGTTTCAAATATTATGGAAAACAGTTTGGGGGGAAAGGGTCCTTAGAAAATTAAAAATAGAATTACCATATGGTCCAGCAATGCCAGTTCTGGGTATACATCCAAGAGAACTCAAAGTAAGACCTCAAGTTGATATTTGCACCTCCATGTTCATCACACATTTTTTGCAATAGCCAAGAGGTGCAAGCAACACAAATTTCCGTTGGCAGGTAAACAGATAAAGAAAACATGATGTACGAGGTCTGACAATTATGTTCACAAACTCAACCTAGAAAAACTGCTGCATACCTCATTGCTGGGTATCACTACGGTCACCTTCGAAGTACTCTCCTTGGGAAGCTATGCACTGACATCAATGCCTAGTCTACTCTCCAAAGCAATTTTGGAACTTTTTTTCTGGAATGGCCATCAGAGCTGTTGTTGCATTACCCTTGTGTTGCCACGCAGCAGCCTACCCATCTGTCTCTATGTACCTGCCCCTAAAGAAAGGAGAGTCTGTGAGACAGATTATTTCAGGGACTGCTTCACTTTTGTGTTTCCCCCTATGTCTCCCTGTTTGGCCCCAAAAGATGGCTGGTCAGCCAATGACGAGTAAGATTCCCCACGGGGGTGGGGAGGGAGCTGGGGGGGAGCAACTCAAGCCAGGAGCAGTGTAGTGGGGACCAACAGGAGAACCCACAGGGTTCATAGAGGTGGGTACAGCCCCCACCCTTCCCCAGTCTAAGGGAAGCCTCTGTCTCTGTGGCTACATTCCTTCCCAAAACCTGCAAGGGAAGTGATTCAATGATGTGCTCTCCATCTATTCATATGCATATAGGTTTTGTCCCTTGGGGAAGTATAAACATCCTGAGACATATGGTTCTGCTGCCTGCAGGCAAGGGTGATTGGCTTGAATCAGTTTCCTATTATGATGTATGGGAATCACAGATCTTGAGATTGACAAGCTTTGTCTCCTTTTCTTCTCCACCTAACTAATAAAAGCTAATGTATAGGCCCAATTCGGGGCATCCAGTCCTTGAGACTGGGGGTTCCTTGGCCCTGCTTATAATCTTTTATTGACTACTGTCTTTTCTTAACCCTCCTTCGCGCTCCCCACAACTCTCATCGAGTGGGATGCAACACACTTGATGTCCTGAATGTCATCAAAATGTCTTCCTTTCAATATTTCCTTTATCTTCAGGTAAAGAAAGAAATCATTGGGGGCCAGATCAAGTGGGTAGGGAGGGTGTTCCAATACAGTTATTTATTTACTGGCTAAAAACTCTCAGACAGTGTCCTGTGTGCTGGTGCATTGTTGTGATGCAAGAGCAATGAATTGTAGGTGAAAAGGTCAGGTCATTTTTGTCTAACTTTTTCATGCAGCCTTTTTAACATTTCCAAATAGTAAACTTGGTTAACTGTTTGTCCAGTTGGTACAGATTCATAATGAAAAATCCCACTGATAGAAAAAAAGTTTACCAACATTGTTGCAATGTGTTCAGAACCATAATTATCAGACCTCAATAATACAATGAAATATTGTGTAGCCTTAAAAAAAAAAAATCCTATTACATGCTACAACATGGGTAAACTTCAAGGGCATTATGCTAAGAAAGTCAGTCACAAAAGGACAAATACTGTATGATACCATTTATATGATGTATCTAATGTAGTCAAATGCATAGAATCACAAAAATAGAAGGGTAGTTACCAAGGGTTGGGGGGAGGAAGAATTAGTGTTTAGTGTCTTTCAATGTTGTGAGATGAGAAAGTTCTTGAGATTTGCTGCACAACAATGTGAAGATACATAACACTGCTGATCTGTGCACTTAAAAATAATTAAGATGGTGAATTTAATGTGTTTTCACCACTATAAAAAACGGTATTGACACATTTTAGTGCTGTCTCATCTGCATGATGATTACAACTTGAAGAATATTTTACGTTTTAATAATTCCCTTGCTTTTTTTGACTATTTATTAAACACACAATATCTTTATTAATAATTTATTTTAAACTACAAATAAATTTAAATGCATGGATTGGGTGCAAAGAACTTAACCACAGGGGATTTTACCAGCCCTTCATTACTGAACCAATTTTAATGGTACTTGACTTTCACTAAATTCTTAAGTTAGTGAGGCCACATAAATTTATGTTTCATAAATTTAAGTAGGTACTTGTAAAGGGAATACTGTTCATGATATTTCTGCAGAAACTCTCCAATGGTGTTAATCGAAAATAAGAAGTATGCTTTCTATGAAAGTTGAAGATCAGAACTGACTTACCAAACCTGCTCTGAGTTTTGTCACTCAAAGTGTGCCCACAGATTCAGATATTGAAAAGTGATGGTTTTACAATGGAAGTGCCACAATGAGAAATTTTACTCTTGCAAGTATAGAGAAGGGAAATATAAGATTAAATGGTTTGGGGCACTTTGATGAATGCTGTTTGAATAAAGTGAGTTTAATGCAGATATATCACAAACACAAAATCCAGCATTGGCTTTTCTATAACTCTCTTTCTAATATCTCATTATAACATCACGTATTACATTGAGAAATAACACAAACTTTTCCTTTTAAGAACGCTGCTTCTTTACCTCTGCCAATTTAATTATCTCATTATTTGAGAAGATATCCATAGAAGTGGCAAATGATCTTTTTATGAAATCTATATAATCCCAACATATTGAAAAATATCTAAACTCAAAGGGGAAGTCTAAAAAACAGATTGTTGTTCATGATGTCAAGCCATGTAAAAATCAGGAAATGTGTACTCTTCCCTGACTATAGACAATCACAGTTTGTAATTGTGTGTGTGTGTGTGTGTGTGTGTGTGTGTGTGAAGTCTTTCAAAATTCTCATCTTTATACTGCTTATGATCCTCCTTAAAATATGGGTAAAATGATTATTTGCTATAAAGATCATTAAACTATTCTTACTCCATTTTGGAAAAAAATCCACTTTTAAGTGGATCTGCAAAATTCAAGCTATGTTATTCAGGGTCAGATGGATCTTGAGATTTTTATGCTAAGCAAAATAAGTCAGACAAAGTTGAGAACCATATGATTCCATTGATATGTGGGATATAAAACTGAAAGCAACAAAGGAACAAGACAAACAAATAAAGTAACAAAATCTCATAGACATAGACAATAGTTTAGTGGTTACCAGAAGGTAAAGGGGTAGCAGGGTGGTAAATGAGAGTAAATGGGGTCAAATATGTGGTGATGAAAAGAGAATTGGCTGGATGGTGGACACGCAGTGTGATCTAAAAATGATGTAATGAAGAATTGTACACTTGAAATCTATGTAATTATACTAACCATTGTCATCCCAAACTATTTTAATTAAAAAAGTGGATTTTTTTCAATAAAAACTATAAAAGTATTTATATTCCTTATGATTTTCTTTATAATAATTTTTAAAATTAAATTTGTTGAGGTGACAATGGTTAGTAAAACTACATAGGTTTCAAGTGTACAATTCTATGATACATCATCTATATATCACATAACAGTTTATTTGACTCACTTTATTGTAACAATACCGTATATAATACTTATAGCATACAACATATGCGTTAATCAACTGTTTATGTGACTGGTAAGGCTTCTCATCAACAGTGGGCTCTTAGTAGTTAAGTTTTTGGGGAGTCAAAAGTTACAAGCAAATCATCAAATGCCAGGGGGGTTGTGCCCCAACCACTGCATTGTTCATGGGTCAACTGTACATTTTTATATATTGATTTTGAAAGTGGAAAATTGAAGAGAATTTAAAAAAAGAAAATAAAGATGAAAGATAGCTTCCATGTTGAATATAACTATGTTAATAGTATTTTGTTGTTTAACTTCCATCGTATTCATATATAATACTAGAACCATGTGGCTTTATATTTAGCATCTTTATTTAAAAATATATATAATACATCAGTAACACTTAGAATTAGGAACCAAGATACTTAACAAGCCATGTCTCATTACAATTTTTGAATAACAATGTTTAAATTTTTCTTTATTGAGAAGTGATCAGCTCAATTGTTTTGTGTTTTCTTTTATTGTGAAATATATGTTTAATTTTTTAGGTTATTGGATTAATTTGTTTCTGCATTGATAGCAGTACTTTAAATATAATATATTATTTATAAACTCTGTCTATAAATAAAAGAATCAATGTAAAATAGCCAGGTTTTCAAGCAATACATACACACACACACACACACACACACGCACACACACACACACACACACACACACACAAGGTGTGACAATTAAGTTTGCGAACTTGTTGCAACAATGTTGCTAAACTTTTTTGGATATCAGATGGTTAATTCATTATGAATTTGTACCAACTGGACAAATAGTTAACCATTTTACTACTTGGAAGTGCTGAAAAGGCTGCATGAAAAAGATAGAGGACCTGAACTTTTTGCCAACAATTCATGGCTCTTAAATCACAACAATGCACCAGCTCACAAGGCACTGACTATGAGGGAGTTTTTAGCCAGTAAACAAATAACCTTATTGGAACACCCTGCCTACTCAACTGGTCTGGTCCCCAGTGACTTCTTTCTTTACCTGAAAGTAAAATAAATATTGAAAGGAATTCATTTTGATGACATTCAGGACAGCAAAGGTAATACAATGAAAGCTCTGATGGCCATTCCAGAAAAAGAGTTCCAAAATTGCTTTGAAGGGTTAGTTAGGTATTGGCATCAGTGCATAGCTTCCCAAGGGGAGTGCTTTGAAGGTGACCGTAGTGATATTCAGCAATGAGGTATATTGTACTTCCTCTAGGATGAGTTTGCAAACTTAATTGTCAGATCTTCATATGTGCGCGCGCGCGCACGCGCATGTGTTTGTGTACACCAAGGGTGCCAAAAAATGTATACACATGAATTATATTCTTGTTTTGTTATCTGTATATATTGAGTATTACAATTTTAATACAGTTTTTTTTTTCCTTTCTTAAAACGTGTATACTTTTTTTGTCACCCCCGTGTGTGTGTGTGTGTGTCTGTGTTGTGTGTTTGTGTGTGTGTGTGTGTGTGCATATTTGGCAAGAAAAAAATATTTGATGGAAAACCTAATGGAAAGGGGTGGTAAAACCCAGTCTTAGTAATTCTATAAAAAGATACTAAGGATTTTTTATTATTATTATTCCTTTTTTTCACTGGTATTGAAGCTATACATTGAAAGATAAAGATCTCAGAAATAGCCATAGGTCATTATCCATACCTGGAAAATACTTTTGCACCTCTAAAATATAGCTAACAATGGATTATAAAATATTTGGAAAGAGAGCAATAATTACATGGATGTATATTAATAGATGCTGTACCAAACTAAATGAGGTTGAAGCTATAGATTATTTTACCATCCTGTTCAGTTATTTTTCTCATTTACCAAAAGCTCTGTTATTTTACATTAACAACACATGTCTATAATGATGAATTTGCAAACTGCCTTAAAAAAGTAATTCGTAAGGAATACTAACAAATTAAGAATCAAAGATATTTAAAGTAAATGTCTTTCTAATTTAATCCTAATTATTTATTCTGCATTTATATTACTTTGAAGGAATATTATATCCTTTAAGTTCACAAGAGACTTAAATAGACTCTTTTATTCTTGATTCCAGGACAAGAATATCATATTATCTTTACCAGATTGGACTTTTCTATTTTTAATAATATAGATTGCAGACATATATCAAGTACATACAGTGTGTCAGCATGGTACTAAATTATATGCAATGTTATACTTTATCCTCCCCATAAACATGGCTAGGTGAGGAACTTGAAGTTCAGATAATTTTTATTCACACCTAGTAATAAACAAATTGACAGACAGCAAAACAATTATGATGATTATTCTTCTGGACTGAATGTTTCACCCCAAAATTCATATTATTAAAATCTATCCCACAATGTGATGGTATTAGGAACTGGAGTCTGGGATATAATTAGGATCAGATGATGTCATGTCGGTGGAGCAATCATGAATGGCATCAGCCCTTATAAGACTTGGGAGACAGCTTGTTCCTTCTGTTCTTTGCCATGTGAGAAAACAATGAGAAGATAGCCATCTACAAGCCAGGAAGCAGAACCTTAAAAGACATCAGATCTTCCATCCCCTTGATCTAGAACTTCCCAGCCTTTAAAACTGTAAGAAATAGATGTTTGTTGTTTAAGGTACTCAGTGTATGGTATTTTGTTACACCATCCTGAACTGACTAAGATAATTACAAATTACTGTTTCTCCAATATTCAGCATAAGATTCATAGTTCAGAGTCCTAATTTTTAAATTCTAAGTTTCCAAAGGAAAAACGTATTTAAAGAAATGCTACCTTGGTAAGGATCCAAGATGACAGAGTATATAAATGATGATCTTGCCTCCTCCTGTGAACACATAAAAAATGCAACTAAATTATAGAAAAATCAACATGGAGAATCATCTGAAATCTAGCTGAACAGAAATTTTATAACTAAGAATATAAAGAATAAGCCACCTCGAGGCTGGTAGGAGGGGCAGAGGGGCAGAAACACAAAATGGGCTGGCCCTACACCTGAGGGTGGCAGTTAAGAATTTTCAGGGATATCTGGGCTGCAGAGGTCCCTGTCCCAGAAGTGAAAGACTCCAGCCCTGAACCAGGCTCCCCAATCTAAAGTACCGGTGCTAGGAAAAGGAGCCCCCTACATCATCTGGCTGTGAAAAACAGTGGGGATTCCACCCTTCTGGTGGAAGCGAAGGCTAGAGAAAATACAGATGTCCTCTTACAGGGCCCATGCACAGATTCACTTGGTCACAGGCACTGAACCTGGGCTCTGGTGGTGGCAGAATGACGTAACTTGGAAAGCGTCAGAGACATATAAGGAAAAATTGAGTTGTGTGGCTGCAGGGCTAGGAATGGAGGGACAGTTACCATTTTCCCCGTGTAGAATCCTTCTCCAGTGGAGTCAGTAGGCAGACACCATCTTTCCTGTGTTGAACCCTCTCCTACAAGGCCAAATCTGATTCTCCATTAAACTGGTGAATTCTCCTTGCTGCATCCTAGTGACTCAATGGTGTTTTGCTATAGCAGCCTGAACCGACTCCACCCTAGTGACTTCCATGAGACCCCACCCCACCCAAATTGCAAAAAGCCAAAAGCAGTTTCATGGTGAACAGCCAGCACCACCTGTATTGCACTCTTGGACAACGCTCATGGGTCTGCAGGCCCCAGTTGGGTGGTAGCTGGCTTCAGTGTGCTCTGAGATTTTTCTGAGTAGCTCCAGACACAGCACTGGCAACAAACCAGAATCCACATTAACCTGGTGAGCACCACTCATCTCGCATTTGTGACTCCCTGAGACCTGGCCTCCCTCAACTGGAGCACTGCATGAGGCTCTATCAGCAGCTGAGCTTACAAGAGTTGGCAGGCAGCAGCAGACTTAGGGGTGTCCTGGACTTTTTGCAGAGCTCACCAGGCCTGGTACTGGTGGCATGCATGCTCGGTACACAACATGGCCTCTCCCACATGCCTCCAGGTCCAGAACAGATAACAAACAAATGAAGATAACTTTGTATCTCCTGACAGGTTGTAGTTAGTGGTTGTCATGGGCCTGCACCAGAGCCACTCTCAAGAGACCCCAGAACCAACATACCTGGAGGTTGGTATCAGACCACAGCAGAGCACCACACAATTAACCCCATAAGTGGCACACCCAAAGAGCTGTCTCTGTAGGCACCAGAGACCACTATGGCAAGTCCTGCTCCATGGGGTTAGCCCCCTGTACAGCAGCCCATAATCTGTCATCTTGGCCAAACCCCACAGCCAATCATCCTGAGGGTCAATCCCAGCCACTGACATACCAATAACAATCAAGACTCAATTATAACATGAGGGAAAACAACCCACACAAGGGACACTCCTGGAGCACCCAGAGCAGGTGATCAGGGAGATCGCCACTGGACCCCATAGGGTACCTGCTACCTAAGGCCACCCACCAAGAGTGGGAGACATAGCAGATCTGCCTAATACAAGGTGTGATCAAACATTAGAGTAAATGTTTAAATAAAGAACATTACAGTAAAGACACTGCCATTAATCCCCCTCAAAATACTCCTCCTTGCTTTGAAAAAACTTATCCCATCATTCTTGCCACTTTCTGAAGCAGTTCTGGAAATCCTCTTTCATGAGTGTCTTTAGTTGCGCTGTCATGACTGCCTCAGTGTTCTGAATCATTTTGACTTTGGGCAGAGCCAGAAGATGCAAGATTCCAAATCCAGTGAATAAGGAGGATGAGGACACACCGTAATGCTTTTATTCTACAGAAATTGTCATATATCAGAAGCAATGTGTGACACAGAGTACTGTCATGATGGAAGATGAGGTAAAGACAATCCTGACTCTGTAGTGTCATCAGTATATAGTAGGAGCCAAATCATTTCTTGACAGACATAATCACAAACAAGGCTTCACAAATGTCCACAGAAAGTATTTGAAGGAAAATGCATTCATAAGATGAAAATAATATTCTCAAATACCTAAGAAAGTAAAGAGCCTTAAATCAGTCTTTAAAAATTGCAACAGTTATTGAATTTACCAGACATATAGTATATTCTGTTGAACCATAATGTTGCAAATTTCATATCCTTCAAAATAATTTAATGAGTATGTTTATTTAAAAAATATAAAGGATATTGAAGGTAAGATAAAGAAAATTTTGTCGATATAAAATTTCTAGCTAAATCTGAATAAAAAGCAAATCCAATTTCTAGAAAGGAAAATGTAATGATTAAATATGAAAATGAATGATATAAGCAGCAGACTACACCAAGCTGGAGATCAAATTACTGAATAAGAATTTAAGAGTTAGGTTATTATATCATTGCGGCAAAATAAAACAAAGAAGTAGAACATACAAAAGGGAAGTTAAGCATCATGGAGGATGAAAAGAGGGAAAAAAGAATTCTACCATAATTCTCTAAACAGATCTCTAGCAGGAAAGAAAATAAGGATATAAAGAGGAGAATATTTGAAGAGATCATGCTTAACAAATCTTCCAGTTGATGAATGACAACAGTTTTATGCTCTGAAATTCTAATGTATCTTGAGGAAAATATAATAAATTCATTTTGGGGATTTACGGAAACTTTAGAATACCAAAGGTATAATGTAACTGTTTACAAGTTTCAGAAAGAAGAGGATGTCAGTTTGACAACTTTCATCTTGACAAAGATAAAGGAAACCATAGACAATGGAATTATATCTTTAAATGCTCCGATAATTCACTCAGGAATTCTATATCCCAATAAACTCTTTTTCAATAGTATGTTTCAGCAACAACAATAGAAGACTGAGTTTTTCTCTCTGGCCGTTGAGGTTTCTGGTCCTTGTTTTTACCCCCTTTCTCTCTCCCCCTTTCTCTCTCTCTCTCTTTTTCTCCCTCCTTTCCTCCTTCTCCCATTTCCCCCCTCTCCCTCACTTCAGCTGGGACCATTTTCTTCCCTAAGAATGTATCGCTAATAAACCCTGCTTGCATATTAAAAAAAAAAAAAAAAAAGATGTAGTACTCACTATTGAGAATTCTACAAGGAGACTATCAATAAAGTTACTTTTGAAAAATACATTTCAGCAAGAGGGTAAATGATCTACAACAGTAGGTTTGACTTGCAGGAAAAAATGGTGTGCAAAATAGATGATACACTTGAGAATAGCTAAATTAGCACTGCATTTATAAAACAGTAATAATATATACTTTGTGGATTTAGAAAATAGGATTAAAGTAATGGGCAAGTAGAATCTTTTGAGAAGAGCGACAGTAGACATAATAGTAACTTATTTTATTTTATTTTTTATATGAATTAAGGTACTCATTGATTTCAGATTTTATTTTAAATATGTATGTTTAAATTTATAGCATAATCGCTGAAATAAATGAAAACACAGTGTATAGTTTTTCAAGTAGTAAAGAGGAAAATGGAATAAAAATTCATTTCAGAAACTGACTAGAAATGAAAAGGAGAAAAATACAAAGCATAGTAATGGAATAGAAATGAATCTGTATCAGTAAATGTAAATGACTAAAATCTCTAGTTAATTAAAAATCATCACTTATGCAGGTTATAGGACACAAACATAAAACATAAGTACCTAGTAGATATATGAAGTCAAATGGTAGGAAAAAACATGCCATCTTTAAACAAATACCAGTTATTAATAAATACTAGTATCAGACAAAAATACTTTAACAGAAAGTATTGCAAGAAAAATAACACCATTTCATAATGGTAGAAGTTGTATTAATCAAGATGATATAACAACTAGAAATATCTGCCCCCTAATAGTCTAGCTTTATCTATAAAAAAAAAAAAAAAAAAAAAAAAAAAAAAGATTGACAGAACTACAAGGAGGAATTAATAAATCTATCATCATATTGTGAGGATTTAATACAGTCCTTTCAGTAAATAACAGATCAGACAGAAATTCAATAAAATATAGATTTAACTAACTGAATTATCATGATTGACCGAATATATCTATATTAAAAATGTATCCCAGACCCGGAGAACAAATATTTCCTAAAGCAGACAGGGCACGTTTTTAAAATTGCTACTTATTATACAACCAAGGAAAACATCTCAAGCAAATATTAAGGGATAAGTTTATCCAAACTACTTTGCAGTTTATCTCTGCAAAAATATATACTGATAACTATTTGAGTGCGATAACTACACATTTTTAAAGATAATGCTTTGGTTTATAATTATATCACTTTAAAATTACAACATGAGAAATACATTAAAGAGATTCATAATGTAAATTATTAATTTCATGTAAATAATTTATCTGATTTGGTAACAATGATAATCTGAAACACAGGTGTCCATATTCAATTTGTATAAATACATTAGTGTTTGACAATTATATGGATATAATATATATGCAGAAAACAAACAAAAACTGAGCTTTCTTTTTCCTTTCTTGTCTGATGTACTTGAGGTGCATGAATTAAACTGAAGCATAAATGAAGGAGTTTGCCAAAGAAAACTTCCCAAATATGTATTGCTTTAACCATATTAATATATGTACATATCTTTTCTCCCTTAAAACATGCTTTCTGAGCTGTAAATTACAGAATCCAGTGTAACTGGAAATGTTTTCCAGGGACTCTTTATTAAAGGTTTATTAAAGGTTTAACCTAATTTCATCCACTGAAAGTAATATATGACTATAATGGAGACTCATTTACAAACTTCTGAGGCTTTAGTAAATCTTTACATTATGCTATACTCAGTTTAAATTTTTAAGAAATGAAATTAAATATTAAATATAACAGGTATAAATGAGAACCTATCTCTTTTTCCTTTCCCATTTTCCTTTGCGGGGAGAGAATCAGTCTAGTAGTTTCCATTTTTTTCCTACTATAAACAATGAATGTTAGTATGAACTTGTGCAAATATCCTGATGGACATTTGTGAGATTGTCTCTTGGTTATACATATAGAAGTGGACTTATTGAGCACCATGATTTGAGCATTTTCAACTTTACTAGATATTGTAAATACTGCCTTCCAAAGAGTCATACCCATGTCCGTTTCCTCAGGAGTGCATGCAATTTTGTGTTTACCTCATCACCAGCAATCACTATTTTCAGAGTTTAAACCTCTGGCTTATAAAATCTTGAATAAGTAGCATTTTGTCACGGTTTTAAGGTACTTATTTTACTACTTGTAATTTGACATCATTTTCAAAGTTGTGGCAGGCCACAAGCACTTTGAAACTCTTCCTACAAAAGGTTGAGGTATATGTCTCCTCTTGCTGTGTTGGATAGAATATGGCAGACATGAAACTGTGCCAATTTCTGGGCCCAGACTGCCATCTTAATCTTCAAGTCTTTTGCTCATTTTGGGTGAAGTCAACAACCATATAAGAAATCCAGTATGATATTAGGAAGCCTAAAATAGCTTCTTAGCAGTACGGTGAAATGCCTGACCAGTCCTCAGCTTTTCTAGCCATCTAGCCTGAGTGCTAGTGAAAATGAAGACTCTAGACCAGGCCACATTCTCACTGAAATTGCTTTAGAGATTCTAAGAGAGAACCTGCCAAATGAGTCCACGTCCACCCAATCTTGGATGGCTTGCCACATAGAAATAAGTAACTAGAATGTTTGTTTATTGATGATTCAAATACCCTCTACAGTGAAACATCTGTACATAAGACTATTCACTCATCTTGAAAATAATTCCTTACTGTTAATTAGGATGTTGTAAATAAATATTCTGGATCAGAGGTTGATGTATATTACAAGTACCTCTGCTTTCTGCTTTTCTTACTTTTAGCTCTCTTTTCTGAGTTGTGCACACAAATTTTAATGAACTCAATTTCTTCCTACTTTTACACCTTAAAAATGATTTTTTTCTCCTTAAAAATGATGTTTTACCCACCATTAATAATAAAAAAAAAAGATAGTCACAATTATTTTCCTAAAAGTTATGTGGCGTGTTTTGACACATAAATTTCTGATCTACCTTGTTGATTGTGAGATATTGAATTCATAGTAAGATATGGATACCAATTATAGTTTCCACTGGCCTAGATTTTTGGCTCTGCCATAAAATGATTTTCCATATTTACACTGAACTGGCTCTGGCCATTTTTGCCATTTATTAGCCTATTTATCTATGTATACCAATCACATTGTCTTAATATAGCTTTGTAGTAAGATATATGTATGATTTAAGGTTTATACAGGATCTGGCAATTAATTTCATGAACTCATCCTAATAAAAGTGCTACATACCTCATTGCTGAATATTACTACTGTCACCTTCAAAGTAATCCCCTTGGGAACCTATGCACTGATGCCAGCACCTAACTCACACTTCAAAGCAATTTTAGAACTCTTTTTCTGGAATGGCCATCAGAGCTGTCACCATATTACCCTTGATATCCTGAATGCCATCAAAATGTCTTCCTTTCAATATTTCCTTTATGTTCAAGTAAAGAAAGAAGTCATTGGGGGCAAGATCAGGTGAACAGAGAGAGTGTTCCAATACAGGTATTTGTTTACTGGCTAAAAACTCCCTCACAGACAGTGCCATGTGCGCTGGTGCATTGTTGTGATGCAATAGCCACAAATTGTTGGCGAAAAGTTCAGGTCATCTAACTTTTTCATGCAGACTTTTCAGCTCTTCCAAATAGCAAAACTGGTTCACTGTTTGTTCAGTTGGTACAAATTCATAATGAAAAATCCCATTGATATAAAACTAAGGTTAGCAACATCGTTTTGACTCGTCATTTGGATGGAAATTTTTTGGTCGTGGAGAATTGGCTGATTCCATTGTGCACTTTGACACTGTTGCAGGGTCATATTGGTACCCCATGTTTCATGACCAGTGATAACATGGCTCAAAAGATCCTCTTGCCTCTCCAAAGGTCTTGGCGAACTTCAACTTTCCCTTGCTTTTGTTCATTGGTGAGTTCCTTCAGGACCATTTTTGTACACACCTTTCTCATGCCAAAATTTTTAGTTAAGATTTTCCTAACTGTTGCTTTATCAATGTTTACTTGGTCTGCTATAGTTCTCACAGTCAGCCAACAATTTTGATGCTAAATTCCACAAATTTTTGCAATTTTTCTGTCAGTTTTGCTCGTTACTGGCCACCCTGACCTCTCCTCATCAGTGATGTGTTCTCTCCCCTCAGAAAAATGTTTAATGCATTTGTACAGTGCCATTTTCTTCATGGCATTATCTCCATAAACTTGGACTAACATGTCCCTGATTTCACTTCCACTCTTGCCAAGTTTAACAAGAAATGTAATGTTTGTTCATGCTCTAATTCAAGCTCAGACATTTTCATGACAGCACACAAAAAGATGCAACAACAATAGTGAATGACACTCAGCAAGACACTACCATATGTCAACATGAACACAGCTGTTAGACACTGATATACCAAGGTTACGAAACCTTACCAAGCTGTTTGTACAGTGCTGCCAATGTAAGTTCACAGTTCAAGTTCGTGAACCTAATTGTCAGACCTCGTATAGTATATATTAATATTTAAGAACAGTAAGATCCTTTTCAAACGTTGATTATTCATAGCCCATATTTTTCTATATCAATTTTAGAAACAGTTTATTTAGTTTCATAAAAACCCTTTTGGTATTGAATGGAAATGCATTGCATTTATAGATTAACATATGGTATTCTTATTATTGAGTTGCAATAGTAAAGTGTCTGCTTTTATTCAGGTGGTCTCTTATGTACTTGAGTAATGATTATAGTTTTTCAATATAGGCCTTTTATATATTTTATTAGCATCACTCCCAGGTGCCATATAGTTTTGATTACTATTGTCAGTTGAGACTTTTATGATATTACATGTCTTAGTTAGACAACAGTGTATTGAAAACTAGTGACATATTTATTTATATTTTTTCCATTCTGTTTTTGATATTACTTACTTGATATAATGGGTTCTACAAAGCAATATTGGGAAGTAGTGTGCTAGTGCGCCTCCAGATCTTGCTCCTGATAGATACTAGGCAGCTTCCAATCAATATGATATTTTTCTGATATATTTAATAGATGTTTTAAATGAGATCATAGAAGTTTGAGTTTTGAATATGTGCCTTTTTTTTTTGCTAGGAGGTTTGCATAATAAAGACTGATAAATTTTGCCTATGTCTTTTCTATATTTATTAATATTCTCTTCAAGCTTTTCTCTTTAAGCCATGAAAATAATGCATTGCATTAATTTTCTACATTGAAACATTCTTGCATTCCTAGAATAAGCATCCTTAGTTATGATTTCATGTTTCATCTACTCTAATGTGCTGTTGTTTGTGATATGCTTTATTATTTAATGAGCATCCAAAAAATAAAAATAAACAGTGTCATGGAAATTATGACCAAATATTTTTATATCATTCAGAATTATTTCATAGTTATTAAAAAATCTTTTACAGAAACAGTTTTTATTATTTACCACATTATAATGTAATTTATGCAGTATATAAATAAAGTTCTTAATGTATTCTGATTTTTTATATTCATGGTTCAAATATATTACAATAACAAACTATAAGAGAGATTTATCTTTGTGGAGGGGATTATTTCTTAGATCTGTAAAGCACTTAGTTGTTGCTGAGAAAGGAATGTGGAATTTTGGTCATTCCTTCAATAATAAATATTTACTTCACTCCTGAAATTATTCTCCATTAGTTTTTCCTAGTACTCTAACATACAGTAACTTCACTTCAAATGCTAATTCATTCTGTTTTTATTGTTGAACCAATTTTAAACGGAAAATAACCTTGACAGAGAAACTACCACCATTAAAAAACAAATAGAACCTAAAGTGACAGTAATATGAACAGCTGTGAACAAGCACTTATGTGTAGTTTGTGGAAACTACTTACAAATTTAGCACCACTTACTGTAGGTTTCCCTTTAATATTTGCAAGGACTTATCAGGATTATAAAAGGAGGGCCATTTAACTTGTCTCTAAATTCAAAAGTAAGAAGAAATTAATGTAATAACTGTCTATTTAATGCTTTCTGTCATCTCATATGACACTTATACTTTCATAAAGAAAAAAAACATCTATAAAGCTGTTTTATATTATTAAAATGTGGCAAAATACTAAAGAATATTGAATTTATTTTTGTGCATACCTTGGTATATTCTTAATGGTTCAGCAGTATTTAAATGACTCACAAGAAAATAATACATAATTATTAGTTTATTTTACTTCACTAGGCTCCTTTTTCTAGCCTTAATGTCAAATAGTATAGTTTTGTTGTTATAATCATGCATGGAACATAATTTGCATTCAGTTAAGAGTAATGTTTTCATAAATATTAAAAATTGAATGTAGCTATTAAAAATTAGTATATTTTAATATATGTTCTTCAAAAATATAAATTAAATAGACATTTTAGTTATTTATTAAAATATAAAATCAATTACCATTTTAAAAAGGAAAATATAAATATTTTTATATTTACAAATTGTGATTGATAAATATAAAACTTTTTACCATAATATTTGAATAAATGTGAAAATGTTTATTTTACTGCAGTCATATTTCATTATATATCAACAATATATTTACAGTTATTTTGTTCAATATGCAGCTAACAGCCAATGTAAAATCTTGATAGGACACTCATAGATATTATATCTAGATTTAAAGTTAATATAGCTTTTTTAATATCACAAAATATTTCTTAGCTACTATGTACAATTCTTTGATATACTGTGAACTAAAAATGGGAGCTATAAGAAAACAATGAAATGAGTGCTCACCACAAATAGGAAGTGATCCCTGTTATATATGAATCAGTTGCATCCATGCTGTTCTAGAGGAAGGATGCGATAAATTCATGCATCTGCCTTTTCTCATACCTCATTGGTTTTCTACTGCTGCCCTAATAGTGCAAATCGAATGGCTCTAAACAAAACATCTGATAGTTATTTAGTTCAGAAATCAAACATGGGTCTAACCAGGCTAAAATAATAAATAAATAAAAAATGTTGGCTGGGCATTATTTCTATCTGGAGGCTCTGGAAGAGAGTCCATTTCCTTGCTTTTCCAGTATCTAGAAGCCATTACATTCCTTGCTCCTATCTTTCTTCTCCATCTTTAAAGGCAAGGAAGAGTTGCATCTCTCTAACCTTTTTCCATAGGTACTTTATCTCTCTTTGATCACAACTGGTAAAGATTCTCTGCTTTTAAGGTCCCATGTGATTAGTTGGGCCCACCTGGATAATCCAGGGTAATCTCCCCCTTTCAATGTCCGTAACTTTAATTAATCCACAAAATCTCTTTGGCCATGTAAAGTAACATATTCACAAATTCTGGGGATCAGATCCTGGAAAACTTGGGCGGACCATTACTCTGTCTACAACATTTACACATGCACTTTCAGTGCATAAATCCTCCCCATACCCTAAAGCAGCATTTGTTTCCGACATATATAGCACCAGAGCCCAGTCACATTTCATGCCATTCAGATATAAGCACCTTTTGCTTCGAGGAAAAAAGAAATAGAAAGTTGTTCCTGGGGACTTGAATAACATTAGTCCAAGGACAGATATATTTATCGGTTTGTGTTATGCTAATGTTGCTCAAATCACAAGTGACAGAAGCCTCCAAATTTTCTTTAAATATTTTTATTATTGTATTTGTGATATACAGGATTCACCAATAAATGGGGTTCAGAGCCTCTATTGACCCTTCTTATTTGAGTCTAAGTACAGGATGCCTCCATAGAACAGTGATAAACCAATGACCCAAAGGAATCATCCCTAGTTTCTTTACCATGTGTTAGAATCATTCTGGTGTTTTATTGCTGTTCCTAGATCTCTTCTTTCTAGACACATGTTAAGATTGTATTTCCCTGACTCCATGAAGTTAGTGTTGGCTCACTGTGAAGTTATTGAGATTTTACTGTATGTCCAAGATAAGTTAGCTGCCAGAGTTTTATATTTATTGCCCGGACAGAATCTGAGGCCTCTGGGTCAGAGACAAAGGGTTTATTAATCATGGAAAAAGCAGCAACAGCCCGGGTAACATATAACATCTGTTCCCAAGTCCCAACCCATAGAGGGTGACATGGGGAGGGCTGGGTGGTATGTGAACCTGCCTTAGGATGTATGATAGCAGAGGGATTCTGAGATTAGGAGACTTTGATGTTATAGAGGGATGCTGGTAACAGAAGCATCTCCACAGAGGGGTTTTATCTTTGCTCTCTAAGGTAAACAAATCTTCTCTAGAAATGGAAAGAAAATGTCTTTATCTTTACTACCTTGGGGCATCTCTCCAGGGAAGAAGACATCTCTAAACTTTACTATCCTGAAATATATTTTTAATACTACCATCCTTAACTTAGCTGTAAATGCCCAAACTTATATCGTGCAGAAATGTGAGATACTACTTCTCAAGGTTTGGACATGGTTTTATGACCTGCTTTGGTTAATAAATGATAGATAGAAGTGTTAGTATTTATTGCAAAGGAGATCCTTTAAGAATCAGTAGATGATTCACTGTGTTCCTTCCTCTATTGTTAGTGACCAGAAAAAAATCTAGATAACAGATATTACACAAGGTAGCTTTCCAGAGTTACTGTGACATGAAACAAAACCTAAGGTAAACCATATAGGCATATACACAAACAATAGACCATTATTATTTAAGCTACTATGATTTGGAGGTTGGTTGGTTGTTACTGTAACATAATTTAACCCATTCTAACTGATACACCACTAAAATTAGGTGTCATATTCTCTGCGTTCTGGGTCCATCTACGTTTTTACCTTCTGATACCACTCTTTATTTTCCTTAAAAGAAAACAAACACTAATACTATTCTCAGAAGTATTTGGTAGTTCTGTGCATTCCTTCCTTGCTCAGTCATCTTATCTATCCATATCTTTAATAGGTAAAATCTTGCTCATCTTTCAAGACAAAGTTGTCACCTTTTGAACCAAGTCTTCTCTAATTCCTCTGAAGAAAATTATAATTTTCAAGCACACTACTCTTTGATAATTATATTTATTGTCTTTTTCTTTTTCAAATTTTGCTTTGTTTCATAGTCATATACACATATCTCTTCTACAAAATATAGTCTTCTGGAGATCAGGAGCCATATCAAAGAATTTAGCACTAGGCTTTGTACTAATAGAAATTAATAAATGCTTACTGAGTTACATGATTTTCAATTTTAACATATTTATAAGCATCTAAAAGATATGCGGAAGCATTCGTATAAGTGAATTAAAATTCTGCTTTGTTTTATATAGTTTGAATTTGTTAAACATACTTACATTGCCATACATTGTAAAAATGTAAATTGTAGCAGTATATATCTATTTTTATCCTGAACTCAAAATTATTTATGTGCCTGCATGTATGCAAGACAATAATCAACTTCAAATGCCTAAGGTGTCTAAGCATGTAAGCAGTTGGGGAGGGTCACAGCACTGAAGCAAACTGGAAATCACAGGCTTCCTGTAAAAAGAGGCAGCCCCTAATGGGTCCTAACAATTACACAATGAAGAAATGCAGGTAGATTAACATGAGGTCTTTCCAGTCATCAATTAATGCTGAACATCAATTTATACAATATATATTGAATTTGAAAATCAGGGCAAAACAATGAACATTGCCTGTTTTTAACTTCAGGTTAGTAGCCTAAGTATATTTTTATTAAAACATTCATTATATGTTTTATTAAAATAAGTTAATTAGCATGATACATAGATAATTATCCAAAGGACAATTCATTGATATTAAAATTAAATTTGAATCATCACGATGAATATATTGCACAAGTTATGTTATTCTGTTGTTTTTGTCTTTAAATAGTGCATTCAAAAATCACACAAAATTATTTTGTTTTTAAATTATGTAATTTTCAATAACAAACATATAGGAAGATTCTATCACTTTTATCCATATTATATAATTGATTTTGTTTCATTTTCTGACAAGTCAGTTGCTTTGAAGATTATGAATTTCCTATTTAAAATTCCTTACACATGTATCCTATTTGCATTTTTCTGTCTTAAGAACTTTGTAAATAGAAGTATGTTTCCAAGAACTCTCAGCTTCCCCTGTCCTTTCTAGTTTGTATTTCTCAAAAGAAAAGGAGAGAATAGCTTCAGTGCCTATGACTTTTTCAAAGTCTTAATTTGTTCTGAATCTTAAAAGATGAAGAGACAGTTATCTTTTGAGGAACGTGATGTCAGCTCCTAGTATGAAAAATGAAATACCATGAATGTAACATTAGTCCACCTCACAGAAGAGAAGATTTCTTATTTCTTTTACTCTAAAGTTAATTTTCTGAACTCACCCTCAAATTCAAGTTCTGAGGTTTCTGAGAAAATCACATTTAGGCTCAGGGTATCACCCTGTCATGGCAGAAAGTTACTATCTTTATCCATATTTTGTCTGCATTACAAATTGTACCATCAGGGATTTATTTCTAAAATTGTCTTAGTGAAGATTCCAAGATTTAAAACATGCAGAAATGTTGATTAAAAATTCTTACTGCTCTTTAGCTGAGGATTTGCATTTCAACACTGCTTCATACTGCTTTTCCAAAGTTGCATCCACGTAATGATGCACTGGTCACTGGTCTATCCTTCTAGAAAAGAAAACAGTTTTAAGGAACCCTTTTCTGTTCACTGTGGCTTTAATGTTCAATGCATATATTTGTTTGAGCATATTTTATTATACTGAATTTTAAGATATTAAAACAAATAGAATCTAATCTTAACCAGTAAAGCTCAATCTTAGAATCAGTCTAAAACTGTTCAAACAGTTTTCTTGATATTGGCCACGATACGCTTGTTTTTTCTAGCCTTTTTTTTTTCTTTTGTATGTCAGTAATGTAGAGAAAGTGACCTACTGTCTTTCCCCAAAAATAAGACCTAGCCAGACAATCAGCTCTAATGCGTCTTTTGGAGCAAAAATTAATATAAGACCCAGTCTTATTTTACTATTACATAAGACGGAGTCTTATATAATATAATAGAAGACTGCATCATATAATATAATATAATATAATATAATATAATATAATATAATATAATATAATATAATATAATATAAAAGACCGAGTCTTATATAATATAATATAATACCGGATCTTATATTAATTTTTGCTCCAAAAGACGCATTAGAGCTGATTGTCCAGCTAGGTCTTATTTTTGGGGAAACGTGGTAATTGCAATTGAGTATGGAATAATGATTAGGATCGCAGGATCTGTAGTAAAATAACTTGCCTTCTGATCCTTACTATTTATTCATAGATTTAACTATTAAATGAGATAATGGACAAAAAATATTTATTCCAATGCTTGACACAGAGGAACTTATGTTTTAGATATTTTAGTATTTCTCCTGGATGGGTCCCTTCCAACTTCCTAGGAGGGGCCCTAGAAACATGTTCACTTTTTACAATGTTTCCTAATTCTTAAAAAGTTAAAATAATTTATCTCTGGAAAATCCTAGCTCTTCCCATTGGTATTTGCTTCCATCATTCTTTTTTCTTGTGCCAAGTGCTTTGGAATAGCTGTGATATTACTGAGATCAGGCTAAGGAGAAATTGAGTAGGAAATATGTTCAATTTGGGGTTAGGAGATATATGTATGGGTTTTATATTATTTCTGTGTATCATTATTATATTAGTTTTCTATCATTGCATAACAAATTACTGCAGACTTAGTGCCTTAAACAATACTGATTTTTTTAATCTAAAAATGTCTATAAGTCAAAAGTTTGATCATGACTGAACTGGGTTCTATCATCGGTGTTTCACAAAGCATAAATCAAGGTTTTGTTCTGGTATTATTCCTCCCTGTTACTCAGGGTTCTCTTTTAAGCATATGAGGTTTTAGTGTGTGTGAAATTAAGTTCCTTGCATTTGTAGGACTGAGGCTTCCATTGTCTTTCTACCTGTCAGCCAGGAGTTACACTGTTTCTAGCAGACACCTGCAGTTCCTTGCCATGTAGATTTCTCTACAAGCCTTGTTTTATCCTCATGCTCTGAATCTCCTCTTTCAGGAAGAGCCCAGTTCCTTTCAGGGCTTCCCTGGGTCAGGTCAACCCAGGATAATCACCCTTTTGATCAACTCAAAGTCTAATGATTTGGGACCTTATTACAAATATAGAATCCCTTCACCTTTGCCATATAAACAAACTTAATTATGAGGGTGTTGTCCACTATGTTCAAGCAGAGTATGTGTACTAAGAGGCTGAAATCTCAGAATTCTTCTCTGAATTCTGCTTACCTTAATTAATTATTGCTAACCATCCCAGAGTTGAAATGACATTCAAGAACATGCCTCCCAAGGCTTTGATGACTCACTGTATACTATAACACTAAAGAGCAGAGCCAGATATCACGTAATAATGCAAATGTGGCCTTCAGCATCTGGTGATAAAAAGTTTAAGGGTATATAAATCTAGGACAACCTGAAATGCCCTGAAATTCCCTGAAATATGATGGTATGCATGAAAATTGGTAGACTTTCCCTCAATTTTGACAATAAGCTTAAAACATTGCATATACTAACGAGCTGTGAAACTAACATAAACTTCAAAACTCCAAATTATGAAAACCAGATTTCAGTGAACCGTGTTAGAAGAAAGACTAACTTGTCTTTCTCTTTAGAAAATTCTATCATTTAAAGAAGCAAAGAAAATGTACCCAGAACATATAAGAAATTATATATTATAGAAGTGTTGTTACTGTTCCTTTTTAAATTGTGGATATGTATGTGACATTTGACATTTAAAAATCTGTGATGTGTTTTGATTATTTTATTAATTCTGAACTATTCAAGTTCTAATATTTATTATTTTCCTTGAAGAGCCCCCATATATTATAAACTTCAGTTTCTAAAATATTTTGCTTTGTAATCATTATTATTAAACTTCGAATATATACAGTTTGGCATCAAGTATCCTAATGTCTCTGCAGTTGGAGGAAAATACGCCATGTCTATTATTAAAAACATTAAAAACATAGAAAATATATAAATAAAGCTTACCCCAAACCCCATCATATAAAGATAAATACTGTTACCACTTCATGTTAGATCCAGTATCATTTCTTAAATTGTCAGGACATATATTTTATTGGTATCTTTATTATGAGTATAGATCCACTGGTTGAGGGTCTCTTATAGGTTTCCTTTAAAAAATCATACCTACAATGCATCATACAAGAGTTCATGTTTTAGTTTCTGAAAAGTAGAGTAAGATATTTAAAATAATTATAAAGCAAACTGAGGGCAGATTTCTAGATTTTCTATGAGTTTTTTTTCCCTATGAAAGTATTTTTTAAGTTTTTTTTTAGCAACAGATTGTTGGGGTTTCTAATATATTATGTGTCATAAAAATATTTTTTCACAATAATATTTTTGCAGTGCAAATTCAAATAGATTCTTGGCTAATAGGAATGTAAGCGTATATCCTAGATAATTTTGAATGAGTTAATTTTCCATGTATTTTACAGGGCAATTGAGCTTTGATTCATTAGGTAATGGAAGTGGAGGTGAATTAAGAGATTTACTGAATATCATTGATACATTTTTACTTTACATACATTCAAGTACATACTTACAGGGATAATTAGCTTTATTTTTTAATACTATTATGCAATGCCATTTTTCAATTAAATTTTTTTGGGTGACAATGGATAGTAAAATTACATGTTTTAAGTGTGAAATTTTGTAATACATCATCTATATAATACACTGTGTGTTTACCACCTAGAGTCAGTTCTTCCCTCACAATATATGTGGCCCCTTTTACCCTCATTTACCATGCCTCTCACTACTTACCCTCTAGTAACCACTAAACTGTCATCTATGTCTACGAGTGTTGTTTATCTGTCTTGTTTCTTTGTTGTTTTCGGTTTTATATCCCACATATCAGTGAAATCATATGGTTCTCGACTTTTTCTGTCTGACTTATTTCACTTCACATAATAATCTCAAGATCCATCCATGCTGTCGCATATGGTATTATTTCATCTTTTCTTATGGCAGAGTAATATTCCATTGTGTGTATATACCACATCTTCTTTATCCGATCTTCTATCAAAGGACACTTTGGTTGTTTCCATGTCTTGGTCACCATAAATAAAGCTGCAATGAACTTCAGAGCACATATATCTTTAAGGATAAATGTTTTCAGATTTTTTGGGTAGATACCCAGGAGAGAGATTGCTGGGCCATATGGTAATTCTATTCGTAATTTTTTGAGGAACCTCCACACTGCCTTCCATAGTGGCTGCACCAATCTGCATTCCCATTAACAGTGTATGAGGGTTCCTTTTTCTCCACAGCCTCTCCACTTTTATTATTTGTCTTGTTGATGATAGCCATTCTAAGTGGTGTGAGGAGATATCTCATTGTGGTTTTCATTTGCATTTCTCTTTTAATTAGTGATGTTGAGTATCTTTTCATATGTCTATTAGCCATCTGTGTGTCCTCTTTGGAGAAATATCTATTCAGGTCCTATGCACATTTTTTAATTGTATTGTTTGTTATTGTTGTTGTGTTGTATGAGTTCCTTATGCAATTCCTTTATTTCTGGTAATATAGCATAGATATATTTCTTGGTCATTAACTATGTTTCTACAGTGTTAATTTAACCTTGATTTTGACTTCATCATAGCTGATTTAAACTGTCATTGAGGTTCTTTCCAATATTCGTTTTAAGAATAACACCAGCATATTTTGTAAATATTGCACAGTAATAACAATTTCCTTGAGTTATTTCAACTTATGCAATTTTACAATTATCTTTTCTATTAAAAGAAATTGGTGAGTTTATGCTTTTACCATGTTATTTTAATTAGTCATTGATTGAATGATAGTTATGCAATTTTTCTGATTTTGAAAACGTTATCTCCATGTGCATTTTTATAATCCATTTATGTATGTATGTATGTATGTATGTATTATTTTAATTTCCACTGACATCTACTTCACAGTTGTGAGACCTGTCAAATAAAAATATAGACTATCTAATTAAATTTTAATTTCAGGCCAACACTCAATATTTAGGATGTTTTTTAAAAATCTTAAACTCAAATTGAACTGGGTGTCCAGTATATACGGGCCATCTTATCCTACCCTTTTTAATTGAATATTGAATTAGTATCTCTCGGTAGTTCTTGTCAAATAATGAAATTGTATGACTCTGCACATGCCTTTCAAGAAGTTTTAACTGTAGTTTTGCATCTTAGCACTGTTTTTATTTAAAGATAATCTGTTTACACTTTGACTACATTTTTTACTCAGTTATTATGTAGAGTTGTAAATGTGTATGTGCTGGGATATTTAGAGCCCTGTACAATTTATTTTAATAATTGCTTTCTTTCTTTACTTTTTTTTTAGCTGATATGTAGAGAAATCTTATATTAAATTTTGCTCCAAAAGATGCATAATAGCTGATTGTCTGGCTACATCTTATTTTCAGGGAAACATAGTATTAAGTACAAAGAAGTGTCCATAAAATTTCCACAACTTCTCTGCATATCAGCTAAAAAAAAAAAGAAAAAAAAAGAAAGAAAGAAAGAAAGGAAGAAAGAAAGAAAGATAGATAAAAACAAAGAAACAATTTTTTAAAAAATAAGAGCTTCAAGTTCAATTTTTAAAAGGAATATTGAATACTTCTACCTTTCTCATACTGAGGCATTTAAGCAAATGATTGTATAAATTTTTATTTTACACTTCTTTTTAAACACTGAGTCAGCAGTTTCCTAATTTTGGTTTATAATTTTTCCACCTTCTGGACAAAATCTTAATAAAATGAATTAGAATATTCTTATGCCCAAAAGCATAAAATTGACAATAATGTGCATTTGAATATTTAAGAAAAGAGATTCAATATTACTACATATATTCAATTCTGATCAGTGAAGATATTTATAAGCAATTGCAATACATAAACATTGCAAAAGCAATTGAACAAGCCTATAATTTGGCAATATGCAGCTTATTATTTGATAATATCCTCAATGTAGGACAAGACCTCTTTTCTGAGGAACTATGGAAAATGGTAAGAAGTGTTTTGTAAGGTTTAGTTTCTCACTGAAGAAATTTGAGATGGATCTAAGGGAAGTGCGATGGGTTGTGGATCACTTGTTGTTTCTGAGGAAGATTTGAAATGGAGATTAAGGATGGGTGCTATGTTGAGGATAAGCTCACCCATGGCACCATAAAGTAAAAATAAATAAAATAAATAAATTTTAAAAAGGCTGTATTGCTAAGAGGGATTGGTTATGACATTTTACAGCTACTACATGGCCTTGCAATAAGATCTGTTTTCTGTTATCTTTGCAGCCAACTTTATCTATCCTCCCAACTAGATTATACTGCAGAGGATTGCTTTTTTCTTTTTCAGTCTGATAGGATTTTAACTTTCAAATCCCAAACTGCTTAACACTCTTTGAAATGAGAATATCTGATTTACAGCTTTTCAGTTCTTGAGGAAAAGTAGTATCAACTTCTACTGATTCAGGTATAGTATGTAAAAAAAATAAATAAATAAATAACTATTAATGTACACACTGTAGGTACAGTTTATGCAAAAATAATAATCTCACAGTTTTAGCATAAAGGACTTACTAAAGCCAAAGGAAAGAAAAAGGGATGAAAGTTAGACTTTGTAAAATTATTTGTCAAGGGTAAAGAACAAAGTCCAAAGGTAGACAGGGGTAACTATTTAAATTCCATCAAATATCCGGAAGCAGGATAAAGGGTGCATATTGCACTGCTTGAGATAAGAAATATGGCTTAGAAGCAACATTCACTTTAGTATAAATAGCAGTTGGGGCTCTAGGAGTATAATTTCACTGCAAACATAAATGTGCATGACACATGAAATGAGATTAACACTGAATCTCAGATTTGCGGGAAGACTCTCTACTTATTTACATATTTTTAATTTTGCAATTTAGCTTTGCTCTTTTTATCACTTTCTGCTATTTGTACTCTGAGGAATGTTTACAGTATTTGGAAAAATAATTGACTTCAATTACTTTTTTTTATTATTCTATAATTATTTTTATCTGATTATTCAGCGAACCCTACCTATTCATCTTGTCAATTCTATGGCCTAAGAGTCCAATTCTACACCCTAAATAGCTTGCAAATTCCTTCCTTTCAATCCTCATATTCACTGCATTGGCCCAGGTTATTATTACTAAATGAATAATGCTTTATATTCCTCCTCCCTCCCCCGTTGCTTTGGCTCTTGCCTATTCCATCTACACAGGGCAACAAAACATAGTTTCTGTAACACTAATATGCAGACTTCAATCTTTTCTTACACTAAAATATAATTTGATAAGAAATCATAGGGTGCTGTTTGTTGTATTAAAAATAAGTTTTAAAACTTTGGACATATTACAATAGGGTTTTTAAAATCTGTTATTTTAAAATTGTAACTAGCCTATTTATAATTGTAGAGAACTTGAGATTTAAAAGGTCCAGTGACCGAAATATTATTTTATTGTTTTTCTGTGAACAATTTGGAAAGACAGAAGGCATTCAAAGTCTACATGCTGAAAAATCCATAATATACTCTCAAGTGTTTACTTAATTTGTAACAAAATATGGATAAGTTTAAATGTACTGTAACAATACTATTCATTTGCACTATAAATTTCAAACATTTTAAATATAAGTTTCTAATATTCAATCTGGTTTCACCCTGCTATTTATGATAACTGTTTTCAAATGTCAAATAAAATATGCTTATCTGCCATGATCAGGTTAATTTAAATAGCTCATTGGTATCTAAGCATTAAAATACCTCAGGGACACAATTACTATCAAATAAGTATTACTCTGAAAATAATCGGATATAAAATGTGTTCAAATTCCAGATGGTTATAACAAATAATTGGATACTAAGCCAAAGAAATAACATTTTATTGGCTTTTTAAAAAGGAATAACATCTATCTTCTACCTCTGAGGCAATATCATTTTAGAACATTTATTATGATATAATCATCCTTTTTGTATTTGTGAAAACTTTGCTTGTCTCTTGTGAATTATAATTCCATAGCTGTACTTCTCCAATAGCTTGTAATTATACAGTATTCACTGCCCAGATTATGATGTTTATGAATCTCCTGGTTTCTAAAATCTATCAATATAAAGAAAAATAAAACCCTAGAAAATAATTAAAGATGAAACAACTAACTATCTTTTAGATGGTGTCTTAAATTTGCCAAAATACAAGATGTATTCTGTTAAGGGGCTTGTCATATATTGATGATTTTCCCCCATTTTAAAATGAAGATAACTGAAATTGCCAATGTGACTGAATTTGAATTCATCCCAAGACAGACTAACATGACTAATTTGTGATCACTGCCTTTTGTTATTGAAAAAAGGTGTCTCAGTTTATGAAATATTATTAATGAAGAAGGAATGTTCTTTTGTTAGAGAAGTTCAAATGTGATCACTAAGTTTTTAGAGGTCCATCGGTGAGAATTAATATTTTAATACAGTATCTACTATGAATGATAGTTCAAGAAATTTCATGAACTGAATAATCCATATAGGAAATTAAATTCAATGTTTACATGCAATGAAAGGGGGGAATCATTTAAAGAATAACTTTTGGAAGCCATTTATTTGACCTCTCTTTGTACTTTTTGGATGTGATGTTAATAGTATATGCTTTATTTAATGAAACGATAAGGTACTATTAGAAATATTGAGCAGAGTGAATATTTTCTAATAGTTCATAATATTGTTAAGTAGATATAGATATAGATATAGATATAGATATAGATATAGATATAGATATATAGATATCCTTGTAGACTAGCAAGATCTTGTGTTTAAGACAGAAGAATGTCTAGTCACTAGGAAGATGATGTTGGGGAAATCAGAAAGGCCTGGACATTTTTGCTCAAAAATCAAGAGGTAGGTTCTTGTAGAAAACCTTGGCTGACATAATGAAAATGTTAAACTTTGGAGGGTAGAGACAGATGTCTTTTACAAGAGAAATTGGGGGTGGAGGAGGGCGAGAGACATTTTTGAAAGATAAAGATATTTCATTCACTTTTTCTTCATCTACACGGACCTAGAAGGTTCTCGTACGGCTAAGCATTTAGGGCCCCAGGCATCCAGACTTTTGAACTAGTTTGCACCCTCACAATTAATATCCTTTAGAATAAAATACAAAATACAATATTCTGCATCCAAAGTCCATAGAAATTTCCAGAGAGCTCCTCAGGCTATTTTATTAACTCATTTAATGAAGGACTTGCAAATTTCCAGGCTGCAGTGTTTGTTATTCCATTTATTTGTTCCTACCTAACAAATGGTCAAAGTTTAAGTGTCTTGAATCAAACAACAAATATCATATCCTATGGTTCAGTGGGTTGAATGGACTCAGGTGAATGATTCTCACTTGTGGACTCTAATGATGGTCCAGTCAAAGGAGGTGGCCTACTAACTTGGTGGCGGTTGTTTCTGTTTGTTGGCTGAGGTTGTAGACTGCAGTTCCTATGTGCGACTTTGCCAAATGGCTTGGGCTTCTCCTCGCACAGCTTGATGGTTGGATTCTGAGTGAGAGCATCCCAAGAGTGAGTGTCACATGAGACAAGCAGCAGCAGATGCTTGCTACCAGGCCAGTAAAGGGCTATACCAGACATAGCATTATTCTTGGCATATTCTCATTAGAATATCAAAACAGTCAAAACTTACATCATACCCTTGTCATAATAACAACAACAAAAAAAGAGATAGACATAAACTACAATTTTTGCTGGGAAAATAGCAAGGCCACATTGAAAATGAATATATGGTATAGTAGCTATTGTAGCAGTTCCCCTTGCAAAATGCAATCTGTCACATTTGTCATAGAAGTCACAAATTGAGGTTATTTCTAATTGCCATGATAAACATTAGGCCACACAATATTTTGTCAGTCACTTTTATCCTGGTCTCAAATATAATAGATAGGTCATCCTGTTTCATTTTTTTTATATATCTTGATCTATATTTTGTGTAGCTAATATGATGGAGAACTTACCACCCTTATAAATATACTCCGAATCAGGAGGTAAATTCAGAATCTGATAGTGAGTAGTGTAAAGCATATAAATTCCCATTAAGAACACATGAATAAAACTTGTAAGAGTAGATAATCCAAGATTTGATTCTGTTGGGTCATTGGGTAACTGTTTTTCCTTCAAAATAAAGTAAGCAGCCTGCTCTAAGATGGTATAATTCCCTAATATTATAACGCCAGACAGTAATATCTACTAATCCCCATAAATAAATGTCTACTAATAGCCAAAAATTACATAAATATCTACTAATAGCCACAAATTACTTTATTTCTTAAACATCAAATTGTTTGTGACATTCTTTAAAAATGAGCTATTTTAATTTATCTATTCCTTCCTCTTTTTTTATTTATCTCTTTTGTGGATATTTTGATTTAATATCTTTATGTTTCCCCATACAAAATAAGTAATTCATGCATAATCGTGACTGTAGATTCATATGAGTAGTACATGTATGTAGGTATGTGTGAAGATCATGTGGGGCTAGCATATTGGATAAGTGGGGTAGCATGAAACTCCTTCCCATAGCCCCTGTCCAAACAGCATGAAATAAAACACATTAAAAAGACATCTAAGATTTTCTATTCAGGGAAACTATTTCTTTTTTCCCCCCACAATTTCTCTCATGACTTTGAAAAGCTATATACTAAATAAATAACTGATGGATGCATAAGAAATGTAAAAATAACTATGACACATAACTTTGTCAATCAACCTTGTATGGAACTGTGATTCTTTCATTCTATTTTTATGTACCTTTACCAAAAAGAGCTGCATTTTTTTCCATTCAAGGAATATCATCCATGAGTGAACCTGTAACTACTAAACTTACATGTCGGCACAATGAAATTTTTCACGTCACACCTGGCCATTGTTCTTTCACATTTTCTCTTTCACTAATTCCTGATTATAAGATGTATCAAACCTAGTTATATGACATATGATACATATCTTCTTTGGGAATTCCAATTAGTTTTCGTGGTTTCTATTCTTGGGTTTTTTCATCTTCTGTTTGTGGCCTAGTTTGTGTTCTTAATCGTCTGATAAAGGGGAACTCTTTAAGCTTCAGGTTATATTCAAGATGTCTCCTAAATTTGTTTGACAGAGTGTCAAGAATTTAGTTCATTACGATACAAATTATCTCTTAATATTACCATGTTAGGTATGAATTTCTGTCTACTTCAAGTGATATTGTAAAGTCAGTTAATCAGATATACGTGAAAATAGTTTTCAAAATTTAGAAAACTATAAAAATGTAGGTTATAATTGTTATAAATACTCTTTTGTATAGGTACACATGAAAATAGGATCACTATACCTTTGTCAGAAATTGATATGTTTCTCATTCCTTTAATTTATTCTTTCATTTTCTAGTCTCCTAAAGGTTCAGTTTTCCCTAAACACTTAAAATAATTCTGATGATGCTATTTCCTCATTTAAAGACACCCAATGGATTTTATATTTTTTGAATAAGGATCAATTTAATTAACATGGCTTACAACACCCTGAAGGATTTTGCTTCACCTTGGTCTATCTCCTTCCAGCATTTGAGTTCTGCTCTTACCACCAATCACCCACCAACCTTTTCACCATTCACACAGCAACCTTACTGCCAGCCCTTTTTCAGCTTCTAAATAGAAATCAATACCCTGCCACCTACAGATATCAGAATGTCTTTATCCCACCCCCAGAAATTATCTTCTCTCTCCATAGGTTTTAGTTTAATTATCTCCTAATCCACCTTTAGACACCTTGGCAATATAAATTGGTCTTTGTCATTACCTGGCTCAAAATTCTTCAACAGTGGTTTTCAAAATATCGTCTCTCCACTAGTAGCATCAATATCACCTCAGGACTTACTAGAAATGCTAATTCTCAGGCCCAACTCTCAAATTACTCAGTCAGAAACTGTGGGGATGAGGCCTACCAATGTGGTTTAACCAGCACAGTAGGGGATTCTGATACTTGCTGAAGTTTAAGAGACACTCTACAAAATCTTCCCATTATATCAACCAGAAAATAAAAAAAATAAATAAAATTGCTTATTGTATGATATGTCATAATCCCATTGGACATTTGTTTTAAAAATCTAGACCCTGGGGCTTCCCACTCTCAGAAAAATCCAATGAGGTTGATGAGGTGTGCATTTTTACCTAGAACCCTAAGTTATTCTTTATCAGAAATCTCTATTTCATCCAGCCCCAAAAGATGATGTCCCTGCCTGCATCTCAAACTGTGCCTCACAAAACAACCTTTTTCCTTTGACCTTCAGATTCAAGATCTCTGTCTTCCCTTTGTCCAGGATGGTCACAACACGGATGTAAATACAGCTTTCTCCTTCACATTAAGATCCAACTAAAAACTCACCATAACAAACGGACCTTTCCTGACAACCCTATAAAAAATACAGCAGCTTTCTCATTCTCTATGCCCTTATTTAATTTTTCATAACACTTATGATTATAGATATACCTTTATTTGTGTATTTTCCTCGACACCCTTCAACATGGAAAAAAAAAGGAGAGAGAGTACTGCAGTTTTGTACTATTCAGCTGAAAGTATGTTAAGTAATGGGAAATGCCAAGGGAGAAGGTCTCCAGGTTATGTAGGGCACAGTAGAGTGCTAATTAAAATGTAGATTTCCAAACTAGGGGTTAGGCCTTGGAATCTACTTAGTTCACCAAATCATTGGATGCACAATGTTTTAGAACTACTGAACTAAGGAATTATATGTATATTATACTGAACGTGATGGAAGACTGTCTAAAAATGTGAAGTATTTTGTTTAGATGGGTCTCCCTAGGTCACGTGCAAAAGCTATACTTGCATAAAACTCGAATGGAGACTGGAAGAAAGCTTATGATGCTTTAGTTGTACAGATAAAGCTGTCACTCCTCATTAATTATAGCATTAATGTTATATATGGAAAGAAGAAAATAGCTTTGAAAAAATATTAAATATAGAAAAGAATCAAATTTTGGTAACAGAGATATGGAATTATTAGGTAAAAGATGGCATTCCGATGAGGACACTGAATAAATAATAACCGCTGCTAGAAATTGGTCCAATACCTAGGAAACTAAAACTTTTTTCATGAGAAAGTTCATTGAGTATCTCCCTGTGTCAAAAACGAACAAAAAACAAACAGACATCCATAAGAAGTGTGGTATTTTACGTATAAGTGTGGTATTTTATGTATAAGGTATTTCAATGTTAATTTAAGTAATAAATTCAATTATTATTTTTCCTTGTCAGAAAATAAAAAGCTCAAATTGTCTATTTGATAGTGACTGGTGGCAGTCCCTGAGAGCTTGTGATACTGCTCATATCATTAAGTAGTGGTGTGACCTGTCATGCTTTAAAACAGATAATGGCAGCATAAGGCCTTAATGAGGAATGGATTATCACCTAAGCTCAATCACTATTATACTGGAGGTTGGCACGGTTAAATGCAGTTCTGAATGTATTCACTGAGTATTTTAACAGTGTACATTCAAATAACATTCTCCCCTCCTTTTCTTTCCATTATATATTTTGAGAGAACTTTCTGTTTTAATTATTGGACTAATACTGTATGGTGCAATGATACAATAGATAATGAATTATATACAGCTCATTTAATTGCTTTCTAGATTTTAAACCAAATTTATGCCATTAGAACTCTACATTAAAATAACATTAAATAACATATATGAACATAAACTGTTTTATGTTAATACTTTTGTAAATTATTTGCCATTATGTAAGAATTGTGGCCCTATTGCTTAATCTTTTAACATATTAACTCCTAGTGCAGTTGAAGACATGGTGTTTTATAGCATTGTGCTATCACATTCCATTTACTGTCTAGATTTAATAGCACTACCATTTCAGTGATGAGTTATTGTTTAAATATTGCTGTAATAGCTTATTCTTGATCATATATAAGGTGTTGTAGAAATTGACAGGATGTCATTTTAGTTTGATCAGTGGTTTAGATCTAATATTCATTCATAGCAAGTAACTCCATTGTCATTGATCATATGTTAATACCATCTGTAAAGGCCATATAATGCTTATCAAATCTGTGAAAAAATTGGCACATATATTTTACCATTAACTTGAACAGAAACGTGAAAGTTTGGTTCAATCACCCATGAGAAAAATTTTGCTATTGCTGAAATATTTAAAAATCAGAATAACTTTTATAACTTGATGTACATTATAAAATATTGATATCAATGTAGATATTGAGGTTTTGAAATAGTGTTAATTCTTAAATGCGTTATATATATGTATACACACACACACATATAAACACACACCAGGGTGCCAAAAAATGTATACAAGTGGAAACTTTGGTCAACATTGCTCAAGCAGTAGTTCGCCATAATCAGAAGTGTCTGGATGTTGATGGTAACCACTTTGAGCACCTCTTGTAATTGCAGAAGTCAAACATGACTTTTATTCATCTTTTGTTATCAGCATATATTATTATAATTTTAATTGGTTTTTCTTTCTTAAACGACTACACATTTTTTGGTACCCTTTTGGTGTATAAACATATATACTCATGTCTGTATATGTGTACATAGTTTACCCTTAATTATTTTAGAAGAACCAAATGTTATGTTAAATTTAACAAATGTGTTTAATCAATCACATATTTTAAATTAAAACTGCATAAAACAATCTGTTTTTATACATCCATGTCTGAGATCATATTCTATTATTGGTATATGAATGTTTAACATTATATGATACTCTTTTATCATTTTAAAAGATGATATTTCAGTAAGACAAGGGTGCCCATTCTCATTACTTTTATTCAACATAGTACAGAAAGTCCTAGCCAGAGTAATTAAACAAAAATATAAATAAATAAAATAAAATAAAATAAAATAAAAAGCATCCAAATTAGAAAGAAAGAAGTAAGACTGTCACTATTTGCAGATGACATTATTTTATATGTATAAACCCCTAAAGACTCCACCCAAAGAGACTATTAGAAATAATAAATTAATACAGTAAAGTTTCAGGATACAAAATCAATGTATAAAAATCTGTTGTATTTCTGTAAACTAACAATGAACTGTCAGACAGAGAAATAAAAAAAAAAAACAAAAAAAAACACCATTTACAACCACAACAAAAAAAAGAAAAAAAATACCTAGGGATAAACTTAATAAAGGAGGTGAGAGACCTCTGCCCTGAAAACTACAAGACACTGTTGGGAAAAAAAAAATTGAAGAGGAAGACACAAAGAAATGTGAAGATATTCCATGTCTCATGGATTAGAAGAAGTCACAGTGTTAAAAATGTTCATATTACCTAAAGCAATGTACGGATCCAATGCAATTCCTATCAAAATCCCAATGACATTTTTCACAAAAATAGAAAAAAAAATATCAAATTTGTATAGAACTACAAAAGACCTTGAACGGCCAAAGTAATCTTGAAAACAAAACAAAACAAAACAACAGCAACAACAAAGCTAGAGTTATTTCAAACTATACTCAAAAGCTAAAGTAATCAAAATAATATTGGTATTGGCAGAAAAACAGACACACAGACCAATGGAAGATAATTGAGTGCCAAGAAATAAACTTTACATATATGGGCAATTTGCAACAAAGGATCCAAGAATATACAATAGAGAAAAGAAAATCTCTTCAGTAAATAGTGTTGGCAAAATCGGATAGCCATATGCAAAAAAATGAAACTAGATGACTGTTTTACATTATATACAAAAATTAACTCAAAATGGATTAAAGATTAGACTGTGAAGACCTGACAAAACTAAAAATACATGGAACAAAACACAGGAACTACCAGAGGGTAAGGGGGGTGGGGGGTGGGAGATGAGGGTAAGGGGGATCAAATATATGGTGATGAAAGAACTGACTCTGGGTGGTGAACACACAATGGGATTTATTGATGATGTAATACAGAATTGTACACCTGAAATCTATGTAATTTTACTAACGATTGTCACCCCAATAAATTTAAAAAATAAATGAAAACAAAAAAACAAAACAGGAACTAAGCTTCTAAACATCAACCTAGCAGTGTGTGAATTTGAGTCAAAGGCAAGGCTAACAAAAAGCAAAAATAAAATGGGAGTATATCAAACTAAAAAGCTTCTGCAGAGCAAAGGAAACCATCAACAAAACAAAAAGGCAACCATTTGAATGAGAGAAGATATTTACAAATTATACTTTTGGTAAGGGGTGAACATCCACAATATATAAATAACTCATACAACTCAACAACAACAACAACAACAAACAAACAAACAACCTGATTATAAAATAGGCAGAGAATCTGAATAAACTTTTTTTTTCAAGAAAGGCATACAGAAGGCTGACAAGCATATGAAAAGATGTCTAGCGTCACTACTTTTTTTGAAAATTAAAATTAAAACCACAATGAGATATTATCTAACACTTGTTAGAATGGCTATTATCAAAAAGACAAGAAATTATTGTTGGAGAGAGTATGGAGAGATGGGAACCCTCTGTTCGGATTATAAATTGATGCAGCCACTGTGGAAAACAATATGAAGGTTCCTCAGAAAGGTAAGAATATAACTACCATATGATCCATCAATTCCTCTTCTGGGTATTTATCTGAAGGATATGAAGACACTAATTCAAAAAGATACATGTAGCACTATGTCAATTGAAGCATTGTTTACAATAGCCAAGATATGGAAATGATTTGGGTGTCCATCGACAGATGAGTAAGTAAAAAAGACATGATATATATATATGTATATATATATATATATATATATATATATATATATATATATATATATATATATACACACACAATGGAATACTACTCAACCACGAAAAAGATGGAATATTGTGATTTGCAGCAACATGGATAAGTCTTGAGAGTATTATGCTAAAGTAAATGAATCATATGAAAAATGTAGAAAAAATAATGTGATTTCACTCATATGTGTAATATTAAACAAAAGTGTAACAAATGTACTAATAAAACAAAACTCATAGATACAGAACACAGAATGGTGGTTACCTTCCCTGTAGGGAAGGGCAAATTGGGTAAAGTGGGTGAACTATATGGTAACGGATGGAAACTAGACTTTTGGTGCTGAGCATGCAACAGAGTATACAGATATTGAATTATAATGTTGTATACGTGAAATACATATAATGTTCTTAACCGTTGTTACTTCAATTTAAAAAGGTTTTTATTTCTATAGTACATAAAGGAGCTAATTTCACACCAGATTATCCTTAATAAAAGAAAGTGCTCAATAACTTTTATATTTTCTTTTGAACAAGAAATTCTAATAATTTAATTTAAATATAACCTTTGAGAACATTCTAGAGAGAATAAATTTATCTCTATAGAACAATTTCAGTGTACTTAAACTTATATACAGCCTGCATCAATTACTAGCAGAGAAAAACAGTCTTCACAATTGTTGTCTGTATTAGTGTGTGATACAACTAGTCAGAACAATTACTTTACTTCATATTTTTTTTTGCCAATGTTTACTAACAGTGCTAGCAGTGTAACATTTTATTAATATAGAGAGCCAAGGAAAATATACATCTAAAAGCAGCATAAGTTCCATCTCATTTTCCATTTTTTTAGTGTTCCATTGAAATGTATTGAGTTTTGAATGTATCAATAATGTACTGGTTCTAGTTCTTAGAATTACTTAAATATATTGAATTAAACTTCTATTAAATAATGACTGCTACTATATAATAACATTAGACATCTACATTACTCTTGAAATTTTATTATTTATATTCCTAAAACTTTTATGCTCTATTGTTTTAAATATTCAACTACATTGTCTGTCCTTCTATAAATCAAAAGATTTGCAAAATTCAATCATTTGCTTCCCCTAGGAGAGTATTTTTCCTGGTATGCTAATTATGTTTTACATAATTAACTTTCTTTATGACTAAGTACAAATAACAAATTGGCAAAGCTGGAAAAATGCTATTAGTGGAGACAAAATTAGACTTATACCCTCAGTCTCAAAATAACTTGTAACTTTCAGTGTAAATGCAGTCTATTCTCATGAGCCAGTCTTTGTAGACATTGTTTCAAGTATATACAGTAATTACAAAGTTAAAGAAAGCATTTGGTAATGTTTCAAGTTCTACTGAAGCCAGAAAAATGTATATTTTGTAACCAGATCCTCATTCCAAATTATTTTCTATTAAAATATTGAATAAGGGATACCTTAAAATCATTTTCATGGATTATCCATACCCTGAATATTACCCAGGTTATTCTCAGAGACAGATCATTAAGTATGTGGTTCTCAGGAAAGCTAGGATCATGAATTATAATGTATTGCACTGTTTATTTAGGAAGGAACAGTACAAAAAATATTGTCAATTAAAATCAAGTTCTCTGTTTTGTTTATCTTGTGTCTGTGTAAACTCCATTTTAACAAGGGACATTTTTTTATATTTGTTTACATATTTATTTCTAAGTTGGTTTCATTTCCAGGTTAAAATATGGAACACATATTACATGTTTTTTTCCTACTATTATCTGTGTTTTGGTATTAATGTTATACTGGATTCCTAAAAATAATTTGGGAGATAATTATCTTTTTATATACCCTTATGTAACTTGAATTATTTAAAATATAAATTACAGATTCAAAATATCAATTTGGGGCCTTTTAAAGATACTTATGCCTATAAATCTTCCTCTGGGTACAGATTTTACTGTTCCATAAGTTTCAGTATATAGTGTTTTCCTTTTTTGCTACTTTCTAGAATTTTTAATTTCTGTTTTGAATTTAATTTTGTTCTAGGGCAGTGGCTCTCAAATTTTAGTATGTATCACACTCACCTGGAGAGAGCATTAAAACACAGATTTCTGGGCGCACTCCCAGAGATTCTAATTCAGTAGATGGAAGTGAGATCCCATGATGTGCATTTCCAACGAGTTCCCAGGTGGTCTAATGTGGCTGAGAAAAAGACAACACTTTGTAAACCACTCACAAAGGCTTGCCTAGCAGTGTCTTCCTTAATTTCCAAGGAAAGCTTATTGTTTATTTTTGGCCAATTTTTTTTATTATTTATTTTTTAATAGAGATAATTTTTGTCAGGAAATTGAGCTCACGTTAGTCAACCTGGGTTCAAGGCAGACGAACGCATTCCAGAACTGGTTACTCCATCTACTTCTGCCCTGTGATGCATACACTTATCTCTGTTCTCCACCCTGGCAAAATAGTACATTTCCCCAGGAAGAATAGTACAATGCATTCATCAATGACTTTAGTTTATTGAATAATCAACTAATGGCTTCTTTTTTCAGTTATGGGTTGGGTATGTAACCAGATAACCTATAAATCCAGCTTTGAGAACAAAACATATGTGAGGTACTGAGAAATGGTTGCACATAATCTTCCAGAACTTCCTGATATCTATGTGACAGTCACATAATTCTCATGATGAAATATTCAGTATGCATTTGATTTATCTTTAGCAGTATCTGCAATTATGTTATTTTTTGTTAAAATTATGAAATTCAGTATTCATGTCTTAAGCACTGGATTCCTCATTTATTTTTCTTTTTTCTTGCTCTCACATAGCAAGGAAATGCATGCAGCTTGGCAAATATGCAATTTATTTTATTTATATTGAACCATCTGCTTGCTGGGCAGTTTGAAGCTCTTTTTTCTTTTTCACTGCTAACAAGTCTATCTAAAGATTTTTTTGTTGTTGTTTTGTTTTGTTAATAAGCCACTCTTGAAATCATTCCCAATTAGTTTTAACTTCAGAAAAAAGAATGACAACCTGATGAATGCTATCACGGAACACATCATTACTTGAAAAATTTGGCAGTTAAAAAGAAATTCACAAAGACAGTAATTAAAATTAGCAGAAAAAGGCAAGCTGCTTTAAGTTGATGTTTTCAACAAAAACATATCCTTATGTTAATGATGGCTTTCAGTGATATTTTCAACAACTTTTCTACGTATAGTGCAAAACTCGTTCTTTCATTTCGCCACTGTAATCTGCAGCGATAAATGAAAATGGAGTGCTGTGTTAGCATTTTTAAGAAGGAATAACATAAGCTTATCTTGATATTATATTTATTCAAATCTCTTTTATTCTAAAATGCTAGAATAATTATAGCAGTGGCATGACATCATTGTTATTTAATATGTTTCAGAAAATTTGAAGAACACTGTAAAAACACGAGAGTCTTATATGAATCCAATAGAACTGATGACAAGTGTAAGTCATATATCAAACCCAATGTATGAACATTAATATTTTTCTCAGTATAAGTCAGATATGAATAGGGAAGCCAAGAACACCCTTCAGGAGGGAGAAAGAGGTGTCAAAGGTACTATCAATTTTATGACTCTATTGTTTAAAACTACTTGAAAGTAACAGCTTTGCAACATTTAAATTGTGCTACAACACCAAAATGGTTACTGCACGATTTCAATTGTAGTGAATAAAATATATTATTTCTCCTATAACTAACAATGTGTCCCTAAACAGAATGTTTCATTTCAAGTACTGGTGAATTATATGGTATTTCTATTTGGGTATTATTAGCCAATTTTGAGTGGTATATAATATATGAAGTAACCGTCTCCATGGAGGAATGTCTGTAAAATTCTAAAATTGCATCAAAATTTTGAGTATAATGTAACAGATTGTTTAGAACAAAAAAGTAAAGATTTATTTCCTTATCAACCAATGAAATACAGCTAAAACCAAACCTAAGGGGGAACTATATTTATTAAAGAAAAGAACAAACAAATAAGGCAATCAATATATTAACTTAGAATAGGAAATCCTGAAAGCTAGTGAAAATAAGAAACATTTATTTAATTGGTCCAAATGACTATCCAGGTGTCTGAAAATGAATATATTTGAAACCTTTATTATACAATGGATTTCTATATGTAGTTCAGTCTATTTCTGGACTCTTTATTCTATTCATGGGCCAGTACCACACTATTTGAAGAGCTTCTATAGTATCCTTTATTATCTGATAAGACTTTATTTCCCTTTATATTTTCCCTTTCAGTACATCCTAGCTATTCTTCAATGTTTATTCCTCCATATGAACTTTAGTATGGACTTGACTAGTTTCATTAAAAGTAAATCATTTTTTGTTGGGATTAAATTAAGTCCATCAAGACTCTTAAATTTTCTGACTCCAAGTTTCATTTGCTTTCTTACACATCATAATGTTTATTTGAGAAAAATGACCCCCAGATTTTATATAGATTTTAGGAATGACATTACTCTTCACAGACAGTGGTACTCCATGCAATGTACAGTCAAATGAAAAACGTACACTCAAGGATAATCTTGAATAGAATGGCAGTTAGCATTCTATTGATTAAAGACGTTCACTTAAAAAATAAACACTAATATCTCAACTTATTTTATTAGGAATGCTGGGAAATCAACAAACCATCAACAGACTACAACTTATGTTTTTGAAAAAAAGATTATTGATGATATTCTCTTTAAATCTAGGGATAATTTCCTTAATAGTATTTATTAATGTGAATAAGTGTTTTCTTAAGGTATACTTTTATTTGCCACATTAAAATATTCTTTTAAATTCTCATTTCCAAATGTTAGTTTATTTTTTTAGCTATAGATATTTTCACTAAAATAATATGACTGAATACATTACAATATGTATTTCTTATTCTCGGGACTTGTTTATATCTGTAAACACTTATCCATTTGATAGTGACTATTCTAATCAGGAAACAAATGTGAATTGACACTAAACAATGTATTCTAACATCACTTGAAACTGGCAAACAAAATTTCTTTAAAGATTAATGAACATATCGTTATGCCTAAGGAAGTAACTATATTCACGAGAGCTTAGAATGGGACTCACTGTATGTGACACACATACAATCAGTTAAACAACTGGTAAAAATAACACAAAGAATACATGATGAATTAGTCTTTTGGCCTTAACTTTTAATAACATATTTATATTTAAGTCCATCACCTACACATACAGTGTCAGAGTAAGTTGCCTTCAAAATGGAGCCAGATATTCCAATTATTAATTTGAGTTTCAAAAGACTGTTCTACTGTTCTTACAATTTAATTTGTGAATTAGAATTTTCTATTTTAAATTAATAAATCATTTTTATATGGAGAATATATTACCAAAAATATAGTTAAATGCTACCTTTTCTGTGGTGAGTCACATGATAAATAACCTTTTTAAAGTAATTTGGTGAAAACCACCTGTTATTGAAATAAGCAAAAAAAAAGATCAAACTATGTCCGTTTTATAGGAATATGACACAAATATCTGATGAAATTATATAGTTTCAGATTTTTTGCTTTATTTCTATAAAACACACACACACACAGACACACACACACACACACACACACGAGGTCTAACCATTATGTTTGAGAACTTGCTACCGTGTACTTACATTGGCAGCACTGTACAAACAGCTCAGTAAGGTTCAATAACCTTGGTATATCAGTGTCTCATAGCTGTGTTTGTGTTGACATGTGGCAGTGTTTTGCTGAGTGGCATTCATTATTGTTGTTGCGTGTTTTTGTGTGCCGTTGCGAACAAATCAGGGCTTGAATTAGAGCAACGAACAAACATTAAATTGCTTGTTAGACTTGGCAAGAATGGAAGTGAAATCAGGAACACTTACTCCAAGTTTATGGGGATAATGCCATGAAGAAAATGGCAGTGTGAAAATGGATTAAATGCTTTTCTGAGGGGAGAGAATGCGTCACTGATGAAGAGAGGTCAGGGTGGCCAGTAAGAAGCAAAACTCATGGAAAAATTACAAAAGTCTGTGCAATTTTGCGTCAAAATTGTTGGCTGACTGTGACAAGCATAGCAGACCAAGTAAACATTAACATAGAAACAGGAAAATCTGTACTGAAGATCTTGGCATAAGTAAGGTACGTACAAAAATGGTCCCAGAGGAGCTCACCGATGAACAAAAGCAAAGGAGATTCGAAGTTTTCCAAGACCTTTTGGAGAAGCAAGACAATGTTTGGGGCCATGTTATCACTGGTGATGAAACATGGGTATACCAATACGACCCTGAAACAAGGAATCAAAGTACACAATGGAAGTCAGCCAATTCTCCACCACCAAAAAAGTTGTCAGTCCAATTCAAGAATTAAAACGATGTTGCTAACTTTTTTTATATCGGAGGGATTATTTTTTATGAGTTTGTACTGACTGGACAAACAGTTAACCAAGTTTCCTGTTTGGAAGTGCTGAAAAGGCTGCCTGAAAAAGTTAGATGAAAATGACCTGAACTTTTCACCAACAATTCATGGCTCTTGCATCACAACAGTGCATCATCTCACGCAACACTGTCTGTGAGGGTTTTTAACCAGTAAACAAATAACTGTATTGGAACACCCTCCCTACTCACCTGATCTGGCCTCCAATGACTTCTTTCTTTACCCTAAGATAAAGGAAATATTGAAAGGAAGACATTTTGATGGCATTTGGAACATCAAGGGTAATACGACGACAGCTTGGATGGCCATTCCAGAAAAAGAGCTCCAAAATTGCTTTGAAGGGTGGACTAAGCACTGGCATTGGTACATAGTTTCCCAAGGGGAGTACTTTGAAGGAGACCTTAGTAATATTCGGCAATGAGGTATGAAGCACTTCTTTTAGGATGAGATTGCAAACTTAATTATCAGACCTCCTATAGTTAGATGCACGGTCTTAGCTGCTTTGTCATGGTTAGAGTCTGTGGGAGCCCTTCACATGGTTCAGCCAGATGTTCTCAGGCCAAAATACACCTCTGCAGAAATTGTAAAAGGAAGGGAAGATGCTGATTCTGCTGGAGATTATATATAAATACATGCATATATATAATATATATATATTATATTATATGTTATACATATAAATAAATATATTATATATGATTATACACACACTATATATGCACACACACAAATATACATACATACATACATACAAACATACATATATATGTATATATGGACCTGTTGCTATTGGTGAGGGTGTCCCTGCTCCTTTCTGCAGCAAATGCAGAGCATAGTACTAGGTACAATGTATATTTTACATATGTATTATGTTAGTGATTACCTGATAAGACTATGTCTGTCCTTCATTAAATGTGTGGGATTTTCCCTTAAATAAAATTATTTTTTATTCTTTTTTGTATTAATTTCATGTGGCTGGCTTAACACATAACCACAATTTAGCAGCTTAAACAGATATAGGTTTATTCTTTCACACTTCTGGAAACCAGAAGTCTGAAATAAAGGTTTTTGCAGGGCTATGCTCCCTGCAAGAGCTCTAGGGGAGAATCCACTCCATGTTTCTTCCTAGCTTTTGGGAGCAGCTAGTCATCTTTGGCATTCCTTGGCTTGTCGTGGTATCACTCCAATCTCTGCCTCCGTCTTCACATGACCTTCTTTTCTGTGGATGTCTTGTCTGTGTGTCTGTCCCCAAACCCCTTCTCCTTCTCTCTTATTAGGATACATGCGATTCTATTTAGGGTCCACCTAGATAATCCGGTCAAATTTCCTCCTTTCAAGATCACATATTTTAGTTTATTAAAATATTTAATTGAATCACATATTTTGCTATATATGGCAATGTTCATTCTTTTATAAATTTTTGTTAAATTTATTGGGTGACATTGGTTAGTAAAATTATACAGGTTTCAAGTGTACATTTCTATAACACATCATGTATATATATTGCATTAAGTGTTTAACACCCAAAGTCAGTTCTTCCATTCCATATATTTGATCCCCTTTACCCTCTTCTACCATCTCCCCTCTGGTAACCACTATAAAGTTGACTGATCTTCAGATTATCATGCTAAATGAAATGAGTAAGACAAAAAAAAGTCAAGAACCATATGGCTTCAAGACTCATATGTGAGATACAAAACTGAAAGTAACAAATGAACAAGACCAAAAATCATAGACAATATTACTCTTTTTACTGTATAAGATAAAGGTCACAGGTTCTGAAGATTAGGACATGGACAAATCTTTTGGAGGATCATCATTCAGCCTATTACATTCCTCATCTGTCACTGTCTTCAATGTATAAAGCAGCATTTCTGAAATATTTCTGTGCATTGGAATTACTGGGGAGCTTTAAAAACATGACCCTGGAGTTCCTCCCCACAATACCAATATAATGACCTTAGGGAATGACCTGGGCATCAGGAATCTTTTAATCTCCCCAGCTGATTTTGAAACTTAGCCAAGATTGAAAGAGTGAAACTTAAAATTGTTTGGGTGTTGTCAGTTGCAGACAACATTGAAAAGAGGTTCATACTAAGAGATTTTCAGTGTTTTAATTTAGCAACTTACATTAGTAATTTATGTAAAATCTCAAGCATGGACCAATGTGTTAACACAATGGAAGATCCTCCTGACTTACTATAAAAATGTTAGATATATTTTGAAGAATATAAAAACATTTTTATACCAATAATCTCACTTTACTAGACTAACAGGAGTATAACATCACTTAGTATGGGAACTTGGGTAAAATATCTCTTATTAATTAAACTCATCTAAGTCACCCTGTTAACAGTGTTTTTGATCTTGTATCATTTCATTTTGATTCTTAGAGTTTTCATCTCTCTATTTACATTACACGTGTGTTCATGCAAATCATCTACTTTTTACATTAGAGTTCTTAATACAGTAATCTTCATTATTTTAAATTCTCTGTATGATAATTTCAAAGTTTAGGCCATATCTGAATCCAGTTCTGAAGCTTGCTTTGCATGTTCGGTCTGCCTTTTTTCTGACTACTAGAATGACTTGTAATGTTTTTTGTTTTTTTTTAAAGCTGGGCATGACATCAGGTAATAGGATCTGAGGCAAAAGGTGTGAGATTTATATGAATCTGGCTAAAAATTGGGCCGTGTTTAATGCTTGCTATAATAGTAGGTGATGGGGGCTTCACAATTTTCATCCTCTTGTTGTCATTGTGTTTCCCTAAATGTGGTCTGTGCTTTGCCTTATTTCTCGCTGTAACTCCCTGTTATAATACTGAAGCCCTGTTCAAGTAGCGGTAAGGAATTAGGGAAGGTGAGTAAGTATTCTATCATTTTTTGATTAAATCTCAGTATTTTGGTGGGCTTGTGTGCCTTGGCTATGACCTTCACTTGTATTTCTTACCTTTTTTTTAAATTCTCACTTATGTGAGATTGGAAGATTATTCAGTGCTTGTGTTGGGTAATTACACCTCTGCTTATGTAGGATAAAGCTCTGGTAAAGTTGTTTCACTGGTGAGTAGGCCTTTTACAGAGTTCACACTATGTATATTTCAAGATGGTTATTACCTAGTAAGAATTATGTTAAGGCAATATGTACATATAACAGAATATGCATATAAGCTGTTCAAATAAGAATGAAGATGATGTTATGATATTTTGATTGGTGGCTTGCAAATTATTTAAATATATTTTCTATATGGTGCATATTAATAGTCTTATCTTTCCACAGTCATGAACTTATTCCGTAAGTCCCTAACAAGAAAATTAATATTTTAAAAATGGATTAAAAATATCCAGGTACTAAAACAGTACAAATTGAAAACCAAGATGAATTCTGTTTTCTTAATTATGACATGCATTAATCATGATTTTATAAACATGAGACACCACTCCACTGATTTCATTTAAAACCACATAAATCACAATAGTGTATCTTATTTAATTCTGTTAATTAACATTTATTTTTCAGTGTTCATTTGATATGCATTGGGTAACAGAAATTTTTAAATCCATTTAAATGCCCAGTGGCCTGGAAACAGTTGAGAATCACGATTTAGAAGAGGAAAATGACACACTAAAATTTAACAAACTAAGCATTACAGTAACTAAAAACCAGAAGAACAATTAATGGCTTCAGCTACATCAAAATTAGTATTTATAAGGAAGCAATAAACACATGTATGTATAAAAGGGATGATCCTTTCAAGTCATGAAATACAATGTTAATATAACTTGTATGCACTGAACACTTACAGATCAACAGGAAAAAAGATAAGCACCCCAAACAGTAAGTGGGTAAGAGGCATACACAAGTATTTTATAAATGAGCTAATGAATGTAAAAATGACATTAGTCCTTATATAGGCAATGAGAGAAATATAAACTAAAATATATGATATAATGTTTTTCTCCTTTTAGATTAGAAGAATGCTTAACAAAATTGCCAATACCAAGTTTGAGTTAGCATGTTGCAAAATAAATATTTTCATGCACATATGGAAATGAGTCATTATGAATTTGTGGAGGGCAGTGTTGCTCTAAATTTGAACATTTAAAATATGTATATTGGTTGACCTACATATCATAGTTCTCGCAATCCTACAGAGTTAATAAAACAATTGCACAAAGGGGCATGCCAAGGTTTTGCCACTACAGAATTTATTATAGTAACAAAGCAAAAAACTAGATATTCTAGAATCCATTAATAAGGACATGCTGAAATTAAATAAAATAAGACATGTCCATACTAGGCATTACTAAATATTCATGAAAATTGGAACTATGCAGCTTAAAATCAATGTATGAACTAATTTATCTATTTTGAGACTAACTTAAAAGGTTTAGATGCTGTAAACATATGTATTGTATGATTTTCTCTGTGTGTATATGTATATTCTAGTTTGCTCTATTTGTTAAGGCTCTTGAACTGCAAACAACAGAGTATCCAATGAAAGTAAATTATGCCACAAGATAATGTATTTGATCATATAGAGTGAAGTCCAAAACTTTCAGTTTTGGTTTGATCCAGCAGTTTACTAATATTTTCTTGGGGCCAGAGTTTTCCAGTTGATTTTATTTTCCACTCTCCTTTTTCAATTTCATTCTAGAACGTTTTCTATTTTGGTTGTAGAATGTCTGCCAATTGTGACCATTGTTACAATCATCGTACTTGTGTCTATCTATAATGGTTTACAGTGGCTCACTATCTTAAAACCATAGAGAAACTTTCCTGGAATTTTAAGCACATTTTTTAAAAATTGCAGTGTGTATATCCTTCCTGGACTATTCCTTAGATATGGAGATTAAGTTACTTTTGTATGATTCATATCTGAAATTGAAACTGAGCATGCTATCATCCTCTTTTATTGCACATGCCTACATGGAGAAAGGGTGGATTTATCCCTCAAAAGGGCACTGTCTAACTAGAAACTGATGCTAAGCTAGTAATCAAGGTCACATATTACATGAGCAAACTCAGAAATATTTAAAACCTTTTCATCAAAGTGGTAGCAGTAGTTATCTCTATATACAGTGCTTCAGTATTTAATAATGAAAATATATTATTTTATAGCCTGATTAAAAAATATGGCTCTAAGATTTTTTCCCAGCTTTTGAAATATGATTGACATATAGCATTGTGTAATTTTAAAGTGTACAATGTGATGATTTGATACATGTATATATTGCAAAATATTACCTTAATAAGATTAATTGATGTACACATCGCCTGACATAATTTAAGTTTTTCTGTATGTGTGGTGGGAACATTCATATCTACTCTATTAACAACTTTCAAATATACTATACTGTCAACCATAGCCACCATGTTGTAAATCAAATCCCCAGAACTTATTAATTTTACAACTTGAAATTGGTACCCTTTGACTAACATCTCCCCATTCCCGCACCTCCAGAAGCAGGCAACCACCAATCTACTCTCTGTCTCTATGATAATTTTTCAGTTTCCTCATATAAGTGAGATGATATCACATTTGTCTTTCTCAGTCTGAATTATTCCACTCAGCATAATGTCTTCAAAGTTCATCCATGTTGTCACAAATGTTTCTCCTTTTTTGCAGCTGAATAATATTTCATTATAATATTCCATTATACAAATATCTCACATTTTCTTTATCCATTTTTCTGTTGATAGACCCTAAGATTGTTTCCACATCTTGGCTAATGTGAATAATATTGCATTTAATGTGAGAATGCAGATATCTCTTGCTCTAAGTTTTTACAGTTAATTTGATTGGCAAAATATTTAGCAGAAATTGACCAAACTTTATTATTCTTGGTAAACTATCTGAACTCCTTCATATGTTTGGGAAATTAACCAATTTATGAAATTTGGTGCTACATAGAGTTTGCCTTCAATTTTAGAAAGAGGAAAAACGATTCTTATTTTTTTCAGTCTCTCTAGCTTAGTAAGTCAAACCCAGACTCCTGGGCTTTGAACTGAAATATTTTTTTTTTTTTTTTAATGAAAAACAGCTTAGAAAATGGTGAATCAACTATGGATCAGCAGCAAAAGAGATGACTCATTTTCAGAAGTAGAGCTTGTGGGGCTCCCATTTTCCAGTGCTGGCCCTGCCTACGGTGAAGTCAGAGGTGTAAATGTTTGGTAGCAATGAAAAGGAAGCCTTTACCCAAATGGTTCTGAAACTTACTATTGTCATTAGTTGTTGTTTACAGCCTCCTTTGTTCCTCTCTGTTTCCCAAGACTGGTTCTCCAGTTTTTTCCTGCTAGTATGAGCAACCCAATACATGAATTTCATTTGCACTTAAATCTGCTTGAACCAGTGTCTGTTTGCAATCAAGAACTGTGACAGAAAGAGAACACATGCAATAAAGTGGAGAAGAGATTTGCCTCATAAGGAAGATATTTAGACTATATATCACAATCCACATAAGAGGTTTGGAAACATGTGAGTTGACTCCAGCATATCATTGATTGTAATTGCAAAGATATTCTTTATGAAACTTACAGACGTTAGCATAAAAAATGATACCCTATCAGCTCTAATTTCAGAAAAGTTCTCAGACATTTTGGTTCCTTATTGATAACATAGCTGTTGAATTGATAAGGGAGTTGTCAACTTTCCAAGTATTTATGCTACTGCATGTTTGGTAAGGCAGGTCATACAACCATCATCTTATGCTTGAGAGAAGAGTGCAGAAACCCAAACTATTACCATGGTGTTGCTTTATACCTAACACATATAACCTTATGATACTCGGTGTGACATAATTAAACAGTAATGCCTTTAGCCTCAACTACTTAGAAAGCCTAGTGCTGTTTCTCAGGAGGTGTCAGGGTCCCTATGTTTCCAAGCTCTGAGAGACTTATGTCTGTTTTAAAACTCAGAAAGAAGAGGGATCCACTGAAAAAGGAGATTCTTTACCTGTGGTTACAGTATCTGGAAAAAAACAAAAATAACAAAAAAAACTGCTTTGATAAAAAATATGTAGGCACCAAAGAAAACCACCTTTGGTAGTCACAGAGTCAGGTTTGAGAGAGTCAGAAAAAGAGGTAGAGATGACAACCAATAGCCTAACAAAAGCATCAGTGACACTTGTTTAAGTTATCAAACAGAAATCAAATTTTACAATTAAAAATATGAAGACTCACTTTTTACAAATTTTCTCTGAGCAAGTACTCTCAGGAAAAAATAAATTTAATGAGAAGAATTTAGAAAGAAACAAGAATTACATACTCTAGCAGAAATGTGAGAGATACATAATAGTAGTTAGCACTTACTATGACCCAGACACTCTTAGAACTGTTATAAATGTATTAATTTATTTAATTTTCACAAAAACTCTATGAAATGTACAATTATTATCTTTAATTTCCAGGTATTGAAACTGAGGCATAGAGATATTGAGTAGCTTCTCCAAGGACACTTAGCTAGTAAAAGTAAGACCTGGGATTTAAGCTAGTACTCTAATTCTAGAATGTATACCTGACCACTACGTGGAAGACCATAGAAAGGCATGAGAAATCCATAGAAAATTAAGGTACAGGATTAGGACAGAGACAGGAAAACACCTTTTACTATTGAATGATGCATGATCAAAGCACATACATATGTTAATCAAAATTTCATAAGAAACAACAACAGTACTACTAAAGTAAATTAAAAGTACATCATTGAATGTGTTTGCTAGTGCACGATGCAGGTAGCTGGTGAAAACAGTGAGCTCTGGGCCCTCCTATTAAGCATTGCTTCACACAATACAGTCAAACATCACCATTATGGTACACCAGCAATAAGCATTAGACAGATTATAAACAGCATGCATGGTAATAATTCAGGAAATGTAATTGGTATAATTAAGTTCCAATAAATGAATGATATAAATGAAGTCATGCTATGGGAACTTTTTTCTTCCATATAAGTGTTCCAGTAAATGTTGTTGAACATCCCACACACTTGGAATTTTTCAGTGAACTAAAACAAAACAAAACAAAACAAAACAAACAAAACAAAAAAATCCTGCACTTGTAGACTTATAGTTTAATAAATAAAGGACAATAGAAAATCAGCAATATGTATATAGTATGCCTTGAGGTGATTTTCAAATGGATGGGGAAATAATGATAAAACATGGTAAGGGAAATTGTGTATACCAGCATTGAGATGAGGGTTGAATTTAAAAAAAAATGTAATAGTTGAGAAAGCCTTAAAGAGAGAATTAGCCCTAAAATATATCTGTAACAAAATTGTGGAACTTATGGCATTGCAAAAACCCTAAAGCAGGAATCTTGTGTATTCAAGGAACAGCAAGAAGGTCAGTGCAGTAAAACGATTAAAGGGAAGAAATAAGCTCAGGGAAATAATGGAGGGCAGGATCACAAAGGGCCATGTGGCCATTTTATGGATTTGAGCTTTTACTATTAAGTGCATGGGTACCATTCCCGGGATTTGATTCGAAGAGAGACGTGATTTGATTAAGATTTTTAAAGAATTGTCCTGTCAGGTGTTAACTAAAGAGAGGGGTTGGGAGGGAATGATAGAAGCAGACATTGCAATTAGGGACCTATTGTACTAATTTAGGAAAGTGGTGGTTATTGCTGTGACCAGCACGACTATATATCCAGTAAATTGGTATAAGAAAGGCAAATGATGTACGAAGAAAACAAAATAAATGTGGTGTCCTGAAAACCAACTGAAGAAAGTTATTAAGGAAAAGAGAATGCTAAACTGCACCAAATGTTGCTGGTAGCTAAAATAAAATGAGGTACAAAAACTGACCATTGGAATCAACAATGTGGAGAACGTTGGTCTTTGTAGTTAATGTGATTTGTTGTATATCTGGGTATGAAAGCTAGAGGAGAATGGATTTAAGAGAATATGGGCAAATACAGACATTCCTTCTCAGGAGTATTATTGAAAAATCAAGTGAAGGTTTAGTAAAATACATATGATCGAGAGTTTTGTTGTTGTTTTCTCTCTTTTTTTTTTTAATGAAAGAAATTAAGGAATGTTTGAATGGTAATGAGAATGATCCAGTAAAAAGAGAAATTTGGATGTAGGGGAGAGAAAAAGAACAACATTGTTAAAGGTGATACCTTTAGATACGTGAGATAAGGTGGATTTAGTGCCATAGAGAGATTGGATTGATGTAGGATCATATAGAGTTCATCCTTGATAATAGGGAAGAAGGGAGAATATGTAGCTCTGACTGAGAGGTGATGAGAAAATGTATCAGAAGTCTATGGAATTCCTCTTCTGGTTGCTTTAAATTCACAATGGAGTAAGAAGTAATGCCATTAACTGAAGGTATATGTATGTTTCTGCATATGTGAGTGATAGTGTGTTTCTTCAAGAGTATATCCAATTGAGATGATTGTTGGTTTTTTGTGACTCAGATTTAGTTATATTCAAACTGCATCGTCAATGTTTACTCTGAAGTTTCACTGACATATCAATGATTTCCATCATTTGTTATTGCAGGATTTTATGTTGTAAACAAAAGTTTGACATGTTATTTCTGTTTGCATTTGGATTTTATGTAGTACACACATATGTACATAAAAAACTCAGAAGTCGATAGCTTCTCAGCACTTTATGATAGAGAGCATTATTATTTAAGTCAAGCAAACACTACAAAATTTCTGGACTTTCTGATAGTTTAGATTTGCCAAAATCAAACCAGATATTCTTGGAAATGACACAGCTATCAGAAATGTTGACAAAAATTGAAGAAGAAAACATTTGATCTACCATGATTGCGTTTATAGCAACATAAAATAAGCATTAGTCTTCTTCATTAATATATTTTCATGCATTTGTAACGTACATTTTTAGAAAAGTTATTTGAATTTACTTCATTTAATATCTATAACTAAATGTATTTAAGAGACCAAATTCTTCCACATCTTCTATACTTGAAATATCTAATAATATCAATCATTCACCTTTCTTTATTTTGTGTTCAACAATTTGTGTATATGTGCATTGTGTGTTTGTGTGATTATTTTAGATTGGCAATCTGTCACACTTAAACACTGAAGTCTTGTTAATATTAAATGTAGATGGACATTTGGGGTAATTTGAGCTAAACAGTACATAATAGATGTGAGAGAACTTTTTTTCCCTTTATCCATTCATTCAGTCAATCAAGCAACTAAACATTCTAAACACCTGAAAATTAAAAATTGAGTACCTATGGTGTATTATGTTCAGTGATGGTATTGGGAATATTAAAAGGAGTAAGCAAAATCAATCTCTAACCTCAACAAAAGGGCATTCTAGCAGACAGTTACTATACCAGCAGATATAGACTGAACCAATTATCCAAATGTTTTATTTGGCCGACAGACTGTCAAGATTCATGAATTACATTTTTGTGCACATCATGCACCCACCAATATTTTATTGACATCACCATTCTCTGTTTCTATACTTAGCCTGGCCCACACATTTATGAAACATGACGAACCTTTGCACTATGTATGCATACCCTGGTATTACACATGAATACATGATTGTGGCCATAAATTGGATTTGAAAGTCATTTTATAGTTACAGGTGCTGTTTGTTTCTAAATATCAGGGTTTCTGCATATACAAGATAGCAATTCATTTACTTTCTAGATTCTAAGCCAATTGAAAAAATGGACACAAGGGTACAAGAGTAAGAAATCAAAGTAAAATAACATCAGAAAATACGGCTTTTTGTGTCACATGGGCATAGTGTTTTCTTCTCTTGAGTTAAAATTGCTGTTTAGGTTAAATGAAGCATGTGGAGGCTTCTGCAGGCCTCTAACAAAGGAGAATTTAAATTGTGTTTTGTTGTTAGGACCTGAGAGAGAGACACAGAGTTAATGGTTCTCCTTAATCTCCTCTTTTAATGTCATTCTACATCCTTTGACCTTGACGAGGAATAAAGTGTAAAGAGGAACACTGAAGTTCTCCCTAATGCTGGGCAACCACACATGCCTTAGATCTGGGTAGGTGTTGTCCTGGCTCAAGCCCTGGGCCTCCAGGGCCTGGTGCTTCGGAGTGCCTTCCAGGAAATACCTGCGTCCCCTTCTGGTGTATGGGACTGAATAGACCATATGGCGCTGAAATACGTAGACAGCTGTACTGCAGAAAGAGGACATGACTCCTTACTATGGTCTAAAAAAAACAAACAAACAAAAAGAAGGAGAATAACTAGTGGACATTGAGGTTTTCTTATATACTTTTCACAGCAGCCTCATGAGGTAGGCAGTATTAACATGATATTACAAATATATATACTTTTCTGGTCTGACATATATATAATAACATATATATGTATATTGATTTATACATATATAATAAGATATACGTAAAATAATATATATAATTATAATATATATATATATATATATATATATATATATTATATATATATATATAATACAGACCATTCTACAGTCATAATCAAGCTGTATTCCCTATCCTGACCTCCATTAATGCCTTTGGTTTGGGCCCATCTCCCCTTCATCAACAACCTGTTGTGTTAATTGACCAGCTCCTTCCTGCCTTGGTCTTCCTGCTGTTTCTACTATTTAGAAAGATCATATATATATATATGCCCAAAGTCATATAGCCCTGTATTAGAACTGCATGTGACAGTATGACATCTTGGCGTCATTATATCATAACTCTATTTTATACAGTAAAACTATATATTTGGGTGCTGAGGCAAGATAGAGACCACATCTTCATTAGAAAACAATTCATGGTACATACCAAATCTGGGACACTATATTTAGTTCAGGGGAGATTATTTTATTTTATATTTGATTTTTTTGCCTTAGTTGGTATGGGTTGAAAATTAATTGTTATAATGCTAGTTATACTATCCAGTTAAGTGACGTTAAACAATGGTATGGAAATCTTACTGACTTTTAAAATATTTCAGTGTGTGTAGTTTAATTTAGTGCTACTTAATTTTAGTTTAAATGAAAATAAGATTTTGCTCAATATTCAGTTAACAGATTGATAAATTTGTAAATCACTCTCTATGGGTCCTTTTGGTGCTTTTCAAATCCTGCCTCCTAAGCACCAGTAGCCAAATATCTAAAATGGAGTAATAGTTCCAGGCTTTCCCAGACTACCAACGGTCCTGTTAAAATGTCTCACATTGATTTATCCCAACCATGTCAAGAGAGCTCTCTTTCCCTTCCTCTCTGTCTACATATAGCTCAGTACTGCTGCCCTTGGGATATGGGTATTAGGCTATTATCATTAACAATCTTCAAGGCTAATAATACTAACAAACAAATGTAGACATCTTTAATGCAGAACAGTGCATTTTTTATGGTCTATAATACACAATGATGTGTTTGCTTACCTTTTTTTAAACCTAGGAGGCTTTCTGATAAATCTTAAAATTGTATACCATGTATTAATATGGAGGCGTTTCACAACATTTTACAAACTGTGACCAAAAGCCAACCAAAGTTGTTTAGGTAATCAAAATGCTTTTTATAATCAGACATCACTGAAAAATGTTTTTTAATGTTCTTAATGCAGGGGAATCCCTCACATGCTACCCCACACCAAAATTGATGACCATAACAGATACAAACTCTCAAACTCTACAGATGAGAATAACTGGTATATAAGTACAAGAAAAAAACTATAAAAACAACAGACTATTACAGACCATTCTACAGTCATAATCAAGCTATATTCCCTATCCTGACCTCCATTAATGCCTTTGGTTTGGGCCCATCTCCCCTTCATCAACAACCTGTTGTGTTAACTGACCAGCTCCTTCCTGCCTTGGTCTTCCTGCTGTTTCTACTACTTAGAAAGATCATCCCTCCAATTTTTGTAAAATAGACTCTTTTCTGTCAGTCTCATTTTAGATTATTCATAAACTTTTCAGAGAGGCCTTCTCTGATCATTTAAAATGCCATCCCCCCAGTATTTTATTTTCATTTTAGCACTTAACACTAATTTGGATTTTTCTGTTTGTTTATTGTCTCTCTCCCAAGTTGTTTCCCGTTTAGATTATAAACTCTCTGATACTACAGTTCCCAACAGTATTATTCAGTGTTGTAAGACCTCTTTCTAGAACAGTCTTCCACTCAAACATGTCTTTTGAGAAAATGTTGAGAGTGAATCAAAAAAAAAAAAAAATGATGTAATGCAAATTATAAGCACACAACATTGGTTTCTAGATAAATAAACCCATGTGAAAGTGCTAATGTCTACTATTTTCTTAATGTTTTCTACTTTTTCAGATTTTCTTTCAACAAGAATTAGTTATTTTATTATAGTAAATGTGAGACCAACAGTAAGAAATTTGAACAATGGCAATGTTCAAGGCACTACCTTTAAAAATATACTTTCCATTGATCTGCCATACTTCTCTGGTCTGTAGTCTAACCTCAGTTTTCCTTTGGCATGTGTTGTAATTTCAGCATTACTATTTTCCCCCAAATTATTTCTTATTTTCTAGCACTACAAGATGCTCCAGGCTCATCTTGTCTATTTCTTGCCCCAGTCCTAGAATTGACATTGTCCCCAAAAATGGTTCCTTTTATTGGCATATGGCATTAGAAACCAATATTTGAATGTTAGGTGTGTTCATTGCTACTGGGGTATAATTGCTTCTAGGACCTCTCAGCTAATAGAGCAACAACAAATGTATGTGTATACTGCTCATGTCTATACACATATCTATAAAAATTTCCCTATATAAACATCTATATCTGTATTAAGATAAACATTAGTTCATACTCTTGTTTCCAACTCAAATTCATTACTATATGGATCATTTTTGCCTATTCCCAATGTTTATATGTAATCTCCCACTCCAATAGTGAGAAACTTGACTTCCACCATCTGCCATCCATTTACCTAATTATTCAGTTCCATTATACATGTATAATGTTATTAGACTCTTCACCTATGCCCCTGTGGAAACAACATCAAGTATAGTACTTACATACAATAATTTTGCAGTTTCTTTTGCCTTTAGTCTTATAGACACTACTCATTTACAATATAACTTAAGTCAGCATATTCTTCCCTCATCACCTTCAGTGTGGTTGTTTTATATATTTATAATATAGTTAGATTGTTTTGTCATATTCTGCATTCCATTATGTGATCTGCTAACTGTTATTTTAAAAATTGCATTCATTAAGTTTTACTTTTGTGCTTTAAAGGACTATGGGCTTTGACAAATGCATGTGTAATATATTCACTATCATAGCACTATATAATGTAGTTTCACTACCATACAAATCCCCTGTACTCCAGCTTTTTAGCCCTCTGCACTGGAAACCCTGGCAGCCAGAGATGTTTTCACTGTCTCTATAGTTTTGCCTTTTCCAGAATGTCATATAATTGGAATCATAGTGGTATTTCATTAATGCTTAATTTGAAATTCTCTAGTGACAAATTATGTTGAGCATCTTTTCATATGCTATTTACCATCTGTATATATTATTTGGTAAAAGATCTGTTCAAATTTAATGCCCATTTTTAATCAGGTTATTTGTATTCTTACTGTTGAGCTTAAAAATCTTTTATATGGGTTTTAAATGTGGTATAGTACTGTATTTAAAATTTTATTTTAAGTTTTTCCTATTTAAGTGAGTATTTTTTCAGTCTAATTTTTGATTTTTATACTGAATATAGAGCAACTCATAATTTCAATTTTATGATTTCTGTAGTGAGTGTGATTGTATTAAGTATTGACCATGCAAATATATCCAGAGGAAACGGACTTTTTAAAAAATAGTGGGTAAGTAAAAAAGAGTTATAACAATGCACAGAAAGATCCATTTAGATGGATGCAATGAATTACTCTTTGCACCATTTAATTAACTTAGAACTTTATAAATAACTAAAATTGTAACTGCATTCATATGAATGTATTAACCTTCAAGATTATATACAGATGACTAATTTGTATATAGCAAGATATAAATATCAAATCAGGTGACGATTAATTGATTAAAATATCTTATATTTCAGTAGTTATTTTAAATATGACATTTAATAAACACCTATCAGAAGCAGATGGAGTTTTGATCTGCATTTCCCCACCAATTTTCTGTCAAATTTTATTTACCATTTTTCAGCTCCTAAGATGTGTCAGGTGCCATTTGTTGTTCTTATTCCCCTCTAAGAAACATTTCTCTAATTTTAACTCCTACCAGTTATGATAAATTCTGCTGCTAAATGTTTATTTCTTTCTCAAATCAAGTTGAATAAGGTGGTCCTAGGAACGTTTCACATAAATACAGCTGACAAATTTTTCTAGTATCTTTGAACTTTAATTATTCTTTGATCCTAATTAATATCTACTTTATTCTAATTTATCTTAACTTTATTCCATCACCTCTCTATTGAAAAATCAATGTTAAATTAAATTATCCAATTGTGACATCCTTTATGGTTTTACTCATTAATCACCCATAGACATTCTTTTATAACAATTATTTGAATGATTCATTCTTGATTATTGTAATAATAATAATCCACTAATATTCTATTGATAAACATATAAACTATGTAAAAGCCAGGAAGCGTCTCAAGTTGGTTTAATATTTATTATCCTTTCATTAATGCATCTTATGTATTTTAAATAAGACCTACTGATTAAATTAAAACTAATGTGATTCAAAGTTAAATTGCTAACATTTATCAAGTGTTTTTGGATCTCAAAGTGATATTAAGCAAACATTATTGCTTAAATTAACACAGAAGCAATTTTGGTTACTTATTTAAGCAACAATATATTTTTATTACATTAATAGAAATACAATGGTAATAACTCTTCACTTAACCTTTCTCTTCCCAAGAATTCCACAATCTTGTGTAGTTATGCACCATCTTAATTGATATTTATCCAGCTCTCTTGCTCATTATTAAAAATGAAGTTCATGAACAAACTTTCAACCAATAAGTCCTGGAGAGCTAATGCACCACATAGTTATCACAGAAAACAACACTGTACTATAAACCTCAAGATTGCTAAGAGACTAATTCTTAATTGTCCCCAGCACAAAAAATAAATGATAATTATATATAATGCAATAGAGGTGTTAGCTAATACTACAAGCGTGATTATATTTCTTTTTTTTTAAGGGTGATTATTTTTCAATATATAAATGTACCAAATAAACATGTTGTACACCTTAAATTTATGCAATGTTATATGCCAATTATATCTTGATAAAAAATAAACTTAAAAATGCATTTCATGAGAGGCAAAAGTTAAGCTACATCAACTGACATAAGTTTAAATTGGACTTCATAATTTACCATGGAGGTATCTCATAGATCATTCAAGAAAATCCATTTCAATGATGCAATTTATTTTTTTTAGATGGTTTTGACACACATATTTGAGGCAAATTTATAGGGGGTACCCATTTAAAAGCCATGGTTTATGCTGTGGTCATACATTACAATATATCAATTTTTTTTCCCTCTCCCAAAAGCTGAAGTTCCCATCTGCAAATACACAACTACAAACGTGCATCTGTGAAACATAATCACATTCTTTCATAAACACAATTGCATGCTCATTCCTTTGGAACAGGTAAAAGGTGGTTTTGAGGGCTAAATCCATCCTCTACTCTCCTACTTGAAAGTAAAGATCATTTGAAATTGGTCTTTCCAAACATTGATGGAGACATTTTTATTATGACCCAATTTAATATTGAACTATACAAAAGGAATATCAATTAAGCCTGGAATCAAGATACATTTCTGGTACAAAGCATTTACAAAGCACACACCAGGCATTCAATCATTATATTTAGAGAAGATGAGAGAGGGATTGGTTTAAAGAAATCTTCATATGTTGTTTATATTTGGCAGTTTCTTCCAGTCCTACAAACTCCAAATCATGTTATTTTGCCTAACTTTCCTTAGATTGTTGCATTTTTATTGAACCAGTCATTTCATCTACTTTCTCTAATGAGAAGAATTTAAAGACGGTCTGTTCTCACATTGACACAAATAATAGAATCTCTTATAAAGTGAAATTCCATAGATGGGAAAATGATTTAGTATCCAAGGCAAATATGAATAAATCTGTTTTACCTTTTTCTTTTTCAATATTACCATAGTTTGCAAAATGACATAGATATGTAAATATTAGGCATTCATAATCTCCTATAAATTTATTTAATTTCATAAAAAAATTAAAGCATGGAAAAATAAGAAAATAATTGCAACAGTTATGATAGAGAAAGGATTATTGTCCTTAATACATGAATGCTTGAAAGTATATAAGCAATCACTTCCCATTAGTATAATGGAAAGATTATTGGTCAGAGAAGAAATATAAGTAGTCAGCTATCACAGCGAAATATGCTCATAATCATTAGGAGACAATCAAGAGTACAGACTTCATAACAGCTTCATAAATCAAATCAATATAATTTTATTATTAATACTTATGGCTGGCAGAACTGTGAAGAGATGGAAATTTTCATAGAATGGTGGAAAAAACTTCTGGCAGTAAATATATTTGTGTTTTCTGAATCAGAATTTCTCTAACAAATTATCCTAACAATGCCAAGAAATATTGATAAAGATGTCCTTTATAGTATTTTTCATGGTAGAAAAATATTTGGAACATGACACATATCTGATACTATGAGTTTTGCTTAATAAAATATAGTGCAATTATATGATGCATATCATATTCAAATGCTATTTAAAAGTATAAAATATGGTGATATTATTAGAGTAACGGAACAGATCAGAGAACTGTAAATGCGGTGTTACTCTAATTTTTCTAATGCTCACAAGTTTTCAAATAAAATGACAGGAAGGAAATTCACCAAAATTTTAACCCTGGTTGTGTCTTTGGGGGATTTGCATGTTTTTAATTTACATATTTATTTGTCAATATTTTCAACAGTGAGATAATATTTGAAAATTAAATACATAAATATTATTGAAAGATAATGAATTTAAACTGTGTTAGTACATTTGAACAATTGATGACATTTTTCTGCATTTTAACAACATTTTTGCAATATTTAGTGAGCATTAAAATTTCACTTTTTTCAAAGCATCAACCTACATAAAGAAAAATTTACTTTTGAAAATTTTACAACATTTTGAATATACATAGGTTTCACAACATGAATGGAATCAATTTGCATTCCCCTAGACATTGATAAAAATATTTTCACAGAATTTTAACCATTTGTTTCTCTAAATGCCTGGATGACTATATGCAAAGACATTTTTTTGTGTTCAACAGAGAATTACAGTGGAAAAATTAGTTGAGTACACATTTGTTTGTCTAACCTATATATGGAGTCCTTCATATAGGATATATTATGTTGTGTTTTGCCACTGGATTAAATAAAATACTAAGGAACATGATTACTGGATCGTATAGTAAGACTATGTTTAGCTCTCGGAATGACACTGTTACCACTGGCTCAAGCCAGAAAGCCATGATTCTCCTTTAATTCTGTTTTCTTCCTCAACAGCCTCGTTCTCAATGTCATTGACTACTGACAAATCAAACTCTGAAGTATTTATTGAATCTATATTCTTCTCTCCAACTTGATTATTTTCCTCTGAATTAAGCAGTATTCTCCCAAGTTATACCCTTGACTCCAATCTCACCTCCTCTTCATATATTATCCATACTGCAAAGCAGAATTTCAAAAATGCGAATTACACCATTCTGGATAAAAGCCAATATCTTTGCATAATCAGTAAGTGCTCTTGTGTCCTCTCACATTGTCTTCCTTTCAAAATATTGAAATTCCCTTCTACATGGTATCCCTTTTTCCATAAAGTAACTTAGCATTTGCCAGAAAAATCGTAGCAAAACCTACAGCATCCAGTTACATTGCAGTTGCCTCCACTAAAGTTCATACTCCTGGTTTTCAAAGTTTCCGCAGCCTGCCACACAAGTAATTTATCAATCCCTTCATTTTCCCTGCTACTAGATTATAAGTGAACTTTTTTGTTAGTTCTGCTTGTCTACTTATACTTTCCAAATTCTTGCATGTATAATTCCTCTCTTCTTCACGTCTCTAAGACTTTTACCTTGCCTAAAGTGAGTTCCATTTCATTCTTCTTCTTCCATCTATAGATTCATGAAGTTCGAAGACTAATCCCTCACACTGTTATTCTAAAAATCCTGCCACTCAGATCATGTAGATTTTGTTTTTCCTCTCAGGGTTTGTAAAAGTAAATAAAAAACAACTATCTCAATTCTTGCCTCTTAATTGAATTCACAGACTTATGCATTCAGAATGGCAGATGGCAAGCTTTTGGTGAGTGTGCGTGTGTCAGCAAGCTATGGCTCTAAGACATTAAAACAGACATTTTAGAACACCATACCTCTATTTACTTTCTTTATAAATTTTTCTTTGTCTACTCCATTCATAACCATCTCCCCATTCCTTCTTTAAAACTATTAATATATGTCTGCACTGCTGACTGCCGATATCTGACATTTTCATATCAATTATATTGGATTTTAAAATAACTTGTATTTTTCACTTGAATTCTCTCAAAACTAACAACAAATTGAAAAAAAAAAGAAGTCCTTTAGGAGTCTGGTGGATTATAACTCAATAATATTTTTTAAAGGAGAAATTTCTCTGAAATCCCATGTTTTATTAAAATTTTACACAAATTTTACATTCTATTTCATATTAATATATTAAATAGTATTGTTATCATACCAAATAAAGATGTAAGCCACTAGCTAAAGCAAACAAACAAAAATATCGTTAACTTTCCTACCTGTATATTTTATCAGTAGTTGATGTGGTTTCATTGATTTGTTATTTATTTCTTCCATATATTTCCTCATTTTTGCTTTATTAAAGCATACTTTTATGAAATATGAATATACAAATTGAAGCAATTTAAATATTGCTGAAATAATATGTGCTGTGTTTATGTATTGGTCTTTCTCATATAAAAACAGTGAAACATGGTCAGTGTAGTAACAGTGATAAAATATTTAAAAACATATTTCTAAGTATATTCTGTACTTTTGACATTAAGTGATACTTATTACTGATTTATGTATTTAATTGCAATGAAATATCTTTACGGAAAATCTTGTTGTGGTTTTGTGGTACAATATTGTGTTTGACATATATTAATAATTGCAAGTTTAATGTTAAACATTAGAATAAATAATCCACGATGTCAATCTTTGATATTACAAACTTCTTCTTTTTAATCACTAAAACATGTTTCCACTAAAGCATAATTCAAACATTGTTATATTTTGAATAGTATTTTGGTAAGTTTATCAAACCAACCAATCACAGAAGCAAAAATATTTATGATCATCTATTTTTTCCCCCGTGGTGTTAGATGAAACTTATTAATTGAAGAGTTAAAACTATTTGTGGGAAATATATATATATATATATATATATATATATATATATATATATATATATTACATCATATCCGTTATATATTATATATATAACAGTCCCTCAAAAAATAATAAACTCATTTTTTAAACTTAGCTATTTAAAAGCCACTGTTGTTGAAGTATTATTTACATAAACAAAATATGGAAGAAACCTAGGTGTCCATTAATAGATAAATATTTCATATATATAGAAGAATATTATGCAGTAATAAAAAGAATGGGATCTTGCCATTTGTAACAACATGGATGGATGTAGAGGGTACTCTGCTAAGTAAAATAAGTCAGACAGAGAATGACAAATACTGCATGGTTTCACTCATCTGTGGAATGTGAAAACAAAACAAAAACAGAAGCACAAGAACAGCCACCAAAGGTATAGTTCCCGAAAGGGAGGGTGTAGGGGGTTGGGTGAAAAGGAGAAGGGGAATGTAGTCAATAATATTGTGATAAGTTTGTAAGGTGACAGATAATTACTAGAATTAGTGGATTACACTGTTCACGCTGTAAGTTATAAAAATGTCGAATCAGTATATCATACGCCTGAAACTAATATAACCAACATAAGATTGTATACCAACTATACTTAAATAATAAACGAACAAACTAACAAACAACCCCCTCTAGTGGCTCATCAAGAAATCTTAAATCATCACATTTGTTATCTGACTAAAGTTGGCTGGTTCAATAAATGACATGAGATTGATTATCTGTTTTACCTGGAGAAACTCACTGAACATGGGCATGATTGTGACATTGATAACACTCCTAGTAACAACAATAATGCAACAACAATGAAAAAAGAAAGGACAAATAATTATCTATATGAAAATCCTATAATTTTCTTTATTTTTTTCCTGAACTCTTTGGGGATTCTTATATCTCATGTAAGAAACTTAGTATCTGCACCTATGTTTTCTTTATCTTTGTACTACCTTAATCATGGTATGCTTCTGTATAAGATGAAATGTGCCGGGTTGTATTTTTTCTGTAAGCTATTGTATAGTAAGGGAAATAGATTATTGTTCATAAAACTTATCACTTGATGATGATAAATCAGTCAACACATATGTCCTGGCTTGATAAAAGAATTAAGATGATGTACAATTTATTTTATCCAAATGAAGTTTAAACTCACTCAGAGTTTTGAATGATGCATGCAACATTCACACTTTGACTTGTAAACATTTGAACTTGCTGGTTGTCCATTCCAGCTGGTGACAGTGTATGGACCAGATTTAAGTTAAAGTCATTTAGTTATGGCAGGCTTAGCTTTTCCCAATGAGAATATTTGCCTGTAACCATTGAATAGCTATTCTAGGTCAGCTTTTGAAACAGAAATGCTCTTGTTTCTTTCTTTTTTTGAATTGCTCTCAAGCTGAAATGAATATTTGTGAAGGACAGCCCTTCTTAGATCCCACCTATGAAAGAAGGATATTTTATGCAATTGCTTGATTTCATCTTCCTGTTAGATCTGTGCCATTTCTTGTGACTTATGTCCTGCCTGAGTCCCCCAGCATCATCGAGATAATTATACTAAACCTAGTGCCAAGAGTTTATAGATAGCTTTTTAATTAAACATGATAAAACTTTTCAAAAAAGGAACTTAATTTCTTTTTACGCTGATCAACCACAAAACAGGTAATTATATAGCACATATTTCCAAACGCTAAGTTGAATCATAGCCTTCTCAATGATACCACCACACTATGCATAGGGTAATACCTAATTGGCTCAAAGTAAATATTTGTTGAATAAAAGAAGAAATAGATTAATGCATTTCCTAATTCAGCATGAAGTACTTAATATCCCAAGGTCATCAGTGGTAGGTTGATGATGCTCCGCGTGCTTTTTGCTTATCTTAAAATGTTTGCTAAATTTGCCTGCCTTTGTTTGTTAGAAACCAGATGGAAAGGGAGATTAAAATTTTTTCTGGGATTGAAATTCATTTATGCCCAAAGGCTATCCAGAAATAGCTGGATATCATGTTTTGAAAGACTTCCAATATGCGATCTCTACAGATATTTATTTTAATTAGTGTGTAGGGCACATGGTGTCTATGCCTGAACTCACTATTTATTAGTTTTTCTTAGTCTATTAAATTTAAAGAAAACATTTGATTATTATCATTAAATTATAATATTCATTCTTTCAAATTGTTAAACACCATTATTACAATGGATTTTTTCTTCTGAGAATAAGCAATTGGTATAAATAGCAACACTTTTTATGAATTATTTAAAATACGAATGCTAAAATGAAAAATAGATATAATTGGGTGTACATTTTTATTTAGACAGGTGGACGTTATTAGCTACACACAGAAAATAAAAAATCTGACCCACAGAGATAGGGGTTGTTCTGGCCAATAAATATAAGTGAGAATTACTGGGATTGATTTGCAGAAAACACTTTAAAAAGGAATTGAAACATATTTGTCCTTTGTCCTTTCTTTATTCTTCCAAGTCCACTGTAGTGATACTGGAGGTGGAATAGCCATTTATAGCTATCAGGTGACAAATCTTATGCTATAGATGGCAGGGAATGAAGATAAAAAACATGGGTATTCCATGACTGTACCAGTCCTGGATTATTTGCTTCTGGAATTATTTTACTTAAGAAAAATACAAACTCCAATTTGTTTAAACTGGTTTTTAGTTACATTTTCAGTTGCTTGCAGTAAAAAATGCAATCTCTAACTAATGAGGATGCTTAAGACTGTAAAGATTTTTCTCTGATTGTCCCTTTGATTTACATTTTTTCCCCTTAATTGCAGTTCCCACCCTACACAAAAAAGCCACTGCTGTATTTTTCTTTGTGTCATGTAGAAAAATGATAAAGGTTACTTCCCTACCCATTATTCCATCCCACCCCACATTATCTGGAAATGCTGGCTGGCTGGTTAAAAAGAACGTTCCCCTTTGTAAGGTGATCTCAAGGTGAGAGGGAGAAGTGAAATGGTTAAGATTTTGCCTCACCATTGTACCCTGTATGACAGGTGACATCATTTCTGATCCTAGTCACTTACTTTAAACAGGTCTTTCCTGCACCTCAAATGATTGTCAAGTTCATTTTCAGCAGTTCTTCCAGGCATGAATCACTTATCACCATCTGATGTATAACTCACTTGTGTTTGTATATTATAGGTCTCTCCATGATGAAATGTAAGCATTGTAAAGGCAGTTTTGTTCACTGTGTGTCCTCGGCAATAATACTCTTTGACACATAATAAGAGAATAATAAATACTTGCTAAATGACTGTTGAATTAGTTTCTTGCCCCACCCATATTGTCTGCTGTCTAGCTTGGTACAACACAACACTCTATGTGCATCAGTCATCTCACCTCTCATATTGAATGTTGTAATCTGTTTATTAGTATAATTAGCCCGTTAGACTGTGATATTCTTGAGGATAAACATTGTACCATATTTAACTTTTTAGCCTCATCATGGGGATACCTAGTGCATAGGGAGTTCTGAGTAGGTAAGTCTTGAATAAAAATATAGATAAATTATTTTCATGATAATGATATGCAACTTTACAAACGTATCATAATACAAGTTAATGTAAAGGTATAAACCATGTTCCATGATATGTTTAGACTTTGGAAACTCTAAGTATCACTTTTGTGTCTTGATAATTTTGTATCCTTATACCTACTTTTGAATGGTAGAAAAGGATCATAGTAGACACCCAAAACAACCAAAATCTTTTTAATCTTTTTATATTTATTTTGAGATTTAAAAGAAGAGAAAAAGAAAAACAATGCTGTCATTTATACTCCAAAAGTAATAGCTATGTATTTTTTATGGATTTTCTATATCTTACATATTTCTTGTTTCCAGGAAAATACCTAAGTCAGTCGATTTGAAATTGAGTTTTAGATATAGTTGTTTCTTAAATGTATAAGAAGAAAGCTCTTAAAACTTTACATCGAATGAATGGCGTGTAAGAACAATACAAGAAATGTCTCAATTATGATCAAGAATAATTTATAGAAATATAGAAATATATGCATGTATATATGTATGTATAGATAGATATAGATACAGATACATATATATGTATAATTTCCCAAATCTGAGTAGAGACAAGTTATTTAATTCCTATATCACAAATTTATGTATTTTTAGACCTCTCATCAAAGTGAACATAGTGCCTGAATATTTTTAGCACCAAGTGAATTGCTTGATACTTTTGTTTTAATAGAACCATATTCATTTCAAAGTAATATTTACATTTTTATTTCATATTTCCTTAATGAAGGAAAAAGCTTATGCTATTTTGATTTTACTTCTTCCTTTCCCATTTATATGCCCTTTATTTCTTATTCTTGCCTGATTGTCTGGCTAGGATAGTACTATGCTGAATAAAAGTTGTTAGAGTACACATCCTTTTCTTGTTTCTGATCATAGCGAAAAAGTTTTTTGCTTTCCATCACTGAGTATGATGCTAGTTGTGGGCTTGTCAAATATGGCTTTCATTATGTTGAGCTACGTTCCTTTCTCTACTCAATCTGTTGAAAGTTTTTATCATGAATAGATATTGAATGGTATCAAATGCTTTTTCTGCATCTATTGCTATGATCATATGTAAATGTTGAGGCTCCATGATTTGGTAGCGCCAGAGGCTATGCTCAACAGTTGGGCAGGACGGCAGGGTTGATCCCCTGCCTAAATGAGGCTGTAGGATAGGCTTCATGTCTTTCAGGTTCTAAGGTCAAGCTTCCTGGATGAGCAAGACTGGAGGCTATGATCAGCAGTTAGGCGGGGCTGTGAATTTACTTCCCTTCCTTGCTAGGGTGGTAGAATAGGCTACAAGACCAGTATAGTCTATTGACAAAGGACCTAAATCAGGAAGAAGTTCCAACTCAGCTCCATAGCAAGACAGGGCCACCAACATGGCTCTGTAGATGGCTAGAGCTGCTGGCTGGGATCCATCCTTTGGTGCTGTTGCATGCACAAAATTGTCCTCCAAGATCTGTGCCATGGTTGCTATAAACCCTGTTACCTTGCCTGTCTCTATCCAATCCCCAGTGGTCTAGCCCCACAGATTCCCATGAAGCAAGACCTGAGTAGGCCTCCAGGGAAGTGTCTGACAATGCTTGGGAACTGGACTTCCATTTTGGGCTCTCTTTTCCCAATTGTGAAACCACTGGCCCAGAGGGTCTCTTTTTGTTCAGTGCTGTATTGGCTTAAAGTAGGGGCAATATAGTCAAAGTATAAGTGCTTCCCTTAACCTTCTAATGCAGTCTCTTCTTCGTCTCTGTGGTTCTAGGATTTTCGAAATGGTGTCTTATTTATGGATAATTAAAGATTGGTCTTCTTATGAGGGAACTGTAGGTGGAATGACCTATGTTGCAATCTTGATGACATCACTTCTTCCACCTCCAATGTTTTTAACAATGAGCAAAAAATAAAGTTCCATTTAGTTTAATACACTATTATAGTGGCTTTTACTGTTATCTATACATACATTCCCTATTCAACTCAATAAATCAGAGTAACATGATTATAAATATAAAAATTATTATGTGCAAGAAAGAATATGAGTGAATATGGAAAACAAACAAATTATGTAGAAACTATCAAAATAATCAAAGCTGATTCTAGAATTTGACTCAATATGAAACAAATCTATGGCAAAATGTTTTCAGGAAAACATAGGGGATTCAAGTAAACAATGTTAGGAATGGAACAGGAGACATTGGGAAAATATTAGGCAAGCATTTAAAATACAAGTAAACTGGGCAATTTTCCAGAAAATATCAATCACCACTGGGCAGTGGTAAAAGTTTAGGCTTTCCTTTTACCCTCCAATGACATCACCACAGTGGGGAAGACAGAGGTGCCTCCTTACTGCCCGGGAAGGTAAAGTCTAGCTAGACTCTCCACCCAGACTTTGCTCTGTGTGTGTGTATGTTCGTGTGTGTGTGTTTCCCTTGATATTTTGCTGAAGCAGAGCATTTATTGTATTTGTTTTCCCTGTATTCCTAGGCTGTTATTTTTATGGTTCTTTGGCAAGTGAGAACAAGATTTTCTTGATGTTTTCTGTTGCATCAATTGGAATTTCTGGTTGTAAGACTTTTCAGCAATCAGAGACATACCGGAGGCAAAAAGAAAACACAATGATTTCATCACAGTAATTATAATTTGAGTCCTAGGTACCTCAGTTAATCTACCTTCTTCTCTCCACCTTCACAAGTCTTCTTTTATTGATTTTGCATATAACTTCCAGGGTTTTTAGTTTTACTTAGTTGGAGACATAGAAAGAAATTCATGTATTCCATATTTTGCAGAACTGGAAGAGGTATTAAATTTTTGACTGCCTGGCTTACTATTATGTTGTCGTCTAAAAAGTCATTTCTTTTTCATTCCTGATTTGCTATTGTATTAAAATAACTTACACCAAGGTAAGCAGAGTGATAACTAAAAAAAAATAAGGCAGTGCTTGATATCCCCTTGGAGCGGCTTTATTGGTCACCAGATTTATTTTACCCAAGAAATTTTTCAGCCATTACAGTTCAATGATTTTCCTCATGCCCTTTCTGTTTACAGTGTCCTCAGTTGTCTTCATCAAGATGATCCCTCTTCAGGTACTTAATGTCTGGGGTCTGTTTTTATTGTAAGCCTTTTTTTAAAATGTGCAATGAGGAGTTGGGGATATGGCAATGAAACCATTTACTGATCTAGTTTTCACTCACAAGTTAAATCCATTTAATTTTGGCTTAAGGCTAGTCACAAAAAGTTAAAAAGAGGGCCGATATCACATCTGTGTTAGGATCCACTCGTGTACACTGTCTTTTGTGTACACAAGACAGAAGTTTCCAATGGATTCATCCTTTCATACCAGCAGAGTTGAATTAGAGTTCAATTTATTTTTGTAGGAAAAAAATCTAGATAAAGCTTTCAAAATATATTGCCTAATACTAGATTTTTCTAAATCTACCTGGTGTTTTATACAATTTGTAGTCTTATAAAAGCATTCAGATTCTTCCCACCTGATTTTATACACCATTTTTTTTTAAATCTGAGCTTGCTATAAGAATATAAACTTACTGTTATAGATTGGGAAGTGTCGAATTACGTAGTCTCAGAATTTTGAAAAAAAATGAGATAATAGTTCTCAGCAGAAAATGAGAACAGGACTTAAATTCAACCATGAGGATCTTGACTGTTTCAGAGGGAAATTAATTTAAGAAGCAATTACACTATGGGTATTGCTGGCCTGAGAAAATGAAAGGAAACTGGGTCATAAGGAGAATTAGGGAAAGATGTTAATAAAAGTACAGAGTAAGAAGACTACTAAAATAAAGATGATTGTGTTTAAGTTGTGATTTGGGTGGTATATTGGGATATAAAGCTTTTATGTTTTTAATTTTCCTTGGCCAAGGAATACTTTATCAAAACAATTCTGGAACCTGAATCTCTTTAGGAAGCTTTCACAAACTAATAGAAAATGCAGACCTTTGGATGTTCAGAATTATACTCCTCTTTTTTAGAGACACATCTCAAATGAATATTTTGTTCATATTGCATTTCCCAAGTGACCATTTAGTTCTCAATTATCCTTAGGTAAAATTGTGAAATTTTTAAAGATAAATGCAAGAATTATGTCCATAGTTTGAATACATATAAGTAGCAATAATCTGACTCAAAGTGTACACAACTTACAAGAAGATAGACCAATGAGGGTCTGGAAATTATCCTTGACTATGTTGTTTGTGTACCTTATTTCTTAGGCCCTTAATCTAATGACTGACTCCCTTTATTGTAGACATGACACATTTTCAATTCTTGGCAGACATGATTTTTAGAGAGGAGATCACTTCAAGACCAGATTCTTAGGGACAACATAAGAAGAGATTGGGGAAGTTTCCAACACGGTTTTGATATTAGAACATATATATATATATATATATATATATATATATATATATATATATATATTTGTAAAGAAAAATGCTCTGTTAAGACCTGAATTCATCAGTCTTTACACCCAGTTTGAGAGATCACATTATTGGTCCTATATCCAACCTCTTCCCTATGCATTTCCTCGTAATGGCTCACAGCAAAATGTGGCAAGAAGAGATAATTGTTTTGTTACTAATGAGGCTGGTCTCTGCCCAGGGATAAGAGTTTTCATATCTGAAAAAAAAAATAATTCTGAAATGTGCTGCTCAATCCTAGGAAAATATTTGGGATCTTGACAAAAATAATTCAGAGTCAGACACAATGCAATCCATATCTCGTTATAACTGTGGGGTGTGGGGAGGCTATGGAAGGAGGCTAAAGGGCCCTCTGAGAAGCATAGTTTTTCCAAGTTGGGGGTTTTGAAATATAGCAGTGAAGATGTCTTGACTGGATTTCACCATGACTTCCAGGGTTGTAAACTCTTTAGTTACTCTAGAAAACCCCACAAATAACTGATTACTTAAGCAAAAATATGTTTATTAAGCTTATTTTAGTAAGAGAACACCATTTTTACAGTCTTAATTATTATTAGAAGAAATTGATTGTTCATCAAAGATATTTACACATCTTTGGGTCTGCACTCAAGAGCTTTAAGAGGTCTCCTACAGAGTACCTGATTGGAAACAGGCTGTGTTGGTGACATAATAGTGTAGGATTGATGAACACTATAAACTGAAAATTGTGGAGTAAATCATGATAAGTAAATTATTACTTCATAAGTGAGTTGTTTGCTCAGCTTAGCTTTCTATTCTATTAATAGAAGAGAGTTTGTCCAGATACACAAATTGGTTTGTTAACAGTAGTTATCTATTTGGTCTTATAGCTTTAGCTTTCTGGGCAAGAATTTCCTGAAACAAATAGTTGTCATGGTGACGTAGATGATCTTGATTCTTAATTCTGATAATGAAGTTGCGTGAATGTTAATGATCTCAATTCTCAACATTAAATACAATCCATGGAAATAAATATTGACATTTGTTTACATTAAATCATCTTCTATAAAATGAAAAAAAAGCCACTAGAATAATTTGAAAGATAATTGTAGTCTGTGAAAAGGTATTTGCAAAAAAATAAAACAAATCAATGATTGTTATCAAGTATATATAAATAACTCCTACAAGTCATCAAAATAAATATAAACTAAATATATGTTGTAGAAGAAACCTTCTTATTGGTCACCAATATGAAAATATATTCAACTTCTCTAGTAATCTGAGAAAAACCAACAATGAAGCACCAATCAGTAACTATACAACTGTCATAAATTAAAATTTGATAAAACTTTCATAAAATGTAGTATTTGAAAAACTGTTATTAAAAATATAGAGAATCATTAGCTCTGATGCCCAATAGTGGGGCTAGAAATTGGCTTTATCACTTTAGAGAGCATCAGAGTACTATTAGTAAAACTGACTATGAACACTTTTTTATAAAGCGATGCTAGTTTCAAGTAGATATACTGAAATTGTTCTTGAGTATATGCATAAGGACACATATTCAAGTTAAATCAGGGAAAAATTATTTCTAATGTTGAAAATTTTTAATAAACTAAATGACCACCAGTAGGGTAAAAATAATGTGTGAAATGTTTTGAAATTTGAGTATCACACAGCATTTATGAACTTGATATCTACATGTCTACATGGCTGCTGTGTGAAGAAGGAAAATCTTTTAGAGGGACATTAGAGTATTTGGCAGTTTATGTAAATGTTAAAAATGCCAAATCGTAACATTTTTTAACATATACCATGTATTCTAGTGAAGTATAAAACACTGGCAAAGCATGCAAACCCAAACTTCAGGATCAGGGTTTCTTTGGTAGAGAGAGGGAATTAATTTCAAGTGAAAATCTAACACATTTTAATAGACCTAAAAATACACCTTAATGCTAACAGTTGTTAAACCTGGATGCTGCTATTATATTTTTCTCTTCTTCTTTTGTTTAAATAGTTTATAATTTGAAAATAAAGGTCATTAATTTGGGATACAAATTTTTTTTAAAAGAAATTTATTTTACATTTGTATATGTGGAAAGTTATATGTCCCAAATGTTTATTGCTTATTGCCATTTAGTAAGAACTATTTGAAACTTAAACACTCATTGGGAAAGGCAAGTGACACAACATATTGGTTATTATATAGCATGTATTATATAGTATATATATATTCAAATCATCTACAGGTGTTAAAAACAATATGGTGATTCTGTAGGTAAATTAAGGGAAATTGACCAAATTGCCGAGAATATACAACCTATTGTCCTATTTAGGTAAATTTAATATGTATTTTTAATCAAATATTTATTAAAATATCTTTTTTGTGAGGCCCTGATATGAGTTTATGTGTGTATGTTTTTAAGTGTTTGGAAGAAGTACAAAATGCTGCTGACAGTGCTTACATTTGGAAAGTTGGTGGGATTGGTGACAGAGAGCAGTTACGCATTATTCTTATAATAATAATGAATATATAGTTAATAAAAAAGAAATGAGTACAGTAAAAGTGTAGTATACATTTAGAAGTGAGGCATAATTAGAGGTTGTTCAATTTTTTTCTAATTTTCATTTATAAGGACATTTTCAAAGATGAGAAGACTTTCAGTTACTCTACTCACTAATTAATAATCCATTAAGAAGACAATCTGTTCTGAACTTGCATAGAGAAAATGACATACAAGCATAAGTGCGGATTTTTATAGGATGCACTGTCATGTCACAATGCTGTGCATGGGCTTAGAAATACATTGAGTCCGAATAAAGAAGCCAAATAATTGCTGAAATACAATATAGTCATTTTTATCCAAAACTATATGTGTTAATTTAATATAATTTGTTACATCTTAAAATAAAACAACCATTTGGTTATATTTTTAACTTGTACTTGCAGCTGGGAAATTTTCACTTTATTTTTATTTTAAAATTTCAGGGAATTTATTTTATTTTTTAAACCAGGACCTTCAGAGAAGAGTGCTAAGTAATTATCTCATGATAGTTTCAGATGCTGTATTGATTCCCAGGTCTTAGTCTTCCCTCCTGTGGGAAATTTTGATCATAAATTCAAAAGCTAACCTTGGTTCTGATTTTATAAGGAATATTATATTCAGTTCGACCTTCACAATTCAGATTGAAAGAAGATGAAAGGATTAGCTGAAATTGAACACTATGCCTTCAGTCCAGGGAAAAAGAAAAAAAAAAGTTAAACTTTAAGAGTCATAAATTATACATGGGACAATATATGCTAATAATGTAATTTTAAGCCACCAGTATTTCTGCATTATCTGAAAGTATGCGTATTTGGTTAGCTGAATGTTAATAATGGCTTTAAAAAGATAGCCTAGCTAGAAAAAGTATTTTCTTAATTTTACAGTTCCATGTTGTATAAAATACTTGCAAATAAATTGTCTATAAAAAGATAGTTATAACTTCCAGGGTTTTAAATCCCATTTATATCATTTTTGTATACGTGTGCAAGTATTATATATACTATCTTATCTTTGTAACATATTTTATAATTGCAGCAAAAGTGTTTTTATACATCTATGTATAAACAATTCATTGCCAGAAAAAAAATTACCAATTACTTCTATGTCTTAAAGAAAGTATCCTTAGTATCATTTGACTCTTCTTTGACTCATTTTAAAAAAAAGGTTTTCTTTATTTAGCTTAAAAGACTGCCAAACACACTGTCATTCACAATTATGGAACATTTAAAATGCAGATTTCTAAAGTATGTGATGGTAATTGGAATTTGGTAAAAAGTCCGAAAAATAATAGCATGGTACAATATGCCATGCAGTACTTGCAAAACATCTTTTAAATTTACCGAGAACAAGATATTTTGTCACATTCCTTTAGGGAGGAATGTGCCTGTGAGGGAGTTTTTAGCCAGTAAACAAATAATTGTATTGGAACACCCTCTCTACTCACCTGATCTGGCCTCCAATGACTTCTTTCTTTACCCGAAGATAAAGGAAATATTGAAAGGAAGACATTTTGATGACATTCAGGGTAATATGATGCCAGCTCTGATGGCCACTCTAGAAAAAGAGTTCCAAAATTGCTTTGAAGGGTGGACTAGGCGCTGGCATTGGTACATAGCTTCCTAAGGGGAGTACTTCGAAGGTGACCATAGTGATACTCAGCAATGAGGTATGTAGCACTTTTTCTAGGATGAGTTCACAAACTTAATTGTCAGACCTCATAGATGAAGACAGAATCATAAAGAGTCAGGCATTAGGAATCCAAATATACAAATTTGTCATGAATGACAAATGGACTTTGATTGATTTGATCTTTGGTTTTTAAAAATGTTCATTATTGTGACAGGATAATTTAGTAAAATAAACCATGTTCTGTTTATCAGCACTAGATATTTTTCTTTACCCATTCCAGGAGGATGAAGATGCACATGTGTTTTCTTGCCTCAGGCTGGATCATAGTTCACACCTGAAGGAAGAAATTGAAGAATATTTCTTCCAATGCTGAATCTCCATCCAGATTTCTTTTATTGAAAGTCTATAACTATTTATTATCAGCAAAATGTAATGAGTGCTTACTAAATTCTCAACCTAATTTTAGGGTTCTGAGCCTGATTTACAAGTGAAGAAAACATCAGATAAATGAAAATTAAAAATTTACGTTGTAGCTTATTTTAAAAAATTAAGTGAGAATTTTCATATATAATACATGTCTCTTTTATTTCATATCAAAACATTAGTGACAATGATGTAGTAATTGTTAATATATATTGTTTTACCTTATGTCATGCCCTTGGCCATATAGTTTATACATATTATGTATGCAATGCTCATAACCATATTATGATCATTCTAATATGGTCATTCTAATTTTACAACCAACATAAAAGTGAAACTCTCGAAGTAATTTGAAATTAAATGCTGGAACTATGCTTTCAATTCACCCGCCTGATCTTCGGAAGAGTCAAAATTATTCACTGAGCTATTATATACGTACAAAAAATACTCCAATAGATCAAAGAAAAAAATAATGTTAATAGAGTGCTACAGAACTTCATCTAATTTTAATAAGCTTTTAGTTTGTGTAAGGAAAAAATGGGATACTCAGAGGGGGAGGTGAAAACTTTAAGTCAAAGGTGCAGTAATAGTTATAGGTGAGGTCGTTTTTCAGGTATTTTCTCAGAACTGGAAGTCCATGTGAAAACATATCTGTAATCCACTACTAGTGCCCGTAGGACATATTGAGAATCAAGTTTAATGCAATAAGGAGTCTAGAGCAAAGTCCTTGTTTGACCTAAATATCCAAGTTTGACTCCTAAGAAGAGGAGTCGCCTGACATTAAGGAGGCCTGAATGTTTGCAAAATGTGTATACCAGAGGCATCTGATGCAGACCTACAACACAGGGGCTCTTGGTATATCTACTCAACAGCATAAGACTCCTGAAAATATCACCACCCCTAGATAGTGGGGAAGAAGGTCCTCTTAAGGACTTACATTGAATTTCTTACCAGCTTAGTGGAATTATTTAAATTTTATTTCAAAAAGTAAAATAAATGTGTATTTTCATTTCTGAATGATAGAGTACAATTCATACATTCTAAGTATGAAGGCTTCATTGTCAAATGATAAGTTATAATTCTTATGTAGTAAATATTTTATGAGCAACTAAATTACATCCCTGGTAAATAAAGGCAATTAATTTTGAAACAATGGCCATGACCCTGGTGTAAAGTTTATATGTAGAAATTTCATAACTTATAGTTTAGACTGGAGGAATATCATGAGCTATGATAAGAGAAATTTTGAAACATCACCACATAATGTTTTACAAGACATAGGGTAATGAGCAGAACTGATGGAGCTGAATGAGAAGATAGTAAATCTGGTATTTCACAGTTGTCTGATAAGATTTAATTTGTGATTCCAAGTAGAAGGTCAAGTAAGGGAGGAACAAAGAAGATGCATTTTAAGTTTTCTCTAACAGACTAAATTTAAAAACAAACGAAAACAAAACATCTCTCCCAGGTAATGGAGGGACACCTAATGCCTATTGTTGCCAATATTCTGGAAGAAAAGTTCTTTTTTTTTTTTTTAACCTCCATGGAAACGCTACCCAAGACAGGAGCTCACATGTAGGGACCGGTTGGGAAGGTCACAACCAGGCTAACGAAGGAAGTAGCAACATAACAGAACTCTTGGTGTTTTATAAGGATGAAATTCCTTTACTTAGATGATAGATATTTCAGTCTTAATTATGGTATTTATTGTTATTATTATTGTGAAACACGGGAATGTTTGCAGAAAGTAGAGTATTTTGTTGTTGTGTCAGAGCAGAACTATTTGTGGGCAGGGAGGGATGACCCTTTGATGAGGTGTCTTTAGAAGCATAGTTTTAAATTGGTAACCTAGCTACAAGTACTCAAAATAAAAATATTCAGCAAAGTGATTGAATATCTAAACACTTTTAAATAAACATTTTTTTTAACGCACAATAAATCTGGGAGGACTTTAGGTTAGTTTCCTAAAGTTTTACCAGAAACAAGAGAAAATGTTTGTATATGTTCAACATATAAATAATTATAGAGGGTACTGGGCCTGGGAGTTTTAGACCCAGGAATATTAATCCCACATAGAACGTATGTGTGTTTTGATGATATTGAGCACAAAAATCTTCTTTACGCTCCATGTTATTGAAAGATTGATTTTCGCTTTTTCCAGTTGCTGGAAATAGTTAAAGAATAAAACAAAAAAACAGCTGCTCTCTAAGTAAGGAAAGCCGTGGAGACTTCAGAGCCACCAGAAAACAATGCATAAGACTAGTCACAGAAGTTAAAAGTTTGAAAGCATTTATAATGATTCATAAGCCAACTGCTTAAATGAGTGGGTCCTGGTACCTTAACAAATAGTTGAGACTCAGAGGTTTGAGGAGAAAGAAGTTATTTTGATGAGTAGCTCTGACCCATAACAATGAAAGCATCTTAAAGTTAGCAGCCTGAAGTTTAGGGAAGTTTGAGTACTTCTTACTGTAGGGAAAATACACAATTTCTGGCACCCTATATCCATCAGGAAAGCCCATTTTTGGGAAAAGGATACATTTAGTTGGTGGTAGTGTCAGGGAGATACATTATATTTCAGGGCGGTGGGAGAAGGACAGAGAGGAAAAAAGGGGTCAAATACAAGGTGACAGAAGGAGACTAGATTTGGGGTGGTGGGAACACAATAGAGTATACAGATGTGTCATAAAGTTTTACACCTGAAACTTATATAATGTTATTACCCAATGTTACCCCCAATAAATGTAATGAAGAAAGAAAGAGAGAGAGAAAGAAAGAGAGAGAGAAAGAAACAGAGAAACAGAGAAAGAAAGAAAACAGAGATCGGCCCACTCTTAAGGGATTAAACTCCATCAGCTATGTTTCTCTTAATGCCCAAAGGGAAGAACTCAGAAAGTGGGGAAAGAAAACTTATAATGTCTCCTGCTAATAAAAGGGGCAGGCCAAACTTTATAAACAGTAACTATCATGCTTCTCTGCTTTCTAGTTGGGACCTAGGCAGGATCCATGTACTTGATGCAAAATTCAGGATGGGAAGAAGAACCACAATGGTGACTGCCATTGAATTTCCTACCAGCATGTTTAGGTGGGATCCCAGAACTGACTATATTTCAGTTAGAGAAGTGAGATAAATGTAATATTGCTCATTCTGGTGGTAGGTGGCAAAATTCATATTAGCTGAAGCAATGAAATTTATTTGTATAATGATTCATGTTTGAATTATTCCATAACTATTCAGTGTATATGAAATATATTCAAACAATATGGTAAATATTTAAATAAAAAGTAAACATTACAGTAAAAGACACATTGCCATTAATCCCCCTCAAAATACTCCCCTCACTTCGAAGACACTTATCCCATCATTCTTGCCACTTTCTGAAGCAGTTCTGGAAGTTCTCTTTTGTGAGTGTCTTTAGTTGCACTGTCATGGCTGCCTCAATGTCCTGAATTGATTCAAAACGTTTACCTTTCATGGTCATTTTGACTTCTGGGAAGAGCCAGAAGTCGCACAGTGCCAGATCCGGTGAATAAGGGGGATGAGGACACACCATAATGTTTTTATTTGACAGAAATTCTTGTACCAGAAGCCATGTGTGACATGGAGTGTTCATGATGGAGGATGAAGTAAAGACACTTACGAAACAGGATTTCCAGAACTGCTTCAGAAAGTAGCATGGACGATGGGATGTGTGTTCAAAGCAATGGGGGGTATTCTGAAGGGCATTAATGTCAATGTGTCTTTTAGTAATTTTTTTAATTTAAATGTTCACCATATTTTTTTATCATACCTCATATGGCAATGAAAGATTTGTGTTGACAATAGCCATGATATTCTATAAATTCTTATGAATGTTCTATAAAAAATAACATACCAAACTAAATTTAAGATGGTAGTTTTAAGAATAATAATTGGATTAAGAAAATGTTAACAATGCAAATGATTTTAACATCAGTTAAGTTCGTTTTTTTGCAATAAAATTCATTCTGAATGAATTTTTGAGAAAATAAACACTCTCATACATAGCTGCTGGCAGCTTATTTTGCTGTTGGCCAATATTTAAAGAGCCTTACAAATACTTGACCCAATAAATTAATTTTGAAGAATCATTGAGAAAATAACTGGAAATGCAGATAAACTTTATCTAAAAAGATAGCAATCTCTATTGGCAAACTTAGGGGAAAAAGTCCGTAATAGAAATCTCTATAATAGAATTATTAGGTGAATTATGACTATCTATTTGTTAGAATCTTACAGAAGTAGGAAACATATCTCTGAGGAATTTTTAATTGCATGATAATTTTTTCAATATATATTTAATTAACAAGTATAAAAATTACATGTATTTTATTTTCTAGCAGTATGAAAACATTTGTATTTTTTAAAAATAAAATGCTTCAAACTGCACAGTTGCTTGCTTTGGAACATTTTAATATGGATGATTTTCATCACCTTCTGCTTGTTTTCTTTTTCTCAATATTTTTATCAGTAAGTATGTATTTCTTTCATTTGTGAAAGTGTATCTACTTAAAATATATGACCATTAGTCATTTCATAACACATTTGAAACAATTTGTTTCAACTAGGATTTTTAAGTGTGTTTCAAGAATGGAAGGGAGCCTAAAGTCCTGCTAATTTAATACTAATGCAAAATTAGGAATTTTATTTCTTTCGAAACAGAGACAAACTATAAATCAGGATTTAGGGTGATTTGTTGATATTATAAATATTATTTCAGCCAAAAAACAGTCATTATTAAAATTTGTGTTTAGCTCTATCTCTACTTAATTTCTCTTGGGAGCTAGACATGCGAGGGATGATGACAAATGCAAAAACAAATATCCATTTGTTGGTATCTGGTTGAGTGTAGTCCCCACAGCAGAGTCTCAGTGTTGACCAGAATATGAATGTTATTCCCCAAACATTCCAAGGATCCCCTGTTAACAAGAAGTTCCTATCTAGCCATATAAATAGGTGAGTTGCTGCTATACACAGAAGAGGAGGCCTAAAAGGAGATTTGGTTATCGTATATGAAAGCAATCTGAGAAATAGGAAGCTATATTTAAGTGACAATATGGAATTTTAAAATAGCCTTAATAAATGCCAACTTAAGGAAATAACATTGTGATATGACAGAAAATCAGGAATTAGTCTTTCTCCCATTCCCCTTCTACCCCCAGGCAGAACAGAAAAAAAAAGAAAAAAAAAAAAAGGAAGCACTGGGAAATTTGAGGGTAGTTAACTTGCATTTGGAATTTCTCTAGACATCATCAATAACATATTTTTAAGAATAGCTGCATTTATGAACACTTTGTGATTTTATGATTTTGGTTCATAACTGACAATGTTTTTTAGAAAATGTTTGCTATTGAACCAAATATAAATACTGTAAGAGACTATAACTGCATTAGTGTAAATCAACCATTACTTCAAAACAATATCAGCAGTCATGTCTTCATGAAAAATAGGGAGGTTTTTAAACATCATGTATTTGATATTAGAAATTTCTTTATGGGGGAGAGCACTTTCTCTCCACTCAAAAATAGAGGAGAAACAAAAATTAAGGATAACTGAGTGACTTGGTTACAGGCCCCAAAATAGTGAATGGACAAGATAATGCTTTTTGAACTCTTGTTTCATGAACAGCTATTCCAGTTATATTTTCATAATGCATCTATACTTAAGAGTATATTCTTTCATTTGTTGATTTATCCACTATGTATTGAGTACTGTTTGCCAACACTGGTTTAAGAGCTTGGGTACACCATTCAATAGGACAGACAGAGTCTTTGCCCATATAAACATTAAATTTGAGAAGGCATGTACTCAATCTACCAATAAATATGTACCATGAGATAGTACCATAGAGTAATGTGATACAAAGAGGTTAGAGGCATATTCAGAAAGGACTGTCAGATGTGTCTTCTCTGAGAAGGTGACATTTACATTTTGGACAAGCAGCAAAGAGAGAGAACTTTGTTTAATTATTTTTGTATGTTATTATTATTATTATTATTATTATTATTGTTATTTATTTTTACCATGAGAACAAGTCAGGCTTTATCATTCTCATTTTCAGGGAAGTAAATTCAGTTTACTTGCTTATAAAAAACAGTCCAACATGATACAGTAAAAATGATGTACACAGTAAAAGAGATTGGGGCAGAAAGTTAAACTGGTGTTACGTAAGTAGACAAATTAAGATATTTTGTTGGGGGAGATAGAATTTCATAAAGGAAATTTCTGACTTTAGCAATTGTGTGGTTGATAAAAAGCAATATTTTACAATGAGAAAGACATGGGAAATATAAGATTTGGGAGGACGGAAGGGTTGGTTGACATATTATTTTACAATAGTTTCAAAACAATTTAGTGGAAATGTCTAAAGGCAGTTGAGTAAAGAATTCTAGAATGCAGAGGAGAGTATCAATGTGGAAATATAATCTTGTGAAGCATCAGTGATATTACTTAGAGAGGAGAGAGAGACACTATACATGAGAGCAGCATCCTCAGTGTTCTATAACAGGTTAACTTTGATTTTTCATTAATAGGAATGGATCTTTAGCCACTGTGGGCCATCTTTCTCCAGGACTGCAGAACCCCTCTGCCCCCTCACTTCTCTTCAGAATTTTTTGAATTCTTCAGTCACTCTTTTGTCTATCCTGTTGTTTCCAAAGTTTTAGAGGGTGTTTGTTTGTTTGTTTTTCTTTGTATTGTTGTTTTTGTTTCCCCATGGAAGATAGGCATCTAAAGATAACCTGGACGGAATTCCCAGGCACTAGAATACCTGCTAATCAGGCCCCACCATGACTTTATATATATAATTGCATTTCCAAGGATTTTGAACTTAATGGAAATGTAGAACTGATCAGAATTCATAATCTTCTCTTGTGTATTCATCATCATAGTAGTTAATTAAGAAATGGATAGTCCTCAAATCACCTGCTTCAGGTCTGACACTGGTACTATGCTGGTACAAATTGGAGAGCCGGATGAGAGCCTCATCAAGTTTACCCTAGAAACCATGTTTGATCATGTCCCTGCTGTAGCATCTAGGACCAGCTACACAACCATTTCAAGGAAGAATGTGCCTTTGGACAACTTACTCAGAATCACTTAGAGTTATACTCAGGGTACATTGCTGCACACCAAAACCAGGGGCATTTTCCTATTAGCTTCTTGTCTACATTTGTTTCCTAAAAATTCAATTACATGTTTAGGGTGAGTCCTTGCATTTTGAAACTTGTCCTTTAGGGATATGTCATTGTATAACTCTTTATCTGTGTTAGTCAGCACCTAGATCGATGGAATTGTAAGGTATAGATCTAGTTCTTGACCCTCTTTTGATAATTGTGTGTGTGTGTTTGTGTGTGTGTGTGTGTGTGTGTGTGTGTGTAAACCAGAATTCCACTATAAGGCAAAACATTCTTAGTAGAACTGGTAAACTTACTAATTAAAATGTAACAAGGACCCTGTATCAAATGTTTTAGAATGATAGATTGTAGATGAAGAAATCCAATATTTATTTTTGTACTAATAAATAAACAGTAAAATGTATCATATATACTGTCTTATGTTTATAATAAACTTTAAATCTTAAGATGATTTCTCCAATGTTTTCCTCTTATATAAATTTTACCCTTAGTTGCGTACTTTATCATTCTCCAGAATTGCTCTTACATTAGGGATATTTTGCAGTCTCTCTAGCTGCTGTAAAAGAACCTATCAGAAAGTACAAGGTGTCTGTTTCAGCAGGATCCTCAATAAAAGAAGAATGCCATCTACATGGATCTAGAGTTCAGCCTGTTCCATCAGGCTGATAATACCCTCCCAGGTTCTCAGTCTGAAATGTGTCCTCCTGCTGGTCCTCATTATTATCACCTTCAGTGATGCCTTTTCAAGCCTGTTGTCATACAGCGTGCAGTATCTCAGTGCTGTGAGGGGCTTCATTATCGTCTCTGTCAATGAGTACACAAGCATCTGACCTCAGAACCTCTCTAAACTCACTCCCTGTTAGGGATTTGGAGAGGGAAAGAAAAGGACATATATCTGTATCTATACATTTTTTTCTCTCTCAAACTATATATGTCTCTCTCACCCACACAAACTCTTGGTATAAAGATACATAGATAGATTAAATATACACAAACACAAATGCAAACGGAACACTGCACTTTAAATGAAAGATACTTTTTCATCTTATTCTTCAAAGAAAGCAAAAATAATTGGATACAACATTCTGACAAAAAATGGATGTTTTCCTGACTTTTGTTCTTTTTAAATTTTTTTCTAGACACTATACACTTTAATAGAAAATAAAATAAACCTGTCTTTAGACACACATGATCTTAATTTTGTTTACTTCATAAAGATTTCAAGTAAGATATAAAAGCAGAGGTATCTCAATGATATTTCCTAAAATAGTACAATATTGTATCTTTAAAAGACATAAAATATTGTAATGGCTTTTTATCAGCTGCTGCATAAAGAAGAAGACAAATTGTGATTATCTGTAATTAAATATATAGATGTACGAGGAATTGAAAATGCAAAAAAAAAATGGACAACTTGCTGACATTTCCAATGGTTATGAAAACATATTCTTTAAGAGTGTCCAGCACCCAACTTGAGGAAAAACTGTTTTATACCAAGAATAGAATATGAACTGAGAATGTAATACTATTTTTTTTGGGGGGAAGAAAAAAAAGCTTGTGAATTCTAAGGCTTAGAGAAAATAATTCATTATATCAGAGTCTTATTTTCATAATATTAAAACATAAAATGCATATATATATACTTCTACCAAGATGATAGTTAAATAAGTCCATTATGATTTGACGAAATATTGAATAAATATGAGCACTATTTATGAAAATATCTTTGAAAGAGTGAGAGACATTTGAAAAGGTCAGGGGAAAATCTCCAATGAAAAAGAACCTATTGTAAAAATATCTTATAAAAATGTTTATATTTTGATGTAGATCTAAATATAAATATATAATGTAAATGTGTCGCAAAACTGTCTTTTGGAGTCATGACTATGTGGTAGACTGTTTCTCAACATGTTTCTGAAATGAATATAATAGTTTGCATTACCATTAGCAATATTTAGGAATTCCAGATGCTTTGAATTTTCACTAACGCCTGGATATCATCAGTAATTTTTGTTGTTGTTGTTTTGTTTTCTTTCTTAAAGACTTTTTATTATGGAAACTTTCAGACAAGTAAATGTAATCAAAATAGTATAATAAACCCCAAGCCCACCATCCACCTTCAATGGTTATTGGCCAGTTATGCCAATCTTACATCATCTATCCCCTCACTTATCTTCCTTCTCCTTTATTATTTGGAAACAGATCTCTAAGATATGCACAGTTTTTATTTTATTGTCATAATATTTTTTTTTAATTTTATTAAATTTCTTGGGGTAACATTGGTTAATAAAATTATTTAGGTTTCAAATGTACAATTCTGTAATACATCATCTGTATGTTGCACTGTGTTTTAGCTTTTCTACTAGTTCTTGTTTGGACTGAGTTCTGTCCTCTCAAAATTCCTTTTGAGAAGCCCTAACTCCCGATGTGAATGTATTTGGAAATAAGTCTTTAAGGGAGTAATTAAGATTAAATGAGATCATAAATGTGAGATCCTTATACAGATAAAACTGGCACCCTTATATGAAAAGGGAGAGATGACAGAAAGTTCTCTCTCCATGAGCGCACAAAGGAAAGGTGCTCGTGAGGTGAGATGGTAGCTATGAGTCAGGAAGAGAAACCAAATTATCCAGCATCTTGATCTGGGACTTCTAGCCTCCCAAATTGTGAGAAAATAAGTTTATATTGCTTAGCCACCTAGTTTATGGTATATTGTTAAGCAGACCACCTGACTAATACAGTTGTATATAGTGAGTTTGCCTCATAATTTTAATTTGATTTCCCTAATGGCTAATGATGTGAACATGTACTCATGTGTTCATCTGTGTTCCATACAATCTTTTTAATTAAGTAATTGTTTGAATCATTCCCAATGATGAGAGGCAATGAATGATTTATTATGCTCTCTTTACATGCTGTATAGTTACCTAAACCATACTGTTGATAAGGAACTATGTCAAGACTGATAACTTTTGATATGCTGAACCTCAGTGATTCTGAAAAAATGAAAAGTTGAGGTATACTTTGTATGATTATGAAATGAACATTTGCTGAGTTAAGTCACAGAGATAGTTTTATATATATAACCACTGCATAACTTACACAAATCTGACTGATATTCTGTTTTATTATATTAAAAATACTCTAATAAATCATTTGCACCCTATCTCATGTTATATGCTGACTCATTCCTTTGTTCCCCTATGTCTAAAATGTCTCCAAATACTTTTCTGTGCTTCCTATTTCTGGTTTACCATCCTCTCTTTCTGTAAATAAAAAGAAACAGAAAAAAGAAAAAAGAACAAGACTCCGCTATATGTTGTGTATTTGAAAACCATTTTAAATATGAAGAATTAGTCAGATAGATTAAAAGGTGATGGAGAAATATGCTCAAACTAATGGAAAGAGAGCTTTAGTGGATATATTAATTTCTTACAGAGAACACTTTAGAAGAGAGAAGCTCACCATGTATAAAAAGGAGACATTGCCTAATGACAAAAGGCTCAATTCTACAAGATATATCAATGTGTATGGACCCAACAACAGTGTCAAAATATTTGAGGCAAAACTGATAGACCTACAAGAAGGATAGAAAAAAAACACTATTATAGGAGGGGAATTTAACACTCTTCTTTCAGCAGTTGATAGATTAAATAGGAAGGAAAACAATAAGGATATAGTTGATCTGAATAGAGCTTTCAATGAACTAGATCTAATTGACATTTATAGAATACTCCATCCTATCAAAGTAGAATACACATTCTTTTCAAATTTACATGGAATATTTATCAATATACACCACCTTCTCGGTCATAAAATATATTGATCTAAAGTTATAGAATTCAGACAAAAATGGAATTAAATTAGAAATCAATCACAAGAGAAACAGCTGGGAAATTTCCAAATATTTTGAGGTTCTAAATAATGCATATGTCAGTGAAGAAAAATAAAAAGAAATTTTAAAATATTGTGAAATAAAAATGTAAATACAACTAATGAAAATGTGTGGAATACAGCAAAAACAATGCTTAGATGGAAATTTCAAACTTTACACACCTATATTAAAAAAATAAAGATATAAAATAAGTATTCTAAACTTACATAATTACAAAGTAGAGAAACAAAATCAATTTAAGTATAAGGCAGGGAAGAGAAAAATAATAAGGAAAATCATAGAAATCAAATAAATTGAGAATGGACAATGATAAATCAATAAACAATCAATGACGATCAATAAAACCAAATCTGGTTGTTTGAAATTAAATTAATAAACTACTCAATCAAACCAAGAAAAAAAATAACACAAAATATCAATAGCAGAAATGAATGAGGATTCATCATTACTGATTCCAGGAACATAAAAATAATATATTGGAGTACCCTAAACAAATCTTTGGCCTCAAATTAAATATCAAAGTGACCTGGACCATTAGTTTCAAACACATGAACTACAAAAACTTACCACAAGGAGAACAGATTTATTAAATAGGTCTATATCTATATTAAAAATTGAATCAATAATTAATAACCTCCCAACATAGAAAGCATTTTCTCTGGTGAATTTGGCAAAGTTTATGTTCACACAGAAACCTGCATAAGAATAAAGTTTATAGCAACTTTATTCCTAATTCCCCAAACTGGAAGCAACAAAATATCTTAAAGAAGTCAAACGGATGAACAAATATAGCATGTCCATACAGTGGAATATGGATTTTAAAAAGTGAGCTATCAAGTCACAAAAAGACATAGAGAACTTAAGTGCATGTTGCTAGTGAAAAAAAGCCAGACTGAAAGTCTACATGCTGCTTAATTCCAATTTATGACATCGGGAATAGGCAAAATTATATAAACAGGAAAGATCGGAAGATAGGGAGCAGCAAACATAGATCAAGCCCAGGACATTTTGAAAATGTTGAAACCATTTTGTATGATATTATAATAGTGGATACATGGAATTATACATTTGTTCAAAACTATAGAACTTTACAACCCAATGATTGAATCTTATTTTATGTAAATTAAAACACAAAACAAAAAACAACTTTTAGATAGTCAGGGGATCCCTGAATAGAATGCAGACTGTGATGAAAGAAACCAACTGTTTTACAAATGTATGAAACCACCTAATTTAAGGGGTAGGGGCCAGGAGTAAATTTAAGTAGCTTTGTAAATGAGTTGAGTTTGTTAAATAAAAGGCAAAAGGAACTGCACATAACACTTATAACCAGTCACAGCTAAATAGAGACTATGGAGACACAGCAACTAAATATACATTATATCCTGAAAGAGATCCTGGCACTGTAAAAGGACATATTGGGGCAGAGTGCTGGAATTGATAGCTATACCTTCTATGGGTGCAGAAATTAGCAGTATAACTGGTTCAGACCATGTGGTTGCTATGCTTGAATGATTGATTAGGTTGGTGCAAAAGTAATTGCGGTTTTTGATTTTTTTGACCTTTTAAACGCAATTACTTTTGTACCAACTTAATAGAACCATTGATTGGAACCTGGGCAGGCCTTTGTAGGTAAAGGAATAGTGGTGGCTTTCTTTCTTAATAAAAAGATAAGGCATCGAACTTCCTCTTCATTATTTAAAATGAACTATCCTGCATCTACATAAATATTCAAATGTCACACATTTATGAAACTTCAAATAGATGATTCCCTGTTTTTAACCAGTAGTGGATAGAATTATACTCAAGTACCATGATTTTCTTACAATCTGTGAAGTTGACTAAGCGGCAAGCGCACGCATGATTCCAAGTATACTGGCCATGACGTTAAGTGGCTTTCATTTGTCTTTACTGGCAATTCTATTTGATTGCATTGGCGACTAAAATGGCCAAAACACCAGATGAAATGCTTTTCATATTATTTTTATTATAGAGGAATATTCCATTTATATTACCAGTCAATGTTATTATAATTTATTTCTTCTTTAGATTTAGTGTAAGCCTGCAGTTGAAACCAGAGAAATTGTGGAGTCATTTTATTTCTATTGAAATTTTCTTTCTTATTGCTGTTTAAGTAAAGTTGAGAGATGATCTATTCTATAATATGTTTATTTACACTCACTACTGATAGGTTGGCTGGTAAAGGAACGCACACAGTCCGGCAAGTTAAGAAAGTTTAAGAAAGTCTATTTTATTAAGAGAAAGTCTATCGGGCTGAGCAAAGAATGATACAGCCCGGGCTGCAAGTCTAAAGGAGACTTGCAGCTCTAAGGGAGGGGGTGAGGAGGGTTATATAGGTGGGGTACTGACAGGGTAGCGTTGTTTGAACGGAGAATGCTGACTGCTTGTAAGCCAGTGGCTGTTTTTGTGGTGTTTTCTGTTATCACAAGTGTGGCTCTGTCTGCAGGTGCAGGCCAAGAGACATTTTGTTGTTTTCTGGCAGACATGGCTCTGTCTGTAAGTCAATGTCTCCGAGACCTAACATTAAGTCAAGATCTTTAACATTCAGAGACCTAATAACTACCTCAAAATTTCAATTAAAAATCTCACCTGTAATACTGTGAAAGCATCTGTTTTTAAAATATCAATATGCCAGCAGGTTTATATATGCTATTGATTACCCATTCTGGCTCACTTATAATTTCATTTTACATAGTAACTTTTAGTGCAACACGCTTTATTTTTTCCATCATTAAAAATCAAAGCCCAAGAAAGTAGCATTTATAAAAACAATTTATTTTTCTTAAGTTCCAAGAGGAACATAGGAAAACATGGAAGTATACACTTGCAGAGAACTTTAACATATTAATTTCGTAAGCTGTTTTAAGTAACTACATAATGAAAATGTGCAAAAAAAACCCAATTTCATTCTAAGGATGACACAGGATGTGTGGGATTTTAATGAGTGTTTCATTTTGAAAGATGTAGTTATGAAAATGTCTTCCTTTGAAAGTGTTTCCCTTTATTGATTAGATTAAAATAAATTCAATTAACACAAAATAAATATTTAGCAAACATTTTGGAGATAATCTGTAGTTGATTTCAAACTACTTTTGAGTATCTTTTACAAAAGAAATTTATTGTGTAATTTTTACCAAAAACATAAAACTTAAGCATGAATTTAGCTATTTTTGCCTCACATATTTTGTCACTGATAATTCTATTATACGTTTACTAAGATCTAATTCAAGAATTATTATTATATGGTTAATAAATGTAAAAAAAATCAGATGACAACAGTGATTTCAAAATTGGTATCACATTCATCAAAGCAGTTGTCTTAGGAGGATATATACTTATTTTACTAATTACAACTTGGAATATACAAAACACTTCTTTTCAAATTTACCTATTGTTCTGCAAGATAGATAACACATTTTGAACCAATAGTAAATTTTAAAACAAACAATAATTAGGTGCTTAATTCAAAATACTTTTAAGGGATAATGCTTTTCCATCATAAATATATTTATATTCTCTTTAAAATTGATTTCAAAGAATTACTAAAAGTTTTGTTCCCATTTTAGAGACATTCTTGAAATGAGCTATATACCCTCTTAAAGTAAGCACTTAATTAGCATGTTTGATTTAAAAGTCTAGTCACTTTCATTTTTATTCGTGTTTTGAGTGTTCTTTATTTTTCTTACAATGAATTTTGCTTCTTTTCAAAAGAAATGATCAATGGTAATAGCAGATTGCCAATAAAAGGAATGGGATGTGAAATGCTCTCACTATTGTCTATTAGACAAATATGCTGTTTCTAGAAGAACTGACAATAGATACGCTGCTGAATGTCATTGCATATACGAAAGCTGCTCAAAAGATTCAATCTCACCCTCAGCAGTAGAAGCAATGATATTTTTTTTGGTTATAAAGAAATAACCAGCAGAAATATGGTTTAGTACTAATAAAAGTTTCCTCACATCAGTTGATGTACAAGTGAAAATGATTGAATATTCAGCATAGTTCCATGAGTTAAGAAAGACATTTCACTATCAGTGAATTGTCTTTCCCATAACAGGCATTAAAGCTGAATTTATTTTTTTATACCAGTGTAGGTGCCCCTTCTTAAATAGTTTTTAAATTATTAGATCCTCCAAACCTTACAACTTATTCTTTCCTTCAAAAACATTGAGTCAGTTAACAAGATATTGAGCATCACTAGATGAAGTAAAATATTCAACTTACACACCATCGAGACACACAGTATATTTATTTCCAAGGAAGATGTTTGTATACATAAATAGCACTGTCTAATCTTGGTAGCACTTTCCCACCAGGTCTGACAGAACGTTTATCACTTTTATTAACACTACCAACACTTTAACTGCTGACTGCTGACAGATCTGTGTTTGGATTCTAGTTTCCTTTTACTAGCTGTGTATCTCATAGACAATACAAATAATTTAAAATATGCCTAATGTGTAAGGGAGACCGAAAGTTAAAACTTGTGTGTCGTTAGCACAATACTTGGCACATTGTAGCTTCCCAGTCTAGGATTCTGAAAATGTGGCTTTTATTTGTAGTTGTGCAAATTCCACAACTATTTTACCTTTATTTGATGTCATCACACTAGGCCTTCTTTTCCTAATCCAAAAATGACAGTTAGACTAGATTAGGGGTTGGAAAACTACAGTCCATGAGCCAAATAGGGTTTGTGTTGGAGCTGAAAAGTATTAATACTTTTTCTCCAACCTTCTAAGTTCTTCTTGCTGTGCTAATAATCAAATTAACAGAGACAAATTAACAGGAGGAAAAAAAAAATACATGCACATTGGGAATTCTCATAAGCATGAAAATTTCAAAGACAATGAGGCAACATTGGATATATATGACATTTTGGATAAAGGAGAATGATGGGGGGACAGGGTATTAGATTTCAGAAGTGAGAAGGGACAACTAACAAGTAGTTGAGGAAGAGGGGAACGCACATGGTGGGTATATTCTTCCTGGGCAACTCAAAACAGTGGGACACAGGAGGTGTCTAGCTAACAGGCTTGGAGTCTTTCTAGTGCCAGAGTGAAGATTCTAAAGATGATTAAGCCCAGGCTCCTTTCCTAAAGCAGCTTTTTCCATCTGAATCTCTTGGGCGGGAAAGAGGACAGAGCCACAGGTTATCCCTGAGCCTTTCCTATTAATATACTGTTAAAATATATATCCCAAAAAGCAGCTTCACGGTGGCTAAATTTTGGTTCCTTCACTTGCCACTTGTTTTTGTAACTACGTAAGTTTGAGAAGGACACAGTCACACCCATTTTTTACACATCATCTATGATTGCTCCTGTACTACAATGAAAGAGTAGTTACCTTTAAAGCTGAAAATGTTTATTATCAGTCCTTTTTATCAGTCTCCCACTAGACTACTGTAAGGTCTTTCTCTTCTGTTCTGATATTATAGAACGGTATATAAGAATTATTTCAAAATAAGCCAGACTCTTCTGAAAGAAGAAATAATGGAAATATAGTGTAATTATATCTTCCTGTTCCTATATCCGTGGAACCAAACATCACAGATTCTTACTGAGCAATCACTATCTTCACATCACTGTATTTAATTTTAATCAATTACTTATAACAGTGTAGTGGTAGGTAACTGGTGGTAGATAATGTGTTTGTTCTCCTCTGTACTACGCTTGCAGCAATATCTTGTTCAAGGTCACCACCTACTACTGTCACTGTAGCCTCCATCAATTCTACTTATTTGATATACAGTGATGCTAGATCCTCAACTATATTAAAAAATGTTTGTTTGTTTTTCCATACCTATTTTCTGCTGCATTGTGTACCAGGTAGCTATCCCTTTTGAGGCTAGGGTATCACACTTTAGATGTATAATTTCATTTTAAAATCATTTTTCTCCTAAAACTGGGCACAGCTGACTGAATAAATAAGGCATCCTACCTCTCCTAATAAAACTGAAATTTACCCTGCTGGATCCTTTCCAACTTTCCAACAAAGTTGCTCTGTCCTCAATTTTACCTGTCTTCATTCTCATTCTATAATGTCTTTGATAGCTTGAAAAGTACAACTAGCATGTGTGTAACTGTTTCCATGTCATATTTGGGCAGAGATTGCTGTGACATTGGAATAGGGCTTAACCAGGCCTTCCTGTTCCCTAAGTATTGCCATCAGATCTTATTTCTGAAGGTAATTTTTGAAGTGTTAGAAACCAAGTTAAATTCTGGTGAAGTTTGTGTTGCTGAAAGCACAGGTTTTAGTCAGGTTGGTCTGTATTCAAGTAACCATTCTACTCCTTGTGTGATTCATTTTACTAAATTTCAGTCTTCCCTCTCCCACATTTAAATAGAAATAATGGGACTTATTGTAAATATTGCTATAATAATTAAATTAGGTGATTCTTATGTGCTTATCACAGTAGGTGGCATATGTTAAGTACACAATTAGTAGCAGTTATCATTATAATCTTATTACTCAGTTGTTCAGCAATTGGCAGGTTGATGTATAATATCAGCACCATTTTAGAATTCCTAGTGATTCTCCATTAAACAATATGGCTTTATAGGATAATTGGATTAAATAGCTGCATACCAATGAGCAGGAAAAACAATCTTTGGAGTTTAATGGAAAAAATAAAAATAAATCAGAAATTCACAGTCATTTTCAAAACACACAGTAGTAAGAGATGCCACATCTCCTTAAGTTATGGTCAGAACCAGCCACATTTTGACTACATTGCTCTGTTTGAGACTAGCTCTAATATGATCAAAAGTTAAACAGGATTTGAAAAGATTATAGCAGAACAGTAAGATTCATAAACAGATAAAGCAAATAAGGCCATGGAATGAGTTTCAAACTGAAAGAAAGAAAGAAAGACAAAGAAATGAGGCTGAGTCTAATAATAAGATTTCTAGTCTATAAAGGGATATTATTCAATAGATAATAACAAGCCATTTTTCTTTTATTACTTACAGTAAGAGAAGGTAAAGGGAATTAAATTGCAGCATGGAGGGTATAATGCAGGATTTCCTCACAGTTAAGGATATGAAACATAAAAATGGGATACCCAAGGAAGGAAGTCCTTTTCAAGGAAAGAGATTTTCCTCATCTAAGGTAGTTTAAATGTGGTCTTGCCTGAAGGTCAGAAAATGGACTTGACAGCCTCTCAGGGTTCCATGAAGCCCTGTGATTCTTTGAATAAATATTTGAGTAAATGTTATTATATTTTTGCAGTGGAAAGGTCTTGTGCTTTCAGGAAGGATTACCAGCCATATTTTAACATCATCTTCACAAATTCACTTTTATGGTATTCCCCTAAAGAGATATTTACATCTTTTTTACAAGTGAGTTTCCTATGGAGACTCTAAATGCAAGCAAACTCTGTCCCATATTGCCTTTATCTGGATTTGATGCTGAGCTCAGTGGGCATTAGACTTTTTAAATGAATACATTTCAGAGGCATTGAGAAATGAACTTTAAATGGCTTATATTTCTCATAAAGCCTCTAGCCTTTAGAGTAAAAATATCAGTGCATTCCAAAGAAATGCTTTTGCTATTCTTTAACCTCTATGAAATAAAATAAAGTGTTAAGAATTAAAGTTTTTATTGTGAGAGGAGCGAGATACAAACTGGAATGAAAGAGGAAGTGAAGAGCTCTGTGGTAATGGATTGGAATTGCAGGTATCAACATGAAATTATAAATAAATATATATGTATATATGCCAATATATATTTATATATTTACACATATGTTTATATGTGTGTGCACACACATATGCTGTTCATAACTCTAACAATGAAATGGCTCAAAAGCAATGAGACACATGCATCAATAAGAACAGCAGTCCTTGTAAATATTACTTCTAGTACGTGGACAGGGAAGATACGTGATGATACCTGAAACGTCTTGTATCAGAAAGTCAGGAAGTTCTCAAAAACTGATAGGATAAAGAACTTCTAAGGTAAACCTGATTGATCAAGGTGGGGGGGATGATCAAAGAAGGAAAACTAGAGAGAGAACTGAGCTTATATTTTACACATACTTTTTCAAGCAGGGTGTTTGCTGCTCCAGGACACAGAGACACTGAGGATATATGTGAAGAAATGAGACTAAGACTCATTAAAAAAAAGGGGTGGGGAAGCGAAATCACCAGAGCTTTGGCAGTCTCATGGGTATACAGAGACAAAAATTAGAAACTTGTTAGTTTCCAGTGAGAAGAATGAGGGGAAAACTAAACTTGAACCTGTGCTACTTTTCTTCTCAAGACATTTGCCAATTGCTGAAACTGAACATTGCAGTAGAGGAAGGCACAAAGCAGAAAGCCTTTGAAAAACAGATTACCATTTTGGACAGTCTCACAGACCTACAGAAGACAAGAATTAGAATTTAGGATTTGACTGGGGAAGGAAACCAGGAGAACAATTCACCCTCTACCAGTTCACGTCTGATTAAGATGATCAGTCCATGCCGTAGTACAGAAGAGTATAAACTGTTGGAGAAAAATACCATCATACAGAGCATACACATTTTAAAAAGTAGCAGTGTATAGCATTTAATTATAAATAATCAATCATAAATGAATTATGAATGTGATAAACAACCAAGACCAATACACACACAGACACACATACACACACACACACACACACAGACACACACACACACAAACCACACCATAAATATATATTAGAAACAGACGTATAGAGGATTCAGACACTGAAGTTAACGGACAATGGCTTAATACAGTTATGATTAACGTTATCAAGAAAAAAAAAGGGAGATAAGGAAATATGAATGAAGACACAGAGTTCTTCCACTGACTGTGACTCCAAATCAAATTAGAATGGAAAGAAACAATAAGTGGAATTAAAATCTCAATAGATGAGTACATCAGAAGATTATATAGTGCAGAAGAGAAGATTAGTGAACTGAAAGGCATTTAAAGAGAAAATACGAAAACTGAATCACTCATAGGAGGACAAAGTATAAAAAAACAGATAAAAACGTAAGCAATAGGAAACGCAGAAGATCTAGCATATAACTGTATTCGCATGTGGAGGGGAGAAAAGGAATCATGCAGAAACAACATTTCTTTATTTACCATTATGCAGGCACATTTTTAAAAGACTTATTGATAACCAGATGTAAAACAAAAACTGTTTTTTCCCTTTGTTACTACATATGAGTAATTTTTTAAATCCCTCACTCACATCGAATTTAGGAATATTCAGAACCAGACCAAATAGTATCAGGTCTTTGGTGAAATATGTATGAACTTTCTGGCTGAAGTTTGTGATAAAGTGGACAAGACCCAGATTGATCCAGGTTCAAATTTCTGTGTAACTTGCCTGTTTGTTCACCTGTCTGGACATTGGTTTCTTCATCTATAATATGGCTATTATAATGCTTCCTATTCCATCAAGTTATTATGATGATTGAGTGTACATGCAAGAAAACTAGCGTATAATACATATTTAATAAATGTAGATTTACTTCTCCAATCTCTCTCAAAACAACAACAGCAATAACAACAAATGTAAGTATATCAAAAGGTGCTTCTATTGAGAAATTTGGGATTACTTTTAAGATAGAATGTGGTAGTAGTGACCCAATGAATAATAAAAATAAATTATACTGAAACTCAAAAACAAGGGCAGGGTGTGTCAATGTAAGAGCTACCCAAACCTGTAGAGAAGTTTAATGAGTTTATTTCAGCCAAACTGAGGACAGTTGCCAGGAAGTAAAATCTCAACAGATCAAGAAAATGCTCTGGAGAATGGAAGTTTTGCAGGTTATTTTGTATTAGAATCAAAGAAGGAGACATAAGGAGGGTTATATGAAATCCATTGGTGGTAGATTAAGGGGCTGGGAGAAAGCAAAGTGGGGAAATCTCTGGGATTGGATAAAAAGTAAAAAGGAGAGACACACACTTATTTTACATTGGTAGGTACAGGATAGTTAACAATTAACATTTTATAGCACATAAAGATGGTATTCGGGGAACAAGATAACAATGTGGGGTTTTGTGGTCTGGTGCTCTGGTGCTATGGGTTGCAGAGGTCCAGAAAAAAGGGATTACTCTGACATTCCAAGGGTATGTTATCTTAGATGCAAAAAGTTAATAGACAGACTCACTTCAGGTAAAAGTTGACCTGTGTCAAGGAAGCTGCAGGCTAAGGATGTGACTACCTGCCATGACCTGCTCTTAGTTAGGGATTTTTATGTTCAGATCATCCTATGTGGTTAAATTCGGTCTTTGAGTTTGTAGGGCCTGCCATGCTGGCCTCCTTTAAGCTTGTGAAGTTTAGTATGTGGCCCCTTTTTTGTCCACTTGAAAATAACTTTTTTTTTCTCTTTTACACAACAATGATAGCTAATAAATTCAGAAAGAATGAGTGAATATGAAAATTACTTTATACCATTCTCTGTAATAATTGATTCGGGCAAAAATCATCAACAAATACTAAAATCATTTAATGAGAAGTGTTCTTTTGTTGTTGTTTGGGGGAGGGTGAGATACTCAAACAGTCAGAGTGTCACTTGAATGATTATTTTTTGACTGTAAATGTAGAAAGACATCCTTATAATTGTTGATGGGGAATATAACAAACTTGCCATAATACAGGTTCTTGAGGGGAAAAAATGACAGTTGGAAGCAAAAGTCAGTGAAGAACAAGGAAAGGAAGTATATGCAAATAAGACTGTCAGTTTATCACCTTAATTGAACAAATTTATCAATCTAAAAATGAGCGATTGATATCATGTGACTCCTGATGTGATACACTGAGAAAGGCACATCTATGTAAACTTACCAACCAAAATTTTTCCACTGAACTTAACCATAACAGAATCAGACAAATTCATATTGAATGGCATTCTGAAAATGCAAAACAAGAGAAGACAAAATAAACCTAAAAACAAAAACTTGGCGTGTACTTTAAGCAGTACCAATGAAAAGTGGTAGAGCGTTTCTTGATTAAAGGGGACCAAAAAGGCATTGCAGTCATGCACAGCTTAATGGTGGGGATATATTCTGAGAAGTGCATAGTTAGGAGATTTATTCTTCGTGTGAACATCACAGAGTGTACTTACACAACCCTAAGTGTTATAGCTGACTGCTGTTATTGTATGTGCTGTACTTTTATACAACTGGCAACACAGAAGGTTTGTTTACACCAGCAACACCACGAATGCATGCGTAATTGGAGTATATGCACTAAAGGCTGGCTTTTCTTTTTGTAGTGCAAGTGCTTGCTTGACTTCATTTTGATTGCCTGGGCATCCACTCCAAAGAGGCATCCATTTCAGAGGCCTCCTCTTCAAGGAGACCAGTGTTTAGCACACCACTAGAAGAGTCAGGTTACTTTTCACCACCGAGGACTGTTTGTTTTATAGAGCTTGGTTGATTTAGATAACTAACCATTTGGACTACTTTTTTTTTTTCTTTTCCCATTCTTTAAATTTCCACCTTCATGCTTTAAATCCACCAATCAAGAATAAACTTGTGAAACCCTAGGCTCCCACCCTGGACTCCAGTAAAAGCAGAGCCTACTGCCTGAGCTTGTGTTCTCTCTCTCTCTCTCTCTCCTTTATCTCTCTACCCAGTACCTCATTTGTACACTCCAGGGACTGTAACTAATAAACTCTTTTTTTTCTTCAACATGTCCTGAAGGATACATTGCAATCATAGTAAGAAAAGATGATATAGGAACATTTGTGACAACATGGATGGATCTTGAGAGTGTAATGCTGAGCGAAATAAGTCAGACAGAAAAAGCAGAGAACCATGTGATTTCACTGATATGTGGTATATAAACCTAAAACAACAAAATAACAAGACAAACAAATGAGAAACAGAAACTCATAGACACAGACAATCGTTTAGTGGTTACCAGAGGGTAAGGAGGGTGTGGGGTGGGAGAAGAGGGTAAAGGGGATCAAATATATGGTGATGGAAGAACTGACTCTGAGTGATGAACACACAATGGGATTTATAGATGATGTAATACAGAATTGTACACCTGAAATCTATGTAACTTTACTAACAATTGTCACCCCAATAAATTTAAAAAAATAAATAAATAAATAAAATAAAGAACCACAAGGGTTTGTCCAGTATTAACATTGGTTAAAAGGGGAGATGTCTGTGGGATGGTCACAGAGTCCTAGGTCAATGAGTACCCTAGGCATTTCTAGCTGATGGCATTGCTATTGAAACACTGAGAGGACACAAAGTAGTAATGTGTTGTGCTATAATGTTACAACTGCTGTGTCACTAGATGATAGGAATTTTGCAGCTCCATTGTAATCTTATGGGACCACTTTCCTTTATGTGGTCCATTGTTAACCAAAACCTCATTATGTGGCACATTACTGTCTAACATTGTCCATATTCATCATACTTTCCTAGAAAGATGAATAGTTCTTTTAAAAGGCACTAAAAGACATTTTGGAATAACTGAAAAATTTGAATATGAACAATGCATTGTTTAATACATGGTAAGTTATCGATATTAAATTACCAAGTGTGAATGGGCACCAGTATTAGAAGAATGAGTTTATTGTGGGTTTATTTAAAAATATTTATTGACAGGAGATATAATCTAAGTTCTTTTGTTTAAAATGATAATATATAAGTTTTGATTAATCATTTGAGAATTTGTTATAATTTGAGAAAAAAGAGAAAGAAAACCATAAATGTAGTAAAATAACAATTGGAATTTTGTGTCTACATTGATTGTGGATATATTTACACCTTGAATAAATGGAAACAGAAGACTTGGATATAATTTTATCAACTAAATGTAACATTCATAAGTGACTTTAAGAGCAGTTTCTTTTCAAAGGTGTTTGATTCGTTTGCAAGGGCTGCAATAACAAAGTAATAAACACTAGGTGGGTTTCAACAACATAATTCCCCCCCACACACAGTCCTGGAGACTAGAAGTCCTTGATCAAGCTGTCATCGGGGTTGGGTTCTTCTGAGGCCTCTCTCCTTGGTTTGTACATGTACATCTTCTGGTATCTCTATATGGTCCTTCTCTCTGTGAGTATCTGTGTCCTAATCTTTTTATAAGGACACCAGTCATATAGGATTGCAGACTCATTGTAAGACTTTATTTTAACTTAATTTCCCTTTTTAAAGAGGCTGTTTATAAATATACCATGTTTCCCTGAAAATAAGACCTAGCCAGACCATCAGCTCTAACGCATCTTTTGGAGCAAAAATTAATATAAGACCCGGTATTAATTTATATTATATCATATATCATATCATATATCATATCATATCATACCATATCATATCATGTTATATTATATATTATATTATATTATATTATATTATATTATATTATATTATACACAGTATTATATTGTATTGTATTGTATTATATTATACCCGGTTTTATGTTATATTAAAATAAGATCGGGTCTTATATTAATTTTTGCTCCAAAAGTTGTGTTAGAGATGATGGTCCAGCTAGGTCTTATTTTCAGAGAAACACAGTAGTCACAGTCTGAGGTAATAAATGTTAGGGCATAAACATGTAAATCCGAGAGGGAGCCACCATTTAGCCCATAGCATGAGTTCCTAAAGTTGTCATCTATATCACCAAATATATGCTGGATTGTGATTTTGTAGGCAGAAAATCACAAGGGAAGTGAGAAATCACTTTCATAGCTTCAGAAAATGATTTTTACTAGTCAACTATGTCTTTTGATATTTCCACTCCTATTAGGATGTTAAAGTAAAGACATAATTGGATGACTGACAGAGTGACTGTGATTGTAAAGAAATCTTTAAAGGATGAAAAGTTGACTAGACAGAAATGTGCATACTTGTAGTTTTTCGAGCCCTGTTAGCGTGTACTTGGATGTGCATTGTTCTCTATCCACCTGACAAAAGGCTTCTGAGAGGTTGAAAGCAATATGGTCCTTTTCCGTTCCTCAACATAGTAGAGAAAAAATAAATTCCAGACAGATTCACAAAAAATATTCACATGCAAATGCATAATGTAATGTAATTATGCTATCACTGGCCTTTTCTATTTTTCAATAATAGTTTTTGTAGCTGCCAATTTGTACTTCTTAATCCCTTCACCTTTTTCACCTAGTCTCCTAAACCCCCTTCCATCTGGCAACCATAAATTTGTTGTCTATATCTATGAGTCTGTTTGTTTTGTTTTATTTTGTTTTTGTTTATTTTGTTCTTTAGATTCTACGTATAAGTGGTGTTTGTCTCTCTGTGTCTCACCTATTTGATACCCTCTAGGTCCATCCAGGTGTTTTTTTTTTTTTTTATGGCTGAGTAATATTCTATTGTTTAAGGGTACTTCTTTATCCATTTGTCTATTGATGGGCACTCGGGCTGCTTCCATATCTTGTCTATTGTAAATAGTGCTGCAGTGAACATAGGGGTACGTATATCTTTGTGAATTATTGTTTTGAATTTCTTTGGATCAATACCAAGAAGTGGAATTGCTGGGTTTTATGATTGTTCTATTTTCAATATTTTGAGAAATGTCCAAAATGTTTTCCATAGTGCCTGTACCAGTTTGCAATCCCACCAACCGTGCACGAGAGTTCCCTTTTCTCCACATCCTCACCAACACTTGTTTGTTGATTTATTGATGATAGCCATTCTGACAGGTGTGAGATAGTATCTCATCACGGTTTTAATTTGCATTTCTCTGATGATTAGTGATGTTAAGCATCTTTTCATATGTCTATTGGCAATGTGTATGTCCTCTTTGGAAAAATGTCTGTTTAGGTCCTCTGTACAATTTTTAATTGGATTGGTTGGGTTTTTTTGGTGTTGAATTGTATGAGTTCTTTATAAATTTTAGATATTAGCCCCTTATCTGATGTATCATTGGCAGGTATCTTTTCCCATTCAGTAGGTAGTCTTTCATTTTGTTGACGGTTTCCTTTTCTGCGCAAAAGCCTTTTAATTTGATGTAGTCCCATTTGTTTTATTTTTTGTTTTGTTCCTCCAGCTTGGGGAGACATACCAGAAAAAAACAAAAAAAAACAACAAAACAAAACAAAAAAAAAAACATTACTAAGAGCAATGTCAGAGAGCTTACTGTCTATGTTTTCTTCTAGGAAGAAAAAATGGTTTTCTTGGTTACGATTTGAGTCTCACATTTGAGTCTGTAATCCATTTTGAGTTTATTCCTAAATCTGGAGTAAGAAGTTCGCCCAGTTTTATTTTCTTTGAGGGGGGGAGGCAAGTATCTGTCCAGTCTCCAACACCATTTATTGTGTAGTCTGTCTTTACTGCATTGTATGTTTTTACCTCCTTTTTATAGATTAAACGACCATATATACAGTGATCGTCAAAGTGCTTTCTAAGAACTTCTGGGTTCCCTAAGGCCCTTGTAGGAGGTGAAAAAAACTAAAAAGAAAAAGAAATTGTCATAATATGAATGCATGTTATTGCAGCAAAATTTGCACTGATGTTGCAAAAGCAATTTTAGATAAAAATTATGGCACCTTGGCATGAATTAAAGCAGTGACCCTAAGTTGGACTAATATTCATTATATTTTTAACACCATGAACATACAGTAAAGGATGCTGGGTTTCACTTAAAAGTGTCATTGATAAAGCAGTACACATTATTTATTTGATTAAATTTTGACTCTGGAGTATATGTATTTCAATATTCTGTGTAAGAAAATAGAAATTATTCACAAAGCAATGTTGCTGCCTAAATGTGATGATTGTTGCTAAGAAAAACATCTGTGTGATGGGGAGGATTATTGTTTCAAATGCAAGTTGAATTAGTTGCTTTTTTATGTATACTGTTTTCACTAGAAAGATCTTCTGGTAGATAAACTGGTTATTCAGACTTGCATATGTTAGAGACATTGTTTGAAAGTAAAGAACTTGGCTGATCTCTTCAAGGAAAGCAAATTATAGTATTTGTTGTGAATGATAAAATTAGAATTTTCAACCAAATATTAGAATTTTGGAAAATTTGGTTTACTACTGAGGACTTTACCGCTTGACAATAAAGACATTGTTGATAAAAGTAATAGTAATACTAACAAATGTTATTTAATATTATGTAAAGGCATATGTTAGTATTTGGCATATCTGCATAATTCAGTGAACCAGTATTTCCCTAATGACTGTTGTGTTGTAACATCACGAATAGACAGAGGTGCAATCAAAGGGCAAGATAGACCAATGGATTGGTATATGCATTGTATACCAAAGTATAAAATGTTAATTGATATCATTTCTGAATCCATACATTACTAATCTTAAAGAAACTTCCACCTGTCAAAATTTGGTGGGGCAGCAATGATTTATACCCACACGTTTCAATTTGAAGTACATGGATTTTCTTCATGTTCTTTAAACAAAACAATATATCACAACTGACTGAATGCAGAAATAGATACAAGAATACAGTTATTGTGTAGTAGGCTAGTGTTCAAGAGAGTTTCAAAAATAAAATAATGTCACTTTTCTCTAATATTTTGGTGTTGGAATATTTAGTTAATGTTCATATAAATGTGTTTTTGTTTTAATATATGATGAATGTCTTTTTATTTTAAAATAAATTAATAAATATTTTTGAAAACCCCATTTTAATTTAAGCATGGTAAATATAAATAGATTAAACATAAATAAAAATAAAAGTTCTCACTGTATTCATAAATATTTTTTAAGAATATTGAAAAAGTCCTGAGAACTGAAACTTTGAATACTTTTGTCTGTCAAAAGAAAATTACAGTCAATACAATGACAGTATTTGTGAATGTATTTGATAACCTATAGGTTGTCAAGTTCACTGATGAACCACAATTTTAATAGAGTAGATTAATAATCTTCTTTCAGTCCCATCTCTGACTGTTACGATAATCTTATTTATGGGAAACTTATAAGAATCTTAGCCAGAAATGAAACACTTGTTATCAGAAATGTAATTACTGGTATTTCACATTATAGAGGTTTCCTTCCCCTGCATTCAGTGAACCATATCACTGCCTACATTTCTCAAACTCAACTGTCACCATCTATCAAAGACACCATGGTCTCACCTGGAACTTAAACAATAGCTTTTGGTGATCAATCTGCGTTCAAATTGTCACCTGTGCTACCCAGGAGCCAGAGTAAACTTTTTGAAGACAATTTTTATTTCACCACTTCTGTACTTAAAGCTCTCAAAAAAAGTGTTTTTGTTTTTTATTTATTTGCTTGATTCAGTGGAAGCAAATTCACCCCTTTTGCAACATGATTTACTTAGGACTCTATCATTTAGCACTAACAATTCCCTCAGCCCTCTCCACCCTTTCCCCAACCTTGTTCGCTCTGTTCCAGCCATTCTGACTTCTTGTTTCTTATAAATTCCAAGAAAAGTCTGCACTTCAAGGCTTGCCCTGAAACTCTAGTCCCCCAAATATTTACATGACTAAAGTCAGCTTGTCTTACACATATATGGACCACTATAATGATGTGTGTGTGTGTGTGTGTGTGTGTATAATTTATATATTATATATAAATACACATACCGGGGGTGCCAAAAAAATGTATACTAATGCACACTTCGGTCAACATTGCTCAAGCACTAGTTCGCCACAATCAGAAGTGTCCAGATGCTGCTGGTAACCACTTTGAGCACCTCCTGTAGTTTCAGAAGTCAAACGTGACTTGTAGTCATCTTTTGTTATTGGTGTATATTGAGTATTATTAGGTTGGTACAAAAGTAATTGTGGTTTAAAAGCTTAAGAATAATTGAAAAAATCCCAATTACTTTTGTACCAACCAAATACAATTTTAATACATTTTTTCCTTTCTTAAAATGTGTATACATTTTTTCACACTCTGTGTGTGTGTGTGTATCACATGTTGTATGTGTTTATGTTAGCATACACATATAAGCATATAGGTATATGTATATATACATATACAAATACATAAACATACATACACTGGGACTCCTTCTGTCCTGCAGTTCTGCCATCTCAGAGACTATTACTTCAGCCCAATTTGAAAGCAGAGAGAGAAAAAGAGAAGAGAGAAATCAAGATATCCTTTTGGTGCAGATTTCATTTGTATCAGGCATACAGTCTGAGACTTTTTATTTGCATTAATGATTAGTTTTAATGTAAAGTATCAAAAATATGTTATTCTATACCAAATCAAAATATAAACTATTGCATTGTAATGAATTTAACTTACATATAATGGAATAAAACTTAACTGCATTAACTCCCCCATTTCAATGACTATAAGCACCATAGAATATTAAATATAAAGGATTATTTTGTTTGTTCTTAATTGTCATTTCCCTTTCATGCAGCCTACTATTTCTTATCCAAATATTTTGAATACAAAAATGAAAGAAAAAAGAATATTATGGTTTTAAAATGGAAATAGTAATAAGAAGAGTAAATTTAATGGTGACTAGTTTTCTGAAATAAAGTAATTTAAACGTTTACCACTTCAATTGTTAAAAAGAAAATGAGGAGTGATTGCAATTGAACATTTGGCTTGAATGAGAATAAGAGGATTTGATGAAAAACAATATGAAATGTTCCCATCTTCAAAAATTTTGTCAGGAAGCAAAGCATTCAACATTTGTAAAATCTTTATTTAAAAAAAAAAAAATCAAACTCTACTTTGTAATTCAGGAGATATCCTTAACCTGCTCTGTTTTATATACCCTATCCAAGTCCTCGGGTAACTAAGCCTGGTCCAGCAATGCCTCTCTCACCTGTTAAGTTGCTCAAGAATGGTCTTCAGGCAGCTCTTAAATATTTATAAATCTTATTTGTCAATTTAGAAGTAATAATATTGAGAAAGAAAACTTATGAAACTATGAAATCGTTTACTTAGTGTATTGCCTTGATGCAGGTACATTGTTTTACAGATCTGTTTACTTTCTTAAAATTTGCAAGAGAGTAATATCTGTACTTTTTCTGTTTATGAAGAATGCATACAATTATTATTCATTAGTCATGGCTGTATTAAAAAAGCCAGCTGCCTCCTTAAAAATAGATCACTGTTTTTTACTTATTGCCATAATCATGATACTATTTTATATTTAGTTTGCTAATATGTGTCACATAAGACAAAAATTTTTCTAATGTCAAGTTAAAACTAAAATGAAATGTTTAATACAGCACATAGACCATCCCACAGATAATAAAATGGGATACAATTTTTATTTTTAGAAAACAAAATGACTACCATTTTAATTAAAAGATGATGAGCTGGTTATTATTGCTGCCTAGGAAGACTGCAAATATGCTGGGGGTTATCACTATAATAACCTTCATTATCATTTTGGAATCTGTACAAATTATCTGTGCTTTAGCTCAGTTGATGACCAAATGAAAACATTCTCATAGTGCTAAATTGCAAATTCAGTGCCAAAAAAAGCAGCAAATAAAATATTGTGCAGCAATTTAATTGACTTCCTAAATATTTTGAAATTGCTAAGCATTATGCATGCAAGCTTTCTATATCTATAGTTTTAAAGTTTCATTACAGATCTACAGTATGAGCAGAGGCAAGCGTCTGGGCTTCAACAACTGTCAACTGCTATTAATACTCTGTGCAACTTCAATAGGAGGAAAAGGATTATATAAATGGAGTATTCCGTGGGGGGCAGTTCCAACATTGGAATACTAACTCCAAGCTGGGGTTACATGTAGTTTTCACTGATTTGAAATAATTGAAAATCATTTTGTGAAAGCTGTGAAAGAGTTTTAATTGCATTTTCTGTGTAGTAAGAAAACTTGAAAGTCGAACTGTTAGTCTGTCACCTTTGCTAAGCCCTTTATTATTGGTCTCCCTTTTTCATAGACTCCCTAAGATTTGTCAAGTTTCTTTCCATGTTTATTTCCAAATACACAACTTTCAAAATACATTTTTCTTAAAGATTTATTTATTAACTTTTTAAAGTACCTGTTATTTTTACTTATATACATGAAACAATAGCAAATAATCCTAAATTCTTCATATTACCATACTTTAAAAATTAATTCTAAGCTAGTGATTAGATATTTCCTTGTAAAATGTCAACCATATTTTATATTTACAGAACCAACAATCTTACATATCATAGACTTTATAAAGTATGCAGATAAATTAACAGTAATAAATACGTGGTGGTATTCAATGTATGGGTTAGGAAGGTTTTCTACTTTCCCCAGAATATGGAAATTCGAGACCCTCTGCAGTGTTATATCTTATTTTGAGTCTTAATTCAGCAGACATGCTTCTGACAAAATAAAATATCAATAGGTAGCCTATAAGTGTACTGAGTGACATTATTCATCTTTTCATTAATAAAAAAATAAAATAAAATAAAAAAAAAAGAATTATTTTAATCCAGTTTTTCAAATTGCTTTCTACCAACTTGGCACTGAAATTTTTTTTTTTTTTTCCCTCTAAGAACTAAAAGAACAATTTTTATGGTATTTTCCTTCAATATAATGCAGCAGTGAAAATAAACTTTAGTCACAAACAACATTGATACATCTCAGAAAAATAAAGTTAAATGAAAAAAGCTAGTCTTGCAAATATACATTATGTGAGTGTGATTCTATTTATATTAAGTTTCAGAAATGCAAGAATACGTTAATTAAAATGCATTTGTATGTGATAAAATATGAAAGAAAACAAAAGATTACAAACACAAAATTCATTATGGGAGTTTCCACTGGAGGAAGGATAGGGACAGGAGGAGATCAGGCAGACGCCCAGAGAGAACTTCAGGATATTGCTAAAGTTCTTTTGCTTAAGCTGGGTGGTGGGCAGAGGGTTGTTCCTTTCATTATTATTCTTTAAAGCTTACAAATATTTTACATACTCCTTCCTACATCTGATATGTTTCATAATACATATATATATATATATATATATATATATATATATATATATATATATGTTTATATATATATATATATATATATATATATATATATATATATATATATATATATATAATTTTATTAGTTTCAGGTGCACAAGACAAAGCAAAACTTAGACGTTTATCATTTATATCCCTCACACTGTGTGAAACCCCCCTCCCCCCATCCACTATCCCTCTGTACGTTCCCCAAATTAATTTTCAAACCCCCATAACCATCTTATGGTTACCGACTATTTTTCAAAACCTCTCACCTTCCCCTTATCCCCACCCCCCCGCCCCTCTAGCAGCCCTCTGTTTTTCCTCCATGAAATTTTGCCTAACTGATTCAATAACATAGGTATACTCTCTGTGAGTTTGGTACACTGTATTTCAAGCAGTTTGCCCTAAGATAAAACACATTAATTTAAAAGATGTGCAGTTTGGCTTGGTACTTATGGGAGGATGTAGAGTTGTAAGGCTGAGTAAACTGACACACAAACGAATGACTACTCCTAAGCAGGGTATAGATAAGAGAGGACACAAAAATTCTATAACTGTCTTAAGCAAGACAGATATTATATTGGTGAAGAAATCAGGAAATTTTTCATGGTATATAGCTTTAGTCATAAATGATAGTAATAAAATACTTAGAATTACAGGATCCATTCTCCAGAAGATCTGAAAGGAAACAGATTCTTTACCAGCAAAATAAAATGCCAGGGGAAGATAAGATTTAGACTTATAGAAACCAGTGGTGTAGAAAATGTCAGAAGCAATGACATAGTAATAGGAAAACATCCCTGGAGAAGACATTTTCAAAAAAGGAGTGATTTTTATACATCAGTAAGGTCAGTGAGAATTGTTGCATGCTATCCTTCTCAGGATAATAGCTATACGATATTTTTGTTTTGGTTTTTAAGTTCAAATCAACTTATTATATTGGCCCTTGATGTTTTTTGTTGATAGTTTACTTTTCTACAAAGGTAGGATTGCAGAATAGTTAACACATTTTCTGAATCCTGATTGCCTGAGTTTTTCATTCCACATGTGGCTAAGTTTCTTAAACTTTGTGACTTAATTATAAAATAGTGAATAATAAAAAGTGTCCGCTTGATAGGATTACTTGGGGGGCATTCCTTGGATTAATATATGAAAATATCTGAGAACAGAAGCTTGTACATAAGTATGAAGTGTTTTCTCTAAGTATCAGTATCATCATTTAGTTAGTCAGCTTGTGTATTGTGAGCTAATACAGAAGAATCAGTGCTAAATTAATACATTTCCTAGTGGAAGAAGTTAAGGATCTGCAGATGAAGGAGTTAAAAATCATCTTGGCAACTGCTTTAGGAAGACACCTCCAAATACAAACAAAATATATGTTACCTGCAAAAACTTGTTTTGCGAAGAGTTTTATGGACCTTCTGTTTTTTATAAGAAACTATAATTTTTAAAAATCCTAATTTTCCAATGAAACATAATTAGTTTATAATATTCTGTTAGCATTTTTAACAGTATTTGGTATAAAATGAGGTTGGCAACTAAACAAAATAAATCAATAAAGATGTAATTAGGACACTTGTTGAAACAAATTTGAGACTTAAATTTCAGCTACTGTCCTTAAATTTAATTAGCTAGAACATTTTAAAATTGTACAATCTCATTAGTACAAATAATTTCTCTTAAAATAGATATGAATTAGTAACTTGATGAGTAATATTTCTTAAATTTTTTGTGAGCAGGGAAATAATGCAATTCATATGAAAATCCCTGACTTTTAAAACTTTTAGATATATTCTATGTTATCTGATACTAGTTGAAGTGATTTGAAAAGATTGTAAGTTTTGCCATCTTCAGAAGCATGATTTTATCAGCATTGAAAATCAGGATTTCTGGCTCCCCGTATAGTCAGTTTTATCTATCAATTGCAGGTTCATGCTTAGCTCACGTGTGATTATAACTAGGAAGAGATTCAAAGGGTTGATAAAATATGTACGTTTGGAAAATATTCTATAAGTTAAGGGTGGCCACATTGTATAAAACATTACAAAGTTGTTAACAAATAAACAAAATCCTGGCAGTTAAAGAACTACTCACATTTAGCAAAATGTTATTTATCAACTTGAATTTGCTTTCAAAAATAATGAACAAATGCATGTTATTTCTGTTTGTTCTTTCCTTTTTTGAAGCATGGGAATCAGAAATAAGAATTCTCAAGCCTAAAAATGGTTTCATACAATACTTAAATGTCCTTAAGAAAAGATCAATGCATTGACATTTCCCATCTGTTAAACATTATATACTAATAATTGATTTCATCCTCACAGAGGATCATGATACATTAAAGGAAAACCAATATCAAGAATTTTTCCTCACTATGAAATAATGTAAATGATACAGATAATACCAGGTACTATATTGCTATTTATGCAATTTCAAAATGAGTAATAAATATTGCATATACCCATGGAAGATATTATTAGTCATGATGTGCATTTGTATATCTGGATATTAAGTTGTTTTAAATGTTATATGTAGTAAAATGGATTATAAATAATCACTATAACATTATGAAAAAGCAGTGTTTTAATAATGAAGCTGTGTATTTTAATAAAAGTATATTATATACTTAGCATAGCATTGAGTTGCAGGAAAAAAAGTATAAAATGTTTATTGCTCTTATATTTCAGGAACAAATGTGTTAATGGGGGTGTTGATTTGATTCCCGAGGCTGCCTTAACAAATCACACACATTTAGTGGCTTGAAAAAACAGAAATGTATTCTTTCAGAGTTCTGGAGGCTCTACATCTGAAATTAAGGTTTGGCAGGACCACATTCATTTCAGGGACTCTAAGGGAGAATCCATTCCTTGTGTCTTCTAGCTTTTGGTAGTTTCCCTGACATTCCTGGGCTTGAGGCCCCATCACTTTAGTCTCTGCCTCAGTCTCACTGCAGGGAAACAGGTAATTAACTATATTCTTAAAAAAAAGAATAAATGTTGTAAAAGATGCAGTGATTCATTGCAATAGGATAAGATCAGAACATCCCAGGTAAATTTTTCTCCTAGAAATAACATAACTTGGCCTTTCAGTAATTAATATAACTTTTAGGTAAATAGATATGCAAAAAAAGGCCATTATGAGTTGATAGAATTGAATGATTGAAGAAAAGAAAGATTCAGAGTATATAATGTGTTTGGAACAGGAAATGCATTAAATAATTCTTATGGATTGCACAAAAGATTGCAGTATAACTTCAAAAAGGTATTAAATGCTTTTGCTCCTGCCCAAGTTCCATAACTCTTAGAGATAAGTTATAGTCTATAGAAAGGTAAAGAGTTAAAACAAAACATTCATTTAAAAAATACAAAAGCATCTCACAAATGCTTTCTTAAACCATAACGTTTAGCTTTAGAACATAACTGCTACTTCAGCTTATATGAAACAGGACAAGAAAGTGTTGAAGTTGAAATGAATACACAAACAAAAGAAACTGGATTTTGAAAATGAAGATAATCTTTTTTTTTTTTTTTTTTTTTAACTTTTACTTATTTTAAGTGTGTTTTCCAGGACCCATCATCTCCAACTCAAGTAGTTGTTTCAACCTAGTTGTGCAGGGCGCAGCTCACACTGGCCTACACCAGGATCAAACTGGCAACCCTGGTGTTACTGTGTTTCCCCGAAAATAAGATCTAGCCGGACCATCAGCTCTAATGCGTCTTTTGGAGCAAAAATTAATATAAGGCCCGATATTACATTATATTATACCCAGTATTATACTATACTATACTATACTATACTATACTATACTATACTATACTATACTATACTATATTATATTATACCTGGTCTTATATTAAAATAAGACCGGGTGTTATATTAACTTTTGCTCCAAAAGATGTGTTAGAGCTGATGGTCCAGCTAGGTCTTATTTTCAGGGAAACATGGTACAGCAACATGCTCTAACCAACTGAACTAACCAGCCACCCCATCTTTATCATATAAAAATGGAGTAGAGTTTTAGAAAGTTTGAAATCAAGAAAGTGACCCCTAAATAGATTAAAATATATTTATTTTATTTTATTGGTAACCTAAGAATGTTAGTCCTGAGGATTTTTGTGAAAGATGTTCCTATAGTAAACATAATAGTAAAACTTGTATATGTTTACAATGTACCAAACTTCCTTTTCAATGCTTTACATTAATGTTCACAAATGATTGTTACAACATCCTTAGGGATTAGATAATCTCAACATTCTTAATTTAAAGATGAAAAAAATAACACCTTTTAAAAAATAAACTTTCCCACAATTGCACAGCTAGAAATTACAGAGCTGGTTCTAGTAATGGCAGAGTAGCTTGTATCAAATTAACCCTCATGCAGAAAAGATTAACAACTGTTGGGTAAATATGTATATAAAAGAATCCTATTTAAATGTTTTGAAGAATGGCTAATGGCAGGCAGATGTAAGAGTGACTTTAACCCTTGAAGAAAAGGACTTTTACTGGGTGAAATCTTAATACGATTTTCACAGTGAGGTTACTTCTAAGGTCCTGTTGAGCAGGACATAAGCAGAAAGTCACAGTCTTATTGGCCTAAGGAATATAGACATTAAGAGAGACTGGCAAATGAAAGGGACATTTGGGTAAAAGAGAGCCACATATTTACACCAAAAAATATGATGTAAATTCCCTCATCTTTGATTGACCTTAGAACTACAGACACAATTCCAGGGATAGGGCGAAAATGGCAGATAGAAAGCTTAAAGACCTGAGAAGAGATTTCAGCTGCCTCTCAGTGCAGTTTGGCATTGAGTCTTGACAATATAGACAAATGTGTGAAACACCTTTAACTTTCATTGATATCCCAGGAGGCCTACACGTTTTTACCAAGATATTATCATTAGGACTAAGCACAAAATCTAAATGAACATACATTACACACTATAAGCTAAGTATGTACAAATTCAAGGCAATCTCCGGGATTCTATTACTACAAAAATCAACGCTTTTCAGAGGACAATCGCAAAATCCAGAATATATATTATAACATATCATCCAGCATCCAATTAAACATTACTAGAAATGAGAATAAAGGAAAAATCTGGTCTGGAATCAAAAGAAAAGATCAATCTATGAAAAACAGCAACACAAATTGAACAGGTATTAAAACAAATATAAAATAAGTTTGAGTCTACAGTAAAAGTAAGAAATCAAGAAGAAGAAATGGGGAATTTCATGTAAACTTAGGAAAGTGTAAGAAATAATCAAATGGAAATCTTAGAACTGAAAAATAAGATGTCTGAAAAAAAAAAAAAAGTTAACTAGATGGGATTAAGAGCACATTGGATATCCCAGAAGAAAGGGTTAGTAAATGTGAACTCAAGTTAATTGATATCGTGGGAGGTGAAGCACAGAAAGGGGAAAAAAGAAAAGGTCAAAGAACTGTAATGATCAGTGGAACACCCTAACACACATGCAATTTCAGTCTCAAATAGAGAAGAAAGAAAATGAGACAGAAGAAATATATTCAAAGAGATATTGGCTGAAATTTTGAAATGCTGTCTGAATTTATTCAAAAGGAACAGCCCATAGCAGTAATAATGTGAAGATATTTTAAGGTAGTTGTTGGGTGTTTTCAAGTTCTCTGTGTTTTATAAGCAGAGTTGCTGACTGCCTTTGTTCCAGACTATTTTTCAAAGATGCCTGTATAGTGAGCAGACATGGAACCAGACAGAAGTGCCTTTCTCCAGAGCAAAAGGCAGGTTTCTGTTTGTTTGCTTGCTTGTTTTTTTGGCTACTGTAATAAAGATAATGCCCTACTGCAATGCAAAGGACAGACGGGTTTGTTGCCCATTATAGAAGAGTTGGATTCCATAAACTAAGGGTTTGTCTCCTATACTGGATCCCACTGTGTGTGCAGGCATCTCCCATTGTCTTTGCAATATCCTGTGGGAATAGGGACTCCGGAAACTAGTACAAATGCGGATAATCTGACTACTGTGTTTGCTCCAAATCAAAAAGTCTCTTGTTTCTGATTGTGGTAGGCTAACATATAAGCTGTAAGTAGGGTAAATCTTAGATCCTTCACAGTTCTCACAGTAGTCAGAATTCCAGATTCCAAAACTTGGAATCAGAAAGAGAAAAGGAAAGAAAGAGCGTGGAGGAGGGAAGACGGAAAAAGGGGAAGGAAAGAGGAAGGAAGGACAAGAAAATGTAATCAGTTTACATTAATGTTCACAATCAAAACTGATTACATTAATGTTGAAACTAGGAAAGACTGAGCATCACATATCCAAGAAGTACTAGGTAGATACAGAATACCTTGACTCAGATTAAGACTAATTTTTATTAATTGCAGGTAAGAGTACTGTGCTCAGTTTTAGGTGCTTTGATTTAGGGAAGATATGAAAAAGAAAAATGGTAGGACCTAAATGATAAGATTGATTTATGAAAAGTAGTTGAAAGTCTGGATGTGTGTACTTTCAAGTTCTCTGTGTTTTATAAGCACAGAAGAGAAGAATGGGGAGAGCCATAAAAACTCTGTAAATGGTTGAAGGATCATTGTGCAAATGTGGTAATAAAAAATGTTCAATTCCCCCTGGATGACACTAGGACAAGTAAATTGAAACTAAAGACATACTTGAGTTTACCATAGGCTTTTTTGATGAATAGGACTGTTCATTGGTAGGATAAGCTGTCCTGGAATATAACACGTTCTCTTTTCTAGAACAATGGGCATTTATCAACCTGCATTTTAGCATGATCTCTGATACTATGCTTATACATGAATGGTTAGATGTAATACCACTGTTCATGCATCTGTAAAACAAATAGGTTTAAGAAAGTGATCTCTGAGTCACTTGCATCTCTAAATCATTCTATGAATTTCCAGAAACATAGAGAAACAAAGGTGATAATAAAGGATAGGCTTCAGATATCAATTTGCCAGGTCAGAAAAATTAGAATTTAGACATAAGACTTGTGTATCAAAAATAGAAATGATGTCAGAAAGATGTCATAACTTCTTTCTCTCTACATTTTTGTATGTTTATTAAACCTGTCCCATTTTTTAAGTGAAAAATATTCCAGCAGCTCTCTACTATTTATTATCCTTTGAAAGAGTTTTATGGGACAACAATTATTTGAACTTAACTATGTGTTGGACAGTAGCATGCAGGATGGAGTTAGGACATGGCTACAGATGAATTAGGATGAGAACCATAAACCTAGAATGCTAACTTTGCTCTCTGCTATGAGAATGATGGCATCAGAATGTTAACTGTGGCATGTGGTATTCCAGAGAATAGATTTCTGAGTGAAGAGTTGGAAAAAAAAATTACCTCTCATCTTTTATTTCTCTAATCTCATGAAAGAAACACAGAATTGTTGTGAAACTGGTTTGTTGGCTTGAATTTTGTCATAACTCTGATAATGCAGTTTTCTTTCAGTGCAGAAAATCCTTTCACTGCAGCCAATGAAGTGTCTGTGTATTATTGGACAAAAGAGTAAAACATGATTATATTAACCCACTTTTGTGTAATAATCTTAAAATAAGAAGCTAAAATAAAATTGTATTGCAAGAGACTTGACCATTGAAAAATGCTAATTCAGAAAGTACTGGAGAGTTTTATGACAGTTTTTTTCATGACCTCTATTTTATTATTGTTGTTTTAAATCTAACTCATCATGTTAGTGATTTTCAGAGGAACGCATTTGGATATTCTCAGCATGAGCTTATATTTATAATACCAAAAGTAAAAATTACTTTAAATTACAACAATGTTTGGCAGTCCATACCCATCAACAGATACAGCCTCTTCAATAGATAATTTGATCTATAATGTATCCTTGTAAATAATTTCCAGCAAAGGAAATGTTATGCTACCCAAGCCCTCTTCAACACTGGGTAATGGCCATCTGTGGCAATAGTCACACAACACACACACGTAAATGTATATGATAGGTCATCATTAGACACATTATTCCTAGAATTCATAAAAATACAATATAAATTAGATAATTTAGGAATAAAAAGGAAAACAAATGTAAAGGATGCCAATCAATGGGTAAAATTAAATTGAAAGTTTAATAAACTTGAGAAATACAAAATAGATGCTTGCTCCAAACAGAAATGAAGAGTTTGTACTATGAGATAGCAATATGACATCTCAAGCTAAAGGAGAGAGCAGACAGCATGCCATCCTAATGAATGGATTATTGCAACCTTGGAAGAATCAGAAAATAGAAGTCATTCTGACATAAAGTCTTTTAGCAAATTAAAATAGTTATTTAACGTCTATCATATACCAAGAAGTATTCTCAATGTTGGGCCTCAAACAAGGACCAAACAAGATGGATTCTCTAATTTTATGGATCCTATATTCTAGTGGGTTGCTCAAAAGCAAAAGATAATAAATAAATAAACAAATAAATAAACAAATAAATAAATAGCATACTTATATAACAAAACACCATCTGTATAAGTGCTGTAAAGGAACTTTACACAGGATAAGGGACAAACCATGGTATGGGAATCAAGAAAGTCCTCTCTGAGAAAAACGACTTTTGAGTAGAGATCCAAAAGAAAGTAAAAGATCATTTATATAGATTAAATATTGGAGGAATGTTTCAGGCAATGAAATTGATAGATGCCAAGGTGGGAGTAAATGTTTTAGAAAGATCATGGGATGTCAGGGAACAGGGTGCCCAGAGCTCTATGACCATAGGGAATGTGTTTGAAAATGAAATCCAAGAAAAATCAATGCATAGCTGAAAATATAGGACCTTTTTTCTACGATAAGTATTGGGAATGTTATTCTAAAAGACTAGGAAAACTTTGGCAGCTGAAGTGTCTGTGTATAATAGGGAGGACAGAAATGAGTTCATATTTTAAAATGAACACTAGATACAGCCTAACAATGGGCAAGAAAAGATTCATTAGGAGGCTATAGCATTAGTACAAATGAGGTATAATGGTGGCTTGGTCTAAGATGGAGGTAATAAAAAGTAGTCTAATTTTGAAATTAGTCTGGAAATACTTATCACAGGATTTGGTGACGCTTTTGTATATGGAGTGTGGGAGAAAAAAAGTAGGCTAGAATGGCTTTAGGTTTTTTGATCTGAGAAAATTGGTCATGGCAATTGCTAATTTAATAAACACTAGAAGAAGAAAGTTTGGAAGAGGAAACCATATGTTTGGTTGTGGACATATCAGGGGTGAGATACCTATAAGACATACAAGAGGAGATAGAAAGTAGTGACTTTGAAATGTGAGTCTGTTTTATATCCCACACATCAGTGAAATCATAATGGTTCTTTTTCTGTGTGATTTATTTCGTTTAGCGTAATAATCTTAAGATCCATCCATGTTGTTACAAATGGCACTATTTCATCTTTTCTTATGGCAGAATAGTATTCTATTGTGTATATATACCACACCACTTTATCCAATCATCTATGGAAGGACACTATGGTTGTTTCCATGTCTTAGCCACCTGAAAGCAACAAAAGGACAAGACAAACAAAGAAACAAAAACTCGTAGACAGACAATAGTTTAGTGGTTACCAGAAGGGAAGAGGGAGGAGAGTGGTAGATGAAGGTAAATGGGATCAAGTATATGGTGATGGAAGGAGAACTGACTCTGGGCGGTGAACACACAATGTGATATATAGATGATGTATTATAGAATTGTACACCTGAAACCTATATAACTTTACAAACCATTGTCACCTCAATAAATGTTAATTTAAAAAAAAAAAATGTGAGTCTGGATATCAGGGGGATATCATGTTAAAAGTATACATTTGAGAGTCATCATAATAATAGACATAGTGTTAAAAGTCATGTAGCTGGATAAGATCCCCTACAGAGTGAGTTAAAATAAGGAAGATAACAGATCAGAGAGCATTGAGCCCTGGGTCAGCTAATGTTTGTGTGGTCAGGAAAATAAGAACACTCCAGGAAAGATGACTGAGAAGAAATCACTAGTGAAGTAAGGAGAAAAACTAGGTGTGTTTCATCAGAAACAAAAGTAGAGAAATCCTTGCAAAAGGGAAGGGAAATTAATCGTGTCAGTGATTCTGAGATTGAGAGAATGAGAAAAAGTATTTAATTCAACAGCAAAAACATCATTTATGATATTGATATGCATTTTTTTTAAAATATGAAAACCTGGAAACCTGGAAAACAGAAGAAATAAATGGGATGGGGCTTCTGCTCTCCCTAAGAAGGTCCATCTCATCTCAACTCAAAATAGTCATGGAATCAAGACATCCTGCTGCTCAAATGGTGACTGTTACTCTTTCTGAACTCTCTCTTCTGCTAAATATTCTGGTATGCTCCGATGCACAGGATTATTGGTTATTCAGACTCAAAGGTTACATCAAATGCTAAACATTTTTCCAGATGCTTCGTAAGGCCATTGAGAAAGATAAATAAATAAATAAATAATGACTGGATAGAATAGAAAGAGAATCACATGAAAAGCTTTAAAATTGCTCTCCTATACCAAGAGAGTTTTTGCTTCAGTTGGCTCGCAAATAGCAGCAGACATTGGTAATTTTAAAATATCTCTAGAGAATACACTTAGTCCATGATGTGAATCAAGAGTAAGAACATAAAAAGGAGGGGAGGGATGAAAATGATATAATTAAATGCTATGTGTGTAGCTTTGCTCTGGATGTTTTATAGATTTATATTCAACTTTACATATGAGAAAACCCACGATATATTTGAGAGCTTAAGCAACACTTCTCAATACCTGTGGGCCTTTGAAGCGCATAAAACTTAAATATCTGATGCTATAATCTTGATCTTACATTTTAACCTGGGTTCATATCTTAACTCGCATTATTTCTGTTTGTACTCAACTTCACAGCAGCCTTCTTCCTCTTTATCTTTTGGCCGGAAGCACAGATAAATCCTCTAGTCCATATGCCAGATACACATGTGGTGAAGGCTTTATGAGGAATATTATACTAAATTAAAATAAACAAACAAAAAATACGACATTGTATTTGTACCAAGCTGTTCTTGCTCTGCTGCTGGCAGACTTTTTTTCAGATGCCAAAGTTGTAATATAAAAACAGCCATTTGAAGCCAACTATTCAATTAAGCTCTTTTTCTTGAGAAAATTCAACATTCATTGTCTTTTAAAACTCAGCTGGTTATGAACAAAAGAGTGTTAAAATTAGACTAAAATCTGCATTTCTCTTTTCTCTGATTTTCAAAACTTTGGTTATAAGGATCCTTATGTAATACCTCACTGCACTCACAGTACAATATTTAAGACTATTTGCAAACATTATTTTTTTACAATGAATAAATATTTTTAAGGAAAGTCAAGAAAAAAAGGAAGCAAGGTGCATCTAGGAGGGAGGCTGGAACATTAAATATATGCTAGTAATTCCAAAACACTTGCTGGAAGAGTGTAACAAATTTAGCACTAAGCTTTTCAGCAGCCAATGCAAACAGGAGAACTTTATCACTTTGTTTATTTAGAGTGCACTTAAGATAAAAGCAAACCAGATGTTCTGTAGAAGAATGATATGCCTAGTCCTAAGTGAGAGGGAAATTTCCCCGGGAACTCTTGCAGTGAACACTGTGTAATATAGTAAACAATTTGAACTAAATTGTTAAAGTAAGTTCAACATGCATTTCATATGTCTTTTTCTGGTAGATTAATGGCATCAAGCCAAAGAAATTCAGTAATCATGATTCTTAGGGAGACTAAAGAAAAACAGAAAATAAACTTTTATACTATTTTTCTTAACTAAGTTCAAAATTTACTCCTCAGATTATAACCAGTGTAGAATGTTGTAATAACCATGATTAAATGTCATTTGTGCCTCAGATAAAACATGCAGTTAGAGAGGCTTGGGTATAAATATGCACTCTGCTAACCTATGAGGGGAAATGTAGGAGCACTACTAAAAATAACATAAAGTATGTGTAATTGTACTTGGTTTTCAGAATCATTTTTATTATTCCAGCTAGCAAGAGAAAAAATATCCCTTAAATGTTCTGAGTAATTTTCTGTTGGGGCCCCTATAACAACGGATAGATTAATAAGAGACAGGCATACAACACAAATTTATTTCATATTAAGTTTTATGTGACATGATAGTCTTCATAAAGAAATGGAGACCTGAAGAAGTGGTCAAACTAGAAAGATTTTATGTTAGGTTTGAGGAAGAGTGGAAAGTCATGGGAAAGAAAACACAAGTATAAAACAAAAAAAGTGGAGACTGTAATAAGTGTAGCAGTCTGGGGAAAACAGCATGGCATGGCCTGTGTGTTCAGATTCCTCTCAGTGTTTGTCTTTTGGGGTAAGGATGTGCTTTTCCTCGTCAGGCATCTCTCCCCTGAGAGTCTTATAATTGGCTTCAGGGGAAGGTCAGAAAATCCTTCTAGCACCTGCTGTTTCACAAATTCCTTCAGGCTGAAGTACTCAATATGCAAAGGTTATATATATATATATATATATATATATATATATATATACACACACACACACATATATACACACATACATATATATGTATACATATATATGTTTATATATGTGTTCATATATATATTAGTTTCAGGTGTACAAAGCAGTGTAATAGTTAGACATTCACAGTCCTCACAAAATGATAAACCCCCTTCCCAATCTACTACACTTCTGATATCCCATATAGCTGTTACAATTCTATGGACTCTTTTTCCCATGCTGCATAATACATCATCAACATACTGCATTGTGTGTTCACTACCCAGAGTCAGTTCTCCTTCTATCACCATATACTTGACCCTCCTTTCTCTCTTCTAAGAGAGGTGGTACAACTAAATTGTTGTCTGTGTCTATGAGTTTTTCTTTCTTTGTATGTTTGTCTTGTTTGTTGCTTTCAGTTTTATATCCCACATATGAGTGAAGTCATATGGTTCTCAGCTTTTTCTGTCTTATTTCACTTAGCATGTTAATCTCAAGATCCATCCATGTTGTTGCAAATAGCACTGTTTCATCTTTTCTTATGGCTGAATAATATCCCATTGTGTATATGTACCACATCTTCTTTATCCAATCATCTATCAAAGGAAACTTTGGTTGTTTCCCAGTCTTGGCCACTGTGAATAATGCTGCAATGAATGTAGGGGGCGGGGCATATAGCTTCATGGATAAACGTTTTCAGATTTTCTGGGTATATACCCAGAAGAGGGATTGTTGGGTCATATGATAATTTTTTTCTTAATTTTTTGAGGAACCTCCCTATTGTTTTTCAAGTGGCTGTACCAATTTACATTACCACTGGCAGTATATGAGAGTTCCCTTTCCTCCACAGCCTCTGCAACACTTGTTATTACTTGTCTTGTTGATAAAAGCCATTATAACAGGTGTCAGGCAGTATTTTATTGTGTTTTTGATTTGCATTCCCTAATAGCTAGGGAAGTTGTGCATTTTTTCATATATCTGTTGGTTGTCTTTATGTTTCTTCGGAGAAGTGTCTGTTCAGTTCATTGCACATTTTTAAATTAGGTTGTTTTGTTGTTGAGTTGTATGAGTTCTTTATATATTTTGGATATTAACCCCTTGTCGGAGGTGTTGTTTGCAAATATCTTGTCCCATTTGGTTGGTCGCCTTTTTGTTTTATTGATCATTTCTTCTGCTGTGCAGAAGGTTTTTAGTTTGATATAGTCTCATTCATTTATTTTTGCTTTTACTTCCCTTGCTCTTGAAGTAAAATTCATAAAATTCTCTCTGAACCCAAGGTCTATTAGTTTTGTACCTATGCTTTCTTTTACGCAATGTATTGTTTCAAGCCTTATGTTAATTTTGGTATTTGAGGACAGATAGCAGACTAGTTTAATTTTTTCACATGTGGCTTTCCAATTTTCCCAGCACCGTTTATTGAAGATGCTTTCTTTTTTCCATTGTATGTTTTTAGCTCCTTTGTCAAATATTATCTAGCTTTATACAGGTGGGTTTATTTCTGGCTTCTCAATTCTATTCCATTGGTCTCTGTGTCTTTTTTATTTTTATGTTATTTTTTTTTTTTTTCCTGCCAATACCATTCTGTTTCAGTTATTGTCACTTTGTAGTACAAACTGAAGTTAGGGAGTGTGGTGCTTCCAGCCTTCTTCTTGTTTCTTAAGATACTTTGGCTATTCAGGGTCTTTTGTGATTCCACACAAATCTGATAATTATTTTGGTTATATTTCTTGAAAAAATGCCATTGGGATTTTGATCAGAATTGCATTAAATCTGCATATCACTTTTGGTAATACGGCCATTTTTGCTGTGTTGATTCTTCCAGTCCATGAACACAGAATATCTTTCCATTTCTTTGTGTCTTCTTCAATTTTCCAAAAATAATGTCTTATGTTTTCAGTGTATAGGTCTTTCGCATCCTTTGTTAAGTTTATTCCTAGGCATTTTATGCTTTTAGTGGCAGTTACAAAAGGTGTTTTGTTTTGTTTTTTGTTTTTTGTTTTTTTCTTTATCTGAAACTTTTTTGTTACCACATAGGAACATAATGGATTTTTGTATATTGATTTTGTATCCTGCAACTTGACTGTATGTGTTTATTGTTTCCAATAGTTTTTGGTGAAGTCTTAGGGTTTTCTATATAAAGAATCATGTCATCTGCAAAAAAGTGATAATTTTAGTTCTTCATTCCCAATTTTTATGCCTTTTGTTTCTTTATCTTGCCTGTTGCTCTAAGACTTCCAACACTATGTTAAATAACAGTGGTGATAAGGGGTATTCGTCTCTTTTTCCTGATATGAGAGGAAAAGCTTTCAGTTTTTCACTATTAAGTATGATATTAGCTGAGGATTTGTTGTATATGGCCGTAATTACGTTCATGTATTTACCTCCTATACCCATTTTATTATATGCTTTAATCATAATTGGATGTTTTTTATTTCAAAATTATTTTTTGTAAATTAGTTTGTTAAAAATGTATTTAGAAAAAAACACCTTTACATTTTATTGTGCTCCATATTTAACATATTTTTGATATTGATAGAGAATTACATGAATTCAATAATGTTCTAGAGAATCTGATATCAATTGTGAATAATTTGATTCCTGAATTTTTAATAACTTTTCCTTAAAAATTGCAAACTGTTAACTGTCTTATGAAGTTTATGTGTTTAAAATTAACAAGGAATTGAAAAGTAATGTAACAATGTAGGTGAAACATAATAGATATTTCCAGGATGTTGAAATATATGCAGGATATTATGTAGGAAACATAATAAGTGTTTCCAGAATAAATTTAATAGAATTATTTGAAGTTTTTTCTTCTTTTTTTTTTTTTTTTTTCTCTCTCCCCATTAATCTAAGTTATCATGGCTGTCTCTGGCCTTTAAGATTAAACTACAATGGTAAACAAACATAGAGAGACAGTTCCATTATAAATGAATCCAAGGGATAAAAAAATGAAGTTTGAACTCTGTTGGCCATTTTCTCACAATTTTCTAAATTTTTAAAATCTGAATTCAGTATGGTTTATTTAAGTGTTTGTGGTATTTCATATACAATCTCATTTGAATTCTATGTTAGTTGACTCTAACATATGCATATATGACATTTGGTTTTTAAATACAAAGAATGGAAAAATGGAGACTATTACTGCCCTTGCTGCCTCTCTTCTATATCTAGATATACAGACATGGATAGGTATAGATATAGGTATAGATATAGATATATCTATATATATGTAATTCCTAAGCAGCTAATCACCTAATCATTTGTATCAGCTTGTGTCATTGAGATAACTATATGTTAACATTAATATAGGATTTTAGACATTGTTATTTGACAGAATAAGAAAACATTAGTGACATGAAATATCCATGGTCATTAATATTGGAAAATATTAGTACATTACTGTAAAAGCCATATGGATCCAAACACATAAAGATGTACATAGGTATAGAAAAAATTCTTATGCTGACAATTTTTGAGTCTTCCTAGATGAACATGGGTGATCTCCAATAGCAGAATCCCTAAAGATCTTAGTTTCTCAGTGTTCAAAATACTGTAGCTAAGAAAGAAAGTGTGTTGGTGCTAATTGTCTACCAAGCTGTGGATCACTCTTATGTACCTACCTTGTAGTAGAAATGACTTGAACTCCATTGCCAGGAAAATTGTCACTGATATTAAATAAACTTCTCCATAGCATGTGGAGTAATATATTTCCTTTGTTTTTCTATTTTCATATTGCTCAGTAATAATTGTCAAGTAGTCACTGGGAATGAATACAACTTGTAGTCTAAAATAACCTGGGCATAGCAATAAAGACCCTTCACATTCAACTGCTTTTTTAAAATTAAGATTTAATTAATTCTTCACATTTAACATAATTGTGTACACTGTCCAATGATATAATATATTCTAACTCAGAAATTAGTACTAAATGGATCATTATAATGGTTATTTCTCTTTACCATATCCTTGTTGGTTTATCCAACTGAAAAAATATAGCTGTGACTTGCATGTACTGAGAAATTATGCCTTGGACAAAACCTACAAGAAAATGTCAACCCCAAAATTTCATGCCAGAAAGATGTATTCAGTAAGTCATTATCAATGAGATATCCAATTAAGAGTTTTATGATTTTACTAAGTGCACAAAATCCCTCCTGTTAATGGCAAGAGATGGTAGACATCAAGTTGAGAGAAAGCAGAGAGTTTAAAATGTTCTCTCTTAACACTTATCTTTGAACTAGGCTATTTATATAGTAGCAGCATTTAAATAAAAATGCATATGTATTCGAATTATAAAATAATTATCATAAGCATGGTATTTTACAATGACAAAGTAATGTGCTTTGCAATGTTTCTAATAGAGCTAGATTTATTAAACTTAAAAACCCAATACATATTCTGAAAACTCAATGTCACCATTACAAAGCAAAGCAAATCAGGGTGATTATATTCTATGTAGTAAAGAAAAGCTCTCTCTCTCTCTCTCTCTCTCTCTCTCTCTCTCTCTCTCTCTCTTTCTCTCTCTCTCTCTCCCCCCCTCCATCTCTCCTTCTCTCTTTCATTTTTAAAAAGATAGTTTCCTGTTTCACTTTCTACTTCCTTAAGGAACTTACCTTTGTGAAGTTTGATTTCTTCAATAGCCATTGACTAATCCATTTAATTTGTAATTGAAATTTCAAGTATAGCACAGAGTCTGAGACCACTGATTACAAATGTGTTTGTAGTAAATGCAAATTAGTTTTTAATTTTAAAAATTAAACAAAAATCCTTTTGATTCTAGGGACTCATGTATCAGTGAAGTTCCTACCAAACATTATAAATAACAAGAATTAAAAATTTTTAAAGTCTGGAGACATTTTTTGATTTGACTTTGACTCCAAATTTCCTATTACTATTAGATTGGTGCAAAAGTAATTGTGGTTTAAAAGATTAAAAATAATTGCAAAAACTGCAATTACTTTTGCACCAACCTAATAGGATTAGGGACTGTCCATGTAAATAAGTGCCAGACCTAGTTAGTGGTTCCATTGCTCCAAGATGGCAACAGCTGGAAATTCTTGTTAGAAATTATTTTATTGCATTCCACCTTAGAGGGGAAAGTTTTGCTTACATTTCCAGGCATCTTTGAATCAAATTACCTACCAGATATTAGAATAATGAGTGGTCCTGGAGTCTCTACTCCTGGGCAATGCCTGCTGTATCATCTCTTAGCCAGACTCTTTTGGATCTACTTGTCTGTGTTTTATTTTAGACCTGTGATATCTTTTCCTCCAGACACACAATGCCAGATCCTCTACCATAAACCTGCTTGAATCCAGAGAGACTTTATTATTTCCAGGTCCCAATAACTCCCTTTATCATTGGAATTATGATCCTGATGTCAAAATCAGCTGTTTCCAAATTCAATGAAGTTTTATCTTTAAAAAGTTACACAATTAAATGTATTTTAGTGCTGTTAATACATTATTTTCAAATTGCATTTCTTGAAACTGAATGCATTAATGTCTATATGTACATTCCAGGAAACATTCAATAGAGAAAACTCAAAGATATTGGTTTTAGAAACAAAAGACAAAATGAGAGAAATAGATGAAGACAATACAAGCCTCAAATTAGCAATGAATAGTTTCACAGTGTTGGGTTTTCTGTAAGTTCAAGATATTGTGTGAAAGTAATATTTTTTTTACCATATTCTTTGTTATTTGGAAGGATTATTGTAGAGTTGCATAACATGAGAAAATAATCATATACACATACAAAAGTATGTTTGTATCTAAATTAAAAAAAAAGACCCATAATTCTTACACTGGTATTTCCACAATTTGTCACATGGCTGTAGCTAGTATTTATAACTTCCTTCTTCCATTACCCATTTCATATCCCTTTTGTCTTTGGACAGTGCTTGGGCTGGTCTTGGTTCCTTGATTGGTAAGATGACTCAAATGTATTCTAAAGCATCTAGTCTATTGCAATCCTTTTTCTATTTAAGGGTTCCAGTTGTATACTGATTTTTATCACATGACTTTGGTGGATTAACCAGTTCTCCATGATATTTCTTCCATCCATTATACACTTAGTCCTATCACATAGCAGTGATCAGAATCATTTAGCCTAACTATTAGATTGGTGCAAAAATAATTGTATTTTTTGCAATTATTTTTACCCTTTTAAACCACAATTACATTTGCACAAACCTAATAGTACAAAAACTCTCTTATTTGCCTGAAGATTTACTGGCTCGAAGAGCCCAAAGTAGACAGGTGATAGGCTCAACATCTACTTTAATGGAAATGTATCAGTTTCCCCTGTTGGCAGCACTCATTTCTAGAGATTTAAGTCTTCTAGGCTAGTAAAACCTAAAATTGTAGTTATGGGGGAAAAAAATCACTCTTGGATCTCAAGAGGTAACTGGGCAGAGTCATTTCTATTTCTACCCTTAGATTCCCAGACCCAATAATTCTGGCTGTAAAATAAATAGCACTGTCTTATGTTCTTTTATTTAGCAATAACAGCTTGGAAAATATAACAGTAGTCCAGGAAGGTGTTGCTATCTTTCTAGCACTAACATGAAATCTTCCAAAGGCATTTCACCATTACATCAGGCCAATGTCTTCATTATGATGGTATGATGGTTAATTTTATATGTCACCATGACTGGGACACGGGGTGCCCAGATATTTGGTAAATGCTATTCCATGTGTCTCTGAGGGTGCTTCTGGATGAGATTAATATTTAAATCAGTATGAGTAAAGCAGATTGTCCTCCTGAATGTGGTTGGAGCTTATCCAATCTGTTGAAGGCTTGAGTACTATAAATAGGCTGAGTAAGGGAGAATTTGCTGTCTTTGCCTGTATTCCTGTGAGACATCAGTCTTCTCCTGTCTTCAGACATGAATGAGGATGTGGACTCAGATTGGTCTTATAAGACCTTGAATCCCTAACAGATAAATTCTATAGCATGCTTCATCTGTTTCAGTATAAATCACTTCTTCAGAAGCAAGCCTGATGGTGAATAAGACATTCTGTACATCTGCAATGGTTGTTTCTATAGAAGTGCTGTCAGGAAAAGAAAACCAATATGCGGACCAAGTATTTACTGAGAGTACTTTGAATTCCACAAAGTACTGCCCCTTCTATGATGGAAGTGATCCAGCCTGCTATCTAATATCTGACTGATCTTTCTGTATGATGGTACCACATTTGGTGTCGAGTGTTGATCTCTGCTGACTCAGAGAAGAAAGCTTTTATGAATGGGTGTTGTTAGCCCATGGAAAATCCTCCATCTTAGCCACTATAGCCACTTCACTTACATATCCATTGGATAAGGAAGGGGTGGATGGGGAAAGACCTGAATGACAACCAAAAACTGCGCCTGTCTTTCCCTATCTTTACTTTTCTATTTGGTTATTAGGATTGAAACTAAAAGGTCTTGGATGTTATATAAAATCTATACTTGCCCTCTGCCTAGTCCTGTAGAGTTTCACAATATGTATATAGAGCTTAATTAACATTCTGCCAAAAATTCAAGGTGAGCCCTTGTGCAGATTTCTGAACCTCTCTGTCAGCAGAGCTTCCTCATTTCATGGACTCTGATTCACAAATTCTTGTACATCAACTTGCTCGAACTCTCACCTCTGTCCATATAGTGTGCTACTATTTTCCTGAGAATGCTCACAGGTACAAAAGGGGAAGTGGTAGGGCTCACACTGTGTCTTTTCTGTAAAGGATTGAAGGCCATAGTAGGTCTATGCATAGCCATGTTGCATACATGTATTATCCATTGTGCTTAGAAGAGGAAGTCCCAAACAAACACCTTTTTTTACTCCCAATGGCACATGCATCAGTCATATTTCTACAGTGGTCAAGGTGATTAATTTTTAGTAGTATAAAGAATATAATTGCACTTATGTAAAGGTAAATAGTACCAGATCTGTAAATTATGATTGATGTTTTCTTTAATTAGTTAAAACTTTAAACATTAAAAAAGTTTTCCCTGGAGTACACTTCAAAAGAAAACAAAAACATGAACAGTTACCACATGTCATAAAATAAACAATATGTTATAATAAAGCTGCAGAGAGGTTGAGTTTGATCTTGAGTGAGCATTCATATGTGATTCAAATACACTGTCTCATCACTAATTTTCTAATCATCTTCCTTTCAAATGTTACCATCCAGCAAAATCCTATCCACTTTCTATCAAACAATGTGAATCTATACATTTTGCCATGTCTCTTTCCTGGAAAAATTAATAATCAGGTGGACTATTTAAAGATATTCCCACTAGAAGAATTTTCCTTTTATCCCTATTCTTTAATGCCACCCAGGAGAAGGGCTGTAATAGAATTGTGCAAACAAGATCCAAATGAGTTTCTTTCTTAGTCAACTGGTCATAGGGAAATCCATATGAGGCATGAGTTAAGACTGAGAAAAAAAGAGACAATCTAGCATACCATGTTTCCCTGAAAATAAGACCTAGCCAGACAATCAGCTCTAATGTGTCTTTTGGAGCAAAAATGAATATAAGACCCAGTATTATATTATATTACATTATACTATACTATACTATACTATACTATACTATACTATACTATACTATACTATACTATACTATTATACCCAGTCTCATAGTAACATAAGACCGGGTCTTATATTAATTTTTGCTCCAAAAGATGCATTAGAGCTGATTGTCCGACTAGATCTTATTTTCAGGCAACGTGGTAGGTAAGCTGCATGTCATCAGAAACCATGTGCTTGTGTAACTTACTCATATGTTCAGATCCTACTTGAAGCCAATTTATGTATATCACTTCCATTTCATGGTGGAGGACCTATATTTATGACTTGGTGGGACAAGCAAGACCAGATAGATTACTTGTAGTTCTGATTACGTAATAGCTTACGAGTACATGGTCAAGATTTCGATCTTTACTAGGGGTCAGTGGCAAGCCAGAAACTGTTTTGCAAAAGAAAAATATTTCTATACATACAAAGATATGCCTCAAAAATTCTAAAGGGACTGCGTGATGATTCACCTATAGAGACTCACAGAAAAAAAGTTTAATATTATGTGATTAGTGACCTGGTATGATCTGAAATTGTATGTGATTGCAGTGTGAAATTATGCACAGGATAGTTAGAGTCCTATTGTGTAAGCAATAGATTAATTAGTAAGCAAAATAATAGATACAGATCAGTATTTTTATCATCTCATTGAAGAAGTCAAAAAGTCGTGCTCTTAATGGCACCTTGAGTATATGTTAATACAATGAAGTTACAAAAATTGACATATTTGTAAAAGCCAGAAGTTTCTTTGAGATAAATGAAAGGGTTGATGTTATTTGAACAACCTTTTTCATAATTTCTGTGTTAAGGTTATGTTATGCTCAATAACATTGACTACTCAATAATAATCTATCCATCAAATGATCACTAAAAATATAAAATAATATTCGCAGGTTAAAATAGGAGATGATATATATTCAAAATATATATTTCATTTTGGTACTATAGGTAAGGGCAAAGTTGTCTGATGGGTCTGTCATTCTGGAGTATTAATACATATTTCCACTTTCCAAATGTGGTACATATGACAAAATAACCCATATATTTCTATAATAACAAGGTATATTTGGTTTGATGTTGCAGCTGTCAAAATATATATGATGAAACATGTTTAAATTCAATTAAGTATGGTTTTCCCTGGAAGAATTAAAGAAAGATTCTACAGTTTATCTTTTTGTGGTAAAGAAAATAGAAGCAAAGACTCAATAGGCCCATTATATTGCAAGATAAGCTGAAAAGTGTGTCATGTTATATATATATGCTGTTGTGCATACTTATATTTATGACTTACCTAAGAGATTCCAACAAAATATTGACAAATATTTTATATATTATCTAAAGAGAAAAGAACACAACTTTCATCTCAATACATGCATAAAGTTTCACTGAGATTTAACATTTATTTACAAAGTTTCTCTTAGAGAACTAAAACTAGGGACAGACATTCTTAACCTGACAGAGTACCCAAAACCTAAACCAAACATCTTTAATGGGAGTGATTTAAAATATTTCTATTGAAGACAGAAATAGCAAGAATAAATGGTTATCAACATTTCTCTTTCTCTAAGATTGTAAAGGGAGAAATAAAGTGGCTTTTTTTTTTTTTTTGTAGCTCATAGATTATTCTGCATATGATATCTAAGAGAAATTGTCCACAAACTTAGAATTAATGAAGATAGTTTTAGTAAGTTTGCTTGAATCAAATCAGCGTGTAAAATCAGAGTTTTCTGGAACTATGTGCCAGCAACAACCATAATAAAAATATGTAGTTATTAGGAAAAGATTTTCCCTTTCGAAATGGCAATGGAATACATTAAATTCCTAAGAATAAATACAATGAAGCATAGTAAAACCTTTTCAGGGTAAATAAAAAAATAATAAAAAATTATATATATATATATATATTTTTTTATTAGTATTTTATTATTTTTTATTATTATTTATTATACATATAATATAAAAATATTACTCAGCCATTTTTTAAAAAGTTCCAAATTCTGTAATCAATTCCTTTGTTGTTAATATTATTTCTTTCAATCACAAATAATTATTCTCTACTTTGCCCATAAATTGACTAATAATATGAAAACTTATGAAACATATATATACATTTTAAATATTTTACTATGTTATCATTAAATAAAATTGCAAATACTCATGTTGTATTACATTTAATCTCAGTGAGTAGGAAACAAAAAATATTGGTTCATTTAAATAACATATATATGCTTTACATACATATGTGTGATAAACCATTATCTCTCTCTCTCTCTCTCTCTCTCTCTCTCTCTCTATATATATATATATATATATATATATATATCTGAACATACATATATATATATATATATATATATATATATATATGTACATACATATATATAAACTAAAACATATCTAAACAAATAGTTGAACTAAGGCTTTTGCACCCAGCTTAGTTTGTTTTTGTTTTTCTGCTATTTCAATTGTCTTTATTTTGTACTATTTTTATTATCATATTTTCCATTGTCTGAACTCTCTAAGAAAAATTAGTTGATTATGTGCCCCTTTTCTCTGAAGTCTTCTATTCTTCTACTCCAGTCTGGATAGTTGAGTCTCCTTGTTCTGCACAGACAGTGACTTGCATTCCTTTCACTTTTCTCTTGAATTGCATCTGTTGATATGTAAATGTCAGGATGTGTATCATTTTGGCTCACAGTCATGTTTTGCTCTACTACTTCTTCAATTAGAAAGTGCACACTTATGGCGATATTTTGTGCAAATTATTTTGTTCTTATATATATATATATTTTTTTTTTTCACTTACCTGATAGGAGATTCTACTGCCCCATCCCACTAAGGTTGGACCTGGCCACGTGACTTGTGGCCAATAGAATTTGCAGTGTGCTCTTTTGAAATATGTTCTTTGACTATGAGTTATAAGAGTCATTATATATCTCTGCTTGGCTCTCAGTAGCTTCCAATCTTCGTCATTAGAAAATGATCCAGACAGGTACTGAGTCTCCAACATGGCCCCTAAATTTGACATGTAGACTTAGTCTGCTTCAAACAATTCACAGTTGGCTAGCTTGAAGCAGAGCCAAGCTTTGGGGTAGTTTTTACATTGAGTTATGTTCCGAAAGCTAACTACTAAAACTTATTTTTGAATGTGTCAGAATATCTTAATTCTAAAGTCAAACTGACAATTGAGTGAAAATAATTTTACTTTGGAATTCTGAAAGTCAATACTTCTATTGATTTCTAGAATCCAGGGGTGCTAATGTCTCTGTAATATCAAATTACAGTTTGATATACATTATTTCAATCTGACTTATTTCTATTTGTATACACATTAGGATTTTTTTCTTTATCTTTGATATTGTAAAATTTTAATATAGAGTATTAGTATTTTTATTATGTTTATCACTTAGTGAACTTATCAACTATCAGCTTAAGCTTTTGCAAATAAGTACTTCATCTTCTACGCCTTTTCTATTTTCTTTCAATAAAAATATATATTTTGCATTAAAGATCATTTGTAATGTTAATATAATATTGTAATATTTGTGCTAAATACATTTTCTGTTCAAATAGTTGCTTCTTTTTCATATTTTGAAATGTAAAAACTGATTTTTTTAGTCAATGCAAAAATAGAAAATAATATCACAATTTCATGAAATATTTATAAGGTTTTTAGAAGTCCCAGGAAAGATTATGTCAAATAAACTATTAGCCACAGACCACAGAGTTATATTAAAATACCACACATAGGGAACTGCTCAGAAAGCATTTTCCTTTCATATTTTTAATCAAAAGCAATCATCTAAAAGTGAAAAGGTTAAACATCATCTGCACCAAAACATATGGGAAGATAAGGAAAAGAAGAGAATTTATGTCAGGCCATGATGTCATGACCATACTAATTTCAATCTAATGTCCTCAAAACACTTGAAAGTATGATTACAAAAAATTATGCCATTGTCTCTGCATTGCAGTCGCTCAAATTATTTTGGTGATACTTCTATCATTTGTAAAAGACAAAGATACTTAAGAGCTGATATGAACAAGACACTTAGAAACAAACAAACAAACAAACAAAAAATACTTAACTCATGTTTAGAAGACACCTGAAACTTAGAAAAATAAGTGATAATTCATAATGAGCCTATTGAGACCATCTTATTTTATGGAAAATACAAATTTTCAAATTATTGAAGTATAACACTGTACCCTATTCTTTGGTCAATCTTATTTAGTATTTGAGTAAATTAAAATGTAAATGTACAGTAACAATATTTATTGTCATTATCTTGAGTGAGAGTAGTGTGTCAGAAGGTAAAATAAACATTTTGTAATATCTTAATATAGTATATCAAACTAATTAAGTGAAACATAATTTAAGTAACATTAAAAACCTGCAATAATAATGCTTCAATCATTTAGGAATTTGGGTTGGCTGAAGGTTGCTTGAGCCATCAAGGTTTTTTGGCACTCACATTTGGCAATGTGAGTGCCAAAAAAGAATGCATGTTTAGGACATGTAATAAATTATTGTACTTAGGGCAAACAATATAATAAGTTTATATAAAATGTTTTTATACCATTAAGTTTTTTGTTTTTTTTTTAATTAAATTTATTGGGGTGACAATTGTTAGTAAAATTACATAGATTTCAGGTGTACAATTCTGTATTACATCATCTATAAATCCCATTGTGTGTTCATCACCCAGAGTCAGTTCTTCCATCACCATATATTCGATCCCCCTTACCCTCACCTCCCGCCCCCCACCCCCCTTACCCTCTGGCAACCACTAAACTATTGTCCGTGTCTATGAGTTTCTGTTTCTCATTTGTTTGTCTTGTTCTTTTGTTGTTTTTGGTTTATATACCACATATCAGTGAAATCACATGGTTCTCTGCTTTTTCTGTCTGACTTGTTTCGCTCAGCATTACTCTCTCAAGATCCATCCATGTTGTCACAAATGTACCATTAAGTTTTGACAATCAGGAACTAAACCTATAATCTTAAGGTGGGTAACTCAAGATTAACTTAAGGAAGTTATGAGCTAGTGAGTCACTCTCTATTACCTACAACTAAGGAGTCTGACAAATATCCACAAAAACAAAGGAAAACTATGGTTAGGGTGCAATCCAGGGCTGACTTCATGGGAAAGAGATCAAATCTGAATGAAATTGTGTAATGTATTTTTGACTTTTGAACATATATGATTTGACCGTCATATATGTCAAGCTCAAGAAATACAAATATAACTCATAACCGTATCTCTCAAGCCTGTCCCTTATCAATATTCTTACTCTATATTCTTTTTTTTTAATTAAATTTATTGGGGTGACAATTGTTAGTAAAATTACATAGATTACAGGTGTACAATTCTGTATTACATCATCTATAAATCCCATTGTGTGTTCATCACCCAGAGTCAGTTCTCCTTCCATCACCATATATTTGATCCCCCTTACCTTCATCTCCCACCCCCCACTCCCCACCCCCACCCCCTTACTCTATATTCTAATAGCCCTGACTTGTTGAACTCTCATTTTCTCTCACTACAACTATTAAAATAATATCCTATGTCACCTTTCTGCATCAAGTTTTTTTATACCTCAGATCTATCTCCTATGTTACCTACAGGTTAAATGATCACAAGTTGAAATCAACTTATATATAGTTGAAACTCTGCCTCAACACAAGAGGTAAATGTGTCTCTTCTCTGAAATATCTTCAGTCGATTGTTTTCTTCTTTGCAGAATGAAGATCAATTTCTTTAGGAGGGCATAAAAAGTTTACCATGTCCCACCAACATTGTCTCAAATGACCCCATGCTTTGTCCTTTAGTTTTTAGGTTCCTGGCCTGGCTGATACTTGCTATATACACACTTCACTATGTTATACATTTGAACCTTTATTCACGTTATCCTCTCTTTTAGAATAATCTTCCTTGTCTATTCATTGACTAGCTTTAATAGGTGGCGTCAGGCTCATTTTTCTTAGATTGATGATTCCCAGTTGGAATAAGTGCCTTTGGTAATCTTCACGCAGCATCTTACACAACCTTCTATCATTAATTCCACATTTTATTATGTATTTTTTGCATGGGTAAAATATTTATTTATTTGATTCTCCCAGAATTTTAATGTTTCTGAAGGCAAGAACTGAATCTTTTTCATGTGTGGTCCCCAGTCTATTGACATTAACAATAGTGGCACATAATAAAGCTTAAGAAATGATGATTTTGTAATTGTAGGCAATGTAGGCAAGTGGTTGGAATATGAAGATGAAATTAGATGGTGTTCTTGAAAGCACCTTACAAACTCCAGATTCATCTATGCCTTAGTTGTCATTGTGGCCACCTTAGAATACTTTAAACTGAAAAGAGGAGTTAATAGTATGACATACATATTTTTAAGGATTAATTGCCTATATTCCACAATGTAGAAATAAATTTTGAGATTTTACTTACAAAATAATGCACAGTACAATTTGATGAAATTCCGGCAACTTAATGCGGTCATACAATATAATATTTCTTTAAAAATATGTTTTATTTTCTTATTTTCTGATTCCTTTTTGCTTTAGAAAGAAATATCATTGCAGGATGAGTCATCACTTGCTTTTGTCAATGTCCTGTGACATTTCCACTCAGCAAAATAATATTGGAGAGGATTACTAGAGTTGCACATGAAATAGCCATGATGCCTAAAATATTGAATTTGTCAGAATTATAATAGTTTTGTTTGTTTTTTTGGAAATAGATAATTTGTTTTATGTGTGAGGTAAGACACCAATATATAACCATAGCTCAAAGTTCATTTTATATGGCCTCTCGTAGGCTTCATGCATTCTAAAATAAACTTTTGAACCGTTCTATTAACTGAGAGAAATGAATTATAATATTGCTTGTGGTATTTTGATACTTATAATTATAGCCTCATAATTGATTATCCCAGACACAAATACCAACAATTATTTTTCAATACAGAAAGTTAAAATTTACAAATTGCTTCTCAAATAATTTTAAGAAAACTGTGTTACATATATATATGCCCTCATTTCATAGGAAACAAAAGCATGGCTATCTAAAAGTGTATTTAGTATAACTAGTATACATTTTATTGCATCATAGAAATTTTATTTTAAAAATTATGAATTGTTTTCCATTATTGCAAAAGCATGTTCACTTCATTTATATTATACATAGTCAAAAAATAGTTGTAAAATTTTCTACTTTCATTAACAAAAATTATCTCTATTATGTGTATGCATTGTCACATATTCAATATTAGAATGGAAATTTTAAAATTTCCAAGGAGTAAATACATATGTATTTACATGTACACATGGATAACAATTCAAAACTATGGGTGAATTCTTTTCTCCATGTAGGTACTATGTTTGATTATATATTGAGTGTATAATGGCAGATGATATAATAACAGACTATAGCAAATTAAGCTTGTTTCCTAGAGTTTCCTGTTTTCTGATTTTCTCTGACTTTGGATAGTACTAGTCTTCCTATTGCTTTATGTGGTTTCCACCCCTTTTTCTTCTTTCAGTTTTCTTTGAAACCAGGGTTAGACTTGCTTTATCAATTCCCTACAGAGTAAGAAATAGCTTATGAGAAAGTACAAAAGGTACTTGGGGTTAGAGCTATAGTTTAAAGGGAAACATCTAAAGACAAAAAAGTTGGAAAGGCCCAAAGTTTTCATGTGTAACCCTTAAAGGCAAAGAAAATAAAGAAAGGTCACATGCACACTAAAACTATATATAAGTTGATTTCAACTTTAATGGAAAATTCTTTCAGAGCCTGATAGGAGAATTACAAGTAATTATAATTTAAGAGAGTTCTTGCTTATTGTTACATTAGAAGTGAATATATATCAAAAAAATGTAATATTTTAACATATAATATCCCTCATTGGTTTAGCTGTTCAAGTGTCTAAAATCTGTTTATTTCAACAGCTCTTATAAAGTCAATGATAACAATTCAATTTATAAGTATTTATGATTCTTATATGTGAAAGAACAAGGGAATGAGAAGCAAATAACAGTGCTCTTTGCTCCCGATGCTAAAAACTAAAATAAAACATAATTGAAACACACACATATTTTTATACAACAGTTTTATAGCTGTATAGTTTGCAAGAGTGAAATTAATGATAGGAGAAAAGTAAGACTCGAACATCAATGTTACATGTTATACATGTAGATTAAAAACAACAACAACATATAACCGACTATGTTATTTTCTTTGGGCTGCTATAACAATGTGCCACAAAATGAGTGACTTAAAATCACAGAATTTTATTCTCTGACAAAAAAATTGTCTGAAAATTTATTCTCTGGAGGTTAGAAGTCTGAAATCAAGGTGTTGGCAGGGCCATGCTCTCTCTACAGTCTCTGGGAAAGAATGATTTCTTGCCTCTAGGAAGGTTCTGATTGTTGCTGACTGTTTTTGGCGTTCTACCTGAGATGATCCATCACTCCAATTTCTGTCTCTATCGTCCCATGGTTGTCTTCCTTATGTGTGTGTACAAATTTCTCTCCTCTTGTAAAAATATCAGCTCTTGCTGATCCAGTATGACCTCATCTTAACTTGATTACAATTTTAAAGACCTTATTTCCAGATAAGGTTATATTCAAAGATATTAAGGATTAGGATTTGACCATATCTTTTGGAAGAACACTATTCAAAACAGTACACTAAATGTTGTAAGTGCATCTTTGGAATTTGGTTTGTTTTGCCACTTTGACAAATGAGTTTTACCTGTCTTCACATTTTATGAATTCGGAGTCCAAGTGATATCAGGAATCCAACCTAGTTCATAAATTTTACATTAACATTTCCATCTGAAATTATATACTGATAGAATCATTTTCACATACCTCTTTATATGAGGGTAAATTTATGGATTTAAGTAGTGGCCATGCAATAAAACATGAATCTGCATAATGTTTACTTATCATACTGGATTTTAAAAAATAAGTTAAGCTTTGTCCAAAGTCACAAAAATACAATTTTTACGTGATTACATTTTCTCTTGCCATCCCATCTACCATCTTTCATTCCCTTTCTTCTCTCTTTTGACATTTGTCTATTATTATACAGGCTAACAATTGTGTGAAGATTATGCTTTTTTTTTTTTTAAAGTACAGACAAGTAGGGAAAAAGTGTGGGGGGGAAGGTGGTGTGTTAAAATGTCAATATAGTATTTAAGATTTGTGATAGAAAAAAATAACAATTTCAGGGAAATACAGAGGAAGTATATCTTGGATGGTGAAGTGGATGTCTCCTGGAGGTGACGATAACTAAGCTGAGTATTAAAATGAAAGGGTACTTGCCATCTAAAAAGTTGTGAAACTACATTGAAAACTCAGAAAAATATTTTGCTAGTGCGTAAGAAATGACTACATTTAAGAGGATGAAAATTAGGCAGGTGCCTAATTTCTGAAAGGCCTTATTGAAACCGTGAATGTGTATTTTTCTATTACTTTAGCTCAGTAGAGTATTAGTCCTAAACAAATGAAAAAAAAAAAATAAAAAGCAAAATGAACTGTATCAATGCTTTGCTAAGAAAAAGTTGTATATATTTTCACAGGTGCCAACTCACAGTCAGCTGGCCTACAGTACTGCTATCTATACAAACTATTGGTCTAACTACATCAGATTTTCTTATTGTTTTTATTCTCATTTGACCTTTGTTTTTGACTGCTCAAATTCTACCCATTTCAAAAACTGTAATGCTTGAAAATAAATTTTATGTCTCATAACAGTTTTACATGTATTGAAAAAATGCAAAGATAACATAGCGATTTCCCATACACCCTACTGCCAGTTTCCCTGTTATCTGTTGCTGAGATTAGGTTGTTTGACAAACAGAGTCACTCCTCTGTCCTTACAGACTGGCTTTGTATAGGGGGAGAGCTTTACCACTCAGGCTGAGTGGAGATTCCATAAACTCTCAAATCTTTTCTGGGGATGAGTTTGTCTAGGCTTGTGCTTATAGTTTCCCAATTAGAGAGGTTTCACTATTTCTATTTTCAGGAGCTCATATTCTCTTTCTGCCTCTAGTGTCCCTCAGAGATACTGCAGCTGCGGATGCTGCAAAAAGCGGCTGATCTTTCATTGGCTGCGGGCCTACAAAGTACAGCTGTTTCCCATCAGCTATCTGTCAGGCCAGTCAGCCTCCCCAAGACGTGGAACAGTGGACCTACATCTCTTTAAGTCCTGAGAGAAAAGCTACCAGTTGCACCATTTCCTCCATTTGCACTGAACTGTGCCACCTCGAGGTAAGGGCCCTCTTGGATAAAATGCAACAGCTTTTCATTTCTTTCTTTATTTTTACCCATTTCAAAGCGGTTTTTCTTGGGTTTGTGCTTCTGGAAGGTACCAACCTCTTAACTTGTTTCTGGAATTCTCATTAAGCCTTTCTGGAGTTCTCATAAAATTATCATATGTCTTGTTACTGATACCGGGAATGACCTTGTACCTCGGTTCTTTGTCTTCTTGAAGGAAAGAGTTCAGTCAAGAGACACAATTTGTGCAGCATAGAACACAGCAAGTTCATTATAAAAGTGAATACACTCTGAGACATGGAGTGGACTGACCCAAGGGAGGGAAGCAGCCTCTCCTTACCTTGTGTGAGGGTATTTATCGCCATGAGTAGAATTGTCTCCCTTTCTGTTATCTGCTTTTCTCTGCTACAGTATTCCGTCCTTCCCTCTGTTTCTCGACGTTGTTTTTCAGAGCGTAAGCGTAAACCTGTTAATTTCACGTGATTTGAGAAGTTCATTAAAAATAGTCCTGAGAAACAGGATGTATATTCTGATAAACGGGATGGTTTCTCTCCCTCTGTAGCATTTTTCCTTCTTCTAGTGATATATCGTGTTCTTAATATCTTGCTGAGCAAGCACGGTGTTTGTGCCCCAAGTAGGAGCAGCTGCCGGGGGCCTCCTAACTGGTGCTAAGTCGCTCCCTCCTGCTTATTTCTGCCTTTCTACCTACCTTATCATTACTCAGTTACTCTGTGGAGGAATGAGGTCTGGGACTTCTATTCCACTCTCTTGCAGACTTCACTAAGGGTTTATTTTATCTGAGGCCTCTCTCTGTGGCTGGCAGACTCTTGCCTTCTCACTGTGTCCTCACATGTCACTTTAATTTATCTTAATTCTTTAAAGGCCTTACCTCCAAACAGTGACACTGTGAGATACTGGTGGTTAGATTTTCAAAGTACAAACTTTGGGTGAACACAATTCAACCCATAACAAAGTCTGAGTAAAATTTGGGACATATGCCTTTGGTAAATATAGATATTAAAGGGCTAATCACTTTGAATCTAGTACTTGCCAATAATAATATACAGATTTCTGTAACAAATAAAAATAAAGTAAAAAGGCAATTCTCATATTTTATTAGTTGTTCAATATGCGTTAAGAACAACTTCATGCTTGATATAGTTCTGAGTTGTATAATTAACCAGAATGCTGAAAAATATCAGTGAAATAAGTAAATTGATAAACAAGGAAAGCTATCTGTAATGGCCTGTGATTTTTCTTTTTTTTGGCGTTTAACCCAGGAAGATGTTGCTCCATAAACTTCAGAGCATGCATTTATTTTTGATGGCTACTTTAAATCTATACATATATTTAATATATATAATATATATATTTGTCCATTAAATGATACAAGAAAATTTCAAGGTACAAATATATATATATATATATATTTGTCCATTAAATAATACAAGAAAATTTCAGGGTGAAATGTAAGCCAAAACTCAAAGAGTAAATAGTTTTAGAGAAAATGCAAGTGACATAGATGGTCTAGAAGCATAATGTTGTTGGACCTTTGGTGAAATTTGAATGAAACACAAGTTGTATACCTAAATATTTGGGGCGAAAGAATTCCCCAGTGACCTAAACACATAAACATCATTATGTATAGCCTCTAGCCCAGGATGATTCAACATCTCCCTTTTTAAAACAGACACTCAATTCTGATTGTTAAATCTCATCGCAATACTTGTTGTTTTTTGGGGTTTTTTGTTTGTTTGTTTGTTTTGAGTTTTAATCAATTGGTGATATTCTCATTTTAAGGGAAAAACACAGAATAGAAGACGTGTTTTTTGTCACTGGAGGCTTAGGGGTATGTCCAAGACAGTCCTCAAAGGCTAGCAGCAGTAACCGGGTTCTTCTCTCTGTGTAAGAAAGAATCCAAGAAGGAGGCAGATGCAGGAAAGCACAGGGGATTTACTGAAATGAAAGTAAACTCTCCTCACTTAAGAGGAAAGTGCGGGTGAACTTAGAGAATGAGTTGTACTGAGGAAGTTACAATTATGGGTTTTTATCCCTCCCTGGGAAGAAATTGGTGATGTCCCGTTGATGTGGTTCATTCATCTCTCCTGGTGGGACACTCTGTTTCCTGCTTTTTCATCTTTATTTGATTTCTTCTGAATTGTCATAACATCAGATGCATGATGGGAGTCATTGTAATCGCAGTGCAAATGACATTATAATGACATTAAAATAAGCTAAGGTCAGGTCTCTGGTCATAGGGATTAGCCTTGGTGGAGAAAACAGTTTTCTGTTTTTCTCCAGCTGCAGGTGCTGGATACAGTAGCTTGTCACTTGTGTAACCAGTGAGGCACTTCATGTTGTACCCTGGAGGGGGTTTGCCAATTTCTGAGGCTACCAATCCTGCCTCAATTTTAGGGCAGAGATTTCAACTCTTGTATTAGGTTGGTGCAAAAGTAATTGCGGTTTAAAAAGTTAACAAATTGCAAAAAACACAATTGCTTTTGCACCAATCTAATACTTACTGTTTCTTTAGTCTAGTCTTGGATATCATTAAATTCAGTGCAGAAACAGTTCGTTAATAATGAGAAAAGTAATTTGAGTTTCAGTTTGAGAGACTCATTTTCGCTTTTGCATATTCAAAGTAGTTGCTCATCTTCTAGTAGCAGCTACTAAGACCTAGGGAAGAGTTTGGAAACTTCTATTTAGTAATCTCCTTTCACATAACTACGTAAATTGTCTAACTTCGTTCTTTATGGCAGAGGATATGTGCATAAAAAAGGAATCCTCATTTCCCCAGAATTGATCTGTGATCCCTGTTTTGCCACCTGTAATAGTCATTTTTTATCTCTGGCATCAAAACTGCTAGCTTTGGAAAGACTGGGACTTGCAAATTGCTTTCATTTCTGCACAAATAACACATATGTATTATCTCATAATTACTTTCAAGCTTTTCTTCGTATTAGTGCTTCCAGGATGCTATTGTAAGACTTCTCAGTAATGTTTATTTGAGACACTTTTGTATCATTTTTTATTTTCAATTTTCAGTAGTGATAGTTTATGCCCGTTGTAACTGATGTTGATAACATTATTTTATCATTTAAGAACATATTTAAAACACTTTGCCATGTATCATCTCCTTTGATATTCTTAGCAACTTTATAAAGTAGGTGGTCTTTTCATTACTGATGAAGAAATTGAGGCATTGACATCTAAACTTTGACCTTCTGGTAAAATCTGCCAGACATCCTCAGGCATTATAGTTAGAAAATTAAATTAATGTAATAAATGCAAAAAAAACAGACAAGACAAAAGAAAAAGAAAAACCTCGACATTATTTTTTTAAATTGATTACAATATCCTTTAGGTAGGAGACTCTTTTTTTGCTTACTGTTGTACCACCAGCATCAAGTACACTATCTTTCATTAAATATATGTTCCGTTTTTCAGAAGGCTTATAGAGTATGCTGTATAAATTAGGATGTCTTGAGATGGTAATAAAGAGTGAAATGTTAGTAATAATAAAAAATAAAAGGTAAACTTCTATAAATAATATTTTATTCTAAATTGAATAAAGTATTATTAGGACGTATAAACAAAACCAAAAATTGTGTTTAAAAACTGTATGAAAAGTAGACCTCATGAATCCCCAAAAGTAATTAAATCTAACCCAAATGACATATCTGACTTTTTCATTTTGTGCAACTGTTAGGTAGCTTCCAAGAAAAACACAATTGTGAGATCGTAGCATTCTATTTAAAAACATCTCTAATAGAAATAGCCTTAAAATCACACAATATATGCATTATTTTAGTCTCTGATATTTGGAAAAGGTGAGATGTAATCACAGCCCCTACTACACAACATAACCTGGATGATGCTGAGCACAAAGAACCATGTACCACAGAGAAGGTGCTGGGTGACTGCACTTAAGTCATCCTATGGTTATAGAAGTTCCTCTGAGATAATGACTAAAACAAGAGGTACTACTGTAGTTCTGCCAATGATATATTTCTTCGTCTGTGTGCAAGTTTCATTGTTTTATTAATTTTGTCAAAGTTGTCTGTGCTGTAGATTTATAATTTGTGGGAGGAAAATATATATATATCCTGTCGATTAAAAATGGGTATATAAAATTTTGGTAGAATTTTAAATATTTGCATAGCACTCACAAATGTACCCATTTACAAAAGCTTGAATAAATAACATGAAAAGAACCAATACATTTATCAGATCTTTACCTTAAAACTCTGCAGGATGGTATCTCTATGGTTCTCTCATTTTTCCGTTTCACTTTTTTCACCAAATCTCCCCTAGGGTAATCAGTAATGATATAAAACTAAAGTAAATATGTTTATGTGTAAAATTTATTACTTGCAACATTAGCTCCTAGTTCTTAATTAAAAGCAAGTTCATGAACAGTTTCTTTTGCTTTGGTTAGTTTTCCTTTTGTGGTTTTGATCTCAAAACTCTGAAATGTAGAATACAAAGGAGCACAGGAATAAAGAGAAAAGCATAGAATTGCTTTTTCCTTTCATTGTCTTATATTGTGATGTAACATGCAAAACAAGAGGTTGAAGCTTAAACGTGAACAATACATCTTTTTCTTGTAAAATGTATTATTTTATGGGTTTTCTTTATTATTGTAACTTTTAAGGCCTAGTCCATTTGGTTATATTGAATGCATTGAGCTTAATACACAACATTATAAAAATGTCAGAAATGTTTGTGAGCTTACTCTTCAAACATGAAGCTGTTTTTTAACTTTCAGTATTTAAAGACAAAATACGAATTAGGTGCCCAGTATTAAAAGTCAAGGGCTTTGACATAAATACCTAGAGTTTTTCCTAAAATATCTGAACTTACATTTATATAATTTCAAAACTTGTTTAACATGAATTGTGTATATTTTCCCATTATGTTGTAGTTTGTCTTGAGTCCATTATAAACCCTTCCCCATGCACCAGTACCTATTTTATTAATGTACTATTTTCTATTACTAATTTATATTGCCCCCCTACGTCTAAGCATTTGCAATTGTGTAATGTTACAGACTATATAGGTAATATGTTGGTCGGCTAGGGCTACCGGAACAAAATACCATAGACTGTGGCTTAAAGAACAGAATTTATATTATCAAAGTTCTGGAGGCTAGAAGTCCATCAAAAAGTTACTGTCAAATTCAATTTTTGGTGAGGTTTCCCTTCCTGGCTTATAGAAGCTTGCCTTCTAACTTTGTCCTCACTGAGATCTTTTCTGTGTGTGCGTGAAGAGAAAGAGATCTCTAGTGACTTGCTTTTTTATAAGGACACAAGTGATGTGAGTTCAGAGCCACACTCTTATGACCTCATTCATTCTTAATTACCTCAAAGAAGGCCCCTTCTCCAAATGCAGTAACAGTGGGGATTGAAGCTTCAACATATGAATTTGAGGGGGGACACAGTTCTGTCCATAACAATAATATTATTTGTATTCTGTATGTATCATTACAGAACTGATCCTCACTGATATAGTCCTTTTAGCATAGTTTTCCCAGTAATCTCTTTTTTTTTCCTTCAAAATATTTGGAAGTCACTAGCATCTTTTACCCTACATTTTCTAGCCATGTCTTAGTTCAACAAATATTTGTTGCATTGTTTTATGTCCAAATACTGTTCACTGAGTAGGAAAATCTCAAGAATAAAAAGAAAAAAAGAAAGCCAATTCTCAGAGACCTACATTCTAGTGAGGAGATGAGACACAATGGATAAAATAAATAAGGAAATACATAGCGTTAAAATGTAACAAGTAAAATGGTAGTAAGTGTAGAAAATAAAATAAAATAAATAAGTAGAAAAATAAAGGGGGAAAGATGGAGAATAATGAAGATAGAGTGACAGAGTGCCATCTAAAATGATGTAACCAGGTAAATTATCTTTGAAAAGGTAATATGGAAGGAGAATTGAAAGAGACGAGGGGCAGAGTCATGTGGATATTTGGAGGAAGAATGTTCTAGACACAGGGAACTGCAGTTGCAAAGGCTGTAATGCAGGTGCATGCCCACATGCTCAAACAACCCAGATTCCAGTGTGGTTAGAGTTGAGTGAGTGGCTGAGAGAAAGTAGGGCGATGATAGAAAAGTATCACCCGGACGGTGTAGGTTGTATGGGGTTTATTTAAGTTTTTCCCCTGCTAGATTCCCTCAGAAAGACCTTGGGAAAGTGGTCAACAACTTTTGCCCCATCAGAACTGTCTTTCCCTTGATAATTTTATTGAACCAAAATATGTCTAGGTATAAAATTATTTGGTCACCCTTTTAATAATATTTAAACATATTCTTCCATTGTGTTCTGTTGTGGAATTTTTCTATGGAAAAGTTTGATGATAGTCTCATTTTTCCTCGACTTTTCGAATGATTTTTTTTTTTTTTTGGCCAGATTGCCCAGATAATTATTTCTTTCCTTGTGAAATCCATGAACATTTAAAATATATGTATATAGAATACAATGTGCTATTTTGAAAGGTACTCGCAAAACTTTCATTTAATTTAAGAAATTAAAAATTATGTTTACATTTTATTATTATATTGTTCTAGTTTTCCATTGTGCATATATTGGAGCTACTTTAGCCATTTTACATATTACTGTTGTCTTTCTAATACTTTTCAACTGTTTATTATATGTCTTTTGTTTAATTCACTCATTCTTATTTTCTGTATCTCCTCTTCTGTTTGGAGAAGTATTTATTCTATCTTGGTGCAATGTATTTTACTTTCATTTGTGTAATTACTGTATCATTTACCTCTTCTTCTTGGTGCCCTTCTAGTTCACATTTGATATCCTCTGCCTTTGCCATGGCTTTTGTTACAAGAACTGTGTAACTCTGCTTTGTATTCTTGCCTCATAGAGGCAACTGAGTGTATTTGTGCATGTGTGGGGTGAGGTATGTAGGTGTGTTTATCTCAATATTTATGGAGAATTACTTGGCCATGGTTTTTCAGGATCCATGAAATTATTTTTCTAGCATTTATCTTTGCTCTCAAATGTTTGTGTGTGTGTGCGTGTGTTTATATTCAAAGGATGCCAAAAAATGCATACACGTTGTAAGACATGTTATCTTAAAATGTAATACAGAATTGTACACCTGAAATCTATGTAATTTTACTAACAATTGTCACCTCAATAAATTTAATAATAATAAAAAAAATGGGGATAACATAAAAAAAACACAAAAAACAAACAAACAAAAAAAAATGTGAATGCACCCTCTGTGTGTGTGTGTGTGTGTGTGTGTGTGTGTGTGTGTGTGTATTTGCTTTTTTCCCTTGTTATTAGCTTTTAATAGATTCTATGCTGCTCCTTTTTCCAGGAGATTACTTATAAAATGTTTATGTATAGGTACCTTAAAAGTAGTTGGGAGCTGTGCAAGCTATTCAGAGTCATATAGGCAATTTTCTAAAGACTAAGAGGTTTGAGTGTGAGTCCAATTTTACCTTTAGCACTCCTCAGCCAAGTATTCAGAGAAATGTGAGACAGTCACAATAAAAAGTTTCTTTGATTGCCTCAACTAACAACTAAGACACAAATTGCTTTCTGAAAATGTGGCTTGATAAAGATATATTTATTGAACTCTGAATTCTTCTGTCTTTAGAGCCAAAATATTCATTTCCCTCAGGTGCAACCAAGGGATTTTACTTTGTAGCCCTGCAGATGCCAGTTAATTTTGAGATAAGTGCCTCAGGTTTTGGTATCTGTAACCATGGGTGCTTATCCACTCTTTTTCCTTAATTTACTTCTGCTCTGTTTTTATTGCTTTGGGAATTCTTTCTATTTTACAGTTTTCAGTTATATCAATCAGTTTCTCTATTTCCCAAACTCCACTTTGTTTTTTCTTTATTGCCAAACATAATACATATTTTGTTAATTTGTTTCTTCTCTTCTGTTGCTTTTGGGATACATATGGAGGTGAGTGTAAAATGCAACTTCTGATTTAAGTTATTTTTCCCCAATATTTCTTATTTTTTACTATAATTTCTCCATTCTTATTTGGTTAATGGGATATTGTTCACTAGCAATTTCTTCTAGAGAGGCTTATTCTAACAATATTTTCTAAACATTGTCATATAAAATATATCTATCTATTGCCTTTATATGTGAATGAAAGGTGGACAGGATTTTAAAATCTCAACATTGATTGTTTTCCCCCTGAGGACATGGTAGACTTTACTCCGGTATCTACACAGTGCATGTCATCATAACGATGTTTTCACTAGATTATTGCTGTGTCCTATTCAAGAACATATTGTTTCATGGATTATGTGTCCACTTTTAAATACAATACACTTGATAGCTTAGAAAAGTTGATATGCACAGTCACATGTGGGATAACTTTAGAAAGCACAGCTTTAGAGAATCCTTTGCCATAATAACAAAATTCCAAAAATGAACTCCAGATGATATCATATTTTATGACATTGCAAAACATTGTTACTAACTGTAAAGTGTTTTATATTTATTTTTATTTTTTTGTATATTTTTGTATTTTTCAATTACAGTTGACATACAATATCATATTAGTTTCAGGAGTACAATACTGTGATTTATATAACTTAGGAAGTGGTTATTACCCTGATAAATCTAATACCCATCTGACACCATGCATAGTTACCATATCATTGGTTATATTTCTTATGACTATTAACTATCTGACTATGTAACTACCAGTTTTTACTTCTTAATCCCTTACCCCCTTTACCCATCCCTCCAAGTGCCCACCCCCTAATCTGCCAACTGTAAGAATGCTTTATCTATATGCTTGTTTCTGTTTTGTTTGTTCGTTTACCCTCTTCTCTAGATTCCACATGTAAGTGAAATCATACACCATTTGTCTTTGTTTGTCTGACTTAGCACACTCATCACAATACCCTCTACGTCCTTCCAGGTTGTTGCAGATGGCAAGATTTCATTCTTTTTATGGATGAGTAATATTCCATTGTATATACTGGGGAATCACAAAAAAATTGTATACAAGTGGACACTTTGGTCAACGTTGCTCAAGCAGTAGTTCACTATAATCAGAAGTGTCTGGACACTCATGATAACCACTTTGAGCACCTCTTGTTAATGCAGAAGTCAAACATGATGTGTATTTATCTTTTGTTCATCAAAATATATTGAGTATTACAATATTAATAGTGTTTTCCTTTCTTAAAATGTGCATACATTTTTTTTTTTGCACCGTCTGTGTGTACCAGCTCTTCGTTATCCATTAATCCATTGATGGACACCCTTACCCCCATATCTTGGCTGTTGTAAATAATGCTGTAGTAAATGTATAGATGAACATGTCCCTTCAAAACAGTGTTTTGGGTTTCTTTGGATTAATATCCAGAAGTGAGATTACTGGCTCCTTCTTTGTCTCTTGTTATAGATTTTGTTTTAAAGTACTTTTTGTCCATCCCAGCTTTTTTGTTTGTTTGTTTCTATTTTCATGAAATATCTTTTTCCATCCTTTTACTTTAAGTCCATGTGTGTCTTTTGATCTGAAGTGCGTCTCTTGTAGGTAGCAATTGTAAGAGTCTTGCTTGTTTTCTTATCCATTCAGCCATCCTTTGACTTTTGATTGGAACATTTAATGCTTTTACATTTAAAGTAATTGTTGATATATATCTAGTTATTACCATTTTATTATTCATATTTTTGATCTTATTGTTTTTCTTCTTCTTCAAAGAAGTACCTTTAACATTTCTTGTAATACTGATTTGGTGGTGATGAATTCTTAGAACTTTCCTTGTCTGAGAAGTTCTTTATCTGACCTTTGATTATAAATGATACCTTTACTGGTTAGAGTAATCTTTGTTGTAGGTCCTTGCTTTACATCACTTTAAATATTTCCTGGCAATCCCTCTGACCTTCAAAGATTCTGTTGAGAAATCAGCCTACAGTCTTATGGGAGCTCTCTTGTAGGTAACTAACTGCTTTCTCTTGCTGCTTTTAAGATTCTCTCTTTGTCTTTAACTTTTGGCATTTTAATTATGTGTTTTGGTGTGGGACTCTTTAGGTTTATCTTGTTTGGGATTCTCTGTGCTCTCTGAGGTTGTATGTCTATTTCCTTCTGCAGGTTAGGGAAGTTTTCCATCATTATTTCTTCAAATAGGTTCTCAATTCCTCACTCTCTCTTCTCCTTCTGGTTCCCCTGTGATGTGAATGTTGGTATGCCTGATGTTGTCCCAGATGTCTTTTAAACTATCTTTATTTATTTGGTTTCTTTTTTTTCTTTTTCTTTTTGCTGTTCTGCTTGGGTGTTTTCTGCTACCTTGTCTTCCAAACCACTATTTCAGTCTCTTGCTTCATCTAATCTACGGTTGATTCCCTTTAATGTATTCTTTATTTCATTTATTGCATTCTTTATTTCTGACTGGTTCTTTTTTCTGTTTACTCTCCATTTTTATTTTCCCTGTCTTTTTGTTGAAGTTGTCACTGAGATCATTGAGTATCCTTATAATCTATGTTTTGAACTCTGCATCTGGTAGATTGCCTGTTTCCATTTTGCTTAGTTCTTTGGAGATTTGTTGTGTTCTTTCATTTGGGATGTTTCTTTGTCTCCTAATTTTGGCTGCCTCCCTGTGTTTGTCTCTATGTGTTAGGTAGAGGTGCTATGTCTCCCGGTCTTAGTAGAGTGGCCTTATTTAGTAGGTGTGCTGTGGGGCCTATTGGTGCAGTCTCACCCTTTACCTGAGCCAGTTGCTCCAGGAGTGCCCCTAGTGTCTGATGTATGTGCCCCCTTTTGTAGTTGAGCCTTTGCCGCTGTTTGCATGTCAATGGGAGGGACTTACCCTCAGGCTGATTTATTGTGAAAACTGGCCATGACTACAGTAGCAGAGCTGTTGAAGAGGGGTTGACTCAATGGAACAGGGTTTGCTTTCCTATGGCTCTGATGCCTGTTCAGTTTGCCCTTTGAATGTGTCTGTAAAGTTTTTTTTTAAAACAGTAAATACATCTGATTTGAATACATGTATGTGTATATATATATATATATATATATATATATATATATACACACACACGTATATGTGTGTGTATATCTATATATGTATGTATATATATTTGAATATTCTTTCTAAATCGTATGTTTTAAAAACTTAATGCATAAACCACTGTATACTTATATATAAAAGATCACATTGACATTTTGGTGACTGTTGAATATCAAGGGAAAGTAGAAGACAAAATTCCATCAGCTAAGATTTTGAGAATATGAAGTACTTTCTTAGGTTAAGATGAGAGGAAATTTGTATGTCTAAATTCTGCACTCCATTCTTTATATCCTTAGGAAGTTATATTGATCACATTTTCCAGTTTTGTTTAATTTTTATTAATCAGTTTATATAAAAAAATAAAACTACTGAATTTAAATGTCACCCAGAGTTTTTATTGAAATTTCAAAATAAAAAGTCTCACTTTGCAATGCAGAAAGATGTTGGTTGGAAAAGTCAGAATGACTTGTTCTAAGAAGAGACTTTACAGAGGAGCATATTTGGACTTCCTTGTAACTGACTATGTTAGTCTAAGAAATAAGTCCATATTGAATGTGCTATCTTTGATCACTTTAAGCAAGGTTGAAATGTAAAAACAAAATATACTCTGAGAAATGCTACTATGTAAGAAAGAATATTCATGTTAACCTGACTAGTATATATTCTGCCTATGGGGAGATTTAAGTAGGGTGCTAGAACATAATATAGATAGCTCTGTTAAGAAATCTGAATAAGAGTCTATGTAATCTGATGAATATGTTCTAAAACTATGTACAACATAGTGCCTGTAGTTAACATTGTGGTATTGTACACTTGAAAATTTAAGAGGGTAGATCTCATGTTGAGTGTTCTTACCACACACAGACACATACACAAAAAGGACAAAAGGGAAAAAAAAAAGAGAGAGAGTTATTGGATACGTGCATTACATTGATTATGGTAATGGTATCACAGCCATTTACAAATGTCTGAACTCATCATATTGTATAAATTAAATATGTGGAGTTTTTTGTATATAAATCAGACCTCAATAAAGCTGTTAAAATTATATATATATATATATGTATGTATGTGTATATATATATATATATATATAATTTATATATATAATTTTTAACATATATATAAAATTTATATAACATATATATAAAATTTTTAACATATATAAAATAATTATATATAATCCTTATCAATGAAAACAAAATACTCCAAGCTCTTATCATAAGATTCCTGTTCTCTGATATTACTGGGATAAAAATAGCCAAATTTTGCCTCATCTCTATGTGGTTTTAGTTCATAGTGATTAACATTAATTATGTGTTCACTCTGGCTAGAATCAAGTTTTTAGTACAGCTTTCCTTCTTGGATGTGACTTTGCCTATTATTACTCTTATCCGTTTCTGTCATAGATTTTAAAATTTCTTTTTACGGCAATGCTATATGTTCCTTATCTTTGTTTTCTTGAGATAAGCCTCCTACTGCCAAATTGTGGCAATGACTATTATTCCCGATTGAATACAATGAGAAGAATAAAACTGAGATAAATTCCTGTAATAAGTAACTATGCCACAGATAAAAATCTCTGATAGAGAGAGGTATTTCCCAGAGTCTTCAAAATTATCATGTTCTACATTGACTTAAAGATTGTGAGAGGTAGCTATGGGTATTTCTGCCATTCTTAATAATACAACTCTCACTGGTTACTGCTTACAAGGGTCACAGCACACAACTGTTCATATTTGAATGATGCCTAATTGCATTTTGTTTAATTAACATTAATGTTTAAAAACATTAAGATAAATACAAAAGAGCCACCAGCTCCCAATTTCTGTTCATAATGTGGGACCTGTGAAAAATAAATTATAATAGTTGCTAAGATTTATTAATCTTTTATGCTATATCAGGGAGGTTTAAATGAGGTTTCCAATCTAATCAAAATTATTGTAATAGTTAATCATAAACAATTAGCAGTATCAAAAGCACTACAGTATCTGCACCACATAGTAAGATGGCTTCCATCTACATTTATTTTGCTAAGATTGTTTTTTAATAATGTGTATAGATCTTAAATTTTTATTAAGCAACTTTTTTGCTAACACTGGAATGACCCTATGGGCATTTAAGAAAATATATTGTTAAGATTGTGAATTACATTAGTCAGTTTTCCAACATTAAACTAACACTGCATTCCTGGAAATTTTTCTAATGGTTTACTATAATTTTATATGCTGGATTAGTTTGCTCATTTTTAAAATATATCGCCATATTGATATTTTATCAGAGATTGATGCTTTTCTCCTAGAATCCTTTCTCCCTTCATACTATGTACAGAAACCCCTCAATGTGCCGTTCTCATAGGACGCCTGACTTGATGGATTTTCAGTGGTTCACTTAGCTAGAAGATAGCATATATTAGCCTTTTTTTTTAAAGTTAGAAATCATCAGGAGAATGGAAACCAAATTATATACATATTTTTCCATGACCCATTCTTAAAAGGAAGCTGTTTAACTTATACTTTTCCTCTATTTCCTTTCCTGTGGGATGAGCAATACAAATGTGATACCAGTAAACCAGGTTTATCCACACTTCTGAGATCAACAACCTAGAGATAATGGAATCTGAATCCCTGTATGATCTTGTAGGGAAGAAAGTCTGATGAGCCATTAATCCTCCATCTACTCCTGTACTGTTACATGAGAGATAGATGAAATTCTATGTTAATGCTACCACCACATTTTGGGTCCTTTTATTACAATAGTTTAGCCTATGTCTTAACTAATGTATGTATTATCATATGAAATTAATTTACAATTTACATTTTCTTACTGGGCTAGTCTGGTTTGGTATTAAGGTCGTGCTAGCCTCATAAAATATGCAGAGGTCTTACCATCATTTCTATGCTCTTCAAGAGTTTAGTTAAGATTGATGTTCCTTGGATATTTGCTTGCATTCACCTTTAGAGTTTTTTTGGCCACACAGAGCAGCTGGTCCAGTCATGGTCTGGATGTCATAACCAAAAAAATTCTGTGACTGCTGCAGGTGATGGACAGTGGACAATAAGCCTAGTGTTGAATTTGATGAAAGAGGAAAGAATCATATGGAAAATGTGGCAAAGAGGATCATGAGATTAAACAGAAAATCCTGGATAAGGCAAAGGAAAAAGAAAAGGTATCAAAGGGGTTTGCTGCAGTGGAGGCAGCTGCCCTGAAAGAATACCAAGAGGACTAAAAAAGGCTTGTCTTAGAGTCAGAAGTCACAGAGTCAAGCATATCACCAGTGAGCAGCACTGTCCCAATCACCTCTGCATCAAATCAGAAAGAAGAAAAGGGAAAAAGACCCTTTAAAGGGCGGATGGGTGCAAGGTATAATCTCTGAGGGTTTTCATTACTATTATGATTTTATCACAGTGGGAGAAACCTGAAGGATTTCAAGGAAACTTTAAGAAAGACAGCAATGAAGGCTCTTTGGGTAGAAGGTTAAAGTGAAGATGGTTATACCTACTATTAATTAATACAGAAACAGGATATTCTACATGGGAAAAACCTGATGATTTTACTCGACACTCTGGTGATCTTATATTGTGGGAAAGTCGATGAAAAGTGACTCGGCACCCTAGAAGAGACAAATGCACTCAAAGCAAAAAGTAAATGCTTCATTTAACTCTCTGTGTTTGTTTTCTTTATTGGCTAAATAGTCCCCTAATATCTTTTCATTTTACTATGTTCAGAAAACATTTGAAGAGTACTTTATTAAGCATTTTTACATTTTTATTAGCTTTTTTCCCCTAAATTATCTAGCTCACTATTACTGAAAACCAGAAATTTCATAGCACCTTTATTCTGATCTTTTCTTATATTTAGTGCTTTTCATAATCTCATTTTAAATGTAATGTATATTCATTATGTCTATATTTTGTGGAGAAGCAGTTTATGCATTTATATAAAATGACTTATTTGGTTTCTCAGTTTGAAAATGATCTACAATATACTTACATACATTAGGATTATTTTTGGTTTATTTAAATCTGAAAACCCTAAGTTTCAGTGCCATAACAACATAAAGATTTATTTTCTCTTCAGTTTAAAAAAAAAAAATACTCTGGATAGTGGCCATCCAGAGCTGTTATGATGTTATTATGCCAAGGGTATTAAGATATAGGTTCTTTGTTTTCAGGTTTTTATTTTTTCTTTCTATGTTTCTATTTGTCATGTATATTCGTACCATACCATTTAATATTTATTCATGGAATTTTTTCAGTGTTTTGGTGTTCCTGCCATCAGTGGGATTATTAGAGATAAAGCATAACAAAGGTGGGAGGAGAAAAATGTCAGTACTAGTGTCCATTTCTATAACTTTCATGAAAGTTCATCCCATAAGGCTGTCTTGGACTTAATCACCTAGTCACATGGCCTGTGCGACCTGTGAAGGATAATATAAAGCACAGTCATTAACTGGATTCAGCATCACTGTCAGTAATGTAGGGCTTCTGTTAGAAAAGAGAAAGGGAAGACTTGAGGTTAGATAGGTGACTGGTCATCCCTGCTACTAAAAGTCTACTGTAAATTTTCTACTTTCTCTAAACTGATTTCAGGTATGGTGAAGTGACCTCTTTTGAAATAACTAAAACATATGTTTGAAACATAATTCACTTTTAAATATTTATTAATAGTTTTTATACAAAATATTTTAACTATTGTTTATAGAAAGATTTTTCTGAATAATTACAGATGCATGTCAATCAGTGTTGCTTGTCAGTGAGTAATTAATTTTCCCCTAGTGAGCACACTCATTCAATAATAATTACAGATTAAATAATAGCAAAGTTAGAAAATGATGTTTAAGATGAAAATATTATTACCAATTCACCAAAAGCTCCAATTTGCAATGACTTGCCTTGATGGGTGATGAATAAAATTTCACTAGAAACAAATCAAATGCTTCACCTCTGCATTATTCTGATCTGAGCCCTCTTTTCCATTAATGTTAATATTTCCAAAATGCATCATGGATCCTGACAATTTAAAAGGCATTATGTGAGAAAACATCATTCTGCAACTGAAAAAGCATAATTGTTGTTTTGACTGTGGTGACATTCTCATCAATGAGGTAATGGTCTGAGTCACCAAAGAAGTTGTCTTCCTGTTTGCATCATTTATATTTGCTTCCTTAAAGAAGAAAAAGAAATCAATAAGACCCAGAAACATCTTAAAAGTAATATCTGTCTCTTTAATCCCTTTGTATTTGTCTTTGATCTAGTAATGCATCTTAATTGAGCATTAAGAGAAGATAAAAAATTAAATCCACTAGAAAGCGGGAGGTGGGCATGAGGGAGAAGGTGAGGGGATTAGACAGCATAAATTGGTAACTACAATATTGCCATGAGGATGTTAAAGACAGTTTGGGGAATATAATCAATAACGTTGTAAAGATTTTGTAGGGTTTCATATGGGCACATGTCTTATTAGGGAGACCACTTCGTGGACATTGTAGGTGCTTGACCACTGCACTGAACAACTGAAGCTGAATAATACTGTATGTCAACTATAATTATATATATATATATATATATATATATATATATATATATATATACACACACATAGATATGTGTATATATATATACACACACACACACACATATATATATATAGTCACGGGATATGGAGTACAGCATAGGGAGTAGAGTCAATGGAATTGTAATAGATATATACGATGTCAGAGGGACAATAGATTGGGGGGGGTTATCACTTTATGAGGGGTGAAATGTCTAACTAGTGCATTGTTTTGTACACCTGAAACTAATAAAAAGTAAATAAAAATGGAAAAAAAAAATCCACCGGTGACTGCAACTCGGAGAAAATAATAATACATTCTGGCAGAATTGATCCTATCCTTTGATGAAGTCCTGTTTTCTTTCATTATTATTATTATTATTATTATTATATATTTTTTAAGGCGAGCACAGCTCACAGTGGCCCATGCGGGGATCTAACTGACAACCTTTGTATTATTAGCGCCACGTTCTAACCAACTGAGCTAACCAGCCACCCTCGTTTTATTCTTTAAAACATTTTATTTATTTATTTTCAGTTTTACTGAGATGTAATTGACACACAGCATTGTGTATGTTTAAACAGTGCAGCCTAATAATTTGATATATGTATTTATCCTAAAATGACTAGAACTCTGAGTTAACATCACCGCCTCACATAGTTTCCCCCCCCCATTGTCGTTAAAACTTTCAAGATCCACTATCTTAGCAACTTTTAGATATACAATACATTATTGATAACTATAGTCATCATGCTGTACATTAAAATACCCAGAACTTATTTATCTTATAACTGGAAGTTTCTAACTTTTGACTGCCTTCATCCGTTTTAACAACACTTTCCTCTGGCAACAACCAATCTCTTCTTTTCCTATAAGTTTATTTTGGGTTTTTATTTTGTTTTGTTTTGTTTTGTTTTTAATTTTATGTATAAGAGATCACAAAGTATTTTGTTTTCCCTGTCTGACTTACTTCACTTAGCATAATGCCCTCACATTTTCTCTATGTTATCACAAATGGCAGGGTTCCCTTTTTTTATGGCCAAATAACATTCTGTTGTGTGTGTGTATCTTAGTTTTTTCTATCCATTCATCCATTCATTGTCATTTAGATTATTTTCATGTCTATTATAAATAATTAGGCAATGAACATGGGAGTACAGATCTCTGTTTGACACAATGATTTCATTTCCTTTAGATACATACCTAGAAGTGGAAGTGCCAAATCATATGGTGGTTCTTAATTTTTTGAGGAACCTCCATACTATTGTCCATAGGGGCTGCACTAATTTACATTCCCACCAACAGTGTCCAAGGGTTTCCTTTGTCTACATCCTCACCAACACTTGCTATCTAGTGTATTTATGATAATGGCCGTTCTAACAGATGTGATGTGCTATCCCATTGTGGTTTTGATTTGCATTTTCCTGGTTAGTGATGTTGCGTACTTTGTCATGTTCCTGTTAGCTATTTGAATATCTTCTTTAGAAAAACTTCTGTTCAGGTCCTTTGCCCTGATTGTATTATTTTTAATGTTTGGCTATTGAATTGTTTGAGTTGAATCTTAATCCCTTATTAGCTATGTGGTTCTCAAATATTTTGGCTTTTAATCCCTTATTAGATATATGGTTCTCAAATATTTTCTCCCATTTCGTAGGCTGATTTTCATTTTTTTGTTTTTATTATTTATTTTGCTGTGTAGAGAAGTCATATGTTCTATGTGGGGTAAATATAAGATATGCTAAAATTTCCCTATAATAACAACAGTAATTCATGTGTGGTGATTGTAGTTCTCAAGCCTCTAAATTGAAAATATATACTCAGTTACTGACATCTTATTGATAATTATAAAATGAAATAATTTAATAACAGATGACATTCAGGACTTTCCAAACTTAAGTAAATGGGAAGATCAGGCCAATGCTGGCAGAGGTACTAATGCTGCTTTTGTGGATGCTAAAATTGGAAGAACCATTGGTATCCATTCAAGAAGTCACAAAAGATGAGAAAGCAATGAGATAATTAAAAGTAGAGTTTTAATGTCATATTATTTCACTAGACATTCTCTGGATATTTCCATTTCTTTGCATAATTACTATATCTCATCACCCTGGTTGTATTTGCTATATCAAAGAGACTCTTTAGAGAGAGAGAATGAGAGAGAGAGAGAGAGAGAGAGAGAGAGAGAGAGAGAGACTCTATGCAAGCTTTAGCTTTTTTCTTGAGTGAAGAATTGATCTCCACTGACAATTCCTGTGTAACTACTAATCTAACCCAGAGAGCACGTGGTCTTTATATCTGATCTCTATGGCACTATACATCCTTTCATAACTGCTTAAGATAACCAAGCATTAGGAACTATGTTTACAGTCAGTCCTTGCATTGTCTCTTTTTGTACTATCCCTGTTTAGCAAATCAGCAAAATGAACATAAAAAATATTAAGTAACTTGATTGTGGTCACACAGCTGGTAATTGTCAGAATCTGGACTAGAACATAGTGTGAATGGCTTTAGAGTTCATCCTACTATACTAGATTAAAACATAAAAAATCCTTTAGTACCTAAAGAATATTTGTTTTAATTGATGTCATCATAGTTATGGTCAAAACCCATTTATTTTTTAAAACATGGGGTGAGGGAGGAGAAGGAGGGAAGGGAGAGAGAGCAAGAGAAAGTCCATTATAATTAAAATTGATTTTATTGTTTGACCTAGTCTTCATAATACTGAAATTGATAAATTACTTACCTTGACACTAACTGATAGCATCAAATGATGAAAATTTAAAGGATGAAAAAGTTAAAGATGTGGGCGATTGTCCTGTAGGCACGTACAATAGTGTCAAAAACATTGAAGTAATGATTTCTTGATGTTTTCAGCTGTGCCATATTTCACCTCATATTACTGAAAGAGAAAACACCGTTTTGAATTTTTTAATTATTTATTATTTTTTTATTTTATTTTATTTATTATTTTTAATGTTAACGCATAGATCTGTATATTTTAGTGGAATATAGTATTCCACTATATGTAATTTATATATAATTCCACTATATGTAATATATATATATTTATTCCAGTATATGTAATATATATATATAATTTATATATGCATATACTTTATATATATATATTTCTCACTTTCATCTTTAAAATTGATCTCATAATTGTACTTAACACACAGCTTACTCAGATGAAAGATTAGTAAGTTTTTTTAAATATGTTAAAAAAACATGCAACTGATTAGAGCACCTAGAGTCTAGTTATATAGTAGATAGTGTCATCATAATGATGATGATGATGATTTTATCAGGTGTGTATAATCAGCAATCTGGTGATGATAATATGGAGAATATCAGGGGTGACAAAAAATGTATACACATTTTAAGAGATGTTATCTATGTATTACTTTTCAAAGTTGAATTGAATTATGGTAGCAATGTGTAGTATGACATTCACTCAAAAGATGGTGTTAATCAAATGAATGCTAGTGTCACCAGCGTTCTAGAAACAGGCAGGACAGTCAAGGAAAATAGCAGAAGGGTTGTCATTCAAGGAGTGCAAGACCATTTTGAAGTGGTATTTGCAATTCGAGAACATTGTGGAAGTACGATGACAATGGAGGCGTGATTATGCAACAGAACCCCCAACACACCTAGGGACTGCACACATTCATGATAAGTTTGAGATGCATGGTCCTGTGTGAAGAAATTGAAATGGCATGTGCAGGGATACAAGTGGACACTTTGGTCAACATTGCTCAAGCAGTAGTTCTCCATAACCAGAAGTGTCTGGACATTGATGATAACCACTTGTAGCACCTCTTGTAATTGCAGAAGTCAAAAGTGACTTGCATTCATCTTTTGTTTTCAGTATATAGTGAGTATTACAAATTTAATCACTGTTTTTTTCCTTTCTTAAAATGTGTATACATTTTTTTTTGGCAGCCTCTGTATATTGTCATGGGTAAATACAGAATCAGGGAGAAAATTAGGAGTCACCACAGTAATCCAGATAACATGGTATCCATATAAAATTAGGGACTTCTGGGAAGAAGTGGATGGCAGAGTTGATATCAGATGGCACATAGAGGCAGAATGTGGAATAGGGATACAGAATTTACTATCTGAGAGATATTTGGGGTGGAAAACTCTTTATGGACAAAGTAGGGAAGATTTTTTTTTTTTTTTCTTTTGCTGTAGTCTGTTGTGGTCTGGTTTATAGTCTGTTTGTAATTTTAATGGGACCTGGGGAAGAAACTACTAATCTCAGCCAAGTAGATGGGCTGCATGTGGTGGGGTTTGGTAAAAAGACTATGATTAATTTAATCAATTGTGTATCTTAGGCACTCAATTTCATGCTGTGTTATGAGATTTAAGATCCGAAGGAACACTATTCCGATTAGGAGAGAAAAGTCTAACATCTGTTAAGTCTGTTGTCTTTTTGTGCATTGCAAAGATTAAATTAATTTTATAGTTGTAGTATCAAAGAAGATCAGTCTTGACAAAAAAACAAAATGAAATTTTAATCAGAACATTTCAATCTTTAAAACTTTTAAGTATCTTACCTTTTCTTTTCACAACTAATTTTCGTTCTAGCTTGCTATTCAATGATCTAATAATCTACAATGTGCTACATCTCTCTCCTTACACACTGAAATTTATAGTGTAGTCAGTTATACTTGACGGCATCTGCTCATTTAGCTTGCTTCTCTCAATAATTATTAGAACACATAACTTTGTCCTGCTTGCTATGTGGTTTTATTTCTACTCTTTTTTTTTTACTCTGAAATTATATACATTGTTTAATACATAGAAAGTGTAAAGAGATAAACATAGATAAAAAGAAACAAAAACAAAAACTCAGGACTATTCAATCAACTGTTTAGATATAAGGCAATGAACACTATTAATAGTTTTGCAACTCCCTATATGCAATTATGCTTTTCTTATCTTCCAAATATATAGAGAATATTGGAGACAATCTGCTTAAAGTCCTATTGATACCTTTGTACCTGCAACATCCAGCATAGAACTTTCTCCATACTGTGTTTCCCCGAAAATAAGACCAGGTCTTATATTAATTTTTGCTCCAAAAGACGCATTAGGACTTATGTTCAGGTGATGTCATCCTGAAAAATCATGCTAGGGTTTATTTTCCAGATAAGTCTTATTTTGGGGGAAACACGGTAGATGATAGTCATTATATTTATTTTTGAGTTGAATGTAAGAATATCCAGGCCAAAGAGGATAGCAATTAAAAAAAAAAAAAGAAAATACAGTTTTAGGAGCTGAAAAATAAGGTATATGTATTTTTTCTTTCCAAGTTTAAGTAATATTTGGTATAACTTTTACACTGAATTTCAACTGCTAGTAGGTCAGCAGAGAATTTAGAAATAACACCTCAATGAGAATGAGATAAAAGTACTTAAGCAACCAATGGAAATAATTCCACTCTTATTCAAACATAGGGAAGAAATAATTCAAACATAGGGAAGAAGGTTAAGTGTTATAAATATGACTATTAGATAAAGTAAATTTGGGGAATAAAAAAAAGAGGTAAGGGGATGGCACATCGCTAGAAAATACTCCTTGTATGGTAATAAAGACTTATACAATCTTATGTACATTTGTCTACTGGACAGAAGATGACTAATGAATATAAGATATAATTCAGCAATTGAAATGGGCTAGTTTCCTTAGGACCAATAACCTCAGGCAAGCTAGGTTTATATAAACTATCTTTTCTGTTGCGATAAGCATGGGATTTTGCTGCCTTTTTTGTTGTTTGTTTGGTCAATATTTGAGACAAGACACTCTACATTTTGAAAGTCCATACTAATCTTTAAAAATTTTTACTCCTTTCCCCCCCCCCTTTTCCTTCATTCCCCCTCTCTTAGGGCATAGCCACTGGAAAGGAAAAAAGGAGAGCTTGTAATTATAAGAACTAATCACCTCCCACAGTACCTGGAGGTATTGTTCTTTTTGTTTTGACTCAGAATTTATAATGCCAACAGTAAGATTAATTAAAAATAATGGAATCAGCTTAAGGAAATGGAGAATAATAACATATTATCATTCATTATAAGAAGAGTGTCAACTTATTCTTGCATCAAGTGTCTTAAGAAATGCCATATCTTATATTAGGATCCTATTTTATTTCTTTTTAAATTTTTTAATATCTTTATAAAATCAATATGTTTACATAGATTAAAATATATAAAATTGTTCTGCAATTTTATAGTAATTATAATAATAATAATAATAACAAAAACAGCAACAATAATAACTGTAGTCTCCTGTCTGGCTTTCATCACCACTGCTAAGAAGTACTGGCTTTTAACAGTTTTAAGCTAGATATTTCTTCTGATATTTATGGCTACAAAATGTGATATACTATACTCTTATAGCAGTATCTTTAGATTTTATTTTATGGAATTTGAGTATTTTTATTATTTTACCCTCACTTCCCCTCCCTCTGCACCCATCTTCCTAAGAGTTATATAACACATTATTTGATTAAACAAGTGGACATTGTATTTCATTCTGAACACAAAATGATAAAACAAATTTGTACCATTTGTACATTAAATTCTTATTTTTTATTTGTATTTCATAGACTTCATGATCACTTTCTTAATTTTTACATTTCATTATTAATTTCTCAGCTGCTCAATTGATCCTCAAAATACCTAATGACAACTTATCCAATCTTAAGAACTAAAAAAATCTCTTAATTCCATGTTCTTTTTCCTGTCAACCTCTCATCCATCCAGGCCTCCTCCATTTTTCTCAATTCTGTATTGATTGTTTTTTACACATGGCACATAGTTCTACTACTATATAGTTGCTTCCCCAGCACATACTTAATGCATACTATTTCTTTTTGTTCTTGTGTTACTTTGCCAACACACATCTTCTGTTAGTGGAAAAAAAAACAGAAAGAAGAAGAAAAACGGAAGATGCATGGTTCTGTATTCATAGCTTGTGAATCAAACCTTGTAAGTTGAAAATAAAAAAATAAATTATCAGAAGGAGTCTGGTATTATAGCTGTCTCTTTGTCTCTGAAAGATCTTAGCATCTAACCACTATCCATGGTATACTGAAATTCTTAGTGATGTACCTTAATGTACATATAAATGCACACACACACGTGTATGTGTGCACGTGTGCATGCAATTTTTTTATTGCAGTGGAATACTTGGGCTTTTTCAGTCTTGAAACCAAAATCATTTTTATTCTGAGAAATTTTAATTCTTCAAATAAAATTAATTATCCCCTATCTTTTCTCTTTTCATTTCACCATAATTTTTTCATGAATGTTAAACTCATAGATTTATTATTTAGTCTAGTTATGTTTATTTTTTAAATTTTATATTATTTACCATTTCTTCTCCCCTCTTTCTGTATTTCACCTTCTAGCCCTAATATTGAGTTTTTGAATCCTTTATTGTGTTTAGTTTATAAAATATTTCTCTTATTTATATATTGTTTTGATTTCATAGCAACCTGATTTTTTGTTATGTTTTGTTTTGTGTGTTTTTTTGTTTGTTTGTTTGTTTTTGACACAAGCAATCCCTCTAATTACTTTCAGAGGTTCTGTGAGAATGGAGAAGGTAATTATGTGGCATGGTTCAACTGTATTTTTTAAGTGGAAGTCTCTTTAATTTCAGTACTAGCATTACTGTTCACCCTCTCATTATTCAAAGATGAGCTTTCAAATTGAAGTCTTTTATGTTGCTTTGCTAATGGGAATTTACTTCCTGTAATGTTCTGTGTAAAGTTGCCTACAGTTATGCAACTGTCCCAGGAATTATCAAAGCATGGACAACTTTATAAGGCTAGTTAATTATTTTCACATACATGTTCTTACTCCCAATTAGGGGAGAGATAGAGGGCCACATTTAATATTTTCTAACTGTCTTGTTCTCTTTCTCACTCCCACTCTCTCTCTTTTCTATAACTGAAAAAGAACTTCATAATGAAACAGCTATTTCAAAAAATAAAGAAAAGATTATTGTTAGATGTGTATTGGTTATTTTATTATTTATTTATTTTTGCATCCTGGAAAAAAAGTGCTTTAAATTCTAAGCAACATATTTTTGGTACAAAAATTGCAGTAAGAATGACTTTGCCTTTTCTATATATGTGTGTGTGTGTGTGTGTGTGCGCGTGCGTGCGTGCATGCATGTGCGCTCGCGCGTTTGTGTACATGCTATATGAAGAACAAATTAAGTTTTTAGTTTTATTCATTAATGTAACATGATATAAATTATTTTATAGTTGATTTCATATGCATGGAGCAAACTGTATAACTTAAATTTTGAATTAGAAGAAAGTGTGATTTTTAACACATTAAACAATATTCATTAAATATGAGCATCATTGTTATGAATGAATAAAAATATTCTTTATAAAGTCTTATTTGTTTTTAACCTCAAAGTTGGGTTCATTTTTTTTTATTTGTTGATTTCATGTGTTTTCAGATAACATTTAAAAGTAGAATTCCATAAAAATTAGAAAAGGATGATAATTCTGATCTAATTTTGTAGATTTCTTCATCATTAAACATTTTCTTTAAATTACAAGATTTGATTATATTTTGTGTTGTGTTTATTTAAAAAAAAAATCTATAAACCAGGGCTTACAGCATTCATTTATTATTACATCTTGTTTTCATTTTTTAGGTACATTTTTAAAAAAAATTTCAGGTCAATACAAAATAATTTCAAGATCATCCAAAATCCAAAATGCCTAATGACATCTATATTTCTTTTCATAAGAAGGCAGACAGAATTCTGGCCCTTTGAATTGTTTGCCTTTAATGATCTACTTCATAGATAATGTTTAGCTATGGTTTAAAAGTCCCTAGACATAATCTTTTTGCCCTACATGAGTCATTGTCTACAAATGATCTGCTTAGACCAACTTCCCAGAGAAGATGGCCCTATCATGGATTTAATGACTTATTCCCATTTTAACTCTTTAAGAGCAGAGCCTGAATGAGTCCTGGACTGGTGAAAGGGAAAATAAGGGAGAGAGGCCAGCGACAGTATACATTAATTTGATCTTAGTAATTGTCTTCAAGAAGATCTTTTGATTGACATCGTTCTCGTATCAGGGAGGACATGAGTCTTGATTGCAGAAATTTTAAGTTAGAATGTACAGTTACTTCATTGAAATGGAATTTAAAGAAAATGTTGAACATTGCTATATTCTTGGGAATTATCAATAACTGCAAAACACATGTCTCGATTATAAGACTTAAAAGCGTGAATGGGCACTATGTGGCAAATAAGGATGGAGAGTTTAGAAATGAAAACAAACAAACAAAAAAACTTTGGTTTGAAACAGCTTCACCATACCAGATGTGTGAACTTGATAGTGTATTACCTTTAAGCATCACCTTATTTCATTATCAATAAGAGGCAGCTCTTAATATGTATCAAACAACCACGCATGATACATATTAAGAGCTGCCTTTTATTACAGTGTCTAGGTATAATACAAGCTTGACTCAATACATTGTAACTGCTAGTGTTTTATTATCAACAAAAATATTATTATGTGCAAATGGTTCACATGATGAGCTTTGATTCCCCAAGGAGGAGCCTGGCAATCATTAGAATTTGAAGATAACATCAAAGTACATGCACACATATTTGTGGTTCTCTTCCTTGACTTTTTAGAACTAAGAGAAGAATCTCTGGGTCTATCAAACTACTCAGGTGCCTCTCAGAAAGTATACTGTCTGCCAACAGGGAGAGCGAAGTTTGGGAAAAATCAGTCATTTGACAGAGCTTCCTACAGTGTCAGAATTGGTTGACTTTGATTTAAGTTAAACTCATGTTTTGATTTCCTTTTAAAAGTTAGTAGAAATATGAACATTGAATTCCTCCTTATTCTTTTAAGCTCATATCTTATTATTTACTGGCAAATTTGACCAATTTTAAGGATCTTTGATTAATAATTAGTCCCACTTTCAAACTTAGGTACATACTTTAAAGTAGTTTAAAATTGCATTAGTCATTTTAATAGCATTGATTTAGTTTTGCAGGACTTCAGTGTTTGGACTTACAGAACTGCTAGGCACCCAAAAATTCTGTTATGTCAAATCATTTAAGCTTATAAATACAGGGATTCACTTTCCAATCCTGTATAGAAGATTACTACAGTGGTAACTTAAACATATTTGTGCTTTTATAAATTTAAAGTTTAAATTGGAATTACCAGGCTTATACTATATTCAGCAAATAGCCCATATTTGCTGAATCTTCACAAATGTATATTTATAAAAAATTTTACAAAGATGTTAACAGTACGTGTTTTGATTCTCTTAGTATTACCTTATAGTGGGGTGGAAATTCAGCTTTCCTCTCTGGTCCTCTGACAGCTTTCTGTAGAAAGCGGAGCACTGATGTATACCATTTTCTAGTGGGGGTATTAGGTCAGGCATCCCCGAGTCCCACTGACATCAGAGAGAGAGAGAGAGGACTGCCCACTGGATCCCTTTGGCATCAGCATAGAGGGTAGGGGGAATCTGATTGCCAATGTGATAGCATTACCTCATTCTTCCTCATAGATGCCAGGTAGGGATGGAGACTTGTCTCCCTTCTCAGCATCAGCAACACCAGGGGAAGGGAGAAGTCAAACACTGATTAGCCTCATCTCTACTTCATTTGTTCAGTATTGTTGATTCTCTGTGAGGCTGAATACTCAGTGTTTCACTGAGCTGTGGGGAGAAGGGGAGACCTTAGTGCTAAGTACCCTGCCTCCCACTGCCTGGTTCATTCTTTTTCCTGCCAGGTGGGTATGGAGATCCAATACCCACAAGGGGTAAGGAGTAAGGGGACAGTGGAGTGCTGACCAACGCAGACCAGCACCACATTGTTGAATCTTGTTGCTGCTGCTCCATCTATGGCATGGGGGCTGGGAGAAAGGTAAAATATCAGCAACTTACATGGACCCATTTGAAACCATAGTGGGAAAGAAATGCTTCCACAGATGTTTACCTGGAGTAGGATAGGATCGGCGTAAAGATTTTATGTTCTGTTAGGCTGCTCACTTCCTCATCCTTTGACTAGGATAGCCGGTTTTGCTGGGAATTTTTTTTTTTTTTTTTTTTTTTTTTTTTTCTATCTGTGCTTGTTGGTACTTGTTGGCTTGAGACCTCTGTAGAGGCCCGTGTGGTATATATGGGCGATAATAAAGAAAGCCAGAGAACTATCATCACATTGTTTCTGGAATCCTGAGGTCCTTAGGGAGTCCATCTTTTTTCTTTCCCTTGTGGAGGTTTCCAACACTTGTTTGTTTTGTTATTCCTAGGGATTTTACTTGTAAGAGGAAAGACCTTAAGGAATAGAGGTACCTTTTTGGTGGGAATTGGAAGATCATAACCAAAGATTTTAAGTTAAATGGTAACGTGATTTTTGTTGGTGACTACGATGAGACATGTTGATAACCAATTAACATTAATGCCTTAATAGGTTTAAATGGGCAGTTCACATGGAATCCAGCCATGGATTCAAGGCCTACCCATTCATTAACTCCTCATTCTAATCATGGAATTCTACAACCTCCTATCAAGTTTGATCATTCTTTATAATTTGTTTCTTTGACTCTTACTATATTAAAATACTTTAAAAAATAGTAGATCTAAATATTTAGATCAAATATCTTCATGCTTCCCCCCCACACACACACAGTTTAGGACTGCAGCACTCTTAATGGGGATTAAAATACAATGCAGTGGAATGTTAGATTTCTCACATGTTTTTGTCTGACTTGCGCTCATATTATCTAATGTTATTTGCCTGATGATTGAAAAAAACATAAAAGATTTTTAGCTTGCAATCAGAATGTGATCGTTGATTTGATTGAGAAAAAGATAAGACACATTTGAGTAGAGACTGATGATTCTTTCTTATTTATTTGGGAGTAAACTTCTTATTTAAGCTTTTTTGCTGCCCTATTGGTCAGGGAATAGTATACTAAGTAAGAGGTATTTTTTTTTTGCATTCCTAAATTATCGGATATACAGTACTGTCAGTAATAATTTTAATTGGAAATAATAATTTACTTATTAATATGACAATATCATAAATTATTTAGATGTGTTATTATTTGATGTAAACCTCATAACAGCAGACCTTTTGGAAACTAGCTATTCTGGAGATATTTACTAAATTGAATTATACAGTTTGACTCAGTTTTACAAATTTATTTTAAGTAAATATATATATATATATATATATATATATATATATATATAATTTAATTATGGTTTTGACTTAAGTTTTATGAAGCTATTGTAAACAAACTGAATGATTTATTCTATTCCTAGAAGTTCTTTTCCACAATTCCTGTTATTATCACAGAAATAACATAATTTAAAAGTTCTATAAAATTAGTAGATTATTTAAAACTCAACACCCAAAAAGTGAATTTAATACAGCTAAAAATGTGGCACCTAATTGTCACTTATTAAAATGTACATTTTCCTTATTGGACTGCATTTGATGTGACCAAAATTTAACTTTACAAAGAATATATATGATAAAGTAATGTTTATAAAATTATATAAACAACATATCAACAAATTTCAGTCCAGGTTTTGGCACTGAGGTTTGTAAATTTAATTTTTTCAGTGTTTGTCTATTGTTTCACATTTTTTCTTCAGTAAATATTACTTTTTTTTTCTGTCTGGACTGCATTTCGTGTGAATTTCTCAGGAGAAACATACATTTTATTAATTTTGCTTTCAATGTACTTAGCTTGGAATTTGTGCAGTTTATTTCTATTTTTTTCATTTTAATAATTAATAAATTTTAAATATTTTGACAAAATCTCTTATAATATTTTCTTATTAGTTCTTCTGTTTTGTTTTATAATTTTGAAATCTTCAGATATCCTAAATATACATATGATAAAGTCTTCAGAAGATTATTCAATCAAATAATTGTTATCAAGTGGTAGTTTTAAAAATGTCTTTGCCTATGTAGCATAGCTTACAAATTCAGACTATGTTTTGGGACTTTAGTCTCATGTTGCCTGAGTGGTGCTCTCTCTCTCTCTCTCTCTCTCTCTCTTTCTTTTATGATGACAGAAGTTGTTTCTTTGTGCTAATGGAATAAAGCTTGGGATGTTGCTGATCCAATCACAGAAACAACTGACTGGTGTACTCAGTTTGAGTTACAAGGTTAGCCTGGCCCTCCACCTCTGTAATTCTCTATATTCTGGAGACTGTAGAGATTTAATTATTTGCTAGGGGTTTTTCAGAGCTTTATTTTTTACCAAGAAAAATAGTTTGCAGGGGTGAGTACAATGGGTCAGTGCTGCATGGCCAAATTCCAGATTAAAATATCAGTTGATAACATGCAGAATGCCATAGAGTTATACCACTGTTGCAAATTCCATTTTTGGAGAATGGCAGGTACATAGCTTTACCCTGCTCAATTTCTAGTTAAAAAGTAAATTAGATAAATCAATAAATATATACCTATCTTGTATTTGAACACAGTTATATATTCATGGTACTTTCATACACACACACACACACACACACATATACACACATACATATATATGCATATCTATCTATCTATCTATATGGATATATATAAATGTTATCTCTTAACTGTGATAGGGAAGAATCATTTATCAAGGCATGAACTCACTGACCCATCTTAATCTAGTGACATATTTTTAATTAATTTTTATTAAGTTTATTGGGGTGACATTGGTTAGTAAGTTTATACAGGTTTCAAGTGTACAATTCTATATGTAAAATTATAAATTTTGAGATCTTTTTAAATTTTATCTGCTATAATATTCTTCTATATTCTTAGATATACTTTATTTTATGAAGTAAGGAATTCATTATTTATATATTTTACCTTGATTGTATAAGAATTATGTAAATGTATAACAGATCAGAGAAAAATTACTGTCACCACATATTTGATAACTGTCACTTTAACAACATTATATCAAATTATGTGCTAAGTCAAAGGATTATAAAACATCATAAAGAATATATTTTGACAATGCTGTGTATAATCTAAAATTGATAGTCTTACTGTATAATTTTATTTAATTAAAATATATACAGTGACAATTTGAAATTGATTTCATCACAAGGCATTTTCCATTGACAGTTAAGTTCTGTTTACATTAGGAATCCCTTCAGCTATGAATATCAGGGAAACAAACTAACATCTTTTAAATGTGTTGATGGTTTTTAAGGTGGCATTTTCCATTGACAGTTAAGTTCTGTTTACATTAGGAATCCCTTCAGCTATGAATATCAGGGAAACAGACTAACATCTTTTAAATGTGTTGATGGTTTTTAAGGTCAGATTTACAGAGTCCAGAACTCAATGAAATAATGGAGAATTAAGCTTGATGATGATGATGACAACTTTTAATTTACTCACCTTAGAATTTTGATTTTTCATTTTCCTGTTTTTACCCATATGTACATAATATGACTCTTCCATCTTCCAATGCTTAAGTCAAGGTCACGGATGGTAGAAATGGGGGGGGAAAGGGCTCCAATTTTCTATTATCTTGTTTGTCCAATTTACTGAGGATCAAAAGTGAAGCCCTCTGGTTTTACCAGAATTCAGTCAAATGTCTCTACCTGGCTACAGGGAGACTGAGTTGACAAATAGCTGGCATTTTCAGCTTCCGTAATAGGAGGCTGGTAGAGGAATTGTGGATTGGGATTATTTTTTCTTTAGTCAGCTAAAAATGTATGCCCTATTCCCTCATCTGGTTATATGAGACCGCCTTAGAAGTAAATATAAAATGATTATATTGAGATAAATATAAAATGATTATTAGCTTATTCAAGAAGAAAATACAACTGCATTTTTCCATGTGGTCAATGCTATCTGGAGTGTTGAGTGTTGTATTTTATCAAAGAGGTATGTAATGGGATTTAAATAATATAGCCCTGTGCTATTATTTTTTAAATCCTCTCAGTTTTAAATTTGATGTCTCATAATTACTATAAACTCAGAGTTTTCACTATCAGAATCAGGATAATCTGGGCCTTCTTGTCACTAAAGTTTTCCCCCAGGTATATCAATCTGTGACTATCATCTACCAGGAACTCTCTCAGTAAATGGCATCAAAATCCACCCGGTTTTTCAAGCCAGAAATATAGGCACCGTTCTTAAACGCTCCCTTTTCCTTGCCTTGACTGCATTCAATCAGATATGAAGCTTTATTCATTTATTTTTCAAAAATAATGCTACAAATGAGAAACTCCAAGTCTAAGCAGGATGGATGCCCATTGAGATGTGGAGGCCCCAGGACTAAACCCCCAGAGCCAGATCTAGAGTGATGGATAAAAGTAGTGTCACTAAATGTGAGCAAGGAAATCATTTTTAAAAATCACTAACATGCCACATTGGGAAAAACAGACAAACAAACAAACATACAAAAACCTCTTCTATATACCCTCTGCCATCAGCTACCACTGAAAGAGAACTAGAAACAGCATATCAGCAACAAGGACTAAAGTGATATACATGAGCCATACTGAGGGTGGATGGTAAGGCATCTTTAACAGTCCATTCTAATATTAGTTTTAATACTACCTTGGAAATTAATATCTACTTGTCCAGGCACTGTGTTAAGCTTTGGAGAGCTAAACAACTTCCATAAATATTTCTTACACTAAGGTAAAAGTGTTTGTAATTTACTTTGATAAGAAAAAAAGTGTACTTTCTAAAAGGCAATCTTTATGGAAGAAGTAAGCTTCCGAAATTGTATGATGTCAGGAGAAATGAAAAATATTAGATGGTTGACTTTTAGTCAGTTGTTTATTGGGCAAGGCATTATAGCGACATATATATAATTGGATTTTTCAGAAAACTTTGGTGTATATTAATTTCTTTGTACCACAGGTAGCAGAATCTTAGAAATATCAGTGATACTGGTCATGAAGCTTCATTAAGTAGCCATTGCGAAATCTTCAGAAATATCTGAATTTACCTAATTCATATAAACATGGCCTTATTTTCAAATTTTATTTTTGGAACGAGGAACTAGACGACCACTTGCTGAACTATTAATTAACAAATCAATAAATTACACATAAGAATGGCCTTGAGAAAAGTTCCACAGTGTGCACAAAGGATATAAATTATTGTTAACCAGACTTTGTTAGCTTTGAAACTAAACTTATTGTGAAAATCAGATTTGTATGCAATAGAAATAGTTCCTACAACTAATTGGTGTCACTGTTTCATGGATAGTTTGACAGGCGGATATCTTTTCTGTGTAGGGATTATCCACACTTTTTAAGAACAAATTTTTAACTGTGGCTTTGTGATTTTAACATATTTTGGGGATTGAAAAGAATACAAATATTCCAAGGACGCTACTGAAAACCATTCAAGTGATTGTCAGTAATTGTTATTACATATGAAAAAAAAAAACTTATACTTAACAATTTAACTCCTCAAACACAGTGCTAACTTGTCGATGTTATTAGATCATTAAAGTTTTATAAGTCAAATGAAATATAAAACTATTCTATAAATGTGAGTTAAGATTGAATATCTGAAAGAAAATTTAAAAAACAAAAAAAAAACAAAAAAAAAACTAGCAACTGGCATATGGCTATAACCCTGTATAAGCATTGAAGATTCAGTGATAATTTTTAATTGGTTATGAAATAAATAGTTTGGTATAGGATTTTCTAGGAAATTCACTAATAATATTTTAAATATAATGATAGAATTATGATTTTACCATACTGGTATTATTCAGATGGGATGTTGAAAATATAAATGAAATTCAGAGCAAGTAAACTTTTAAAAAGGTCATACTTTGTAAACACATACCCAGTGGGGTGCTGGTAATTGTTTAAAACCAAGCACTCAGAAAAATAAACATTTAAAAGCACTTTATGCTGACTCCAGTACTTCATTGTACATAATTCATTTGTATGAAACATACCAAAAATTATAAATAAAATACATTGTTTATCGAAGTTCAATAAGGAAAACAAAAAATAAGTCTAGATATTTTTAGCAGAAATACAGATAAATAAGTGCTTACAAAATTGTTGAAAGTGCAAGAGCAATAGAAGTCAGGAAAGGATAGTATCCCCAAATCAGAAAGCTCCAGGGGACTGTTGAACTCAGAGCTTTCTACATATCTGAATCCAGAGAATGAGAATGGAACATGAAGAGTCTGAGGAAGATGTGGTTATCTGGGGTTAGTATGTATCAGTGTCTTCCAAATCTCACCTAAGTACCTCTTAATAGTGGATGTAAAGCAGAGCTCTACTGGGAAGGGATTTCAGGAAATTTCAGTCTTTCCATTATCTGAATACAGTTGAGATAGGGTGGGGGTGAGAATACCCTGCATGACAGTGGGTCATAACTGGTTAAAAAAACATCATATTTAAAATTCACCAATATACTATATAACTTAAAGGTTTGTTACCGTATATTATTTTGTATTTTACAGAGCTAATTATTTATTCTAAATTGCCCTATGAAATATCTGTCATATATTTGGAGTTATAACACAGTATAGACTAGCAAATTGAGTGAGTCAAATAGCATGAATGAAGTGTATGTTTTCTTCAAATGTGTAACTTTCTAATATTATAAATCCAGGACACCATGAACATCAGACAAAGTAGGATTCACGTATAGGAAAATATAATCCCTTGAATTGGGTTCTAGAAGCTTTATTGAAGAAATTAACAAATTAAATTGCAATATTTTTAGAGCGTACAATGTGATGATCTGAGATAAGTACATATTGTGAAAGGATTCCCACCAATGTGCTAATTAACATTCATTACCTCATGTATTTGTTTTGGTATTTATTTATTTATTTATATATTTTACTTTTTTTTTTTTTTTTTGGTTAAGAACACTTAAGTTCTACTTTCAGCAAATTTCACCTGTAACTATGTAATAGAGTATTGTTAAGTATAGTCACCATGTTATACTTTAGACCCATAGACCTTATTTAACTTACAATTCAATGTTGACATCTTTTTACCAGCCTCTCTGTATTTCCTCTACCCCCAACCTCTGAAAGGACCATTAGACTTTCTGTTTCTATGATTTCAATTTTTTTTTTTCATTCTACATATAAGTGATACCATACAGTATTTGTCTTTGTCTGCCTTATTTCATTTAGCCTAATGTCCTCCAGGTTTACCCGTGTTGGCACAAAAGGAGGGTTTCCTTATTTTTTAAGGCTAAACAATATTTCACTGTATATATGTACCGCACTTTCTTGATCCATTTATCTGTTAATGAACACTTAGCTTACAATGTTTCCATACATTGGACATTGTGAAAAATGCTGCAGTGAACGTGGGAATAAGAATATCTCTTTAAGGTAGTGATTTAATTTATCTTGGATATACTCATATACACAGAAGTGGAATTGCTGTATCACATGAAAGTTCTATTTTTTATTTTAGGAATCTTCACACTGTTTTCCATAGTGAGTATGTCAAGTTACATTCCCACCAACAATGTGCAAGGGTTCACTTTCTCCAAATCCTCACTGACACTTATTATTTCTAGTCTTTTTGATAATAGACATACTAACAGGTATAAGGTGATATTTCATTGTGGTTTTGGTTTGCATTTCCCTGCAATTAATGATGTTGAGTAACTTTTCGTATAACTGTTGGCCCTCTGTATGTCTTTTTTGAAAAAATGTATGTTATGGCCCTTTCCCTATTTTTTAATTGGGTTACTTGCTTTTTAGCTATTAAGTTGTATAAGTGTATATTTTGGATATTAACTGCTTATCAGGTATGTGATTTGCAAATATTTCCTCTCTTTTCATAGGTTGCCTTTTCATTTTGTTGAAGATTTCCTTTGCTGTACAGAAACTTTAACCTGGATGTAGTACCTTGTTTATTTTTGCTTTTATAGTCAAATCCAAAATGTTGTTACCAAGACCATAGACTAGGAGTTTAGCCCTATGGATTCTAGGAGTTTTGTGGTGTCAGGTCTTTCCTTAAAAGTCTTTAATTTGTTTGAGTTGATTTTTTTTTTTTTTTTATGGTATAAGTTAAGGGTCCAGTTTCATTCTTTTGCATGTAGATATCTAGTTTTCCCAACACAATTTATTGAAGAGAGACTATTGTTTCCATATTGTGTTTTCATAGTTCTTTGATTGTAAAGTAATTGACCATATGCACGTATGCATTGGTTTATTTCTGGGCTCTCTATTCTGTTTCATCAGTCTATTTTTATATTTCCATTTCATCGATATCTTTTTATGCCAATACCATATTGTTTTGATTACTATAGCTTTGTAATGTAGTTTGAAATTATGATGCGTGATACCTCCAGTTTTTCTTTACTTTTCTTTTTTTTTTTTAATTTAATAAATTTATCGGGATGACATTGGTTAGTAAAACTTTATAGGTTTCAATTTCCCAATTCTATAATGCATCATCTATCTATCTCATTGTGTATTCACCACCCAGAGTCAGTTCTTCTTCCATCATTATATGCTTGATCCCCTTTACCCACTTCTTCGACCTCCACTCCATCCTTAACCTCTGGTAACCTCTACACTGTTGTCTGTGTCTATGATTTTTTGTTTATTTGTATTCTTTGTTTGTTGCTTTCAGTTTTATATCTCACATATGAGTGAAGTGATATGGTTATTGACTTTTTCTGTCTGACTTATTTTTTTAGCATGAGAATCTCAAGATCCATCCATGTTGTCGCAAATGACAGTATTTCATCATTTCTTATGTCTGAGTAATATTCCATTGTATATATCTACTACATCTTCTTATCCAATCATCTATTGAAAGACACTTTGGTTGGCTCCATGCCTTGGCCACCCTGAACAATGCTGCAGTGAACATAGAGATACATATATCTTTAAGAATAAATGTTTTCAGATTTTTGGGGTAGATACCCAGAAGAGGGTTTGCTGGGTTGTATGGTAATTCTATTCTTAATTTTTTGATGAATTTCCATTACTGTTTTCCATTGTGTCTGTACCAATTTACATTCCCACCAGCAGTGTATGAGGGTTCTTTTTTCTCTACAACTTCTCCAACTCTAGCTTATTCTTCTTTCTCAAGATTGCATTGGCTATTCAGGGTCTTTTGTGGTTGCATACATTTTTTTAAAAATATATCTTAAATATGCCATTGGAATTTTGATAGGGATCACATTGAATCTGTACGTTGTTTTGAGTACTGCGATATGTTAACATATTAATTCTTTCAATTCATCTCCACATATTGGTGAATTTTCAAGTTTTATTTATGCTCTAGTTTCATACCGTTGTGGTTGGAAAAAATGCTTGATAATATTTCAAGTTTTAAAAATTTATTAAAACTTGTTTTGTGTCCTAAGCTATGATTTAACCTGGAGAATGTTCCATGTGTGCTTGGGAAGAATGCATCACCTGATGCTGTTGGATGGAATATTCTGTATATATGTGTTAGTTTCATCTGGTTTAACTTGTAGTTTAATCCTTATTGATTTATTGTCTAGATGGTTTATTCATTGTTGAAAGTGGGGTATTGTAGCCCCATAATATTATTGTATTGCTGTCTATTTGTACCTTCAGTTCTTTTAATATTTCTTTTAGATATTTAGGTACTTCAATGTGGGAAGCATAAATATTTACTATTTTCTATTTGCTCTGGGTGAATAGACCGTTTTATTATTATATAATTACCTTTTTTGTCTTGTTACAGTGTTTGGCTTAAAGTCTGTTTTATATAACTGTAGCTACACATGCTATATTTTGGTTTCCTTTTTCATGGAACTGCTTCTTTATTTGCTATAGTTCTCCGGGATTGGGGGTGCAAGCCCCATTGATTTTCAGAGCTAGTTGCTTTTGAGGTTCATCCCTTGAATGGGAGCTTAAAGTTGGGTGCTGGCTGTTGGGTCCAAATTCTTTTTTATTCTGGGAATAGTCGGAGTTAGGGTTTTCTCCTAATTGTATGGCACTGTGCCAGGGGTGAAGTCTGTGGTGAAATTTTGTCTCAGACCTTACTATCCACCTCACTTGGGAATTTCTAAGTTGTCTGATGTATAAAAGATCTCAGCCAGTTTCTGAATTTCCTTCAGAGAAAATGGCAACGTGTGTGGCTGTACTCGTACATTCAGGGTATCTGTGGATTAGAGAAAATTCATTAGCCTTCTATATCACCATCTTAGTCTGGATTCAAAATCAAACCTTCCTTTCTCAACTTAGCCTTCTATAAATTACAGTATAAATTGAAAGAGTCAGGTCAGAAGTTTTTTATTTAGTTGAAAGCTTGACTTTCCTTGAGATTTTCAAGTTTTATGTTTGGGAATATTACACCATTGTACTGTAAGGGCAAGATTAATGTAATTCAAAGGATATGCAGACTTTATCTGCTATCATAGATTTCCAAAGGGAAATGAAAGAAGGTTGACAATAACATTGAAAAGCATTTATTAGTGCAACATGGAGGATTACATAGCACTTAATTTAGCTGAGCTGGATTAAACAATTAAAGGAGCTACATGTTTGTTTTCTTTATCAGTACCAGAGAAATAGTATGCTTTAAGATAAATTCTTATTTTGTGTAAGTCAAGGTTTTGGCAAAAGTTCTATCTATACATCTATTTTTAAAAAAATAAAATTTATTGGGGTAACAATGGTTAGTAAAATTATATAGGTTTCAAGTGTACAATTCTGTAATGCATCATCTATATATCACATTGTGTTTTCACCACCCAGAGTCAGTTCTCCTGCCATCACCATATGTTTGACCCTGTTTACGCTCAACTACCACCCCCACACTCCCCTTACCAAAATGGGTGGATCTTGAGATTATTATGCTAAGCTAAATAAGTCATACAGGAAAAGTCGAGAACCATATGATTTCACTGATATGTGGGATATAAAACTTAAAACAACAAAGTAACAGGACAAACAAAGAAACAAAACTCATATACATGTATTGAAATAATGTTTATACAGCTCTTTCTTCATGGGAAGTACATCACTTCTGGGCTCCTTTTAGGTATAAAACAAGCTATAAAAACACCAAATTCTCTGTAATTTTCCATTATTATATTTATATATGCAACTCTATATATGCACACATGTATATATAAAATAGTGACTTGAAAACTTGCAGAACATGCTTTTTCCTTTTAGGTTTTTTACAGTAAGATGGAAAATATTAGTATACAGTATTATGCTCATAAAGATTAATTTTCACAGTCCATTTCAAAGCCATAAAATGAAAATACGTGTTGTGTGTTTGTGTCTCTTGAAATTACAATTGTCTTTGATTTTTCACCCCTTCGCCTAATTTCAATGCTGATCAGCACCATTCTTCTCCTAAAAGCCTGGATACCATAGTTTGAATAATTTATATTTCTCAAAAAAATGAAGATGTGAAGATCTATAGAGAATTACTGATGAGATTGATAAAACCTAGCTCAGTTGAGGAAATTATACTTGTATTTTGTTATAAATTATTGAGCTAGATTAAGTATTGAGGGGATACTTCAATTCTCATAGACAACCTTCCTGCTTCAATTAAGTTAGTTTTAATACCAGTCCCTTTGGGGGAAAAAATGTTGATTGTTCTGATAGGAGAAACTCTTTTCCTTAACACTTAGCATCTGGGTGGAATATACTTTTAATTCCTGCTGAGGCAGTTCTCATATTATGTCCTCCCACCTTCAAATGCACTTTTTATTGTCTGCTCTGTGATGATGGAGATGGGCCCTGTTAGCATTTCTCCTTTGCCATTTGGCACACATGGTATTCTTTTCATTCGAGTAAGCTAAAGTGACACTAGAAGAGGAAGAGATAGCTATTCCTGGTTCCGGTGTACTTTTCTCACATGGTTCTGCAGTGTGCCGTTTATCTAGAACGCAGATTCTGTCAAGAAAGCAACTTCTCTAGCGTGTGGCTCTTATAGTGTGGCAGCCAGCAGTACTCAGTAGCCAGCAGCCTTTCAGCTGAATGCCTCCAGCAGGCATCCCCTGTTAATGATTAACTCCTGATTCCATCTAGGGTGGTTTTCCCAGATTTTCTGAAGGGTGGAAACTCTCTCTAGATATGTTCCCCTGGGACTTCAAAGGATAGATTCCCAGCAAGTTTCACCAGCATGGCACATCAGTGAATTTTCTACTATTCAGTGAGCCATGCCCACAGTCTTCAATGAGAATGTCCTTGATATCCATTGTTTCCTCTATCATTCCCTATTCTGTATATTCACTGCTTCAGCCAGATCTTTAGCTGATTCCAGTTCTTGACCTGTTATTATAACTCGACTCTTCATCGCTAAAGGTTCTAAGTCCTCGCTTTCTTTGTCTTTTTTGGTTGCTATTGTTTTCCATTATTCTTCACTATTAAGCATGAAAGTATTAAGAAACACCCCAGAGACTCTCTTGGATGCTTGGCAAAGTTATCCTTGCCTTCGTTGTCTACTAGCAACCCAATTCCCCTTTTGTAATTAGATAATTACTCTATCTCCTTAGACCACTTCCTTTTTCTACTTGTTGCTTACATGGAACAAAGAGCTAAAAATGGCCAACTTTCACTCTTATCTTCCAATTCACTGTAACTGTTCAAATGCACACCTTGGCAACTTAACTCTCCAAATCAGCAGAGACCAAGTTTGATGAAACAGGAGGCAGAAATTCTGAAACTGTGTTGTTGGGTATAATAGTAAGAGGAGTCACTCCTACTTCTACCCTTTGATCCCAGACCCGTGTATTCTTGGTATGGGAGATTATACAGAACAGTGGTTCTAACTCAAACTGTATAGCGATTGCAAGACATCCCATATTTTCAGAGTGTTTTCTTCCAATTACCCCACAACTGGGTCTTCAGTAAGCAATGCCACCTTTAAGTTAAACATATGGAAATCCACATTGTTAAAGTCATATGCAGGCTTCATCCCTCTAACCATGGACTGTATATTCATGGACCAACAGTGCAAGCACTGGAGTGGCTGGAGAAATGACTTACATCCACACAGCAAGTTGTTTTGTCCACCTGATTATTAATAACTTTCTCTACTATGGATTCCATTTACTGGGTAATCCCAAGGGCACAAACATCTTCACAATGTATGTCCATTCTGAAAGTTCTGTACTGATACCTCTTGCCCAGATGGCTTTGTCATTCATCTTTTAATTATGTTCCATCCAACCAGACCATAGCAATCACCTGAAATCAGTGTAAATCTGTATTTCTGGTCACCTCTCATTGTGGAAGAGAGACTGTTCCATCAAGTCACCATTGCTGAACCCAGAAGCTAGATCCAGGCCAGAACTGAGAATGCTTTCAGTAAATCCCCCTAGAGAGTGTCTGATCAACACTTCCCCTGTGCCCCCAGGCATACTAGTTCCTGGAACAGACCTTTACTCTGTCCTTGGCAAAAAATTTGAGTTGTTTTCCCCTTATCTGGGCAGGTTGTGCTCCCATCTATCCTGCCCTGTTCTATATAATTCTTTAGCACCTACCATTCAGTGTGGGGGAATGCAGTTGGTCTTGCCACTGTCCAAGACATGCCTTCTATGTAAGTTCCTATAATAATCTCTTCATGTTATGATGGAGTTGTCACCCTCTTTTGTCAGTCTATTGGCCCTGGGAAATTTTACGAGCAGTCATTTTACACATAGTAGACACCAAAATGTACTACAGAAAGTTTTGCTCACTGGAAGCATTTTCCATCCTCACTGTCCTTCATGGTCACCTCTGTGTCTGTAGTGCTTCATCAGTCCTCATTCAAAGACTACCACCAGCTCATGCAGACCCATCTGCAACCCATGCTCAAGACTTTTCTTTCTCAGTCAACTGGTAAAAAAAAATGTACCTCAGCAGAACATAAGCATAAAATAAAGGAAAAGAGTTGATTTTGAAAGAGTCTGAGCCATCTTGCTCATGCACCTTACTCATACCTTCCAGACCTACCCATGCTCAATCTCTTATGTACCATTTCCATTAGTATAGGTGGTTGAGATAACATAATACGATGGACCCCTCAGGCTATATGGTCACCTGATGTTCTGCTCCTCAGCAGGATGTTCAAAGGGAGAAGGGTGTTGGATATTGTTTTGGGAGTTACTAACCAAAAGTATTGGTCATATTTTATCAAAGTGATAGGAACCTCTTTTTGGTGAACATTTGTTGATAGTTTTTCAATAGATTATAGACATAAAATGAATTTTTTTCCTGCATAATTCTGGCATATCAGCATGACTTTTACTTATTTTGAAAAGATTAAAACATTACAATATAATTTTGAGAAATTCCTCTATGAGAGCTTACATTTATAATAAAAAAAATTATAATCCCTCCTTCCACAATGTTATACAATCATAGAATAAAGGTTATGAAACATATCCTACATTTATTAAATCAATCTGGAGATCACCAGCTTTGTAAAGGTGCCCATATTATCAAGACAAATTCAAGCGTATAATTGATGAATACATTAATATACTTTGTTTTAATTTAAAAAAAACCTCAAAATCATTTTATTACCTTGGGAGCATAAAAATGTTTCCATAGATTAAACCCACGTTAGTCTGAAATATCCACTCACTATATTTACTCAGAATAATTTTGAAACGTAGAAATTATGGACTTTAGTTGTTGACTATGATACAATGGACATTATTATCTAAATAGTTTTACTTACATTATTGTCTAGATTGAAATTTTCTGTATTTTAAACAATAAAATATATTCAACCTAGCCATCAAGCTTTTTCCTAAATGTGGGGGAGGGACATACACACACACAAAAAGTCTGATACAAATGATAAGACTAGGCCTAAATTGTGTTTTGGGGAGCTTCGGCAGCCTCTATACAAAAGAATTGTGCATTGAATTCTTAAGTCCCGTGGAGTTACAGCTCAGGTGTGCAGTTTTACATTAATGGGGAAAATACATGCCTATCCCACTAACATTAGCCCTTCTTAGTTTTGACTCAAGCTTATTTTCTCTATTGAAAGTGTATTTTGTCAACTTTAAGAAGGGATATTTGTACTGACTCTTTTCATTGTCAGAGATATTTGAATGATATTTAATACTTAGGAGAGGAGTTTTTGCTAGGTAGTATGTGTTGAACTGAATTTAAATGTAAAAGGACAGTTCTGCCAACAATTAGACCATGTGATCTATACATCACTAATGTGATAAGGCATTAGCAGTCCAACCTCAGACCTTAAATGCATTAATGAGTAACCATTACAAGTAGAAAGAACAGAACTTGCTTCAAAGGGTAATTTATAGCAAGAAAATTCAATTTAATGGGACAAAATTACAACTGAGTTGGGGAGGAAAGGGATCTTGAGATTTTCATGCTAAGTGATATAAGTCAGACAGAAAAAGTTGAGGACCGTGACTTCACCCATATATGGGATATAAACCTGAAAGCAACAAACAAACAAACAAAAAATCATAGACACAAACAACAGTTTAGTGATTACCAGAGGGTAAGGGGAGAAGGGAAGTGGTAGAAGAGGGTAAAGGGGGTCAAATATATTGTGATGGAAGGAGGACTGACTCTGAGTAGTGAATGTACAATACAATATATAGATGATGTATTATAGACTTATACACTTGTGACATATATAATTTTACTAACCAACATCACCCTAAAAAGTTTAATACAATTTTTTTAAAAATTAAAAACAAAATGTTACACAGAGATCTGAATTTTTTAAACAATTCCAAATGAAGAGAAATGCTGAGAGTTTCTTATTTCAATAAAACAATGAGTTTTTGGGAACATGCGGTTGTCAACTGTTACCTTCTCCTTTTCCTAGTTTCAGTATTTTAAAGGGTTTGGGATTATATCCCAAAGGATGCTCAGCTGATTGTTCCCAGGTCAAAAGTTGTATTAGCTCATGCTACTGTAACAAAATGCTGTAAACTAAGTGGTTGAAACACAAAAATTTATTTTTTCTCAGTTCTGAAGGGTGGAAGTACGAGATGAAGGTGTTGGCAGGCTTGGTTACTTCTGAGGCTTCTCTCCTTGTCTTGTAGACAGCTGCTTTCATGCTGTGTCCTTACATGGTCTTTTCTCTGTGGGCAGTTATCCTGGTATCTTTCCTTTGTGTCTAAATGTCCTCTTCTTATAAGGACACCAAGTCATATTGGGTGAGGGCCCTGTATAATGGCCTCATTATAACTTAATCACATTTTTAAAGACCCTCTCTCCAAATAGTCGTGTTCTATAGTACTTGGAATTAGGGCTTCAATAAATGAATTTTAGTGAGAAGTAATTCTACTAATAACAACAGTGGAGTATAAAAGGTCCCTCAGAAGAAAGGCTGTGGGTTTTTTCAGATTCAGGGCCCAGATATAGATAGACTTGAGAATAGAATTCTTGTTATCATGTCTGAGAAAAAGAGAAAAGTGAACCTTCACTATGTAAGCTCCTCTTTCCCCACTCCCTTATGATATTCTTCTTTATAAATTATTCCTCTATCTATCTGTAATCTATCTACCTGTCAATAAAATTACTAATAATTCTTCTCTTTCACTTACTCTTTTTTTTTCTAAGTCTACATTCCTTACCCCTTGATTTTGCCTGCTCAGCACTAAAAGGAAAAGAAACTAAAAATAAAAGCAGTTTCTGTATATGCAAAAACATGTACCATCATCCATCATTTAATGCCAGTTTTTTTGTTTGTTTGCTTTTTAATTAGTGAAGAGAAAAGATGGCACACAATCATTGCTATTTAATTTGCCAAATTTTAAAAAACTGGATTAGTACATGTTGAGTCAAGTAAATGTTTCACTTTACTCTGGAATTGCAGAGTGTGTAAGTTTAGTATCTTGGGTTTTATATAAATTTTCTTATAGCAGAGGACATTTGAGATGATAAATCCTTCGATGTATAATTCTGGATTTTTCTGGGTTACTTATATTTATTTTGTATAGTCTTCCCAGGTTTGAAGAAATGGGATTCAAATCAGTGGGATGACCCTGGAAGCAGAACGTCTTACTTTAATCTGTAAAATGTTCATGGAGTTCTTAAACATATTATTTGTATAGCTTTAAAGGTTTAGTCTTGTTGGGTGGTATAGAGAAAAAGGTAAAATGTAAACTCTTAGTTAACTTTTGTCCTGACAACGGGTAATACAGCTGAAAGAAGCCTTTACAAAGCCTTCATTCTACAAGAGATTATGCTTACCGACTGCGTTTCTGCTTTCAACCATATCGCCAAGTGAAATTGACCATTGAGTGAAGGCATTCTCTGTTGATAATGACTCTAAAACCACTTAGAGGAATTTTTTATCTTGAGAATTCATTTAGATATTTTTTAAAGATGCCTAAACATGCATGCATATAGAATATTAACCACCTACAGTTTAATGTATACTCTGTTCAACATTTGCAATTCTGTTATGGTCCAGTCATCAGCACTATCTTTTTTAATCTCTGTGATGACTCCTTTTCGAAGAGACTTCATGGAGAAATTATATCTTTGTATTAGGTATTTTGCCAATTTAAGTACTGACAAAGCTTAATTTTCTGTTTTCATAGTTTAAATTCCTAAAAGAGGAAACTTTTGTCTACCTTGCTACTCAGAAAAATGTCAGACTCCCTTATTTCTGTAGAATAGTCCTACTTTTTTTGCTCTGACTTGTTCACCTTTATTTACTTAGTTTTTATGGTAGGGGTGATTTTGTTGACTTCGATTTTTACAAGGAAAAGTGACCCCAAGACAGATTCTGAACTCAAAATATTTTCCAGTTGCATTTATAAAAGTGATCCTAATTTCTGCTTACACTTTTAAACAGATTTCTGGCTGTAGCCTCTCAGCATTTCACAATTTATCAAGTACATTTTAATTCCAAAGGGGCAGTGGCTCACACAGGACACGCTGCCAATTCGTACTTCTGGTGAAATTCCTAGGAAGCAGGACTATGCTTGCTCTTCTCTCCTATTCCCAGTCCACGTCCATCAGTCCTTTTTAAAATGAGAGAAAATTAATTCTTCTATAAGCTAGTCAAATTAAAACTACCCATTTTCTTGAAGAGTGAAGTGCAATCTCTTTAGTTTCCTAGACAAGTATACAAGGTGTTTAGAATATTCCACTTCATCAGAGAAAAATATTTGATCTATTATGGAAAAGTAAAACAGTTTATGACTCATAATTTCTAACTGCATTAAATTAATGGGTAAAAATTACAGAAATAATAAAATCACATTTATTTTCCCTTCTTTAATTCTGCAAACAATAAATATAACAACTGGTTTGGAATTCATTGTTTATAAACTCTGCTAATTGTTAGGGCATGTAGGGTATTCCACTGGTAACTAAAGTTGTGGCATAAAAGTAAAAGAAGTATTATTTATTTCCAAACAAACAATATTACTGTTTTTATTTGCTAGATGGACAAAATCGTACATTAAGTGTAGACTCAAGTGTTACATTTTGAGGAGAATGAGAAATTAAAATTTTTGCCAACTAGAGATGAGGTTAGAGGTGAATAGGAACGGTGCAAGAGATGGCTACTATAAAGTCTAAACCTTTCTCTATGGTTTAATGCAGAGGGTGCCAAAAAAACACATACACATTTTAAGAAAAGAAAACTATTAAAATTGAAATACTCAATATATACCAATAACAAAAGATGAATACAAGTCTCGTTTGACTTCTGCAATTATAAGAGGTGCTCAAAGTGGTTACCATCAGCGTCCAGACACTTCTGATTATTGCAAACTACTGCTTGAGCAACGTTGATCAATGTGTCCACTTGTATACATTATTTTGGCACCACCAGTATTTGTGTGATGTATATTTTGATAAAAATAAAAATCAAAGAAACTACAGTACTTAATAATACAATGTAAAGTGAATATAGAAGATAGATGCTCTAGACATACATAATTTTGGAGCAAGTGCAAAGGGTTTTGTGGCTTGTCAACTGGAAAATAATGTCCACTAAGTGTTTGTCACCAAAATAATTTATTCAGGAAAAAGGGTTGCATCTCAGTGCATGCAGACCTAGCAAGCCACGTGCACACTCTGGTCTGCATGCCAAGATAGAAGGGTATTTATAGAAAGGAAAAGGAAGTTTGAACCATAGAGCTTTACTATAAATGCATAAACAAGATGTGATTGAAAATTACAGTGAAGTTTTAAATTTAAAAATATATGTATATTACGGTAAAAGATACATTGCCATTAATCCCCCTCAATATTCTCTCCCTTCCTTTGAACACACTTATCCTATCGTTCTTGCCACTCTTTGAAACAATTCTGGAAGTCCTCTATCATGAGTGTCTTTAGTTGCTCTGTTGTGGCTGCCTAGATGTCTGAATCATTTCGACTTTGGGGAAAAGCCAAACTTGCATAGTGCCAGATCCGGTGCATAAGGTGGATGTGGAAACTCTGTAATGTTTTTATTTGACAGCAATTGCCATATACCACAAGTGATGTGTGACACAGAGTGTTGTCATAATAGAGGATGAAGTAAACACACTCTGTGCTCTGCCTATTGATTTATCCCCTGCTCCCACCCCTAGCAACCAATGATCTTTTATCTCACTGTCTCTATAGTTCTGCCTTTTCTAGAATGTCATGTAGTTGGAATCATACAATACATAGCATTTTCAGAATGACGTCTTTCACTTATTAATATGCATTTAAATTTCCTCCATGTCTTTTCATGGCTTGATAGCTCATTTCTTTTTATGCAGAGTAAATATTTTGTTGTCTAGATGTACCACAATTTATTTATCCATTCATATACTGAAGGACACTTTTGGTTGCTTCCAAATCTTTTTTTTTTTAATTAAAGTTTATTGGGGTGACAATTGTTAGTAAAGTTACGTAGCTTTCAGGTGTACAATTCTGTAATACATCATCTATATACCACATTGTCTGTTCACCGTTCAGAGTCAATTCTTCCATCACCATGTATTTGATCCCCTTTACCCTCATCTACTACCTGCCTCCCCTCTTACCTTCTGGTAACCACTCAGCTATTATTTGTGTCTATGAATTTTTGTATCTTCATTTGTTTGACTTGTTCTTTTGAAGTTGTTTTCAGTTTTATATACCACGTATCAGTGAAATCATATGGTTCTCAACTTTTTCTGTGGGACTTATTTTGCTTAGCATAATAATCTGAAGATCCATCCATGTTGTTGCAAATGGCATTCTTTCGTGTTTTCTTATGGCAGAGTAGTATTCCATTGTGTATATATACCACATCTTCTTTATCCAACCATCTATAGAAGGACACTTTGGTTGTTTCCATATCTTGACCCCCATAAATAAAGCTGCAGTGAACATCAAAGCACATATATCTTTACAGATAAATGTTTTCAGATTTGTGAGGTAGATACTCAGGTAATACAACATCCATTTATGATTAAAAGACTTAATAAAATGGGTTAGAAGGAAAATACCTTAACATAATAAAGGCCATATACAACAAACCCTCAGCTAATATCATAATTAACGGTGAAAAATTGAAGGCCTTTGCTCTATGTTCAGGAAAATGACAGAGCTATCCCCTATCACCTCTGCTTTTCAACATCGTGTTGGAAGTCCTAGCCAGAGCAATCAGGCAATAGAAAGAAAGAAAAGACATCTAAATTGGAAATGAAGAAGTTAAATTGTCACTCTTTGAAGATGACATGATGCTATATATAGAAAACCCTAAAGACTCCACCACAAAGCTATTAGAAACAATAAACTAACACAGTAAAGTTGCCAGCTATAAAATCAACATACAAAAGTCCATTGCATTCCTATATACTAACAATGAAATCTCAGAAAAAGAAATTTAAAAAAAATTCCTTTTGCAATGGCAACAAAAAGAATAAAACACCTAGGAATAAACTTAACCAAGGATGTGAAAGACTTATATACTGAAAACTATAAGACCTTTTTGAAAGAAAGTGAAGAAGACATAAAGAAATGGAAAGACATTCCATGCTCATGGATTGGAAGAATCAACATAGCTATAATGGCTGTATTACCCAAAGCAATATACAGATTTAATGCAATCCCCATCAAAATCCCAATGGCCTTTTTTTTTAAAGAAATAGAACAAAAAAATCATCAGATTTGTATGGAACCACAAAAGACCCCAAATAGCCAGAGCAATCCTAAGGAAAAAGAACAATGCTGGAGATATCACACTCCCTGACTTCAGCTTGTACTACAGGGTTGCTTCCAAATTTTGACAATTATGGATAAAGCTGCTATAAACGTCCTTGTGAAGGTTTCTGTGCAGACATAATTTGCAGCTCCTTTGGGTAAATGCCAAGGTGTGTGATTGCTGAATTTTATGCTAAGGTTATGCTTAGTTTTGTAAGAAACTGCCAGACTGCTTTCCAGAGTGGCTTTTTGATGATGAGTGTATATATTGCAGATTTTTTATCCCAGTCTGTAGTTTCTATACTCTTTCTCTTAGCATTGTCTTTCACAGAGCCGAGGTTTTCAATTTTAATGAAACCCAGCTATCAATTGCTTGTTACATGGATTATGCCTTTGGTGTTATATCAATAAAAGTCATCACCATACCCAAAGTCATCTAGCTGTTGCCCTTGGTTATCTTCCAGGAGTACTACAGGTTTGCATTTTAAATGTAGTTCTGTGATCCATTTTGATTTATTTTTTGTGAAGAACATAGGACTGTGTCTAGGTTTATTTACTTATTTATTTTCAATTTGGATTTCCAGTTGTTCCAGCACCATTTGTTGAAAAGACTATCTTTGTTCTCTTGTGTTGCCATACTCCTTTGTCAAATATCAGTTGACTATATTTATGAGGGTTTTTCTGGGCTCTCTAGTGTGTTCCATTGATCTCTTTGTTTATGCTTTTGCCAAAAACACAGTTTTGATTACTGTCACTTTATAGTCAATCTTAAAGTTGGGTAGCATCAGTCCTACAATTTTGTTCTTCTCCTTCAATATAATGTTGGTTATTCTGGCTCTTTTGCATATAAATTTTAGAATCAGTTTGTTGATTTTAAAAATAATTTGCTGATATTTTGCCTGAGATTGCCTGTAAGTGAAGTTGGTCTTGACTGTTATTGGAAGGAGCCCTGCTCTGCATATTCATCATGTATGGAACTCACTGACTGATGCATAAGCTATTGCCTGAAGAAGTGATCTGGATAATTCACTTGGATGTACTCAGTTTGTTAAAATTCATCAAGCTTTATCTTCAGGAATTGCACATACTTCTCTATGTATGTTTCAATAAAAGTTTGCTTAACAGATTCTTACCTTGTTGATTGTAAAAATTGATTGATTTCGTTGATTGATTAGTTTAACCTGAAGTTAATTTTTCTCTACTAGGATGTCAGGGATTTGTGAGGAATGACAGATCAGATATAGACAATGAAGTTAACTTTTACTTTCTTTATCTATGTGTAGTGCAGTGTGTGTTTATAGCCATATATGCACTTATTTGTATGTAACCAAAATATGAAGGAAGAACTTTGTATTAAGTCTGAATTTATTGTGAATCTAGTTTTGACAGTCAAAATTGTGTGATTTGGGGTAAACTGTCACAGTTACATTTCTTCATCTTTAAAAAGGGTAATCTTTACCTCTGTAAATATGTTTGAAATATTATCGATATCACATAACCGGATGACTGAATACATGATAGGCATTTAACATACACTGTTTCCCTTTGTTATTTTTAAAAATATTTATTTTTTACTGTTTTATTTAAATAGGCTTTTTTAAGAGAAATTTTAGATTCATAGCTAAATTAAGATGAAGATATCATTTTATGTTTGTCTCTCTTTAAAGATTTGAGGTGGCTCATAATTCTATTAAAACTCCATTTCAAAGTTTTCATTTCTGTAATTTGGCTGAAAACATTATTAAATGTTTTCAAACCATTAAAATTACTCATTATATAATAGAATAAAGGAAAGTTTTCTCTAATTATTTTGGCTACCTAGACACTGTTAATCAGCAGGTTTGTGTAGATATCACTGCCAGAAGAAGCAGTTGTGGTGTAACAACTAGGTCACCTTCTTAATAGCTTTGTTATAAAGTAGTTCGTGTATTTTCCTGTTGACAGATTTAGAGCATCTCATGAAAGCAATAATTGTACTGGGACTACAGTTGGCAGGCTTTCTTAGTTAAAAAAAAAAAAAAAGTAGAATGAGGTTGCTATAATATTTTAATATTTTTAACTGTTAAAAGGCAAATGAGGCAGCCTATGTAGTTTCATTAAGGAACTGTACTGTCTCTAGTACTGGAGCTAATTAAAATTGCTTTGAGTAGACAATAATGAATTGCTGTGCAATATCTTCCCAAATATAAGGTATCAGATACCTCATGACAATGTTTTTTGGGGGGTTATGGATACCAAAGGGATTCTGTGAACACAGCAAATAAAGGAGACATACAGTGAATCATTTGGGTGTATTTATTTCATTGAAATTCATTTTTCAAATAAAACAACAATATTCTTAATCCCTTAGTGAAGGACTTAAAGGGAAGGTATACTTGGCAATACATTTCTATTTCTTTCTCTCTTACTATAGTCTATTATGAATAATCCTTCATGTTAAATAAACGTGCACAGAGATACAATAACTATTCTTACACAAATTTAGCTGGTGTTGTCCTGTGACGGAATAGCTCCCTATTCTGTACAAAAATTCTTTCTCACCCGATCACCAAATATTCTTCATTCTCTCACTTGGAGAAAATCTTTTCCTGTGTAATTCAACATTTAATTGTAAAGGACTACTTCATTGGGAGGGGAAAGCTTTGGTCAAATGTGCTAATGTGTAAATGCTGGTAATTATATTATATTCTGGAATTATCAATGCAGACATTTTATGTATTTTCTAGATGTGGAGGTGAGAGTGCAAAAATGATAGGTTGGGCACAGCAAAACTGGCTAATTTCTGGAGTAGACCAGCAATTATTACCAGTTTTCTTAAAAATTTATGTCATAATATTTAATTTCAAAATGCAGTAGATATAATTTAATATTTATTGAGTATATACTAAATGCATTGAAGTGTATAGAGTCACTTTTTAAATAATATATATATCATTATATAATATCCAGAGTGAAATATCTTTCAAAAGAATATAATAGGAACATTATATTCTATGATAATTATTATACATATACATAAATGAAAAATAAAATTCCAAAATTCAACACAAATTTATAATTTTATTGAATAATAAGGCTTGTGCAATATCAAAGCAGTCAATTAATTCAGTCTGTGTGTGTGGGATGTACCTTTGATATTGTTACATTGTTTTACATTTTTAATATTCTTTCAATTTTAAGATTCTTTGAAAATACCAAAAATACTAGATATTTCTCCACTGTTAAATTCTGAAATACTGAATTATTTATATTATTATATTAATATGATACCCAGCCACTTTTAACGCTCTTTCCTATACATCTTAGAAATCTAGTATCATTAAAGTAATGTAATTACCACTCAGATTCTTTTCAGTTTTATCGTTTCTAACATAATATAATAGAAAAACAAGTCTCTGGTAAACTTAGCTTGCTAAAGAGAGACTAATATAACTTTAAAGGCAATTGTGGAAGGAGGTTTGAATAAATATGAGATTTTGAATTGAGTCATTTCTGCATTTTATAGACTATCTGGATTTCTAGATTAGTTAGATAAAAGGTATTGGCCAATTTTACTCTAGTCATGTTTCTTTGTCTTATATTAGTCAATATGCCTCATATCTATCTATCTATCTATATATATATACATATATGTATATATACATATATATGTGTGTGTGTGTGTGTGTGTATATATATACATATATATATATATATATATATATATATATATATATATATATATATATATATGACTATAAAGCCCCTTTGAACATTGTTACAGAAATATTCCTAGAAACATGTTGTGATGAAACTGAAGAGAAAGAATAGGAACGTTTCTCCAGTTATCTCCATCATTATTGACACCTAAGTCATCCAAGGAAGATTGTAAACTTAGATTCTGGGAAAAATAATTTAGATTTTGAAAAAAAAACCTAGATTCTGGAAATACAAATATACTACACAATAACTACAATGCTTACTGTACCTGTCAAAATTAGTTTATGTGTTATCAATAATTGACACACAAAATTGCAAACTTAACCATGTCTCTAGAGCTTACAACTATACTTCAATTAATGATTTAAAAAATATACTTAATATACTATTGATTATGGTTCAGGAAAAGGGATGCAGGTAGAATGTTATCTTTAATATCATTAATATGAATTGATACATTAATATTGATTCCAGTAACTTAGAGTTTATAATAATTCAAACATTTATAAAATTTTGAGAGATCTGACAAAAATAAGAAAGACCTATATACTCAAATCTATAAAAAGTTGCTGAAAGAAACTAAAGAAAAACTCAATGAATAGAGTCATATACACTGTTCTTATGTAGGAAGATTCAATATTATTAAAATGTCAATTTGTCCACCTTTATATTTAAAATTTTGAAATAAAACTGCAGATTTTTTTAAGAACTTAAAAATCTGATTCTAAATTTTATAAAGAAATGTATAACTTAAAATAACTAAAGTGATAATGATAGAATATATTTGGCAGATTGATGCAAAAGATATTTTAAGACATATAATGAAAACCATCTGGTATGAGTGTAAAGATAGAAAAATAGATCAATGCAACAGAACAGAGACTTGAGAGATATTCCCATACATATATGAGCAATGGATTCTTCGGAGTTACCAAAACAATTTGGTGAGAAAAAGGATAGTATTTTGTGAGCAATTGGTGTTGGAAGATTTGGATTTTCATGTGCAAATAAATGAACTTCAATCCATACTTTATACCATACCATACTTTTTACCATAAAATCAAAATGGATCGTAGAACTATAGCACCTACAACTACAAAAATTTCAGAAGAAAACTTGGGAGAAAAATCTTTCTGACTTTGGTTTAAGCAAAGATATCTTAGATACAATATCAACAGAATGATTATTGAAAGAAGAAAAATGATACATTGAATGTCATCAAAATTAAAAACTTCATCTCTTCAAAAGACACTGTTAAGAGAAAAACCACAGAGTAAGATATAATTTGCAAAGTATATACATAATATATGGGTTTTGTCTACAGTATATGAAAAGTAGCAAACTAAATAAAAGGCAGGGGGAGAAAACAACCACATCAAATGGGCAAGTATTTTAATAAGAACTTGATCATGGAAAATATATGAATGGCAAAAAAAACCATGAGTAGATCTTCAGTATCATTAAACAGTAGGAAAGTGAAAGCTAAAACTCTAGTGATATATCCCTCCATGCACATATTAGAATGGCTGAAATTAAAATGATGGACCATACCAAATGTTGTCAAGGACGTGGGGAACATGTTGAACATGTTTTTATACACTTCAGTGGTAGGAATGTTGACTAATATAACCACTTCAAAAATTCTTTGAAGAAGTGTAAACATATATCAATTAGATGGTCTAGGTATTCCACTCCTAGGTATTTTCCCAAGAGAAAAAAAAAAAGTTTATATTCTTAGAAATATCTTTGCATGAATGTTCACAGTAGGTTTATTTGTAATGGCCCCAAACTACAAACCACCCAGAATAGACCAAAATTGTAGTATATACATCTGATGGATACTACTCAGTAACAAATAGTAATTAACTATTTATGCACATAAAAGAATGGACAAATATGAAAAAAATAAGCTAAGTGAAGGAAGTTAAACAAAAGAGTACATATTACATACCTATTCATATAAAACTCTAGAAAATGCAAGCTATAGGGACAAAGAACACAGAAGTTGTTACTTGAGGAAGTAGTTTGGGAGGGATGGAGGGAGATTACCATGGGGCATGAGGAAACTTTTAAGGGTAAGGGATGGGCTCACTATATGTGATTTCAGTGATGGTTTTATTGCTGTGTGCATATGTCAAACTTATAAAATTGTACAATCACAATGTATCTGCAGTTTGTGTGTTAATGATTCTTCAACAAACCTGTTAATTGATAAGCAGGAGAGTTAGGGGAAGCATTTCCCTCTACAAGAGAGCTAACTGCTGATTTAAATTACTTCAGAAATACTTATTCATATTGAAGAGCTTTACCCAGTTAAGAGATATTAACCCATCCTTAGATTGTTACATAGTTTATTCTGGTAAATACATGGAAAGGTAGGAGATTCATCAGGTGATATTTTGTCAATTTACTTACGTGGTGTAATGGATGTATTTAAAAGTTATAATTTTAGATATGTTTACTTAAGTAGGTTATTGTTAAAATGTAATGATAGCTACAGTAATCAAGACAGTGTATATTGGTGTAACAGTAGACAGATAGATCCATGGACCAGATTAAACACCCCAGAAATAAACCCACAAATGTATCAACTCTTCTTTCACAAAGGAGTAAAGGCAATACAGTGCAACAAAGTTTATCTTTTCAAAAAATGGTGCAGAACAACTGGACATCCACATGCAAAAGAAGAAAAAAACTCTAGACACAGATCTTACACTGGTCATAGAAATGAACTCCAAATGGATCACAGACATAAATGTAAAATGAAAACACTATAAAATTCTTAGACGATAACCTAGGAGAAACCCTAGATAACTTTGTGTATAGTGATGCTGTTTTTGATATAACTTCAAAGGTGCTATCCCCAAAAGAAATAATTGATAAGCTGGGCTTTATCAAAATTTAAAATGCTGCACTTTGAATGACAGTGTCAAAGGAATGAGAAGCCAAGCCATGGGCACGGAGGAAATATTTTCAAAATGCATACCTGATAAAGAACTGGTATCCAAATATAAAATAATTATTAAAACTCAACATTAAGAAAACAAACAATTAAAAAAGTGGGCCAAAATCCTTAACAAACCCCTCATCAAAGGAGATATAACTGATGACAACAACATGAAAAGATGCTCCACATCATATGTCCTCAGGGAAATGCAAATTAAAACAATGAAGTGATACCACTATGCAATCACTTAAATGGCTAGAACCAAGAATAATGACAACACCCAGTGCTGGTGAAGATGCAGAGTTCCAGGAAAACTCATACATTGCTGTTGGGGATGCAAACTGACTTTGGAAGGCAATTTGGCAGTTTCCTACAAAACTTATCATATGATCCAGTAATTGTGTTCCTTGTGTTTCCCCAAAGGAGTTGAAAACTTATGGTCACACAGAAACCTGCACATAGATGTTTATAGCAGCTTTGTTTATAATTGCAAAACTGGGAAGCCACCAGACGTCCTTCAGTAGGTGAATATGTAAACAGAATAGTATGTGCAAACAACTGAATATTATTCAGCCATAAAAATAAATGTTCTATCAAGCTATAAAAACACATGTAGGAACTTTAAATACATTTTACTAAGTGATCAAAGTTAATATGAAAAGCCTACATACTGTATGATTCCAACTCTGTGCCCTTCTAGAAAAGGCAAAACTGTGGCAACACAAAGGTTGATGGTTGCTGGAGATTAAGGGAGAGGGAGGGAGATCTATATCATAATACCTTTGTCCAAACCCAAAGAATTTAGAACACCAAAAATGAAGCGTAATGTAAAGTATGGACTTTGGGTTATAATGTTGTGTCACCATATGTTCATCACTTGTGACAAATGTACCTGTTTGGTGGAAGAAGTTGATAATGTGGAGACTGCATGAGTGGGGGCAGGAGGTGTATGTGAAATCTCTGTTACTATCTGTTCGTTTTGCTGTGAACCTAAAACAGCTCTAAAAAAGTCTATTAAAATTTAATGATAGTTCAGATACTTCTCTTTTAATTTCTGTATACATTTTTTATTGTCCTGCAATTTTATAATGTAAAATACATCAATAACACGATGTGCCTAACACGTTCCAAACATTATTAAACATATGCAAAGTGTGAAAATTTATGTAAATAGGCAACTGGAATAATTAGCCAAACATTTATTCCTTAAATCGATATTATTTGAGTTCTCACAGTTTGCTTAATAAAAATTCAGAGGCTACATTGATATTCCTGAAGAAAAACAAAACATGAAATTGTAGCACACACATTCTTTTTCTTTTTTCTTATTGTCTATATACCAGAGGTTTTTTAGCACTATATTTTATTATTTACATTTTATTTTTAAAATATTACTTAAAGTTATCCTTGTGTTTAAATATGAATATGCTATGAAAAAGATGCATTCCTATTTATTCTTTATGAAAGTATAAATTTTTCAAAATCTTTGAAAGGTAATCTGTTATTACCTACTTAAATATTATAAGTGTACCTTGTGATTATATGTTATATACATATGTATGTGTATATATGGAAACACATAATTACTAATCTATTGATATACATTCTGTAATAGCTGTCAATATGTCCTTTAATAGATTATATGTTAAAATAATATAGCCATAAAGTGGATGCTAATTTTTTAAAATATAATTAAGCACATTTTTCTGTGTGTTGAGCTATCTATTAATACCTCTGTTACTTTATACGTACATATTTCTTATGGAACTAACTCCTTCATATGTAAGAGCAAGAAAAAAGAAGGATGTAAAACAGTGTCAATATATACCATCTTTTCAATTGTAAAAAAATTGAAAAGAGCTCATACATACATAATATAGAACTACTGGGGGTGCCAAAAATGTACACACATTTTAAGAGATGTTATCTATGCTCAAGCAGTAGTTCACCGTAATCAGAAGTGTCTGGACACTGAGGGTAACCACTTTGAGCACCTCTTGTAATTGCAGAAGTCAAACGTGATTTGTATTCATCTTTAATACAGTTTTTTTCCTTCCTTAAAATGTGTATACATTTTATTATATACAGAGGGTGCCAGAAATATTTTAGAGAAAAGAAAAGCTGTATTAAAATTTAACATTCAATATATACTTTTTTTGTCACTCTCCTTCCTTAAAATGTGTATACATTTTAGTATATACAGAGGGTACCAAACACATTTTAAGAAAGGAAAAAACTGTATTAAAATTTAATATTCAGTATATACGGTTGTTTTTTTTTTTGTTTTGTTTTGTTTTGTTTTTTTTTTTTTTGTTTTTTTTTTTGTCACTCTCTGTGTATAAAATAAGATAGTGATGGTGGTTGCTTGTGAAGAGATATCCTGTGTCATTGGGAGAATTGCAGGTGGAAGACTTATTTTTAACCCATATGCTATTCTAGTCATTGAAATTATTTTGTCCTACGTATGTGTTTTCTAATATGTATCCTATGAATTATGGATCATTAGAGGATCATAAAGACATTAAAACAAGAGGTTAAAGAAACTCAAAGGCAAAGAAATAAAATACCACTAAGAATTTCTGTTCTAAAAGTATTTCTGGTTAGCAGTTTGGTCAGCAAGTTCACTCATCGTCAAAGATAAATCAATGTTCAGCAACTGTAGACAATTATTTCACTCAAAAGTCTGAATCACTCCATTGGGAAATATAGTAAAAGATAACAAGCTGGTGTCACTTTGGGATTTATGTCTGTCTAAGTGAAAGCACATGAACAGCCTTGCATTCCAGGTCTCAAAGGCCAGAATGACTTCCCTATGCTGGGATTAAACTGCTCTTAAATAACCAGCGGAAAATTGATAGTACATTGCTTTGAAAGTACTGAATTCATTCAAAAGCTATATATATATATATATATATATATATATATATATATTTTTTTTTTTTTTTTTTTTTTTTTTTTTTTTTTTTTTTGCAACAACCGAGGGGATCTTCTTAACTGAATTTGGTGTTATTTAATTTCATATGTTTTTAAGCCATGTTTGAAAATACATCCAAAATAATATGACCAAGCATGACTTATAAGAATGTTTTCATAAGATACCTCAGTCATTAAGTCCGTCTGCGGATGCTTATTTAGCACAGATCATCATTATCTATCCATAACCAAAATTGCACCTATTTTCCCCATGAACACTAAGAATTAGTGATAGTCTACAAAAGAAGGCAGAGATAAAAATCAATGTACCAGTAGCTTATATCTACCTGAATGGCTTGTTCTACTCTATGAAAGCTGCCAAAATTTTTTCATCCAATGACATATGATGTATACTTGAATTTTGGTAAAATAAAAAGTGAAAACAAAAACGTAGGTTTAAATAATGGCTAGCTCTCTATTCTTTGCCAATAATTTTACCTTTTACTATCAGTTTTGGTTAAGCCCAGTGAAAATTAAGTGCTCCCTTCCTGGGAAAGTTCATGCTTGAGTATTTTATGATCAGAATGAACCAAAATGTCCATAAAAAGCTAGAAATGAGCCTAAGTGTTTCATTGTTTCTGTGGTCCCCATTCAATGTGGTGCATCAGTATTATCTCCTTTCCTGCCTTCTTCATGACAGTAAAATGTTCTATAATCTGAATAGACTAGGACCTCATTGCCAGTGCAGCTCATAAGAAAAGGTGAGCATTAACAGAAGGAATTGTCCACTGTCTTCCAACCAGAACTAATCCCAAATCCAAAGAAAGAAGCTATTTTGTCACTTTTACTTTATTCTTTGTCACATAAATATTTGGTTAATTGAAATATCCAATCATGGTCTCCTTATCTCATTTGACACATACATTTATATTATTACTATTGTTATTTTAGATATGTGAAAAATTATTGTTCATAATTTCTAAACAAAGGATTATGATTGAAAAATTTATAAACATCCTATTTTCTTCCTTTTAGCTGTTACCTTGGGAATATGCAAACATTATTTGGTTTATTTTTTCTTAAAAATAAAATATAATATCGCAGTGTTTTACTTCCATTTTATCTCAGAATAAGGTGTATTTGGTACTGGATTGGACCAGAGGTTTTGAACTCCTTATCTCACTTACAAAACACAATTCAATGGGGTAAGTTAGTACATATATGTGAAGAATTGGTTGTATCATTAAATGAGATAATGTCCATGGACCATATCTGAAATATGTGGTAATTATACGACAAATGGAAGCACTGAGAAAATGGAATGGTTATTGGCTCTAGTTACTATGACCCCTAGCTTCAAGTGGCACTCCTATCTCTAAAAGTGTATTATACCCATGAATTTATCTCTAAAAATTCAGAAGTGATATCATTTTTATTATTTTCTACTAACACATTGTTTTGGATTTTTGTTCATTAACAAACAATTATCTTGTTACAGAGATACAACAGCATGTTTTCTTTTCAAGAATCACAATATATAAGTACTGTAATCCATCGATCAATACACATGTACTTTTTGTAACAATGGAAGCAGTGATTTCTAGAGCTAGATTTTGCGTGGGTTAAATAGGTCATATGGTTCTATAATCTCAAGCAGAGCCTTCAAGTGTGGACAATTGCTGGCAAGGGCACCAGGCAACAGGAACTCTATAATTCATTGTTGGCACTAAGTATATAACATGCTACAACCACTTTAGAAGACAGTTTGTTTCTTATAGAGTTAACCATAGTCCTACAACATACAACCTATTAGCAACCACACTCCTAGTTATTTAGCTGATATGAAAATTTATGTCCACACAGAAACCTTCACGTAAATGTTTTTAGTAGCTGTATTCATAATTACCAAAACTAAAAGCAATCAAGATGTCTTTGTGGATGATTAGATCAACAACTTTTGGCATACACATCTGATGGGATACAATTCAGCAGGAAAATGGAATACGATATCACCCATGCAAAGACATGGTTGGATCTTAAGTGAATATTGGTAATTGAAAGAAATCAGTCTGAAGAGGCTACATATTTTATGATTCCATTTATAAAACATTGTGAAAAATGCATATCTGTAGAGATGCTAGATCAATCTGTAGTTGCCAGAAATTCAGGCTATGCAAAATTGAGGGTTGAATATGTGAAGCATAAAGGTGTTTTCTAAGCCAGTGAAACTGTTCTGTGTGACACTGTAATGGCTATGTAAATATGCATAGCATTATATATTTGCCAGAACCCATAGAACTTTATTTACAGCATAAAGACAGAACCTTAATTTAAAAAAAAATAAAAATCATTTAGAAGGTTGGGGGACCTTAGGATGGAATTCAAAGTATAACAAATGAATCTAACTGCATTAAAATGATAGAGGCACGTGCCCTAAGGGGTAAGGGGGAAGAGTTCTGACCTAAGTAACTATAGAATTGAGTGGTGTCTGTTAAGTTCAAAGGCAAAAGAAATTGAACATAAGCACTCTATTCAAGTTGATAAAGTATTCCCCATGGGAACATGGATTAACGATTCTGAAACTACATGTATAATTGAATTGAGCAATTAAATAAGTGGATGACAGTTACTAGGGGACATGTTTCTCACTGGTGGAGTGAAAGGTTACAGATTTAAAAAAAGATAGACTCATCAGTAATAATGAATTAGTATGGGGGACATCAGTATGGATTCATATTTAGCTTAATAAAGATACAGATGATTACACATAGAAATATTTGTAGATATGTGTGCATACATGGGTTAGTATATACTCAAGTTATTTCCTTCCTCTGTCAGCAGAGAAGTCGTTGAAATAATGACACCCAAGTCTCAATGAGTGTGCGTAGTTCCCAGATCTTGGTTTATATTACCATTTTCCAATAAAAGCAACCAGAGCTCCTTGGAGAAACTGTGGCTGATTCTAGGAAAGGGAAGGAAATGTGTATGTGATGAATCTCAGTATCTTGCAGCACAAGAAATAAGGAGGTTCTCAACAAAAGCAAAAACAAAACAAAACAAAAAACAAAATAAACGAAAACAAACAAACAAAAAACAAAACAAAACAAAAAACAAGACAAAAACTAAAACTAAATCACAGTTATGCAAGTATATTCATGGAACTTGGGAGCAAACTGAAGGAGCTCTCAGTTGCCAAAGCTGGAACAATTTGAGCAAAAAATAAAGTAGCACTAGATTAGAATGACATATAAAATAATGTCCATGAACCCATGTGTATATAAATAAATAATTGAGCAAACAAATGGGGGCAGAATGACAAATCTTTTATGCAAAAGAATTCCAAGTAATGTGTGTAGTTACCCTACCCTCTAATAAATGGAGGGTAACTTCCCACTCCTTGAGTGTAAGTTGCATATAAAGACTTCTTTGCAAAGCCTGTAATGTGTGTGTGTGTGTGTGTGTGTGTGTGTGTGCAACAAGAGTGAACAAAAGTGAAAGAGTGACTTGAAAAATACTACTTCAGCCAGGTGAGAGAAGTCAATAACAAAGGTCATCATCAATTATGTTAATAGTATATCCTTTTGATATGTTATGATAAGAATAGCGCTTTACCTCTGCATCTTTCTACCAATTCCAGCTTGCTTTCTCTTCCCTTCTCCTTTTTTCCCTTCCCATACACTCATTTTATATATCAATACTCCATTCTCTGTATTCTTGTGCCCCAGAGGCAACCATTGTAATCTATTTCAATGTATTCTTTTTGTTTGTATGCCTGTAAAATGTATATTTTTGTATCCTACACACATAATTTTCATCTTACATGCATGATATTATCTTGTATATCTCATTCTGTTTCTCATTTTCGTCCATTAAGTATTATGATTTTACTCTCTACTCATCTTTCTATGTCTGATATATTCTGTTAGAGAATGCTTTCCTGTGTTTTTTCTGTTCATTTGTACATTGATGTACATTAAGGTGGGTTCTAATACTGTACCACCACATATAATGTGGCAGTGAATATCCTGTACGTGGATTCTTTTAGAAATACATTTGTTCAATTCCTTTGGGATGTCTAATAGAAAAGTGTTGTTATAGGTGTGGTGGCAATATACTTTATTTTCTAAAATAGTACACACTGGTGAGTAAAAATAAACTATACTTGCACTGTTACCCTGGTTAAAAAATAAATGAAAAATGTCGGCCTGGCTCCATGGTGAAACCAGTCTCACAAGACTCTGCAATTGTAGTTTATGGTCTATGGCTGCTATCTTGAAATATTTAACAATTTTATCTTTGAATTGTTGATTTGTAAATTAACTCCATTGGAGATGGAGCATGTGCAAGGGTAGGTGGAGAGGGTGGGGAGTCACTTGGAGGCTAAGTCCATTTGCCATCCTGCATTCCATTACCTTCCCAAGTCCTTGGGATGGGTGCTTGGTTACCCGTTTCCCATCTCCTCACCTGCTGCCCTCCCCAACTCATGTTTCTTAGGCCTGGCTGCCCTGACCTCATACTTTATTCCTGCCCAAGAGGACTGACACCTTCCAGTGTCAGCAACCAGACCCCACAAGTAAGGGAAGGACCCAGTGCTGCAGTTGCCAGGTATTCCCAGTGGGGGCCTGGACTGCGACACAGAGGAGGATGGTAGTTTCAGGGCAGGCAGCCTTCACTTCCCCAAGTTACCACTGTCACAGTTTTGGTGGATGACTCTGCTAGAGCCAGTCTCTTAACCCTGATCCAGGTAAGGAGAGCATTCTGATGCAGAGGTTGCAGTCCCTTTAGAGCCATCCATCCTCCGTGGGCTGAGGGTAGCAGGCCCAGAGATGGATTCCTCTGTCCTCAAGCCATAGTATGATGTGTCTTTCTGGCAGATGGAAGGAGGGGAACCTGAAATTCTCCCTGTAAGTTCCTTTCAGCTCATCTTTGGCTTAATGTTGTACCTTATTCTTCCATCTACATGTTTGAGATATTCATATGACTTCAGTTGTAGAATTTATTAATGTGGGAATTACATCAATCTCTGTTTTCTGATGGTGAATATTCCTTACATGCCTTGAATATAACTCATTTTATCAATTGTATTTTAAGAACATCAAGTTTATGAAAAGTATAGCATAAGGCCTATATAAAAATCTAACTAAGATAGGCTAAAAAAGAAAAGTCGAGAACCACATGACTTCATTGATATGTAGGATATACAACTGAAAGCAAGAAAGGAACAAGACAAATACAGAAACAAAAACTCATAGACACAGACAATAGTTTAGTGGTTACCAGAGGGTAAGGGGGAAGAGGGGTGGTAGAAGAGGGTAAACGGGGTCAAATATATGGTGATGAAAGTAGAACTGACTCTGGGTGGTGAGCACACAATGTAATATATAGATGATGCGTTACAGAATTCTACACTTGAAAACTATGTAATTTTACTAACCGTTGTCACCCCAATAAATTTTAATTAAAAAAAAAAACTATGGAAAAATATTGTCAGCAAAAAAACAAAATGAAAAAGAAAAACGAAGAATTAGAGCACTTTGGTTATGAATATGTAGCTAAATATAATAATAAACTCAACAAAAAGAAATATCACCATTATGAAAGTAAGACTAGAGGGAGTGAAATGCATTTAAATAGCAGAATGGTTCACTGTTAGAAAATTTACTACCAAATATGTTACATTAATTAGGAAAAAAAGCTAAAGTGTCAAATAATTACATATAAATAAAGTTAGTGGATGATAAATTTAATAAGAGTTAATTAACAACCCTGCTTAAAATTCCCATTAACTTAGTAAGATACTTATTTAATATGTCCTAATATAGTAGTAATCAGCAACCACTCTCAAACTTAATTGTTAGACATTAAAGTCATTTTCATTAAAATTCAGAGGAACACATTTTACTGTGTTCAAACCAATGAAATAAAAACAAATATAGAAATGTAACACTTATCTACTGAAACAAGGTGATGATATTTTAATCATGCATAGATTGTTTAATTTTATAACAATAAAAATCTAATGAGTCAACTAGAAAAAAAATAATTATTATTAATAAGAGTGTTCAGTAAGATACCATATTCACAAACCATTAACTTTATTTGGATATAAAACTATAAGAACTTATTCTGAACGAGTTTGCTGTAACACAAAATGTGAATAAATTGAAGGATATACGTAGTTTCTGAGTAGATGAAACAATATTTTAATAATTTTAAGTAATTAGATGAATACTTTTCTACATGCTCAGAAAATACAATATATCAAATTAATGAAATTGAGTTGAAAGATAAACATGGAAAAAACAAAGTATTTATAGGTATAGTGGTAGATACATTTTATGTGTGTATAAGTACATTGGTTTGAAAAATATACTTATTTAGCAATTTTTGTCTATTTTATCATTTTGCGTAATTATGGCATGTCATCTCTATATAGCTCTATAAAGATGCATTTTTTTATTTTTTATTAAATTTATTGGGTGATATTGGTTAGTAACCAATTATATAGGTTTCAAGTGTACAGTTCCATAATACATCATCTATATATTGCATTGTCTATTCACAACCCAAAGTCAATTCTCCTTCCATCATCAAGTATTTGACCCCCTTACCCTCTTCTACCACCATTCCCCTCACTGGCTGGTAATGACTAAACTGTTGTTTATGTCTGTGAGTTTTTGGTTTGTTGGTTAATTTGTTGCTTTCAGTTTCATATCTTACATATGAGTGAAATCATGGTTCTTGATTTTTTCTGTCTGCATTATTTCACTTAGCATGATAATTTCAAGATCCATTCATGTTGTCAAAAATGGCAGTATTTCATCTTTTCTTGTGGCTGAGTAAGATTCCATTGTGTATATGCACCACATCTTCTTTATTTAATCATCTATCAAAGGCCACTTGGGTTGTTTCCATGTCTTGGCCACCATGAATAATGCTGCAATGAACATAGCAGTACATATGTGTTATATGTTTATGGATAAAAGTTTTCATATTTTTGTGTGTAGATATTCAGAAATGGGATTGAGGAGATTTATAGTATTCTATTCTTAACTTTTTAAGGAACATCCATTCTATTTTCCATAGTGGCTATACCAATTTACATTCCCCCTCATAGTGTATGAAATTTCCTTTTATGGCACAACCTTTCCAAAACTTGTTATTATTTGTCTTGTTGATAATAGCCATTCTAACAGGTGTGAGGTGGTATCTCATTGTGGTTTTGATTTGCATTTCCATAGTTATGGATATTGAGCATTTTTTTATATATCTGTTAGCAGTTTGTCTTCTTGGGAGAAGTGTCTGTTCAGGTCCTCTGCCCATTGTTTAATTGTATTGTTTTTTGTTGTTGTTGTTGAGTTGTATGAGTTATTTATATATTTTGGATAGCAGCGCTTTATCAGAAGTGTAGTTTGCAAATACCTTCTCTCATTCAGTTGGTTGCCTCTCTTTGTTCTATTGATGGTTTCTATTGCTGTGCAGAATTTTTTTTTTTTGGTTTAATATGGTCTCATTCATTTATTTTTGCTTTTACTCACCTTGCCTTTGAGGTCTAATTCATAAAATCCTCTCTAAACCCAAAGTCCATAAGTTTAGTACCTATGCTTTGTTCTATGCAATTTATTATTATTTTGTATTAGTTGCAGGTGTACTAAGCAATCTAATAGACATTTACAACGCTCACAGAGTGATAACCCCAGCCCCCCAATCTACTACCCCTCTAACATCATATATAGCTGTTACAATACCACTGACTATCTTCACTATGCTCTACTCCACATCCTATGGATATATATATATATATATATATATATATATATATATACACACACACACACACACACACACACACACACACACATACATATACATATACATATACAATTATATATAATTAAATATATATAATTATATATTATTCTACTTCAGCTTCAAATATATACTGTATTGGTCAGGCATCTACACAGTCTGTGAAGCAATGCCCCCGATAAGACCATCTGGCACCCTACAAAATCTTGACAACATTATTGATTATATTCCCCATAGTGTATTTCATATCCTATGACTATATTATGACTACTATACTAATTTGCACTTTCTAATCCCTTCACCTTCTCCCCCATCCCCACTTCCCTCCCATCTAGCTACCATCAGGTTTTTTTTTTTGTGAGTGTGTGTGTTTGTATATCTGAGTCTATTTCTGTTATTTTGCTCTTTTATTCTGTTCTTTAGATTTCATATGTAAGTGAGGTCATCGGGTATTTGTCTTTCTCAGTCTGACTTATTTCACTTAGCAGTCATTCTCTAGATCCATCCATGTTTGTTACAAATGGTGAGATTTCATTCTTTTTTATGGCTGAGTGATATTCCTTTGTATAATTGTACTACAATTTCTTTATCCAGTCATCTATTAATGGGCATCTATTAATTCAGGCGTACCCATGTCTTGGCTATTGTGAATAGTGCTGCAATAAACAAGGGTGCGTATATATATTTTTAATTAGTATTTTGTATTCCTTTGGCTAGATACCCAGGAGTCGAATTGCTGGGTCATAAGGTAGTTCCATTTTTCAATTGTTTGAGGTACATCCATAATCTTTTACATAGTAGCTGCACCAATCTGCAATCCCACCAATAGTGCATGAGGGTTCCCTTTTTCCACATCCTTGCCACCACTTGTTTTGTGTTGATTCATTGATGATAGACCGTCAGGAGTGAGGTGGTATCTCATTGTGGTTTTTATTTGCATTTCTCTAATGATTAGTTATGTTGAGCATTTTTTCATATATCTAATGGCCATCTGTATGTCCTCTTTAGGTAAATGTCTCTTCATGTCCTCTGCCCATTTTTTAATTTGGTTGTTTGTTTTTTTGGTGTTGAGTTGTATGAGTGTTTTAAATAAATGTTGGATATTAACCCCTTATCAGATGTATCATTGGTAAATATCTTCTCCCATTCAGTAAGATTCCTCTTTGTCTTATTGGTGGTTTCTTTGCTGTAAAAACCTTTTTAGTTTGATATAATCCCATATATTTATTTTTTCTTTTGCTTCCCTTGCCCAAGGCAATATATCAGTAAAAATATTGCTAATGCTTATGTCTGCAAATTTACTTCCTATATTTTCCCTAGGAGTTTTATGGTTTTGGCTCTTACATTTAAGTCTTTAATCTATTTTGAGTTTATTTTTTGTCTGTGGTATAAGAAGGTAGTCCAGTTTCATTTTTCACATGTATCTGTCCATTTTCTAGCACCATTTATTAAATAGACTGTCTTTACCCCAATGTAAATTCTTGCTTTCATTGTTATAGATTAAATGACCATATAGACATGGATTTATTTCTGGGCTCTTTGTTCTGTTCCATTGATCTATGTTTCTGTTTTTATGCCAATACCATGCTGTTTTGATTGCTATAGCCTTGTAGTATGCTTTGATGTCAGGTAACATGAGACCTTCTACTTTGTTCTTATTTCTCAAAATTGCCGTGGCTATTGGCTCTTTTATGGTTCCATATAAATTTTAGGATTATTTGTTCTACTTCTAGGATTATTATTTAGGATTATTTGTTCTACTTCTGTGAAAAATGTCATTGGTAGTTTAATAGGGAGTGCATTGAATTTATATATTGCTTAGATAGTATGGACATTTTAGCTATATTAATTCTTCCTATCTATGAGCATGGTATATGTTTCCATTTATGTGTATCTTCTTTAATTTCTTTTTTCAACGCCTTATAATTTTCTGAGTACAGGTCTTTTACTTTCTTGGTTAAATTTATTCCTAGGTATTTTACTGTTTTTGAAGCAATTTTAGATGGCATTGTTTTCTTAATTTCTCCTTCTGATAATGTATACAAACACAACTGATGTCTGAATATTAATTTTGTATCTTGCTACTTTACTAAATTCATTTATCAATTCTAATAATTTTTTTGGTGGAATCTTTAGGGTTCTCTGTATATAGTATGGTGCCATCTGCATATAATGAAAATTTTACTTCCTCCTTACCAATTTGGATGCCTTTTTTTTTTTCTTTATCTTGTCTGATCACTATGGATTGAACTTCCAGTACCATATTAATAAAAATAGTGAAAGTAAGCATTCTTGTCCTGTTCCTGATCTTAAGGGGAACACTTTTAGCTTTCCTCCATTGAGTATGATGTTATCTGTGGGTGTATCATAGATTGTGTTTATTATGTTGACATGTGATCCATCTATTGTCACTTTGCTAAAAGGGTATTTTTTTTTTTTTATCACAAATGGCTGCTGAATTTTGTCAGATGCTTTTTCTGCATCTATTGATATGACCATACGATTTTTATTTTTTATTATGTTAATGCATTGTATCACATTAATTGATTTGTGGATATTGAACCAATCTTGCATACTGGGAATGAATCCCACTTGATCGTAATGTATGATCTTTTTAATCTATTGCTGAATTGGGTTTGCTAATATTTTGTGGAGGATTTTTACATCTATGTTCCTTAGGGATATTGGCCTATAGTTTTCTTTTTTTGTAACGTCTTTGTCTGTTTTAGGGATCAAGACAATAGTGGTTTTTTAAAATGAGCTTGGGAGCTTTTCCTCCTTCTGTATATTTTGGAATAGTTTGAGAATAATAGGTGACAATTCTTTTTTGAATGTTTGGTAAATTTCACCTGTGAAGCCATCTGGTTCCAGGATTTTTGTTTGTATGGAGTTTGTTGATTACTGATTCAATTTCGTTGGTAGTAATTGGTCTGTTCAGATTTTCTGTTTCTTCTTGATTCAGCCTTGGAAGATTGTACACTTCCAGGAATTTATTCATTTCTTTCAGATTGTCTAATTTGTTGGTGTATAGTTGCTCATAGTATTTATATATATATATATATATATATATACACACACACACACACACACACACACACATATATACATATACATATACATATACATATACATATACATATACATATACATATATATATATATATATATATATATATATATATATATATATATATATATGTAGTATTTCTATGGTGTCTGTTGTCACTTCTCCTCTTTCAGTTCTGATTTTATTAATTTGCATCCTGTCTGTCTTTTCTCGATGAGTCTGGCTAAAGGTTTGTCAATTTGGTTTATCTTTTCAAAGAACCAGCTGTTGGTTTCATTTATCTTTTGTATTTTTTTTGTCTCTATTTCCTTTATTTCTGCTCTGATCTTTATTATTTCCTTTCTTGTACTCCCTTTGGGCTCACTTTGCTGTTCTTTTCCCCATTCCCATATGTCATGCAAGGCGTCCAGCGGGGTCTCTGGTCCTGCTCCCCACATAAGAATGCAGGATATGGTGAGGCCAAAAAGGAACACCCACGGAGCCATAGATAGGAGAGTCATACCACTATATTCTCGCTGGCAGCTGGGTTGAAGACACAGGAAGCAGGAGTCACTCTGTCCGCAACCTGCCATCCTAACAGCAGTCTGCGCTTGCCAGCCACCATCTTCTTGCTAGCACCCCATTTTTTTGCAAGTGTAGCCACGCAGTTCTATTAGTGGCCAATGGCTCACTGGTTACAGCTGACGGCGAGCTAGCCACAGCTGATGGCCATCCAATCACAGTTAATGGCCACTTATTACCTAAGTGAGCACCTTTCCACGTGAGGCCTAGAGCCTGGAAACTGCACTCCTGGCTCTGTCCCCACACCACAGACATAAAGATTTGAGATTTTTCTTGTTTCTTGAGGTAGGCCTGCATTGCTATGAATTTCCCTCTTGGGACTGCTTTTGCTGCATCCCATATGTTTTGGGTAACTGTGTTTTCATTTTCGTTTGTCTCAAGGTATCTTTTGATTTCTTCCTTGATTTCACTGTTGACCCATTCATTATTTACTAACATGTTATTCAGCTTCCAAGTGTTTGTGTGTTTTCCGGTTTTCTTCTTGTTATTGATTTCAAATTTTTCAGCACTGTTGTCAGAGAAGACACTTGATATGATTTTAGTCTTCTTAAATTTATTGAGACTTGTTTTGTGGCCTAGCATGTGGTCTATCTTGGAAAATGTTCCATGTGCACTTAACAGGAGTATATATTCTGCTGCTTTGGATGAAATGCTCTAAAATATTGATTAAATCAAACTGATGTGTCATTAAAAGCCAGTTTCCATATTGATTTTCTGTCTGAAAGATCTGTCCATTGGTGTCAGTGGGCTGTGAAATTCCCTTACTATGATTGTGTTATTGATGATCTGTCTTTATGTCAGTCAATATATGTTTTATATATTAGATGCTCCTATGTTGGGCGTTTACTAGAGTTATGTCATTTCTTTTTATTGATCTCTTGATTATTATGTAATGCCCTTCTTTGTCTTTTGTTATAGTGTTCATTTTAAAGTCTTTTTTGTCTGATATGTGTTGCTTCTCCTGCTTTTTTTCTCATTTCCATTTGAGTGAAATATCTTACTCTGTCCCTTTAACTTTCAGTCCATGTTTGTCTTTTGATCTGAGGTGTTTCTCCTGTAAACAGCATATGCATGGGTCTTGTTTTCTTATCCACTCAGCTACCCTATGTATTTTGATTGGGTCATTTAATCCATTTATATTTAAAGTGATTATTGATAGGTACATAGTTATTGCCATTTTATTATTCATACTTCTGGTCTTTATTAGTTAGTTTGTTTTCACCTTTCTTCTGCTTAAATAAACCCTTTTAGCATTTCCTGCAATACTGTTTTGGTGGTCATGAATTCCCTTTGCTTATTCTTTCCTGGGAAACTTTATCTCTTTTTCAAGTTTAAATGATAGCCTTGCTGGGTAGAGCAATCTTGGTTGCAGCCCTTCGATTGTCATTACTTTTAATGTTTCCTGCCATTCCCTTCTGGCCTGCAAAGTTTGTGTAGAAAATTGAGCTGATATTCTTATGGGAGCTCCCTTGTAAATACTCACTGTCTTTCTCTTGCTGCTTTTAAGAATCTCTCTTTGTCTTTAAACTTTACTATTTTAAGTATGATATATCTTGGTGTGGGCTTGGTTGGGTTCATCTTATTTGGAACTCTCTGCAATATCTGGGTTTGTGTGTCATTTTGTTTCACCAGGTTAGGAAAGTTTTTGATCATTATTTCTTCAAATAGTTTCTCAATCCCTTACTCCTGCTCTTTTCCCTCTGGTATTCCTATGATGAAAATGTTGTTGTGCTTGATGTTGTTCCATGGGTCTCTTAAACTATTTTCATTGTTTTTCATTCTTTGTTCTTTTTGTTGTTCCAACTGAGTGAATTTGGCTACCTTGTATTCTAAATTGCTGGTTTGATTCTCAGTTTCATCTAATCTGCTGGTGATTCCTTCTAGTGTATTTATTCTTCATTTCATTTATATCTGACTGTTTATTTTTTATGATTTCTATATCCTTCTTTATGCTTGCTATTTCTTTGTTGAAATTCTCACTAATTGCCTTAAGCATTCTTATAATCAGTGTTCTAAACTCTGTTTCTGATAGGTTTGTTGCCTCCATTTCATTTAGTTCCATTTCTGGAGGTTTCTTCTGTTCTTTGATTTGGGATATATTTCTTCATTTCCTCATTCTAGCTGTCACTCTGTGTTTGCTTATATGTATTAGGTAGATCACCTATGTCTTTCAACCTTTGCTCGGTAGGCTTATGTTGTGTGCATCCTTTGTAGTCAACTTTTGAAGTCTACCTAATCTCCTGTGCGTGTGTTCCAGAGGTGTTCCTTGTTTTGTGTGTATTATCCTCTTATCCTTGAGCCTTGATTGCTGTTGGCTTGTCAGTGGGAGGTATTGACTGCCAGGCTGACTAGTTATGGGGATTGGCTATGCCCACAGTGTGACCTGCTGTATGAGAGCTGACCCCCTCACCAGAAGCTTCGCCCCTGTGGACTCTTGTGCCTGTTGACACCACCTTTTGTGTGTGCTACCTGTGGGTCAAACCAGGTACTGCTCTGGTGTGGTCTGAAGCTGGCCTTTGGGTGTATTGTGTCTGGTGCCTCTTGTGCAGATTCAGATCTTATGTCAGTATCTGGTCTATGACCCCCTTATACAGTGCCTCGAGGGCACTCACTATCCTCCACCTGAGGCTCACGAATTCCTTGAGAGCTGCTCCCAAGTGACTGCGGTACAAGTTTTGGGTCACTGTTCACAGCAAAATCTCCCGAGGCTGCTATGTGTCATCCACTGCTGTATAAAACCTCTTCCGCAGTTTGTGGTTGCGGTGCCAATCACCCAGGCACCCAGAGTACCCCTGGCAATGCAGCTCTAGGTGAACGCGGTGGTGTTACAGGGGCCTAAGGAGTGTGTTGTATGGTTTCTGCAAATTTAGTGTAACTTGGCTCCTGGACCAGTGTTGGGCCCATGACCACCTTACAAAACAAAACACTACAAACCAATAACATCAAAAAACAAATACATGTTAAAAAAACAACATACAAAACAAACAAGTTATAAACAAAAACAACAACAAAACAATGAAAAACCCAAACAAGAAAAACAATAACAAAGAAAGGAAAACAGAAAAAAGAAGAAAAAATAATAAAAAAGGAAATTAAAAAAAGAAAAAAAAAGTAGAAAAGATAAAGAAAAAAGGCTCTCTACCTGCTTTAATCTACACACAGCCTGTGGTGTAGGGCCAGCCACACCACAGTAAAGAGTCTTCTGGAGGAAGACAGAACCAGCTGTGTGAAGGGCAGGGTCTCAGTGTCCTACCCAGCAAGTTCAGCACATACATACATCACAAGGCATTATGCATGGTGCACAGGTTCCATCAGACCAGTGCTGTCCCAGACCTAGCCTCCTGCAACCCAGAAAAAAATGACACCTCTCTAGCAAGGCACATGTGCACTGGCCTCCACCTCAGGATTGCAGGCTCCTAAGAGGTACCTGCAAGCACCTGCGGCGGCCCCTAGAACACTTTTTACCACCAAAATCTCCCTGGGCTGTTTAGGGCTGTCCACTGCTATGAAAAACCTCTGGGGGCTGTGGAGATGGGTGGGGCCGGCCACCAGGTGCCCAGAGTGCCTCTGGCAATACAGTTCTAGGTGGAAAGTGCAGGCCCCCATGGTACTATGGGGTGTGGTTGGTGGCTTCCACAACCTCAGTGCAATTTCTGCTCCTGCACTGGCTAGCAGCCCGTACAAAACTTGCTCCTGACAAGGGGTACAACTCCTGGCCTAATGCGCTCCAGCAAACTTTCTTCTATTGCCACAGTCCCTCCGACTATCCCAATCCACAGCCTATGGGGTGGTACCAGCAGCCCAGCAGTCAGGTGTTTTCTAGGCAATGCAGCACAAGCTGTGCAGAGGGTGGGGACCCAGGGCATCAGCAAGGCAGGATGGGCACGCACAGGAGCACGTCTATTCTGTCAGTCCAATGCAGTCCCAGACCTGGGCCTTTGGGAGAGGGCTTATCCCTGAATAGATCCTCCCACCCCCCACCCCCCATAATCCACACATGTGCAGTCTCTGCACAGGGTGAACATGGCCCCAGTCCCTCCAGATCCCACGCTGAAGGCACTCAGTTCAGTCCTTCTCGGCAGTCTCCTGGGACGCCCAAGCTGCCACTCCCTCTGCCAGAGGCCAGATGAGTGCCTGCCAGCAAGTAAATCCATGTCCAGCTCCATAAGAGGGCATCTGGGCATCTGGGGCAATCAAGTACCCCAACATTTGGTACTTGAAATCAGCAAGGATTCTGTCTGCCCATGCCAGTGGGACAGAGAGCAATCTAGTTTCATTCTTTTGCATGTGGCTTTCCAATTTTCCCAGTACCATTTATTTAAGATGTTTTCTTTATAAAATTATACACTTGAAAACTATATAATTTTATTTACCAATGTCACCCTAATAAATTTATTAATTTTTAAATACTTCTGTGTTCTCAAAGACATAAATTTTATATCAAAATAACGAGGATAAGAATCCTGTTTTAAAATAAATATATTTTATCTGTAATACATAGTGATGCATTGTAAGAGATTCAGGAATAGTAGTATACTCCAAATTAGAAAGAAACAGGGAGCAGCAACAGAAAAGTACAAAGAAGGAATAATATAAAACACTATATAAAGTCCAACATCACAATGAATTACAAGTTTGAAAAATAAAATAATGCTGTAATAATCATTGTATTGTACATCGATAAGAGCATAAAAATGAATAATTATACTAATGGACATTATGAAATGGTTCTTGTGTGTACCAGCTTTGTGAGTATGAATAGGCACACAATTTCTGCTTCCCCATCTGTCGATGTGTTTACCCAAACACCAAAAAACAAAAGAAACTTTAAAATATTCCTATCTGTTGACCCAGTAATGCTCCTTCTAAAATTTATGCCAGGTAAACTCTTAAGAATATTAATAAACTCCTAAGAATATTCCAGTTAATCAATATGCAATTATTGAGCAATTATCAAGAGCATGATAAATTGAACAATTAACAAAATTAACCATCAGGGACATTAAAGCTTGTCTGGAAAACATTCACCCTTTATCAGAGTCTGTAAAAGGAATGTCTATTGAGACTGTAGAATATATTTAAGTAAAGGGAGAAAAATATATTTCATAGAGTTACTAAGTAATACTTAATTGTGAAAAGGAACATGATAAGATTTCTGTAAATAATTCTTATGTGAAGACCTATTGTACTTTAGCAAGGAGTTGGGTATAAAGATGCAATGTAAATGAGCACTATCAATAACATTAATTACCGGCTGCCTCTGCAGATGTGTATATTAGAAACACCAGGACAGACGGTTTTACTAAAACAAGAATACCCCTGAATCATATGAATCATACAACCATGAAGGGCCAGCTGTATCATGGATCCAGTTAAAGCTGACTTTATCACTGAAATAGGCGTGCTACCAAATTAAAATGAAATATCATACCACCAATGCTGCATAGTTAAATAACACAATGCACAGAACCAGAGGTGCTCTATGTGGAAAGCAGCAAATCTTTGGTCCATCGAATGCCCTGTGCATGTTGGAAACACATGCGGAGAATAACACTGCTAATGATTGCTACATGCTAAATAACTAGTCATTTTCTACTTCATCTTACTTCAGGATCCTGTATCTAAAATTTTTCCTGAATGCCTTGCAACATTCCTCCTTACTTACTTGCTATCCAAATGGACCATTTTTGTTGTTAAGTTCAGTAAGAATACCAAGAATTACTGATAATCTATTGATTCAGAGAAATGTACCAAGTTTATTTAGTAAATATATTTAGCTAACAATATCAGAATTAAAAAGAAGTATATCTGTTCTCGCATGCAAAAACATGACAAACATGCAAAAGAGGAATATCAAAAATATGATTGCATTACATGTTTAGAAGCTACAATGAAGGATGGTTGGTGACTGCATGAGGAAACCAACAAGAGTGTTATCTATCTCTGCTTCAGTTTCCTCATTTATAAAAATAGGAGTAATAATAGTACCTACATAAAGGGTTGTTGGGAGAATTAGAGAAGTTAATAAGCATAAGCCCTTGAAACAGTGGCATATAGTTATTGCTATATAAGTGTTTGTTGATATTATTATAATTTTTATTATATTATAAAGTTTGCATGAAAAGCAGTTAAACACTAGATTCTGTTCTTTATTCTTGCCACAAAAAGGCAAGTGCACCACATAGCATAAATAGAATATAATTTTTCCAGAAAAAAATAAAGTGAAAAGGCTAGTGAAAATATTACATATAGGTGAGGGTGAGAGATAGACTTAGGGATGAAGTGAAAATCTGCACCCTGAATGTGAGGTCCTCAGCCATTTTCAGTATTGTCTCCCTGGATGCTAGCAATGATTTTATACCATGTAGGCAGAAAATTGGGTAATTTCTCCTAGTTAAAATGACTCGTCAAAACATAAAAAGGTCTGCTAACACTAATGTTTGGAGAAGTTTGAATGACAAACAAGCAAAAAAATCATGAATGGCTTTATGACACAACAGTGAAACCCAGACAGAGTCAGGTCCTTCAATTCCTCTACCCCAAGCACACATGAAGGTTCTAAATAACATCTATTGCCTAAATGATAAATAAAAATTGAAAGCCGGAGATCAGCAGATATTTGTAGAAATTTCCAACAAAAGCACAGTGGTTAACAGAGGCTAAGGGAGAAGGGGGTGGTAGAAGAGGGTAAAAGGGGTCAAATATACGTTGGCAGAAGAAGAGTTGACTTTGGGTGCTGAACACATAATGCAATATATAGATGATAGATTATAGAATTGTGCACTTGAAACCTATATATTTTTATTATCCGATGTCACCCCAATACATTTAATTAAAAATTCATAAAAGGGAGGTTGTGTGATTTATCAATGGCTACAATAAAACTATGTATAGCTTGGTGCAAACGTATTTGCGGTTTAAAAGGTTAAAAAGAATTGCAAAAACTGCAATTACTTTTGCACCAACCTAAAAATAAACCACCTCATGATTCAAAAGGAAATCACATGCAGCACGTATTTCTCATTCACTGTTCTGCAGATTGGGTGAAGTTCACCTGATCTAAGCTGGAGTTTTCTGGGCTTCCCACCAAGTTGTGAGTTGAGTATAGGTGTGCTCCAATGTCTTTTCTTTTTCGGAATCAACAGGCTAGACTGGGCCTGCTCTTATCATGGAAATAGTAGAAGTACAAGAGGGACAAAACACAAGGTGCCTCTTGAGATCTAGGAACAGAAATCACACTTTGTCACTACCACCCATATTCCATGGGTGAAAGCAAGTTACATAGCTAAGACTAAAACGAGTAAGGTGGGGAAACAGCTTAGCTATTTTCAATTTACTTCTTACAAATTAAATTGAGAATTTGTTTCTCATGTACTCTCACCTATGACCGCTTACCTAATATGGTAGAACACAAATTTGTTGTTCAATCTATATCCAGTTTTAGCATTTTTTACTGTACACATATAAATATTATAACATATTCAAGCCATAAACCATATTATCAATATATTTTCATATATTGCTCTTTGGATTACAATCAGCAGTTAATCATTGCATCATTTTATTGATTGTTTTATTTATCTATTAATATATCACTACTTTGCACCCCTTTTTTGCCAGATATGTATAACTCCTATCCATGAGGTAAAGCACATTATATAATCAACCAGCCATTGAAAGTGGCTAAAATTTGTAAAAATGAATAGATAGATAGATAGATAGATAGATAGATAGATAGATAGATAGATAAATAAATAAATAACAGTGTGATATTTATAATCATGGGGGTAGTCAGTACAGAAATAAGACAAAAATAGTTTCCTCTGAAGACAGAGAACTGGGGATAAGGAAAGATGGGGCCACAAAATGCTCTTTGACATTTCAAGGTGTATTTAAGTATTTAAATTATGTACAAGTATGACCTGTACAAATTATCTAATTTAAAAGTTTGTGAATTAATAGTAATATAATTAATTAAATCAGTGAATTTAAGAGGAAAAATGTCCATCACAGAGACCAGAAGATAGAAAATAAGGTGGAAAGAACTGTGTGTGGCTTTTATTTATAACCCATGGAGAAAGGAGAAAGGTAGGCATACATGTGTGATCAGAGACCACATAACAGGGAATTACACGTGACAGTCTTAATGGTCTACATGCTCTACCTATTGACATTTACTAAGAAATTGTTTTTGTCCTTTGTGTAAACTGGCTAAAAATTGTGATAGTGTAGCTGCCCACTGCTTATAGTGCATTCGATGCACTTCTATCAGCCAGGAACATTGAGTCTTCCAATTGAGTCTTCTCCAAGTGTAGGGTTAACTTTTTAAAAAATTTCATTGACTTAATTTTTTAGAACAGTTTTGGTTTTATAGAAAAATTGAGTAACACAAAGTTCCCATTTACCATCTGTAGCCCTCTCCCTTAGTTTTCCCTATTATCAACATCGTGCATAAGTATTGACTATCTATTACAATTAATGAACCAATATTATATATTATGTTTTATTCAATTTATAAATATTATATATTATTATTAAAGAAAATCTACAGTGTAAAATAAGGGTCATTGTTTTTTCCATTGTACAGTTCTGTTTCTGTTTTTTTGTGATTCAGCCTTGGAAGATTGTATGCTTCTGTAGATTTTGATAAATAAATAACATCTTTTATTCACCACTATGGTATCATATAGTATAGTTTCACTGCCCTTAAATTCCTCTATTCCTTGTACTCACTTTGGGTTATTTTGCTCTTCTTTTTCCAGTTCCCTTAGGTGTAAAGTTACTATTTATCTGAAATTTTTCTTGGTTCTTGAGGTAAGCCTGCTTTGCTATGGGGGATCTCTTCATTCATTGTCTCCCATAGATTTTGAGTTTCATTTTCATTTGTCTCAAGGTATCTTTTGATTTCTTCCTTGATTTTATTGTTGACGCATTCATTATTTAATAGCATGTTATTTAGCCACCAAGTGTTTGTGTGTTTTTCAGTTTTCTTCTTGTAATTGATTTTCAGTTTCATATCATTGTAGTTAGAGAAGACATTTGGTATTTCAGTCTTCTTAAATTTATTGAGACTTGTTTTGTGGCCTAATATGTTGTCTATCTTGGAAAATGTTCCTTGTGCACTTGAAAAGAGTGTATACTCTGCTGCTTTGGGGCTAAATGCTTTAAAAATACATCTGGTCAATTAAATCCATCTGGTCTAGTGTGTCATTTAAGGCTGCTGTTTCCAGGTTGATTTTCTGTCTGGAATATCTGTCCGTTGGGGTCAGTGGGGTTTTAAAATCCCCTACTAGAATTGTATTACTGTAGATTTCTATCTTTATGTCAGTCAATATCTGTTTTATATATTTAGGTGCTCCTATATGAGTTGCATAGATGTTTTTGTTTATCTTTTCAAAGAACCAGCTCTTGGTTTCATTAATCCTTCTTTTTTCTTTTTCTTTATTTTGCCTCTCTTTTGTTTATTTCCACTCTGATCTTTATTACTTCCTTCCTTTCTCTAACTATAAAACTAAAGTAAAATTAAAAGTTTATTAAAAATAATCAGTTGCTTATTTTGATCATCCCTTCCCTCACTTCCTCAAGTCCCTAACAAACACGTCTTTTTTACAGCCTCTATAGTTTTGTCTTTCCAGAGAATGCCATATTTTTGGAATAGTACAATATGGAGATTTCTCAGACTGGTTCCTTAAAGTTTTATCTTGTTCAAGCAATTTCCCCTTATATACAGTGTATGCAATATCTTTCACATTGCAATATGCTTTCAAAATTCCTTCATATCTTTTGGTAGTTTGATTGCTCATGCTTTTGTATTGCTGAAAAATAGTGCATTCTATGGAGGTACCATAGTTTGTTTACCTGTTTACTTACTGAAGTACATATTGGTTGCTTCTAGTTTGGGGCAATTGTGCATAAAGCTTCTATATATTTATGTGCAGTATTTTGTGTGGACATCAGTTATTTTCTCTTATTGGATTGATCTCTTTATCATTCTGTAATGTCCTTCTTTGTCTCCTATTTCAGTCTTCATTTTCAAGTCTATTTTGTCCGATAAAAGAATTGCTACCCCGGTTTTATTCTCATTTCCATTTGCGTGAAGTATCTTTTCTCATCCCTTTACTTTTAGTCTATGTGTGTCTTTCTATTTGAGGTAGGTCTCTTGTAGACAGCATATGCATGAGTGTTGTTTTCTTATCCATGCAGCTTCACTATGTCTTTTGATTGGTTCATTTAATCCATTTACATTTAAAGTGATCATTGATAGGAACATAGTTATTGCCATTTTATTATTCATATTTTTGTGCAATCTATTAATACTATTTATTATTTATTTACTATGCCAAATTGGGCACATATGAGTATATACAAGTACTATCTTTAATGCACTAGTTTCCAATGTTGCCTAGAAATTTCCTACAAACATAGTTGTTTAGAACATTTATTTGCACACAGTTCTGTAGGTACCCTGTTTCCCTGAAAATAAGACCTAGCTGGACAATCAACTCTAATGCATCTTTTGGAGCAAAAATTAGTATAAGACCCAGTCTTATTTTACTATAAGACTGGGTCTTTATAATATAATATAATGTGATGTGATGTGATGTGATGTGATGTAATGCAATAATATAATATAATATAATATAATATAATATAATATAATATAATATAATATAATACTGGGTCTTGTATTAATTTTTGCTCCAAAAGATGCATTAGAGCTGATTGTCCAGCTAGCTCTTAATTTGGAATAAACACAGTAAGAAGTCTGGCACAGCATGACGAGATTCTTTGCACAGTGTCTCACAGGATTGGAATCAAGGTGTGGCTAGAAATCTGGTCTCATTGGGGGCTCTTTCAAGCTCATTGTAAGAAGAATTTGTTTTTTTGCAGTTGCAAGATTGAGGTCTTCCTTAACTTGCTGTGTGTCATCTGGGGCCAACCTCAGCCACTAGGGGCTGCCATCATCCTTACATCTTCCTAATGTGGTGGTCTCAATCTTCAAGTCCGGAATGGTATGTAACTGCTTCTCGCTATTTATTCAAATCTCTGACTTTATACTCTGCTGCTTGCTGGGTTAACTTTCTAATTTTAAAGGATTCATGTAAATACATTAGCCATCCCCTCCTGAACATCCAGGATAACCTTTCTATTTCAACTTATTAGTTGCCTGAATTATGCTGGCAATTCCTTTTAGCTACGTAAAGTAACATAGCCATGGGCATGAAGACTCATAATATTCTCAGTTCTTGGGACTAGAATACAAAATATTGGGGGTTGTTTTTAGGATTTTGCCTAGCACACCTTGACTACAGGACAAATTTATAATAAGACCATTACTTCTTCAAAATAGTTGAGTCTCAAGCAACATTTTTTATCTTCTATCTATCTATCTATCTATCTATCTATCTATCTATCTATCTATCATCTATGAATCTGTGTTTGTTTATCTTTTTGTCATTTATCTACCTATATGCACAGATACATGTTAAAATGTTTCTAAATGTTAATAAAATAATTCTTGTTGAGAAATTAATTTAAACTTCTTTCTGTTTTGCATATAATGTATAAAGAGTTCACTACTAACATGTGAACACCTCTAACAATTTGGGTAACTTCGTTAGAAAGATATAAAAGTCCAATTTTATTTTCCAGAATAAGGAACTACCAGGCTTAAAACTGAATAACACAAAATGACTATTTACATCCTTTTGTATGCTTCTATTAGAGTAATTATATCATTGCTTTAACTAAATATTTATTGATGATTTCTATATGCCAGAACCTGACTTCCATATTGATCTCTTCTAATTAGATTCCTGAAAGAACTTGTAGTTTCAACAGGTGTATTATTATTATAATATATGATACCAGGCAAGAGTAGGCATTCAATTTGTGTCTGGAACTTTTATTCAACTTGGCGATAGCTGTCTCTCTGTGATTCTTTTTACTGCCTTCTTCTTGACAAGACTTTTAGTGAATATTCATATATAATGATTTGTGCTGGATTCTTTCCCTGATTTTCTTATTTAGACTTTATATTCTATTTGTTCCCTAATATTCATTTTGCATTTCTTGATAATTATCTTTTCTTCAAAATTAAAATTTACTGGGGTGACAATTGTCTTTCTGTATGTACTTGACATTGCTTTATCTTGGGCCCCTTCTTTTACTCTTAGATTACTCAAATCAGAATTTGGAAAGGCTTTTTGAATTTACAACACTGCTTTCCTTTTTTTTAAATTAAAGTTTATTGGGATGACAATTGTTAGCAAAGTTACGTAGGTTTCAGGTGCACAACACTGCTTTCCTAGTTTGTGGATTTAAGATCCAGAACTTTGCCTGTTAATGTATTTCATTTGTGAGGCTTTTCTAAATAATTACATTCCCAGTTATTGACTATTCCTGTTTCTTGCCTGCTAGCAAACATTCTTAAGCATGAATCAAAATTCTAAATCATCACCCATGATAAGCACAGTACTAAATTTGACCCCTCTGTAGAGTCATTCTTAATTCAAAACATATTTCAGTTATTTGGTCTTTCATTTCCTACTGACAGCCATTGCCCCATGTGACATAGTGATATGTATAATATTAACCTCTTGAAACTAAAAGTGTGATGGTCTGCTCAGTCTTCAGCTAAGGTTGTGGAGGTCCATATGCAAGCTTGTTTAGGTACACAAAACATTAATAGAAATAAATGCTTTCCTTCATTCTCTTACTCCTTCAATCAATTTGATCTGGGTATTGGAGACAGTTGAAGGATGTACATGACTAAGTCTGTTGTCTAATCCCTAAGAAAATAAATCACAACCAACTAGGAATGCTTAGGTTATTTAACTGGGTAGTACGGTTTTTCACTATAGAACCCAGTTAAAAATAGCAGTATACTTTAATATTCTTCCTACAGTTGTGAAAGCAGATGTCTACTTGCTATTTTGAGACTTTAGTAGATATATTTATTTTAGAGTTGAATAGTTCATATCTCATGATAAAGACACAAAATGTCACCACCACCAGCATCTAATAGCAGAACCTATTAGATGAGAGATATGGCAACAGGAGAGCTTGCCATGTGTCCTGGTAACAATAGATTAAGAAATTTTTGTGATGGAAAATGCTATTCAACATGGTCAATAGATAAATGAGAAATTAAATTCAGTTCATTTTATTTAGTTCTCAACATAATTTGTTGTTTTCTGAATATAATACATTGTTTAATAGATGTCATTTGTAATTCTTGTAAGTGGTGAAAAAGAATCAAGTAACATAATTGAATATTTATATTTGGGTTTGTGTTAAATTTTGAATATATTTTCAACTTTAATTCTAAGATATTCTGTTGTGAATATCTTATCTATATTTTATTTATGAGGAGCTGGATTTTGAAAAAGATTACTGTTTTCCCACAGTTCTTTGGGTAATAGATACCCTGCCTCTTTATGGACAAAAAGCTTTTGCAAACTAATATGTAATGCAAGTCAAAGTTCAATTCCATTGAGCCAAATAAAAGCATTATTAACCAAATTCAGTGTTCCATACAAAAAATTATGCATACACACACACACACACACATATATAATTATATTATATGTAATATATAAATATAAATATCTGTCTATATATATTCAGGAATTTATCAGAAAATAATTTTACTTCCTATAACATATTTTTGGTGAATTCTGTTTAACGATAATACACAAAGAAGTATAAAATCCTATATCTAAGTTCAGTGCACTTCACAAAACAGTCATTAAGCAGCATACTCAACAAATAATAAGATATAACTATTAACTCAGAATCTGTCTCATGTCTTCCTCCCATGTAAAACTCATAGGCTAATCACTATCTGTATTAAAAGACTGTAGATGTGTTGATGTTTGAACTTTATATAAATAAAGTCATTCTATATTTACTCTTTCATGTATCATCTATCACTCAAAATAATGTCTGTGAGATTCATACCTGCTGATATATTAGGTTGGTGCAAAAGTAGTTATGGTTTAAAAGGTTAAAAATAATTGCAAAAACGATAATTACTTTTGCACCAACCTAATAGTTGTGATTTGTTCATTCTTAGTACTGTGATGTATTTCACTGTGTAAATATATTACATTGGTAGTACATTTATTCCACATTATTGGATACTTGCATTATTTCAAATTTTGGGCTCTTCCAAATAAGTTACTGTGATAATTTATGTACACAAATTTGACAAATATACATAATCATTTATCTTAGATAAATACCTAGGATAGGAATTTCCAGGTTATAGAGTATGATGTTCAGCTTTTTAAAGTAGTGTCAAACAATTCTCAATGTGGTTGTGAGTTATAACTATTTATACTTCTATCAGTATAAGACCTTTGCTCCACATCCTTTCCATTCATTAATTCATTCATTCATTCATTCATTCATTCAGTTATTTGCTATTTAATCATTCTACTGTGTATGTAGTGTGTTTAATTGGTTTAAATATGCATTTAGCTGATGACTAATCAAATTGAGACCCTTTAAATTTTTTTTTTTTTTGGCTATTCATGTATCCTCTTTTTTATTTTGCAATTTAAGGTTTTTTACCCATTTTTTATTGGTTTATAATAAATAAATATATATATATATATATATATATATATATATATATATATATATATATATATTCTAGATGTGAGCTTGGGCATATGTACTTAAAATATTTTGCAAATTGCACTTCTTAATTTTCATATTGTTCAGTGTATATATTTTTATTTTTATTCCTTGTTTATCCTTTTCTGTTTTCTATTTTTTAAATAAATCTTTACTTACTGTAAGGTCATAGAGATGTTCTATATATTCTTCTAAACTCCTTATTGTTTATTCATTCTCATTTTTACTTGCATGTTATTTGGAATTAACTTCTGGCTATGCTGTGAAATGCAGGTCAAGATTGTTACTTTTATATTTGAATGTATAACTAACAAAGCAGTACTATTGCAATGACCATTTTTTTTACCACCAAACTGCAAGGCTCTTTGTCAAAAATTATTTGATGGCATATGTGTGGGTCAGTTTTTTGAATCTATATTCTGTTCTAATTGTGTTTTAAATGGTAGGTAGCACTTTAGAATTTTTAATGATTATTGAATTTTTATTTATGTTATGTACATCATATATATTATATAGTTATATATAAAATATTTAATATTAGTCACATTCCTAATACTGACTATTAACTATTATAATATTTGATGAGTATTCTTCTACGCAATAAAATACAAATGCGGGCACACACACACACACACACAAACACACACACTGTATCCCTAAATCATCTGCAAGTTCTAAATAAAAAATAATTTATCATACCTTGGTGTTTTCCATTAACATAGCTAACTTATTTCAGCCTAACTTTGATTTGAAAATAAATAACTATTACATTTTTTATTAAATGTTTTCAGCTTTTTATATTATTTGTAATGTAAACTTGATTATAAACTGTAGTCCAAGAAAATTTCATGTGACTGAACTGAAGCATTTGATAATATATCAACAAGGCTTCAAAGTCTTAGCATTAGAAGCTCCAAACTGGATGTTTAGGAGTGAATATAGCAAGTTGTAAGTATATTGAAGTTCATGTAAAGCAGGGTTTCTCAACACTGGTATTATTGCTGTTTTGGGTTGGATAATACTTTGCTGTGGGAGAGAGTCTTGTACATTTTGCGTGTTTAGCAGAATCTCCAGCCTTTATGTACTAGAAGCCTATAGCGCTCATCAATGTGACAACCAAAAATGTCTCCAATCATTGAAAGCCCCATTGTAGGGAAAGTGGACAAATTTATTTGGATGTAGGCTCATATAATCAGTCTTCCTGCTGTATTCATTCCCACAGGACAATTGAAGGTTTCAAGCAGACAATTCATAAAATAAAAACTCATAGACATAGATAACAGTTTAGTGATTACCAGAGGATAAAGGGGAGGGGCATGGTAGAAGAGGGTAAAGGGGTGTCAATATATGGTGATGGAAGGAAAACTGACTCTGGGTGGTGAACACACAATATAATGTACAGATCATATACTATAGAAATGTACACTTGGAAACTATATAATTATACTAACCAATGTGACCCCAATTTAATAAAAATAAAAAAAAGACACTTGAGGTCTTCTGGGAAGGAAGGGAGTGAGGCTCATATTGCATTTTTCTGCTATTTATAGGGTGTCTTTGATAAATTCATCATGCTCTGTCCATATAATCTGATGAGAAGATATGGCAGAACCCAAAATTATATTGCCAGTAATTCACAATAGTATATATTACAGGATAGATTTTTGTAAGTAAGTACATTTCTGATGTAGAATGTTCCATATCCTGCCACTTTGGAAAAATGCTAATTAAAATTATGTTAAAAGCCTTTGTCATAAATTGCTGATCCGGAAAGGTCTAGTTTACATATGCATGGAAGGAAGATGGAGTGTTTATATGGCCATAATGCTGGGGATATCTGGGAAGACTGAACTGTAGATGGCTTCACCTCCTTTCAGCACACAAATACCATGAGGAATTACTGATAAACCTGAGGGTGTGATGACAATACTTGATTTCCCCATTATCTCTTACAATAGTTATGGTCCATTGAGAGCTCTCAGAGATGGAGGACAAGTCTTGTCTACAGGACTCTGCAGAGATTAGAGCCCTCATGGCCAGGCTGCAAGCATCACAGCACTTAGTGCAAAGGGAAGGCTTTGCCTTAGTCCTTTGAATATCATAATCCTGGTCGTGACTTCGTTGAGTGGTGAAAACATGCAATGAAATGGGAAATAAAGCCTTTCAGGCAATGGATGCCATTAACTGAACTCTATAAAATAGCAAAAATAACCATAAGTGAGGCAACTTACCTCAATACTCACACTTTCCAGTTTTTGCTTAATGAAACAAGGCACTCAGACCTGACAAGTCAGGGTCTGGTTTATATCTTAAAGTACCTGGGTTTATCTGGAAATAGGCTGTACAGGGAGGTTTTGCTAGAAATAAAATACAAGCTTCCTATATTTTATAGACAAGGATCTCATAATCATTTAATTAGGATACTAAGTGAAATGAAAACATATTTGGTTTCTGAATTAATTGGTTGAGTTGGACAAAAGTTAAAATAATCCACACCAAACAAAGATGATAAGCTGTTTAAACATTTGTAATCCACTGTCTTCTTAGATCTGGAAACTCAAGTGGAAAGATTTATGAATTTATTTATGGAGAGGTTAGGAACTGAGGTAAAACATAATTAAAGCACTTCCGCTTTGCATAGTCTTTATCCGTTCTCTTTTCAAGGGTTGATTTATCTCTCATAAGTGCTTAAGAAATTTCAAGTCAAACTCCCATCTGTTTGGTAACTCTCACTATGACTTAGCCAATGGCTTTATTTGGAATTCTCTGGTAATTAAACCAAAGACCTACTATCCTGGAATTGCACACATATTTTTGGATACAACTTTAATAGTTTTATATATAATTTCCTAAATCGAATTTTAAACGCTGAATAGTACAGTTTATTTATTTATTTATTTTGTGTGTGTGTATGTGTGTGTGTGTGTGTGTGTGTGTGTGTACGTGCATGCATGCTCCTACCCTTGGTTCAATGATTGTGAACCAATTTGAACTTTGCAAAGATGAATGGAAATATTGTTATTCCATTACATTGAATATATCTGCAGACTGCAGTAGTGTCAGTTTTAAAATAGGATTAGGCTTATGTGTTCTTACTTCGGTTGCATTATTCTTTTTACTGCTATTTTGTAGTTATATTTTTAATTTTTCATTTATTTGGGCTCAGTTACAGAACTTCCATTTGAAAATTCTAATACCATACAGCTCTTATTTTTTTTTGGCTCAATTTTATCTATATCAAGTTCATAGATAACCATGAATATAAAGATCAATCTCAATGAGAAATAATTATTGGCTCTTTTCCTATATCACCTTATCTATTGTTTGTTGATTATTACTTGTTTTTTGTTTTTGTTTGTTTTATTTGTGATTAATGTTTGTTGGGGTGAAAATTGTTGGTAAAGTTACATAGATTTCAGGTGCACAATTCTGTAATACATCATCTATATATCACATTGTGTATTCACTACTCAGAGTCAGTTCTATTTCCATCACCATATATTGGATCTCCTTTACCCACATCTACCACTCCTCTCCCCCCTTACGCTCTAGTAACCACTAAACTATTGTCGGTGTCTATAAGTTTTTTGTTTATTCATTTGTTTTTCTTGTTCTTTTGTTGTTTTCTATTTAGATACCGCATCTCAGTGAAATCATATGTTTCTAGACTATTTCTTGTGTGTGTGTTTGCATGTGTGTGTTTCAGGAGTGATGATTCTCCCCATTTTATTTGAATACCTAACAATTTAAAGGTCTCATCAGATTAATCTTATGGAAAAGACGGCATGGTCATTTTGTCATTGAAGGAGAAATATGGAGCGTAATGGTGGAAATTAGATACCAAGAAGGTCTCTGAAGCATTATGGGTTTTGTTTTGTCACATGGTCATTGTGCCTGAAGACAGGCAAATTTTGATACCTTGAATTTGCCTGAATTTGACAAATAAATGTAATGAAATAAGATTCTATACTGATAAAAGAAATTGAGGATAACAAATAAATCTAATTTGTCTCTTATGAGTTTCTAATACGGAATATTCATATTTTACATAAGACTATACACAAAGAAATCTAATATACTGTTTCACAAATAAAATGAAGTATTGTTTGATTATTTTTATTTAATTGATTAAATAATATTTTAGAATTATTATTTGATAAGTGGACATCATTTTTATGCTATTTATTTCCATCTACTCAAACAGTCTATGACTAGATATGCATTCATTAAGACCTAAGTGATACCCAGAAAAAGACAAGAATGAAGGTGTCTCAGCATTGCCTTACAGTTGAAGTTACCAAATGTCATTCTGTGCCCATAAGTGTCCAATAAATTGCCACATAAAAATGTCTTAAATGGAAGTTAATTATTACTATTCCTCTTACCACCAACATAAAAGTTTAAAATAAGAAAATAGGAATTGCATTTTGTATAGCTTACTATTGTCAAATACACGATAAATAGAATCTCAGGATTTTAAATTATACTTGTATACTTCATTAGTAAAATCATAGTAGTAAAGTCAAACTTAAAATTTTCTTCATTCAGTACATTTAAATTGAGAATTGTGTGTGTGTGTGTGTGTGTATTCTTCAGTAGTGTTTTGAAAACTAATCACATGTGGATCTAGTTAAAAATGCAGATTTTGATTCAGGACGTCTGGAGTGAAGCAAGAGATTCTAATTTGTTATAAGACCCCAGTTGTTCAATCTACCTGTCTTTGTATATCAAAGCACTAGAGGCCCTTATAGTCCATCTGATAACACAAAGGTATTGACAAATTAATAAGTGGAAATGCGGTGAGCTTTATTATAGAATTGAGGATCAGGTGTTAAGAATATACCAAAACCTGGAAAACCAATCTTTATGGGGGTGCTAGGGAAGGTTTCATCATGACAGTAACACTTGAATTGAGTCTGGGAGGATGTGAAGAATTTTTTGCTAGTCAGATTATTAGAGAAAGATACTTTCATTTCAGGCAGATGGTGTAATATAAAATATAAAGACAAAGATTCATGAAGAAGTCTAGGACAATGTCATATTCAATGTGGTAGGAGCATGGGTGTGTCTGTGAGAACTGATGAACTAGAAGGATATCGGGAGAGTACATTGGCCTAAATTGTAAGGTTCAAGTTAATAAAATGGGTTTATACCCTCTAATTTGCATAAACAAATAAATTTACATATAGGCAAATATAATTATTGCTTTATTTGTTTTAATAAAATAATTCTGGGAAGCATATTTAGGATTTGTTAGGGTAGAAAATCTGGTGACAGTGAAGCAGAGTAGAAAACCCTTAAAATATGACAGAAGGTAAGTGTTTTAAAGCAGAAGTCTGGAGGATAAAGAAGAGTAGCCAATTTGAACAGATATTACTGTGTTTTAATAATAATAACTGGTGACTGATTTGGTATGAGAATCAGAAAGAGGGAGCCATAAATTATGATATCAAGTTTTCTATTTCAGGAGAAAGCATTAAATAATGACAACATTAGAAATTTCATATGTCAAAATTTTTGTTCTTATTAAAGTACAGCTAGTACTACTCACAAACTCAGTAATTATTCCTTCTCTGTGTTTTTAAAGTTAATAAATGATGATTACCAGCTCACCTAACACAAATCGGAGTTTTTAACATCATGATGTACAAAATACTTTTATGTTTAAAAGTAGAAAGATTTCCATAGGCTTCACAATTTTAAACAAGCACATCTTCAGGGTGATAATTGGAAAGGAGAATGTTTTTCATTTTGCCTGGGCCTTTGATAGTTTCACTTTCAGTTAAAAAAAAAAAAAATTCCCTCTAATATAATTCGACCATTTCTACTTTTACTGGGCTCTGTAACTGCATGTTCAGCAATGAGAGTGAAAACACTATCAAAAAGTTAACATACACAGTTTTAGGCATGTAGAGGATAAGGGAGTTTATGATTCTTATAGATAATTAAGATTAAAACTATGCAATAAAATTTAAAGTCAGAACTCTACTATGTACTACTGTGAATTATTACCATTTCCTTTTTTTATGCGAGGAAAACGTTTTATAAATCTTTATTGTATATTTTCTGAACTCAGCTGTAGTTTATAACAATGTAAAAGGCAAAATATTTTGCACAACAATGACTATAATATAAAGCATTCCTTTCAGTAGTATCCTGTAATATTTACAATAGCTAACAGCATGACTTTCGGAAACTTGAGTGTATAATAGTAATTTGTCATTTTTCTCTAAGTTCACTGACATTTTCAAGGCATATTTAACTCAGCAGGAGAACTTAAATTTCATACTTGGTGATTTCATGAAGCATTCTTTTTACTTTGAGGTTTCAACTAAAAACCCCCTTTTCATTTCTTTCAATAAATTACCATCTATTCGTATCTCATGGCTTCATTAGAGTGTTCGGATGCAAATAATCAAAACACCACCTGCTTTCAAACTATGTTTTATATAAAAGTTTTACTTATGATTTGTAATTTGGATAATGGATGAAGAAATATTTATGAATGTAATCTCTGTGGGCATACACAGTTAGGGAGTTTGGTCAGAATCCCATGTGGTATGATATGATCTGTTTTATCAGTTGGCTTGGATTTAAATTGGTTGCATTTTATTAGACTGTCATTACTACTGGGGAAAATAAAACAAAGGAAGACAAAATGGAATAATGGCATTCAAGTTTTAAGGTAAAAGGAAAGTAAAACTATTTCTTTAGTAGGAACTGTATGCTCCTATCAGTTTTACTCTAACTCCACTTGATGGAGAACATCTCCCGCAAAACAGGTATATAGTATATTGTTATATAATTCCCTTTCCTCCTAACCCAGCCCCAAACTGGATGTCCCCTACATTTTATGAGTTATAATATGGTTTTCCAGTTCATGAGAACAATGAGTCTTGAAGACATATGACTTTTCCTTAATGTTCATAATGCTAATTCCATTCATTAAATCTATATGATAATATAGTGCTGTGCTAAGTACTATATGTATTATCGCTATGTAATATAAAACAAAGGCAAAAAAATTGAAACAAAACAAAAAAAGCAAGCTAGATGTAATACTAAGTGTAATTATTGTTTTAGTAGGTTTTGTCATGCCAATATTATGTCATCCACATTTTATAAAGGAGGAAACTTCATTTTGGTTAGTTATTTAACTGCCCCTGTCAAGGCACCCAGTAGGAAAATGACAGAGCTAAAACCTGAATGATTTATTTTTACTGTACTGCATTGTGTTTTTATATTTAAACTTTGAAAATATGTCATCAAATTCTAACTTGTGTTATTCCTATATGATTCTTAGAGTCCTTTTCTATAATATTTGCCCTTCATAGACACAGTTCCAGGTTCTGACAGTTCACACTTAATTTGCTTCCTTACCTGCTCCAAGATAGTCTCCCTACTTCTAACCTCCTTCATCCATGCGTTCTTCTTTCCCCTGCCAGCTAAAATTCCTGAGGTCGAAAATTTGCGTTGAGTTTGTATAATGCTATAAAGCATGACATTTGATGTTTGACTTGTAAGGCTTTCCTTAACTTTGCCTTACCTATTATTAAATACATTTCCCATTTTTATTACTGTTAGATGTTAGATATCTCATTGTGCTTTTATTGCAGTCAGCGGGTTATGTAGCCCACTAATGACTAGTTGAATTTTGTATTGAATTTCAAATTTGAATTCTCTCTCATGTTTTTTTTTCTCCCTCTATACAAGTCTCATCCATTCCACAAAGCAGAAGATAGATATTGCCACTTACATAGGCGACATTTTACCTGTTGATTCCCATATTTAACGTGCCAAATTAGAAACTTGATGTGGCCCTTACAGCAACCCAGTGAGTTATGCATTATCTTTAACCTTGACAATAAGAAAAAAAGTAGCTTCCTCTATGTTGCATAATTACCAAATGCTAAATTTGTTATTAGATCTGACATTTTTCTGCATAATGCAGAGTAAATGATTGAAAAAATGATTATTTTTATTTCTCCATACTGAGTGAAAATGATTTTAGAAATCTTAGAATTCAACACTGGTTGAAAAAAGGTTTAAACCAGTGTTTTTAAAGTCATAACATTGTAGTCACAGAGGAGATAGGGTTATTTCAGAAGGAAATGGAAGCCAGTCACATATCAAAATTTATGAGGACTTGGTTTTGTAGATTTGTGAAAACAGTCTTATAAAAGGAAACATTTATTCTGAGGGGGGAAAAAAAATTACCCCTGGTTTTCTAGAAACTAATTTATGCTCTTATTGACAGACAGACCAAATGATTAAATCTTGTTCTACCTGAATGTATCAGAATATAAATAACAAATCCATTGCTACAAATATTTATTAATAAAGTCTCCACTCATTTATGAGGGGGTAGAGATGAAGATGAAATCAAGGGAAGGCTGAGACTCCACTCGTTTATGAGGGGGTGGAGATGAAGATGAAATCAAGGGAAGGCTGAGAATCAGAAGGGCAGTGATGGAAGAATTACGAAAGACCATTAGCAGAAAAACTGTATCATTAGAGAGCTAGGCTAAGATCATCTGACTCTCATATTTCTAATTGACATGTGCAGATGTGAAAGTTGGACAGTGAAGAAGACTGATAAGAAGAAAAAAAAGATCCATTTGAAACATTGATCTGGAGGAGAGCTCCCTGGATACCCTGGACTAACAGAATGATGAGCAAGTGGGTTGTAAAGCAAATTAAGCTGGAAATATCACTAGAGGCAAAACTGAAAAACAAAGAAAAACAAACTGAAGATGTCTGACTTTGACACATCATGAGAAGGCAGAGTTCTTTGGAAAATACAGCAATCCTGGGAAACATAGAAGACATCTGGAAAAGAGGAAGACCAAATATGAGGTAGATTGACTCCATAAAAGAAGCCATAGGCATGAGTCTACAGGGACTGAGCAGGACTGTTGAGGACAGGACATTATAGGCATTACTCATTCTTAGGGTCACCAGGAATCGGAGAGAACTCAATGACGCATAACATATGGCCTAAGAATAAAACCAAAAAAAATGTAATTTTCATGGATAGCAATTTTTTAAAAATTCAACAACATAATTTTTGTAATAAAGTGGCAATAAGATCTGTCTTCTTTATTTGTTCCTTTTTTAAATTAAGTTTATTGGGGTGTTATTGGTTAGTAAAATTATATAGGTTTCAAGTGTACAATTCTGTCATACATCATCTATATTTTTCATTGTGTGTTCACCACCCAGAGTCGGTTCTCCTTCCATCACCATATGTTTGACCCCCGTTTCCCCTCTTCTACCTCCCTGCCTCCCCTCTTATCTTCTGATCATCACTAAATTGTGGTCTGTTTCAATGAGTTTGGGGTTGTTTGTTGGTCTTGTTCATTTGTTGCTTTCAGTTTTACATCCAACATATGAGATAAATCATATGGTTCTCGACCTTTTCTGTCTGACTTATTTCACTTAGCATGATAATCTCAAGATCCATGAAATTTTTCGCAAATGGCAGTATTTCATATTTTCTTATGGCTGAGTAATATTCCATTATATATAGTATATGTGCCACATCTTCTTTATCCAGTCATATAGCAAAGCAATATATAAATTTAATGTTATCTCCATCAAAATCCCAATGGAATTAAAAAAAAAAAGAAATAGAACATAAGTCATCTGATTTGTGTGGAATGATAAAAGACCCCAAATAACCAAAGCAATCCTGACAAAAGAAAAACAAGTTTGGAGGTCACAATCTCTGACTTTAATTTATACTACAAAGTGACAATAATCAAAACATTGAGGTATTGGTAGAAAAATATACTCACATACCAATGAAATAGAATTAAGAGCCCAGAAATAGCCCCACACATACTGGGGGTGCCAAAAAATTTATACAAGTGGACACTTTGGTCAACGTTGCTCAAGCAGTAGTTCACTGTAATCAGAAGAGTGTGGATGCTGATGGTAACCACTTTGAGCACCTCTTGCAATTGCAGAAGTCAAACATGACTTGTATTCATCTTTTGCTATTGGTATATATTGATTATTACAATTTTAATACAGTTTTTTCCTTTCTTAAAATGTGTATACATTTTTTTTTTAGTACCCTCTGTATATGGGTTGGTAATTTTTGACAAAGGAGCCAAAACATACAATGAAGAAAAGAAAACCTCTTCAATAAATTGTGCTGGCAGAATTGGAAAGCCAAGTGCAAAGGAATGATAGTAGACTGCTGTCTGTCACCATATACCAAAATTAACTCAAAATGGATCAAAGACCTAAATATAAGATCTGAAACAATAAATTGCATAGAAGAAAACATTGGAACTAAACTAATAGACCTTGGCTTCAGAGAGGATTTTACGAATTTGACCTCAAGGGCAAGGGAAGTAAAAGCAAAAATAAATGAATGGAACTATATCAAACTAAAAACCTTCTGCACAGGAAAAGAAACCATCAGCAAAACAAACAGGCAACCAACGGAAAAGGAGAAGATATTCACAAGCAACCTCTGATAAAGGACCAATATCCAAAATATATAAAGAATTCATACAGCTACTCAACAACAATAACAACAACAAAACAATTCAATTAAACAATAGGCAGAGGATATGAATAGACACTTCTCCCAAGAATACAAATGAGCTGCCAACAGATAGATGAAAAATGCTTAACTTCACTAGCTGTTAGGGAAATGGAAATTGAAACCACAATTAAATATCACCTCACGCCTGTTAGAATGGCTATTATCAACAAGACAAGTAATAACACGTGTTAGAGAGGCTATGGATAAAAAGGTACCCTCCTACTGCTGGTGCGAATATATATTGGTGAAGCCACCATGAAAAACTAGTATGGAGGTTCCTCAAGAAAATAAGAATAGAATTACCATACGACCCAGAAATGTATTTTTTTTTTGTATCTATCCCCAAAACATTTATCTGTAAAGATATAGGTACCCCCATATTCATTGCAGCATTGTTCATGGTAGCTAAGACATGGAAACAACCAAAGATCTGTCTTTGAATTAGTCACCACAAATGAAAATGAAATCCTCAGTGTCTGTCTTCTAAGACAGGGTTTGACAAACTATGGCGTGCCTGCTGAAGATTAATGGAGTATCCATATAGAGCAAGGAGCAACGAAAAAATAATTTCAGATTTCTTCTTTGGAGTAATAAAAAGAGCACCTTAAATTTTTAGATTTCCAAATAAATCAGTAAACTTTGGTAACCTTCAAGCTTTCAATGTCTTAAATAGGTTCAAAATACAATGTGGCATCTAATTTAGATTGATGTGCTCCTTTGGGTGTATATTTCTGGTTCAAAATATAAATCAAAGGAAATAAGACCAATGAGATTTTGTTTAAAAATATTTCATGTGGCAGAACTGGAAAAGTCACTTAATGTTTAACAGTAATGAGTTTTCTTTGTTGTTTGTTTATTTTTTTTAATGCATCCTCTAAGGCTTTTAGTGTTGATGATGATAGATTCTTGGTCTGACACTAAGTAAAGGCAACAATAAAGCTGGAAAGAAAGGAGACGTCCCAAAGTAACAATGTTTTAAATTAATTATAAGAAGGAATGAGCTGGCCAGCCAAGTAATAAAATAAAATAACATTATTTTTACATTTGATGTTCTTTCTTGAGTATGTGGTTGTCGGAATTTATGAAAATAGTGTTTGAAAAATACAATATCAAAGCAAATCATCCATATAAGCAAGACTTTCTATAGTTCTATGTATAGAGATCAGGTATAGCTCTGGATATATAACACAAAATTTGTATGTTTCATAAGAAAATAAGCTTCAGTAATTTATGTTTTGGAAATTTAGTAATTTTTTGCTCAAACTAGTCATATTTTTTATAAGAAAACTTTCTGTTTAGAAATTATAAATTATCATATGAGACCTCTAAAAAAAAGCGCATGAAATGACTGCAAACAACTGAACTATTTCTTTCGCCATCTTTAAATTTATCACGATCTCTATTCTGCTCTTACCTTTTTGATTGGCCTATTTATTTATTTATTTATTTATTTATTTATTTATTTATTGTATAGTAAAGATTCACTATGAGAATTGTCTGGGGTGGCCATGTGGTTAAAAAATAACATTACATATCAAACATTAAACATTATTTTTGGTTAATTTTAATACGTGAAATAGAGAAACTCATAAATTAGTATCAGGAATAAATCTTCAATTTAGTGACCTATCCAAAGCAAAATCTTACTGGCTTAGAGAATTCACAAAAATGCAATGTATGTAACAACTAAATATCCAATGTCATGTTGTAAGTATGAGCATTTGAATTTGAGAGACGTAATTGACAACTTTGCCCCAGCATTATGTAACCTGCATAATTTTTGAAACAGACTATTTTCTGTTAATGTTACTTCAGCTATTTCCACAAGAAAGTAACAGATCTCATCTGTTATGCAAAAGGGTTAAACACATACACACACACAAATAGTAATTGTGTAGAATCTTTTAAAGGAGAATTCCAATTATCACTGCCTAAAATTTTCATAAATGATAAGCTCTTACAAATGGGAATGAATTGGAAGGTGTATCTTCCATAATTTAAGGTGAGTGAAGAAATAGTATTTTGTAAGAGGAGGAAATTAAAAGGAAAGATCTGGGGCATTCAACAAGAGTTATATATGGATCTCTGATGTTCTGCAATTCATTTGACATGTGGTAATTATGCTTTCTCTGATTCTTAGTCAAATGCTCAGGAAAAAGCGAACTTGACTTGTTAAAACAGATATACATTCCCAGTTCCGATATCTGTGTTTGGGAAAGAAAAGAGGAAGGGTACGTAGTAAACACTGATTACCAGTGAGAGTACTTTGCCTAGTAGACACGCGGAGATCACACCCAAATGACTACCTTATACAGTGTCAAAGGAAAGATCCTACTCAGATACCCTTCATGGAAAATATTGATAATAATATTTACCTCTTGTCAAGCTAAATTTGAATAAGCTAATCTTTGTTGTTGTTTTTTCTCATAAAACATAGATTTATTGAAAATAATAGGTTGTTCCGTTTACCTCGTTTTCTAGAAAATTATTTCATTTATTCCTATTGGTCCACTTCTCTGTTAGATATCAGTGCTATCAATATCATTTTTCATATTCACAGTCATATCATTTCTTATTTTTCTCTGAAGATGGCTCAGCTGTCATGCTCTGTTCACCAGCTTGGATAAGCCCTTGTGAATCGATAGAACTACTGCAAAGCTGCAATCCAGCAACTTCCTTCATCTCTCATTCTCAGACTTCTCTTGGTTACTGTCTGTGTAGAAACCTGTAGATTCCTACGTAGAACAAGTATTCGTTGTTTCCTGGATTGCATATATATATATATATATATATATATATATATATATTTTATTTTTATTTATTTATTTTTTTGTATTATAGTTTCTTTTCTGCAATGTGATACAAACTGAAGTGAATATTAAGGCAGGTTTCACAGTACTGAAATTTTTAAGTTTTAAAATATTATCTTTATTAACATTTTTTGATACTGTTGATGACAGATAGCATATCCAGGTAAATATAACAGGTAATGAGTACTCTTTGTCCAGTGTTTCTAAGAAGATATATTTCTGCCTAAATGTGATAAATTTATGTGCATTATAGGCATGCTATATTTTCCAGAACTATCAACCAAGCGAATATTGTTTTATTATATCCAATAGGTTGTATAATCATCAAAAAAATCATAAAGGTAAGGTGGTACATAGTACACAAGATATTACATTTAACAGTTTAGCTAAGCAAGATGGTGGTGGCTGATGATGGTGGCTTCCTTATCTTAGTCCCTAAATCCTCTCTCTCTCTCTCTCTCTCTCTCTCTCTCTCTCTCTCTCTCTCTCTCTCTCTCTCTCTCTCTCTCTCTCTCTCTCCCCCCTCCCCTCTGCCCCTTCCTCCCTCCCACTTTTCTTTCTTTCTTCTTCCCTCTCCCCTTTGGTATCTTAATAAATAGCCATATCCTTTCCCTAGCTTAGGTTAGAAACTGTGCAGCCTACCGTTTTTTATTAGGACATAAGGATTCTGTGTCATTTATTTCTCTCTAAATAACCACTTTCTCTGTATCCACATTATAACCAACTCAATTCAGTCATCCTGCTCCTAAATGATGACATATTTTCCTAAATGTCTTTTTTTTCAAGTTATTTCCTCCAGTTCTCCTGTTAACATTCTTCTTGTTCTAAATTGAAAATATTAGTTCATAACACTTCAGTAGATACCTGAGCCCTTAATACACAATTTCAATTTTCTAGAATTCTTCATAAGGCCTAATCCCTGATTAAGTCACAAGAAATCCTGTGTAGTATTCCTCACTCTTCTCAATGCCTTGACATTCTAGCTCTACACAGTAATTTATAAATCTTTGAATGTTCTATGGTCTTATCTTGTCTATTTACTCTAATTATAAGTGTTCCAACCAATGAATTGATATGTCTCCCCTCATCACTTTTATGTGAGCTAATTCCTACTCTTACTAATCATTGGTAATACTCCAAAAGCCTTTGATCCTTTCTCTTATAATTAGTAATACTCTAAAAGCTTTTAAGATAGCCATACTTTGGGCTTTGGGTGCATCCAATAGTTGACCAAAGAAACTTTGTTAATATGATCTGTTTTAATTGTAATTTACCATACTGTTGGTTATGCTAAATTTTGAGTTATTTGAAAGTAGAAACTATTTACTTGATCTTGTACTAACAGCAGGTAAAGATACTTGGAGAAAAGGAGAGTGATATGAATATATGTTGGATGAATATGCAGATGAAAAAAAATGGGCAAATTGTCTATATTTTTCTTTATTTAAAAAAGAAAAAAAGAAACACCGGCCAATAGCTTCTCAGATCAATCCTACCAAAGAAACAAGAACACAATTTCTCAAGCATGATAAAATCAGCTTTTTGGAAGGTTTTGAAAGATTTTTGCTTGTTATTTTTTCACTGATATCTGTTGTAGTACCAGTTGAAAATGTTAAAGTGATTCTCTTAATGAATCTGAAATTTGCAGTTTGGATTAGATCTGGCATTATGGTCAGGTAATAATTACTTGCAGTACTAGTCTTCTGTATACATATACATCTTGCTATGGATTATTCATTTCACTAAATGATTCAAAGTGTTCCCACTGTCAGATCACAGTGTTTACACAACAGATATATCTCAACCATTTAAAAGTATCCTACCTAACAAGATAAATTTTTTATTGGAAATTATATAACAGTTCTAGATATCATTTAACTTTGCTTATTTAATCAGGTAAATAAAATATATTCAGAATTGAATAATACATTGGAAAAAATGAGCTCTGAATTTCCTTTCAACCTTGAGATTTTCTGTGACATTTGTAAATGCTGAATAAATAAATTGATTTTTAAGTAAAGGCCCACAGAGCTTCATTAATTTTAACTCCAGTACAAAAATAAATCAACTTGTAAAAATTTTCCATCTTTTTTTCTTGTGGACTTCCCAAAACCCTGTATCTAAAAACTAAAGAATGTTTATGCCTAGGAGTAAACAGAAGGTTTTCCTTCTATAATTTGTACACTTGATTATAATAGTTACCTACTATTAACAGATTTAAGATTTTATTATACAAGTTTTTCTTCTTTCCACTACCTGGTATTAATAAAGTTTTGAATGTTTATAGATCTGTTGTTTATTTAAAAGAGATATAATAGGCATGAACAATACATCCCATCATTGCTGAATAATATAACTAAATTCAAAGATCTCTAGTGTTTTTGGATTTTTTTCTTAATCTTTGCATGATTTTTCTATTATATCAATACTTATTTATGGCATAAACTAATTTAAACATTCCTTGGAAATACTGCACAGAATAATAACTATGTGCAAGCTGCTAGCTCTCAAAATGTCTCTAGGTTCTTCACAGCATCTTAGACCATCCTTAAGGACCTTTATTTTATATCCAGTTTTTTCTGTTTGTTTTATGGAACTAAAATATTTTATTGTTTTCAGGTCTCCAAACAATATGCAATTGAAATTAGATATGTATATGTGAAATGGTTTTCATATCCCAGAAGTTAAAATATGTAAACACTTCCTGGGTTAGTTCAGCACCTTTTTAAAAGGTAACTATAACAAAGTTTGACATGACTAGAACCCAATTTTAGCATGTTTGACAAAAAGATAACTGAAAACAAAGCAACTAAGTCACATCCCATTAAACTGTGTCAACAAAGATTTATGGGATGGAGAAAATGACTGGATCTCTCTGTACTTGTCTTTCTGATTTAAATATCTGAGAATTAAAATGATCAGCTTAACAACATTTTTTTATTAAGGGCCTTTCCAGTATGTAAATCATCACATCAGGTCCCAAGTGATAAATATCCCCTATGTAACAGTAATACTGTTGATTTATTTACAAAATATTATTGAATAATAAACTTTGGAGATCAGCAGTATGTTGAAACATGTTTTTGTATGTGGTACAGTCAGTGTTCCTAAGTCAACCATCGTCCATATTACGCTGACTTAAATTCCAGAATTGTCTTTCAGTGTTTCATCATACCACATTTAGGCTGTAAGTGCATTTTTGCTTTTACATAAGTTTAAATTTCTGCCCATCCCCCAATTAGTCACATCATAATAATTTAGTGTCTGAGATTCACAATCTGTGTGAATCTGAGCTTGTGAAAACAATCCAGTCTGTCCACTCACAGTAGACGTTGTTTTTTGACCTTTCCGCCCCAATGCCTAGCATTGTTTCTCTTCTAACCTATTGTAATGCTGTCTTTGGTTCTGATGTACTTTGACACTACCCTTAGCTATATAGACCTTGATTGATTAAGATAGTCATTATAAACCCATCACCCTTATTCCCGTGAATTGGTTCGTAGTAAAGCCTAGCCTATATTTTCAGAGTTGAGAAAGAAGATCACTTTGTTTTAAAAATAAGAATATTTTTATATGATGCCTAAAAGTGCCACTGCCATTTCTGGTAAGCCCCTCTTTGGCCAGATCCACACATGGAGAAGGGCAAATACAGGAGGAATATCCCAGAGAATCAAACCCCTTATAATGTGTAAATTTTTGGTCAAACCCTGTTTGAATTTGGATATACTCCTAAACTTTCCTGTTACATAGACTGATAAAGTATGTTTCTGGAATAAGCCTGTTCAAGTCCAGTTTTCTGTTACTAACAAAATGTGTTTTTTTAAAATAAATTTGGTAGTCCTTGTTTATATCATTAATTTTAATAATTTATCAGATTTTAGGGGCAAGGGTTTATTACAGCATATTTTCCATTAATAGGTGATTTATGCATATTTGTAAGTGACCGATGTTTTAGATTTAGGCAAATGCTAGCATTATTCATTGTAACATAGAAGGAAACATTGGAATCTGATTGGAGTTACCATCCCCATTAGGGGCAGGACGCGTACTGAGTTATAGAACTAGATTAAAAACCCTAAGAAAAGGAACTTGCTGGAAGACAAAGCAGAGGATCCGAAGTGTTAAGATAATAAAATTTCATATTTTAATAATTCTTAGCAGAATTTCTAGAAACTATAGTGAGGGATTCATGAACATTTGCAATTAGGTAATGAGATTCTATTGTCAGGCATGAGTTTTATAAGAAAAAGAGAGTATTAAGTCTTAAATTGCTGATTGGCCAATAAGAACTTGTGAGCAAGGAATAGTTAGCATTATAATTATCACTATTATGGCAAGGAAAACAAAAGGGAACTCTAGCAGCAAGAACTAATAGTGCCAGATCTGCCTAATTATCTATGACATGGATTACTGCAAGGACAGACGTAGTTTATAAAATGTCCGTCACATTATATTTTCATAGTATATTGCAGTGTTTCTCTTTTAATGGAGCTGGGGCCAGATGAGAAGTTCTCAGTTCATTCCAGCTGTGGAGACTGGTAGCCTGTGTAATTTGAGGTCCAGGCAATGGGAGACTGCCTATGGACAGGCACTTATAATGCAGCTGGGATGTGATGGATCAAACAGTGTTGATACATATATTTTAATAAGTTATTTTCTGAGGTGTTGAAATTAAACAAAGCAAAAAAAGGTCAATTCCTGTTTAAATGTCTAATGATATCAAATTGTAATTTCTTTTGAATAAAAGGCTTAAGATTTGGAATGTGCTTAATGATGTTAGTGCTGCCTTTTTTGGGGGGTATGGTAGATTAGAAAAAATTTTCAGGCACTTCTTGCATTCTTTTCTAAATTATGAAACATGAATGATAGATTTCATTATGAAGTGTTAAATCATAAGACCTAGTTAAGTTTGCACTTGCAAAATATTAGGTCTTTCCCCAGCCAGCTGTATATTATTTCCCTATTATGTAACATTTACATTGGAAGTTATTAAACATTTTAAATAAAACATAAAAGCAATATATTACTTAGACTTATGTTCCTTATGAGATTATGTGATTAAACTAAGTTAATAAGAAAAAAGTAACAAATGCAGTATTTATCTTTGTGTGTACATATCCAGTGCTCTTAGATTTAGTCTTGATTTGTGTTGAAATACAGTTTTTATACTTTACACATTTTTGTTTTATTACATTTTGTTATATTTATAACATTTCTAACATTACGTATCTTTATTTTTATTAAATGTATTGGAGTGACATTGGTCAGTAATATTATATAGGTTTCAAGTGTAAAATTCTGTAATACATCATCTATAAATCACATTGTGTGTTCACCACCCAGAGTCAGTTCTCCTTCCATCACCATGTATTTGACCCCCCTTACTCTCATCTGCCGTACCCTTCCCCCCTTACCCTCTGGTAACCACTAAATTGTTGTCTGTGTTTATGAGTTTTTGTTTGTTTCTCTTCTTCACTTGTTGCTTTTTATTTTATAGCCCACATATGAGTGAAATCATATGATTCTCAACTTTTTCTGACTTATTTCACTTGGCATGATAATCTCAAGATCCATGAGTGTTGTTGCAAATGTTAGTATTTCATCTTTTCTCATGGCTGAGTAATATTCTATTGTGTATATGTGCTATACCTTTTTTATCCAATCATGTATTGAAGGATACTTTGGTGGTTTTCATGTCTACAGTGAACATAGGGGTATATAAATCTTTATGGATAAATGTTTTCAGCCTTTTTGGGTAGATACCCAGAAGATGGATTGCTGGGTCATATGGTAATTCTATTCTTTACTTTTTGAGGAACCTCCATACTGTTTTCCATAGTGGCTGTACCAATTTACTTTCCCAGGAGCAGTGTATGAGGGTTCCTTTTTCTCCACAATCTCTCCAACGTTTGTTATTATTTGTCTTGTTTATAATAGCCATTGTAACAGGTGTGAGGTGGTATCTCATTGTGGTTTTGATTTGCATTTCCTTAATAGCTAGTGTAGTTGAATATTTTTTCATATATCTGTTGGCCGACTGTTTGTCTTCTTGGGAGAAGTGTCTGTTTAGACCCTCTGCCTAGTTTTTGTTTGTATGTTTGTTTGTTTGTTTGTTTAATTGTATTGGGGAATATTGGGGAAAAGTGTGTTTTTCCAGGGGCATCAGCTCCCAGTCATTGTCCTTCAATCTAGATGTGGAGGGTGTAGCTCACTGGCTCATGTGGGAATTGAACTGGCAACCCTGTTCTTCAGAGCTCGTGCTTTAACCAACTGAGCCATCCAGCCAACCCTGCCTAGTTTTTAATTGTATTGTTTGTTGTTGTTTTTTTTGTTGAGTTGTATGAGTTCTTTATATACTTTGGGTATTAGCGCTTTGCTGGAGATGTTGTTTGCAAATACCTTTTCCCATTCAGTTGATTCCCTCTTTGTTTTGTTAATGGTTTCTTTTGCTGTGCAGAAGCTTTTTAGTTTGGTAAAGTCACATTCAATTATTTTTGCTTTTACTTCCCATACCTTGAGGTCAAATCCATAAAATTCTCGTATGACTGAGGTTCATAGGTTTAGTATCTATGTGCAGTTTATTGTGTCAGGTTTTATATTTAGGTCGTTGATCCATTTTGAGTTAATTTTCATTGTATAGTAACAAATAGCAGTCTAGTTTCTTTCTTTTCCATGTGGCTTGCAATTTTATCAGCACCGTTTATTGAAGAGACTTTGTTTTGCCCATTGTATGCTTTTGGCTCCTTTGTCAAAAATTACCTGTCCATATAGATGGGGGTTTATTTCTGGGTTCTCAGTTGTATTCCATTGGTGTGTGTGTCTGTTTCTCTGCCAGTACAATGCTGTTTTGATTATTATTACCTTATAGTATAATTTGAAGTCTGGGAATGTGATATCTCTGGCCTTGTTCTTTTTGGTCAGGGTTGCTTTGGCTATTCCAGGTCATTTCTGATTCCCTACAAGTCTAATGATATTTTGCTTTTATTTCTTTAAATAAAATGCAATTGAAATTTTGATGGGCATTGATTTAATCTGTATATTGCTTTTGGTAAAATGGCCATTTTAACTCTGTTGCTTATTCTAACATGAACGTGGAATATCTTCCCATTTCTTTGTGTCCTCTTCAATTTCTTTTCATAATATCTTATAGTTTTCAGTGTATAGTTCCTTCACATCCTTTGTTACCTTTATTCCTAGGTATTTGATTCTTTTTGTTGCAATTGTAAAATAAATTGTTTTTGTTTTTTTCTGAAGTTTCATTATTAGTATATAGAAATGCAATGGATAGCTGTACATCAATTTTGTATCCTGCAAGTTTGCAGTATTTCTTTATTGTTTCTAATAGGTTTTTTGTTAGTTTTTTGTTTTGTGATGTCCGTAGGGTTTTCTATATAAAGAATCATGCCATCTGAAAAAGTGACAATTTGTCTTTTTCATTCCCTAGTTGGATGTCTTTTATTTATTTTCCCTGTTTCTTCTATCTAGGACTTCTAGTAATGTGTTGAATAACAGTTGTGAGAAAGGGCATGCTTGTCTTCCTCCTGATAGTAGAGGAAAAACCTTCAGTTTTTCTCCATTAAGTAACATATTAGCTGAGAGTTTATTGTACATAGCCTTTATTATGTTAAAGTACTACTCTATGCATTTTATTCTTATAAATCTGTCTATATCAGATAAAATGGGGAAAAATGGAGCAATTTTATATTTGACAAGTATGTCTCATTCTAATGTAGGATAGGTAACGTGATCCCAATAATCATTTTTCCACTATTTACATATTAGGCCAAATCATACAATACCATCTATGTTGAATGTGTCCTTTGAGGTTTGCTTCTTAAACATGCAAATACAAACACTAGACTGTTGCAACATGGGACTGGTTATAGCATGTGGAAGTTTGTGATCTTTACATGAGTTTCATTCCTCGATACATAAGTCAAAACAATAGCAGAATGCTAGAGAATCATGCTAATCCTGTGTGTTACTTAAATCATTGCTATGTTATTTTGAAAAATATGTATAACCTTAGATAATTAGATGTGGATATAACCTTTAAGTATCTTCTTTTATATCTCTATTTCCTTGTCTCATTTATATAATCAGAGTGAATTTCAAAGTTCACATGGAAATTATTTCACTTGAGCAATATTCAAAAAAAAAATTTTGGCAAGCAGGCATAGAGTCATTCACATTAGGTTTCTTATAAATTTGGAGAAGGTCTTTCCCTTGCACGAAAGACATATTTGAAAGAAAATAAAATTTCTTAATAGAAAGATATAAGCTAATTTCCCAGCCACATTAGGAAACAGAATCCATCTTTATGCAGGGGAACATAAATGTTTTCTTGACAGGAGTGCTACTCTAAAAGTGTTTCATATCAATGTTAAAGTGCCTACAAAATTTTAACCAGCTACATAGCCTAAATATCACTCATTTTACTACTGACAAAACATTATGATTAATTAATCTTCTAGTGCATATTAAAATAATGATAGTTGAAGTGTACCCTTTAGTTGCCTTTTGTATGTACCCTTCTGTTTAAGGTACATTTGGATGCTCGCAAACACTGGAGTTTGTTTTCCTGATTTGTATACACCAAAAGTTAACTAACTCTCACATTGCAGATTAAAGTTTACCAAATAATTTACTTTTAAGCTATAGAATAATATTGCTTTAATTCCTGGGTTGGATTAGGGAATTGAGAACAAAGATTTTGGAATGGTAGCTTGGAATAGGTAAAGAACACCAGAACCTATGTACCTACAAGCATTCATCTGTTACCACCTTGGTTTTATTTTAATAGAGTTCAGTGACCACCTCTTATTATTTGAGGATGACTTGCTCATCGTCTCTAAGTCTTGAATATTTTCTTCCATAAACAAAATAAGTATTTACAGATAGTCACTTTCTGAGTCACAAGTCTAGGTATAGTTAGTTCCCTGATGCATCTTAATTATGAGTAAGCATGTCATGGATAATCAAGAGTTAAGCAATCAACCTAGTTTATTTTTAACCCTTATATCTGATAAACTATTTTTTCAGCATTTCCTTATTCACCCATTCCATATATACTTAGGTTATTAACATATTTAACATTTATTAAAATTATTCATACATGTATATTCAAGATTGTATTAAACTCATTGGCCATTTACCTCTTCATGTCAATTACATTGGAATTTGCAAAATAAACCTCAATATCACTTTCTCTACTGTCACTGTTTCATGTCCAGTTCTGTTACAATTGTCATTCTTCAGTTTTTCAGTCAAGATGAGTGGAATTTTAGGGTCTTTCAATTCTGGCTATGGTTAATTAACTGTAGTAAAAATGTAGTATGGCTGTAATCCATTATAAAATGAGACAAATATATATAAAACAAGAGTTTTCAGGTATTAGAGTAGCAGTGAAACTGTAAAATACCTTTGAGCCAGGAGAGATACAAGTTAGGCCCATATCTCCCTGTACATTTTTCTTATGGTCCATTTACAGTCTGTAATCTAGTGACTGCAAGTCCAAACAGAGAACAGTGTTCTCGAAGAGCTGAGCTGAGAAAGCTGAGATTGTAATATTATATATATATATATATATATATATATATATATATATATATATATATATATAATTATATATAACTGATATAATTAGAATTGGGACAGCAGGGTACCAGTAGGATTAGCTAGGGCAAAAGTCTGCATGGTATTTCCCTGCATATCCTTGGCCAAGTATTTGGTTGCTTCCTGCATGGTTGGTCTCCATGAATTCTATCAAGGCTGGTTCCTGTCTAACTGAGAGTTAAACAAAGATATCCGAGGTCATACAGGGTTTAGAAGTGTTGGAATTCAACCTAGTCAGTAAGAGAAAACACACCACTGACACATTCAACTGAGTCCCCAGAAAACCATAATTTGGACTAAGAAATTTTAATTATCTGCCAGAGCGGGTAAAAAAAAAAATCAATGCTCATTATAAAATCTAAAATGGCTGGATGTACAAAGAAGCAGAAAATTTAAAATAGTCTAGATTTCAAAGAAGTAGATGAAGATTTTAGAAAGCTATTAAATCTCTCATCTGTCTCTTTCTTCTCCCCATCCTCTCCCTACTTCATTCTTTTGTCTTTCTTGATTTTTATCTTTTTATGCTTAAATATTTAAAGGCAAAAATGACCATAATGAGCAAACAGATTAGGATTATCAACACAGAGAAGGAAACTAAAATAAATAAATAAATAAATAAATAAATAAATAAATAAATAAATATTAAAAAAAAAAAGAATCAAATGAAAATTCTAGAACTGAAAAGTGTAATATCTGAAATTAAAAACAAACAAACAAACACTGAATTCGCTTAATAGATGATTTTGGAGATATCAGAAAGGGTCAGTCAATTTTAAAGAGATATTAACAACAATTATTTAATCTGAAGAAAAGAAAAAGGGTTAAAAATATTGAATCCAGTTTGGTGACCAGTGAACAATATTAAATATTCTCACATACATGAAAATGAGAGACTGAGAAGTAGAAAAGAGATATAATGGGGCAGGCCATATTTGGAAAAAAAATAAAAATATCCACCATTTCCCAATTTTGCAAAAGACTTCAGCTACAGGAAGATATGGAAACCTCACACAAGATAAATATAAAGAAAATCAGAGTTATGGAACTTTCAGCAGTTAAACTGCTGAAAACAGACAAAAAGCAAGTTGCATTAGAACCTTTCCCTTCAACCAACTTGCTCTGTACCATTGATCTAATTTTCTTGTTTTCAGCCTTTTATCTAATGTATTGTAAAATCTGCCACTTAAAAAAATTCCACAATAAAGTTTTTTAACAACTCTAAAACACTACTACTAAGTGGAATGTTGGAAGAACTATGCCTGTCAAATGACTTACTAATAAAAAAGGAGAAGGAATAGAAACTGGGTGGTGATTGCTTGTTACTCACTACTGTTTTTGTTGCTGTATTATTGTTAGCACTAGTAGTAATTAATACTACTGGTGCTAATAGTAGTGGTTTCAGTGGTAGTATTAAAATAACAATAACGTACTGTTAAATATTACATTTTTTTTTCAGAAAACAATGTTATTTTAGAATGGAAATGACCCAGAAGAATTAAAGACTGATAAGAAGGAAATGTTGGAGAGAAAAGTATTCATGATGAGTGGACATAAGTGTTGGAGAATATTTCTTGAGAAAGCAAAACAAATGTCATTGTTAGTAGATCAATGGTGATGAGTTAGCCTTGGAGGGGATGAAGTATTCATCTCACAAGGTCAGGCATATGCAATAATAGGCACTATTTCAGAACATATTTAGATGTAGGGATGGGAAAGTGGGCTGTTGATGCCAGACAGTCTCTATTTCATCTGGATTGTATAAAATAAGGCATGACTTGAGATGATAGAGAAAATAGTAGAGCTTCAGACTGGAAAAGAGTATTAAAACTTAGAATAACTGTTGTAGAAATGGAAAATTTATCTGACTCTGGGTAAGTATAAAGGCTTTTAATTGGCTTAAGTGACTTGGCCTAAAATCAAAACAAAAACAAACAAAGAACCCTAAATACAGAATAGTTTGGAGCCGGAAAAATTTTCTTTAATATTAATATACATATAATATATATATATATATATATATATATATATATATATATATATATATATATATATACATACTTTTTTTTTCTGGCTCCAGGCAGCAGATTGAGAAAACAGGACCTTAATTTATTTTTTATGTGTAGAAAGTATACACGATAGGTGAGACAATTATATTAATTTTCTAACTGGTGATTGTATAGCAGAAGTTCACACCTTTTACCAATGAGCAGACATTTTATGCATAATCATCTGGAACTAAACAAGCCCATGAAGTCATTTATTGGTCATGGAATTCACATGAGAGATGCTATGTCACAGTTTCAGTGCCTGGCAGACGGTTATGGAAATACACAGCCAGCAAATTTATGTTGATAGTAGCACTTGGGAATTAAGTGCTGAAATTCTTACTACTTCATAATTGGATTCTGGCACCTCCTCTTAATCTCCTTTGGATAAAACATAGCACCACTAGCAAGTGGCATACTACAGTGTTTCTTGGCGCTTTGTTAAGTGGGAAATTGCTGCCGACACTACTGGCATTTTTAGCACTTACAGAAAAGCAAAATACAATTTAGAATAAAACAAATGAGTTTAACATGAAGTGTTGGGAAAAGAAGAAATGCCATCCCTCAATAGCAAACAAAGTACATTTTTCTATTTTTTAGGAAATAAACTACTTACATTTAAGGTTATTTAATAAATGATTTTACATGGCTGCATTTTTATTGTTGCTGCTGTTTCAAATAAAAAGTGGACAACTATAACTTTGATTCTTCAAAATATTAATGAAAGGACTAAGAACTATGTACTAGTTATATATCAAATAAATATCTTGCATAAGGTCAAAATATTCAATAGAAGAGTAGACTGCTTCCAGAAATTACTTTGTAGTCAAAGTCATATAGATTTAAGGCTACAGAATAGAAAGGAGCAAGCCTTTTCCTGGTTCTTTATGAAAACTAATTGTTAGGCAGAAGAGGCAGGCTCTGTACTTTTATATAGGTGGTAATTAGACACTGGCCAACTAAGGACTGTGGTCATGAAGTAAAAATGTTGATTTGGAATATTTCTATGGTGGTAAGGGGTTTATTTGATATAAAGAGGTATGATTATTTAATATTATTTGTGCAATAGTCAAAACATCCCATTTTGTGATTTGTGTACCACTAACATACTTTACATGATTAAATCTTTGAGTTTTATGTGAAGTTGCTTTGTAGAGATAGAATATTTACAATTCATTTCATAATAGTCTTCGTCTCTTGTGCTAATTTATATACCAATGCTTTTACGTTTCGAAATAGATTTGCTTTCCAGGATCTATGAATGAACTTTCAAACCGATTCTATTTGTTTCACTTGCCCTACCAAAGTACATTTTCTAAATAATAGCTAGGATCTTCTTTTTTATAAAATAAAGAAACATGTAAATTTCAAAAAGAATCATAAAACAACTATTGAAAGCATCTAGTAGCTCTCCCATTCCCTTAGACCAAACCCAGTTCCTCGACTACAAGGTTCTGTGTGATGTGGTCCTTGCAACTCTTTGATGTTACCCTTCATTGAAAACAAACCAGGTGGACCTACTTCCTGATTCCAAAACTCAACATGTCCAGTCTTAGGGTACTGCCAAGTGCTCCTCCCTTTGCCTGTAATTCTCTTCTTCCACCTCTTCACATGGTAGGTTTCTTCTCATCGTTTAGATTTTAGTTGAATATATCATCTCTTGGATGTCCTTCCTGAAGTCATTTCTGAAGTGAAATGTATCCCCTTCCTCAGAATCGCTATCTAAATGCTTTTTAATTTTTCTGTTATGATACATTTACCTGAAATTATCATTTTTTATTAATTTGTTGTTTATCTCCCCTTTAACATAATATAATCTCCATGGAAAGACAGACCTTGTTTCCTTTTTCCCTCCTATATCCCCAATGCAGGTAGCATTGCCACTGAGATCCCATTAGACACCTGGAGAGCTCTTTCTTGTAAGATTATCATTAGACCCTTTCCTAATTGATAATATGAATAAAAAAGACTCTAATCTTCATTCTTAGATACTTCTTCATGTAAGTTCACTTTATTTTACTGGAAGTAAATGCTAAGGCTGGGGGAAGTATCATCATTCATGGCGGGCCTAGGAAGTGACATGCAATATATATATATATATATGTATATATATGTATGTATGTATATATTTTTTTTTTAATTTTTTTGTAATATTCACAAACATCCTATGATGAAAGCATTGCTATCCCTATTTTACAAATGAGGTATATGAGGCTGAGAAAATATAAGTACATTTAAGCTCAGAAGTTGCTTCAATCTCTATTTCAAAAATTGTGATATTTTATTACACTAATTTTACTCTCACTAAAGTCTATGTGATGTTGATTTTTAGTATTCTGTAACTTATATAGCAAACCAGAGATATGTTATTTATTATACATTATTCACATACACAATAATGACAGCAGAGTGTTATGATTTATCAATTGTAAAATATTAATATTTAAGGAGTATTTTTGTTGATCTTTAATAGATATTATACAAACTGCTTAGTCACCTGGCGTTTAGTACAAAGTTCAAAATTTTGAGGTGAAATGGTTTATTGACTACAGCTAAAGACCCTGTTCATGACTTGTACTTATCTAAGTTCAGTGAAATAACATTTAATCTCATTTGTATTAGTCTGGAATCATCTAGTTTTTTAGTTATACAAATATGTTGTTATGTTTCACTATGGTAAAATCATATTAAAAAAACAAACACCAAAGTTAGTTTGTCGAAGATATTTTATATAATGATAATTCTGATAACATAACTTACAAAACTGTGTAAGAGTTTCATATTACTATACATCTTCCAAACTCAAGAAGTGTGACTAGAAAAGGACAGATGGGGATAAAAGAAGAGCAAAAGGACAAAAACAAAACAAAACAAAACAAAACAACACAATTTATTGTAATTGCAATTTTTAGGGTAAATCTTTAGATGGAGTTTTGAAATACTAGAGTATCGCTCAACAAGTAATAAAGTCTGTGATAACTAATCAGATTTAAGTTGAACTATCAATGCTATAGTTAAATAATGCATTGTGCTTCACAAGGCCTCTGCAAATTCTTCATGTAGCAATAAAACAGATTTGAAATTACTTTAGTTGAGGAACTGGAATCTCCCCTATGTTACTAACATTTACCTTCATGGGTTTCTAGAATTTCCAGATTGCTTCTTCATTTGCTGAATGGTAATGCAAATATTGTCCTGGAAAATGAATTTTTTAGCATGTTGTCATGGATGATGATTGTTTTATCTCATTTAAGAGCCCCTCAACCTCACATACCCCACGAGGACAATTTCATGTTTTCCATGTCCGTGGGTTATATTTTACAACAACTTCCCAGTAGTAACCTCCACATTCAAGAGACATTTATCTCTCTAGTTATGTGTATGTTTAAAGTGAGAAAGAAACTCAGATCTATCATGTGCCTATGTGGAGACACTTCTAATATTAATCTAAAAACTACATACACTGGATAACTTTAATTACTTAATTTAGTTACACCATAGACAGTGATTTAGCACCTACTATGTGGCAACCACCGTGTCAAGGAATACAGCTTCTAACATAATTTGTATTTGGTTCTGGCTATCTTGGACTTTTTAGCTGGTAGAGAAAACAAAGTATTACAAGATGGTGTTTATATACTGTAAGAAAGAGGTGTTATGCATTTTAGGTTTGTGGAACTCATAGAGTGCAACAAGATTTAAACATTGGCTAAAAAATTAATTGATTTTATTGGACTGATTCCCAATTTATAAAGAAAATAAATCACAACAAGTAAGCTGATTTATTTTCAACTTCAATATGTTTGAAATGTCTTTGTGGTTTGTTATTCATGCGAAACTCATTAAGTGTTTTCTTCAAATAAAATACATTTATAAAACATAGGTTTCTCATTTTTTGAAGCTCTAAATATGAGTGTTAGTTCATATAATTAGTAATGACTGGAGGCCAGTTATTTCTCCAAAGCCTGCTCTTAGCACATTCCCTCCCCTCTCCTTATTGGAATTTCAGAACACTGAGAACAAAATCTGAGAATCCTAACCCAGAACATTATTTCTGGGATTTCCCTCAGACAGTGTAATAGAACACAGTAGAACACATGATAATATAACAACCTCATCTAGTTTATTGTTCTTTTTAAAATCTGTTGTTTTTATGATAAAGAATATATATGGTATTTCCATGCTTTATATTTGCTTAAAAGAGACTAAATTATTGATGGATAGATAATATGTAAGTTCTGATTTACTTGTAGTTCACTAGTTTGACAATGCAATTCAAGATCTCCTTTTAGTAATTACCATATTTTAAAGAAATGAATTCCATTCTTAAATGACCAAACTCATTCTGTGTGGATCAGGGTCCCATAGAATGTTTCACCATCCTTTTGTTTCTTTCTGAAAGTCCAGGATAACTGCTTGGGTTTATCTGCATGTGAGTGTAGTAACCACAGATTGTTTGAAATGGTAAGTGGAAAGAATGGCGAGAGATCTAGCTCTGAGTCCATGGTTGAAGGTACTGGAATGCTAGTTTGTCTGGCATTCTTTACTGTTCATGCTTGCGTGCTATACATCATGTTGAATGAAGCCATATGGGCAAGGGAGATGGGAGAGAATGCCGATGATTTGAGTTGGGGAGCAAGGACTGAGGAAGGTTGAGGAATATTATATTTTGTATGTCTACTACAACTGTTACCAAGAAGAAAACAACAGATTGGATTTAGGAGCACACTTATTTAGGTATTAAAGAAAACCGAAAGCTTCAAAATATCTGATCATCAACATTTATATAAAAGGAAACATTATTATCCTATTATATAATCCATTTTAATAAAATAATATTTTTCACAAATTATATATTTCAGTAATAAGGGTGTAATAATTACAATGTTGAAACAGATCTGCAGATCTCATATGTGCAGATTTTTAAAATGTACATTCTTTATTACCTAAGATATTTATTTAGTTGCTTTATTAGAGAGCAAAGAACCGTGCCTTAAACAAGATAAAAAATTCCTTTTCTCAAGCCCACAAAAGTCTAAGCTGATACAGCTGGCCCATGTGTCAGGGCACCCCAGCTAGTGGAGGTCATACAGGTGCACAGTTGCCTTCTGCCTTTTCGCTTCATTATCCCTAGCTGCATGGCCAGCAGCTGGCCAATTAGCACCCTTTCTCCATACCAGCCCTTAGATGGAGGAAAGAGGAGAAAGGAAAACAGCTCCCCCTGAAGGATATGTTGAAGAAATTGTACAGATCATTTCTCTCACATCACATTGAGCAGCACATTAAGTCCTGCTGCAAGGGGGGACTATAAAATGTTCTTGCTAGCCAGAGCTCTTAAGCACAGGAAAACTCAGATGTTCCTTACTAAATGAAAAATAGGTGAATGAATATTGAGAGGAAACTAGTAGTCTCTGTTGTTACTTCCTTAAAAAAAAAGAAGTCTGTGACATTATTTGCTATATTGCCCCTCATTAAGCAAACGGACAATGGTACAGAAAAGCACTCCACTATTTTAGCAGGGATGGCTTAAAAATTACTGAAAAATCCTCTCTCTAAATTATGCGTATATCTGATGCTCACAAAATCTGCTATTTTTTATCACTCTAGAAAAGCTAAATATTATGATATTCCCATATAGCTATTATATTTAAACTTATTTGTAGTTGAGTTGAGAAATAATAAAATTAAATGCCAAAAAGTAGCTAGTCCTGTAAAAAAGTATGTAAGTTTTAAAGACAGAACAATAGCTAGGATACAAATATATAATCTTAGCTCATTTTATAACACCAAACTCCCAACTCTCTTTGTAGTAAGTTATATCTATTGCTCTCTGGGGATTGTGGCTTTTAGAGAAGAATGTTTTTATAATGTTTACAGAAATCTAAGGAAAAAACTAATAACATTAAAAAAACAGCATATTTTTACCTTTACTTTTATATTTTTCATGGAAAGATGTACAAATGTCACTTGCTTCTCATAATCAACAGAAAACTATCCAAGGCAGTAAAAATATAACATTAACGGAAAACAACACAATAACAACAACTGTACAACTAGAAAGGAAATATAATAATGTGATTATATATTGCTAAAATCTGGAAAGTCATTTCTTTTGATAAATTATTATTCTCCTAAGCTATACTTGTTAGAAGAAATATAATTGCTTTTAATGGGAAATATGTTTTCAGCCTCCCTATTAACTAAATATACCTCAAGCAAGAACTTGTTTTTATACAACATATGTTTTTTAAAAAAAATGTATGAAATATCTTCCTTATAGTTCCAGCTTTGACTTGCATATATTCTTAGAGCTCTCTGGCTAGCAAGAACGTTTCACAGCACCCTTTGCAGCAGGACTTAATGTGGAATGCAGTATTGCTCAATGTGATGTGAGAAAAAATGATCTGTACAATTTCTTCATCATATCCTTCAGGGGGAGCTGTTTTCCTTTCTCCTCTCTCCTCCATCTAAGGGCTGGTATAGAGAAAGGGTGCTAATTGGCCGGCTGCTGGCCATGCAGCTAGGGATAATGAAGCGAAAAGGCAGAAGGCAACTGTGCACCTGTATGACCTCCACTAGCTGAGGTGCCCTGACACATGGGCCACCTGTATCAGCTTAGACTTTTGTGTGCTTGAGAAAAGGAATTTTTTATCTTGTTTAAGGCACGGTTCTTTGCTCTCTAATAAAGCAACTAAATAAATATCTTAGGTAATAAAGAATGTACGTTTTAAAAATCTGCACATATGAGATCTGCAGATATATATATATATATATATATATATATATATATATATATATATATATATATATAATGTTATGTATTACATTCAGTATATAATAAAATAAAATATATATTACTTAACTACAATTTCAAAAGTATATCCCTGAAATTATTCACTCTTGCTTTCTACATAGATGGAATTCTTTCTTGTGGGGGAAAAGAAGGAAAAATGGAGGGAAAGAGGAAGAGGAAGTCATTGATTGATAGAACAAGTTATTGACTGATAATGCTCTAAAGTCACATTCTCTAACCCAAACAGCATATATCCTTCTTTCAATATTTTCAGATTTTGCTAGTCAGTTGTCTCCCACATTCTCCAGAATGCCATTTTTCTACATATCTCATCCTCCTATTTTACTACCTCTTTTATTACTTCCAGCCCATAAATCTCTCTTTAAATTCACAATCAGAAAATGTAATAAAAATAGAGAAGTTTACGTGTATATTCATCCGTATTTAACTATTTGAATCCTATTGTGACAGATATTTTCCCTCTGCTACAAAGCTATTCCATTTGTTGTATTATTTCTCTCAGATATCTATAACCCATAAACTTTTAAAAACATATTCTTCAAACCTTCAAAACAAAATTCAATAGTATAAAGAAATATAAACAATCACCTATCATATGACAGTGACTTCTTTCATGCAAACTCCAAGGAAAATAAAACCTCATTAAAAATTTATCTCTTCCAATTCTTTCTCTCGTTTGCTCTCCCACACACTTTTTTTCCCTCTACATAAAATAGCACCACTTCTTCAAAGCTCTCTAGCGAATTGCATTATTTTTCTTTGTAACACATTGCTACTCACACATTTCTCTATTTGTTTATTTTCTGCTTTTTCATCCACAAATATAAGTACCCTGACAGAAAGGACTGCATGTGCTTTGTTTCCTGCATCTCACCTCTCTAACAAATATATATATATATATATATATATATATATATATATATATATATATATATATATCTGCTCAAAATTTGCTGAATGAATGATCAAATGAATGGATAGTTTATTCCTTTCCCCCAGTGTGATAACTGATAGTGAGGGAATATCAAAATGGAGAAGATTTAAAGCAATCATTTAGCAACATGTCAATATCATATGGATAAACTCAAGTTCACCAAAATCAAGGCAATGGCTAATATTAGAACTTCACAGGATTTTAATGAGAAATAGTTTAAATTATTTAGGATGCTTTCAGAATGACTTTGAAGTTAAAAATCTCATTTCCTTCTTTACTCCTTTAATGCTACTTCCTCTCATATTGTTTATAAAGAACATTTCAAATAATTAAATGAAGTGAAATGTTACAAGTAAGAATTGGTTTTGTTAACATATAAATATTCTGACTGCCATCATGAGTTTCCATAAATTTTATCTGGTAATTATCTCATTCAGGACATATTTTTTTATTATTATTTGTATTTAGCTTTCTGTGTTTGTAAAGCATTGAGCACATTTCTATGACATAAGTAAATCTTTAAACAGAGAAATGGGAAATAAGTTGTATGCATGTCTTATCCCAGTAGAAGGTTGAAATGTGAAAATTACATTTTTATTTCACTGAATTTCAATCAGCATTGATGTAACAACTATTGGTTGACCTGATTAAAGTGAACCTCTCATCCAGTTGATTTAAGTGTATTTTGCTCTCACCAAAGAATCTAAAATATGTTCTATTTTAGACAACCATCTGGTCTCTAAATTCAAAACTTTATTTGACTGCAGTCCTAGGAAACAGACTTTTTGTTTCTTATTAAATTGTGTTTTATTCTATTGTATATAAAACTTCTTGCCATCTGGCAAGAACCTTTTTTCTAATATGCATGAATAATTTTATTTTTCATTCATCATGAATTTTACCTGAATAAAGCAGTCAGAAAGAACACTTAGTGGAAAGTTAGTCATGGGAATAACATATTTCATATTTTTCTGAGAATAGTGACAAGAAAGAAAGTTGAGAGAGAGAGAGAGAGAGAGAGAGAGAGAGAGAGGAGAAAGCAAGCAAAGCAAAGCAAAGAAAAAGTATTAAAGAAGGGAATAATTTATTATAGTGTATTGTCATGATCTTAGACCAGGTCAGATTTTCTACTGATAAGTTGATAAGCTGAAAGATGATTTATATTTCAAGCTATCTGTAAATCATTGATGTTGCTATTTTGCTTTTCTGGGCATCCAATTCAGTGAAGTTTCCTTCAATGAAGTTCAGTGGAAATTGATAATTTTTGTTTTCCCCCAGTGACGTGGACAGTTCATGTTACTATTGAAGAAATAGCTGTAGGCTGCTGAGCAATAATGGCTCTACAATAGGAAATGCACCATTTTATACTCTCAATGCTTGTCTCCAGTGGTGGGTTGTATTGATGGTTTCCAGTAAATTCTCTGAAGTTTGCTCCTGAAGGTTTTCATGTATTCTCAAAGTATTTATCAAGTGCATATTGTGGAGCGCCCTGGGTCCGGAGCTGGAGATACAGAGTTCAATCATATTGACATAGTATCTGTTCTCAGAAAAGAGTCCATTATTTGAAACAATAGAAGTTCCTGGTTCGGGGTTTAATATAATTTATAAATAAATACACACACACACCCCTTATTTGCTTTAAATGTGTTTTAATTATAAGAATAGAGATTTTTTTAAATCAAGCAATATAGGTGTACAAAACAAAAATTGAAAGCATCCACCCCTAATATTCATCATGCTTTGAGTAACTACTTTTGACAGTGTGCTGTTTATCCTTCCCAATATGTACACATGTATGTTCACACACACACACACACACACACACACACACACACAGGTATGCATGTGTATTATCATACAGTTTCCAGTTAAAGTGAAATGGGTTTCTACTACATGCAACTTATCATTTTTCACTTGGCAGTATATTCTTAACTTCCATGGCAGTTTCTTGAAATCTGCTAAAAGCATTGTAACGTTTGCCTAGCATTCAAAGGTGGTGGGGTTACATCATGTTTAATATGCCTCTGGTTTGTGTTTAGTCTATTTTTTATTGTTGTAAATTGCATGGCAACAAGCACATGTGTGTGTGTGTGCACTTGTGTGTATATGTATATATTTGCACATTGTGTCTTCTTTCTTTCTAGATTGTTTTTCTCAACAAATATTATTAATCACTTAATTTGTGGGAGTTCACTGTTTGATTTCCTTAAGATCTCTGCCTCTAGGGAAATAACATCCTAGTGGAGGAGACAGACGGTAAGTAAATGAACACATGAAGTTGATTATCACAGATTGTGATAATCTTATACTAAAGGACGAAGATTTCAGTGAGGATGTAACATCTGAGTGACTAAAGATTAACTTCTGGTTTCCAGTCATATATGTAAGAACTTAGAAATCATTTCTCCTATACATATGAGAAAAAGGCTGAATGAACTGAAAATCAACAACTCTTCTTAGATCCATCAGAGAACTAATGTATTATGGCAAACGTCTGTCCCCACAAATTGAAGAGACAAGCAGGCATTTACAGAGTTCCAGTTTAGTGAGCAAAAGCCCGGGAGCAGATAACTGTGATTACCAATACTGAGGCAGGGAAACTTAAATTCCATTTGACTAATTGATGGAGGCTGAATATGGACAAGTGAGAGTTAAAAATTCCGGGGGTGGGTGGAAACTTTAGGAGGGCTCCACATTTTTGTGAATTTTACGTCTAGGAACACTATCAGGGTCTCACAATGAATTTGGAGATACATTCCCTCATGCTTCTGGCAATATGGGCATAGTTGAACTGAACAACACCATTAATCACCTGGATCTAATTGACACCTGTTATGGATTGAATTTCCCCCAAAATTCATACGTTAAAATACCCTCAATGTGATAATATTAATAGGTGGACCTTTGGGAAATAGGCTGTGAGAGTGAAGCCCTGAAGGGATTAGTTCCCTTATAGGAGAGATTGCAGAGAGTTTTCCTTGTCTCCTCCCCCATGTGAGAACACAATGAGAAGATGGCCATCTATGAACCAGGAAGAGAGTCCTCACAGGAATATAACCATGCTGGCACCCTGATTTCGGCTTCCAGCCTCCAGAATTATGAGAAATAAAATGATGTTGTTTATAAGCCATGCAGTCTATATTACTCTGTTGTAGCAAACTGAATAGACCAGCAAACACAATTCTTCTCAAGCTCACTCAGAATATTAAACAAGATAGACCTCATTTTGGAATATGAAACACATCATAATGAACTCAACAGAATATCAATCATATGAAATATCTTCTCTGACTTCTATGAAAGATTTAAATTAGAAATCAATGAGAGAAAGATATCTGGAAAATCTCAAACTACTTTGAGATTAAATAGCACACTCTGAATAACAAAGTAGTCAAAGAAATCTCAAGAAAAAAATTTAAAAATATGTTGAACTCAATAAAACTTGAAAATGTAGCTTAAAATCTGTGGGCTGCAGCAAAAGCAGTGCTGAGAAGAATTTAGAGCACTGGATGTAAATATTAGAAAATAACAATCTACAATGTAATCTGATCTTTAAATTTAGGAAAGGAGAAAAAGAACAAATTCAACCCAAAGTAAGCAGTAGAATAGAAATAATTAGATAAAAAAAATTAATGAAACTGAAAATTAATAGAAAAAAATCAACAAAACCACAAGCTGGTTTATTGAAAATATCGGTATAACAGAGTCATGCTAAATGCTGGAGAAGAAGTATTCTAAGCAGTGGGAAACAGTGCTTAGCCAACATATGGAAAAAGGCTTAGTGATGTTAAAGAAAAGTAAGTGAGTTAATACAACTACAACTCTAGATCACTGGGGGAGTAAGTCAGGAGTTGGTTTATGTACTGCCTTGTAGAGGCTAATAAAGGTTTTACATTCATTCTAAGGGAAATATAAAGATCTTTGAAAATTTAAGTAGAAGACAACATTACTTATTTTACATATTTTACCAATCATTCTGACAGGATTGAAAAACATTGAGGAAGAGCTTGTTTAGAAACAAGGAAACCAGTAATTTAGCTTTAGCAGAAAGTTGCTTTAAAATGATGGCGATTTGGAAAATGGAGTGGTAGCAGAGATAAAGAGAAGAGAATGTCTTTAAGATATAATAGTATGGAGAATGTATTCCTAGAATCATACAGCTGAAAGAATTTGCAAATTTGGAGAAAAAACATCAAATTACATTCCAAAAATCCAGGATCAAATTACAATCCGACTAACAAGGCATAACTAATGGTTAGCAATATGGTTATCACTTTTTTACTCTCACTGTAACCCCAAAATTTGATGTCTCTACTTCCTATAACCAGCAGTTAAAGTTGAATGTCTCTAATTTGAGTGCAGTTCCCTCTTAGCCATAGCACTGTGCTCTATCGTTGAGAAATTTGTTCAAAGACTTATAATTGTGTGTCAACCTGAGTAATAATGTAGCTCCACAATTTCATATATATTCTAACCAAGGATATATCTTTTCAATTTCATTCAAGTCCTGTGTTTTTTTTCTCCGGGAAAGTCCTTCCTTCAAGCAGTGTCAAAACTCAGAGATATGGGAAAATTGAAAGGTAATGTCACCATGAGTGCTTGCTTGAGCATGCATAATAATATTTGTTTGTCATCTGATACAGAAACTTTAGTGGGATGGACTGACTCAGATAAAATAAATTAAAAATATCACCATAAAATTCCAATCCTCTATTCTCTCTATCTCTTATTGTCTTCAGAGCTGATCCTCTTCAAGAATGCTACTCAATTTGAATTTAATTTAGGAAAAAGAAAAAAAGACAACAACAACATTTAAAGATTAAAAAGCACAATGATTCTCATTATTTCATAATTTACATAAGCAATTCTTGTAGAAATCAGTTGTGGATCTGATATAAAATTTACTTTAAAAAATATCAATGTTGCTTATTTTGCCATGATAAATCGAAGTTGTATTTACCAAAGGGAATAAATGAGCCTGTAAATTGGATAATCTATTTTTTTTCTTGATAGAGCAGAACTGTGCTGAATAGGAAAATAAAACATATTTTCTTTAAATCAATCCCCAATGCCTAGGTTATGCTTGGGTAGTAGGAAAAATCAGTAAATATTTATTTAACAAATGGATGAAAGAAAATAAAAATGTAATGTTTTACTAAGCAGGATTATATACTTGTTTAAACATGCCCTTTAAAATAAATTATAGTAGATTCAGCATAGTGTACTAAAGTAAGACTGATTAGCATAGATAGTTCTAAATTTATATCACAGATCTTTCATCACAAGAGCCATGAGCCTTTGAGAAAGTTGATTTCTCTAGGTTTAATTCTTCCTCTGCAAAAGACTATTTTGCTTGATTATTATGTGCTTTTAAGATATTGAATGTAAAGTTACTAGTACATAGTAGGGAAAAAAATAGTTGGTAGAATATATGATTATTTAGAAAATAATTTTAGTGTAATTCTTAGATATTTTAATAATAGTTTTATTGATATATAATTTACCTATCATCCAATTAACCCACTTAAAATACACAATTCATTGTTTATTAGTTTATTCACAGAGTTGAATAACACTGTTAGTGCTAACACTTTTTTTTATAGTTGGCATACAATATTATATTCGTTTTACTAGTTTTAGGTGTACCATATAGTGATTCGACAATTTTATACCTTACAATGTGATCAATCCACTAATTCTAGTAATCATCTGCCATCTGGCCAAGTTATCATGGTATTACTCATTATATCCCCCTTCATCTTTTTCATCCACTTGCTCTCCTCTGGCAATCGTCTCTTTGTTTTTTGTTTCTACAAGTCTGTTTTTGTTTTGTTTTTTTATTGATCATTTGTTTTGTTTTGTTTTTAAGATTCCACATATAAGTGAAACCATATGGTATTTGTCTTTCTCTGCCTGACTTATTTTATTTAACATAATACCCTCCAGGTCCATCCACATTGTCACAAATAGCAAGGTTTTATTATTTTTCATTGCTGTGTAATATTCTATTGTTGTGTATGTGTTGTGTACATGTGACAATTCGTGAACTCATCCTAAAAAAAGTGCTACATACGTACCTCATTACTAAATATCACTACAGTCACCTTTGAAGTACTCCTCTTGGGAAGCTATGCACCAACGCCAGTGCCTACTCCACCTTTCAAATAAATTTTGTAACTCTTTTTCTGGAATTGCCATCAGAGCTGTCATTGTATTACCCTTGACGTCCTGAATGTCATCAAAATGTCTTCCTTTCAATATTTCCTTTATCTTTGGATAAATAAAGAAGTCATTTGGGTCCAGTCATTTGGGGCCACTACTCCAATACAGTATTTGTTTACTGACTAAAAACTCCCTCACAGACAGTGCCGTGTGAGCTGGTGCATTGTTGTGATGCAAGAGCCATGAAGTTTTCCCATGAACTGTGAGCTGAATAAAATGAATCGGCTGGGAGGCAGGGTCTCAAGTGTTGAGGAAACACTCAAGGCAGAGGAAAGGACAAGTGCAGATGCCTAAAGCAGGCACAAAATTGGAGGTTTCAAAGAAGAGCAAAGTGGACAAAGATGTGGCTGAAAAACTGAATGGAGAAGATATCAGAGATTTTGCATGGAACAGGATCCTATAGTGCCTTGTCGGCCATGGTAGAAACTTAAACTGTTATATTTATTTTAGTTTTGTTTGGGGGGAATTCGCCTTTTGATTACATTATACTTACCTTAAAAAAAAACACAAAAAATTATCATGGTTAATGTTATTCAGAACTGTAATCGCCCTATTTCCAGAGTTAGTACAAATAATTAGCAGAATTTAATTACTCAAGATTACTCCTCAACTCTCGTTTGATTGTTCATCTTATAAATCTGACATAAAACAAATGATGTATATTTTCTTTCAGCACCAGTTTAAAATTTCAAAATTCAAATTATACAGAACTGCATTGGTTGAAAAAAATTAATCCTGTCTATAGGAAGTAGCAATGAATATTCAAATGTTTCAAATGCTGTCCCATAATTGTACATTTCCTAGACCTGTTATGATTACTGAATACATATATTTTCATTTCAATCTGTTATTTTAGAGATAAGTCTTGTGGGTAAAAGAAAGTAATACCTTCTTATCACAAGAAGGTTGTAATTATGTATATTTATATTTAATCTTTGTACATACTACTCATTAGTATCAAGTTGCACCGCATAGTTTACATTTTCATATCTAACTTTTGTATAATGTCTATAATGACTACAGCAATCTTTGACTTGCTACCATTTTTTATTGTTTATTTTTTTTTTCTTTAAAGTAGTACATACATCAGTGTCAGAGTGCAAACTTCTAAGAACATGATGTCAGGTGGCACCCACACCTATTCTACTATTATAATAATATAAACCATGTGAGTACAGAAAATATCTGCTCTTTTATTATAAAAGTGAAAATCCTGAAAGAGCAAATGCTGAATAAGAAGAATATAGAACAGCAGGGACTCAAGAAAAACTAAACTGATAAGGTAATAGGCAGGGGAAGAGATCTAGCTAACCTGGCTTTTCACATCTGAGTGACAAATAAAATTAAAATCTTATCAACTAGTTTTACTGTCTTCAAATCAGGGGCGAGTACATCATCAAGAGGAAATCTGCATTATTTTCTGAGTAGCTGTTCTGTTCTTTTTATCATTTGTCATCACTCTTATGTAGGTTATGTATTATTAATAACATTTTACAGGTTTGGGAAAATTGACAGAAATGTTGCCGCCCTGACAATGTTTCTCAATAGCAATATGCACAAATATAAGTTACATTCAGGAAATTAAAACTGCTATATATATATATTTTTTTTCTTGTTGTTGTTGTCACTTTTAAATGTGTTTAATGGAATAAAACTAAGTAGGACATTCTGAAATTAGAACAAAATGATCAGGACTCATTTTTTGCCAATGAATGGATTATTGCATTATATGTTAATGAAAATGGGCAAACCATTTTTGTATTTTAGAAGGATAAAGTATATGATCCATTATTTTACCCAAAACTAAAATCTGTCATTTTTTTTCAGATATTCAAATTCCATTTACATTCAAACAGTAATATTAAAGAAAACATAGAAATTTTACATTTTATTTTATACTTCTATTGAACATTATAACACATTTATGATAAATATAAATATATATTCTGTATATATGTGTGTGCATACTTGGTATTGTAATGGGAGGCCAAAAGAGTCCGGGGCCGTGCTGCATGCCCCGCTCAGCCAATAGACCGACTCAGGAGGTGGGTCATATTATCAGAGCCCTGGTGGTCTAAGAAGGTAGCGGGTTAACACCTCCAAAAACTGCGTTACATTCTCAGACCAGCTGGGGGTAGTTAAGGGAAAATCAGGGCCCCCTTCCAGAGGCTGCATGAAGTCCTGGAGGTCTGTTCTCATTTCACGAAGCCCCTCTCTGTCATCTATCTCTTGTGACACCAGCAGTCCAGGAATGGTGGGGGAGTAACCTGGGAAAATGCTAAGTGATAGAGTTTGTAATTAGCAAACATCTACACGGTAATCTCTTAAGATAAGGAGCTGGGACCGGACAGGGCATCCCGGAGGCATTCTGAGTACAGGGGGAGCAGCTGGGCCCTGCTTCAGTATCCACAGAATAATCAATTATTGCTTTCATTACTTATAGTGATATTTCCTTTTTCTGGTCCATGTAATATGATTTTATTTTGCAAACACCTAAATGAGCATTATTATTTTATGTGATTAATAATTAATTCACATGATTCCAACTTTGATGGACAATTCACTAGGGTTGTGGTCTAGCAGTCTGGCTGAAAAGGCCCATGTGAACTGGCAGTGCTTCTTAACACAGAAGGTTTTAAAGGGAAAATGGATTTTCCATCCTGTTTTATAAGTATAGAAAAACAGAAATACTGGCAGATTTGTAGATTTCCAGATTTCAGGATTTAGTCAGCTGTGATTCAGAGTTAGTACATTAGAAGCAAAAGATTACAATTTGTTACCCCAGTTAGGACTTAGTTATTTACATAGCACAGATTCAATGTAAATAACTCAAAACACCTAAACTCTCTTATTTGTTTCCAAACACAAACATACAAAATTTCAATATTGCAGCAGTCCTTTAGTTCTCTAAATTTTCTATGGATTGACATTGTTAATTTTACATATGTACGTCTTGTGTGCATTTGAACCCATATTTTTTTTCAACTTTTTTTAAGAATGAATTAATACAGCCATACTTGATATTGACCTATGTTTTGGTATTAATTAGCTGTTGATTTTTCGGAGAAGTTATAAACATTATAAAATATATAAAACATCATAAACTATGAAAACAAACAATTTTAATACTTATATGTTAACAAAATCAATTATTGTAACACTTCTACAAAATATTATAAATATGATATACAGCATTAATGTTTCATTCTGAAACTCAATTAATTATTTAACGTATGGATCATCAGAAATATTTTACAATTTTTATTTCATTTGATATTTTAAGGTTTCTTTCATCTGTCACTTCTTCAAGATTGTAAATAAATGTCACCAGGGAATTAGGAAGAATTTTGAGTGCCTTGCATGAATAACACCATAATTCTATTTGTCATAGGTGCTTTGATTAATGTACTGGAGAAAAGCACTTAGGCTTTACACTCTGGTGTTTAAGCTGTACAGTATATCATAACTTTTATTACTATGATTCTAAGCCCTGAGTGGAAGCTTTATATATCTCTTGGTGATTCTGTGCAGAGGCAAGTGACAATATAGTCACATCACATCTTCTTGCTTACCTGTGCATCTTACATTTAAAAAAAAGAAAACAGTAAAAGTTAGGACTAATATATGCCTAGAAGATTTGCAACTCACACACACACACACACAAAGGCATACATGTAGAGGGTATCTATGACCAATGGTAAACAAGAGAAGAAAAATTATCTATAAAAATTGTTAACAGAAAACTCAAAATGATTTCATATTATGAAAAGATCATCTTGATTAAAAACACGGTTATTTAAAAGAAGAACATTAATTAAACCCTGTATTCAGTGCTGGTTACCACAATTAAATCTTGTCTTTTGTTATTGGCATCACTGTTTTTTAACACAGTAATGATATAATAGATGTGTGGATATCACTTTGGGAAACGATCTTAACTGCTCACTTTCTGTCAAGTGTTGATAACAAGGGAGGAAAACAGAAATGAATGCACAACATGACTATTTTGAAATACACTGTGTTGAACCAAAGTTAACTGTTGTTGAGATTTCCTGTAAGAAGAAACAGAGGACTATAAAATCATTTATAGTTACTTGTTTACTGACTCTGTAAATCATTGTTTTCCATAAAAACCAGTGAGAATGTTCACCACCTTAAAATATGCTTTACTGTTTATCTTGAAAGAATAAAATTGTAAGGTTTATCTCTTGCTTCATTCTAGGTCTATAAGTGTAGGCATCTTAAGATAATTTGTAAACATTCAGAAGCGTGGTAAAGGCTTTCATCAAGGATTTCCTTATGTAATATTAAAACATCCAGGAGTAATGCTTCACTACTATATCTATCTCTGGTATTGGCATCGTCATATCAACTATATGCTCATAATAGTTAATGTTTAATGTAGCATATAATTAATTTTTTAAATTTTAAAATATAGTTGACATATAGTATTATATTCATATTAGGTGTACAACGTAGTTATTCTACGTTGTACACCTGACAATGTGATGAACATGATATGTCTGGTAACCATCTGTCACCATATAAGTTATTATGATATTATTGACTATGTACCCTGTGATGTAATTATATCTGCATGACTTATTTATTTTAAAACTGGCAGTTTTTACCTCTAATTCCCCAATTCCCCTTCACCATTTTCTGCCATGCTCCACTCCCTCCCCTCTGACAACCATCAGTTTGTTCTCCATCTATGAATCTGTTTCTGTTTGGTTTGGTTTGGTTGTTTGTTCTGGTTTTGTGTTTTGTTTTGTTTTGTTTAGATTCTACAAATAAGTGAACACAAATGGTATCTGTCTTGCCCTGTCTGACTGCTTTCACTTAACATAATACCCTTTAGGTCCATCCATGTCGCAAATCACAAGATTTCATTCTCTTATTGCTGAAAATATTCTATTGTATATCTGTATCTGTGTATCTCTCTCTCTCTCTCTCTCTCTCTCTCTCTCTCTCTCTCTCTATATATATATATATATATATATATATATATATATATATATATATATATATATATATCTTCTTTATCATTGATGTATGGATGGACACCTAAGTTGCCTTCATGTTTTGGCTATTGAAACAATGTTTCAATAAACCTAGGGGTCTATATATCTTTCCAAATAAATGTCTTAGTTTTCTTTAGATAAATGCCCAGAAGTGGATTTGCTAGGCAATATGGTAGTTTTGTTTTTAATTTTTTGAGGAACCTCCATACTGTTTTTCATAATGGCTATGACATTTTCATTCACAAGTGCAGAAGAGTTCCCATTTCTCCACAAACTTGTTATTTGTTGTCTTTTTGATAATAGATATTCTGATAAGTGTGAGGTGGTATCTGATTATAGTTTTGATTTGTATTTCTCTGTTAGTTTGCGATGTTGATCACCTTTTCATAAGTCGTTCATCCATCTGTGTGTCTTCTTTGGAGAAATGCGTTTTCAGGTCTTCTGCCCGTTTTTAACTTGGATTGGTGTTTTTTTGTTGTTGTTTCTTTTTTGTTGTTGTTGAATTGTATGAGTTTTTTACATATTTTGGCTATTAACCCATTTTCAGATATGTTATTTGCAAATATCTTCTCCCATTAAATACGATGTCCTTTTATTTTGCTGATTGTTCCCTTCAATGTGTAAAAGCATTTTTTTTTTTTTTCAGTTTGATGTAGTCCAGTTTGTTTATTTTGCTTTTATTGCCCTTGCCAGGGAGACATACCCCCAAAAAAGTATTGCTAAGACCAATGTCAAATAATTTACTGCCCATATTTTCCTCTAGGAGTTTTACGATTTCAAGTCTTACATTTGAGTCTTTAATGCATTTGAGTTTATTTTAATACACTTGAGTTTATTTTTGTAAATGATCTAAGAAAGTGGTTCGGATTCGTTGTTTTTTTTTTGCCTGTGTTTAATCACTTTTGCCAACACCATTATTTAAGAATGTTATTGCCCTATTGTTGATGCTTATCTCCCTTTTTGTAAATTAATAGACCACATCGATGTGGGTTTATTTCCAGTCTCTCTGTTCTATTCCATTGACCTATATGTCTATTTGGGTGGGGCTAGTACTGTATGTTTTGATTACTATAGCTTTGTAGTATAGTTTGAAAATAGGGAGTGTGATACCTCCAACTTTGTTCTTCTTTCTCAAGATTACTTTGGCTATTCATGGTCTTTTATGGTTCCAGATACATTTTCGAATTTCTTATTGTTCTGTGAAACATGTCATTGGTATTTTTTTGTTTGTTTTGTTTTATTAAATTTACTGAGGTAACATTGATTAGTAAAATTATATAGCTTTAAAATATACAATTCTATAACACCTCATCTATATATTGCATTGTATGTTCACCACCCAGAGTCAAATCTCCTTTTGTCACCATATGTTTGACCCCCTTTACTTATTTACTTATCCCCCTCTTACCCTGTAGTAACCATTAAACTGCTGTCTGTGTCTATGAGTTTTTGCTTGTTTGTCTCTTTTTATTTTGTTGATTTCAGTTTTATATTTCATATATGAGTGAAATCTTATAGTTCTAAACTTTTTCTGTCTGTTGTTTCACTTAGTATGATAAGCTCAAGATCCATTTATGCTGTTATAAATGGCAGTATTTCATCTTTTCTTATAGCAAAGTAATATTTCTTCATACACACACACATACACACACACAAACACACATATATATCACATCTTCTTTATTCAATCATCTTTTGAAGAACACGTAAGTTGTTTTCATATCTTGGCCTCCATTAATAATGCTGTAATAAGCATAGAGGTACATATATCCTTATGAATAAATGGTTTCAGATTTTTTATGAGAATTGAATTAAATCTGAAAATTGTGTTATGTAGTATGGACATTTTAATATCTCTTTCTGATAGCTCATTAGTAGTGTAGAGAAACACAACTGATTTCTAAATCTTAATTTTGTTTATTGCAGCGCTAGTTAATCCATTTATTTTGAATAGCTTTTTGTTGGGTTCTTTAGGGTTTTCTATGTATAGTGTCATGTCATCTGCAAATAGTGACTTTTTTCCTCTCTAAACTAGATAATTTTTCTTTTAATTCTTTTATCTGGTTGCTGTGGCTAGGACTTACAATTCTATATTGAATTAAAGTGAAGAGAGTGTGTATCCTTGTCTTTTCACCACTGAGTGTGATGTTAGCTATGGGTTTGTCATCTATAGCCTTTATTTTGTTAAGTTATGTTACGTCTATAGCCACTATGTTGGGAGTTTATTTTTTAAATTATAAATGGATGTTGGATTATGTCAAATGTTTTTTCTATACATACTGAGATTACCATAATTTTTTTCCCTTAGTTTTGTTAATGTGGTCTATCATGTTGATTGCTTTGTGGGTATAGAACCAACCTTGCATCCCTGGATAAATGCTACTTGATCATGGCGTATGATAATTTAATATATTGTTGAATTTGGTTCACTAATATTTTGTGAATTTTTGCATCTGTGTTCATCTGGGATAATCGCTTGTAATTTTCCTTTTTTGTTGTAGTGTGAGCTTTATATCAGGGCAATGTTAACTTGGTAGAATGAGCTTGGAAGTGTTCCTTCCTTTTGCATATTTTGGAGTAGTTTGAGAAAGATAGGTGGATAGGTATTAATTCTATTAAATGGTTGACAGAATTCACTTGTGAAGTCATGTGGTCCTGAACTTTTGTTTGTTGGAAGTTTTTTGATTGTTGATTCAATTGTGTTATTCGTAATTGGTATGTTCAGATTTTGTTTCTTTTTGGCTCAGGCTTAGAAAGTTGTGTGTTTTTAGAAATTCATCCATTTTTCTATGTTGTCCAATTAGTTGGCAAATAATTGTCCATAGTATCTTCTACTGTGTGTGTGTGTGTGTGTGTGTTTGTTTTTTGTTTTTTTTTAATTCTTCTCTTTCATTTCTGATTTTATTTATTTGGACCTTCTCTCTTACTTTTCTGACTAGTCTGGCTAAAGGTTTATTTGTCTTTCCAAAGAACCAGATCTTTGTTTCACAGTTCTTTTCTATTTTTTTTAGACATTTTTTTTTTTTTACTTTGATTTTTATTGTTTCCTATGTCTACTAACTTTGGGTTTTGTTTATTCTTCTTTTTCTAGTTCCTTTAGGTATAAAGCTACATGGTTTATTTGAGATTTTTTCTTGTTTCTTGAAGTAGGCCTGTATCACTGAAAATTTCTCTTGGAACTGCTTTTGCCATATCCCACAGATTTTAAAGTGTTATATTTTCATTTGTCTCAAATATTTTTTGATATTTGTTTAATTTATCCGTTGGCTGTTTACTAGCATGTTGTGTTGTGTGTATTGTGCAGTTTTGGGGTGAACTGCTCTATATGTTCATCTATCCTAATGTGTCATTTAAGGTCAATGTTTCCTTATTGACTTTCTCTCTCAATGATCTATCCAATGATGTAAATGGGGTATTAAAATCCTTAGTATTATTATCATATTGTTAATTTCTCTTTTTATGTCTGTTAATATTTGCTTAAAATATTTAGATGCTCCTATGTTAGATATGTAAATACTTACAAATGTCATATCCTCTTCTTAGATTGACCCCTTTATCATTATGTAATGCCCTTCTTCGTCCCTTTTTACAGTGTTTATTTTAAAACCTATTTTTTTTCTGATATGAGTATTGGTATACCAGGTTTCTTTTTGTTTTCATTTGCATGGGATATCTTTTTCTATGCCTTCACTTTCAGTCTGTGTATTTACTTTGATCTGAAGTGAGTATATTGTAGGCATGATATAGATAGGCTTTTTTTTTTTTTTTTTAACCTTCATCCATCCTATGCCTTTTGATTGGAGCATTTAGCCCATTTACATTTAAAGCAACCTTGCTAGGTATGTAGTTATTTATATTTTAATTATTGTTTGGATGTTTTGTTGTTCTTTATTCTTTTCTCTTCTTGGTTTCTTCTCTTATGATTTTATGGATTTCTTTAGTGTTATGTTTGATGTTTTGCTATACCTCCATCTTGGCCTTCTCTCTGATATGATCACATTTAAACTCAAAAATATAGATAATAGAAATTTAGAAATTACACATGGTGAACTGAAATATTTAGAAAAATAATGTAAAGAAAATGAAGCCAAGATGTATGTCTTCAGGGGATAAAATTCTTCCTTTATGAGGCAATATAGGCACAGGTAATTGAGGACACTCATCTGTTTGAAGCAAAATTCATGCTCATGAATGCTGTGTGATAGGATGGAATAGAGTCACAAAAGACTAATTGTGAAGCATAAGAACCAACTTTAAGGGAATGGATCATATTATTTAAAAAACCTATAATTTTACTTCAGTAAATACGGAAGTGACAGATAAAGTTCCCTCTCCCATGAAACATACAAATATGAGATAGCATGATGAAATTAACATCTAAAGACATAGTTCTCTTGAAGTTAGGGCAAAGGACATCATTAGATGGCAAATGCAAAGTGGCAATGTGTGATTGTCAGGTCAACACAAACTGAATTCAGAACTGAGGAGGCTTAAACTATGTAACAGTTCAGATTGAGCCTTTCTGATGATGGAATTGAGACTTCAGGCTTATAATATGAGTGAGAAAAAACATTCCCTGCATTAACTCAGAATTCATAGTCACTTCTGTAAACTGGAAACTATACAAACTACATCCAGGAATCTGGGGTACAGTGAAGAACCTGGATAAAGAAGAAGGAGGAAAAGAGCTCTCCTGTAAAAAGAACTGTGAGTATGAGGCAGTCTTTGACCCAGACACCTGATTTTCACTACCCATATTGTTCAGGAACCTTAAAAGCAGCATACAATTGAACAACCAGAAATTGATTCCTATAGAAAAATATTTAAAACATTCAGTATGAATGAAATAGTATCCATTATTTAGTGAAAAAGTACTAAGCATGCTATATACTAGCAAATACAAAATCTAGAGAAGTAATTAAAATGAAAAATAATATATTAAAAGGTTATTGAAAATTATCTAGGCTACGACACATATTATAAAGGTATAGAAAACATGAAAGATAAGTTAGAAGACAGAATATAGAATGAAAAATTTCAACAAGATCTAGTAGGAATTCCTGAAGGATAAATAGTGTTAGAGCAATTCTAGAAAGGACAATAGTCAAGGACAAGAAGATAAGAAATTTTCCCAAATGCTTCGTCACCAAGACCAGCAGTGTTTGTATCAGACTTTAGGGAAAGAGGAGTCATCTAGCATTTAATGAATTTACCCACTATTGTATTTCTTTGCTATCTGATTCACAACTCACTAGGATACAGAACTGCTAGATTTAGGAAGTTTTCAACGAGAGTATATTGTGAAAGATTACGTATTGTGAATGAAAATCTCACCTTCAAATTTTATAGTTTTTAATTTTCCATTTTCTTAAACTATTTAGTTTTTATATATTATCCTCCCTGCTTAGAACTCTGTGTGATAGAGCCATCAAAACCTTGACCTACATACTCTATAATCTGTCAGTGGTTCTCCGAGAAGAACTTGCTCTGTTTTATAAATATACAGTCACCTCAATGCTGTTCTCTACTATACATGAGAAATAGCAATAGAAATCATGTAGATCACCACAGGTTAATTAGAAAATAAAGAAGTTGCAAAAGACAAAATTTATATTTGCCTAAATTCTGGAAGTAGGCTCTCCAGATTGTTTAGCTCCACTGGAAAAAAAAAAAAAAAAGGTTGTCTTTATATTCAATGTATTCATTTTAACTGACTCCATGAAATACAGATATATAGACATAAAAACTAAATATTTTAAAAATAATTTCCTTGAAGAATAATTTTCAATACTATTTCATTATAAACCAGTCTATGTTTACTTTATCGAACACAGGTGTGTTCTCTATTATAATCAGTCAGTTTTAGGTGAAACATCAAGAGAAAGAAGGAGCTGGGATAGAAATAATTCTTAATTGTGAAATTGGCTTTGCCTTGGCTCAGATGATATGAGATGGTTATTGCTTTATGACCCTTGACCCCATTTCTTCATTAATTCAATAAGTGGTTATACAATTATTGCTTTGTTCCAGTTCTTTTTCTTTCTCACACAAATATACATACATGTGTGTATATTCATCATTAAATTAAAACCCCATATGCTCCCCATTACCAGCATAGAATTGTAATCATTTTTAGCTTTTAGACTTATGATTTTTTCAGGGTGGGGGTGTCTTTGAAGAAGTATGTGCAATGTTGTTGTTGCTTTTTATGTTTCCTCTGTATAGAATAAGCCAAATTTGAAAATTGGTTATCATAGACCTTTCATTAACTATGGTACATTACCTATAACATACCACTCTGAGCAGTTTTCCACACGGAGCTATTAAGAGTTATAAATCTAATGTTTATACCATTGGTGAAATACACTTAATTTGTTGTACAATCTATGACTTTTATCCAGAACATTAATTTCAAAAATAAGAGGCATGCAATACATACTAAAGAAACGAACACATACTTATAGATGCAGCACTGCTTAAAGTGATAAAAATATTAAACCTTAGATGTTTTCTTTACTGAAAGACTAAAAAATTAGGTTATATTGGGTTTGTGAAAGTGTGAATCAGAAGGTGAGAGAAGGTTAAGAAAATCACAAAGTTCAGATTTTAGTGTAAATATGTTAGTCTTAGCTATTACCAGTGATTTGTAAATTTTTTATGGAATATTTTCTTTCCAAATGCAAAGTATGTGTGTGTGTGCGTGTATATACGTACACATGCACGCACACACGCACACAGCGGTGTTTTATATATATTTAAAACTAAATACAAAGTGTTTTATATATGGGTAATTTGTGAAATTAAATTAGATGACATATATAATGTGTTTAGAAGAGTTCTTGTTATAGTAGCAGTTTACAGGTATTATTCCCCTTTCCTTTTCTCCCTTCCCTTTGAATCCAAGCCTTATCACTCTTCAGTTATACACCGTTGGCAAATTCTTTCTTTAGTTTGCATGTAAAATTAGGAAGCCCTCACAGGTTATTGTAGCAAAGTACTTAAATGTGATTTTCAAAAGCAATAAATAGTATAAATCAAAAGTCACTAGTTTAATTTAAAATTTCTGCTATTTAGTGGTTTACTATTGATTATCTCCCCCTACATATGTTTGTGTGCACAAATGCACATGTATGTATGTACTGTTTGGATATATTGTAGCTTGGGAAAAATGAGGATAATTTAAAAAAAAAAAGAGAGAGAGAAGCAAAAGCATTAGGTTTACTACAAGGCATATATTGATTATTTAGTGAACCATAGTACCTGAAAAGGAATATCCTATTCCAAATAGATCCAAATAGACCCATTTTTTCTCTGTGTTTGTTGAAGGATTCTTATTAGATATTTGTATATACTCTCTATACCAACTACATGATTAAAACACATTCAGTATTTATAGCTTCAGGCATTTCCAAAGAAGAAAAAGAACACTGCAACATAGATATTAAAAAAGAAGAACAGGAAGGAGGTGGCACCGGACATTCATTTATCTATTCCAAATCTACTGGTCTGTAGGAAGACTATGCTCACCAGACTACCCTTGCCCAGAAGGAAATCTTCTGGCTTGAATGAGATTTCAAAGACCATTATTGAACATTATTCTCTGGCCTTGGTCTCATTGTGCTGTTATTTGGCTTGCTATTTAATACCATTTGGATCTTAACATATCTTCCCAAAACCCAACATAGTCAATTTATCAGCTCTGCCTTCCATGAGAGATTAAAATTTCTGTATTGTCCCTTCCCTCATTGGTTACCATTTACCAGAAGTAGATGTGAACCTTGCAGTTTAACTCCCTTATGACCTTATTTCCAGTGCTAAAACCTTGTCTTATCGGGTGAATGCAAAAATTAAATATTGCAAGTAGGGGTAGTATTTAGTGTAAATTGTTCTCTTTTTCTGTATATTTTCAACTAAAACATGCTCGTCATGTAACTGTACCCATAGCTGACATTCTCATCCATATCTCTTTCCAAAAGGGGTGGGGCATTTAAAAATAACAAGCTTTGGTGACCAAACATCCATACATAAGCTGATATTTCTTTCTTTCTTGCCTACCCCTCGCCCTGCTGTAGTGACCTAAATATCCTATGAAATGATTGACATATCAATAGCCTAATGTAGATAATTATGCTTTTCTACATATTCCCAGAACTGTTTCTGTCTCAGTTTATTATATTGTTCTGCTTGTCCTTGGGCTCTGTTTATTTCATATATTCCTTTAGATTCTCCATAAGAGTATTTAGAATACTTATGGAGAAATTAAAATGTATTGTCAGTTTATAAATTACTTTTACCTTTCTGCATTTTTCATGCTGTCTTCAGCATCTATTCATCCATCTTCAAAATTTTAATCTGTATTGGCTTCTTCCTTCTCCTTCTTAGTCCTCTAGATTAGATTATTTAACTTTCTTTTATGATCTATGTTATAGTTACTGAAAAGTTATGGTTATTAAAGAAAGTCCTTTTCCCAACTCCTAGATGGAGTGGAATGTAAATGTGAATGAGGAGGGAGTGATTTGAAGAAAAGATTTACCGTAGTTCCTAATCCTTGTTCAGGAAAACTCATAAGCTTGATGATGGAAGCACCTCGTTTTAGGAAGGGGGTGCAGGATTATGAAGTTGAATCAAATAAAATTGGAATAAATTAAAATTGCTTATAATAACATGACTGCCAGTTACTTGGTCAAGTTATATCAGCTGTTTGAGGCTCAACATATTGGGTAGTAGAAGAGGGAAAAGGGAGTCAAATACAGGTGATGGACGGAGAATTGACGCTGGGTGGTGAGCACACAATATGATATATAGATGATATATTATAGAAATGTACTTGAAACCTATATAATTCTAACCATTGTCACCCCAATAAATTTAATAAAAAATATTTTGAAAATGAAAGTAATATACATATCTCTTATTTATGGGCCAGATTATGTAGAATAATGCATGCAAAGCATTTAACATATTGTTAGGGGTATAAGAAACTATAAATATGATAGCAACATTGTAATAATTATTACTGTATATTACTGTTACAACAAAATTTGTGTTACTTCATGCACACAGAACCAACTGATACTACTTTATGTGCACTTCTGATAAATAAAATGGTAATAAGATAATGGAATGGTGATTTAATTGATATTTATAGTAAAGGCTATGCTTATATCTGGTATCTCTTGATTCACATATGTGATTTTCATTTTCCATATATATATGTGTGTGTGTGTGTGTGTATATATATATATATATATACACACACACACACACACACACACATATATATATTTCTAAAGCAATTCTTTAGTGGTAAACTCTAACGAGGTATAGATGTATATAAACATGTACATACATACAGATACACATGTGTCATATTTTATGCAGAGATCGTATTAATTACAAATTCATCATTTGGAAATGTGTTCTATTACAAATATCAGAACTCTCATATGGTGACTTAAACTGAAGGAGATATTTGTCTTATGAAATAAACTATCTGTATGAAGCATTAAGACCTGAGATCTTGCAACTCAAAAATTCAGATAACCATACTCTATTAGCATTCTACCTTTCTTCATTAATGTGTTTTTGGATTTTTTTTCCTCATTCTTGTTATATCATGTTACCTACATGGTTGTCATAACTCAGGGTTTTTCATCTCCATTGTACAATGAGAAAAAGAGAAATAAAGGATAAATTGTCAAATCTCAATGAAGAGCAAATACTTGATTCTGCCCATAACTTTTTTTTTCTTTTTTTTTAAATCAAAATAGGTTTGTCAGTTGTATGAATAAAATGTGTCGGTTAGGTCAAAGGATACATAGTCTCTCTTTAGTAAAATGTCCCTGCATTACCACAGCCATCAGCAAAATGAAGATACAAGGTTGGACTTTAAAAATCAAGACACTCCCTTCCTTTTCTTAGAAGCAAACATGGAAATTATATATTAGTTGCTATGAACCCATGGGCCAACTTAATAACCCATGTTTTAAAAATGTCCCTTGTTTATATTATGGTTCCTTAGATTAGTTAAAGAGTAACTAGAGAAAGAATAATGGAAAGGTGAAGTTAAATAATTTCCATTTTAAGAAATTACCTTAATTAAAGGGCCTTGTTCATCCCAAAAGGTTTACCACAAAATCGCATTAACTCGGAATGTTTCTTTGAAGATCGCAGCTTGTAATTAGTAGTCTTTTGATATTGGAAAGGAAAAGAAATAAAACAAAACAAGATTAGTCTGGTATTACTAATATTAAATGCATTTTTCAATTTTATATTCTCTTCTGATTGTTTTACTTGTGTATTCACAGAGTATTCAGATTAAATTTTAATTTCACTTTGTCAATGAATATAAACCTCAATGTTATAATTTCTATTTTGTAAAGAGAATTTGTAAGAAAAAAATACCTTCCTAAATGTATAACTAATAACACAGAAAATCAGATGGTCTATTTCTCTGTGTGTGTCTATGAATGTGCACGCATGATCAATGAATTGGAAGTCGTTACATTTTCAAAAATAACTTTTTATCTTTATCAAAAGTAGTTGTTTATTCTAGAAAATTACAAAATGTAGGGGAAAAGGAAAAAGAAAACCTACACGTATACAGCATGTTCATTTCTCAGTTTCTTATTAATTCTATAAAAATGAGATGTTACGTGCTATTTCATATTAAGCTTCTCTCTTTCAGCAATAACTGGTGGAAATCTTTAAATGTTACCTGATATAGAGCAAACTTATTATTTTTAAACATTTAAAACACAAAAATTATTATTATTTTTTTGTTGTTGATTGGTAGTCATTTTGATTCTGGTTTATAGTCTTTGGGAAAAATATTTCAAAACTCTGCTTGTAGTTTATATACTGTTATTTTATTTCCAGGATACAGTTCTCAGACAAATAATCGCTGGGATGAAAGAGGTATGAATACTTATTTTTCGAAGAAGTTGCCCCTTTATTTTTCTTGAAAAACATTGTGTATTTTCAACTTTTTTATTCAAGTTTGCTAGTTTTTTCTTTCTTTCTTTATCTATATCTATATCTATATCTATATCTATATCTATATCTATATCTATATCTATATCTATATCTATATCTATATCTATAATCTATATCTATATATCATCTATCCCGTTACATTTTTGGTTTATTACAGTTCTCTGCTCAAAGATACAAATATTGTGCATATTGATGTCCCTTTGCCAGTTTGTTATTTTTTTCTAATCATGTTTAATATTTTGTTCATTTCAACTTAATTTTATATGCTTTTCTTAGTTCTTTAAGCATTTGATAATTTCTCAGCAGTGATTATATTTTTTCTTATGCTTCTGCTTTGGCTTTCATTTCTGTGACGGGTTCATTTAACTTTTCAATATATTTTCTAAAATTATTCTGTTTCATTCTGTTACTTGTTTTGCTTCCCTAAACTTTTTCTGTATCTCACTACTTTCTTTTTATAAAGATAATTCCTTACTTATTTTTAATTCATAATGATATGCTGTCATAATTTCTTTGTGGCAACACGATTGAGGTAGTATATGCTTTGACAAATATTTATGGTTTATTTATCATTTATTTACCTATATGATCTATCTATCTATCATCTATCTATCTATCTATCTATCTATCTATCTATCTATCTATTTATCTATTCAATTTATTTTTAGTTGTTATTCATCCTTGTATAAGTTTCTCTCTTCCTGAAATATTCAGAACTTTTATATGAAGAGCAGCAAGGGATATATTCGTAGCAGATATCAACTTTTCTCATAATACGAGATTATGTGTTAGGGTCTATTTAACATATCTAAAAAGAAGGATGTCACTGCAGGATATTCACAAAACAATATGTGTTTTCCAATATTCTTTTGTGAACAAGCCTGTTTTTTTAAACAAATCTCAAATTCATCATTTTTGTCTTTGCAGTGGTTATCCTTCCTGGCTTTTTCATATTTTTCAACCAGTTTTTTTTTTTTTTTTTTTTTTAAATGACTGCTTCTAACATTTTCCTCATAAAATATGTGATTGTGATCAGTTAATTATTGTCAGTATAATACTATGCATCGAGTTTAAATATTTATATATTTGTATTCATAGATGCATATCTGTATCTGTGTATATAGTATGCATATATATCATATATATATACTCACATATATATGTATATATGTGTGTATATATATGTATATATATATTTGTATGCTGGGGTTTCATATAGATATGTATATATATATTATACATGGCATGTTTGTATAAATGTGTGTGCGTGTGTGTGCAGTGTAGTGTGTGTGATACATGCATCATATACACACAGACAATACTCTCAGGTAGTATGTCATATTAGTGGCTTTATTTTGTAGGGAGATTTCAAAATATCCATCATGTGGATCGATTGCATTATTTATTTACCCATGTATATGTTCATTTGTATTGCTTCTGAAAACTGAATTGGATTTTACTATTTTCTTTACATTGGCAATAACTCTGTGCTTGTCCATCTCAAGTATGTTTACCTAACCATTTAATGTCAGATTTTGTGAGTATTAAATATACCTTAATGCTGATAATATACATTCTTATAGAAAAATAATAATAAAATTTATCACAAATGTACAAAAATGCTTTTCAAGTCTTGTGTAACGTTTATAGGTATATGTTATTTTTCACAATTGATAGTGAAAATAAATTCACTATCACAAAGGAGATGATAATGAGTAAAACATATCTACTATTGAAGTGACCTAGGAATAAATAATATTGAGTAATATTAAATTCAAAGTAAAATTTGATTTGGAGGTCAAGAAAAGTTTCAACTAGAAAATGTTTGTGTATATAGAATAGAGGAGATCATCGTGTTTCAATCTAGTTTTAGAGCAGTATTCAGGATAAAAGCTAACTAATAGAAATTTCTGTAGGGGGAATATAATAAATTAAGTGGGCTGATGGAGGGATAATATAAATAGAAGAAAAAAATAAGGTTGTATTTTAAGAAAAGAAGGCAATTTGCTACATTCATTTGCTACTCTTTTTCTATGCTGACTGCTTTCAAAATATGTTAAAAGAAAGATGGTTATTTGAATAAAATATTCAGATTTTGCTTACTCAAGCTACTTACTACTAAGTATTCATCTCTATTACCTCTAAAATTCTTTCACTAAAACACATCTCACACATATAAAAGGGTGGTTAACGACCTTTTCTAGGGAGTATCGGTGCCTGTTTTTTCCTGATTCTAACCAAAACCCAAGTAGGTCAATGTCTTTCTTTATACAGGCTCATTCCTGTATCACCATGCAAACATCACTCCATCAGTGAGATAATGAGCTGATAATGAAGATAGCAGTTGAATAGTAGACCTGGCATAAACAGAGATATACCCAAGAGGTCATTTGAGGGAAAGAACAATGACAACAACCAAAATACCACATCATTCATGTGCAGTGATGGAACAAATAATACACAATTCCATCAAGATATTATGATTGAGCATTGCTGGCCTTAGTACTGATTTGTGATGTTCTCTCTGTATTATAAAATAGTCTTTATTACCCCTTCGGTGAACTTTCAGGTCTTAGGAATCAAATAAAGCCAAGGAATTATATAATGGAGAAAATAGATAAATGGAGAAAATAGATAAATAACATGGAATAAACATTGCTAAGAGAGTCACTTAAAATAGAGGGCATTAAGGAAGTGGGGGCTATATACATTTTGTGCCTCAGTTCTCAGAGCTGTTTTTAAGTTGCTAAATGTGTTGCTAAACTCAGCTCAAGGAGAAGCCATAAACATCTTAAAGTCATAAACATTCTAGAGTCATAAATAGCCTCGAATAACAACTGCTGTATGGACACATATGGACTTCACTTCCTTCTTTGTAGTTTCCCCTCCCTCATTTGCATATGGTACCTACCCAATCCCTGTTAACTTATCCAGGATCCTTCATTTTGCATGAAATAATTACCTTTTGTGGGTTTTGCCTTTATAAACTCTGCCTTTTTTTTTTCTTTTTTTTTTTTCCTCTCTGTAGAGCATAGTTTCAGTTGCTACCTGAACCTGCATCTCTTGGTTTGCAATTCTTTCGGACTCCCCCTAGATTTTCAGTTTACTTTACGGCCTCAACTCTGTTGGTTAACATGTATAGTAGATCCCAAGTCACTTCTCTTTCCATCTGTGAGGTGTGTAAACTTTAAATGGCTGAAACATGTTTAGGAGAACAGAAACAACTTTATGAGATCACTAATATTCTGTGATATTTCTTTAGTGTGTATTAGAGTATATATACTTGGTTATAGTAAGATAATACTCAAGGTACCCTAGCTAAAACACTAATGGAATATATTGGCTAAAAATATAAGGTAAATATGAGGTAAAATAGACTCGGGTGCTGTTTTGTTTCAGTAGTTAAAATGTCGTAATTATCTTGTTTTCTCCCATTTCTCCCTTCTTTATTGACCATTTCATCTGAAGACTGATTTCCCATTATACTTACAAGCTGTCTGCTGAGAGTTCCCAGATCTTCACTATTCTAATTAACTAAAGGGAAAGATTCCCAGGTGAAATACAGAACACACAGTTAAATTTGAATTTCTGATAAACAGCTTTTTTTTTTTTTTTTTAGTGTAAGTAGGTCCTGTGCACAATTATTCAGTTTATCTAAAATTCAAATTTAACCAGTCCTGTATTATCTTTGCTAAACCTGGCAGTCTTACTAAAGGAGACAATATAGTTTTACTTTTGAAATCTGAAAAATGAGGAAGATTCTTTTCAGAAGTTCCCACAAAACATCTTCTCATGTTTCATTTTCTCAATTTTGTCATGTATCGATACCTGAATTAATAATGATTGTCAGGACATTTTGCAGATTCTGTTGAGCCTGAGCTGAATGTTGCACTAAATTTCTGGAGAAACATAACCAGAATACACTAAAGAATTGGTTATAAAGAGTACAGAGTAACTGTTGAGAAAACAAGGACAAGAGTTACATTCCAACATGTAATGGTAGAGGCAATATAGTATAGTTTTCTATAATATGGAGTTTGAAGCCACACTCATTGTCTGGATCTTTATGTATTGTAACCTTATGTAGTGTAACCTTAGACAAACTATTTAACCTCTCAGTGAATCAGTTATCTCATTTATGAAATTGGCATTATAATAGTATCTACTTCATACTCATTTTTATTTAATGTATATGAAGTACTTAAATCATCATTTGCACATATAAAACCCTTATAGTAAATAGTACAAGGAAAACATGTTTCAAAATGATATATTGAAAAATATGCAAACGAGTTATCATTTATAAATGTCCTAATTTAGAACTTGTTGAAGTGTACTCTTAAAACCTATTATGTAAGGCTGTTTCTGAACATCTTATTGGAATACAATTTATTGGATCTGTGGAAATTAATTTAGATACTTATTGCAATTTTAAAATAGTACTCAATAGAGTAATTTTCTTTATTGTAGCAAGAAAGCTTAATATGAGAGCTACCCGCTTAATAAATGTGAATAATACAGTATTGTTAACTGTACTCAGTATGTCAAGGGGCTGATCTCTAGAACTTCATCTTGTGTAACTAAAACTTTATCCCTCTTGAGCAACAGCTCCAATTTCCCTTTTTTCGAAATCTGTCAACTACCATTCTACTCTCTACTTCTGTCAGTTTCCATATCTCAGATACCTCATGTAAGTGAAATTACACAGTATTTGTCTTTAAGATGTTCTCGAGATTCTTTTGGACTTGCGTGCTCTGAGATGAGTTTGGTTGATTCCTATCACTGGACATTCAATGAATAGAATGAATATCTGATTTGTGTGACTTGATTATCTTGGATCTCAGTGATTTTACATTAATTTGGGATGGTAGTTCTTATTAGTAATCCTTTCTGATACCTCATCATTCTTTGGCCCTTATCGCTGAATGTTCTTCTGTGAAGGACTTATTTGACTTAGGATAATGTCCTCCAGGTTCAACCATTTTGTTCAGATGACAAGATCTCCTTCTTTTTTTAAGGCTGAATAGTATTCGATTATGTTTATATGGTACATTTCCTTAATTCATTCATTCTTTGATGGACATTTAAGTTGTTTCCATACCTTGGCTATTATGAATAATGCTGCAGTGAATATAAGACTGCAAGTATTTCTTTGTGATCCTGATTTCATCATTTGGTTATATACCTAGAAGTTGGATTTCTGGGTCACATGTAGTTCTGTTTTTTTTTAATTTTTTGAGAACTGCTATGTTATTTTCCATAGTGGCTGCAACATTTTCTATTCCCAACCAAGAGTGTACAAGGGTTACAAATTTTCCACATCCTTACCAACATTTGTTAAACAGTAAGATACTGTCATAAAGATAGACATATAGACCAACAGAACAGAATATAGAGCCCACAATTGTGCTAAGAATACACAGTAGGGAAAGTATAGTCTTTTTCACAAATGATGTTGTGAAAACTGGACATGCAAAATAATGAAATTGAATCCTTATCTTTCACTATACACATTACATTTGGATTCTAGTCTGAGTTGTCTCTAGTCACCATATCACAGTGACTTTACTTTTCTAACTATAGCACATTTATAGAGATCTTCTTGGCTATCAGTTAGATTCTTCTATTGACTCTAAAGACCATGTGGAGATTTCATGGGGAAATTTCTGGGTCTCTCCATGTTAAATAGAAACTGAAGGATATTCAAGAGTGTCAGCCAATCATTCTTGCCAAGTAACAATGCTGATCTTTCCTCTTATCTTTACTGGAGGCCACTGATGCTGGAGAAGAGCATTGTCAGGAGTGTCTCCTTCCTAAATCTCAGATATGAAGTGTCTAAGGATGTGTACAATACCTTTACTCCTAGGTTTGAAATCTGTATAAGTCAGATTAAGACATCTGCCTAGATTCTTGCTTTTATATCTGTGGCTTTCTCCCATACAAACCCTTGGGGCCAGGATAGGCCAGTGTTTCCTGCTTTCCTTTTATTATCTGGTTGGGAATTCCCTTAAGTTATATTCTACGATGAGGTCCTAAGGCCCAGTTCTTGATAAGTAAATACAAAGACTAAGGAATATAGAAAATATTTTTATAAAGCTTTATATTCAAAAGCTAAGTAATTTTCGTTTTTTTCCATTCTACAAAAAAAAAAAAAAACACCAAAAAAAACACACACAAAAATCCAATCATGAATATAATTAATGAATTATTTAGAATATTTAGGAATATGAAAGAGGTTTTATATATATATATATATATATATATATATATATATATATATATATGCTCGTGTGTGTGTATTTCAAGGTATTTCCTCTGGTACATAAATTATATATATGCAGAGCAGAATTAACAGCTGCTACATAGCTTTTTAGGGGACACAATCACATTTAAAACAAAAACTTGTCAAATATGCTGAAAAAGGAAAACATTCTAGAAGCTTGCTAGTTTCAAAGGTCAAGTTTCCCTAACACAATATCCCTAATGATCACTTTCATGGGCTTACAGTCAGAAAGGAAGAAGTCACTGTGAAATGGTGATGAGTGATTATCTTGGAAAAAAGTTTACACAGATTTGATTAGAATCTCAAAGTAGTTGAAAGAAAAATGTTTTACAAATTCTGTTCTAAATTGCTTAATCTTATAAATTTCTCACCAAGGTGTAAGTTAGGGGAAATAGCTATGGGGATGTCCATATTTTGAATTTCATATCTGAAAGATAGTCAGCATTTGCTTAGAAAATTTAATGAAAAGCTTAGTATTATAAGAGAAAGAAAAAGAAAAAAAAAGAAAAAAAAAAGTAACCACCAAGTCTGTCAAATATTAGAGTATATTTTGTATTTGACATTTTATTAGCATAACGGAGTTTTACTTTTGATTTTTACATGAGAAGACCTCTTTTTAAGTACTGTTTCTGCCATTTATTATCCGAGACATGTCATATACTGTTTCTAAATCTCAATACCTGCATCTCTATGTAATGGCCAAGATAGACATTTTAGGAGATATATAGAAATAATGTTTTATATTTGGAATATAATATGCTTTGTATGTATTAATATTAAGGATATACTTATCTGAGAAAAAATCTGCTTTTCTGAATGTTTACAGAGAACTCAGTAGAGATGAGATGTTAAATATTTTTGTTAATTGTGAAATAAACACACTAATGAGCTCTAGTATATAAAACACATAGTATCAATTAGAAATGAAAAGACTTTAATCCAAATCAGAGTACAAAAATGATTATTTGACAGAGTATACTAAGCATCAGCTCGTTTTCCTAACATTGGAATTGGATTTTCACAGGCACGGATATATTGGATATGTATAACGTGGAGTATCTTAAAGGTGATGCTATTTTAAACGGTTTTCCAAATTTGAAAATAATTTTTGAAGAAAAAATAAAGGTATAATTTGTTTTCTTTACTATATCAAGCAAATACATATTATTACACAAGTTTCTTCTTCAAAAATGACTTAAAAGAGTATACTTGTTATATTTAATTCTTTGTCACTAGATGGCATGCTCTATGTAAAAATGAAGAATTTATTAAATTAATTAGATTAAATTAACAGCAGGTGAACACAAGTGTGTAAATTATCAGAGAATGTCATCAAGTTCAAGTATTAATAACCCGAAATAAATTAAAATTCATTATGTAAGTCTTTCTTTCAAGGCAATTTTTTTCACAATAATTTAATGATAATCAGGTGGGAAATACTCAATTTTTTTTATTTTTAAGCAAAAATATAGATATCCTGTACAAATATCATGAAATTATAGGATAGAGTAAGTTTAGAAGATTGTCACACTGAAATGAATATCAAATGAATACAAGTAACTTGGTTTTAGAAAATTCCAATTTATGAAAGAGGGAAATATATATCTGCGACATATAGCAAATACCCAAATTATTTCAGTCACTCGCTTGTGTTATTTATTTTAAAAATGCTACCACAGATATATTTTTCATTCTAATTTATTCTAACCTCATTGTTTGTTGTCATTGTCATAAAAAGAGAAGAGATGACAGCATTTTGATTATTTAGTGCTGCATACATACTACTCTAAATACTAAATTTATGACAAGCTTGTTTACTGTTGATTTTTTTAAATTGTTTTATTTGAGCAGTGCTCAGAGGGAACAGCTTGTCTCTATTCTATGTGGAGCAACTTTACTGGGGCTAATTGCAACATAGCTAGTGGTTGGCTGGAAGTTCAGCTGGCAATGTCAACTGGAGCCTAAATTCTTTTTCATATGATTATGTGAGCTTTTTCCCACAGCATGGCAGACTAGATTTCAAGCGAGAAGACACAGAACTTGACAAAAAAAAAAAAAAAAAAAGTCAGGGCTGAAACTATTACAGAGTTGTTTTCACTGTATTCTATTGAAGAATCACAGATGCAGTTATGCAGTTTCAGATTCAAGGGGATAGAGAAATAGACCAGACATTTCTGTGAGTGGAGTGACAAATAATTTGTAATTCTCATTAATCTGCAAATTATACCCTCTAGCCATAATTATTTATACTCATATAACTCTTACATGCAAAATATTCTTCCTCGCTATAAGACATAAAGATTTATCTCATTGGTCATCATACTCAAATCCAGAATATTTTCACATATGTCAATAGAGGCAAGTTAGGAGGTTGTTTTTTAGGTGTGGTTCCTATTCATCTAAAAAAAATTTTTAAAAAATGAAGTAAAATTAAAAGTGTTGTGCCCTCCATATACCCAAACAAAATGACAGTGGTTGCAAGAGGGCTTTGGATAATCTCAGTCAAAAAGGAGGAAAATGGCAGGCATATAGAAGTCATAAGTTCATGGCAATTCTGAAATCTCTGGGTATGGATTGTCCATTGCTTGATTAGTGCTCAGTTCTCCTCCCTGGAAATGGTTTTCTGTGGCTCTTGGTCTTCCTCTCTGAGCTCTTGGCTCTGCCCTTTCCCATTAGAAATATTCCAAATTTGCAGCTACCTCACTTTCTCAGTCTGAGTTATACTCATGGAAGGTTAAGGGCTTAGAGGTCACTGTATATTTTAAATTGTCTTTGTCCCTTTCATTCCAAGTGTATTAATCTTTTGGAAACTTTGTGATTTCCATTTATGCAATTTACACTCAACTCCATGAGACAAAATGTGAGACAAACTCACACTTCTGTCCAAGGGAGTCTCTTCTATACCTGAGGTCACATGTGAGGCTGCTGTTAGACAATACTCTTAGGATACACAGAAGCTCATTGCTAGCTACATGGGTCTCTGACTGGGTCCTTAAGTCTTTCTGAGGTCTTATTTAGCAAAGGGTCTTACAAGATCCACCACTGATGTTTTTGACTCTGAGTCTACTTTGCTGGATTTAAAGTCACACTGGATTTAATTTTTGTCCTAAAGCTCTTTATTACTTTGATAACTTATTATTGTTTAAAGGCTTGGAATGAGAAAGTTTTATGTTTATACACAGTGCTGCTTTTTTCTTTTTCTTTTAAATTCCACCTGAAGCCTGAGGAGAGAACCTTAGCTCTTCTGACAGTTTTTCAGTTTATCATAACACACTCAAAAAAGCCAGTTAGTACCTGCAGTATTCCTCCTGGAAACCTCCTAGGTTATAGCTATGAGTTAAATTGAATAGCATTTTTATTTGCCAGAACATTTCAAGTAGCAGAACTGGCAAATGCTATTTTACTTTACTCTTGCATTCAATAGCAACATCGCTGTCCTTCTTCACCAGTAGTGTTCTTGAGAGCTTTCCCTGCCACTCAGTTTCAAAGCTAATTCCACTAGTTTTACGTCTTTGTTTCAGCAGTACATCTTTCTAGAAGCTAATTTTGTTTTAACTGCATAATGTTGAATAAACCACTTCCAAACTTAGTGGCTTCACTTACTTGCTCATGATTTCCTGATTTAATCCAGGCTCCTTGGGAACAGCTTGTCTCTACTTTTATGTGGTATTAGCTGAGATACTTGACTAAAGCTAGAAGTCCTGCATCCACACGGTTGGCATGATGGTGATGGTTAGCATGAGGAAGCTCAGCACTGTGGGTTGGAAACCTCGGTTCTCTTTTGTTTATCTTCTTGGGCTTCTTTACAACATGACATCTGAGTTCAAAAAGGAGCCACCGAAGTTTCTAGTTTCCTTAAAGGCTGGACCCTGAACTGGCACAATATTATTTACATCACCCTTCTGTTTTACAAAGCAGACACAAATGTAGCCCAATTATGAGGAATTTGAGAAACAGACCTCATATTTTGGTGGGGGGATGAAAAAGGATGTTAAGCCATCATCATCCTACCTACCGCAGGTATTTATACTATTTATAAAGCAATGTCGCATAACTTTCTTGTAAATAAACTTTATTTTTATTTTGGTAACTTTAAGAATTGTAGAAATGTTGCAAAGATAGTACAGAGAGTTCTAATATATCCCGTAGCCAGTTTTCTCTATTGTTAATGTCTTACAGTGGCAAGGAACGGTTGTTAAAATTAACTGCAATTAGTATATGAACATCAACAACTCTAAGCTTTATTTGAATTTTACTATTTTTTCATTAATGTTATTTTTCCATTTCAGATTCAAATTTAGGGTACCATTCTTAGTTGTCATACCTCCCCAGTCTGTGACAGTTTTCTTAGCTGTTCCTAGTTTCCTATGATTCTGGCAGTCTTTAAAAGCACTGGTCAATTCTATAGAATGTACCCAACTGGGGATTTTCTAATTTTTGTTGTTGTTGTAGTTGTGTTTTGTTTTCTTTTCCATGATTAGGTTAGAATTTAGGTTTTGGAAAGAACACCACATAGAACAATTCTCAACACATCATATAAGGTGATATATGGTATTAATATGAAATCACTGGGGATGCCAGTGTTCATCACTTGGTGAAGGTAGTGTTAGCCAGATCCATCCACCGTAAAATTTACTAATTTCCCCTTCTATAATCTGTTCTTTGGGAGCAAATCACCATGTATAGCCCACCCTCAAGCAGGGCCTAGAAGGCAATTAAGTTTGACATCCAGAAAGAGGGTATATATACATGCATTAATGTAGTTCTTCTGGAAGGACGATTTGCCTCTTCTAAACAATTTCTTTCTTTAATCATTTATTCATATTAGTATGGACTCATGATTATGCATTTTTTATTTTGGGTTATAATCCAATGCTACATTATTTATTCACTGCTCAAATTGATTCAGCTTTATTTATCTGGTGCGCTTTCAGGTTGGCTAACGTGTTCCTTTAATATACCCTATTTTTAACATTGTTTGAAATAAACTTTAAACAATTTTACAATATATTTAAGTTTACAGAAAAGTTGTCGGCATAGTATAGAGTTTACATATACCCCACACACGGTTTTCCCTATGATTTATATCTTACATTAGCATGGTGCATTTGTCATAATTAATGAACCAATAGTGGTAAAAAAATAAAATAAAATAACTAAACTCCATAGTTTATTCTTTTTTGTTAGTTTTTTTCTAATGTCCTTTTTCTGCTCCAGGATTTCTTCCAGTTAGTTGCCATGTCACTGTAGGCACATTACATTTAGTTGCAGACTGTGATGGTTTTCAGAATATCCCTGTTTTGATGACCTTGACAGTTTTTAGGGATGCTGGTCAGCTATTTTGAAAAATGTCTCTTAGGATTTTTCTCATGTAATTGTCATGATTTGACTGGGAAAAAAAAAATAATAAAGGTTGACTAGACTATAAACAAACACTTGGTACAAAATACTTGAATGTTTCCCTTCCCCACACTCACCATTACCATCTTGTTTTTAAAAAAATCCAGGTTGTATATCTATATGTTCAGTACATTGAAATATTTATATGGCTAGGAACAATTTGCATTCTAGTTTGGAAGGCATTCGGGGTGGAACTTGCTAAAAAACACTAAAATTTAGCGAAGAAAAGAACTAAGTAGACATTGTAAGCAGGAGAGTGCAGCATGTGGAAAGATCCTGAGCCAGGAAAGTGTGGAACATTAAAGACATACCCAACAAATCTACCTTTTTCACATTTATCTTTCTGCTTCAGCCTCACTCTGGCAGGGAGTTGTAATATAAGCAATAAGAGAATGCAATATATAGATGATGCATTATAGAAATGTACACTGGAAACCTGTAATAATATTATTAACCCATTTCACATAGTAAATTTAATATAAATATAAATATAAAAATAAATAAGAATTATAATTAATGAAAATAATGCTTTATCTTAAGATTGTACTTTGAAGAAGAATATAAGAATGCCTAGTGCCTTTCAAATATTAAGCCAGAAAAGTTTCTTTGCTTTTGGCTGTTTGTTTTTGGTCTCAGAGAAAGAGATGTTGCCAGGATGGTGACAGGAGGAAGAATGAGAGAAGTATAAAATGTATGTAGAAAGAAGGGTCACCACTCTACTTATCACTACTGTGTTATGTGAAAACTGAATAGCTGTTGAAGAGAATAGTAGTAGTAGTAGTAACAAAACAAAAATGATAATGACTGCCTAGAGAACTTACTGTGTTTTACATGTTTTAATGGAGGACTTCCCTATAATAAACTGTACTGAACACTATCTCACTCTATTGAACACTACTAACTTAACATGCTGTGGTGGGTCATAATAGTACATATACTACTGTAAATTTAGGTTTAGAGAAGTTACTGTCTTTCTTTGTGTTAGTTACATACCTAGCAAATTGTGTAAATGAGAAAAGGACCAAGAAAGTAAAAGTGGTTTAAACCAACCTCTCTGCAACATGTTTCTTGATAGATTACTATTAAGATTTTTTTTTTAATTACTCTATTTTTCTTGTGATGGACTTGAGGTCTCCAATGTCTCTCCCTTCATTCTCCCTTAGTTCCATTCCAATCAGCTCTTGATCTCTCATCACTCTGGTAATCTGATTTCATCAACATCACTAATGAGATACAGTTTCCTAAATTTAATTGTCTATTTACATCCTGGTTTTATGTGATTTATCAGAAGCGATTGATTCCTTTCTACTTGATACATTTTTTTTCACTTGACTTTCAGGACTGAATACTCCTGGATTTTCTCTGACTTCACTGGAGTTGGCCCTTGGTCTCTGTTGCCTCACCCTTCTCTTCTCTTTGACTTTTAAAATTGAAGAGGCCCTAAGCCTAATTTTTGATGGTCTCATCTATCCTCATGGCTTAGATACCACCTGTGTACAGACAACTCTCACATTTATATCTCTAATCCATATTTTTTGTAAATTTCCATTCTTAAATTCTCACACTTAAAAAAATTATCACCATTTGATTATCTCTTAGATATCTTAAATTTTACATGTCCAAGTATACTCAGGATCATCTCACAAAAGTCTTATCTACTGCAGCATTCACTATTTCAGTTTATGGAACATTCTTCCTTTAAGTTTTTCAAGCAAAAAAAAAAAAAAAGCATTCTAGAATCCTTTATGTATTTAAAAAATACTATACCCAGACCATCATAAAATCATGCCAGCTCTACTCTAAAATATATTAAATCACAAGCACATCTTTCCATCTCTACTCCTACCACTGTAGTTTGAGCCACCATCACCTCTCGCCTGAATTTATAAACTAGCTTTCAACAAGTTCTCCCTACTAATACCCAGGACCTTACACTCCAAAAACACAGCTGCCAAAGTGAATCTTTTAGAACATAGAATACATCACTCCTCTATCTCTGTCTGGCTACACTTTACATTCAATGTAAAAGCCAAGATATCTACAATGACTATAAGTAAGGTAGAATATAATTTATTATGTTATCCAGATCAGAGAATAAAAGAAGGAGTTACATTAATTATAACAGAACATTAAACATAAAAAATAAATTGGCCTAGGCAACTGGGTGTTTCATCACCCTACTAATGTGCCTTGCAAGTTGCCCTTATGTCTTTCTGACCTCTTGGCCATCATTCTCCTCCTGTGTATTGATTCTGTTCTCATTACGTGAGCTTCCTTTTTCTTCCTCAGATACACTATACAAGCAGGCACCTATCTACCTCAGGACCTGTGTTTCAACCTTATTCTTTCTGCCTAGAATATTATCTTGAGAATTCACTATGATTGCTCCGTCTTCTCATATTATTTTCCTAGATCTTGCCTCGTCTATGGTTCCTCCCCTGACTACCCTACTTAATAATGAAATATATCCCTCATCAACATATCTACAGTGCTATGAAACTTATACGCCATGAATTATGCACTTAGCAAAGTGCTAAGTATATAGTAACTGATGAATGCTAGCTATCCTCGTCAGTAGCATCATTATCACTAGATATTTCTTTAGTAAATCAATGAACTTTTTTGGGAAAAGTGTGCTAGATACTTTAGATTAGTTGGTATAGTCACCTAATTATTAACATGCTATTAATGCTCAAAATACCTAGAGATGAATTTAGAGATGAATGCAAGTCATTTCTTGACTTTGAGCAGTAAGATCTAGGAACACTATGTTGAATCAGGACAGTTCTAACTCTGACATGTCTCTGTATATGCGATTTATAAACTATTTTTTTTACAAAAGTAAACACGGAGTTTTACAAAATATTTTCTTGCGCAATGAAAAATTTTGCATTACAACCTTTAAAAATTTACATAGCATTTTCATGTAGTAAAACAAACAGTAGTTCTGGTTAGATTTCGTCAATCAGTATTTTTCAAAATTAATCTAAATATACCCATCAATCTACCAAAAACACTTACTACCAAAACACCTTCCCCTGTTATTTGTATTTCAAGTAAACTCCAGCATACTAAAATCATGATGATAATAATTACTTACAAATATATTAAATCATGACAATGAGCATTTTATAAAATCTGTTGTTCTTTGAATAACAAATGAAATTCATTTTAAAATAGGTATTTAATCAGATGGTAATATAGTCAATGTGTACAATGTATATTGAAATTAAGTGACTAACTTCTAGTCTGAGATTTCCATGAGGAAAAGAATGCTAACTGTATGAAATAGTTTCTCCAGATAAAAAGAATCAACATGTTAGATATAGATATAGACATAGATATGCGTGTATATATCATATAGATATATAATACACATATGAGTTCAGACAGTTAAGTTCACAAACTTTCCACTGTATGCTTATTATGAAGGATAGGCATATGTGATTATTCAAGCTTAGATGTTCCATGATTTACTACCTGCAAACTGGAGGGAGGTCCAGTAAAGCCGATGGTGTAGTTCTGGTCCAAACCTGAAGGCCTGAGAATGAGGGAAGCCAAAATGTAAGTCCAAATCCTAGTCTAAATGCCTGAGAACCAGGTGTGCCAAAGTTTGAGAGCAAGAGAAGGTGAATGTCGCAGCTCAACAGCGAGCAAATTCACCTTTTGTCCACATTTTTTCTAGTTAGGACCTCAGTGTAGTAGATAATGCACACCCATATTGATTGGGATTATTTTCTTTACTCAGCCTGTTCATTCAAATGCTAATTTATTCCGGAACTATTTACAGACACATCCAGAAATAATGTTTTACCAGCTGTCTGGGTATCCCTTAGTCCAGTTAAATAGTTGCATAAAATTAACCATCACACCAACCAGTGATCTCTTTACAAATTAGTGGTTAGTTTATTCAGCTAATAGTTGCACAAACACTGCATTGATGTAATGTAACACACACACACACACACACACACACACACTCCAAATTAAAAGAAATATATATTAATTTATTATCTTAGTTTACTACATTGACAGCATAGTTTAATCAACTGGTTATCTTATATCTTTTGTTCATCAAAATCTAATAACACCATATAATATTTTCCTCCATAATGGGAAGTTCATATTTAGATGTTTCACTGCATGTTGTTTAAGCCACTTTAATCTCTTTGTTGTATAATATTCTCTATTGTTTAATTTGTACTATTCTTGGGAATTTGCCCTATACACTTTTATAATTTTTTCCAAGAAATTAAGCCATAGTTTCCTAACTAGGAAGAATTTTTTGAGGACAAACATAACATGGGCTTCTCCTTTTGCTTGTCTGAATACTACATGTTTTCACAAATGCATGGAAAGTGTTCATTAAATAAAAACAAAAAATGTGAAAGTAATAAAGAAATACAAATTTCAAAATTAATTATTCCACTGAATATTAAAAATCGTCTCTTCTCCATTTTTTAGCAAGAGGTCCTGGGAATTGTCAGAGGACTTAGGTGATTTCTTTTTTAATTAAAGTTTATTGGAGTGGCAATTGTTAGTAAAGTTACATAGGTTTCAAGTGTACAATTCTGTAATACAACATCTGTATATCACATTGTGTGTTCAGATATACAGTGATGGGACGAGAACTGACTCTGGGTAGGCGATATTATTTCCTCCTTTGAAGTAAGATTACATTGAATTAAAGAAAAGAATTCATAATTTAGAATTAAGAAATATGGGTATGAATTTTGCCTTTAATATTTTCCTATTCTGTACAATCTTAAACAAGTTAACTCAGTTTTAAAATGGAAGTGCAAGGATGATGATTCATTATAGGATTTTTGTGACAAATTAAGGAGATGAGACAGTTGACCCTTAGATTACAGAAAAAACAAAAATAATCATCACTGTTCACTGTCTTGGCACCATGGATCCTTTTAATTTTATTCAATTTTATGTTCATATTTCAAGTCATTTTACAAGTAATTTACAGGTATATAAATAAATAATACTAAAACAGCTTTATAAATATTAATACATTTTAAACATAGTAAAACTCACAGAATCAACAAATTTTTGTGTATAAACATAATTGGATATGAAAGTATACCATCTCAAATCCTTTTAACACCATGGGATCATTTGGATTCTCATTCCAAACTATTATGTAAAGGCCTGTCTTTTAAATGACTAACTGGAGGAGAATTCTGTATTTCCATTTTGTTCTTAGAAATAGATGAGGGTAAAAGGGATCAAATATACGGTGATGGAAGGAGAACTGACTCTGGGTGCTGAACATACAATGTGATGTATACATGATGTACTACAGAATTGTATACCTGAAACCTACGTAACTTTACTAACACTTGTCACCCCAATAAACTTTAATTTAAAAAAAAAGTAAAAAGAAATATCTTGTTTAGTAATTAGTTCTTAAGTTTGGGAGATTTATTTAAGATATCATTATCTAAAAACACAGTCTCAGATATCATTAATATGAAAAATCTCACCATGCCATTAGAGTCTAATTCTTTAGATCCATCTTCTGGTTGGATTCATCTGGTGATATCAGATACTTACTGAATCTCTGAGAGCAGAAAATAAAATCAATAACCATAAGTTTATATTCCTGTGAAAATGACCTATTGACTATAACAGACTAGAATAATCCCAATGTAGTAAATTGGCCACCAAGTGGAGAGTTTATGCCCTCGATAAATGGTTTCATGTTGTGGAGCTAAGAAGATTGGTCTCTGTTGTTGGCAGTTTGGATGTTCAGCAGTGGCAGAAGCTAGGTCACTTTGATAAATGAAAGCCATGCTGGGTCCATACACAGCCTGACCCTATCACTGTCATTCTAAATTGAACACCCAGTATGACAATTGTGATCCCTAGTTTCTGGGCTAAATCTCACTATCTGGTTCCAAGTTGCAGGGTCCTCTCATCCTCAATGAGCCAAGATTTACATTAACTTTTCCTATTGTCAGTTCTGGTCTACAAAGAAAAAGGACTAGTGCTCCAGTGATACTGGTCTCTCTTAGCAAAATTTTCTTTAAACCTTTGGTAAATGATGTATCTTTCAGTTTTCCCATGGAACATAATTAGGTGATGATGCTCTGGTTGTTGAAAAGTACACCCATTCTAGTATGAGTATGCTGGCTTTCCTGAACTTTTTTTTTTTCCCCCCGTCTCCATCTACCATAGAAATTTTGATATTTCAATGTAGGGACTTTGGAAATAATTATTTATGAGTTAAGTCGTTGTTAGCTAGGGCTATTTAATTTTTTTTTAGATTTTTAAATACATTTCTAGGCCAAAATCTGAGAAAGGAGAAAAGCCTCTAGAAAAAAGAAACAAACAAAAAAATTAACAGCATTTCTCCCCACCCCCCATGGGACATTTTCTCAACCCAAATACTGAGTAACCATTATAATACATTCATTCGCTGGACTGGTGGAATAAAACTCATAGTTTAGATCACCACAAGATGGAGGTGACCTTATACATATCCAAGGTTTTCGGGAGGACTCTCAAATCCTAAAGACCTATATTAAGGATGAAATGCAAAGAAACAAAGCCTCACAAAATGATAAAGGGAAAAAATAGGGGTTAGGAGGTATTTTAATATATATTGAGAAATAAATAGAGTGTACACACACACACACACACACACACACACACCTAGGAATCAAAGAAACATTGCTCGGTGGTGAAGGAGGACAAAGAAAAATATTAAAGAAGTGAGGACAAGACATATGACCTTTAAAGGAGCAACAATAAGAGTTCTCAAGTGCAATAATGGAAACCAAACAGCAATGAAATGATGTCTTTATACATTTCAAAGGACTATACTGTCAAACTACAATTAAATACTGATTAAAACCAGTCCTCTAAAAATAAAGGTGAAACAAAACTCATCAACAAAAACAAAGATGGAGAGAATTTATCTCTAAGAGGCCTATGCTATACGAGAAAACAAAACAGGTTTCTTTATACTGTTCCAACTTATAAGTATAAGTTGGAAAATTTCTGTGAAATATACTTTTCTAGAAAATTATAAATATCCAATGTTGAATACAGAAGATATAAAAATCCTGAAAACGATGACTAAATAAATTAATAAATGAAAAGTAAAATAACACCAAGGAACATATATCAAGAGGATAGACTGATTATGCAAAAGAACTTTCGAATACGAAAATTACAAATAAATATCAGTATGAGGAAAAAAATAAGCTTCATTACTGAGCAGAAAGTTTGCAGACTTACTGAATGACAGGCCAAAAGGGGTGTGTGTGTGTGTGTGTATGTGTGTGTGTGTGTGTGTGTGTTTGTAAGAAACAGTAACTCTAAATGCATGTAAGAGAACACTATTTTAATGAAAAGTGGCCATTTATAGGTACTGTAAACACAGATTTAATGATTATAAGAAGTAAATGGGGACTCTGATAAGTTTTTTTTTTTTTTTTCCAGAGTGGTAAATAGTACAAAGAACTCTAATGAGCTAGACTATGAATTCTACAGATACATAAAAATAAATTTAGTTTTAGAATTTGAAATTAAAATGCACAATAAATAACAAAACCGTTTAAACATTAACTATTTTTTCATTAATGACCTTGAATACAGAGCCAAGTAATTCTTCCAGACTTAATTGCAAAAAGATTAAAAATTGATATATAAAAAATTAAGGGAAAATTTTGGACAAAGTTAAGAAAATTTAAGAGAAAATTTTGGGCTATATGTGGTAACTATTCAGCCTATGGGAATTTCAATATTACTTTGGAGAAATATATAATAAAGGAATAATGAGACAAATATTCCCCTAGGTGAAATAAACACAGCGATCTTCAGATTAAAAGAGCCTTCCAAAGAAGGAATAGCATTTAGCATGAAAAGTATCTTCACCAGTACAGAAAACGTATTTGAAATTAAGGCCACTGAATGAGTACAGAGATAAATCCAAACAGATCCCAGATAAAATAGAGTGAATAAAATGAGAGACATTCTCAGACAATACGCATACAGATGTACACACACACACACACACACACACACACACACACACACACACGTTCTTTCTGTAGAAGAATATAAGTGTGCTGGTAGGTGAGTTTTTATCTTTAACCATAGATGCTATAGCCTTCTAGTTCTGAGGAAATATGAATTTCATCCTTAAATTCTAAAACCACAAAAAGAGCACTTAGTATGATTGGTAACAAATATGTTAATATGTGAAGTACTGAAAAATTAGATGCATTTATTTTCTTAAGAGGTCGTTGGATATATTATAGTAAAATGAAAATTAAATTACATAAGCGGAACGTGTTGATGGAGAGAAAAGAAGAAAGACAATAAATTAGTTAAGATTATATTTATATCAATGACTAACACTGCTGAGAATAACAGAATAGTAAATTTGGACATTCCCATCTACCAAAAACAACCATAAAACTTGAATGAAATAAGAATTAAATGTTTACAGCATTGAAAGTATCTACTCTTAGAGCAAACCCGATCTTCCTGCCTGATCCCAGTTTCTGTTTCAGCTGCTCACCCTACCAGCCCCAGCTGACGTTTTTGAGGAGGTGGAATGGGATATGAGAGTCTTCCAAATATTGTTAATACATTCATTTAGGAAGTCTTGAGTTTATGATACATGATGGTGGTGAAAATATTTGCTGACTTATATATGTATTATCCTAAAATGTTGTAAATAATGTTAATTCTTGGAGCCTTGAGCCTATCTCCTGATGGATGTTAATATGAGTTCTCTACTTGCTAGTATATTGCTAATGTTGGTGACATTTGCATTTTATTTTAGGTTTTTCTAAGACTAGCTGAAATTATGGTTTTAATATATAGAGTTTCTGGGCTTTTTTAGCATTTAGCCAAGTTTTGTCAAAAAGAGTTAACAACAGATTGCATGTGATGATAATAATTTAGCTTTTTAGTCTATGAAAAGACTGTTTAAGAGATTTAAAGAAGGGATGGATTACATCTTTATGTAACTATATAAATTATCATTCATAAAGCATAGTTTAAGGAACAGCAACAAAAGGGTAAGATCTGGAAGTACTAGGATGGTATTGTATGTTTTTTGTATGAATTCAATTTCTATCAGGTGAAATTGAATTTGAGATATGAACACAACTGCCCAAATAACATAAGGCCAGAAGTTTACAGTTTGCGTGTAAAATAGGTCAAATAAATGGTGATGGAAGGAGAATTGACTCTGGGTGTTGAACACACAATGCAACTGATATATAGATTATATGTTATAGAATTGTACACTTGGAACCTATGTAATTTTACTAACCAATGTCACCCCAATAAATTTGATATACAAATGAATAAAAATAATATATTTAGAAGTATTTGAAATGAAAATCACTTACATCACTTTCTTTGAGAAAAATATCTATTTATATTTGTTAGAATTCCAAAGCAATGAGTAGTGGGAGTCAATTCAGAATTTCCCATTTATACATAAGAAACATTAAGCGATCATACATTCTCTTAACTTTTGGGGGTTCATTTCTTTTAAATTTACCTTTTAAATGTCAATCTAAGAAGGAAGAAAATCTGTAGAGAATTTTTAGGAGCTTATTTGAGCCAAACTGAACGACAATTGTCAGGAAGCAAGATCTCAGAGGATTAAGAAAATACTCTGGAGAATAGCTGTTTTGCAGCTTATTTTACACATTATAATCAAAGGAGAAGACCTGAGGAGGGTTACATGAAATCCATTGGTAGTACATTAAGGGGGTGGGAAAAAGCAAAGCAGGAAAATCTTTAGAATTGGATAAAAAAGTAAAATGCAGACACATACTTCTTTTGCGTTGGTGGGTACAGGATTGTTAACAATTAACACTTACAGTACATAGAATGGTATTAGGGAACAGATAACAATGAGGGTTTCAGTGGGTGTGTCCTGAGGGGTCCAGAAAACAAGATTACTCTGATATTCCAAGAGTATGTTACCTTAAATGCAAAAAGACAACAGGTAGGCTGAATTAAGGTAAAGATTGACCTTTATCAAGGAAACTACAGGCGTAGGATGTGACTACCCTACCCGCCATGACCAGCTCTTAGGGACTTTTATGTTCAGACAATCCTATGTGGATACTTTCAGTATCTGAGTTTGTGAGGCCCACCATCCATACCTCCCCTGAGCTTGTCAGGTTTAGCAAGTGGCCCCTTTTTTGTCCAGAAAAGACAGAAATAACACTTATAAAAGCAAGGAATAAAGGCCACTGAGGTTTACCCCCTTACCCATTTTAAGTAATAAGCAGGTCTAATAACACTTGGAAGCTGACTAAAATTATTTATTTTCCTCTTAAGCCTACTTTGTTGTTGTTGTTTGGTTTTGGTTTATGAAAAGTTTTAAATAGGCCCACACTTACCTTGAGGAATTGCTAGACTCCACAGCCTTAGTTAAAATACTAAGTTTCCTTTTGGAATAAAAGATAAAAACACATTTTTCTTTCATCTACTTCCACAAAAGAATCCATTCAATTTATTATCTTGATACAGGAGATGTGACTATTGTAGAAAACAGTTTTCATTATGCAGTTTCCACTCTGAACCACAACCCTATCATGGTCAAACTGATGTCTCACAACGGTATTACTGTTAGCTTTTCAAGAAAGATTAAAGAGCATTGATAAATACTAACTGATCTTTTGAATATATCAGCTACATTTCATGGGAGACTTATCAACCAGGAAATAGTAATCCTCCCACAAGATATACTACATAGTAAAGATTAAGTATTATATTCTCTGGCCTCATTGACATGCATATTTCAGTGTGATAGAAAACCTTAGAAGAGTTGTTTTGTTGTTCAGAATGAACATCAGAAGGTTTTGCACAGAAGCTTTAGATTACATGAAAACACATCAAACACAATGGTGCTGACAGCACGACTCACCGAAATGATAACTGCTGTTCCAGTTTGGGCAGAGACAGATGATCTTCAATTATCAGAGTAAATACATGTCACTATTCTCACAGCTGTCGTATATGTACTTATAATAAACGTAATGCGAATGATAGGGCATTGAAATTAAAATATAAAAAATAGCTATGGCTTAAAGAATTTGTAAGCACTAAGTACAAGGTACACTTTATATGTGTTTAAATTTCCCTTAACGTCCCAATGGTATGAACTGACATTTCTATATACTTTGAAAGATTCGTTTTTAAAAATAAACTGATTTATCAAGATATTCTTATTTGATCACAGAAAGATAAGGAGAAATGGGTAGTTTTCATTAACAGTATTAACATGCAAAATTACACATCTTATTTAGTATGAAATAGTCATTGTTTAGTGAATCCCACTATTCTCATATCTTCCCATACTGGGCTAAATGCAATATTTTAAGATATCTACTTAGTATGAGAAGAAACAATATGTGAGGTATTTCAAATTTAACAAAATTTTATATGTATTTCATATAGCTTATCCTTATTACACTAACATTTTGTATTACTCTTCCCTTCTTCCAAATAACCAATAAAATATTTCACTGGGTGATGTTTTGTTACCTGTAAGATATTCTGCAGTAATATGGTCAATAAGAAAATTGTTAGGAAGGCTTTAATATATTAAATTGCCTCACTAAAAAAAGAAAAAAGAACAACAACACTATTCTCTGTCAGTAACAAATGAAAGACAATATATAAATTTGGGAAGTCAAGTGTAGATAAAAAGAGTTACAGGGATTTTCTGTTTTCTTCTTTTTTTTTTTTTTTAATGTGTGCAGTTATTGAATGCACCTCCATTGAATAGTTATGTGTAAGACATGCTTATGAAGGCTGAGTGTATCCTTCTATCTGAAATTTTGGGATTTACCATTTTAGGATTTGTAAATGAAGGTCAATTTTGAATTAAATGCAGTTTATGCATTCGTAGATTTTAACATCTGATGTAAAATTTAAGCCTGACATATTTGTATGCACTTTTGCATATGTGCTTTTGAGCCAATAAATAAGGTAGAAACACAGTTATATTGAGCTATTAATGAAAGTGATAGCTTGGTCTAGATTAATGCAAAAATGTATGCATTTCATTCATACAACTCCCCAATGCATTTATTTAAATAGGACTTTACAGTTATGTTAATGGAATTATTAGAAAATTAGTGCTAAAATACAATGAACAGTAGAAGATCTATGAAAGAAAAATATGTCTTAAGTAAGAATGTACTAGTTTTATAATGCTTACAAGCAACAATCACTGAACTCAACTTGTGTGACTTTATATAAAGCTCATATATGTTGAGAAGCTTGATCTATTTATTTGAAAAGTGTGCAGAGCTTTGTTGTAGCTGTTCTGCTTCAAAAAGCAATCAATGATGCTACACATGACAGAAGTAAATAATGAATGACTCTCTGAATGTCTAAGATCACAGAGTACAAACATACAAGTATTTGTGAACTCACTTGAAGAATGATAGCTAAATTACAAAGGAATGGTGATACATGGAATCTTGGGAAAGAAAAAAAAAACTCATATGTTGGTAACAATTTATAATTAGAGCTATGCTTAATTTGAAATTATAGAGTAATTGAGAAGTTATATTGGGTATGGTAGACAAAATCTTATAAAAGTGGTAAAATTCATGTTCTAGGACATTCTCAATAGTTATATACAAACGTTTTTTATAAATTTTTTCTGAGTCTTAGTTAACTTGTCTCTAAATGAGAAGCATGGTTTTATATGATAAAGTTAAATTCCATTATTTTGTCTGAATCCAATATCAACAACATTTAATAATTGAATGAGATATTGATTTGCACTGTTTACATAGTACCTAGTTTAAATAATAAGCAAATGTAAGGACAGCCAAAGGGAATTTCTTTTTCAAAGAAATGCTTCAGAATGCTTTCTGAACTCCTGACTTGCATATCCAAATAACTACTCAAGACCTCCACTTGAATATCAAATTTGAAAGTTTCAAATCTGAACCCCAGATTTTCCCTAACATAGGTAATAGTATCTTCATCCATCTAGTTGCTTAAGCAAAGAAATTCCAAGTCAATCTTGACTTTTCTCTCTCGTACCCCACGTCTAATCCAAAACAATTTCTATTATTTCTGACTTAAAATGTGCATATGATATGACGTCATCTCACTATCTCCGTTATTGCAAGTCTGATTCAAGCCACCCTTACCTACATACCTGAAATAGCTTCTTTACGGTTGTCTCTATTTCTAACTTTGTCCCTATAAAATTTATTCTCCACAGAGTAGCCAGGGTTATTATTTTTTTAAAACAATGAGGGAAATCATAGCACTCCTCTTCTCAAAACCTTCAAAAATTTCATATTTCATTCAGAATAAAAACCAAAGTCATTAAAATAGACTAATACCCTGCATTATCTCATTCTGTTTATCTCAAAAACACTATTTCCTGATGCTTCGACCCATACATTCTCTGTATCAGCCTTAGTCGCACCAAGTTGTTTCTCTAACACACTTAAGGCTGTGTTCTGGCTATTACTTTGAGTGGGATCTTCTTCTACACCTAATGACTATCTCGGTCATCTTCAAATTTTGTCAATGAGATTATCCATACTACCTTATGAAACTGCAACAAATTGTCGACTACCATATAAGAAACAGTCCTGTTCTACTTTTTTCCATCACAATTATAACTTTTAACATAATAGAAAGTTTTCTTATTTACTATATTTATTTATTTCCTCTTTTCCCTTGTTATACCATTAGCCTCACAATGGCGAGTGGAATTTGCTCATTGTGATCGCTAATGTACCCCAATAGTCTTGAATACTGCCTGGCACATAATATAATTAATATATTATGGAATAAATATAATTAATATTTATGGAATAAATCTATCCAATCGGGGACATAGTGACCCATAAAGAAGTCGAAACCTGACAGGCAGATTGCATTTTTGGTTTGTTTTTAGTATGAAAGTTTTAGAGTTAGTTAATTTTTCCATGCAAAGATTGCAAAAACCTGGGCAGTAGCTTCTATCTCAGTTATTGCTATCTGCGGTTTACATAGACTACAGTTTCTCTTGGCCAACGAACTCATTGTTCAATGCTCCCATTTCCTTGGATTTTTGATACTTTGGTTTGTTTCCTTTTCACCATCTTAGATGGACAACATATTTTTGACTCTTCATTCCTCACTCATCAACTTCAGTTCACTCCATAAGTCAGATCTACTGTATTTCGGTCTTTGATTGGTAATTTGGTTCTAGAATAATGTGAACCCTTGCATATCGGTACTCATTCCATCCTATAGACTTATGTTTCTCTCACCTGACAAACCATATTTATCTCCTTATCTCTTGGTTGGGGGCAAGAGATTAGATAGGAATGATCCTAGCTTCCTGTTTTAAAATGTCATTTCTGTGACATTGAGGAGGATAACATGGAGGAATGCAAAATGTGAAGTAAGATCTGAAATGCTGGCAGTCAAAAGAAAGAATGCTAGTGAAATGTAGAGAAAAACATCTTGAAGATAATTGAAAGATTAAATCATGAATAATTAAAAGCCTGTTTGATGATGGATAGAAATATACTAGGATCTCAAAATTAATTTTAATTCAAAATATTCAATGATTATTATATAATTATTATATAATATATAATTATATATTTCAATGATTATTATATAATCATTGAATATTTTGAATTAAAATTAATTCAAATATGTACATATATATCTATATCTATCTATATGTGTGTGTGTGTATATATATATATATATATATATATATATATATATATATATATATATATATACCAGGAACGCCAAAAAAATGTATACAAGTGGATTCTTTGGTCAGTGTTGCTCAAGCAGTAGTTCAGTGTAATTACATCTGAAATCTATGTAATTTTGCTAACAATTGTCACCCCAACAAATTAAAAAAAAAAAAAAATGTCTGGACGCTGATGGTAACCTGGTAACCGCTTTGAGCACCTCTTGTAATTGTGCAAGTAAAATGTGACTTATATTCATCTTTTGTTGTTGGTATATACTGAGTATTACAATTTTAATATTTCTTTTTCCTTTCTTAATATGTGTATACAGTTTTGGCACCCTCTGTATATTATCTATAGTGATAGTCTTGGTTATGATGCCTTAACAATTTCCAAGTATTAGTAGTTTAACAAAATTACATTGTTTTCTCAATACTAAGTATTCTTCATGACACTGTTGTCAGTGTGGAAGGTTAATATTCCAGGATGATTTATCCCAAAATTGGTATCCACGTTTGTCACGACAAATGAATAGTCCATGGAAAAGTACACAGGAGAAATCAAAATTTTTAGCTTTGAGGTTATACTTATTATTTCCATGAAAACATTGGCCAAGGAAAATAATGGTTGCACTTAATTTCACACTTAATTTCACCTGGAAAGGACAAAAAAAAAAAAAAATCTAAATAGTGAATACTAGCATTATCATTCACTGGCTCTGGGCTAGGGACCAGAAGACAAAGTTAAGACATTTTAAATAGATTGATATACAGGTGTATGACTCACTCGTATTAAGAATATAAGAGGGGGAAATCTTCAAATCAAAGATGAAGCCATCACAAAGATGAATTCATTACAAGCCATGATGATATGGAGATATCTATATGATATGAAGATAGAATTACCCCAGTAGGTAATTGAGAGTAATTTGAGCTCTATTATAAATTCAAGGCTATGATCTTGTGTTTTAATTCACTATTGTATTGGAAGAAGTTATGATTTTGAATCATTTTTATCCAATTATAGGGAATAAATTGAGACAAGAATAAGGGAAAATAAACGTTGGGGACTGTGTCATCCATCATTATTAATGGTTTATGTTAAGAGCCTCATTTCTGGAAAGATAAAATTTAAGATAAAATATTCCACTGATCTTTTCAGTCATTGGTTTTGCCTATGCTTCACCAGGTGAAGTTTCCAAGATACACAGTTTATCCACCAAGAGTGTTTCAAAATTAGAAGTAATGGTTGAGTTTTCTCTTAGTGAAACTATCTACCACAGTAAATATATCTAAATTCATTTTGTTTTTTTGACAATTATTTTCTAGTGTCCAAACATATCCTTTGTATGAAAATGGAGAAACAGAGTTATGTTTTAGAATTTTTCTATAATTCTGTTATGAAATGTAATAACAATTGTTATTTCATAAATATTGTTTACCATTGCTATCTGATCATTTGATTTTAAATATTGAATTATCAATCAGCATCTGCTCCTTAGAACTAGATTGTATCTTTAGGGAGGTTTCTGTTCATATGTTGTTTTTTCTGTGAGAAATAAATTTTTTCCCTGTCGAAGTGTTAGATGTTTATTAATAAGAATTTTTTCTCAGTAGGCCTAAGCTTTTGAATGTTAACATTTATATTATTTCTGTTATTACATTAAGTTCATTTAAATATTGTGCAATTGCTTGGATTTTAGAGATTTTTTAGCACAAGATTTATTATGGATATTGTCAAGCAATACTTAAAGATCATTTTAATTCATTTTTGCAGAAACTACCAAAAACATGTTTTATTCATATAGCAGTATTGTTGCCTATCTGCTTGTTTCTCATAAGTGCCTAAGTATAAAATAAGTATATTTCAACTACATTTTTGCTTCACTCTGGCATCTAGGAATCTTTCTTCCTAATGATTTTTAGATTGTTTTTAATCTTTGAAATGAATGTTACACAATTAAGTTAGTAGGGTTATTAGATATAAACCATTAAGTTTAAAAATTTATACGTTTCTTGTTTTAGACGTTAGATAAGCATTATTTTTATACTAAATTATTATTAAAACACACTGATACCAAGAAAAGAAAGACATAAAATATATGTAACAGAGTTACATATTTTTCCCCCTAAAAATTTAAAGTTGAAAACAGGTCATAAATTCTAATGAGAGGAGTAACACTGAATTTCTTAACAGCTCTTATAGCTCTTTATGTTATAAAAATGTAGTACTTATTCTTTAAACCTTCCCACAAAACAGTTACACCAATTACCCTATATGGTATGTCAAGTGCAGCATAGGGAATAGCATCGGTGGTATTGTAACAACTATATACAATGTCAGGGGGGTAGTAGATTGGGAAGGGGGAGTTATCACTTTGTAAGGGATGTAAATGTCTAACTATTACATCGTTTTGTACACCTGAAACTAATTAAAAAATAAAATAAGATAGGTGTGTTTGGCCTAAAAAAAAAAAAGAAGACTAGCTAGTTTTACAAAGTGTATTGATGTAAAAGCACTTTGTGAAGTCAGACTGTATAGCAAATATAGCTCAATAATGCCAAGATGAGGTTGCTTTCCATCCCAACTACTCAGCTACTGAACATGAAAGAAGGCTGTTATCTTACTTCATGAATGCATGTTTGTTCAGTACAGAAATGAAAACTGATACATGATAAACAAATCTTGGAAGGGCTTAACAAATTTCCCCTGGAGTTGAGGTATGAGTGATACTTTCTTTTCCTTAGAAATTTCAGAGGGCAGGTATTGGCTTGAATAGCAAACAATGGCACAAATGCCACATACACACAAGGACATTGAGTGATGAAGCAGAGACAGGGTGCATTCCTGTCATTGGAATATCCAAGGATGTGTGCATCTTCTCTGAGTGAAGTGGAGACTGGTATGTGTCAGACATGAAGTTTCCTAAAGCCATCCCATTTAAGAGGATGTGTGTTCATCGCCCAGAAGCGGGTAAGGAGTGTACTGACAGGACTGGAGGTACATCCTGGAAGAAAAAGGCCACCATGAGATGGAGAAGTGAAATGCATCATTTGCTCCTGGGCCTTCCAAATAATCTATGCCTACAATTATATTTGGATAGCTACCATAAAGAGGACTGTAGGATATAACTTCAACTATGACTTGCTACATAAAACTTCTCTTTAAAACACTTACTCCAAGTCTGCCTCAACCTCGAGGGAACCAGAAAAAGAGGAGGAGATGAAAATTGATTTAAAGGATAGCCTATTCCTTATTATTTTACTGCAGGTGCCTGGAGTCCACGCAGTCAGAACAAGTGAGTGAGGAAAATGGAAAGGAAAAGTGATAACATTTATTGAATACTCATCCAGTATCAGCTGCTTTGTATATGCTATGGTTTTAGTTCTATTATATTTGATATGATGCTATGTATGGAAACTTTCTTTGAAAGGTAATCAAGTAACCTTTCCTAAAGTAATGACTAATGTATGACAAAGTGACCATCACAAAACTCCTATTGTGGTCATGTAGTTTTCAGGATGATAGACTGATTGACCTATATGAATGTATGCTTTCATAAAATAGTTGTACATACTTTTAAATATTAGTAGCAAAAATTAACTTGAATCTGACAGATGTTTGAGTGAAGTAAGTGAAACAAACACAATTCATGCCAAATGGGAAAATGCCCCCCCACCCCGTGTGTTAAATTTCAACACACAGCTTATGAGTTAATAAATAGATAATATAAAGAAACAAATGTGAATTACATGACAGAGGTTAAGGTTACATGAATACATTAAAATCAGTCAATAAGTAGAAAATGATTACAATGTCCACTAAAGGGATAGTCAAGGACACATACACACCCTATTTAGTATAAAATAGGGAAAATTAAAATTAACAAAAAGAAAAAAATAAATGGAGGGGGTGTATAATTAAGCTAAAAATAAATAAAATGAAGACTTTATTTAAATATTATTCCAGGATATAGGATGAGAGATTCAAACTGAAATAAATAAAGATTAAGGGCAGATCAGTCAACAGAGTGGCACAGCATTACAAGTGTCCCTGAAAGCAGTAGTGCTAAATAGTTTTGACTGTGTGAATATTGATTGCTTCAGAAACTTGGCCAAAGTGATCATAAGAACCCAGGGCAAAATAGTAATGTATGTGGCATCCAAGTAACTCAGATACTCACAGATTTGACTGGAGCTATAAATCATAGTCAGTATAAAAGGATGGAGGGGAGAAAGTACACAAGATTGAAGTGAAGATGGAATGTGCTAAGCATGGAAATAAGCAGTACTACTAGGATAATGCTGAAAGTAGTACCTCTTGTTCTCAGAAAAATAAAGATACAATACTTAACTTGAAGTAGAAGGTAACTCCTGAAATGAAAATAGACCTTCTTGTATAAAATTATAAATGTGTTAGTAAATATCTATTTTTTCTGAATATTGGAAATACTACGCAATCATATTTAATATACTTTTAAAGGTATTCACAGAAATTAATAACTTAGAGTCATTTAAAGAATAAGTCAGTTTATTTAAAGCCCATGACTTAAGAATATTTTTATATTGGAAAAAATAAGATGAGTTCTAACATTAACACTTATGCTTTCAATACATAATGTAGTGGCAAAACATGGTAATGAAATGACTTCTGGAAGAGAGTGAACGTAAGAAAGAAACATTGAGTCCAAAACAGTATACAGTGCACAAAATATGACTCTTAAAAATCTGTGTGTGTGTGTGTGTGTGTGTGTGTGTGTGTGTGTGTGTGTGTGTAAAATGCCTTCTTCCTTCCCTTGCGAATTTGCCCTGAGCAAAATATTGGTTAATGATATGTGCAATTGGAAGTATATTGGCAGCTATGTTTAAACATTGTGATAAAGGTCCCCATTTAAAGGAGATTCACTGTCACAGACCTGTCTGGAGCTACTATGCCCAAAGAATGTAGAAATAGCTATGGGTATAGTCAATCAGTATGCTCAGCCTAGCATAGACACCAGTTCACACTGACCTTGTACAAGTTACTTAACTCTTCTTAAGCTTTCTCATCTGGAGCGATAAAGACCTTATCTAGAGGTGAGATGTGGGTATTGATTAGCTAATATTTTGAAAGTTCTGTGGAGATGGAAAAAACAGGACATAAAGGATAAATGTAAGTCCTACAGAAAAGGAGGCTTCAGCTATAGTCTCTAATAATCATATACACATTTTCCTTAGTATTGAAATCAACAAATTGAAAAAAGGAGACATTTTAAGACTGCATGGATATGTAAATTTTAAAGACCATAGTTATTAAATGATAACATATCAGTAGTGCCAAAAATGCATACACATGACTTGTATTCATATTTTATTATCGGTATGTATTGAGTATTACAATTTTAATAGTTTTTTTTTTCCTTTCTTAAAGTGGGTATACATTTTTTTGGCACCCTCTCTATATATCTATTGATTGCACATATTGGTTTTCATTAAAAATTACTCGAAATGAATAACTGACACATACCAAAATTCTCATGGTGGTAGGATTAAATATATAATTTTGACCTAAGAGTTTATATTTGAAAAGTGGAAATTTCTCAAAATGTATTTAAAAATCATGAATTGGTAATGTTTAAGAGATTTCCAGGGATAATCAAATTTAATATTAGCTATATGATGATAACCTAACAAGGCAAATGTTAGGGCAATTCTGATGTATTCAAAGTGTTAAATATCTAATTTGAAATATGTAAAAATTAAAACCAACTGTTTGTATCTGCAAAATAAGTATGCATTATAAAGTCACATAGAATATTTACAGACATATTATTTCAGCTCTCTACTTGTGTGCAACAACCATTATCACAAGTTTATTAAAATTCAAGTTAAAATGTATAAATCAAAATATAAATGTATAACTTATTTTATAAATCTTTGTATACCAAGTTAATAATCAAGAGATGCATATCATATGAATGGGAGATGAAATACAACGATTTTCTTGGGATTAAAAAAATGCTCAGATCTACTCATGAGTTATTCATTCCTTTTTCCAGCTTTTCCTGAATATCAATTTGAACCTGGGGAGTATGGAAAAAAAAAAAAAAACCTTTGAGATTTTCCAAACTATATTTTATTTCTGCTTTTGATTCATTTTTTTCTGAGTCTCAAGTAAATGTAAAAATATGATAATATTTTTCACCTTCTTATTAGTTTTCGCAATGGACAAAACCAATGACAGAAAAGCACAGTCCCCTAAACACCTAAGGAATTAAAATATAGAGTTAAAATACACATTTTAACACATTCTTTTGATAAAATGTATTCGAATTGTCTAAAATAATTAGATGAATATGCATCCACATATATTAAAGTATCTGCTCAATTTTTCTATTAATATATTTACAAGACTGAATCTCTTTGCAAAGTCATGTTGAAACAAAATTAATATTGATCATGTTCTGTTGGATATGTTTAAACTCAGTTGGTATCAAATAAGAACTTCAGTTTTCAATGAATGTTGATGTCGTTATTATAGCTTAATTAGTTTAATATTTTTAATATTAAAACAGATCATTGATGGCCAAGCTAGAATGTTTTTCATCTCAAGAGTTCATTTTTTCTGCCTCTTGGAGCTGGTGTAGCCTAATGATTAAGATGCCTGGCTTTGGATCAACCCTGAATTTCTCAGCTTATTTGACCTTAAGTAAATAATTAAACATCTTTAGCTTTTCTGCTCATGTGAGGGAAAAAACAAACAAACAAACAAAAACAAAAAACAGAAATTATAAAAATAGGTAGGCCATACAAAGGTTGAGAGAATAATGAAAGAAAAAAGAAAAAACAAGCATGAAAAAAGTCTCAACATATACTAAGTGCCTTTAAATATTATCTGTGGATATAGCCGTTATTATCTCTGCATTATTATTGATTTTAAATATGAATTTTTCAGTTTTCTTTCAATTTAGTTATGTGATTTTAAAAATTTTGCTGAATTCTTACATAGCCAAATAAAGAAGAAGAAAAAAGTCCTAATTGTTTGCCAGTAGAATTTATCTCAAATTTTGTGAAATAATTAATGGAAAAAATTGTAGTCCTTCAACATTTATTTCACTTACAAACTTTGCTATGTATCCATCAGTCCATGGTAGATCTAACATGTTTTTCTTCCCAAGACAACCTGAAAGCTCTTCTGGATAATTATATTAGGGGCATGACTGTGATTTTATAAGCATTCTTCATGTATTGCACTCTCTGAACCTGCTTACTGGTGTGAAATGTTACATTTAATTTAATTTGGTGGTGGGAGCAAAGAACTTACAGAGTTGTTAAGGAACACCCACTCAATTTTTATTTGTAATAAACTCTACCTAAACTATTGAGTATCTATATTTTTCTATAAATATAAATATGTAATTCTTATCGGAAACACTTTTGAATATTTATTATTCATCATTAAAACTCCTCTTTCTGAATGAGCCAATCATACCTAAAACTGCATATTAGCCTTTTCTACATAGACTTATGATAAAGCATCATTCTTAGGATACTATTTAAAAAAAATAATGGACTTTTTTTTTTTTGACTTTAAAAATGTTAGACATTAAAATGCCTCTTTGTAGAACAAACCTATAAAGCCAAACAGTCTTACCATATGATCCAGCAATCATAACCTTAAGCATTTACTCGATTGAGTTGAAAATTTATATTCATATGAAAACCAGAACGGAGATGTTTAGAAGCTTTGTTCATAAATGTCAAATCCTGGAAGAAGCCAAGATGTTCATCAATAGTTGAGTGGAAAAATATACCGTGGTACATCTATACAATGGTATATTATTTGGCAACAAAAATAAATGAACTATCAAGCCCCGCAGACATGAATTAAATTTAATTGCATGTTGCTAAGTGAAAGAAAGCAGTTTGAAAAGGCTATATACTGTAGAATTCCACTTGTATGACATTCTGAAAAAGGCAAACAATAGAAAGGATTAACATATAAAAGATTACCAGTGGTAAAGAGTCCTTAAGGTTTGAATAGGTGAAATCCAGGAGGTATTTTCAAGCAATTAAACTATTCTTAATGATACTGTAATGGTGCATAGATGACACTATTCATTTGTCAAAACCCATAGAATTTTACAGCACAAAGAGTGAACATTAATGTATATGTGTGTGTGTATAGATGTAGATATATATGTGTATATATATATATACACACACACATATATGTATATACACACACATACATATACATATATATATGAAATTGGGAGACTACAGGTTAGAATACACATGTAAAAATACAATATGATTGTATTACAAATATATGAAATAATTTCACTGAGGCTTATTTCTGAAGGAGAAAGGATGCTGACCTCAGTACCTGTGGAAATTAATGTAATGTGGAAGACTAAAGGCAAAATAAAATGTGCTTAAGCACAGGGCTTGGGCTGATAAAGTCTTATTTGATGAGAGTACAGGTTAAAATATCGGAACCATTGTACATGTATATTGGAATTAAATAAGTAACTCGATGGTAGAACATAGGAGAATAGAGATTCCAACATATTTTATTTTAATAAGCCCAGAAGGAGGAAAATCACATGTATATTTCTTAGCACTTTTTTATCTGGAACTCTGAAATAGCCTTTTGAACCATCTGTATTTGGCTGTCTCTCATATTCATCCTGTCTGTCCAGACAGCAAATTACTTCTTTGTACAGTTAAGATTAGTTTATAAAAGAAGAAAACAGTATTATGTGAAGGTTTTCCACTGGTAATTGCCAGTTTAATTAAATTAGAAATGATACTTCAAGCAATCATCTTTTTCAGTAAGATTACTAAGACATTATAATTAACCTGTGATTTATTTGTATTTGTTTATGTTGCCAGTCTCTCTCTCTCTCTCTCTCTCTCTCTCTCTCTCTCTCTCTCTCTCTCTCTCACACACACACACACACACACACACAGACACACACAGACACACACAGACATACAAAGATTACTTCTGAGAGTGTAATTTTTAGAGTTTAAGAATTGTTATTCTAAACACCTATAAAAGTGTAACAAAAGCATTATATATTTTTCTGTGTTAGGTATCACAAAAAAAGAAAGTGTTCTAAATCTGGTAGTCATGTTGAAGCATATTTGGTGATTTTTTATTTATTTTTAGTCTGAATTCTTACATACCATAACATTTATTTTCTTGTACTGAAATATATTTGAATTTATATAAACTTGTTTGAAACTAATTGGCCTCTGTCTAGACTCTAAATACTTTGGTTAAAAACGGGTTATGGGTGAAGCTACATGAGCACAATATAGAAATCTGCCTATTAGTAATCACTCAATATTGCATCAGTGTTAGTTAGATAATAATTCAGATATATCAGATAGCATTTTGTCAAAAAAGTAAAACCAGGATTTTTCTAACCCCTTGTGTTTTTGTTTGTTTGTTTGTTCTAACTTATTACTAGCTCACATATTTGAAGTTTAAATGATCTATTGCTAATTCAAAATGTAAAAATAAACAGTTTATTTAAATGTCATTTAGAAACTTTAGAATTGCTTGTGGGAAAAAATAAATGTCACCCATAATACTATAAATCACAGATAATCATCCTTTCCAATGGTCATCACTTATATATAAATTCTAAAAATAAACAAAAATATATTTGAATATATCACATGGCTTAGATAGGTCTCTGAAAATTTGCTGACAGTTCCAATATTGTTTAAGCAGTTTCATAGCAAATAAAATGATAGGAAGTCCCATAAATCATTCTATTGTCATAGTCTGCCCATAATGCAAAATATAGTTGATAACCCTTTCTCCCAACAAAATATAAACCTGTCTCATATCTGAATATACATGAAAAATTCTATCATTTATCAAATATAAGTTTTAAAAAGAAATGCACCATAAGTAAGTATTAATTACTACAAATGTGACAATAATCTTTTACCAATTAAACAAATTATTATTGAAATATACTACCTGTGGTCATGTAAATAATGGTAAGGTAATGCCATTTGATGACATTTAACAAGCATTTTCCATTTCCATGAGTCTGATCCTAGACTCATTCCCATTAGAATTGGGGCATAAGTAGGAATTGCTATTTTACTAACCACAGACATATTGTTCTGCAAGGTATTGGGGATTTTGATTAAATAAACAACATAATTTTCATGTATAAGTAGCAGCAAGTGAGTAGTAGCAGTGTGCTGAATTCAATAGTGGGTCCCCAATGTCCATCAGTAACTTCCACCTGTGACCTTGTTAGAAAAAAACTGCCTTTCCACATGTAATTAACATAAGGACTTCAAATGAAAGCATCTTAAATGAGGGTGGGCCCTAAATCTAAGTCTCAAGAGTAAAGAACAGAGGGAAAGGCCACACAGAGAAGAAGGTGATGCAAAAATGGAGGCAGAGATTGAAGCAGTACATCTGTAAGGCAAGGAACATCTAGGATTGCTTCAGCCCCATACTGGGAGAGAGGCATGGAACAATTTATCCCTCAGAACCTCCAGAAGGAACCAACTCAGCTCATATCATATTATTTAAATAACTAATTTATTAAATAAATTAATTTGGGAAAATAGACAAATCTCCTTTTCAGAAGAATTTACATAATTTATGTAGCTATGTTGCTTACAATGAAGACAAGCATGACTATTCATTAAGTGTGGCTGCCAGTAGTAACTTCCTTTGAAAGAGTACAGTATGGAAGGAGAAAACAATAAAGAATTACTTTATAGTGGAGAATCCTGATAATACTGCTTTAAGTCAGGTGATCAAGGTTAACATCAACTGTGATAAATCCTATTGGTAGTATGTGCCCTTGATACGATGTGTTGAGATTGGTACTTTATCAATAGTATTTGTATCAAAAAAACACATTATCCCAGTCTAATAACAAGAAAAATATCATGTAAATTCCAAAGGAATATACCTGTGCAGTGTCTTTAAACAATATCAAGGTCGTCAAAAGAAGACATGTTTTATTAACTGCCATGACCAAGAAAACCTAAGGAGATATGGGTACAAATGGTAGTGTGATAGTCCTGGAAGGGATCCTGGCACAAAGAGGGACAAGTAGAAAAACAGAGGAACATCTGACGGGAATTTAGTTACTAATAATTTATTAGTATTAACTCATTAATTGTGACGAATGTACCACACTAATGTAAGATGTTAATAATAGTGGAAATTGGGTGAAGAGTAAATGTGAACACTCTTTACTCTCTTTCCAATAATTATATGGACTGGAGAATCACATTGAGGGAATTACACAAGGTTAAATAATATGGACTAATGAAAGAGAGGTTAACAGACATGAAGAATAAAGTAACACAATTTGAAAATACCGTTACAATGAATTTCAGAACAATAGAACATATGGCAATGCAGTGTGAAGCACTCTTCACAAAATTAAGAGTGAGGTATTTTGAGTACTAATGACAGATACATTATCTATGATTAAAAATTACAATTAATCCAAGGAATTTTAGGCTCTGATACAGTAATCTCTGCTCCTTGGCCACTAGGTATAGGTAATATATTTCTTTGACTTTTCTATAGTTGTATGGGCAGTGCTAATCATTCCTATGGAAGGAAGTTTGTGAATCAAATTAGTTGTGAACATTTAAAATATACAGCAATGTGTAGACATTAGATTTTTTACTACCTGCTGCCAGATAAAATATTGCAATTGCATCCACCTTCTTCAGTTGCTGAAAGTGATTGAATCCTTAATAAAATTAACATATTCCTATTTGATCTTTACTTTTTTTCTGATTTACTTATTTTCAGATAGGTGAATATAAATAAGTTGGTAATAAAATGTCTTAGGTAGAAACTTAAGTGATATTCATTTTGATCCAAAATGTATTGGCTCGATTGAAAAGATGACTTCCAAATGAAATTAAATTTAATTAAATAAAATCTTGAGTTTTATGTACATTTAAATGTAATAACATTAGGTTTTACACTGACTAATGAGAATCATGTTGCTTAAATTGAAATCAACTTGTTCATATACTTCACTAACTTCCTGATTGAAAGAGTTTTCTTCTCAGAAAAAAATAGCTGAATATTTCTCATGCCAGCAGTAGCCAAACAATATCATATTTTGTTTTTCTTTCTCTTCTGTGGCCACATTTAAAATTTCTCATTTTATATGTTATATTTTATACTTAAAAGTGAAATTAAAAATCTGTTATTGATAATGCCATTATAACAGGTGTGAGGTGGTATCTCATTGTGGTTTTGGTTTGCATTTCCCTCTGAGTTAGTGAAATTGAACATTTTTCTCATATATCTGTTGGCCATTTGTTTGTCTTCTTGGGAAAATGTCTGTTCAGGTCCTCAGCCCATTTTTCAATTGGATTTTTTGTGTTTTGTTGTTGTCAAGTTGTATGAGTTCTTTACATATTTTGGTAGTAGCCCCTTCTTGGAGATGTTGTTTGCAAATGTCTTTTTTTTGTTTGTTTGTTCGTTTCTTTTGCTGTTCAAAAGCTTTTTAGTTTGATAGTCCAATTTAGTTTGATAGTCCCATTCAGTTATTTTAGCTTTTACTTCCCTTTCCTTTGAGGTGAAAATAATAAAATCCTATCTGAACCCAAGGTCCATTAGTTTAATACCTATGCTGTCTTTTATACAGTTTATTGTTTCAGGTCTTATATTTAGGTCTTTGGTCCATTTTGAGTTCATTTTGTTATATGGTGACAGATAGCAGTCTAGTTGCATTCTTTTGCAGGAGGCTTTCCAATTTTTCCAACATAATTTACTGAGGAGGCTTTATTTTCTTCATTGTATGTTTTGGCTCCTTTGTTGAAAAGTATCTGGGTTTATTTCTGGGTTCTCAATTTTATTCCATCTGTCTCTGTATTTATTTTTTCTGGCAATACCATGCTGTTTTGATTACTGTTGCTTTGTGGTATAATTTGAAGTCAGGGAGTGTGATACCTCCAGTGTTGCTCTTTTTTTCTTAGGATTGCTTTCACAATTTGGGGTCTTTTATGATTCCATACAAATGTAATTTTGTTTTTTTTATTTGTTTTATTTCTTGAAACAATGTCATTGGGATTTTGAGGGGTGGTTTGCATTAAATCTGTGTTTTGCTTTGGGTAATATGGTCATTTTAACTTTGTTGATTCTTCCAATCCATGAACATGGAGTATTTTTCCATTTCATTGTGTATCGACAAGACAAGGAATAACAAGTGTCAGAGAGGTTGTTGACAAAAAGGAACCTTCATGCACTGTTGCTGGGAATGTAAATTGGTATCGCCACTGTGGAAAACAGTATGGAGTTTCCTCAAAGAATAAAGAATAGAATTATCATGACCCAGCAAGCCCTCTTCTGGGTATCTAACCCCAAAACTCTGAAAACATTTATCCATAAAGATACATGTAGCCCTATGTTCTTTGCAGCTTTATTCACCGTGGCCAAGACATAACAGCCAAAGTATCCTTCAGTGGATGATTGGATGAAAAAAATGTGGTACATACATACAATGCAATGTTACTCAGCCATGAGGAAAGAATAAATACTGCCATTTGTGACAACATGAATGGATTTTGAGATTATCATACTAAGCAAAATAAGTAAGACGAGAACCATACAATTTCACTCACATGTGAGATATGAAACTTAAATCAACAAGTGAACAAGGCAAACAAGCATCAAACAAAAAGTAACAGGCAACAATTTATTGGTTATCAGAGTGTAAGAAGAATGTGGGTAGGTTAGAAGAGGGAAAAGGAAGTAAAATATATGGTGATGAAAGGAGAACTGACTCTGGCTATGAACACACAATGTAATATATAGATGAGGTATTATATAACAATACACTTGAAACCTATATAATTTTACTAACTAATGTCACCCCAATACATTTAATAAAAATTTCAAAAGAACAATCTCTTTAAGAGAAGACAAGAAAGAAAAAAAAGTGATGATAACAGAAATGTAAGATGGGAAAGTAAACAAGATAGATGAAAGAGAAGAATTCAAACAGTTTTGGAATGTAAAAATTTTGTGAAATTGATTCTACCAGAGTAAAAAATGCAATATAGGAAATTAAGAACTACTGGCAAGGATTATATAACAGATTAAACATAGAGGATAAGACTGTTGAAATACTTGTAAAAAAAGATCAATAGAAAATATCCAAACTGAAACAAAAAGAGAAAAATATGGGGAAAGAGATTGTGACACATATGGGACAAACTCAAACATTCTAATAGATATTTGATTGTAACTCCAAAAGAAGACAACAGAGAAAATAAGTTAGAAACAATATTGTAGAAATTAATAACAATAACTCCCAAAATTGATGACAGATATAAACTTTCATCCAAGAAATTACATGAAACACCATAGTAAAATGCAAAGGAAACCACAAGGCTTACTTATTTTAACTTAAAGTTAAAAAGAAAATCTTTAGAAAGCTTCCAGAGTAAAAAAATACATATTATCTTCAAGTGAGCAACTATTGACAGACATTCACCTGACTTCCACAAAGGAAAAAATAATAATTAATTAATTAAAAATAAAGGATGCCAAAAGAAAATAGAATGGCATCTTTATAGTATAGGAAAATTTGCTGCTAACAAATTATTCTCTAATCAAAAAATTATACTACAAAAATGATGTTTTCAGACATACTTAAAAATAATAAAAATGCATTGGAGAGTCAGCCTTGTCTAAAATAAACACCAAAGGGAAAATTTAACAGAAGGAAAATGATTCCTGATAGAAATGTGGAAATAAAAAATGAAATAAAGAATACTAGAGAGTAAATATGTGGACAAATATAAATGATTACTGGTAGTGCAAAGACAAATTTATTTTCTTGTAAATTTTGAAATGTAGGGAAAATAAAAACCCACAGTGCAAATAATTCAAAACCAGGAAAAATATACAGGGTGCAGTTTCCTATGGCTCCAGAAATATCGGGGATGCTATAAAAGTACTAATTGTTTTTAAAGTGTAAGAAGTCGAGACAAATAACATAATATCTAAAATAACCAATAAAATAATTTATAACTAACAATTTAAAACATGATGGATAAACATATGAGACACATGATGTATAAACATATGAGACACTTATAGACAAAAAAAGAAAATGGATACAGAGAGAATAAGATCCTACAACCCAAAGAGATTGAAGAAGAGAGAATGAAGACTCAGAAAAGTAAAAAAAAAAATTAAGTCAGAAGCAGAAGATTCAACAGTACTAAGTTATTTTATAAATCAAAAGGAAAATCAATATGTATTGAACATGGCAAGGAAAATTAGAGGGGTAGCCATTTTATTTGGGTTTTTTTTAATTGTTTATTTTATAGTTCTTTAAACAACATTTTATCAAGTATCAATTGTGAATAAATCTGAATTATTTTTTTATATTTTAGCTTTTTTTTTAATTCAACTTTATTAGGGTAGACAATTATTAGCCAAGTTAATAGATTTCAGGTGAACAATTCTGTGATACATCATGTATATATCACATTGTGTGTTCACCACCCAGAGTCAGTTCTCCTTCCATCACCATATATTTGATCCTTTTTACTCTCATCTACCACCCGCATCCCCCCTTACCCTCTGGTGACCACTAAACTATTGTCTGTGTCTATGAGTTTTGTTCCTTCATTTGTTTGTCTTGTCCTTTCATTGTTTTCAGTTTTATATACCACATATCAGTGAAATCATATGATTCTTGACTTGTTCTGTCTGACTTATTTCGCTTAGCATTTTAATCTCAAGATCCATGCATGTTGTCACAAATGGCACCATTTCATCTTTTCTTATGGCAGAATAGCATTCCATTGTGTATATATACCACATCTTCTTTATCCAATCATCTATCCAAGGACACTTGATTGTTTCCATGTTTTGGCCACCGTAAATAAAGCTGCAATAAACATTAAAGCACATATATCTTTACAGATAAACGTTTTCAGATTTTTTTGGGTAGATACCCAGGAGCGGCATTGCTGGGTCATATGGTAATTCTATTTTTAATTTTTTGAGGAATGTCCACACTGCCTTCCATAGTGGCTGCACCAATCTGCATTCCCATCAACAGTGTATGAGGGTTCCTTTTTCTCCACAGCCTCTCCAACACTTGTTATTTGTCTTGTTGATAATACCCATTCTAACTGGTGTGAGATGATATCTCATTGTGGTTTTTGTTTGTATTTCTCTGATTGTTAGTGATATTAAGAATTTTTTTTGTATATCTATTGGCCATTTGTATGTCCTCTTTGGAGAAATGTCTATTCAGGTCCTCTGCCCATTTTTTAACATAGGGCATGGATGTAAATTTGGGGCTCACAATATTTTAATCTTTTAGGGAGAAAGATGTTTTAGTTTTTTCCTCCTGTGCTTCTTTTTTAAATTGCCAAATGTATACGAGTTTTCTAGAACAAATAGTTTTGTCAGTGTTTTTGATATGTAGCTGTCTACTGCTTTACCATACCCAAGTATGGCATGTATTCAATTTCCTTAATCAATGCTTTATTGTTGCTTTTAGCATTTTGCTTTAAGTAAATATGCATATAATATGAATGACATATAAAAGAGAGTTATAATTAAAATATATTGTTCACTCAGTAAGTTGATCTATAAAATACTGTTTGAACTGTCATATTTATATTTTTAAGTTGTGTATTATAATATACAATACTATTCTCTTATATAATCTTTTTAATTTCTTGTAAAATAAATCTTGTAGAATAAAATTGGTGATTTTTACTGTTAAAATATTCATTTTCAATATAAAACAGTGTAACTAAAACAGCTGTATTTTTAGCTCCTGAAATATGAAATACAAAATTCCATATTGCTACAGTTATAACATGTTAACTTTCTAAAATATAAGCAACATATCAGTTCCATTAGAACTCCCTTCCCTACATATTTAAATGCATTATGAAGTACATCGCCCCCCATTTCCAATATGCCCATATTGGGTGGATTTTCTTGAAGTTAAATCCATCCCACGCAGTGCATAAGAGATCTGTTAGCCGTATATTGAAACTTGTTATTATCAAGATTTTTAAAATGTTCTATGCAGTGGGTGAAATGATACTCCGTTTCTTAGCAGGTTGATTTATTTTTATTACTTTACAGGTGTCATTTATAATTTATGGATTATAATTCTTTGCTTGCCTTTCCGCTATTTACTTTTTTTTTTAATTTATTGGGGTGACAGTTGTTAGTAAAATTACATAGATTTCAGGTGTACAATTCTGTATTACATCATCTATAAATCCCATGTGTGTTCACTACCCAGAGTCAATTCTCCTTCTGTCACCACATATTTGATCCCCCTTACCCTCATCTCCCACCGCCCACCCGCCTTACCCTCTGGTAACCACTAAACTATTGTCTGTGTCTATGAGTTTTTGTTTGTCTTGTTTTTTTGTTGTTTTTGTTTTATATACCACATATCAGTGAAATCACAAGGTTCTCTGCTTTTTCTGTCTGACTTATTTCGCTCAGCTATTTACTTTTAAACTGCTTTGTAATCATAATCATAATGTGTTTGATTTAGATTCTTGAAATATTTGAGACATGTTTAATGAGCTGCTTATGGTCAACTTTGAGGAAATCTTCCATTTTTTGAGGATAAGACTCTCTGTACTCTTTTTTTTTTTCATTCAGGATTCTGCCTGTGTGTAAAAAAATCAAGCTTCTTACTTTTGATGTTCACATTTTCTCTATACGTAAAGTTTTTATTCAGGCTTGACTGACCTATCGATAAATCTTTGCAGTATTTGCAATCTGAGTTGTGATTGAAGAATGTCAATCATTCCTTTATTTTTTCATCTCTATAGGTACTTAATATGTCAGATGCATGTCAATTTATAATCACTTATATTCTTAGTGTGTTGTATCATTTAATAATAATGGTATTTTTGTCTTAAAATTTATTTATTTATTTATTTATTGGATACTAATATAACTATCCATGTCAGAATGCTTGTTCTGCCATTCAAATATTTTGTCCTGTGGTCTAGAGAACACATTTTCAGCTTCTTTGTTTTGTGTTGTAATGCTATTAAGTTCACAAGTGGGATGTGAGTGGCGTGTTCTACAACACTTATTGCTTCACTAAACTCCACCTTTCTTTCCACTGATGAGATATGAAAATATCTAAGGCAATCTTGTACAATCATGTTGAGGACTGAACATGGCAGACTGCCAGCCAGCCTGGATTACTTTATGAAATACAGACTATACTCTGGGATTTATAGAATGGAAAAGTAAACTAACTTATTTAAAGCAATGGTTGCATTTTCTTTGTTATGACAGCTTAGCTTTCACTGAAAATAATATGGCAGCCCATTTTATTGATATCAATATACGGTGGACTGATTTTTTTTATATATCTTTAATTTCAAGTCTTTTTGTTTCTTAGGTTTCAAGGATGTCTCTTATAAGCAGCAAAATAAGAGTGGTCTCATGTTCTCCTCATTTCTCAGGGTTGGTGAGAGAGTTCCAGCTACATAGCATCTTGACTTAAATGTATACCCATGTGACTGGCTCATGGCCAAGCTTTTAACTACAGTACACTTTACTTGTACCCTCTCCCAGTGTAGCTTTGTCTCCATGGAGCCCTTAGTTTGGGCCACCACTAATGTTGTAGCTAAGAACTTTCAAAAGTATTTTTCTGGCCACCTGTAATTGATCCAAATTTCTTTTACCCTAGCCATACAAGAAAAATCACATTTTATGAAGCACTTAGTATTTTTACAGAAGCAATAACCTTCTTCCCTACACAGACTTCCCAAATCTTTACTGGCTCCTTGTTGATCCTTTTCTTTGCTCTTAAAATGAATATTGTGGCTCACTATCTACACCTCAGGAGTCTTTTCACTTATGTTGAAATCTGAATAGTCACTGCCTTCTAGTCTTGCTATAACAAATCTGTGCTTATGTTTCTTGTTCTCTTTATTGTTTTTGCATGTTTTCCAGGAGAAAAAAGGGACAGTGTTCACTTTATATTGTAATAGTAAAGGTCAAGACCTGACTATTTTCTTTTCAACAAATGGGTCAATTCTCAGGAACTGACAAAATGCTTAAAACAATGACAAATTATATGGGGGGGAAAAAGGAAATGTATCACCATTTCCATAAAACAGTGGCTGACATTTATCAAATGAAGTCTGTGACTCAAAAGTTAATTTAAGTCCATGTGTAAGTAATATTTGTTTCATGTACCATAAATAAAATCTAGCTCCTATCTCTATTAGATTTTCAATTTTTAATCATTCACATAATTACATACTTTTGCCTTCATTTCCAATCATCCTGGAACTCATCCTTATTTAATAGTATACATTGCATCATTTTAAAATAAAGGATCAATATTTATGCCTAATCTAGATATGTTTGTAAATGTTTGTATAGTGTAACCTGAAAATGAAGCATTACATATTTTCCCATGATAATTTACCAAATCCATGTTTTGTCATTTTAAACTTGTTATATTGAATACTTTGGAAGGAAGTATAGTAGAATTTATACTTATATTCTAAAATCATCAGCTGAAGTAAAAATAATATATTAGAAATAATGGAACTGTATTAGTGTATAACTTTATAAAATAAAACATGGACCAATTTATAATGTATCCAGTGACACATAATATATGAAGACAGCGTACAAGATATAACTATCATTACATGTCATATACTTCACTATGACTATTTTAAACAAATCACTATCCTGTATGAATATTAATATGTATAAAAAAAACTCAAAAGATGTAAATATATTCTATATTATATACTTATTTATTGTTATGCCAAATAAATATGTGGAATATTTATGTAAATATGCCAAATAGTGTTTTCAACATGGGTTGATATTAAGTACAGGATATTTTCCTACAGTTTTCCTTGTGAATATTATCATGTATGAAATCTTCCCTATAATTTCATAAGTAGCACTTTGTGTTATTTATGTAAGGTTATGTTTCTTACTTCTCTACTGTTACTAGTTCTTGAACTTTCCACAATGATATTCACCCAGAGTGTAAGAATGTGAGTGTTGCTAGTAATTCTTATAGTAGGCAGTTCATAGGAGAGGAAAAACGAAAGTAGTCATGAGCTGTATTGTTTTGGCAATGTTCCTAAATTGTTAGTGGCATACAATATTTGCTCTTATGAATCCACTCCTTGGATGTTTGCCAATTCCACTCCTTGGATGTTTGCAGTTGCACTTTTCATGTGAATTACTGAGCTGTTAGAGCTTGCACAGAATTAAATGTCAGATGAAATCAGCACAAGTGTTTAATAGCATGAAATAAACCTAACCAGGCTGAGGGAATCCTTGATATTATAAACCAGTTTCAATAAGTGAACCTAAGATAAAATTTAAATGCATGTTTCTACTCTATAAGAAAACACAGGGTTTTTAAAAAAAACAAGGTTAAATGATCTTTCCTTGTTATTATTTATTGAATACTCCTTGTATTTCAAGATAGATATAGGTCTACTTGACTTATTAGAACAATTTAGCTTATTTTTAAACATTCTTCATTTAATTTCAAGAAACTACATTTAATTATATAATTCTTTTTTTGTATTTTAAGCATTTCATGTTTCTAAATCAACTTCCATTATTATTTTATTGAGAACTAAAAACATGTTATGGATAACATGTACATATTTTTTCTTTAATACAATATTAAAAATGAAATATTAAAATAGTTCCCAATCTATATATAATTATTTAAATTTAATAAATCTATGTACATTTTTTCTCTTCTCAAAAAGATGGTGCTTATTCAATGAAGCAGTTAAGATATTAGTTCGTTTATTCACTACTTTAAGTATGCTCCATAGACAGACTGAGAAATATATACTACTGGAAACAACCAATAGAGGAAAATATATTTTGACATATATTTGGAGGAAAATAATTGTAAAATATTCAATTAATTATCTACCTCTGTAACAAGCTGCATCAAAATTTAAAGGATTAATACAAGAAACATTTACATTTCTTACATTTCTATGGGTCAGAAATTTCAGTGTGATTAAGCTCACTCCTCCTTCCTAGGGTCTCTCATAAGGCTACAGGCAAAGTGTCGGCTGAATTTCACCTGGGGGACCTTTCACGTCCATGTTCAACCATGCAGTTGTTGGAAGGATTCAGTTATTTATGGATTCTTGAACTAAGGAGGTCTTGAACAGATAGCCTCAGTGACCATTGGCCAGAAGCTGCCCTCAGTTACTCACCACTTGTTCTTTGTGGGGCAGCTTACCATGTGGCAGATGGCTTCATCAGAATGAGCAATTGAGAGCCAGAAATGATGTCATCAATTAGCAGTTATAATCTTCTGTGACACAGTCTCATTCCATTGCTCTTTGCCTTATTCTCTTTGTTAGAAGCCAATCATGACACAGAAGCATCACACAAGAGGAGGGGATCTCACAGCGGCATGAATGCCAGTGCACTGAGATTTTAAAATTCCTTTAAAAGAGGTTGTGGAAAAATACATTTTAACTGTTATCCCCCATAATTTAAAAATATATGCCCAAATAAAGGTGAAATAAGTAAGCAGAATCAGTACTAAAATTGTTAATATGCTACATAAATGCATCAAATCTAGTTTAAAATAATCAGAGGAAACAGAATTCTCATAACAAAAAAAAATGTGTCAGGGAAACAGAGTCATAGCATTGAGAAAAATAAAAGACTATTTCATCATTTAAACTACACCAAAGAGAAGTAATATAAATTTTCTTTTTTAAAATAAAAAGACATTCAGATTCAATTAGGTCACAAACTACATTTATATGGAATTTTTCAAAATAGCACAGAAAATGTAAAGGGAAAATAACTGATAAAGTTACTATAGGGAACACAAAAGAGAAGATTGGCATCAACATACAATCATCTCAGAAAATCTTTATATGAGTTAATGAAGGTCAGTTTTTATAGATACATTTTAATTGAGATTGAGCTATTGTTAACTTAAAGGGTCAAATATATATTAACATATAAAATGTCTTTACAAATGAAAAGACATAAATTGGTCACTATAATTGACCACTTATACGCTAGGTGTTTTTAGGAACTTTCTACTGTTATATCTAAGTTGGAGATATAGTAATTAATTAAAAAGATAGCATATTTAATTGCTTAACAGAGTGCCAGATACAGAATTGCAACTCATTAACTGAGAATTAAAATAATGAAATTAAGTAATTTCATCATACAAAACAGTAAGTGGTATATGAAAGATAAATGCTCAGAAATAAGAGAAGAAAGTAAGATACATTTATTGGGTAACTTTTAACAATTTGAAAAGGCAATAAGGAATGATTAGGAAAATAGGGCTATTTAATAGATAACAAATTTTTCACCATGTGGTCAAATTAGATTATATAGCTGGACATAAAGAATACAAAAGCCATCTTCCTGTAGTGAATATACTCTAAGTTGACTAGTCATGATCCCCACTTTCTGGTGTTCAGACCCTGTATAATCCTGCCCCCCTCCTTGTGTGTGGCCAGGACCTATGCCTTTCTTCTCCCCCATAGAATACGGAGAAGATGATGAGATTTTGAAGATGAAATTAACATCGTGAATCAGTTGATTTTATGTTAATCAAGAAGACCTTAGTTAGGTCTGACTTAATCAATTGAAAATGTTAGAAGAGGAACTGGATCCTCCCTGAGAAGAGAGAGAGTCTCTCTTACTGGCTTTGCAAAATTAAAATACCGTGTTCTGGAAGGGCCTATGGGAAGGGCCATAGGCCTGATGGACTCTAGGAGCTGACAGTAGCAGCCAGTGACAGCAAGAAGAAAACAGCTCCCTCAGTTCTATAACAGCAAGATGATCAATTCTGTCAATGATTAAAGGGAGCTTTAGAAGCAGATTCTCTCCTTCAAGCCTCCAATGGTACCACGGCTCAGCCTATACATGATGACAGACTTTGAAGACCCTGAATGTGGACCCAAGACTCATGACCCACAGAAATAGTGAGATAATAAATGTGGGCTATTTTTAGCTGCTAAACATGTGGTCATTTGTTACATGTGAAAAGTTGCTTATAGAGAGCTTTGTCACCCACTAGTTAGGGTACCTGTCAATATATGCCAAATGGAATTTGAGAATCCTTACAAAAGCGTATGTGTGCCCTATTTTTCACTTTCACAAATGGTGATTGTTTCTGGAGTTAGACTATCTATTGCTCCATCTCATAGGGGCTGCCTAAGATGTAGAATACTTGTCCTTTTAGTTCATAGGATTCTGGATCAAATTAAACCATCTCTTGAACTGATTTAGAGATCACGATGCATCCATCACTAGTCTATTGTTCAGAGCTGCAGAACTTGCAGCGTGATCCCATAGATGCGTATGCTTTGTGGGTTATGTTTTTTAGGGAAAGATGAGTGTATTTTGTCTTCAGAATGGAGAGTGAAACATCATTTTGATGACCAATGATGGAGTGTGTTCGTCATTAGTATTGTTGAATAAATATTACTGGCTCTCTGCCTTCAGGACAAGTTAAAGTTTCCTGTCCTCTTCAGAATTATCCATGACCATGGCAATTGTTTTTAGAAAATAAAATTGTCTAAATTAAATTTAGACAATAAAATTGTTTTAATTGAAATGAAGTTTCAATTGAAATGAAGTTGCTACTTCATGGTAAATTTTTTGAGGGATACTGCATTATTAGCCATATCCCCCTTTCTGTCTCAACATCAGAGAGATATGTTAAGACTGATCTTTTTCAGCTTTGAATCTAAAATAACTAAGAACAGATAAACTGCATAGTGAAAACATGTAGCTTATATAGCATAATCAAGACTTAAATCTTCTTTTCATTGAGCCATGTAGACTTGAGTTTGTTTATTGGATCCCTTTGTTTATTTTTTCATTGTTGTGCATTATGGTACGTAAAACTTTTATCAATTTTTATGAAATTTATGTCTTGATTTATTAAAGAAGAGTGAAAGTTTATCATTATGAATTTAATTGGGTCAAAATCTCTATATTTGTACATTAATTTCATACAGCTTCTTGTTCGAGTGCACTTTTTAAAATTTTTATTACATTTATTCAGGAGACATTGGTTAGTAAAATTATAGTTTTCAAGTGTCCAGTTCTATAACACATCATCTATACGAGGTCTGACAACTAAGTTCGCAAACTCATCCTAGAAAAATTGCTGCATACCTCATTGCTGATATCACTATGGTAACCTTCGAAGTACTCCCCTTGGGAAGCTATGCACTGACACCAGTGCCTAGTGCACCCTTCAAAGTAATTTTGGAACTCTTTCTGTAATGGCCATCAGAGCTGTCCTATTGCCTTTGATGTCCTGAATGTCATTAAAATGTCTTCTTTTCAATATTTTCTTTGTCTTCAGGTAAAGAAAGAAGTCACTGGGGGCCAGATCAGGTGAGTAGGGAGGGTGTTCCAATACAGTTTACTGGCTCAAAACTCCCTCACAGACGGTGCCATGTGAGCTGGTGCATTGTCGTGATACCACAGCCATGAATTCTTGGCGAAGAGTTCAGCTCATCTTTTTCCCGCAGTCTTTTCAGCACTTCTAAATAGTAAACTTGGTTAACTGTTTATCCAGTTGGTACAAATTCATAATAATCCCTCTGATATCAAAAAAGTTTAGCAACATCGTTGCAACAAGTTCGTGAACTTAATTGCCAGACCTTATATATTGCATTGTGTGTTCACCACCCACAGTCAGTTCACCTTCCATCACCACATATTTGATCCCATTTCTCTCCCCCCTTTCTCCTTACCCTCTGGTAATCACTGAATGTTGTCTGTGTCTATGATTTTGTTTGTTTGTCTTGTTCGTTCGTTGCTTTCAGTTCTATATCTCCCATGAGTGAAGACACATGGTTCATGACTTTTTCTGTCTGACTTATTTCACTTAGCACGATAATCTCAAGGTCAATCTATGTTGTTACTAATGGCAGTATTTCATCTTTTTTTATGGCTGAGTAATATTCTGTTGTACATATTTTACCTTGTCAAAATTACCAGTTTTTTCTTGAAATAATGTTTGCATAATATTATTATTTCTCGTTCTGTTTTTTATTTGCTTGTATTTTTTGTATCCTCATTCATTCCATTATTTTCAAATCTTGTGGCATTTAACATTCATTTTTCATTCATATTTAGCTTAAGTCTGCATTTGGTTTGCGTATGCAATTTGTGTATTTTGTCATTTAACTTGTAGATTTAATTCACTCTTGGGTTACCTTAGAAATTTTTTGAACAGGTAATGAGATAATAATTCCCCACACAGCAATGGCTGAAATGGAATAGAACAATTTTCCTCCATCCAAAGTTCTACTGGAATAAGTAGTTACAAGGCAGGGGCAAATAATGTTCTTATAGATCATATATATTTTAGTTTTTGCATATCTGAAAATACCTTTTCTATGCCCTTTCCCATTTGCTCCAAAGTAACAGTACTAAAAGTCACAGTACTCTTCCATTTAAAAACTTATGATTTTTATTTTATTTTTTTTAACATGGTCTTCTAGAGCTTAAAGTTCTGGAGGAATTTTCTAATGCTAAGCTGACTTCTTTCCTTTGTAACCATCTGCCCAAATCAGAAAATATACAGGCTTCCTTTTTATCCTTAGAATATACCATGTTTCCCCCAAAATAAGATCTCTCCAGACTATTGGTTCGAATGTGTCTTTTGGAGCAAAAAAATTAATATAAAATCTGGTCTTATTTAATATAACATAAGACTGGGTATAATATATAATATAATAATATAATATAATATAATATAATATAATATAATATAATATAATATAAATAGTATAGTATCATATCATACCATATCATATAATACCAGGCATTAGAGCCGATTGTCTGGCTAGGTCTTATTTTTAGGAAACACGGTATGACTTTAACTGAGGAGTGCTTTCTTTTCTCTTCAGTATTTTTCTTGAATATTTTTCAATATTCAGTGGATTTTTGGTATTAAAAGATAACTATTTCCTTATTTCAGTTTTCACTATTAATTTGATGATTTTATACCTCCCTATCCTCACAAGTTTTGTATGCCTGGAACTATTATTACATGAATTTGGATATTGTAGATCCCAAAGTGTAATAATGCTTTTGCACTCAGTATTTTACTGTCTTCTTTTTATTTTTTCCGCATTTCAGAGGAATACTTAAAGTTGATCTTCCAAACCATAGTCAGTATTCATTATTAACCACTCCTTTCCTCTATTGAGTTTTCCCCATTATTTGATGTCCATTCATTTTACTTCAAAAACTACTTTTTCTCCAACCTTATTTATTGATTGCCTCCTGAGAAAATTGCGTAGAGTTATTTTTATTACAAAGTCATACCTTGTTTTCTGCATTCAGTTTTTTTTGTTTCTTGTTGTTGGTTTGTTTTTTGTTTTTTAATTCAAACTCATTTTCTGATTAGTCCATTCATTTCATTCCCTTGAAAATTTTCTGTTCTTCCTCATATGTCTATTATTGTTTATTTGTTTTTACTTCAAGTTTATTGGGGTGACAGTCATTTTTTTAAATCTGTTTCTTTTAGGAAAAGAAAGTCTAGATTGATATGGACTGATGACTTGTTTAGCATTCTTCAAGAGTAATGTCACTCTTCAGTATTCAGGACAGGAACACATTTTCTATTTCAATTGGCCCCTGTGTAAGCTGGAAAAAAAAATAGAGAAGAAATCTTATTTTTATATCCCTAAGTCCCTTCAGAGGAAAATGAATAGAACATGCTTAACATAAGGCAATTAATAACTACAGTTAAACCTATTAATTGCTGGTGAAAATATGAACAAAGCTGTTGTAGCAATCATCTAGCGCACTGATGTCACACCCTTGTTCCTAAGCATGATGCTGCTATTTTCCTGGCATTTTTCTCTGGGAAGATTTAGGCTATTGATAGTTAGAAGGATAACTGCATATCCTGGACCGCATTGTCTGACATTATTTTGTGTCTCTGTCAAATGTGTTTGTGTACAGAAAGCAAAAATGACACACTGATTTTAAAAGATGTCACCAAAATAAGCAGAAAGTTCAATAAGCCAACCCCACCCTTACTGGTTATTATCCAAAATTTTTCTTCTGAGGCAAGTAATTTTTTCTCATATGCTTAATTTATCTTGGTGTCTATTCAGATATGCGGATCTAAATTATTGTCTAACTGACTTAAATAACTTAATGAAAAAGAAGTTACTAAATATTACTGGGGTTATACCATGTGTAAAGCTTTTATATTATTCTTTTTAAAAAATCATGTTAAGAGCTTAAAAAAAAGAAAACTGAAATGAATAAAGTAGATGTTTTACCTATTTTATTATGCATCCAAGTAAGAGTTTATGAATAAGATCACTATCCTATCCATCTGTATATTCAGTCCCAAACTAATGAGCTATCAATGGCTTTGTCAAATGGGACTTTTTTTATGTGTGTGTTGGTTGACTGGGGTGTTTGCCATGGGTATTTAGGTCTATTTGCAAGCCTTCCAGCAAATGGTGGCCTACTTCAATGGCTGTGGAGTTCCAAAAATGGCATGATCCCTTTTATGTTGCCTTTTTAAAAATTGTTTTTATTAAAAATATATCTAACATAAAATATTGTGTTAGTTTCAGGGATATACCATAGTTATTCAACATTTATATACCTAAAGAAGTGATCACCATGATAAGTTCAACAACCATCTGACACTGTACCATGCTATCATAATATTATAGACTATATTTCCCACGCTGTATATTACATCCCCTGTAACTTGTTTTCTGCCTGAAAATTTGGACCTCTTACTATGAACCTCTTAAAATTTGGACCTCTTTAAAGCTATGCTTATTCCCCTTCACTCCCCCCCCTTTTTAATTTTTCAATTACATTTGACATTCAATATTATTTTATATTAATTTCCGGAATACAGCATAGTAGTTAGACATTTGTATAATTTAAGAACTGATCCCTCTGACTAGTCTAGTACCCACCTAGCACTATATATAGTTATTACTATATTTTGACTATATTCCCTATGCTTTATTTGCATCCCCATGACTGTTTTGTAACTACCAATTTGTGCTTCTTAATCACTTTACCTTTTTCACCCTGCCCCCCAAACCCCTCTCACCTTTTGCCCCAACAAGTCAAGCACACATCTGACACCATATATAGTTATTACAATATTATTGAATATAGTCCTTATACTATACCCTTCATCCCTACGAAAGCTGTGTAACAATGTATTTGTACTTCTTAATTCCTTTCCCCTCTTTTCACCCATATCCCCAATCCCTCTCCCATCTGGTAACCATCAAAATGTTTTCTGTATCTGTGAGTTTGTTACTGTTATGTTTATTAATTTTGTTCTTTAGATTCTACATATGAGTAAAATCACATTGCATCTGTCTTTCTCTGTCTGGCACTCCACTCAGCACATACCCTCCAGATCTATGCATGCTGCCACAGATGGCAAGAACCAATTTTTTTCCATGGCTGTTCAATATTCCATTTTACATATGTACTACCTATTTTTTATACATTCTTCTGTCAGTGAACACCCAGACTGCCTCCACATCTTGGCCATTGGAAACAATGCTGCAATGAACATATGGGTGCACACATCTCCTCAAAATAGTGTTTGGATTTCTTCAGATAAATACCCTGCAGTGGGATTACAGGGTCCTTCTTTGTCTCTTCTTATAGTCTTTGTTTTAAAGTTTACCGTTCCTGGTATAAGTATTGCTACTCTAGCTTTTTTTCGTTTTTCTTGGTTTTGTTTTCATGAAATATCTTTTTCCATCTCTTTGCTTTCCATCTGTGTGTGTCTTTAAATCTGAAGTGAGTCTCTTATAGGCAGCATATGTAAGGGTTTTTATTTCTTATCCATTCAGCCCTCCTGTGTCTTTTCATTGTAGTATTTAATCCATTTACGTTTAAAATAATTATAGATGGATATGTAACTGTTGCCATTTAATGATTCATTATTTATTTTGTCATTCTTGAAGAAGTCCCTCTAACATTCTGGTTTGGTGGTGATGAATTCCTTTTAGTGTTTTTTGTCTGGGAAGTTCTTTATTTGTCCGTCAATTTTAAATGATAGCCTTGCTGGGTAGAGTAGTCTTGGTTTCAGTTTATTGCTTTTCATCATGTTGAATATTGTGTGTCGATCCCTTCTGGTATTAAAAGTTTCTGTTGAGAAATCAGCTGACAATCTTATGGGAGCTCCCTTACAGGTTACTAGTTGCCTTTCTCTTTCCGCTTTTAGGATTTGCTCTTTGTTTTTAACCTTTGCTTTTTTTATTATAATGTGTCTTTGTGTGGGGCTGTTTGGGTTCATCCTGTTTGGGACTCTGCACTTCCTGGACATGTATGTCCTTTTCCTTTGCCAGATCAGGATAGTTTTCAGTCATTACTTCTTCAAATAGGTTCTCAATTCCTTAATTTCTCTTATCCCCTTCTCATACTCCTATGATGTGAATATTGTGATACTATGATGCATAAGCTTGATGCTGTCCCATACGTCTCTTAAGCTATGCTCATTTTTTTTTTTTTTTTGAATTTGTTTTTCTTTTTGCTGTTCTGATTTGGTATTTTCTACTATCTAGTCTTCTAAATTGTTGATTTGATCCTCTTACTCATCTAGTCTGCTGCTGATTCCTTCTAGGGCATTCTTCACTTCAGTTATTTTATTCTTCACTCTGATTGATTATTTTTTTTATGGTTTATATGTCCTTTTTAATGCTTCCTATTTTTCTGTTGAAATTTTCACTAAGATGCTTGAGCATCCTTGTAACCATTGTTTTCAACTCTGTATCTGACAGTTTGCTTGCCTCTTTTTTTTTTTTGTTGTTGTTGTTGCTTTTCCCTGGAATTTTCTCCTGTTCTTTTGCTTGGGGCAAATTTCTTGTTTCCTCATTTTGGTTGCCTTTTTGTGTTTGTTTATGTGTATTAGATAGATCTGCTATATTTCCCTTTCTTGGCTTAGTAGCCTTATCTTGTAGGTACCTTGTGTGGGGCCCTGGCAGAGTCTCTTGTCACATGCTCTGGTGCTCCAGGAGTGTCCCTCCTGTTACAGTTGAGCCTCAATTTCTATTGGCACATCAGTGGGTAGGATTGACCATCAGATTGATTGGCTGTGGTGTTTAGCCACACCTACATATTATGGGCTGCTGTGTGGGGGGCTTACCCCAGTGAATTGGATTTGCCCTAGTGGGCTCTGGTGCATATTGAGACTGCCCTTTGGGTGTGCCACTTGTGGTGTTAATTGGACTGTGCTCTGCTGTGGTCTGAAGCCAACCTCCAAGTGTGATGGTTCTGGGTCCTCTTGGGACAGGCTTCGGTGCAGAACCATGTCACCCACTGCCTGTGAGCAGCCAAAGGCAACCTAGTTGGAGCTATGAAGCAAGCCACAGTTGTCCATTGCCTGTACTAAACCTCGAGGTACGTGGGATTGGCCATGCTGAGAACCGAAGACATCTGCCACTAGTACCTGGCCTGGGTTAGCTCCACAGAAAGCCAGGATATTGCCAGACCTGCTGCCACCTGCTCGCTCCCTTAAGTTTCAGCCATTTATAGAGCCTCATGCATGCAGTACACAAGTTGGGTGAGGCAGGGTCTCTGGGAGCCACCAGAGTGGGAAGAGTTGTGGTTACCATGTTAATGTAAATTCTTATTTGGTGCCTGCGGTGAGCCTAGAGCTACTCAGCAAAAGTCTCAAAGCACACTGAAGCTATGTCACTGCCTTCCTGAGGACTACAGACTGCAATAGTTTTCCAAGAAAGAGTGCAATGAAGACAGAGCTGGCTGCTCATGAAGAAAGTGTGTGGTTTTAAGGGCAGGGTCCCAGGGAGTTTCAGCTGACTCTCAGGGAGTCAGCAAGTGAGTAAGCAGATGAATCAGATTCAGATTTGGCTATGGGTGACCAGGCTCAACACATTAAAGATGGTGCTTGCCTGCTGGCAGCATGGGAGGAGGACACTTGACAGGGAAAATGGCAACTGTCCTCCTGCCCTCGCTATTAAGCCACACACCTCAGTCTGCCCCCCATATGCAGTATGCCCCCCCCTCGAGAAACCATCCCTTTATTGGGACCAAAGGTGAGTGCCTGTGAGCAAGTGAGTTCTGTGCTTAGACCAGTTAAGAGCACATCTGGGTTTCCCACAGCCTTCTGCCCCACCTAAATGGTCAGAATCCCCACTGTTTTTCACAGCCAGATGTTGTAGGGGGGTCCTTTTCCCAGCACCAGTGCTCCAGGCTAGGCTCCCTCGCTCCCCCAGGGGGAACCTCCATGGCTGAGATATCCCTCTTGATTCTCATCTACCACACACAGGTGTGGAGCCCATTCCATATCTCTGCCTCTCCTACCAGTCTCGACATAGTTTTATTTTATTTTTTTCATTCTTAGTTGTAAAACTCCTGTTCAGCTTGACTTCAGAAGGTTTTCCAGGTTGATTGTTATATAATTTAGTTGTAATTTTAATGTGTCCACAAAAGGAAGCAGGCAGTGTTTATCTACTCTACCTTCTTGGGTCTCTCCACATTTTTTAAGTTGCTTTTCACACTAAGTGAAATATTGTATTGCCTATAGTTAGCTGTCCAGGGTCTGGTTACTGGAGGAAATCCCCAAATTTTTGTATTTGATATTGCTGACTGTTCCTCAAGCTGTCAAATCTTTCAAACACTGTGAGGTGTTAGGGTTGTTCATGTCTAGTTAAAGTATTAGTTCCCAGTGTCCAATAAGAAAGAAAATACCAGGTGATTCAGGATATTTTCCAAATAGGTTAAATCACTTTTTTCTTCTAAGTTTTGTTAATGACACTCAAATGTGTGATGTGGTATATGTCTTCTTCTCTTTGTCTTCTGCCCACATTGACAGATTTCGATGCCATATCGCTTAGTTCATTTATAAACAGTCCTTGGCAACTGGGATATTACCAGACATCTTTCATGGGAATAGCTAGCTCAGAATCTAAATCCTTCCAGTTTCTGCCTTATTACCCAGGTTATCTTGTTTCCCATCCCTTCTGTTCTGATCTTTGATTGTTTTCAGGGCTCAGTTTAGAAAATCTGCTCACTATTCTCCTCTAGTATTTCCCCTTTAGCCTGCTTTGGATCAAAGGCTATTCTGCACTGATCAGCCTTGTACTCCATCTGTTCCCATCTGTTTCATGTCTTCCAGAAATTCCTCAAAATTCTGGTTCATTGAAGACACCTCTTCTATATCCCAGTTCTGCTAAGATTTAAAAAAAATAAAATAAAAAAAAAATTCCAAGTATCTTTTAAGAGGAGAAGAAAAAATGTGTGCTAAATAAACTACTTTAACATACAACATTTGACTTTACTAATCACATCCATGATTCTGTCTCTATTTCAATTTCTTTTCTATTTTGTCCCTATCTGCTCCATAGTGTTTTACAGAAGAAGGTAGCGATGAGAAATCTCAAATACTCATGTTCATAATTTTCCCTGTTGAAAAGTCTCCATCATTCTCAGATATGGAAAGATATTAATTTAACATGTGTCTGTCTCTGTACTTCTAATTTATTTTACATAGAAATAATATAACTTTTTCTCTATCAATATTCTTGTTTACACATTTTACTTTATGAGATAGGTTAAGTTCTTGTAGTTATCTGCAGTTTTTAACAATATAAGGAAATGATCTTGGAAGCCAACAGAAATGTGTTTTGCATCACTATTATATGTGTATATTTAGGTTATTTGAAACAGTTATAGATTTTCTGTCAAGATATTTTATAAGTCTGTCTTTTTAGTGTGTGTATGGAGGGGGAGGTCAGGGTGGATGTGTGCATTTCACAACAAAACTTTTATTAGTCATGGAAGCAGACGTTGCAGGTGGATTTAATGATGAGATGCCCTTTCTAGTCTACCTGACTCTAATCTAGAGTATAACTAACCTAAACTATCAACCCCTTAATAAACAGTGAACTATGAATTTGATATTTCAAACACTATCATCAGAATAACTTTACCACTATTAACAATTATTTGGTAACTATTGGTTATTTCTTTATTTTTCTATGTCTCCTGTCATTGCTACCACTTTGATCCCCTAAACTTTGTTTTTTGAATTTGATTTTATGGAAAAAACAACAACTGATGTATTGTCAAGTTTATTTTATATTACTATACACAATCTTTCAAAATAGCTCTAAGTATTTGCAATGAAGTTTGCCAATATTTTTTTGTTTGTTTGTTTTCTTAATCCTCCTTTTTAAAAAAACTTTTCATTGGGCTTACTATACCTCTGATGTTGAAGCAAGAAGATAACTTGTCTAAAAGCATTGTTCTTGTTTGTCTACTTTAGTAGATTATTCCAGTATGAGCTCTGATGTTGAGTAATGTATGATTGAATTCAACTGGCACAATTTCTCTTAAAGTGACAATATATTGTAATTCACTGTGAATATTTAAAAATATTTAGATTTTTCTAGGCTAAAACCAAAATTTGTTCTAATTTTAAAATAATTACTAATTTGCAAAGTAGACAATTACAAACAGCATGTTTTTCACCAAGATTTGACTTTCAGTTGAGTTGTTCTTGGTTTGGTTTTTTTGGGTTAATAGATTTGGTGAAGTTCACTAAGGCTTTGTACACTGAGTATTTTAATAAGTATTGAGAGATAATCGTTGGAGGACAAATTGAAACATCATTCAGTTAATCAAGACTATCATGCAATATGTTTTTAATCATTTCAATAAATTATTACATTCAAAAATTATGTGTTCTTAAATCATATTTTTATCATGTAATAAATGACATGTTGGAAGTTGAAAAATATATGCTGGTGATTCACTACTAACACTAGCCAAATCATGGCATGTTACAAGTGAGAAACATTTCCTTTTATAAAATAAATCCCTTTGCTGTAACTCTCAAGCATGTTGTTTGAAATTATTTTTAGAGTAATCCCCATCTATTTAGGCATTTAACCATTAGTGACTAAGAGCAAGAACTGTGTTCTCAGAATATGTGTCCTGTCATTTCACTTTTTAATCAGTGAACTTGGGAAAATTTCTTAAACGTTTTGGTTTGCAGTAATTGGATTACATATATATATATATATATATATATATATATAAAATGGGAAGCATAAATTGGAATATATATATATATATATATATATATATATATATATATATATATATATATATATATATGTATATGTATAATGGAAAGCATAAATTTACCTTTTTAAGTATTTAAGTAGTTGGGGTAAATATTGATGAAATAATTTAAATAAAACTCCTAGAATGGTACCTGACATTATCATATGTGCTAAGTAAATGTTACCTTCTGTATTCTATCTGCCTATATAAATATCTTTCTAACTATTTGCATAGCAGCTACTTTTTTTGTTTTTTTTTCATTTGTTTTATGTCATGTTATAATATTAAACAGCCAGTTGCTTAAAATCACGCAAGTTCATTTCTCATTTACATAATGCCCAGTGTTGTTTAGGTAACTCTTCTATAGCACCTATTTCCTATGTTAGTTTATTATTTCAGGCTGCTTTAATCTGCAGCACCTCCATGTAGATCCTTACGTGTAAGACCAGAGAAACATGGCAAGAATAATTGTGACTGCTTTCACTTAGAAATTACTTCAGAACGCAGTTCATTAGTCAGTGAAGTCATCTGGCCATATCTAAGTTCAAGTTTACTAGAAACTTGAGTTCTATGGTGTGCCCAGATGGGAAAGAGAACTACAAATACTGAAGAACAGTAATAATAGGTACTACATGAATTGTTGGTACTGTACCCTCCTACTTAGAAATTCCGTGTCATAGATACTGATTTTTGACACTCATTTTGAGAAACGGAAACTAAAATCTGGAAAAAGAAAGTTATTTATTTAGAGTAATGTGATATACCAGTGACAGAGCTAAGACTCATAAGCAGGACTTCCTTACCCTTAGTTTTTAACACTCTTTGCACTACTAAAAAATAAAAACAATTTAAACTGAATCCTATAACACTAAGAATCTAGTGGGTAATATCTGTTTGGAGTCGACAGGAATCAAAGAGCGTTACAATGATCAAAACCATACAAAACTTTTGGTAATAAAAGTTTTGGTCTATGAAGAAGAAAAGATGTACACAAGGAAAATTACAAGTCTTAGCTGAAATATCTAACTAAGGAAATTGAGGTTGGAGTACCCAGTGTTAAAAATAGAGTTCCTTAAATCTGTGAGTAGTATTTACTTGCCCAGTGTTTATTTTTTGCAATTTGGCCTCCTGAAAATCTCCATGGTATGGTTACAGGTATGCTGAAGACAGTCAGTCCTGTAGATGACAAAGGCATTCACTTTGGCCACAGGTCCTGTTGGGATGAACAGCTCAATATCGTGGTTGGATTCCAAACCTTTGGTCGTGCAAGAGAGGGCATGAAACTGCCTCAAACGTCAGAGCCAAGGTGGCTAAATATGTCTGGAGCCAAATTTTTGCCAGGTCATACTGATGATGGATATCAGCCTGTGATCTCACATGGAAAGAGGTCCTGGGACCTCCTTGAAAATACAATCAAAGTCCCGTAGTCCAAATATTTTCCTGCTGGATCTCTTTGTATTGACATAAAAATCAAGGAGGATTGGGTGGCCTACATGTCCATTATTGATCCTGAGTACATTAACTTGCCTGGATAGTTATGGATCCTTGGGGTCTGGTATGAGTTGAATCAGTTTATTATCCTCTGTGGTCAACATTATTATAAGGTAGAATTGAGTGCTATGGAGGGATGAAATTTCCATATACATAAATCTGAAACAGGAAATTTTAAAATTTATATCTAAGCTGAAAATAGTATTTTGGATTTGTATAGTAATGCCAATTAATGATTTATTGCTTCCCAGCTATAAATTTACACTACTTGGCTTGCTTTATATAAATGAATCTTTATTTGTTTGTTTGTTTATTTATTTATTATTTTCTAGCTGGCATCAAAACTTTGCCTATAGAGGCTGCTGGAGAGATATTGTAGGAGGAAAGTCTTTGCTTCCTGTAGCATGTGGCTTTCTCCAGCACCAGCCTCCTGAAATGCTGTCACCTTCTTTATTATTTGGCTTTAACGACATTGTAGCCGGCAGCACTCAGGCTAGCAGCTTCCTCATAGCACCAACCAAGGACAGTTTGTTAGAGAAGTACCTCCAGCTATTGCAGGGCTCACAGCTTGTCTATCTGCAGGCAGGCTCCTACACTACTGATACCTTCTCCAGTGCCTGGCTTCTCCAGGGTATAGACCACACCAGCATCCAGTGGCCAGTAGCTGTTCTCCACATCCCCTTTGGACAGTTTTGAGTAGAATGTTTCTGGTGGGACACTGTTCCATGAACATCTTTCCTAAGCACTACAGAGAGCAAATTTCCAGCAAATTCCAGTGAGGCATTTAGCAACATATACTGACATGGCACTGCAGTGACCTCTCTGCCATTCAGTGAGCCACACATGCCCTCTCCAGGCAGTCTCTTCCTTGGATTCTCCATCTTAGCCATAGGGTAGTGATAGTTCTTTATATCTGCTATTTTCTAACATTTTCAAGTTCTCCTTACTTCTTATGAGCAAATTCCTCATCACTTTAATCTGTTAATTATGGGTAATAATTCTTTATATTAAACTCTCTTTGTCCAAATTACTGGGATTTCTCTCTCATGATTATACTGTGACTGATATACATCCAAACCTAAATTAAATATTATACACAGCACTGCTTAGGCCAAATGCTTTCAAATATTTGAAGATATGTACTCTTCTGATTAATGGTTACACGAATAATAAAAAAAAGAAAACCCTTATATTAGAATTAAAGATAGTATTATATGCATTAGTATTACAGTAAGTGCTCATTAAATGTTACTTTAACCTGAATGATGAGTTAAAACTCAATCTGAATTAATAGTATGTATCTAGAAGGGTACTAAACACAGATTATAAGAAGATAAGGAAACTAGTTTCAAGAGATTAGTCAATTAAAGAATAGGAAGGTTTGAGACATGGAATTGTCAGATAGATTAAATGACTTTATCTTTTTTATTTTGTTGTATTATAGTTGAGAACAGTAAATAGTAGAACATAGAAAGGAAAAATCCAATTTAAAAAAAAAGACTGCAAAGATGCCAGAAAAGGCAATTATAAGTGTGAGAATGAGTGATATACGGATAATATATAAGATACTGATTATAAAAGTCACATTAGTTATGTGATATAATTTTGCAAATATAATTTAAATAAAAGGAAATCTGATAATACCTTAATGTAAGATTAAGTATATATCAACATTATCTGTTGTCTTATCAAAATTCAATGTTTATTATTTTAATAAATTAGAGGCATCATATGTTAACAATTTGTTATTAATCACCAAATGGAATTTCATGAAAAAATAGTGAAAGCTAATATTGCCTATATTTTATCATAATTTTTGCAGTATTATTTTTTAATAATAACTTTAATTGAATGTTTATAACATGGAGATTATTAGACATCCTCATAATTTTCATGTTAGCATTCTACAAGTATTAAAATGCTATTTATAAACTTAACTGTTATAAATGCATGTGTGAAAATCAATGTTTGACTCAACATTGCTGTATTTTTTTGCTCTAACTTTGCACATACGCTTAGAGTGGAATAGTGCATGAGATATCTGCAATTTTAGACCTTTTGCACTCTAAGTTATTTCACAGCAAAAACTCCTGTAGGAACTTGGAGAAACTTATAATTATTTTACAGTTGATATAACTCAAATGGCTGAAGAAATTTAGCTCACATTTTTTAGGAAACTAAAAAATTAACCTTTTTGTGGACACATTCTAACATTCATCTCTCCAGAATGCTGTTTTTATGTCATTGTTAAACACCATCTGAGTTACACATGTGGGAGTTTGTTCATAAATAATGAAAAAAGTAAACAATTGTGATAATTAACAAATACAACCTCTGAAAATAGCATTAAAATAGGATATTTGTATGCTAATTAATATTTTCTACTTTTTTATAATAAATTTATTTTGCCTATAATTTACACTAGACATAGCACCAGCTTGCTCACTTACAGTTCCTTCTTAGCAAAATCATTGCCCTCCTTAAATATCCCATCACCCTCTTTCCTTCCATTGTAGACTGCTGTCTCAGCCACTCTGAACTAATTACATTTGACTCCCCAAAACGTGAGTTATCTCGGCAGTTTCAAGCTCAGAAATTTATGTAGACTCACAGGCTAATATTTCTATATTGGGTTGTCATAATGGATATCTTCACATAGTAGAATTCAGTTGTTGAGGATGGTAGGTAAAATAAATGAGTAGGAAGATCCAGAGAAGATAAATGGAGAAAATATTTGCTGTACTCATCTAGCAGTTAAGTGTCCTATAAATATATTTTTTGATTGGAACACATATTTTCCTTTCTGAGGCTTTATTATTTTTTTTAATGACTTTTAGTTCTTTGGAACCAAATAATCACATAGTAATCTGAAAATCAGGCATGTCATGTTTTAATTTTTCTTTTTTTCTTTCTTTTTTTTTTTTTTAGGTAACTCAACAAATTGATGGGTTTTTTTTCTTTAAAGGAATCTCTAAAATTTAGTGCATATGTAATTTGCATATTCACATATGCATGCTAACAATGGATGCTACAGTGTTCAAGCATTCTTCATTTTAATTTATAATGTTATTAGTTTTCACATTTCCTCTACAGATTTCTCTTAATACATCGTTAAGTATGAGACACATAAGAATATAATCTCTATGATATACTACTTTTGTGTGGATTTTTGTGAACACTTCCTTAACTTTATGACATGGCAAAATGTTACAGTTTCATTTTGCCTATTATTTTTTAATTAAAGTTTATTGGGGTGACACTGGTTAGTAAAGTTACATAAGTTTCAAGTGTACAATTGTGTATTAGGTTGGTGCACAAGTAATTGCGGTTTGGGCAATATTTAACTTTTTAAACTGCAATTACTTTTGCATCGACCTAATATATGATCTATATATCACATTGCATGTTCACCACCCAGAGTCAATTCTCCTTCCATCACTGTATCGTTGATCCCATTCACCCTCATCTACAACCTCCTTCCCCTCTTAACCCTTGGTAACCACTAAACTTTTGTCTATGTCTAGAAGTTTTTGTTACTTTGTTTGTTTGTCTTGCTCCTTTGTTGCTTTCATTGCTCTATATGACCAAAACAAGAACAATTTAAGCAATAAAATAAATATTATAATGTTGGATTATAACCCAAATTATAGAACAAATACCTATGAATTGATATAAAATATAGACAAATAAATAAATGGGAGAAAATAGTCAAAGCTCCTGTGAAGAATTATTAATACTTTATGTACGCTCTCCCCTCAAGGTGGTGAAGCATTAAATAAACAAAACAAAACAAACAAAAAAAGAATATGTCCTCACACAGAAATATTTGGTATAAACTGAAAACCCTAAGAAAAAGAAAAATATTGTAAAACATCTTAATGCTTTCTGAAGCCTTTCTTATAAGCTGGTCTATCCACAATTATTCCTATTACAGTTAATGGCCCACCATCTTTCCAGATTCAGAGGAGCAAAGAAAACAAAACAAAATATGAAATAAAACAAACAAACAAACAAAAACAACCCTAAAACTATACTTATCTCATCAGCTTACTTTAACGTCACAGATCTTACCACACAGATCAATCAATTAAATAGAAAGCAATTTCCGTTCAGTTTGATTATTCCTCACCACTTCCACAATTCTCATTTTGTTTTGACCAGATTATCTCTCCTTAGAAAATTGCAATAAACTTCTAATTTGTGAATCTTTCTCTTTTTCACCTTAGTTGTTTCTAAATATAATATGTTGGTTCTATTGAAACATGTCAGATCATTCCACTAGGCAGCAGCAAATTATCTGATGGTTCTCTATCTCATTTTGGTTTAACACTAAACTTTTTTTTTTTTTTTTTTTAATAGCTTACAAGGGCAACACGATCTAAACTAATTATTTATAATCATTGACCTGGGAAGGAATAGCTTTCTTGTGGCTTTAGATATAACTGTAAAGTTTTTCATATCTGAAGTATGTGTTTTAATATTTTAAATTTGTTGAGTTTGATTAGGGTTCATTAGACATGTTATATTAATTTATATTAATTTTGTACTTTATAGTTAAAATAACTCAAAATTAAAATTAGACTGTAAAAGACAAATCCCACCTCTAATTTTGGTAGATGAAAATATTAATCAGTGCAGTATTTTGAAAGCAAGTAAATATTTTATTAAAAAGAAATCAAACTATTCACATTAACAGGGCAATTTAAATACAATGAAAAAGAAAACTAAGAGGGTGAAAATGGAGGAAGACTTTATAGGAAAGCATTAAAAATCATGACTATCATAATAAAATTAACTGCTAGTCACTGTGAGTAATCATACAAGTGAAGGGGCATTTCTTCAGTCTGATAGTTTTGTTTTGTTTTGTTTTTTTCTTAGTTTCAGGTGTACGAACAACATAATGATTACACATTTATACCAATCAAAAGGTGATAACCCCACCAAGTCTACTAACTATCTAACATTGTACATAGCTATTACAATACCATTGACTCTATTCCCTATGCTGTGTTTTACATGTATGGTCATACGTGTGTGTATATATGTGTGTGTGTGTGTGTGTATATATATATATATAAAATTCTGGTTGGCTTTCAATTTTATTTTGTGTTAGTTTCAGGTGTACAGTGCAGTGGTTAGGCATTTATATCTATGAAGTGATCCCCCCATAAGTCCAGTACCCATCTGACACCCTAGTCTTCACAACATCATTGATGAAATTCCCCATACTGTATTTTACATCCCTGTGGTTGTTTTGTGACTACCAATTTATACTTCCTAACCCCTTCACCTTTCTCATCCTCCTTCAAAACCCACTCCCACCTAGCAACTATCTGTTTATTCTCTGTTCTATGACCTATTTCTATTTTGTTTGCTTATTTATTCTGTTTTTATTTTCCACATATTAGTGAGATCATCTGGTGTTTGTCTTTTTCAATCTGATTTATTTCACTTAGTGTAATATCCTCTAGGTCCATCCACGTTGTTGCAAATGGTAAAATTTTATTTTATTTTTTTAGTGGTAGAGTAATATTCCATTGTATAAATGTACCACAATGTCTTTATCCAATCGTCTATTGATGGGTATGTTGGTTGTTTCCATATCTTGTCCATTGTGAATACTACTGCAGTAAACATAGGGGTGCATATATTTCTTTACAAATTAGTGCTTTGGATTTCTTTCAATAAATATCCAGGAGTGGAATTGCTGGGTCAAAAGGTAGTTGTATTTTTAATTTTTTGAGGAACCTCCATACTATTTTCCATATGCAATTCCATGAACAGTGCACAAGGTTTCCCTTTTCTCCACATCCTGGCCAACACTTGTGTGTTGATTTATTGATGATAGCCATTCTGAAAGGAGTCAGGTGGTTTCTCATTGTGGTTTTTATTTGCATTTCTCTGATGATTAGTGTCCTTGAGCATCTTTTCACATGTCTATTGGCCATGTATATGTTCTTTATGGAGAAATGTCTATTCATGTCCTCTGCCCATTTTTTACTTTGTTTGTTGTTTTGGTGTTGAGCTGTATGAGTTTTTTTTTGTTTTTCTTTTTAAATTGTGAATATTAACACCTCATCAGATGTATCTTCGGTAAAATATCTTCTCCCATTCCATAGGATGTCTTTTTGTTTTGTTGATGATTTGCGTTTCTGCGAAAAAAAACTTTTTAGTTTGAGGTATTCCATTTTATTTTTTCTTTTGTTTCCCTCGCCCAAAGAAAAGTATCAGTAAAACTATTACTAAGGATAATTTCTGAGAGTTTACTGCCTATGTTTTCTTCTAGGAGTTTTATGGTTTTGGATCTTACATTTAAGTCTTTAATCCATTTTGAGTTCATTCTTGTATGTAGCATAAGAAGGTGGCCCCATTTCATTTATTTTTTGTTTTGTGTTTTACTGTCCAATTTTCCCAGCACCATTTATTATTTAAATAGACTGCATTTACCCCAATGTAAATTCTTGCTTCCTTTGTCATACATTAAATGACCATATAGTCATGGATTCATTTCTGGGCTCTTTATTTTGCTCCATTGATCTATATGTCTATTTTTTATGCCAGTACCATGCTGTTTTAATTACTTTAGCCATATATTATAATTTGATATTAGGTAGTGTGATGCCTCCAGCTTAGTTCTTATTTCTCAGACATGGCTGTTCGGGCTCTTTCATAGTTTCATATAAATTTTAGGATTATTTGTTTTAGTTCTGTGAAAAAGTCATTGATAATTTGATACGGATTGTGTTGAATCTATAGATTGCTTTTGGTAGTATGGACATTTTAACTATATTCTTCCGATCCGTGAGCATGGGATGTGTTTCCATTTATTTGTATCTTCTTTAATTTCTCTCTTTGATGTCTTATAATTTTCTGAGTACAGGTCTTTTACTTTCTTGGTTAAATATATTTTTAAGTTTTTTTGTTTGTTTGTTTGTTTTTTGTTTTGTTTTTGTTGTTTTTATGCCATTGTAAATGGGATTGTTTTCTGATTTGCTCTTTCTGATGGTTCATTATTGGTGTATAAAAATGTAACCAATTTCTGAATATCAATTTTGAATCCTGCTACTTTGCTAAATTAATTTATCAGTTTTTTGTTTTGTTTTGTTTTGTTGAAACATTGGGGTTCTTTACATATAGTATCATGTCATCTGAAAGTAATGACAATTTTACTTCTTTCTTTCCTATTTGGTTGCCTTTTATTTCTTTTTGCTGTACCTAGAACTTCCAGTGCTATGAAGAATGAAAATGGTGAAAGTGGGCATCCTTGTCTTGTGACTGATCCTAAAGGGAATGCTTTTAGCTTTTCTCCATTGAGTATGATATTACTGTATTTTGCTGTGTATCATGAACACATTTTTTGCCCAAATTTGTGAGGGAAAAATAAAGATGCACATTATACATTGGTAGTACTAATTTTGTATCTATATAAATGTTTTTCATTCTTTCACTTATGCTTATGAGTTAGAAGTGTAGCTCTAGATATCAGTAATGATATCTGTGTGCAAAATAATGCCTGGAATACGATAATCAGTTTTGTTGAACTTACAACGAACTTACAACCACAGAGTTCTTGGCCTTCTATGATGCATAAATATTGTAAATTTGTTACCGGTACATAAAATTTCTTATACCTTGTATCTCTTCTTGAGTTTTGCAATTATTGGTTACAGAAAATTTCTTGTACCATAATATGTTAGGAAAATAAATGTCAAAATTCCTTTATAATACAGAAAACAATACCTTAATATAAACAAATAAAATTTTGAATTAAAAATTTAAAACAAAATTTTTTTTCCCCGGAAAGCTTGGGCCAAAAACATGGATGTGCATTATGCATGGGAGCACATTATACATGTCAAATATGATAGCTGTGGGTTTGTCATATATAACCTTTATTGTGTTGAGATATATTCCTTCTACTCCCACTTTGCTGAGAGTTTTTATCATAAATAGATGTTGGATTTTGTCAAATGCTTTGTCTGCATTTATATATGTATATGACCATATGATTTTTAGTTTTCATTTTGTTTATATGGTTTATCAAGTTAATTGATTTATAGATATTGAACCAACCTTGCTTACCAAGAATGAATCGTACCAATTTGATGATTTTTATAAAACAAACCATTTCTTACAAAGCATTTAACTGACATTGTGGATTATTGAGTTAAATGCTGTGTCTGTAATTTCCTAATCATTAATAACTTTAGAGTTATAGAAGCTACGATTGTGGTAATGAAATTCATGGTTCAGGTAAGTAGCAATTTCTACATGGAATGCAAATGCACAATGAACTTTTTCTGTCCCAGAGTCTAGTTCAAATCTGCTGAGTATGTACATTTTGTTTTCATTACCTTTCATTGTCAGTTTTGTTTGTTTGCTTGTTTTTATCCTTACTTCCTTTCTCATGCACACAGTCATTTTTGTTGGTTTATTCATGCTAAACTAATCCTATGGAAGTATTTCCACTCTTGATACAATGACATATACTACAATAATTTCTTCCTATAACCATACTAATCAGTACTTGAGACTAAAAGTACAGGGATTGTACTAGTATGGTTCTTTGTAGAGGGATATCTTATTATAATGTGCTGTGTTGGAGAAACTAAAGTTTTCATGGGTAAGATTCATTGAAAATTCCATAGACTACATAATAAGACACGTGTTTGGAACTTAAATCTGCCTCTTCATTTTGTATATGTTTTCATGGCATATCTAGACTCACTAAAATTCTGTTTACTACTGTATAGACAGTGGCATGATTGCGTGGTTGTGGTTTATAGTTTATGTATCTAAGGTGCCAGACACATGCTAGGGGTTTGATATAGTCATGCACTGTTTAACAAAGGGGATGCATTCTGAGAAATGTGTCCTTATGCAATTCTGTAGTTTTGCAAAATCATGGAGTGCACTTCCCTTCACAAACCTAGTGGTATAGGCTACAACTGTAATTGTAACTGCTATACTTTCATACAACTGGCTGTAGATTTGTTTACCCTAGCATCACCACAAACGTGTGAGTAAGGCCTTTAGGATAAGACATTAGGATAGCTACAATGTTACTAGGTGACAGGAATTTTTCAACTCCATTATAATCTTATGGGAACACCATCTTATATGTCATTGACTGATATGTCCTTACAAGGTATTAGATTGGTGCAAAAATAATTGTGGTTTTTGCAATTATTTTTAACCTTTTAAATCGCAATTTCTTTTGCACCAACCTAATACATGACTATAAATGGCATAAATCATTAGATATGTACCTTTTATTTTTGTTTCCTTTACTAAATAATGTTCTAACCACCATTACAAAATAGTTTCCCTTATGTTTGAAATAATAAAAAAGTATTTTCTTTTACTAGTAAGAAAGAAAATAATTAAGTTAAAATAGAAATAAATGTTCACTTGGCTTTTAAGATGCACTATTTCAGTTAATAGCTGAGAATTATTGGTAGATGCTCAAGGGACTGATTAGTCCTTTTTGGGGCTATACCTTCATATCCAAATATTTATACAAGTATTATCAGTTTCTATTTATTTGGGTAACATAGCAAGCACACAGAGTTTGGTAGCAATCATCGCTTGACATGAACTTTCTATGTGACTTTTGATAAGTTATTTGAACTTTTTATATGTCAACTTATAACACATAAATGAGAATTATGAGATCTATCTCATGGGTGGTTGTAAGGATTTAAAAAGACTGTGGGCCCATTTCGCAAAAACAAAGTACCTTATTTCTATTTTTTAACTTCTATTTCATTTTGAAGACATCATCTTCAATTAGCCACATTTCTCCCTGAGTAATTATGTTTCTGTTTTTTGTTTGTCTGTTTTTTTCTTTTGTTGTTGGTTTGTTTTTCTTCTGGAATCTTGACATGTGATGCCACTTGATGGATATTTTAAAAATCAACAGGGTAAGTCTATATTACCAGGACACAGGAATTAGATGTAACTAATAAATATTCAATGGATTTTTTACACATGATCATTTTATTGTCTTTGAACTACTGGCTTCCTTCCAATGCATTGAAGAAATATTAAATATCTTTGATACAAATTAATCTCGTCTGCTTTGCTTATAGAAATGTGATCTTTTGTATTCCCATATTAGAAACAGATCATACTCTCAGTGTATATCTTTATACTTCATGACATTTACTTTATGTTTCATACTTAAAATCACTGTTTTCTTTTTTTTTTTTTTAATAAAGTAACTTATTAACCTTGAAATTCTTCAACCCAAATACTTTTGTAGAAGAATCTCTGTGAATTTCTCTTTTTGATTTCTGTTAGTTTTAACTTCTCTAATTAAATTGATATAAAAAATCACCCAGGTCATATTTTCAAAACGCCAAATAATTAAAATTTTAGTGAATTCACTTGTAGACATGCCCTCCAAATGCTGAATATTCAGATCTTCTTAAATAATATGGATGTGAGATAAAAATGTCATTTATCTTTTAGTTCTACAAGTTTTAAAACATAACATTAATTGAAATTATAACTGACATCTATACTAGCATGCTTACTCTTTGTAGAGCCATGTTTTACATGTATTTACAATAGTAATCCTCAAAATTCCAGGCAGTAAACACTGATACCATGCTAATTTTATAGATGAGGAATGTGAGACCTGGAAATGTTAAATAGTATGTACAAGATTAAGAGATTATTAAGCGACAGATCAGGAATCTGAACCAAGATCATATGGTACCAGAGTCAATACTCTAAATAATCAGACATTCTTATTCCTAGTAAGGATGAAGAAGTTTTAATATTTGATTTTTTAATCTATTTTATGCTATGGTAACATTTAATATAAATATAAATGTTCATATTTAACAATAAAATATTTAAATTCATAATCAGCTCTAGCCAGAGAAGCCAAATTGTAAAATGTGTTTTAGTCTATTAGTCTTCTTAATAATTATAACTAACACTTGCTGAGCATATATAATATGAAATACACTAGCTGAAGAACTTTACATGTATTATCTCATTTAATATACATACTTGCTTTATATATATAATATTTTTCTTCCAGTATTATAAATAAGATGGTGAAAAGTAGCATGATTAAAAATATGATATCTGATGAATCTTACTGAAGTCCAATATTTTAACAGCATATCTGGATTATTTGACCTTAAATTCTTGCATATATATATATATATATATATATATACACATATATATATACACACATATGCATATATGCACATATATATACACATGTATATATGTATATATATGCATATATACACACATATGTGTGTGTGTATATATATATATATATATATATATATATATATATATATTCACTTTATGTTAACTTTGGAAACTGCATTTTTCTAACATATTTAAATATTTGTGTGCATAAATATGTATACAAGCATTGTTTTTTATAAAGCTTGTGTTGTTAACAAGAGCATACAAGAAATATAGATGATGGATAACTATCTCTAAAGCTATTAATCATAAAAATATAATCTACCGTGTTTCCCCGAAAATAAGATTGGGTCTTATATTAATTTCCCTCCAAAAGACGCATTAGGGCTTATGTTCAGGAAATGTCATCCTGGAAAATCATGCTAGGGCTTTTTTTCCAGTTAGGTCTTACTTTTTAGGGAAACATGGTGATATAGCACAGTATGTGTTCGACAATTATGCTTTAAACAACAACCAGGACTAAGAAATGGTATTTGATTTCCATTAATATGGGATTCAAGTTACTGATTCCCCACCGCCCTCTTTGCCTATAGATCATCTAATCAATTGCCAATTTATCCTGAATCCCTCACCATGGCTTCTAATTTTCCAAGATAGTTTGTGCCTACAAGGTGTCCACCCACCCACCATCTGCTCTGTCAAGTTTTCTCTTTCTGTTACTTAAGAATAACAGTTTGTACAATTAAAAACAAAGTGTTCTGTTCAAATTAGGATATTTTAACACATGGTGTTTGCTTGAATTTATGAATATGAGATCATACATTACCCATGCTTTAGAACTTGAATAAAAATTATAATTCAAAGTAAATTATCTTATGACTACATAATTCAAAAGTATAAAAAAAACAAGAGAAACAGAAGAAAATATAGCGAATCAATATAAAGCATGAGCAAGTGGGGATTTGAAGTATGCTTGAGAAATAAAGTTGATGCACAGTTTGTTTTAAATCTGGGAAAACACCTCTTGATGTTTTTTACAAAAGTAACCTAGATATTTATGCAGAAATTCATGTAAAATTTTATTTTAGACATCTCACATAAATGATCAGAGACGTTAAAAAATAAACCATTAGAAACACAAGTATTCAAATAACACATTGAGGTATCATAATTGAGTTGTCACAGGACTTGTTTTTATTTGAGAATGTGTCAAAATAGCAATGTCTCTATAGATTGATAATCATAAGTATGTTGAATTGTGCTCAGTTAACTGGTTTGTGCAGATATTAAGGTATTTGACCCAGTAAATCAGTTGCCATTGGAAAGCACTTTCTTTTTTTGATTTCTTAGATTGAGAAGAAGAATCTATTTTTTTAAATGTCAGAATTCTCAATGCCTGAACCCAAGAAGAGTTGGCTACTGGATACAAAAGCACATAAAGAATTATCCTTGAATGTTAACTCTCAAAGTTGTATATCATACCTGAGACATACAATTACATATATCAGGTTGTTGCTGGGAAGCAATTTTGAGCAAGATTATTCCTTGTTAGTGAGGCCCACATAAACATAAATAAGACAGAATATTTGCCCTCTAGCATGTCAAACATAAATGACTAACCCTAAATAGACAGTGAGGATCATGCTTCTTGATATTTGATAAAATTTGGGAGTCTGAGGTACTGATTCTAATTGAGAATATAAGGTTGTCTTTAATTAATGATGTGTTACTTTAATTAGTATGTTATGGCCAAATGTTGCATTTATAATGAGTCAGGATGGGAAGAAGGGGAAAGGGATCATGTGCCATGAGGAGAGAATAGCAGAATTACAGGGACAGAGTAAGTTTTCAGGATACATCTGAAGATTAGTGGATTACCCAATGTGACACATATAAGGAAAGTTAGAAGAAACATAATTTGAAAATGATTTTAAAGGACATAATCACTAAATGAGAAGACAGGAAAATATTTTAGCATTGGTTGATTTTGACTTTGCTCATGGGCTAAGAGGATGAAGTCAGGGAAAGGAAAACATTCATAAGAGTGGAGATGATTAATGGTACATTATCATCGAAAAAGTACCAATAGTATTGAAAATTAAGTGATTCTGCTGATGGTGAAAAATCACAGATAAACAGTCTGTATTTTACAAGTCTAAAATTGAAAATGAGATGCATTCATTGAGATCAATTAATTATATAGAAAACAATTATTAAATGGTTCCAAGTAGGGAAATATTTGGATAACTTTTTAACAGTTTGTTTGCTAAATTGTTATTAAAACAGGTTTTGAAACCTAGTTTTATGCTTATTAAGAAATGGATTTCCAGATATCAAAGAGATGCTTATATTTGACAACATTTCTAGAGAAAATGTGTTTACTCCCCAAAACAGCAATCTGCTATTATTTCTTGGTGACCTGTGCGTGTTCTTATATAACACAATGCTCTTCTTTTAGGGAGCTACAAGTATCTTGTTAGAGTCATGCATTTATTACTAGAATGCATGTTATAAACGTACACAATTGACAATAAGTTAATTGATAGAATCCACATAAGTTATTTATTGTATGGTTGTTTAGAAAGTCAACTAAAATAATATGTGAGCAAATGATCTGTAAATTGCAACATAATTATTAGTGATATTACTGTTTTTCTTCCAGCCCATTATTACTTATTTGCCACAAGAGTATTTCCTCTCTTTTATTCCAGTTGGATAAATTTATCTTATTCAAAGCCCTCTCTTATCTTTTCCAGATTGTTTATTTCTTCACAGTCTAGAAAAAGTCTTTTCCTCTCCCTGGTGAATGTTGCCATCCTGACCAAGGGGATCTCTGCACAAAAAAAAGTGTATCAGGTCCCATGTAGTTGAATGTTTATGGTATATTGGGAATGTATTCAAATTTATATTGAAATTGGGAAACAAACATGTGCACAATTATAATCTCACTCAGCTATGGCTACCACAGACACATCACTGCAGAATCACATCTTTCTTCACCCTGTCCCCACACACTCCAATTTGATTTTAAAGTGGATTTGTTATTGGACATTTACCCATTCTGTTATCATGCCATCATTTTGTTGAAAATTTAGGTATTCTAGCTTCTCAGAATAAACCTCTATTTTATTGAAACAGAAACAGATCTCTCTTCCGTCTTTCTGTGAAATAACAAAGCATATAATTTTAGCTCTTCACTAATTCCCTAAATTACAGGCATAATCTCTCTTAGGCTTATCTTTTTTCAACATAAAAATATTATCACAATAATTACTCGATCATTTTCATGTCTCCTATGATGCTTAGAATGGCAAAATTATATAAGAAAACCGCTATGCTGTGTAAGGGCTGAAAATGATGAAATAGAAAGCGTTTGTAAATTCATTCTTTTATTATATATAATTGAGAACGTGTTGAATTTCTATGCTGTATTTTTTGCATGTGATAAAGAGGCAAGAATTATTCTCTTCCAGATTTAAACAAAAGAAAAGTGTTTGATTTAGATACTTGCTCATATGATGAAAGAAATTAATCATGGCCTTCAAAAATGGTGTTCAAACTGCTTCTTGCCCCTCCATTTTCATCTTTTACCATATTTCTTCCTGTCAACATATGAAATCAAGATATATTGACCTCCTTTCAGCATTGATAAATGATCTTTCCTGCCACAGGCCTTTGCAAATGCTGCATCCTCTGTTTTGAGATTTTTTCTTTCACTTTACTCATCTTACTTTTCTGAGGTCAATTTCTATTTCCTTAGAGTCCTTTCAGACATTCCCTACATCATATCTTCTAAAACATGTTTTCATGATACCATATCATGATACCATATACTTGTATTTCAGGGCCTTTGTCCAAACTTAGATTTTTGTCTTTATTTGTGAAATTTTTAAATTTAATGTCTGTTTTCATGTGGTGCTCACCTCCAAACCTACCTAAATCAAAACAGTTGAGTTTATGAATGGTGAGCATCATGTTTTTTGTTCCTTTCTATTTCAAGATGTATCAGGTACCATGTAATTGAATATATGTTGTATATTGGGAATATATTCAAATTTATATTGAAATTGGGAAACAAAAATATGCACATATATGAACTTTGGTAAAGCACAAACTTTTAAATCAAAAATAAAAATAAAGACTAAATTAATTAGTAGATATCCTTTAAGATATTCAAAACCAGGCTTTCAATATTCCAACAAAATGTTTAGAGCTTTGCAATAGTTCTGAACACATTTAATTTGCGGAATATTGAGACATTTTTTATAAGGCAAGGCAAGTTAATAAACAACTGTTTTATAATTTTCCCAAGTACTTCTCATTACAACATAGATGCTGTTTACAAAAATTAAAAACACAAATTATACAAAGCTTTTTACACAAAACAATTTAATATTGCAAAGAAATTATCAACAACTAAATTACTTTGATGAAATCAGGGATTATACAACAGTACATATCTATACTTACCAGTTTTTCATTTATATTTATGTAGAAATTTTCAAACAAATTTAAAAAGTCATAGCTGAATTATATATATAACCTGAAATACATTCTCAAACCTGGTATGAGACTAATACAATTCCATATGTTGGGTTCTTGCTCACTAGCAAATTTGAGCTGCTTTAGTTTTATAATTTCAAAAGCCAAACATTTTAAGATTAATTTTTGTTATGATTTAAATAGTGGTTTAAAATTATTTATTTAAACCATTAGGCATAAACATATATAAATATATTTAAAGATTCTATTCATTTTTCTCCAAACACACTATATCTATAATCTGAGTAGAGACTTGAGCAAACATGGGCTATGACATCACATGCAGACTAGCTCTACCATTGTCAAACTTTCATAATAAAAAAAATACTTGAAATATCTCTTTCATCATCTGCAAGCTGGAGGGATAAACATTAGAATCCTGACTGGATTCCTTTATGTGCTTAGAACCTGATAAAAGAGGCCTGCCCCAAATCTTTCCATATAAAGGAATCAACATTCAAATTCAAAGTTATTCTCTAGTTTTATGCTTCCTCCCATACAAGTAGGTACTGGAAAGTTTTCTTGAGACCAATTTTAGAAGTATTTGTTATGCCCCATATAATTTGTTATTAATTGGATGGATTTCAGTGTGAGGACAAAAGGGCAAAAGGTAGGAAAACATGTCTCTGCCCTCCAATCTCTACAAAAATCTGTTCCCCTCTCTTATTCCTTTCCTGGAGAATATCAGTTATGTCAAAATACAGAAATTATTCACAATGCTGAATACCTAATGTTTTGCTAAAGAAGTTCCCTTTTAATTGTATAGGTACAACCACCCTACATTTGGTTTTGGTACTCTCTTCTGCAAAGCTACTTAATCATTAAAGAACAGAACAAACTGCAAAAATATATTGTCTGCTTTGCTGCAACAAATTTTTAATCAGAGCTCATGTTATTTGCCTTGCTGTAAGCACTACCACTTCATTTTTCACACTATTATGTGAAATGTTTTCTAAACACAATTTTCCTCATTTAAGTTTCCTGTTTTATACCTCTTCAGTTCTCCCCCCTGCTTTTCTTATAAAATTAACTTCCTGGAGCTTGGTTTCCTCGAGGTGTTCAATGTCTATTATGATTAGTATTCTTGCTGTCTCTTGTTTCATCCTAAATATCCAATTAATCTTAAAGTTCTAGCAATTTACCATCCAAATATCATTGTCAAATTTACATGTACATTATATTTAACATAATTAAAGGCAGCACTCCAAGTACTAACATAAGTATAAAAATTATTTCTAGACATATACTTAACATCTTACTTATCCTCAGTAGAATTTAGGTATACATTTTCACTGCTAGACCACAAAATACTAGCACATAATAGATGCTCATTAATATTGAGCATAGGAATAAACACATGGGCAGATTAGTTAGTTAATATAATAGTATGGATAAAGTCCACATAGGAACTAGAGATTAATGTAATGGAGAATAACATAAGCTTTACACATGAAAGATTTTTTATGTTTGTTTTTTTCTTCTTCTATCTATTCCTCATTATTATACCAAGATTTATTAGCCTTTATATGCTCATTTAGCAGAGGAAGATGATGTTCTCTGATTTTACTAGAGAATAAACTAATGTTTTTAAAGTTTTCAATTACAGTTGATATTCAGTATCATTTTATATTAGTTACCAGAATACAGTGTAGTGTTTATACATTTATGTAATTTATGAAGTGATCCCCTTGGTAAGTCTAATAACCATCTGACACCACACATAATTATTATGATATTAGTGACTATATTCCCCATGCTGTACTTTACATCCCCATTCCTATTTTGTAACTACCAATCTATATTTATTTAAATGTTATCCACTTAGTGAAGACATTCCTACCTCCCTATTTAAAAGTTTCATTAGGTTCTTACCTGGATTCTGTAACCCATTGTCCTGCTCTGTTTTACACATCCACTGAGGCATGTGTGACTGTTATTTATTTAGTATGTTTGTTCATAATATATTTTTTCTCTCCAATTCAGTGTTCAGGGAATGTGACTCTTCTTGGGTAGGGACAAGGTGACAGTGAAGAATGGCATGTCTTGGAAGATACTATGGTGGCAACAGCCAAATAGTCATGGGAATAATTAAGTGAGACGAAATGATTTGAGTATCAATATGAAAGAATGAGCATTTTCTAGGTAGACATAATCACCTCAACAGCTTTCGGTTCAGTGCTCGTGGTACAGAGAGAAAGTCAAGGTAGGGTGGGATGTATTTCAAGATCACCATTTTGGAAAAAAATACTCTGAAAAAAGTGGTCTGGCATTACTAGCAATTGTAGCGATCAACTTTAGATATAAGATATAACCCTCTATAAAGTCAGGCAGAAAATATCATAAGCTAAAATGTCAACATCCTCTCTGGGTAGCATGGAAATTCAGAGGATAATCTTAAAATTGTATAAATGTTTTAACAAAACAGAAACAACCTCCAGGGAATACTATTTCTCCTAGTAATGAGAACTCAGGATATCATTCAGCTCTTTTGGAAAACGATGCTGCTAACCATACCTTCCTTTCCCTCTGCTCCTGGTATCTGACTCATGAGTTTATAAGGAATTGTAGATTATCTTTAATGCAAATTATTTTATATAAAGGTTTACTGTAATATGGAATAAAGTTATATAACATTATATAGGACTGTTAGGGGTGGGGATTCAATAGTGGTAATTGTAAAAAGGAATGATTTCCTAAATTGTTAACATATTCTTTCAATTATGGCAAGTAAACAAGAATGCAATTTCTGTGAGTCACATTGGACTAAACATAAAAAGTTTTATCACAAAAAAGGAAATGTATAATACTCAAATTTCATTTAGAATTAAATGTAAAAAACACAGAGATTCAAGATGACTTTCTAATTAAGACTTTAAGGACTATGCATGAGTCATTAATATCAAGGTGTAATGCAGTCAAGAATAAGATTTTTCAAGAGACAACATGAGAGAGTAAAATACCAATAAATGCATACTTAAATGATAGTCAAGACAATGGTTTATAGTTAAATCAAATCAAGATGTGTTAAACATCTATGTGTGGGTGTATTTATAATATAGCCTTAATATATACATAGGTAAGACTTTGCGTTGAAGGAATTTAAGGTGATAAGTTCTTATAAGGATGCCTTATATAGTAGTTTACATATGAAGAGGGGCATAGAAGCAGAAATGATCCTGGATTTTAGAAGGAAGACAATTAAATTTATTAGAGGACATGTTGTCATTTGACCTTGAAGTATAAAATGAGTTTTCATAGATATATTAGTTGGTGCAAAAGCCATTGTGGTTTAAAAGGTTAAAATTTACTTTTGCACCAACCTAATGGAAAGTGTAGAAGTACATATTCCAAGAAAGAGTGATAGGAAAAAAGCCATGAAGCTGAGACTAAGCTGAAGCCAGGAGATAATGTGCTTAGTGATTGCTGTACAGTTGAAGTGGACGGGCGTTCTTTCTTCTTTTTCTTCTTCTGCTCTTTACCCCCCCTCCATCCCCTCCTTCTCTTTCTCCACCTCCTCCTCTCTCTTTACCTCCTTCTCCTTTCCCTCCTCTTCCTCCTCTTCTTTGACAGAAGGCACAGACAAAACTGAGAAGGATATTTAGGTTAAAAATACTAGCGGAAGGAGCTTCAATTTTAATCTTAAAACTGCTGTACCTCTTAGCATTTTCAGCAGGAGCTGAAGTTTAAAAAAGTGTCCATAGTGAGTCTGGTACATTAGACACAATAAATGGGAAATGTGAACATTATTCTACAAGCCATGGAGAAGCATTGGGAATTTAAACAAAACATATTCTTTAGAGTCCAACTGTAGTAGGAAACATTGACAACACGTTACTTTAGGTAAGACGCCAAAACTAACTTAAATAGATTTTAAGTTTTTCATAAAATGAATAATCTCAAAACATGATAAAATCAATTTAATGTGAACATATCCATTTCAAATCAGTAAATATATTAATGTTTATTAAACACATTCAGATTATTTATATTTTAATATGACATACTTATAGAGCTTTATTTTGTAACTAATTTATACAGATGCTAAAATTCTGTAAATAATCATGCTTTATTAAAAGTGTTGACATATATTTAGTAAGCTACTAATATAGGAAATGGACAAATGCGTTTTAGAAATGTGACTTATGTAAATCACCATAAACAGTACATATTTTTAAGTCAATATCTGATGTTGGAAATTTAAATTCTGAAAGGTCTTAAACATGAACAACATAAAAATAAACATGGAAGACACTGAATGTGTCTGAAAAATAAATCTACTTCTCCTTTCCCAGGGAAATCCTTATTGTACATTGCAAATATGGAATCTACAATTTCAAAACATTTATATGTATCTTCTCTAGCATTAGCAGAATATTTCACATTCACATATTTTTATCCCTCATAGCAAGACTTCTGAAAAGCTACTATAGATACAAGTAAATCCCCAGGCCCTTTATATAAAATATTAAAAGATAAATTTAGAGAATCTATTCCTGAGAAGAAGGAAAACTCATCTGTATTCATGGGAAAAAGCATATGATGAGCTTGGTATTGAACTGTTTTGAGAAGAATGTGATTTCAGTACATTAGGTGGAAATGTGATCCAATGAAGGGCAGGTATGACCTGAAAATGCGAGCAGGTGAAGGTTAGTGATGAAGATGTGTTCATCACACACTCGCAGGTTACAACTGAAGCTATGGGATCCGTGAGATGTTTAAAACCTATGGATTTAGGATAAAAGTGACAGGCTAACAACAGAAATGACATAAGGTGAAACTTAATGTCTATTATTAAATACAAATTTGTGTTGGCAAAAAATATCTAAAAAAATAGTTTTAAAGGAAGTATAAATAAATTACTTGAATAGCTTTCATTTAACAATTATGTTACCTAGTTTATCTATATTTGACCATTATAGTATGTTCTTATGAAATTTCACTTTAAAAATAATGTTGTAATAAATGTAGTAAATAATAAATGTAGTAAAAATGTGTTACACATAACTTCCCAGTAGTAGAAAGGCTAGCGTGAATATATAATCCTGAAATAACAGGAGGTTCTTAGCAATCCAAATGATGGGATAATTACATGTTAGATCTTTTAGCCTTTTTTTTTTTTCTTTTATAAGATGGATTCTCTTCCTCTCAATCATTATTGGGAATGCCTCAGTTTATGCTGGATATCCTTCATTTGCCATCCAGATTTCCATTTTCTTCCTCGCTCTGTGCCCAGTAAGGCTGACCTCTATGGACAAGTACTGGTGAGACCTTTTGGTCTGTGGTTTCTAGTTCTGTTTTGCCAATGGGAATCACCTGCAGGGAGAAGACTGCACTCTGGGTATTTATCCCTGTAAGTCCCTCTGCTAGGGCCCAGCTGGTAGATTGCTTCTCTGAACTGAGGCCCAAGGCTTCTGTCAGGTAGCCCTCACCATGTGACTTTTTCTCTATGTCCGGTAACTGCTCCCGACTACATTTTTTTTCTGGTCTAAAGGTGGGAATGGGTCTTTCATTTGTATTTTTGTTTTACCTAAATCCTGCACATCACTTTGTAAAGAATTTCACGCTTCCTAGTACCAGTTTGCATATGCCATCATTTTTCATGGCAGCTCAGTACAGGTAACAATCTTGCATGTTACATTTACTTCCACTTGAAAACAGAAACTGTGGAATAAGGTTCTAGGAAGCACACTAAGAAACAAAACAGGCAGAGATGTGAATTGTTGGCTTTTAAAAAATTATAATTACATACAGTAAAATTTATTCTTTTGAGGAGTACAGATGCATGAGTGTTGAAAAATGCATAGGACTGTGTAAATTATCACCATATTCAAGATACAGAACGGTCTGTTATCTCCCCAGATTTCTCTGTGCTGCTGTTTATAGTTAAATGCTTTCCCCATCTCTAACCCTGGCAATTACTGATCTCTTCTCCATCCCTACATTTTTGAGTCTGGCTTCTTTCACTTTTTCTATTACCTGTGAACTTCATTCATATATCAATGAGTATTAATAGTTAATTTCTTTTTATTGCTGAGCACTATCCATTAGTATGAATGTGCCAGTGTTTATCCACTTACCAGTTGAAGGACTCTTGGGTTGTTTCCAGTTTTGGGTAGCTGTGAAAAAAACACTGTTATAAATATTTGGGTAGAGGTTTTGTGTGGACATAGGTTTTCATTTCAGTTGGTTAATTAGAGACAGTAGGATTGTTGGGCCATATGGTGCTTATTTAACATTATACATACAACTGCCAAATATTTGGTATTGTCAGTCATTTTTATTTTGTAGTTCAATTGTTGGTATCTTCATAAAATGCCAATTCAGCATGTAACTGTACGTTTAGTTCTAGACTTTTTATTCTGTTCACTTATTTGTATGTGAATCTATATGCCAGCAGCACACTATCTTGTTCCATATAGCAATAAGCATTAAAACCAGCAAAAATAAATCCTCCAAATATTTTCCTTTTACCAAATCATTTGTGTATTCTATGACCTCTGACTTTTTAAATATGTTTTAGATTGAGTTTCTCATATTTTTTCAAAAATTCTGCTAGAATTTTAATTTGTTTATAATTAGTATATAGATGAATTTGGGGAGAATCCGCATTTTTACATCACTAATATTCCAATAGATAAACATTGTTTTTGTCTTTATTTACTCTATTTTTAATTCCCCTAAGACTTTTAGTTTCTAGTATATACATCTTATAAATTGCCAGTTAAATTATCCTTAGAAATTTAATTTTATGCTTTTGTAAATTAAGCTATTTTAAATTTAATTTTCTAATCACCCATTAGTAGTATATAGTAATAAAATTAACTTTTGTGTATTAGCTATGTGTAACATTAGTTATCAGTTCTAGTATTTTTCTGTGGATTCATTTGAATTGTCTGTATAGATGATCATGGCATCTCTACAAAAAGAGTTTCACTTTCTTCTTTCAAATTTTATGTTTTATTTCTTCTTTATCATCTTTTAGCACTGACCTCTAATACAAAATTGAAAAGAAATGGTGAGAGTGTACATACATCCAGTGTTCAAAATTTTGTGTAGAAACTATTCTTCTTGCAATAGTTGTTTTTTTCCTATCTCTAGTTCTCTGAGAGGATATTTTCATGAATTTAAAAAAAAAATCAAATTCTGCGTTTTTAGCTATTAAGGTAATCATATCTTTTTTTTTCTTATTATTTTACTATGAAATGTATTAATGCTCATACATTGAACTAATCTTTCATTCTGGAATAAACTCCAGAGTTTTTTTCTTTTTTATAATCATGCAAAAGTAAACTTTATCTACATACTTTATTACTCACTGATTTGACTTGATACTGAGTAAAGAAAGCCCAGATTTTTTTTCCTCCTTACTGATTTTTTCAGTTACATTTTTTTTTAAGGTTCACAGATACATTTTTATTAAAATACAGAAGAATCACAAGGGGGTATATCCATTTATTTGACTAGCTCAACCTAAGTAAAAGCTGAAAAAGTCAATAACCATTAGTGCTACTGAGGAATAGGAGCTTGAAGAGTGAAGGAGAAATAAGTCAGTCTAGAGTATGAGAGAACGACCACCTGGCTGAGGCGATGGGAGGCTTCATTAAGGTCAGTTAAGTCCCAAACACTAGATCAGTAACAGGGGGATTTGTTGTTTGTTTTTATGCTGTGGTTATTTATTTATTTATTTATTTTAGTTTCAGGTGTACAAAACAATGTAATAGACATTTACACCCCTCGCAATGTGATAACCGCCCTCCCCCAAATCTACCAACCCTCTGATATCGTATGTAGCTGTTACAATTCCATTGACTAACTTCCCTATGCTGTATTCCACATCCCATGACTACACACACACACACACACACACACACACACACACACACACGAGGCCTGACAATTAAGTTCCTGAATTTGCCACCATGTGCTTATATAAGCGGCACTGTAGAAATAGCTCGGTAAGGTTTCATAACCTTGGTATATCAGTGTCTCACAACTGTGTTCCTGTCAATGTGTGGCAGTTCTTGCTGAGTGGCATTCATTATTGTTGTTGCATGTTTTTGTGTGTTGTCTCAAGAATGTCTGAGCTTGAATTAGAGCAATGAACAAACATTAAATTTCTTGTTAAACTTGGCCAGAGTGGAAGTGAAATCAGGGACATATTAGTCCAAGTTTATGGGGATAACGCCAATACACACTCCATTCAGTTTGGTCTTCAAACTAAGTGCAAAATGCAGTAGTTTTAAAAGACATAATCAGATTTTCCATCTGAATAATTAAATGCTTGATAATGAATGCTCATTGAGTATCAAGATAGGACTTTAGATTTTTTGCAATGCATGTAATTTTAGTTTTTGGTAAAGGGAACTGAGGGCTCTTGGCATCTATATGAGCTGGGACTCACTTTGTTGTTTGTTTGTTTGCTTGTTTTTAATTAAATGTATTTCAATGACAATGGATAGTAAAATTACATAGATTTCAAGTGTACAATTCTATAATACATCTTCTATATTTCACATTGTCTGCTCACCTCCTAGAACCAGTGCTCCTCTTTCCATTATTTATGGTGGCCAAGACATTCAAACAACCAAAGTGTCCTCCTATAGATGATTGGATAAAGAAGATGTGGTACATACACATATACACAATGGAATATTACTTGGCCATAAGAAAAAATGAAATACTGCCATTTGTGACAACATTGATGGATTTTGAGATTATCACGCTAAGTGAAATAACTCAGACAATGTCGAGAACCATATGACTTCAGTCATATGTGGGATATAAAACTGAATGCAACAAACCAACAAGACAAATAAATGAACAAAAAATCATAGACACAGATAACAGTTTAGTGATTTACAGAGAGTAAGGAGGGAGGAGGGGTGGTAAAAGAGGATTAAGGGGGTCAAAAATATGGTGATGGAAGGAGCACTGACTCCGGATGATAAACACAAAATGCAATATATAGATGATGTATTATAGAACTATGTACTTGAAACTTATATAACTTTACTAACTGATGTCACCCCCAAAATTTAACAAAGATAAAAATAAATAGATAGATGATTGATAAGTAGGTAGATAGATAGATAAATACAATCGGAATTCACTTAAAAAAAGAAAAAGAAAAATACCTACCTTGAAAGGTTCTGAGGATAAAAAAAGTATATATTATTGATATGATTAACGTAATGCCTGGCATGTTGAAAATACTCAATAAGTAGATATATTTCAAATAATTTATTATCAATCTAATTGTAATATGAATGTAGCTCTGATTGGTGAACTCCCATGTTTCCTAACCTGAAAGGGGTAGAAATCTCTTCCTCTAACATAAAAAATATCTATGCTCAGATTGGTCAGAAGCAAATCATGTACCTTAAAAATTCTGTCTTCACTAGATTAGTTGCCTGTAGGTGTATTGATTTTAAAGACCAATATAATGAAATTATATTTTTACTATTGAAAAGCAATAGAATGTTCATATTCATATGATTAGAAGAAAACAGAATTAAACTGCTTTAATAAAGTCCAATTCATTCACTGATCTGAAGTGATTATTATTTTAGCATATGCATAAAGCAAATTTTAATTATATGTAGTTAAGAAACAAGGTAAATGATGAACTTCATTTAATTAATACACACAATATATCATATTTTAGAAACATGAATATAAGGTGTGAAAACTGCACAAAGTAGGGTGGAATTTGTTTACAGTTTTCATGGATTTACTTAGTTGAACTATTGTAAGTCAAAACCATTGATTTTAATAAAGTGGTTATGGACCTATATCTACATTTCAGCATGTCTCAGTTTTTGTGGGGGTTTTGTGTTTGTTTGTTTGTTTGCTTGTTTTTTTTGTTTGTTTGTTTTTTGTATACCCTATTCTAGTTACCTCTCAGCATTTAATAAAATGCTGTATGTGTAATTTCAATACTAAGAAATTGAATTGTTTAAATCCTTAATTAAAACATTCTTTATTACTTTGTTTTAATCAACATAAGCTGATGGATCAATACTGTAACAGAAAATATAAAAAAAAATACGTATTGTTTTCTTAAGATTCCACTGTTATAATGTGTATCCCTATAGCTATAACATGGCATAGTATAATATAAACAAAAGGGGATTTCTTTTTTTTTCAGCAAAGTTTTAAATATATGCAATTTAAGACCATAGTTTTCTCATTTTTCACAGTGCAATCCATTTGCCAACCCTTTTAGCCTTTCCCCTTTCAGGACCCTGAACAACCAAGTCACATCATACTGGGAACAAATTAGTTTTGACACCTTGAGACATTTAATTATTTGCAACAGTGAGTCAGATGAAGGTGAAGTTGAGAGAAACTTTTCAAGCTCTAGGAAGATGTATATACTCAAAGTGCCATTCTAGAATATTTAACCCTGAAAATCCAATTAATAAGCATAATAGAAATGTATAAATAAGGTTTCAATTTTTTTAGGAATTGAACATATTGCAAAATAAATAGAAATGTAAAATTTAGCAGTTAATCATAGTTTTAACATCCTATTATTTAGGAATCGTTATCAGAGGCACAGGAAATCTGAGAGGAAATTGAATGTAATGTTCATTTAGCACAGCTATTCATTTTGCAGTTGAGGGAAGTGAGGTTCAGAAAGGTTAAGTGATTTGCCAAGTTCACTTGCCAGTTACGGTTAAATTCAGAAAGACACAAAACCTAGATGTCTTATTAACCAATAATATTTTATTAATTTAATTTGCCTATAACAGCAGCGATTTAGGGAAATCCAAAGTCTGTTGCTGGTAAATAACACTTTTAATGAAAAGTTGTGCTAATTAAATTTATGTAATTATAAAAATGGTACAGTTATTTTTCCAGTTAAATCTATAGCTATGATGATTTATATGACTGTAACTAGAGAATTCTGTGAATTTGTGATCTATTAACTTTTTCATGTATTAATTATTGAATGTTTTTAAATGACTATTTCGAGAAAATGTATACATATGTGCACGTGTATATATGTGTGTGTTTCCTTGAAAGTTTGTTTTCCCTCACCTTTTTAGCAATCTTGGGAAAAAACAAAAAAAACAAAGATTGCCTTCTTCTGAGAGTGATAGTTGAATTTCTTACCTAAAATATTTCAATCAGTATTTATTCATATTCATCCATGTAAATAAAATATTCTAAGATATTCATCATTCAATGCAAAACATGTCATGAACACACTATTTTTTATATTTTAGCCTGATTATATTTAAAATATAATGTGAAATATAATAAATATAATTGATTAAGCTTTTTGTATTAAAGTATTTTCACTTTATTTACATAGTCCTTATAAATATGATGTAAGTATATTCATCTTGAACCTGTTAAATAAGTCTGTATATTTCTAGGAAGAAATAGAAATTGAAAAAAAGAAATAGATATGTTTCTAGGAACTTCAATGGAGGATGAGTCTAGTCATTGAGAGTTAAGACCTTCCAAAGAAAGCGCATATTACTCCTAACGTGACAGCTTTTACTGCAAAGTTGTTGCATTTTGCCCTTCACACCAAGTTCTCAGAAGGCAACTTGTCCACCTAATGAATTTAGAGTCACTCTTCTACTATTCCGTGAAAGTGGAAACTGTATGTGTTTGCGTGGGCCAAAAGAGAAGATATGTGATATGTAAATAGAGGTGTAAATAGAGAGGAAATGGAATGACGCTTAGGGCTTTCAGTGCTTTCATTAAGAATCAGAATCACATATGTTAGATTTATACTATATTAGAATCATATGTTTACTACATGTTAGAATTATATATATGGAATATACTCAAATACATATTAGAATTTCCAGTGTGTATTGGAAAGATAGTAGTACCTCGGTTTTCGAACATCTTCATTTACGAACGCTGTAAACCTGGAAGTAAGTGATTCAGGTTTTCGATAATGCCTTGGAAGTAGACCATGTCACATGGCTTCCACTGAGAGCAAGATCCTGAGGCCTTGCTGTCAGCTGTTTTCCAACGTTTCAGAACTCGAATGGTCTTCCAGAAGAGATTATGTTCGAAAACCGAGGTACCACTGTATATACTAGGATATTTGTTAGAATTATATAATTATAACGTATACTCACATAAAATAAGCGTAGTTTATAAAGGGCATTCTATTACATATGATCCCTTAATGTTTTAAATTAAAGATCCCTACTGAAAGTGTTATGGTGGTCATTCAGGTTTGGGAGCATAAACTAAGTTTATGGCCTTTGTAAAAGTAAACATGATAATTTGAATATTAGGATCATTTTATATAAAAAATAGTCTCTATATAAAGGTGTTTGTAAAGGGTGCTGATTGATTTTCATGGTCTCAGCCAGCAGGATCTGCTAGTACTATTTTAGTCCTAAAATATGGAAAACTAAAAAAAAAAAACAAAAAAAAACAAAACTAAAAAAAAACTAAAAAAAAAAAGTGGTATTTTTTGGTTATATTTAGTTATCCAGGGAGCCAAAAGTGGAGGAAGACAAAATTGAGAAGTTAACAATCTCATAAGGGAACCAGGGCATTCAAAACCACCAAATACGAAGGCAGTTGGATATATTAATGGTGCCAGACTCAAGAACTGTATTAGAGTAACAGGAGAAGTTGGAGTAACTTATGATTTTGCCCTATCACTTCTATAACCTATGGCAACTATCTGAAAACTTTTAAATTCTGCAAAAAATAAACATTCAGCATTTGCAGAACAAAATCTTGTTGAGAAAAATCCCTAATTTTTTCTCTCCTTATTGTATCAGGACATTTCAATTATACTTTGCCAGGACCTTTAATACATTTACATGTGTATCATATTTTCTTTTTTTTTAATTAAATTTATTGGGGTGACAATGGTTAGTAAAACTGCATAGGTTTCAAGTGTACAATTCTATAATACATCATCTATATATCACATTGCGTGCTCACCACCCAAAGTCAGTTCTCCTTCTATCACCATATATTTAACCCCCTTTACCCTCTTCTGCCATACTCCCCATGAGTATATTTCTAAAGATTGCATTGACACAATGATATGTATATTAATATTATAAATATAAATTCATCTTCTGGCAGATTAGTCTATAAATTATCATTAGTGGTTTTTTTAAGTCACTGATTATTTTGTGATACTAAAGGATTTTGGTAACTCTTACTCCTTAATTTTTCTAACAAAATTACGGATTGTCTTTTATGTGCAGAAGTGGTAACAAGCAGAAAAAAATGAAAGAAAAAAATGAGGTATAATGAATGTCAATTATATGCTATAGGAAAGGATAGCTACTATATCTGATATGAGATGCAGGTGGGATGGTTTGAAAAATAGCTTACTAAGAATATATACTTTATGTTGAGTTTTCATGAGAGAGAGTGAGAGCGAGAGAAAGAAGTGGGGGGGAGAATTGAAAGAGGAAAATGTGAATGCTAACATTAAACAACATACAAATGCACAATTGAAATATTTTTAAAAGCTTATAGCTTCATAGACTAGAAAATTATTAACATTAGCTATTCCACAAATAATTTTATTTAGCAAAGTAGTAATTTTGATGTTGAAGTATATATTTAAATAAATACTGATTCAATAATCAATATATTAATCACAACAATACACTCCAACTATTTTTCTCATTTTTTTTCTTTAAAATATCATGTAAATATTATCTGGTAGAAAATACACAAATTGTTTGAATTAAATAGGGGTTTCTGTGAGAAATTTTGAAAAACTAAAATCAAGCATTTAGATATTTATTTTTGAAAATGAATAGCTTAAGATTAAGTGTATTTATGTTAAAATAGGCTGCATATTTACAGACACAGAGGTAGTCATTTCCTACTTTTTATTCTGTCAATGTCATGGTAAGTCAATAAACACTGAACTTATTGTAAATAAGCTTATATTTAGGTGAGCTTCAAAATTTTACTTCACTTGGAAACATTAAACAATGATATACTGATGAACTTATTCTAATATTTGTGAAAAATACTTCATATCAGTTAGAATCATCATACTGTGTCTGATTAATTTCTAACACTAGTTCATGAATGAATGAAAATGTTTCTGTTAAATATGAAATGACAGTAAAATAATGAGAGTTTGGAAGCACTGATAGTTGGAAATGCTTCTAGTGAATAGTGATCAAACTTCTATAATATGCAGTCTTGATATGTTTACCGCTAATTATAACCCCAAATTATACAGTAATGTGATGACTTTTAGGATGGCATTGAGAGATGATAATTTTAACTGGAAATCATTTGTAAAATAATGTGCCATCTTGAAATTTCATTTTATTAAAGTTACATCAAAATAAAATTTTCATTTAAAGTGGATTATATTTATGCCTCATATGATTTGCATTTTTTACTGTTGCCATGCTATGATTGATAAAATTTTCTGGAAAATATGAACAGCCCTGCCTGTCGATTTCTCAGTTTTCAGCTCTGCTGCACTTCACACTTCTAAGCTTGTTATATTGTTTCAAAATCTGTTTGTCTTTGAAGTCTAAAATATCCAACTGTCAGAAAGCAAAGGCATTTGATAATTAATTTAATACCAAATCGGACATCTGCCTTGGCAATGGGCAAAGATAATTGGATATGTACTTTCTAATACTTGTTACGTTTCAGGTACAGGCTGATAAATTTTTCTTGAAAAATATATAATTGATAATGTTAAGGCATATAATCAATTGATCATGTTGCAATAATTAGTAGCAGTCTTCTATTTTTACTGATTTTGATTGAAAATATAGATGCCAACATAGGCAATCAACATTTCAAATTCATGTATCGATATATCTGAGCAGCAGACAAACATTCCAAACTCTTAAAGATGTAGAACAAAATTCATCCCAATGTCAATTTCAAAAGGCTTAAACCTGCAGAAATAATGTTGTGAATTACTTTCTGGCTTACTTATGACCCTAGGAATTAGGATTAAAAAGATAAATTACAATAATAAACATGTGGGTGTGTTTATGTATTAATCATATCGTAAATTAGACTGTCTGTATTTAGAAGACGTCAAATATGTTGCAATGAAAAACTTCATTTCTTGCAGAATCATGTTCATTTATTATAATAAAGACTACTTGTGGTAAATAGCATCTGATAACAAAGTTATCATTTAAACAGAAAGACTTTTCAACTTCCACTAGACACACTTAAAACCACTTACACACCAAATGAATTCTTAAAGAAGAAAGTATTTATGTAATTTTATGTACAGTGTTTGCTCAATGTTAAAATATAGTGGATAAAATATTCATAATTTTTGAAATTTTGTGTAGATAGTTTGAAGATAAAATATGTTGAGAAAACTATTTTTGTGTAGTTGGTAGGTGGGGAAGAGACAACATTGAAGAATAGAGAATACAAATTTATACACATGATTAACTTCCCAGTTTTAGTGAATACTTTCGATAACTGAGCACATACAGTAGAGTATATTGCTAAAACATCACATTATTACTGAAGCGTGAACATATATAATCACCCTATCTGCAAATATTTAGTATAATATTTCTAATAATTGAAATTATTACTGATGTTGATATTACTACTAAAGCTCTCTTTTAAAGACTCTAATTTGTTGATTTCTTCAACTTTCTAATACTAGAATATTTCTATCTGTGAATTAGGTATATTTAAAATTAAGTGAAAAACCTAGTAAAATTATGGTAGCATTGCAAAATGTTTGATATACCTAGTATTTGAAGAAAAGTTAGATAAAATATATTTGTAAAATGTAAGTAAGCAATTTTAATATTAATCAATATGTTTGAGAAATGGTTATATGTATTTAAACATAGTGATTTTCAGTTCATAATTAATTTTATACTTACATGATTTAGTGATGCATCAAGTATCCATTTTTACCAAATGTGAAAGGACTGTATATTAAAATTAATACTATGTAAAAGCCAGGCCAATGCCATATATTGCTAAAATAAAATCAACTTATGAGATAAAGAGAAAACTTTTATTACTAATCATATGTGTTATGAAAGTTGTTATAGTCAGATTTTTTTTTAAGGAAAATTACTTCTCAGCACTGCCAGCTCTCACACTGCACTTAAAATCACAACATTCCATATAGTATCTCATTCTCTAATGACAGTGTGGATAATTACATTAGGTTTTGAGCAGCTCTGAAGTGGCTGCCACCAGGTTAAGTTTTTCCAAATTCTATAATAGTAAATGAGCTTGGTAAAGATGTCTCTTTTTTTTTTTTTCTTCACACTTAGACTTGAAGATTTCATTGTTTGTGATGTAGCAGATTGCTTCAAAAATCTCATAAAATGAAACTGTTCACGACTTGAGGAAGATATTTCATCATTTTCAAAATTGAATTAGGATTGTTATCCTCATTATAACCAGGGAAAAACAGAAAAAAAAAACTGAAAATTTACAACACTTCTTACATACACCAGAGAATTGAGGTCACAGTGTAAATTGCTGCACCCAAAATTGGAGGACCACACAGATAAATGAATGAGGAGAGTATCAGCTTACCAAAGGAGAAGCCCAGAAATATAAGTAAGAAAGTACAAGCCTGCTGAGGGAGCCAGTAAGGAAATAGAAAAACTTAAATTTTAGTTAATGAAGGGCTAAAGTCTCAGAGTAGACAACCTTGAGAGTTAAAAACTCCAGGGGGCCCCCTCATCTTCACAAGTTTTACCAATAAGATCCCTACCAGGTTCTCACAACAATATCAAAGAAAAATACCTTCATCCTTTAAGCAAGGTCAAGGGAAAGGCAGTTATTTTGAAATATACCCTCAAGAAGGGTTGCCCTCAAGTAAAACCATTTTACTAACAACAACCCAAAGTGGACAAGAGAAATACCCAACTCTAACCCACTCCAGCCTTCTTGTCTTACCTAAGGGGAGGAAAAAGCTAAGAAGCACTTGTGCAAGTCACAGGGGACACAGAATTCCCAAAAGAATGGGACACAACCATAGAAATACAAAACACTTCCCATCCTCCCAGACCTTACCACCATATAATAGGGTTTCTGTGTAATAACAGGAACTTACAACCAAAAACTGCTCATCTCAGATCTTATTTAAAAATAAATTTTTAGGGAAACCCAAAGATGCAGAGGAAACAAAACAAGGATAACAGAGGACACGTTAGCCTCTGACACTTATGGCTGTAAAAAACAGTACACACAGCCTAACTCTTAGCTCAGTAAAGATAAAAACTCACACTAAAGGCCTATCTGTCTTAGTCTTTACATGTTACATCGTGTCTGGCTTTGATCAAAAATTACAACTCATGCAAAAAGACAAAAATCACAGTTTGAAATGACACAGCAAGTATCAGAACCACAGTCAGTGGTTTTGGAGGGCTTTTGGAATTACTGGACCAGAATATAACATAGCTATTATTAATATGGTAGGAGACAGAAAGGAAAAAAAATGGTGGACAAAAGGAAAGAACAGATGTATAATATAAGATGTGTGATGGAAATAATAAGAACAAATCAATAGGGAATGTCAGAAATCAAAAATGTGTTTGTTTGATGGTATCATTAATAGACTGGCCATGACCAAGCTTGAACTGAGCTTGAAGATCTGCCAACAGAAGTTTCCAAAACTGAAATGAAAAGAGAAAAATAATGACAAAAACAGAATAGAATATCCAAGAACTGTGGAGCAATTACTAATAGTGTAACATACACATAATAGGAATTCCAGAAGGAGAAGAAAGAGAAAGGAAGTATTTGAAACAATAATGGGTAGGGTTTCCAGGTGGGAATTCCCAACCATTCTCAGGAATTATTTTTTCTCTTTCCCGTTGCTGAATCCTGAGATATAAACTGTTTTCTGTTATCCACGACGAATCATTTCCACACAGTGACAACTGATACTACCAATCACCTGAGTTCAAGGAGCCGATTTTCCCGATTTCCCAACCAGCTTTTCTTGGGATTTGGGAATGGAAAAGCAAAAAACATTCCTGAGAACAGGCAGGAATTCCTGCCCAGAAACCCTAGCAGTAAATAGGAAAAATGTCTAAGAGATACATTATGAGTAGTATGTTTATTTCCCATTGTCGGTATTACTGGGTTCAAGGAGCCGATTTTCCCGATTTCCCCACCATCTTTTCTAGGGAACAGGAAAGCGAAAAAAGATTCCTGAGAAGGGGCGGGGATTCCCGCCTGGAAACCCTAATAATGGGTACATACTAATTGATATCTTTCATTCTAAAATACCATCACAGTTTGAAAATGAAAATGTTCAATCTAAAATGAAAAGCCATGTTAAAAAACAAAAAAAAAAAAAGAGGGAATTTTTTTGGTTAATTAGTATAGTATTATGACTTAATCTTAAATTGAGACTATTATCCTTAACTTTAGTAATTATTACCAACTTTAGTGATTATTAATTTATACTACATATTATTATAAATGAATTACATTAAGAATGAAATCACTGATATTGAAATTATAATGCATAAATTTTAACAAAGTAGCAAAATAAAAAAATACGTTGAATAAAAATATCTGATATATCACTGAGAAAACAATTTCAGGAAATAAAATTTATATAAGCTGAGTCTATGATTCTATTAAAAATAAAATTTTCTAAAAATATGTACAACTTTTTAAAATTTAGATTTTGTTTAGAAATGCAAATATACAGATGTGTTGCGACCTGCACAACACAAGCAGTGGGGAAAGCGAGGGAGGCGGCAAGGGCTAAGTTATATTAGAGAAATAAAGAGACCAGAGACACTAAATGCAGAGAAACCACAGAGGACCAAGGGACTCACAGCCTCAAGAGACTGGAGCCCCGTATCGGGTCGTTGTGGATATTTATTGCTTTTTTACAATAGGCATCACATGCTTCTGGGCAGGGTCTGTAAAACTCTTACACCACTAATACAATTAGCGTATTTCCAATATCCAATCATTTTGTCCCAAAGCAACCTGTGCTTGCTGTCCCCATGTGACCAAGGTGCAGTGTGTACAACCCCTGGGGGAGCAGGTATCTCAAGGCAATTATCCCATGAGCTAAGCGGGAGCGAGATGGTTTCGCTCAATTAACGTTCCTTAGCACAATAGGGTGCAGGACACTTGAAGCATGCCTCAGCAGCTTCCAGGAAGCATTGGAGGAGGGGCATCCCTCCTAGTTTCAGAGGCTAACTCATGGGGGTCCCTGGGGTCCCGTCTGGCTTAAGTCGTCCCTCCCTTGAGGAAACTTACTCGTCTTTGACCGCAGACCCAGCATACTGGGACCAAGAGAGGAGACCTATAAAACTCAACCCCTAAGAGGGACAACCCCGCAACCCTCTTTCCCTAAGGAAAGGATGGAAGGGACAGACAGTTAGGATGCTGTGGGACAACACAGATGGAATCTGGTTTGACAAAGTTCAGAAGGCAAATGCCTACACTGATAATTTTAAATGTTACAGTAGTTATTTCCTCACCTTTCAGTTTTTGGAGATCTGCAACCACATTAGAAAATTCACTGTCAGTATAGCTCCTGTTTTTGGTAAAGTTCAAAGGTTAGAACATTGATGTGTGTGTGTATGTGTGTATTGCAAATCTTATTTCAAAATTTCAAAAGCTCACATTTCTGTATGCCAAAAATTTGGTTGCCATTTTTGCTAAAATTAGGAATTGGTAGTCTAAGATCTTAAGTCTGTATTTTGCAATACTGCATTCCTTTGTTAAAATGTATTACTTTGAAGATATTTGGGAGGGGCATAATCTACATGTGTTATTTATGGGTTTATTTTCCTTATTTGGTGTTTTAGAAAGCTGCTATTTTAAAATAACCAAGGAAATTTCTTAATGATATCCAAAAAATGTGACCCTATTTTATTAAAGGACCAGTTGGTTGTGTGTCTTTGTTTGTTTTTACATACAATGAAAACCGTAAGAGTTCTCTGTACACATAACTACAAATGCGGCATGATAAAAAACCTTTCTCGCGAGAGAACTTCCTACTCAAACTGCTTCCTGCCTTTTTCTCCCACACCAAAGCATTCTTCAGTAATCATTGGGAATGTAACATTTCTTTTGCTGCTGAAAGTAAAACTCCACAAATACATTATGTGTATCCCATGCTGATTTTAAAAGCACTTTAATTAAAAACAACAGCAACAACAAAAAAAGCATTTTTCTGTTCCAGAATATTCAATGCCAGGAAGATTTTTTTAGTGGTACAAGGTTCCTTGAAGATTTTTATATTTCAAGTGAAACTGATTAAGATTTTCTTAGGCCATGCTTATATTTCAGCTGATAAAGATTTGAAAGTGGGAAAATACTAGAATTATGATTTTTTTCTTAGCTTTTGGCTGAAACAAAGTTACCTGGATTACAATACAGACTGAACTGTTCGTAATGCTGAAACTCAAGTTTGACAAAAGAATCCCAGCAACAAACATATGATTATTAGAGAAAGAAGAAAGTTGAGTAATTGTGATAGGGAAGGATGAAGGCAAAGTAACTAAAATAACAATAGAGACACTATATATTTGACATGCCGGTCTCAGTGGGACATGCTTGAAAAATTAAAATTGGAATGAAATTCTGTATTTATCACGTTATGATAATGTCAGGAAAAACAGCAACGGAAAAAACACATCTCCCCCACCACACAAAAGTGCAATTATTTTGTTTTTTGGGGTTTTTTTTAACCGCCAAAGCAATGTCTTCTTTGTGTTACATGAATCAGCAAGTGGGCTGCATTCCAGTCCTTTTGGAACCTGAGGCAATGATGACAGAGGATTCACCTTCTAGTAATACTGCCAGACCAACATAGGTCTTCAGCATTCTCTTTTACTGGGAAAAAAGGATGAAGGATCACACAGTGCCTTTTAATACCTCAGTGCAAAAATGACATATACCTAATGTTTAGACCTGTAACTGCAAGGGTACTTGGGAATACATTCTATTATGTTTCTAAGGAGAAGAAGGGAATTAGAAGTATTGAGACGTACTAGAAACACAAAGGCTGGAATCTATGGTCAAACCTGAAGACTCGGGAAAAGGCGAAAACACAGTGATCACAAAATTGAAATGTTGGGTTTTGGTTATTAAATAATGTGAGAAAAATATCAAACCAAGAAAGAAGAAAACGAGTTAATAAATTTTTGCAACAGTGATGGTAAAGGTTTGATGGAGCAGTTAGGCAGAATTGCAGTGACAAATAAAGTGAATCATCAATCAAGTAAAAATAATTAATTTAAATGTCATATTCTTTTTGGGATTTTGAGTGTCATGTGTATTTATAATTTATATTATTACAGCAGGCACCATTATGTTTATTTCTGCTGAATAAAGCTTTCGTGGATTTTCTGACATTTTATGAAAATAGACAAGTGATGTTTTAAAATTTATGCTGTTTAGGATATGGATTTGAAAACCCTAAGTAAATTTATATTAATATAAACATCTATCATATATATATATATATACATATATATATATATATATATATATATATATATATATATATAATCAAAGTAAACTGTCTAGCTTCTCTAGTACTATATATATCTTAAAATATGGCAATATATTTTTTCATTTCCTATCCCTTGAACTGTATAATGAAAAATTACAAAGACAGAAAATGCTTTCTATTTGCCTTGATTAAACCTACCAACAAGAGAAGGCTAACCTGGCTGCACCCCTGCAAAATGTCCTTTCAGGGTGGGAGCTGTCATCTTCAGAGCTCCAGTTAGAACTTATAAAAATTTAAGGGCATCCATTCAAATAGAATGCTAAAGCAGCTGATCAGTCCCAAAGGCCACTAGTTGCCCATATCATAAAGCCTGCACAGGAAGTCTTAGATCAAATACCCCTGTTCACATCTTGGGAAGGGCTAATGTTTTCTCAACTGTAAACATTCAAGTGAGGCCAATTTTCTACCATGTTGTAATAACCTCAAGTCTTCAACTCTTGGCTCTTGATAATTGCAGGTAATTAGTTTGTGCTTCCTAATTGATGTAAGGTACCAATATAGGGCAAGAGACCAAGAGTCTTCCAAATGATCTTATTGCTGTATCACAATCTCTGATCACACTAGGTTTTGTGCTAGTGCTTTCCCTCATATGCCACTTAAAAACCCTGGGGTAGAAATGCCAGATAAACTTTCCCTTAGCTGAAAATATGACCCTGTTAGATTCCTCTGTGCTGATCCAGAGACAATGTGCACTGGTCAATAGGAGAAAAACTCTGATCCAGAGAAACTATCTACTGCCTTCATTTACTCTTGTGTGCTACCTATGCTAATATATCTTGCCTTTGTTTTCTAAGATACATTTTTTAAAGAAAACAATGGAAAGAAAGCATTACAGATATTTGCTTACAAAGTTAAGCTGTCAGATATGAGTATCAAATTTATAAATAATAAACATAAAATAATTAATGGACTGACATACTTTATGAAAATAAAGAAAGTTATTGACATAGAAGCTGCATCTGTGGTGAATAGGTGAATATTCCTATATTCAGATCAATGGTTATATATTTTTATTATATTGCACATTTCTATTCATTAAAAAGACCCCCCCAAAAAAAAACAAAACAAAAAAAAACAACAAAAAAAAACCTTTTTGGTTGCAATTCCCATGTTTTATTTAACTATGTATGTATATTTCATTATAATGTTATTTTAACCTACCAGGGATAATCTATCATCTTCAGGCAAGGTTTACCAGTAAGAATAATGGAAGCAAATACGTATTTCAGTAAGACTTCTAATATTAGGTTGGTGCAAAAGTAATTGCGGGTTAAAAGGTTAAAAATAATTGCAAAAACCACAATTACTTATGGAATTTTGAAGGGAAATTATTATTAAATAGTATTATATAGTTATTGCTTTTACCTTGCAATGTTACAAACAAGAATAAGAAAAATTTTAACTTTGCAAAAAAAACGAAAAGAGAAAAATATTCAAATCCGAAATGGTGAGTGGATTTCATTTTTAATACTCAACGCACACAATTGTGATATAGAAAATTCAATGAAAACTATTAAAAACTTGCAGATAAAGATAAGTTTAGAATGGTTGCATTAAAAACACACGGTACCTAAATGAATGACATTTTCATATTGTCAATAACTAATTGGAACATAAAATTGTAAAGATAAATTTTGCAATGGCAGAAAGCCCTTATGAATAAATTTAACAAAAGAGGCTCAATATCTTAATGAAGGCAAGTATGCCATACTTGTGATTGGAAAAACTGATATTAATAGTGTCATGTACTCCCAGATTTTTCTGTACATTCAGTGTAATCCCATTCAAAATTCAGGTAGGCTTTTTTGTAGACACACATATGCTAGAACTAACATTTGGGGGTATGCAAAGGAACTAGAATAGCATAAACAGTTTATAATTAAAAAAAAACACATTAGAAGACTTTTAGAACGTGCTCTCATGATTAACTATGAATCCAATGAAATCAAAACAAAGCAATATTGTAATAGGGACAAACAGAGAGACTAAGGGAGCAGATAGAGACTTCAAAAATAAACCCACAAATATATAATCAGTTGATTTTCAACAAAGTAGTAAATTGACACATGTGCACACATGAAGACTAACCTACATTATTCATATTGGCTAAAAACTGAACACAACCCATATGTCTTTCCATAAGTGAATAGAAAAAGAACCCCTATAACCTCCCGAAGGAAAAAGCCTGTCAGTACCTTGATTTCAGTGCAGTGAGACCTCCAGAGAAGTAAGCTAATTGAAACTGTGTGTGTTTTAAACCATGGAATTTTGGGTGATATGTTACAACAGCAATAGGATTGCTCATATGTTGCTGGGAGAGGTTGAGGGGAATGGTATGCAAATTGGTAAAACAGCTTGGGAAAATGTTTGTCATATGTGTTTTTATTTTGCATGTAGCCTATGACTGTGCCATTCCATTCCTATGCATATGCCAAGGAGATATACAAGTGCATGTATATCAAGGGACTTTGATAATACTGTTTGTTCATAAGATACTGTAATAGCCAAAACAAACAAAAAGAAATGTAACAAAACTCCATCATTATAGAGTGTTTAAACTATGGTACATCTATAATATAAATGTTTTATAGTAATACAAATTTACAAATATACATGAACTTCATAAACCTAATTGTCAATGGAAGAAGCCAGATAAAATATATTTGCATATTTTTCCATTTATATAAAGAGCAAATACCACCCAAAGTAAACTATTCATAACAGCCAAAATAATGTTTACCTTTGAAGAGTGAAAGATAAATCTATTTCAGATGACACCATTAATCGACTTCCTAAACCTGTTGGTGATTCACAATCATTTAGTTTTTGATACTTGATTTTGACACATATTTATATTTTCTTCACATTTTGAGCATTTATATTTCATCTAAAAAAATAATCTCAGGTGCTTTCCAAGAAGTGAAGATATTTATTTGACTTTGGGAACCTGCTACCCAGTCTCTGAGTACATCTTACATCAACCTCACAGTATTTTGTTAACATTTCAACATAGATCGATCATGTAGTAGATGTCTTTGTTAAAGAAATAGAGAATCAGAGTGCACTGCTTAAAAATTAACATAGACATTTAACTCCTAAACTTATGACTATGTAATTTTCTGTCACATTGATTATTTTAGTAGACACCTTCATGATAGTTATTTAGTTTCTGGCTTAATCAATAAAACATGTTCATAAATAAATTATTTTGTAACTGTCATAATTTGTCAGAAAATGCTAAAGTGGAAGAATTTTTTTAAAGTTAATGTATATGCTGGTTGCACATAAATTATATGTCCATTTAAGATCTTGACTTATTTCATCGGAGTGATCTGAATATAGAAAACAAATTTACTTGAAATGAATGTCTCTTTGAAATACAACCAATGTAAGAAAAAGCTACATTAGGAAAAAAATCACAAAGTATCAACTTAAAATGATATGAAATGCAAATTAAAAAGACTGCATTTATAATTTTGAAACCTAATTAAATGCAATATTTTGGTAAAGTTGTAAAGACATTAATTAGCAAGATATTTTAAAAACTGATAAATTATTTTTCTTTAGTTTCTGTAATAAATGACCACCAATAGTGAATTTAAACAACAAAAATGTATTCTGTCAAAGTCCTAGAAACCAAATGTCCGAAATCATTTTCATTGGGTTGAAATCAAGGTGTCATCAGGGCCATGTTCCTTCAGAGGCATTGAGAGAAAATCAGTCCCTTCCTCTTCCAGAATCTGGTGGCTGCCTGCATTCCTTGACTATGACTGCATCATTCCCAATCTCTGTCTTCCTATCCCAAAGCTTTCCCCTCTTCTATGGGATGCATTTTATCTCCCTCTATTGTGATTGCATTTAGGACCTACCCAAAAATCCAGGTTATCTGGCCATCACAGTATTTTCATTAATCACATCTGAAAAGACCCTTTTTCCCAGTAGTCATTTACACATTACAGGTATTTGTATATAATGTATGTGGGGGCCAATTACTCAGTTTACCACAACAGGTAAAATTTTTTACAGAGGACTGTAATTTGTGGGTTTTTTTTGTTGCTGTTGTTTATTTCAAATAGAAAATAAGAAAGCCCTTAGTTTTCTTCACAGATATGTCTTGCTTTCCTCTTTCAAGCACTAAATACATTTGCCTTTGTCTGACCAGCTATAGCTAGACAAGTTTCAATGACTTTGATCAATGGCATGTGTGTCATTTCTGTGATGTATAACATTTCCTATGTACACACTGACCAGTGATTTGAAATGGAAGAGCTCAGCCAGCAGCCTGGGATCATCCAGGCTGGGATCATGTCAGAATCCCACTTTCTTGTCCAGAAGTACGAATCTAATATAATTCAAATTTAACTCCTTCATTGATTTTAAGTTAGTCATCTTTGCATTAAATTCAATTTCATTTTCTCTAGGGATTCCAACATGTATTGTTTTTTGACATATCAAAACCTATTTGAATTACTGTTGTATCGTTTTATGTACAATGTAAGAGCCCAGTGACTGTCTACTCTCACTTACCCTTCCTTCTCATGGCTTGTGATTGGCTGCTATTGTTTTCATAAATATTACAGGTACATGTATTATAAATCCAATAATGCAGCATTATCAGTTTTTCTTTACATAGCCATATGGTTTAAAGAAAGTAAATAAGTAGTAAAATAGTATTTTATATTTACCAAAGCATTTGCCTATTACTGAAGTTCTTCAGTCATTCTTGTAATTTTGAGTTTCCATTTGGTGTCAATGTTTTTTAAACTCAGACAATTCTTTTACATTCCCAGTATGCAGGTCTACTAGGAAGAGTCTCTATATTCTTATTTTCATGATTTAAAAATATTTAGTCTGTATTTTTAAAGCATTTCTTTTGGATATAGATTTCTGGGTTGATATTTTTTTCAATATGTAAGCATGTTGTTATATTTTTATGGCCTTTATTTTCTTTGATGAAAAGTCAGGCTTATTTGTATAATTCTTGCCGTGTATGTAATATGTTACATTTCTCTTGATTGATTCAAGCTTTTCTTCTTATCATTGATTTTAAAATTTGACTATTATGTAAGTAGGGTGCATTTCTTTTTTGAATATATCCTGCTTGCTATTAGCTGAGATTCTAGATATGTAAGTTTATATTTTTAACAAATATGTAAATATTATAATCATATTCCTCAAATATATTTTGCATTTTTCCCCACTCTATTCTATTCTGAGGAGTCAGAAATGCAGATTTGATGACTTGAAAATATCACTGAGCCCTGTTTCTTTTTTGAATGTTCCATCATTTTGATATTTAGAATGGGTAATTTATATTGATTCATCTTGAGTTCACTAAATGTTTCTTCCATCATTTCAAATCTGATGTCAATTTCATCTATTGTAATTTTCATTACAAGTGTTGTACTTCTCAGTTCTAAAATTTCATTTGCTTATTTTAATAGTAATAATTTAATATCCTAAAATGCTCTATGTGATTGTTCATATTATAGCCATATTTTTCTTTACGTTTCCGAACATTTGTAATTGCTACTTCATTGGCCTATACTGCTATACCTAATATGTGGGTTATCTTGAACCTGCTTTTTATAAACTACTTTATTTTCTAATTATATGTCATATTTTTTCCTTATTTTCTTAACATGTCCAGTAATTAGTGATTTTGTATTCTGTGCACAGTGTACAAATAAGAATTCTGAAATTCACAGTCTTACTTTAAGGAACGTTGAGAGTTTATTTATAGTTTGTTGTGTTTCCACTGTCATGTAGTTAATTTAGTAACGTATAAAGTAGATCCTTTTGAGGCTTGTTTTTAAGCTTTTCCTTTCTTTTTTTGTTTGTTTGTTTGCTTGTTTGTTTGTTTGTTTGTTAAGAGATATCCTTACTCAAGGGCTTTAGCTACTGTACCAAGTTGATCATCATTTAAATTAATTGTATAATATAAGAAGGTCACTTGCTCACAAAATGAAGTAGTAAAAGTTTGTATTTCTGTAGTATCTTCTGGTACTAAAATTTCAATTCGGTGAGCTTCAATGTGTTTATAATAAACTTGTACCGTGTTTCCTCAAAAATAAGACCAAGCAAACAATCAGCTTTAATGCGTCTTTTGGAGCAAAAAATAATGTAAGACCCGGTATTTATATTATATTATATTATATTATATTATATTATATTATATTATATTATATTGTGATGTGATGTGATGTTATTATATTATATTATATTATATTATATTATATTATATTATATTATATTATATTATATTATATTATATTATATTATATTAAAGACCCGGTCTTATATTATAGTAAAATAAGACCGGGTCGTATATTAATTTTTGTTCCAAAAGAGTCATTAGAGATGATTGTCCAGCTAGGTCTTATTTTCGGGGAAGCAGGGTAAACAACATTTAAAAGAAAATTTGAGAAGACAGTCCTATCAATCATGCAGGGTTTGTTTGTTTGTTATTTACATATAAAGACAAGGTACCACAATCTATATTTTCATGATAATAAACACTTCATTAATTCACCCTGTTGACTTCTAGCATCCATTCCACTCAAAGTAGGTAATGTAACAAAATGTTAAATATTTCATTGTCTTGCCAGTTATTAATTTGTGCATAGTCATGGGATTTTCATATCTAACTGTTAACTAGAATTATTGTGACTGTTTTTCCTATAAGGAGAGTCATCTGAAGGCAACATATGTACACAGAAAACCAGTGCACAGAGATGGAAATGGCATGACATCATTATGGCATTAAATTACCCATCCACCTGATCTCTGGAGTGTAATTAATGTGATACGAAAATTTTATTATTTAAGTGTATTGGACTCAGTGCTTTCTGTTAATTCGGTTTGCATCATTCTAAAATATACCTACACATTTCCTTATGCTTGACTATGAGCTCAACAATTAAGTTCAAGAATTCATCCTAGAAAAAGTGCTACATACCCAATTGCTGAATATTACTACAGTCACCTTGGAAGTACTCCCCTTGGGAAGCTATGCACTGATGCCAGCACCTAGTCCACCTTTCAAAGTAATTTTGGAACTCTTTTTCTGGAATGTCCATCAGAGCTCTCATGTTTCCCTTGATGTCTTGAATGGCATCAAACTGCCTTCCTTTCAATATTTTCTTTATCTTTGGGTAAAGAAAGAAGTCATTGGGGGCCAGATCAGGTGAGTAGGGAGGGTGTTCTAATAATATAGTTATTTGTGTACAAGGTAAAAACTCCCTCACAGACAGTGCTGTGTGAGCTGGTGCGTTGTCGTGATGCAAGAGCCATACATTATTGGCAAAAAGGTCAGGTCATCTAACTTTTTCATGCAGCTTTTTCAGCACTTCCAAATAGTAAACTTGGTTAACTGTTTGTCCAGTTGGTACAAATTCATAATGTATAATCCCTCTGATACCAAAAAGGTTAGCAACATCATTGCAACAAGTTAAGAAACTTAATTGTCATATTTTGTATAATCTTTATCTCTCTACCTTCCCAGTCTCCTGCCTCATCCAATCCCCTGGGCAACCACTGATTTGCTTCTATCACTATAAATTTGTTGCATTTTCTAGAATTTTAAAGAAATGGCAGACCATACACACACACACACACACACACACACACACACACACACACATATACATACATATATACATATATATCTCACACACATATATGGCATCTTTCATTCAACATAATTTTTCTGAGAGTAATTGATGCTGTTGCATGTAACAATAGATCATTTATTTTTATTGCAAACTAATACTATATTATTTGGATATAGCAAAATTTTATTGCCTATGAATTTGTAAATGGATATTAGAGTTGTGTCATTTTGGGCTATTACAATTAAATTGTGTTAAACATCGGTGTACATGTTTTTCAATTCTTCTTCTTCTTATTATTATTATTATTATTTATTATTATTATTTTGGTAAATACCTAGGAGTAAGATAACTGAATCAAATGGAAGCTCTGTGATTTACTTTTTAAGAAACTACAAAACTGGTTTCCAAAGTGGTTAAACCATTTAACATTCACACCAGCATTGTATGAGATTTCCAGTTGCTCTGTATTATCACCATCACAATTATGATCAGATTTTTATATTTAGGCATTCTACTGCATATACAGTGACATCTCTTTTAAGCGAAATCCTTCATTGCCACAATGTATAATGATGTTGAGCACATATTTATATTCTTATTTGCTATCTGTATATCTTCTTTAACAATGTGTCTGTATAAAACTTTGCTAAGTCTTTAAATTTAATTATTTATTTCCCTATTGCATTTTAAAAATATTTATATATCTGATTGCAAATTCTTTGTCAGATATTTGATTTATATAATTTGTCATATAGCCTAGATCATGTGTTTTAGTTTTCTTAGCAGTGTCTTTCCATGAGCATAAGTTATTAATTTTAGTAAGTTCAGCTGATCACTGTTTTCTTCAATGGATCATTATTTTTTATTCTGTGACTATAAATTCTCCCTAACACAAGATGACAAAGGTTTCCATTAGATTTTCTTTTGGAAATGTTATTGTTTTGCATTTTTAATTTATGTCTACGATCCTTTGGGTTAATTTTTGTATATACTATGTGGTTTGGATCAAAATGACTTTTTGGCCTGTATACAACCAACTACTACATCTCCAATATTTTAAAAGACTATCATTTGTATAATGAATTGCCGTTGCATCTTTGCCAATCATAAATTCACACATTGTCTCTCTTTCTCTCTCTCTCTCTCTCACACACACACACATCTATATCTATATCTATATATCTATATCTATATAGATATTGATATAGATATAGATATATAGATATAGATATATATAGTTTGTTTCTGTTTTGTGGTTCTGTTCCATTGTTTGCGTTTATAATAATATCACACTTTCTTGATTAGTATAGTTTTATAAGCCTCAAAAGAAGGTATAGTACTAATCCAAATGTGTTGTTTAAATTCATTTTGGCTATTCAAATTTATTTTTATTTCTATGTAAATTTTCAAATTGTCAAAAACATCCATAATCTCACTTGTATTTGGTTTGGGATTGAGTTGAAAATGTAGATGGATGTAGAAGAATTATTTTTGTAATATTGCCTCTCAAAAATTCTCCCCCTCCATTCCTTCCTCCCTCCCTCCTGTGCATAAATCTTAGACATGTTTAGCTGATTAATTCCAATATATTCCACATTTTTATGATATTGTATTTTGTATCTTCTGTGATTATTCTGCATGGTTTAAAAAATGCTACTATTCAAAGACTTAAAGTTGATGATATTTGCATTCTGTATGGTTTTGTGTTTAGCATACATTCTCCCAACAGATGATGTACACTTTTAAATGAGACATTTGTGAGATAAAAATCAAAATTTTATTTGAATATTAGGTTTTAACATGGAGATCAAAAGTCTTAAAAGGAAACTATCTAATATTTAATATTCTCTAAATAACTTCTAAATATTAAAAAGTATGACATTTTGCAAATTTTCTCAAGGGTTTATGCTAATATAATAATACTGTATCACTTACATGTCCAGGTTTTTGTTTATTTATTTGTTTTTGTTTTGTGTTCAAAGCATTTCTTGGAATTGTATGATTATATATGACAAGTTTGTGAATACGAAGTTGTGACTTTAGAGAAAATGATTGTTGACAATCAATGATCTTAAAGTGATGAGTTACATTTTTATAGAGATTTGATACACATCATCGTCTTAGTTGATATTGACTATAGTTCAAGCAGTGCTCGTTCTAGTTATTAATGTTGTCTTGGAAAAAAATCTCTACAGAAGAAGGAAAAAACTATAGCAATTGCTCCCAGATACTAAGCTATTGATTTCTGGTGCTTAAATTGTTACAAAACTTTTAACAAAATGTCACTGATGAATACCTCTCTGGTTAATATGTGTTATAGGCAGATGATTTCATCCACATTCTGGCTTCCCATTTGAAAGAGAATCAACTCCTGGGGCACTGAGGTAGGGGACATTGAAGAAAGCCTGCATTTCACCAGGGATAATGAGGTAACAAGCAATTTGTTTCACTTTTGATTTCAAACCATCCATGTTTCTCTGTGAGACCAATTAGATCTAGTCATTTTCTGGTTGTCTTTCACATTGTAGTGATATATCTCATCATAACATTTGTTTTAGTGACTACATTGATTTTTGTAGGAAGTCATGGAACTGAGTGAATCGCCTTTTAAAGATGACACATTCCAAAAGAGAGGGATAGAAAGACTGACAGAAAGAAAACAATGAAAACATGCATTATGAAGGAACAATGTTGGCTTCTGCCATCAGTTTGCAGTAGGGTTTATAACAAAGCAATGATCATTGTTACACAAATTATTTGTGAAAAATGGTAACCATTCTTTAAAAGTTTTTGATATACAGAATTTGCTCATAAATATATATTTAATTGAATTAATAAGAAGGTAAACATTATTCTGCAACAGTTTTAAAAATACTGTAAGCAGCACATTGAAACATTGGAACTTTAGGTATTTTGGACTAGTTATATTATTTGTAATAATGGACTTATTTTAACATGTATGAAATTATATTTTAAACCTAACAGGTAAGAAACTATAGAATGATGGTCCACATTCTAAGGAGTAATGGGTATCACCTCAATGTAAACTCAACACTTCTGCCCACAGCAAAATTGTCAGTTCATACATAAATCTCACAGATTTACCCTGGAAAAATAAATAAATAAATAATGCCCTCTACAACAGGAAGAAAAAAAAAAGAGAGACTCTTGAAATACAGGTTACTCTAAGGTTAACAATCCAATGTAGCATTTTACACTAGGATTCTATGTAGTGAGTTCACATTAACGTACATACGCAGGTGCTATAAATTAGGAAGGCATCTAAACTCTAGACAAGAATGCGTACTTCAGTTATAGGTAAACTTTCTGAGGGTTCTTGTCATCTGTTTATCTTCCTGACTAAACTGCAAATTGTTTGAGTCTTTACTGGACTCAAATATAAGCTGAACCACCCCTCTGTGCATATGTCATACATTTATTGCTACATTCCAAAAATGGTTTCTGGGAGACATTTTTCTGAGGGTCTGTCATGTTTGGTCAGGTTGTGCTTATGTCTGATGACTCCACTTCTAAGACATATACTTCTAGTCCCTGAGGTAGAGGGTTCCATTCTCTAATTCTTTCCTCCTTGGCGTGGTGAGACTGGAGACGTGCTACGCTGTCTTCCAGAGGTGTTTTGCTTTTTCGTTCGTTTGTTTTTAAGATCTAACCTTATCCAACTTTAGAATTGTGTGCATGTATTATATGATATTTGTATGACAAGGGGAGTAGTCTGTTTGCCAGACAGAGTTTTCCTTCTCAGCAGGATTTTGGCCCTCATTCTATATTTTATACACCAGCCCCAAAGGAATACCTGTATCTTTGTTATTTCCCCATACCTAGCAGAGTCCCTTATCTCAGGAGAAGTTCAGTCCTTGTTGTATGTTTTAAGGCCAAAGTTGCAAGCACTCTGTGGACAAAAAGTTACTTCAGTTTGTCATTTCTACTCTGTACCATAATCTCCTCATCAAAACTTGTCTGTTCTCCTACCAAAGGCTTTGTTATTTCTCTAATGTCTTTAAACAGATGATCTTACTACAGCTTTTCTAGTTTTTCTGGGCGATCCACAAGTTACTTCATTCTGTACTATAGTCGAGGTCCCACCAAATTTGTTTCTAACATGAAATATATAGATAAACATCTAGAAAAGGTGGTAAGAGATGTAAACATCTTGATGGCTTTATAACCAGAATGTTCTTAACAAGAAAGTGGCACACGGCCAGTGTGTGTTCCTTTTAACTGTTGAGAGAGCCTTATGAATTGGCCCTATTTGCCTGGGACTTGTGAAGGTCTCAGGATATTAGACTTTCACTTTCTTTATTAGTAACACGTGAGTTATGTCTGTTTATTATATATGTTAAATAAGTTAATGTCTGTAAAATACTTAAACAATGTCTATCATGTAATAAATGCTATGTAAATATTAAATGAAAAAATGAATACAATGTTTTCTTTTAAAATTTGAAAATGCATTTCCCACCATGAAATGCAGGCATGGCTATTTCTACTGTCTGTTTGAATTTAAAGTATTTGCTTTTTATATGAAATTTCATATGACCATAGCCTATAACAAGTTTTAGTTTTCACAAAGTGATCTATGTTTGTATTGAACTAGTATTGCCCAGGTTATTCAGGAAATCGCACAGGTATCATTCAATACCCCACTTGATTGTGTATCTATTTATATGCTTCTTGAGGGCACCATCATTCATGTTTATGAGTTTTACTGTTAACATTTATGCTGATATCTTCTAAATCTACTTTTCAGTATCTGCTGACCCAGTACTGACTCTCCCTTCGCACCATCGTCTTTATGACATTTGAGTGTGGAATAGATGTCACCTGCAGTTACTCTCTTAATATGAGCATCCAGAATTGCTGTTTGTGAGCATTTTCTGGTACACTGGCCTAATGCTTTCTATGACATTAGTTTATCATAGCAGTGTGGATTTCTTGTTTGCTCTTATTTTATGTATCTATAGAGGTATTTTTAAAGTAAGTGTATTTCTTATTTCTTGAGATAGAATTTAAAATTAAGATTTACGTTGAATAGCTCAGTGAATTAAAATTTATATGGCTCCAGAATATTCATATAATTACCTTTTTAAAAAACAGTCCAGGTTGAGGTCAAACAAGGAATATAGTCAATAATATGGTAGTAACCATATATAGTGCCAGGTGGGTACTAGACTACTCAGCGAGATCACTTTGTATATTATATAAATGTCTAACCACTATTCTGTAAACCTGAAATTAATAAAAATATATTCAATGTCAACTGTAATTTAAAAAAATAAATAATATATATATATATATATATATATATATATATATATATATATAGAGAGAGAGAGAGAGAGAGAGAGAGAGAGAGAAGAAAAAGTGAAAAGGAATAAGAGGTTCACATTTCCAGGTAAAAAACAAATAAGTCATGTTGATATGATGTACACCATAGGTAATATAGTCAATAGTATTGTGATAGCATTTTGTGGTGTTAGATGGTTGCTGGACCTATCATGGTGATTGCTTCTATATATAACATACCATATATATATATATATATATATATATATATATATATATGAATGAATGAAACTAATATTATATATATTATATTAGCTTCATATGTATTATATTAGTTTCATATATATAATCTAATATAATATATATTTTCATATATGCATATATATTAAACTAATATAATATAGTATGTTAGCTATATTTTAATAGAAATCTTTAGATAGTTCAGTTACAATTTCATAAAAGCATCATAATTGCTTTTTGAAAAGAAATTATATTTTTTAATGAATACTAAAGAAAATATCCAGTATATAATCACCAACTCCTACTGCTTATTTGATCATTTACTTGGTAATTTGTAAAGAAAAATCAAATACATAAGCAAGTAGCATTTAAATTAATGGCTTACACTTGTTCCTATATTCTCTATATAATCTGTCAAACTCAGGAAAAAAAAAATAGTTTTCTACAAAAAGTTCAAATGTACTATTCTACCAAGCAAATTTATTCAATTTATATATTCTCTGACACAACATTGTAGAAGTCTACTAACATATTAAGACATTTTTACATAACATTTTTTTCCAAACAGTATTCAAGTTGTGTCTATTAATCATTATTTTATATTTATGTGCATCACAAATTTTAACAACCAATATTTAGAATTTAAAAATTAATTGGTATGGAACTATTACCCTTTGTCTGGAAGACGGGCAAGAAAAATAATCCTGCAAATTATTATTAATCTTCTTAAAACAAACAAAAAAAAAACAACAGCAAAATAAATGCTGTTTCCCAGATTTTCTGAAATCATGTTGATTCAAACTCCTCCAAACAACATAGTATTTTCCTGTGAATTGGATGTGCTGGTATTGAATTCTCAAAAATAAACAATAATATTTTTTTTTTTTGGGGGGGGGGGATTCGAGGATCCAGTTCTTTCCATACACTTGGGCAGTTCTCTTTATTTGTTTTATCATGCTCTCTGTTTCCTTCTCCCTTTCTTCTCTTTCTGGTACAACCATTATTGTTATATTGTTCTTTCTGATGGAGTCAGATAGTTCTCGTAGAACTCTTACATTTATTTTTACTCTCAAGTCTCTCTCTTCTTCCATGTATATTGTTTCCAGATTTCCATCCTGAGTATCAATAATTCTTTCTTCCATCTGGTCCGCTCTATTTCCTAAGCTCACTATTTCATTCTTCATCTCTTTTATTGAGCTCTTCATTTCCAGAGTTTCTATTTGGTTGTTTTTTTAAAGATTCAATCCTTTTGGTAAAGTCATCATTTTGTTTGTTAATTTTATTTCTTATTTCATTAAACTGCCTATATGAGTTTTCTTTTATCTTTTTGATTTTATTTTTTTTTCCCAGAACTGTGATCTTGAATTATTTGTCTGTGAAATCACATATATGCATGTCTTTACATTTATTTTCTGGAGATTTTTCATTTTCTTTCTGAGCTGCCTCGTTACCTTGACTGTTTAGGGTACCTGATGGATTATTTCTCTACCTAATCATTTACGGGAGTGAACTTTGTACGAGGTTGACAAGAAGAGGCCTTTCTTTGGCTTCCAGCTGGTATCCCTGAAGTGCAAATGTTTTATTTTCTCTTCACTGCTCTGGCTGGCTTCTTGAATCTCTGCTGGACAGTAAAACAATGCCTTGTATTTTCTGGGGAGGTGACTCTCTTCTGTGACCAGGTCACCTTAGTCTCAGGGCACCAACCCCATGGGAGAATGTGGTGGGTGTTGGGGTTTTGAGCCACTGAAATTGCTATGCTGCCAATAGTATTGGAAGTCCAAGCCAGAGCAATCTGGCAAGAGAAAGAAATAAAAGGCATCCAAATTGGGACTGCAGAAGTTAAATTATCACTTTTGTTGATGACATGATTCTTTAAGTAAAAAAATAATTATATATATATAGATAGATAGATAGATAGATAGATAGAAAAGAAAAAAAAAATATATATATAAAGACTCTGCCTAAAAATATTAACAACAATAAACAAATACAGTAAATTTATAGGATAGAAAATCAGTGTAAAAAAACAAAACAAAACAACAACAAAATCATTGCATTACTATATACCTACAATGAAAGTTCAGAAAAATATATGAAAAAAAATTCCTTTTGCAATTGCAAAATATAAATAAATAAATAAATAAATAAATAAATAAATAAATAAAATACTTCAGGACAAACTTAACAATCATGTGAAGGACCTATACACTGAAAACTACAAGACATTATTAAAAGAAACTGAAGAAGATGCAAAGAAATGGAAAGATATTTCATATTTCAGGGATTGGAAGAATCAACACAGTTAAATGGCCATACTACCCCAAGAAATATACATTTAATGCAATCTCCATAAAAAAATCTCAATGACATTTATTTTTAATAGAACAAAAAATCATCAGATTTGTGTGGAATCACTAAAGACCCCAAATAGCAAACACGACATTGAGAAAAAAAGAACAAGCCAGAGGTATCACAGTCCCGGACTTCAAATTATGCTATAAAGTGACAATAATCACACAGCATGGTATTGGCAGCAAAACAGACACCAGGCGAGTGGAAGAGAATTGAGAACCCAGAAATTAACCCACATGTATATAGGCAGATAGTTTTCAACAAAGGAGCCACAAAACATACAATGGAGATAAAACCTCTTAAATGATGCTGGGAAAATTGGAAAGCCACATGCACAAAATGAAACTAGACTGCCATTTGTCACCATATATCAAAATTAACTCAAACTTGATCAAAGACCTAAATATAAGACCTGAAGCAATAAATTGCATAGAAGAAAGAATAGGTACTAAACTAATGGTACTTGGATTCAGAGAGTTTATGAATTTGATCTCAAAGGCAAGGAAACTAAAAGCAAAAATAAATGAACAGGACTATATCAAACTAAAAAGCTTGTGCACAACAAAAGAAACCATCAAGAAAACAAAGAGGCAACCAACCTCATACAAATCAATAGCAGAAAAACAATCCAATATAAAAATGGGCAGAGGATTTAAACAGACACTTCTCCCAAGAAGACATACAAACAGCCAACAGATACATGAAAAAATGCTCAACTTCATTATCTATTAGGAAAATGCAAATCAAAACAACAATGAGATACCACTTCACACGTTAGAATGGTTATTATCAACATGACAAGTAATAATAACAAGTGTTGGAGAGGTTTGGAGGGAAAAGGAACCTGTCACACACTGCTGCTAGGAATGTAAATTGGTACAGCCACTGTAGAAAACAGTATGGAGATTCCTCAAAAAATTAAGAATAGAATTACTACGTGACCGAGCAATCCCTCTTCTGAGTATCTACCCACAAAATCTTAAAACATTTATCCATAAAGATATACACGTATGTACCCTTATGTTAACTGCAGCATCATTACCATGGTCAAGTTATGGAAACAATTCAAGTGTTCTTTAGTAGATGATTGGATAAAGAGGATGTGGTACCTCTATATTACTGGGCCATAAGAAAAGATGAAATACTGTCATTTGTGACAACATGGATGGTTCTTGAAATTATCATGCTACATGAAATAAGTCATACAGAAGAAACCCAGATCATATGCTTTCATTCATATGTGGGATATAAAACTGAAAGCAACAAATAAGGAAACGATTCAAAGATGCAGACAACAGTTCAGTGGTTACCAGAGAATGGGGATGGTGGGGGGAGGTAGAAGACAGTAAAATATATGGTGATGGGAGGAGAACTGACTCTGGGTGGTGAACACACAATGCTGTATGTTGATACTATGTTATAGAAGGGTACACTTTCAAGTACCTATGCAATTTTATTAACCAGTGTCACTTCAATAGATTTATTATTAAAAAACACACACAAAAAAAATAAAACAGAAAACATTGTGGTATACAGAATAATGACCCCAGAAAATAAGGTTGCAGATGGAAATAAAATTGTTAATCAGCTAAATATAAAATAAATGTATCATTATGGGGAAAAAATGAATGTTTTTTTCACAAAGTTAAATTAAACATTAATTTAGCAATTCAAATAAAATTATCCAGTCCCTTATACAATTTTACAATTATTAAAGTCAAGAGTGATTTGACAACTTGAAAATTTGAATACAAATATGAAAAGTTTTGTTTGTATATGACCCAGATTTTCACAGAATTAATAATAAATTCAATTGAAGAAATATTTACATACTTAAGATATGGTGACTTCATGAACACATAGCTTTAAATATAATATCAGAAATATATTGTTTTTAAATAGAAAATGGAAATATTAATGGCTTATATATTAGAAAAAATAAATCAACATATGCTTTAGTCATCCCTTTTTATTTTCTCAGTATTCTTTGATATACCAGTGCAGTTGCATTAATATGGCCCTTAATATCCTGGCTTCTTTAGTTAATAGGTTATGTATGGTATGATTCCTTAAATAACAGGAGAAATAAAGTCATGTCCACAGGTCCTATTTTTACCAGCAGATGGCTCTCCTGGTATTTTTACCTATTAAGGATTTATATAGGTTGAAATGCCAAATCAAAATAACACCAAAAGTAAATATGTATTCTCTACTTCACGCCAAGATCGATATACATATTCACTTCCATCTAAGGTACTTTTACAACCTTCTGGAAATGCATTGTAAAGCTAACACAATTACAAGAACTTTTCAAATTAAAACATACTTTATAATTTTCTGTCTACACAATATTTTTTCACCAGTCGAAGAAGGTAAACTAAAGTTCCCATGCCTGTTTCTACAGAGAGCTTCAGAGAAAGGTTTTATTAAGTGGCTCAGAAAAAATCAAAACTAGGGCATGAATGAGCCATTGAATTATTCAAATTTATTCTTTTAAAAAACATGAAGGTGTGACAATTAGGTTCCTGAACTCATCCTAGAAAAAGTGCTGCATACCTCATTGATGAATATCACCATGGTAACCTGTGAGGTACTCCCCTTGGGAAGCTGTGCACCAATGCCAGTGCCTAGTCTGCCCTTCAAAGCAATTTTGGAACTGTTTTTCAGGAATGGCCATCAAAGCTGTTGTCATATTACCCTTGATGTCCTGAATACCATGAAAATGTCTTCCTTTCAGTATATCTTTTATCTTTGAATAGAGAAAGAAGTCATTGGGGCCAGATCAGATGAGTAGGGAGGGTGTTCCAATACAGTTACTTGTTTACTAGCTAAAAACCCCCTCACATGGGCTGGCCCGGTGGCTCAGGCGGTTAGAGCTCCATGCTCCTAACTCCGAAAGCTGCCGGTTCAATTCCCACATGGGCCAGTGGGCTCTCAATCACAAGGTTGCCGGTTCAACTCCTCGAGTCCTGCAAGGGATGGTGGGCAGCGCCCCTGCAACTAAGATTGAACACGGCACCTTGAGCTGAGCTACAGCTGAACTCTGGGATGGCTCCGTTGGTTGGAGTGTGTCCTCTCAACCACAAGGTTGCAGGTTCAAGTTCCACAAGGGATGGTGGGCTCTGCCCCCTGCAACTAGAAATGGGAACTGGACCTGGAGATGAGGTGCGCCCTGCCCACAACTAAGACTGAAAGGACAACAACTTGAAGCTGAATGGCGCCTTGCACAACTAAGATTGAAAGGACAACAACTTGACTTGGAAAAAAGGCCTCGAAGTACACACTGTTCCCCAATAAAGTCCTGCTCCCCTCCCCCAAAAAAATCTTTAATAAAAACAAACAAACAAAAAAAACAAAAAAAAAACTCCCTCACAAACAGTGCCCTCACTGAGCTGGTGCATTGTCATGATGCAAGAGCCATGAATTGTTGGTGAAAAGTTCAGGTCATGTTCGTCTAACTTTTTTACAAGCCTTTTCAGCACTTCCAAATAGTAAACTTGGTTAACTGTTTGTCTAGTTGGTGCAAATTCATAATGAATAATCCCTCTGATATCAAAAAAGGTTAGCAGCATTATAGCAACAACTTCACAAACTTAATTGTAGGACCTTATAAATCATTGTAAAATACTACTATGCTAACATAAATTTTCAATAATTTTTATGAGTTATTAACATTACTAAATTTTAATAGCCTTTGGACTGTGCCTTTGTAGGAATTAGAGAGAGCTCGCTGAGTGCCAATAAGTTAGCAACTACAGACAAAAAAATGTTTATTTTATTGTTTATTTCTACAGTGCCAAGGGATGTCCTACTCCCTTGAAGATAAAAAGATTAAAGCGATGTTCAATAAAGGTAAGATTTTATTTGTTCTTGGTTGAGATTTCGTATTTTTTTAAGAATAAGAGTACTTTGAAGATGTTCTTTTTTTGAATGCTATGGTAAGTTACTTTGGACATAGGCATAAATAACCTCACAAATTTCATTCCATGATGACATGTAGGATTTCCATTTATTTATTTTTTTGCCACCTATTTTTAAAGTTTATGTAGTCTAATATTTTTTGCTTAGCTGAATCTTTATTAATATAAGACATTTAAAAAAATTATCTCCAGTTTTAAAATAGCATTTTTTAAATCTTTTAAATTCTTACTGAAACAAATTTTTCTTCTTATAGTTGTGCATTTTTTTTTTTAAATTCTTAATGTATTTGAAAAAATCAATGGGTAATTGGTTTAAAATTGTTGATTTAATGGATGCAATTTAAAATCTTAGTGACTTATTTTAAAGTGTCAATTCAAATATTCATGATTGTATATATATAAGTATGCATACAGAGCTCAGAGGCTGCATATTTATAATGCTAAGACTGTGGGTCATCAAAAGCATTGTGCTCTGTTGTTTATAGTCATGATTCTTTTATAAACCTAGGAGAAATGTTCAGTATTTTCTTATAAATTTCTTATTTCATGCACATTTCATCTAGCAAATGTAGAGTTTTGTTTGTATGTTTTTGATTCATGCTGAATAGACTGAATTACATTGTATAATATACATATCCAAAATTATGATTACTGCTTTCCATGTATATTTTTCCAACAATGCTCTCTGTACTGCAAACTTAAAGGGAAAAAGTATTTCTCATATATCCGTCTGTCTATCCTTATTATATAGTTGTCGCACTTTTCATTTATTTCTTATGTTTCATTATTAGATCCTAGTTTGTTTTGATATGGTTTTGAGATAAATGCTTATATCATTCATTTTCACCTCCTTTTTAATATGTGATCGAACATTGCATATTTTCTTTTAAGTATTACGTCAATTGAATTTCTCAGATTTTAATATGTTGCATTGCATTATAATTTTGTAGAGAGCTTAATAATCTTTTGTTGTGTATTTTCAACTCAATTATACTGTTCTGAGAAAATATTCTGAAGGAAATAGATTGGAAATGTAGCAGCAGAGAAAGAAATAGAATGCAGGGGTAAAAACGTTATATGTCTAGAGGAGGGAAGGAATCACTTGTGAAAGCCATACCCCCAGACACAGATCCTTGAAAGACAGAAGTAATCGGATTAAGATAGAACACTTCTTTCTCCTCAACCTTAACACTATTGAAGGAGTTGCAAGATACAGACTCTCTATGACAAGGAGTACATAGGAACGATCCAAAGTCAAAATGGAATATAAAAATCAAAGACATTAGAGGAACTTTAAGCCCACATGTAGCTATAAAAAATGTTAAATCTCACTCTTAACCAAATTAACATAAATCCTCACATGAAAGGCCCATTTACCACAATCCCTACTATTCAATATGTTTGTTTTTCACAAAAAAAGTAATAAAATGCATATAAAAATGAAAAAAAAAAACACAATAAAGAGACAAAGTAATCATCATAACCAGATTCATCTATGAAAACATGTTGCAATTGTTAGACAGGGAAGTTAAAATAACTATGATTAATATGTTCAGGACTCTAATGTAAAAATGTATACTAAATGCAATAACAGTTGGCATCATAATTGTAGATAGGGTAACTATAAGAAAAAACTTAAAAGGGAACACTAAAAAAAATAAAATAAAAATAGCAAGAACCATTGTAATTGAAATGAAGAATGCCTTAGAAGGGCTAATCAGTAGAATGCACACAGCCGAGGAAAAATCATTGAACTTAAATATATACCAACAGAAGCTCTGCAATCTGAAATGCAAAGAAAAACGAAAAGATAAAGTAAGATGAGAACATTCAAGAACTGTGAGATAATGCTTTTAAAGATGTCATTCTCTTTTATATTAGGATACATCATTTCTATTAAGAATGACATATTTCACAGATCACTAATTCTTTGGTTTGCAGATTTTGCTACTAATATCATTTACTGAATTGTGTTTTTTTTCCAATTCTGACATGTCTATTTCATTCTTCCCATATGTTATATTTTCTGGCAAAATTTTATATTTTCTAATTTCTTGATATTTTATTCATAGTTATTTTAAAACTTCTGTATTGAAACTCCAATATCTAGTTCATTATGGGTCTGTTTTTGTTCTGTTTCATTTTGTTTTCTGGTCTTCAAATAATTGCTTATGTTTTATTGCATGCTTGATAGTTTTGATAGTTTGCATTGATTATGAAAAATTGTAGAGGCTCTGGATGATATCGTCTTTCTCAAAGAAGTATCTTTTTAAATTCTTGCCAGGAGATAAAGTAAGGACAGATCACCTTATTCTAGTAAAGATAGGTCATTCTTTGATTATAGCTCTTTAATATTCCTAACTAAAATCCGGGTAATATGTATCTAACAGCATTCTTGCTCAACTCTGCAATCCAGGGTTTTGTTTTGTTTATTTTTTGTATTGTTTTGTTTTGTTTTTCCCTTTCTTTTCTTTAAAAAAATGTATTTGATGAAATGCAGGGATAACTTCAAGTTGTTTCACTTCTCTCTGGCATCTTGGCCCCTAAGTCTTGGATACCTTGATTGTTTCATGATGCCTGTGTGGTTTTGTTTTGTTTTGATATTGTAATCTAGATTTTATAGTTGATCTTGATAGGAACATTAGTCTTATTCTAACTTCTCCATCACAGTCAAAAGCAAGAATTGTTTCCTTCCCTCTGTTTTGTTACTGTTGTAATAGAACACAATTAACTTTTGATGTTTCCATATGATATTATTTCAGTAGAAATTCAGCCATCAAAGACCATAAATACAAGTCTTCCACTAGGTTTTTTATCTTCTAGAGTAACTGGACTTTGTCTTTGTGCCTAATACAATGCAGATTCCCCATAAATATTTATTCGTTCAATAAACCAATGAGTATACTTGAGCATATTACTTTTTCTGAATTTCTGGTGATACATCAATTGTTTATATATTCTGCTTCATGCTACTTTGATTCAATAATCAGTAAGTTCTAGTTACTCATTGTCCTCATTTTACCTTAATCTGAGTTTTTATTACCTCAAGAATCAAGTTTTAATTTCACATATAAATGTATTTTCTGAATAAATAGATGTGTATAAATATTTATTTTTATTAATCAACTAGTTATTTATTAATAATGGATGAACAGCAGGATGGCAACAGTTGATGTCAATGAAGGAGTACTTCAAATATGCCAGAAGAGACAGTGTTCCTTAGTTATTGTAAGATTTTTACATGCTTTTCCATAGGGCCTGACTCCTATCTTTCAATTTTATCATCTGAACTTGATTCCTGGACTTTCCACTCAATATATTTTAAGGCTGTCATATCAGATTTGCTGCCCTATTCTTTCCTCAGGTGGAATAACAACTTTATATATATAATTCCCTAGATTATGACTGTTAGTAAAACCTGGAACCAGCTCCTAGTCATATGCCCACATAGGATTTACTCCTGCCTCTGACAGTAAGATTAGAACAATGAAGCTAAGCACAATCTAGCTTTTGGTGGCTACTTTACCCCAATATTTGATTGGGATTAGGTAAGAATGGATGCTAATACTTAAGAGTCTGTAACTATTTTAAATAATTTTATCTTCAAGATATTTGCAACAGGCTTGCTTGACTCATACTACAGTTCCTCGGAGGATCTCTTTTTTAGAAGTATTTTGCTAAAGATATATCAGTGCAGCAGTACAGTAAGGTTCTGGTAATTTAAGTCATGGTGATTCATTTTAAGCTATGGACAATAATTATCAGAATTCACTTTGTAGGACGTGAAATCTTTTCCTTTTTTTTTTTTTTTTTAACTTTCCCGCAAAGGGCATATTGGGTCGATTTATTATAGAATGCAGTTAAAAAACAAAAAACAAAACAAAACAAAACAAAAAAACAAACAAACAAAAAAACTATACTGAGGCTGGTCTCTCCCGTTTAAGAGCACTTAACTAGGAACACTGGAATAGCTATGCAATGGTCTCTCCCACCTTTTCCACCCCCTACCAAGTACTGTAAACAGGGTTTTGAGAACAGTCAGTCAATTCCTTGATAAGAACAACCACACCTATTTGCTTCTTAAAACCATCTTCCAAATTTCCAAAGCATGCATTGTTCCAGGGCATTAGGTATTTTAAAATGACAAACTTTGTTATGGTATTTTAAGGCCAAAATATAATACCTATTTACCAGACATACACATTACAACTAGAAAAAAATTACACACGTTAACCTAGTGTAACAATTCCATCAGGAATTAACAGGGGAAGGCACTGCATCTCTCCTTATATCACCACACATCTACTATCCACTTCACATGCTTTGAACTCGAGGCCTGTCAAACATTTTAACGACATTTTCTACAATATACAATTCACAGGTAGGTTGACACAACTTATACTGGTCTTCCACGGCCGTATTTTTCACCCAAGTGCACAACGGGTCTAAATAGCTGCTATCAGCTTTATTTACAAGTTTATCTTGATGTTTTAGTAGGGTTAAAAAAAAATCAACTATCTTAACCAACAATTCTCAGGAAAGGCTTTTGGCTATGACTCATCATAAACCACCATGTGAAAGAAATAAATGAAACCCATGTCCGACCCAAAACAGCCAAACTAAAATAGTCTCACCCACTAAAAGTTGGCAGTGGAACTGCTATTCTCTGAATTTTATAAGCAAAACCCTGCATGGGAATTTCAGATTGAGTTCTTTTGGAAAAGCACAAGTTTTATGTTGTACCAGATACGATGTGGAGTGAATGATTCCAGGTAGAATTCCACACCAGTGCTGTCGTAAATCTGGAAAGATGATACAGTTTCCAAATGCTTCTTCTATCTTCCCACAAGATGTAAAACAACACGGGCATAACTCTATGTACGAACAAAGATTAGTTTTGAAAATCAGTAATATACATGCACAAACATGAGAACATGGGGGGAGGGGGGGGAAATGAAGCACTACAGTTTCCACACTGCATTATGTTCTCACAAGCTTTCTGCACCAGACACATCGTGGCTTCACGTGGTGCCTCTTCCCACCAGTATTGAGAGTCTACCCGGGAAGACTGGTTAGAATCACAAGGCTCTCCCCAGACCCATTGATCAACCTGCCTTTGGCAAAACAGAACATACCAGTAAAAAAAAAAAAAAAAAAAAGGTACAAAATACTATTGTTACCGGTTTTCTCAAGACCTCCCCTAATGTCCTTGTGTGATCATCCCAAACTCATTGATTGGCCCAGGACATTTCCAGGGGCCACAAACATTGACTGATGTGCAGTATTAGAACGAGGAGGCAAAACCTGATTCTCTTCTGAGCAACGTGAACTGGAATTTCCACCACTCGGATCACAGCTGCCACTTCAAAGTCATGGCCGGCCACTTTCACAGTAAAAGATTCCTCCCCATGAATATGATGTAGAATACTTCTTCATTCAGGTGCCAGCTCAGCTTAAGTGGATGGGCGTGTACTCCGGCCTTCTGGTCTGGATAATTTTGGGTTTGGGTCTCTTCATTCTTTCCATCTCATCTTCTTCCTGGTTCTCCTGATCAATCTCACATACGTGGACCACCACACTGGGAATGGTGTCGGTTGCCGCGTGTAATTCATTCTTTTCCCCTGGCCCTAGCTTGGAGATAGCGTATACAAGATCATAATTTATGGCAGGAGTAGCGTCTTCCACTTGTTTCCAACCAACGGGAGGAGAGGCGGGAGGAGAGATCAGAAACTGCTTGTCTGGATTTAGGAGAGCCAGGTGTGAACTCCCTATGTGCAGAGTCTGAGCAAAATATAATTTCATTTCCTTTCCAAGAAATTCAGTCTTATGTAGCTGGAGTCTGGCATCTGCAGCAGATAAGGGGTTGCTGAAGTTTATTCTGACACGTTTGAAGCTATTAAAATACTGAAAGGTGATATCCTTGTCGTATGTCCTAAAAAGGGATTCAAATTTGGCCTAAGTTCTTAGAGACGATGGAACCAGCCTTCCCCTCTGAGGAGATTCTGCTTTCTTCCTCCGATATTTAATAGCAAAAAATCACAAATAATGTTTTAATAGCAAAAAATCAGAAATAATGTTTCATTTATATTCTAAGTTCAAATGTTCTCATTTTCAACAAAAATGCACTTTTAAATTAAGTAAGAAACTAACAATTTTATATTGACATATGTTACTCTTCAGATCATTGGTTTGAAAATGCTTTGCAGTGGGTCAAACAAGCTAGCACAGATACACCACTAACTCTTAAGCACTGCAACACTTGTGAAAGTGGTAAAGTGTGACATATGTTTCCTTTTTCTAGAACTTAAGACAGAATATTTGTTAAAGTATCCCATTTGTACCAAATGATGTAAGGTAATGTAGACTGGAATAACTCTAATTCCATGGACTTCTTTAAAACAATGCCTTAATATTACATAATAAATTGTCTTATTTTATTTTATTTTTTATTTATTTTTTTAAATTAAAGTTTATTTGGGTGACAATTGTTAGTAAAGTTACATAGATTTCAGGTGTAAAATTCTGTAATACATCATCTATATATCATATCCAATCTTATTTTAAAAGAAAATTATAGCTTGCTGCAACTTTTAAAAGTTGTTCAAATATGAATAACAATTGCTAGGGGGGGATTTATCATTTAAAGTAAAAAAATTAAACTTCACATTATTTTTCAAATATGACATTGGTTGTAGTTTCTGTTTCTCCTCCTCAGGAGAAATAAAATATATTGAAAATATAAAAGATGAATAATTTTTATACATTGTTCATATGTTAGGAAAAGTTAGCATTTATAAATGTATGAGTATAAAGGTTATCTTTGTTATCTTCGTTTAACAAAATTCAGTCATCTCCCAGTAACTTAGAGCATTGGAGTATTCAAGTGAACAAAATTCTGGAGAATATATTTTCATAGAATGAATATTAAAAGTATGTAATTACATACATATGCCATTGATATGACAGACAATTGAGATAGGGATTTTTGAACTTGCATAACAGCCATATTATTTTGGATTCCATATATAGAAGTGAAATTTGAACTAGTGTTTTATATGTATTGTTCATTTGGAAATAATGCTGGGGTTTCTTACGTAAACCAAGGAAGGTTAAAAAAAAAACCTCAGGGAAGAGCAGGGAGACAGGTATTTATTCTTCAGGGAAAAAATGACACCAGGGAATCAAAGGCCATCAGAATTCTCTCTCCTTTTACCTTGTTGCTTTTGTCCACGTGTTTTTTTTGTTTGTTTTCATTGTAAGTGAACTATTCACAAATATGTGTAAAAATGGCCAGCTAAATCATCTGAATTTTACATATACCAATTTCAAAGATGGAATGGTTTCTTAGTATTAATTTAAGTAATTGAGGGAATGCTTTTAGTTAGAGCATAATCAATTAAGGGAGACTGAGTCTTTAAGAATATAGCCACACCCATTTGAAATGTGTGTAATAGTTTCAGTGATGGGAGAATAATTTCACCAAAATGAGAAAGCATAATCTCATTAGAAATGAAGAAGTTTGATCAGGCAGAACAAAGGGACCCTTCAATATTCCTGACACTACATTCCTCATTCCTTTATTTATGCATACTCAAATATATCACTTTTTTTCTCCTTGGACTACAAGATAGTCTAGAAGATGAACTCTTTGTTTCCAATAATATATTAGTTATATGGAAAAATTTAAATGTTTCTATATATTAAGATGTCAGCAAATTACTTTGGTCATGGAGAAACATATATTTAGATGAAATATCATATACATTTTGTGAAAATATTTATCACCAAGAATTATCATATTTGGCTTGCCTTACAACTTCATGATGATTTCTCTCAGAACAAGAAAGTATATCTTTGGAGTGGATAAGTGATTTCACAGAAAGTGTTGGCAAATTTATGTATCCATTTACAAATATTAATTGAAAAGCATATCTATATATCTCTAGGGTGGTCATTATGTTTATTGTCATGACAAAAATATGTAAATTGCACCAGAAAATTATAATATTATAAAAATGTTGAAAGATGAATAAGTTTAATATGCTTCAAAGTCACCCTTTAAATTCTAATAATGAAAGATAAAATTAAAAGAATTAAGAGATGGACATAATAAGATGTAATGAATATAAAATCAACATTGAGTACTCTCCTACCAAATAAAGTATATATACATTTTTTAACTAAATCTGATTTTGACCTATGTTGATTGCCATTGTAAGAGTGCTTTTCTTTTTTAAATGTATCCAATGCTTAGTGAATATGTACAAAGTCAAAATGAATGCTAAGACCTAAGGGCATATAAATGTTAAAAACACTTTTGCCTTTATATTTCTCACCAATCTGTGATTATAAAATATGCTCAGATTCTTTTCAATGTATAGATGACACTTGCTTTGAGTCACACAGACATGCACACACACATACACACACCTACTTACTTAAAAAGTATAGTTTCCTTCCTAGAGTTCCTTTTACTTAATATTTCTAAGAATTCCTGTGTCTGTATCTACTCTCCTAATCTGTCACTTGCCATGTCCGTCACCCTGCCCTTGTCTGCAACTTTATTTGGTACAGGTGTTCCTAGTTTCTCAGGGATTCTTCCAATAGTGAAGGCTATACTGCTTTCCCCAGTACCAAAGTCATATGTGGGTCTATCATATTTAAAATTGAGTTCTTCCAGGTTATATTCTTGTGTTTTTGTGTTTTTTTTTGGGGTTTTTTTACCTATAATGCTACAGTTAATCTAGGACAGAACTCATATTATTAATTATATGCTTTGCCTAAAACTGCCTTTCCTTCTGATGATTGAGGCCACGAGTATTGGCAGCTCCCTTAGTATGCATTTTACTTCAATGGCTGCTTGGCTTTTCCAGGTTACAGATTGCTCAAGGCAATATCAGTCCAGCGATATTTTTTGTTCAAATTATTTGACTAGCAAAGGTAAATATATGGATTCTCTTTTCTCTCAGATGCCACTGTGAGCCATGCATTTTGGTCAACAAGGGGCACAAAGTTAGTAGCAGCAATCTCTCAGCTATGTCTGTACTCTAGGTTTATTCATAATTTCTCCAAACAGCATATAACTCTTGAATGGGTGAATGAATTAGTAAACTTTGGTACATCTTAACAAGAAAATACTACTCTATAATTAAAAAAAAGAAAGGACACTATTGACACACCCAACAATTTGGACGAATCTCACAGGAGTTGTGCTTACTAGAAGAAACCAGTCTCAAAAGTTACATACGTCACGATTCCATTTTTCCATTTTATGACATTCTCTCAAACAAAAAGACAAAGTCGTAATGATAGAGCTCAGAATAGTCGTTGCCAGTGAGTTGGGTAGAAGAGAGTGTGTGGACTGTACAGCAGCAGGTTGAGGTTATGTGGTAATGGAATCACTCTGTGTCCTTATTGTGGTGGTTCTAACCACAAATAAAATGTTTTCATGTGTTAAAATTTAGTCAGAGATACTCACTCAAACAAATTGATGGTCACTAGATTGGAGGGAGGTTTGGGTTCATGGATAAAAATGGTGAAAGGAGTTAAGTAAAAATTGTCAGTTACACAATAATAACAGGGATGTAAAGTACAGCATTGGGATATAGTCAATAATACTATAATATCTATGTATGGGTATTAGACTTATACAGGTGATCACCTCGCAAAATACATAAATGTCTAATTACTGTGTTGTATATCTGAAACTAATGTATGTAAACTGTAATTGAAAATAAGTTTTTAAAATGAAAAATGCTCAGAAAAGTCAATTTTACTTTTTGATAATGTAATATTTTAAAAGAATTATATAAAGTAACAGAGGTGAGAAGAAACAAGTAGACAAATAAAATCCCCTAAAAGTCTAAAGTAAAGAAATTCAAAATGCGCTACATACTCCAATAGAAACAAAAGATATGCCAAATGTATCTTTAAACTGTGGATAATAAAGGCTGAATCTTATTTAATCTATTCTGATTAAAAATGAAGGAAGCATTTTGAAATTCTTTGAAAACATATTAAATGCTACTATAAAGTTTACGTACGTGTAATTTTTCAATGGGAAATATTTTTACATGTGCTTCCATAAAATTTTCACTGATGAACACAGAATCAGTGACATTGTAAAACAAATAATCAAATGTTTTTTTTAATAATAATACCATTTAATTTCTTGAATGTTCTATTTTTATATTCATGCATTTACCCTTATGCTAACACTTTGACTTATTTATTGAAATCTGTGTTACAGACAAGTGAATATAAAAAAAATTATTTTGAATCCCCATAACCACCCATTTTGAATAATTGATTTAGGACAAAGAAAATCAGAAAAAAAGTAAATGTTTTGTGTCTGGCCATCTGTTTTCATTCCATATGTCCATAATTTATGCTGACACTAATCCAGCTGGTTTGTACAGAGTGTAAATTACTTTCAGATAATACATTCTCTCAAGAAATGTCATCTTTAAGCCAAAGATAATCACAATGCAGAAGAATCTACTTTCTTTTGGTAAACAGTGATATCTCTATATGTATCAAAATTAACTTATCTGAAGACTTGAATGATATTAATACTAATATTTATAGCTAATACCTGTTTCAGATGCTATTATGTTTTTCTAAACAAAATAAAACAAATGCAGTAAATATCCTTAAAACTCTATGAGTATTATTAAAAGTGAGAAACGTAGGTCATGGAGAATTTAGTAAATTGCTTAGAGTTTCATAGCTAGTAAATATGGAACAAAAATATTCATCCAGATTTTCTTATTCACACCGGAATAACTTCTAAGCCTTAATTTGCTGAGCTTGATAGTTAAATGTGTAGTATATCAACCTGCCTTAATCTTAAAGATAAAGTAATACACCTCCTTTCAGTGTTAAACCTACTCACCTTTTTATATGTCATTCGTTCTTTTCATAAAGGTGTCTGTTCCTTTTTAAAATGTGTCTTCATTTTTTTCAAATGTATTTTATAATATTTTGAATGTTCTTTGGTCTTTACCTGTTATGCTAATCATTTGGGGGTTTTATATTTGATTTAGTTTTGTATAATTTGCTTAATATGTCATTTTAACTTTTTTTATTATAAACTAATTTTGTGGGGGCAGGTTAGGCTCCAATGAATATTTATCTACAGAGTATTTTTGAATTTGCTTTTACAGGGGAGGTTTCAAGACTAAGGCAATTATGTTTATTTCTATAGTTGGGATTCTTATATAACCATATAAAATTATCTAAAATATATATGTATTTTTAATATGACTTGGAGGGAGTCATTCTGCATCAACTTAATCTGCCGTGTTGCAGCTATCAATTTTCCACATTTCAGTCTAATTGCTTCAGATTCCATAGCACAATTTGAACATGAGTGAGAGGATGATTGAACACAATTGAATTTGATTCTCCCACAAAAATAATTCTTGCCCCTTAAAAAAAAAAAAAACAAACAAAAAAAAAAACTTTTTATTATTTTAAAAAGGTAATCCTTTTCTCTTTCCACTTTTTTTTAAGTGGAGGAAAATTTAGTAATGCTTATATTCAATCAAACTATGAGAAGTGTGAGGGTCTGTAAAGGAGATCTGATTGTATGAGAGTCTTCTTTTTTATGTGTACCTTCTTTGATGTGAAAAGAAAAATGTTGGGAGAAGATAATTGAAAAGGAATATTATAAATGGAAACAGTGAAATTATTTGGAGTTAAATACATATTTGATTATCTCGTATCTTTCAAAATTAACTTGAAAGATTATAACCAATATGCTTCATTATTCTATTAGAATCATTCCTTTACACCTTGACTAAATATACAAAACGCAACTTTTCAAAAACTACATGAGCCTTACTTGAAGATGACTAATAATAGTATTTGCTCATGTTAACATCAAACAGTGATGACTAATAAAACTCCATCAGCTTTTTTATAAAAATATGTGAAACAGAAAATTATAAAGATAAACAGCAAGACGACTTCACAAGAAAAACGTTTTACATATACTAATCTCTGCCTGTCACATAAAGGAAATGATTTGCTTTAGGAATCAAATTATTTGATATTTTTTTTGTAAAACATTGAAAATTATTTTTATAAACATCTGTATTCCAGTACCCAAGGCAAAAGTAGTATGGTTTCGGAAAATAAGCCTTTATTATGCAAAGATTGCTGGATTTGTTAAAAGAAAATAGATGACCACAGTATTTCTATTTCTATTTCCATATAGGCATCTAATCTTATTAGGCAAGGCAATAATTCCCTTTTTATTCCCTTATCATTTATAGAGTATTGCAGATAGCTTTCATACCATTTCCTTGTTGTTTCTTTACTATCTTTGGACTATCAAGTTGTGAACAAGGTTTAACAAACAACATCAAAAGTCATCAAAGATCACCAACACATATGAAGAAATTTGCTAAGAAGCATTTGGGTACATACCATGTTTCCCCAAAAATAAGACCTAGCCGAACCATCAGCTCTAATGTGTCTTTTGTAGCAAAAATTGGTATAAAACCTGGTCTTAATTTACTATAATATAAAACTGGATCTTATATAATATAATATAAGGCCGGGTCTTACATTAATTTCTGCTCCAAAAGACACATTAGAGCCGATGGTCCGGCTAGGTCTTATTTGAAGGGAAACACAATATATGTAAGTTGAATCTTTAAATTCTCATTTTGATTAACTTTAATGACTCTTAAAAATTAGTGCTTCTTCCTCCAAAAATGAAAAAATGAAAATGCATCCTCGTTTTTCAAGATTTTGATAAAACTCATTGTCAGCAGTGGGAAAAAATTTCTCCTAAGAAGTTCTTCATGTAATTGCTCCTTAAGTTGTCAAACATTTTGCCTAGTTACTTCAACTCTGTCTTCAAAGTACGTGTTATCTGTTGTATCTTGTCATTTTGCTGCCAACTATTTGTCTTTCTGTCAGTGTATTCTAAGTAGTGTATTGCTTATAATGGGAATCTACTTCTACAATGCAATACATAATATAGCAATTATAATTGCATATATATATATATATATATATATATATAATTACTCTCTGTAAAATGGGAAAGGTAAGTGTACATATTTTGAAATACTGGAAAACATTTCTATATCAATATGTGGATTATAAACGTATTCAGATCTATCATTGCATTTCTTGATTTCAAGTAGAGCATGAGGGATATTTTTCTCATTACAAGGCAATGTGTATTACTTATTAATTCTTAACTGAAATGCCATGAACACTAAAAATTTATATGTATGGAGGATTTATTTATGTTTTGGCTGCTTTTTATCTTTAGACATTATTACTGTTTTATAAGAACAGAAAGAAATAAAGTAAACTACATTTGTTTTAGCCATTTAACTGACTGGGGAAAATAATATGCTAATTGACCATTAGCAGTAAACATTATCTTGTTTATTAATTCCTAGATTTATAGCTTCATGAAATAGCCCTTCTACTTAGCACTGCAACATACTTTTAATCTAATGGCTAGAAAGCATTTGTTTGCTACAAATTAAAAATCCCTCTATTATAAATGTTCCAAAATAAAATACCCATAAAAAACTCTGCCTTATCCCATCTCCCCATTTGTTGTGTTTGGTTGGTGCCAAAGTAATTGCAGTTTTTGCAATTTTTTTAACCTTTTAAATCGCAATTACTTTTGCACCAACCTAATATTAAGGAAAGCTTTAATCTGTAGAGGACAAGACACAGACAAAACTGTACCCTGGCTGCTGAGTAGAAATCCATAGAAGCTGGGAAAGAGGGAGGGCTATACGCTTCTCCACATTGTATCTGGAGAAAGGGCAGTAACACATGTGAAAGGCATACACTTGATAAGTGAATTCACAGTACCTAGGAAGACAGAGGTCCTAGTGGACCATCAAAGATCGTCAGAGGCACTATTGGACCATCACAGAAAGTCCCAATCCCTGTCCCTCCCACATACAAATCTAAAAAAGCTTTTAAATAAAAATAACAGTGAAATACAGCTAGTAAAGGCTATAAGAGACAAATTCTCTCTGAAGAGTTACAGAGATGTAAGACCCTACCAAAATGGAGAGACAAAAACAAGTATTACTAGAGGTATCTGAAATAATAATGTACTGTGATTTTAAAGTGGGGATGGAGACAATAAGGGATAGAAAGTAGGATTTGGAGATGTAAGGTTCTTACACTACAAGTGAAACAGTGTAATGTTATGTGAAGGTAACCTCAGAACAATTTAAATTATATATTATAAATTCTAAGGCAACCTCAAACAATTTTTAAACTTAGGTATGGATATTAAGTCAACAGAGGAGATAAAATAAAGTAATAAAACTAATCAATTAACCCAGAGAAAGCAGAAAAATAGGAAAAGTAAACAAAGAATAAATATAACAAATAGAAAGTAGCAAGCCAAATTGCATTACAAGACAATGTGTATTACTTATTAATTCTTAACTAAAATGCCATGAAACCTGAAAATTTAAAATAGATTTTTATATGAGTAAAGACATCATCAGAAGCAATACCCAAATATGACCTATTAATAAGAAACCTATTTAAAACATAAATACATAGGTAAGTTAAAATTAAAGGGATAGAGAAAATACCATGCACTCTTTTATCTATTAAAGAAAATGAATCAATAATTAATAACCTTCCAAAATGAAAGTACCAGACTAAGATATTTTCACTGCTGAATTCTACCAAACATTTAGAGTAGAAGTAATGACAATATTCCAGAATCTTTTTCAGAAAATATAAGCAGAAGGAACACTTCCCTAACTTCTTCTATGAGACCAATAAATATTTTCCTATACCAACCAAATAGAATAATTTCAGAAAAGGAAACTATACCTCTGTATCACTCATGAACATAGACAAAACCAAGCCTAACAATATTTAAAGAGAATTATACACCACAACCTAGTGACATTTATCAAAGCTAGGCAAGGCTCGTTTAGCATTTAAAAATCAGTCAGTATGATTCACTATATCAGCTGGCTACACAAGAGAAATATGACAATATCAAGTGATGCAGAAAAAACATTGGCAAAATCTATAAAGTCAACACTTATATATTATATAAAAATCTCAGAAAACTGTAATATAAAATGTTCTCAACTTGGTAAAGAACATCTGCAAGAAAACCCTACAACTAACATCATAATGGAGAAAGAAAGAATGTTTTTCTGTTAAGATCAGGAACAAGGCTAGAATGTCTTATCTTACTACAACTATTTAACATCTTACTAAATATTAAATATGAGTGACTAATGAGAGAATTTAAAAAAAAGTAAATATATTGAAAAGAAAGAAACAAAACTCTTTATTCCCAGATGATATGATTGTCTGTTGTAGAAAACCTCAAAGAATCTCCAAAAATCTCCAGGAACTAATAGTATTACAAGGGAGGAGAATGCAAGGTCAGTATACAAAAGTCAATTGCTTTCATATATACCAGAATGAAAAATAGGATTTTAAACTTAAAAATACATACCATTTATATAGCAACAACAAATTACAATGAAATACTTACATTTTAACCTAAAAGTTATGTATGAGCTCTCTATATGAAAAACTATATAATATGGATAAAAGAAGCAAAGTAAAATGTAAATGAATCGAGAGATAGCCATGTATATTGATTGGAAGATTCAATTCTGTTAAGATACCAATTCCTCCTGATTTTTTTCTGTAAATTCATGGTGATCCCCTTCAAAACCCCAGCCAGCTAGTTATAGATATATAGATATTGATGACCTAATCAAATATGAATATGAAAAGGCAAAGGATCCAGGATAACCAGAATAATTGTAAAAAAGAAAATGTTGGAGGATTCACACTGCATAAATAATAGAATCAGTATGAATATACAGTAATTAAGTCGATGTGTTGGTAAAGAATAGACCCAAAGATAAATGGAACAAAATGGAGAGTGCAGAAATAGATGCACACAAAAACGCTCAACAGATTTTTAGACCAGAGTGATATGGCAATTATATGGAGAAAGAATGTAATCTTTTAAGAAATTTTCATGGAATGTTTGAAAGCCCATATGGTTTAAAAATTATATGTATATCACATTTAAAAAAAAACAAAAAAAACAGAAGAAAATCTATATAGCCATGAGTTTGGTAATTAATTTTTAGATTCAACACCAAAAATTTAATCAGTAAAGGAAACCTTGGTAAGTTAGATTTTATTAAAATTGAATAATTCTACTTTGCCAAAGACACTAATGAAATGAAAAGACAAGATGTAGGAAGAAAGATATTATTTGCACAACAATTATCTGATAAGAAATCATATCCTCAACATACAAAAAAGGTCCTTAAAATTTGTAAATGAGAAAACAACACAGTTAAAAATTGAGAAAACACTCTAAACAAACAACTCATCAAAGAAGATACACAGATAAGATGAGCATATAAAAAGATGCTCATATCTGTTTTAGGTCGTGCTTCCATAACAAAATACCATAGAATGGATAGGTTAAACAAAAAAAAATTATTTCTCACAATTCTGGAGGCTGGGAAGTCCAAGATCAAGGTGCAAATTTGGTTCCTGATGAGAACTCTCTTTCTGGTTTGGAGATATCAGTATGAATTAATGTTTAATATAGGTACAAACAGATAGATAGACATATGATTGATAGAATATAGGTATATAGATAAGTAGATTTGATAGATAGGTAGGTAGATAGATAGATAGATAGATAGATAGATAGATAGATAGACACACAGACAGACAGATGACAGATATAGATAGATATACATAGGTTAGTCTGTATACACACACACACACACTCACACACACACACACACACACACACTGGGGTGCCAAAAAAATGGATATACATTTTAAGAGATGTATCTGTGCTCAAACAGTAGTCCGCTGTAATCTGAAATGAGTATCTGGACGCTGATGGTAACCACCTTGAGCACCTCTTGTAATTGCAGAAGTCATATGTGACTTGTATTCATCTTTTGTTATTGTTATATGTTGAGTATTACAATTTTAATACAGTTTCCTTTCTTAAAATGTGTATACATTTTATTTGGCACTCTCTATGGCTGTGTGTGTGTGTGTGTGTGTGTGTGTGTGTGCGTGTGTGTGTATGTATTTTTTTTTCTTTTTCTGCCATCTGAGAGGTCTTAGAAGCAAGGACTCCCCAGAAGCAATAAGCACCCGCCACCCAGATATTGTTTCCTAAATATGATTATTCAATAAAAGAGAACAGATTTCATTAATGAAATGGCATTTTCTAATGCTGGTCAGGGAATATACAAAGTGAACCTCGAGTCTCTTGTAGTGTCAGAAGGTAAAGGAGAGCTAAGAAAAATAAAATGGATGTGGATATGTCAAAACAATATAAACTCCAACCTGGAAGAATTCTCGATGACCAAATTTGGTACAACTACAACTACAGCAACAAAATAAATGATGATAATATTGGATTTTAATCTAAAGAATAAAATAAATAATGATGAGTTCATTCTTCTGAGGGCAGAATGTAAGATGGCCCACCAAATTTTCAGTCCTCCTGGTATATATACCCTGCATAATTTCCAGGCAAGTGATTATAATGAATATTCCTCTATGACTAGGTTATGCTATATGGTAACATTGACCTTTAGAAAGAGAGATCATACAAATAGGCCTGAAATAATCACATGAGCCTCTTTAGAACAGAGCGTTCACAATCACGGACCACTGAAGAGAAAGTGAGAGATAACCTACATCTGGCTTAGAAGAAAGCAAATACCCATGCTGTGAATTGCCTATTAGGGCTCATGTCAATAGAATCTGAGAGTGCTCATTAGATGAGGATAGCCTCCAAATGATAACCAGCACAGAAAAGGACCACCATCTTACAGTGACAAAGAATTGGATTCTGTCAACACAGAAAATGAGTTTGGAAGTGGATTTTTTTCTAGTTTCCAGAGAATTTAGCCTTGTTGACACTTTGACTTCACCTTTGTGATTCCCTGACTAGAGAACATAGTCACAACTTAAGTTCTAAACTACAGAACTGTGAGCTAATAAATATGCATTATTTTAAGCTGATACATTTGTAATCATTTGCTATGCAGTAATATTAAACTGTTGCTGTGCTATGTAAATAATTAAATAAACAAACAAATAAACTAACTGGGGAGAAAAAAACAAATCTTCTTAACAGAATTCCAAATGGTAAATGTAGAAAGAATGTGGAAAATAGAAAATCACCACTAACACCACAGTAATAATTGCTGCACATAATATCCACAGTTAAATAATAAAATTAGCATGCTAAACTTTAAGGAAAAACACGATATTTGCATAGCATCAAGGTATCTCCTCCAAATTATTTACTAATTGCTGTGATTGTACATTAGTCCCCATATTCTTTGTACTCCTTCCAAGACATGGAATTTAATTTCCTTCCATTTGAGTGTAGGCTTGTTTTAGCAACTAAGTTACAACAATAAAGTAGGGAAATAGAAAAACAGTACTATTACTGTAGTGAAATGGGGCAAACACTACTTTATCTAAGTAATCAAGATTAATATCATGAATCACATATCAAATTGATAATACATTTCTCCTAATTTGATGGAATGAGAAGAACATCTCTCCTGTAGTATTTTTCCCCTAAATCCTTAAATCCAGAATAATCATGAGAAAATATCTTAACATAGTTAAATTGAGGTACATTCTGAATGAGGTCCAGGGGGGGCTGGTTGTTAACATATTTTGATTTAATTTGTCAGTCTGTCTTTCGGACAAATCAGATAATGGATTGTGGGGGCAAAATATATACACAAAATATATACAAAAAATATATACGCAAAATATAACTATGTAGTAGGAGTGATTGCAGTTTTGTATCTGGTACTTTTATCAATGTTAGAGTAGATTGAGGTTTCAGGTAAAACTCTGAGGCTTATGTAATGCTAGATATATAAGTAAAGAATCCCCCATAGCATAATCTCCAGCCTGGAGTTTTACTTCATGAAGAAATGCATGCAGGGATGGGAACATAACTATGGGATCTACTAGTCAGACCATGTACTGCAACATCCAGAAACCTCAGTATGATACTTTATTCTTAAAGAAAGGTTTATATGGGGCTTTGCCCCTAGAGAAAAACTAGGAAAGGCTCCAATTATTATCATTCCAGTGACTCAGACAGACAAGTGTGCTTCACATTCCCATAAATCTGGGCTTTGAAGATTCAGAAATACTTGTCCCTAAAAAGGGATGCATTACTGCCAGGGGACAAAGAATGGATGTCAGTGAGTAACCTGTTATAGCTACTGCCAAGACATTTTGAGCTCTCTGCCCAGGAACTGACAGGTAAAAAGAAAAGTCATCATACTGGAGAATGTGATCACATGGAGGAAGCAAGGCTGTTCTTATGCAATAGGAACAAGAAGGAATATGTGTGCCCCCCAGGTATTCCACTTAGGTTCCTCTTCATGTCACTGTGATTCATTCTAACTGTGATGGGACTTGTGTAGCAACCTGACCTGAACAGGACATGGCTATCGAGGCTTCTTTAATAGAGGTTTGGGACACAGCACCAGGTAGACCTGCCTAAGTGACGGCTTAGGTTAAAGGGAAATGGATAATGGCTGGGGGAGATGATGAGTAATAATTATAGGGCAGGAATCATCTAGAGTGATAGTGGCTGGTTTTCAGCCCAGTTATCTCGTTCAGGTAAAGAGGCACATGGAAACCATTGAGGAGCAATGCTATGAACCCGTATGGGGAAAGTTTTGTGTGACACAAGTGGTGGACTCTAGTGGCCATTAAAATACCATGTAGAACTCTAGCTACAGGGAAAGTAATTGACCAAGTAATCTCTAAAATCTGTCCTCAGGTTTATTTGGAGTCGATGCTTTCCATAGACTGTTCCCATACAATGATGGAGCACAGTCGGGGCATTTATGCAGCCCTGTTTCTGTGAAAACATGTGATTCTCAAATAGTCAAAGTTGGCTCAAGAACTGCCTGTTTTCGCTTCCATAAGCATTTGCCCTAATAAAATACTTCCATGTTTAACATGGACCTGCATTCAGCTTTTGGAGGATGCAGACTAACACATAGTATTAGAATTACTGGATGGAAGATTGTAAAAATTACTCAAATTTATTGGATAATGCCAAATTACAAAGAGATTTATATCAATTTATACTCCTGCCAAGACTATGTGTCAGAATTACTTTGTTGAACCATTTTATGAATACTTTACGTTTTTTTTATTTTTAGTTTGGACAATTATGTTAGGTCCCAAATCCTATCCTATGTCAGCATTAATTTGCATTTCCCTAATTTCTATTTAGTTGAGCATCTTTTACTCTATTTATTGGCCCTTCATATTTCCACCTATGTAAAACATGTTTTGTTTCAATTTTATTATTTTGATAAAAATTATACGTTTAAAGTATACAATATGATCATATATATGTATGATTAAGAGTTGTGGGGAGTGGGGAGGGCAGCGCAGGGTTAAGAAAAGACAGTAGTCATGAATAGAGTTTAAGTGTGGAGGCAAAGGGACCCCCAGTCTCAAGGACTGGAATCCCCCAATTGGGCCTTGCATCAACTTTTATTAGTTAGGTGGGGGAAGTAAAGAAGATAAAGCTTGTCAATCTCAAGATCTGTGAATCCTATACATCATAATAGGAAACCAATTCTAGTCAATCACCCTTGCCTGCAGGCAGCTGCACAGTAAGTCTCAACTTCCCCAAGGGATAAAAACCTATATGCATATGAATAGATGGAGAGCACCGCATTGAATCACCTCCCTTGCAGGTTTTGGGAAGGAATGCAGCCACAGAGGCTGAGGCTTTCCTTAGCTGGGGGAAGGTGGGGGGCTATGCCCACCTCTGTGAACCCCATGGGTTCTCCTGTTGGTCCCCACAGGACTGCGCCTGGCTTGAGTTGTTCCTTTTGTGAGGAATCTTACTTGTCATTGACTGTCCAGTCATCTTTCTGGGACCAAACAGGGAGGAATAAGGTGCAAACACAAAGGTTTAGCAAAGTCACTGAAAGGATCCATCTTACACTCTCCTTTTTTGGGGGGTAGGTACTAGGAAACAGTTAAGCTGCTGTGTGGTGACAATGTTTGTGTTTTACTACTACTGAAATGTATGACTCCCTTATATATTTTGCATATTAATCCCTTATTGAATATATGGTTTACACATATTTTCTCCCATTCAATAGGTATCCTCTTCATTTTGTTTATTCTTTCCTTTCATGTACATAAGATTTTTGTTTGTTTGTTTGTTTGATATAGTTGTAGTTGTCTATTTCTGCTTTTGGTGTCATATCCAAAAAAATAATTGCCAAGGTCAATATCAAGTTGCCTTTTCCTTATTTTTTTCTTCAGAGTCTTACAGTCTCAGATCTTATGTTTAGGTCTTTAATAATTTTGAGTTGATTTTTATATATAGTGTAAAATAAACATGTTTTATTAAGTTTTGCCAATATTTCCTTTGCGTTTATATTTTTCTCACTGATTTACAAGATTTTATTATTTTTTCACCATATTCTAGATAATTAGCTCTTTTTATAAGTCTGTGTGGTAAACGATTGTCTCTCTTGTGGCTTGTGAGTTTTCTTTCTAAATTGTGTCTTTTGATGAATGGAAACAGTTAATCCAATATAGTCAAATATTTCAATCTTTTCATAAATAGTTTGCGATATTTTTGCTTTGTTTAAGATCAGCTTCCCAGCCTTAGTCTAACTATACTTCACCAAGGTGTTTTCAGTTTGTCAGACACAGCTGAGATTTCCTACTGACCGGCCTCACCCATAGGTACCCAAGTGAGAGGCTTTGAATGCTCCTGTCTTGGCCTGCATTTTCCTAACTGCTCATTTTGACCAATTTACCATGTACCACTTCTGGTAAGACACACCCTGCAAATTTCTCCTTCATCCCGTGAGCTGTAACTACATTTCCGTATTCTGCCAGATCTGAATTCCAATCTTTGGGGACACTCTTTGCCAAATTTATTCTTTCCTTGAATACTTTCCCTCAGATGTTGAATATTTGTTAGCATTTTTGTTGCCCATTTGTAGTTAATTACAGATTAAAATGAATAATTAGTGATCTTTTAAGTCTCTTATTCACATTACTCTGTGACATTAATTCTCCTAATTAAACTCTGACTGATATATACTGTTCTCTATAACCTTTAAAATTCACTGAAACCATTAACAAAGTGTTCTTCATCTTTTTAAAAATCATATTTATTTGTCTTTTCTTTATATCGTCACTTATCATTTTATATACTTAAGTAATTTCTATTATTCTTAATATATGTATTTGTATATTTGTATACAATTATATAATTATGTGGTGGTTCTTAAAAATTATCCTATATAGAGCAATAGGCTGATTTGACCTTTATGGAAAATAAGGTTCTTTTTCTTTGTAAACTCACTTACATAATAATGCGTTGCACAAAAAATTATATTCCCATTTTATTTTGTATAACTCTGTAGTATTTATTTCTTCTTGCATATAAGTTTCCTAAAGGCAAGAATGAGACACACATGGTGTTAACTTCGTGGGTGATTATGTACTTTATGGACAGGAACATTTGTTTTTATGTGGAGAGGTCAAATTATGCAAATTAAGGAATGGAATCTTTAACCTATATTTAAAAGTGAAGTTATATTAATCCTACCACTATTTGTAAATAAACAGGCATCACTTTTTTCTAAAAAGTCCTAATATTTCTAATTTGTACAAATTGATCCAAATCACTTTAAATAACTCTCTTAAATGTTGGTAAAGCTTTTGGAAACTCTGGATTTTTTTTTTTTCCCCCCAACCCAGTCAGTTAGTTCTGATAAGCATCTTCTGACAGTCCTCAACTTGCTTGGCAATTATAGGTTTTTGAAATTATTAAACTATGTTTTGCCTTAAAAAATTATTTGTGATCCTTCCCTGCTACTCATTATATTTCAGATCCATCCTTTATGCTTAGAAATATTAAATATTGCTAGAATTAATTGTCCTCACAAATGTATAAATTATGAATTATATTTTTCTCTTGAAGATATATTTCTATTACTATCAAGTTATATACATGTTGAGATTATACTATAATTTATTAAATATGTTATAATCAGTTAATGCTATTCTTTCTAATTGGGAATCTAATATGAAAAAACTAAATTTATTATTATGATTATTATGATTATTATTAACATTATCTTCATTCAGTGTGGTGCTCTGAGTATGTCCTAAAAGAGAGATAATCAAATTTCCCCAAATAACTGATAAGTGCTACAGATAACAAGATAGGACAATACCTCCAGATTTGTATTTGTAAGGTAGCTGAAGGACCACGTGTAAACAAATATTGCCTTTAGATATTAAATATAAGTAATGTAGTCCAAGAGCCTTAGCCTATAAATGGCATTGCACCCTTTTTCTGTGTTGCATATTGCTCATACCTTACCTACATGTTTTCACCTACCTTTTTGGCTCATCACCATTGTTCAGTAATTGAAGGTTTAGTCTGATAATCCCTTGCACAGCTGCATCCCATTTCTTTTGTTTTATGCCTTCCACACTCTCCCCTCCTACCATGCATATACCTGGAGAAACCTCAACCAACTGGCGGATGTCCTTTAGAGATACAGTAGATTTACAGCTGGGCTGAAAAAGCTTTATCACCATCTCTGGAGATGGCAGGATATCTGGATTTTGATTCAGGCTAAGATGGGATGAGACCTGTGATGTGCAGTTTAAAGTTGAAACTCTCCTGGGGACCCCAAAATTAGTTCTTTACTGATGTTTTGTCACTGGCCGAATCAGCTAAGTCAGCTTTTCTTAATTAATTGACCAGAGGGGTATAAAATTCTCATGAGGAACTTCTCCTTTGAGCTCTCCCAAAGCCAGTGTTCCTGTACAGATGTGTATGATCTGAGCTAGAGAAAGAGCACCGTTCATGTGTGTGCATAAGGGCCTCTGGGGACTTGTGATCTCTGGGCTCTCTTGCTACTTGCCTGGGCTTTTGTTCTTTTGCTGGACCATATCATTTGCCTTCAAATATAAGCTTTACATGAGAAAGCTCTGTGGTGTCTGTTGAATCCTGGGATAAACTCAAGCTAAGACACTAAAATAAATTAAATTTGCTATTGTTTCTGTTCTTTCTATTTAGGGCATAATATCCTCACTACCAAATGCTAAATATATGTGAAACACAACTTATGGTATTTACAAAAGAGCCAAAAACATACAATGGAGAAAAGAAAGCCTCTTAAATAAATGGTGCTGGAAATATTAGAAAGCCATGTGCAAAAGAATAGAACTAGATTTTTTTTCTGTCACTATATACCAAAATTAAATCAAAACGGATCAAAGACCAAAGTATAAGACCTGAAACAATAAACTATGTAGAAGAAAACATGGGTACTGAGCTTATAGACTTTGGATTCAGAGAAGATTTTATGAATTTGACCTCAAAGGCAAGGGAAGTAAAGTTAAAATAAATTTATGGGACTATATCAAACTAAAAATCTTCTGCACAGCAAAAGAAACCATCAATAAAACGAAGAGGCGACCAATCAAATGGGAGAAGATATTTGCAAATAGCGCCTGTGATAAGGCACTAACATCCAATTATATAAAGAACTCATACAACTCAACAACAACAACAACAACAACAAAAACAATCAAGTTAAAAAATTAGCAGAGGACCTGAACAAACACTTCTGAGAAGACATAAAAACAGCCAACAGATATATGAAACAAAAAAATGCTCAACTTCACTAGCTATTACGGAAATGCAAGTCAAAACCACAATGAGATACCACCTCACACCTGTTAGAGTGGGCATCATCAACAACACAAGTAATAAGGGTTGGAGGGTCTGTGGAGAAAAAGGAACCCTCATACAACTGTTGGTGGGATTATAAATTGGTACAGCCACTAGGGGAAACAATATAGAAGTTCCTCAAAAAATTAAGAATACAATTACCATACGACCCAGCAATCCCTCTTCTATAATAGTTAGCTACCCAACAAATCTGAAAATGTTTATTCATAACAATATATGTAACTATATGTTCATTGCAACATTGTTCACAGTGATCAAGTCATGAAAACAATTGAAATGTCCATTGATAGATGATTGGATAAAGAAGATGTGATATATATACATGTATATATGTATATATGCACATATATACACACATATACATATATACACACATATACATATGTATATATGTATATATATGTACACATATATGTATATATGTGTACATATACACACATATACATATATATGCATATACATGTATACATGTATATATATCACATCTTCTTTATCTAACATCTATCAAAGGACACCAGTTGTTTTCATGACTTGATCACTGTGAACACATATATACATAGATACATATACATATATACACATATACATGCACATACACACACACACACAATGGAATACTACTCGCCATAAGAAAAGATGAAATACTGCCATTTGCAACAACATGGAATGATCTTGAGATTATCATGCTAAATCAGATGGAAAAAGTCATGAATCGTATGAGTTCACTCATATGAGTATGTGGAATATATAACTGAAAGCAGCATATGAACAAAAGAAATAATGAAAACTCATAGACACAGACAAAAGTTTCATGGTTACTAGAGGGCAAGGGGGAAGGGTGGCAGTCGAAGAGGGTAAAGGGGCTTAAATATATGGTGATAGAAGGTGAATTGACTTTGGGTGGTGAACATACATGGTGATATAGTATAGAATGGTACATTTGAAACACATGATTTTACTAAACATTATCAGCTGGATAAATTTAATTAAAAAACAAAATATTATTTTAAGCCTGAAAATAAAAACAAAACAACAAAAAATCATGTTATTGCAGTATGTAATAAATATTGAGCTCCTCCTATAAAGTAAAATTATGCACATTTCTCAAATGGGAATAATTCTAAGATTGAGTAAATTATCTTTTTTTTTTCACTATTCATATAAATATTACTGCAATATTATGGGGAAGAATTATTTTATAGCTACTACCTAAGAATTTTCCTATAATATAAAAAGGACTGAATCCTCAGAAAGAAAAACACCACTGAATGTTAAGCAGAATTCGTTTTAAAGATGAACATTGATACATATTAATTTAAAAGTGGAAGTTTGTTAGGGAAAAATAAAGAAACTATAAATTGAGAGAAGACTAAATATAAGGAAAAGTATATGGCAAATTCCAATGAGCAATAGCCCCAAGATTCTTAGGGGAAATTGAAAGTAAACCTTTAGAACCAACAAATTAATAAACATAAAATAATTTGAAAATAAAGATACATGTACCTTTCCAGAAATGTTGATACCATTAGATCTGTTAAACGAAAAAAAGTTAAAGCACAGGATATGTAGGAGAAAATTATAAACAACGTATTTCAAAGTAAAATAAAATGAATTCAAATTGTGTAGTAAAATAGTGTGAAAAGTAAATCAATAGGACATTTTGTCCAACCTTAAAACTTTGCTTGTGATAAGATAATAACACTAATTCTATGTACATTTAAATGCAGTTATAATTAAAATTTTAGAAAATATGCAGTGGGATTTAGGAATGAGCTTTTCAAATGGAAGTGAAAATCTATTAGCAACTTGTTTTATTCAGGACTAAAGATATGAATAAATTCACCCTTGGTTAAAAATACAAGTTACAAATTTAGGGCTAATGACTAAACAATGTAACTGTAGATTGTAAAACATTTAAATCACAATAGGAATGAAAGGTGGATATATAGTAAAAGGAAAATGCTATTAACCCAACATTAAGCTGGGGCCCAGAAAATGTATAATATACATTCATTTCTAGAGGGAATGTAAATTGGAACAATTACTTTAAGGAGTAATTTAAATGATACAATAGAAATTCAAATGCCCATATATTATGACTGTGATTCCTGAATATACACTAGAGAAACACTTGTTCACATGTATAAGGGACATGCACAGGAAAGAGTTTAGTAGCAGCCTTTGCAATTCAATCTGGTTTAATCAATCTAAAATTCCATCCAAAAGGAATATATAAGTAAATTGTTAAAAACACATACCTGTGTGCACGCACACACACTCAAACACACACTCTGGATTTTGTACTATACTATTATTTGATCTTTCTTATTCTTTCATATGCTAGTTTCACTCTGCCTATAATGGGTATATATGTTTAACCTATCATTATTTGAAAAATACTAGGTACAGCACATGTACTTTATGGTGAATTTGAAACAAAACTCAAATATTAACTTATATAGGTTAAGAAAACATTTAACTGTTTAAAAAAACGATCTGAATAAATGCACATTAAGAACTACCTCTCTACTAGTTATAATGGAGCAACTGGAACCAAACTAGTTCTCCCAACCTAAGCAGCCATAATTGTGACGGAAATGGACAATAGGCAGGATGGAGCAGAGATTCCTGAGAAAAGGGAAACCCAAACTGAAAGTCTCCCAATCTTTTTTTGAACTATTTATTTAAGACTTAGGATATAAAAACATATTAAGCTATCACTACAGTAAAATAATTTCTAAGTTTATTTTATGTTTTCTTTATTTTTATTTTTTTATTTAAACTTAGGGTGGCGTTGTTTTAGTAAACTTATGTAGATTTCATATGTACAATTCCATAATGCATCATATATATATTGCATTGCGTGTTCCCCACCCAGAGTCAGTTCTCCTTCTATCACTATATATTTGACTCCTTTTGCCCTCTTCTACCACCCATCTCTCCCCTTACGCTTTGGTCACCACTAAACTGGTGTCTGTGAGTTTTTGTTTGTCTTCTTCATCTGTTGCTTTCAGTTTTGTATCCCATATATGAGTGAAGTCATATGTTTCTCAACTCTTTCTGTCTTCTTTTACTCAACATGATCTGAAGATCCATCCATGTTGTCACAAATGGCAGTATTTAATCTTGTCTTACAACTGAGTTATATTCCATTGCATATATTATACAAATGTACTGCATCTTCTTGCTCCAATCATCTATTGAAGAACATTTTTGTTGTTTCCATATCTTGGCCACCATAAATATTGCTGCAATGAACATAGGGGTACATATATCTTATGGATAAATATTTTCAAATTTTTTTTGTGTATATACCCAGAATAAGGATTGATGGGTCATATGGTAATTCTATTTGTAACTCTCTGAGAAAACTCCACATGTTTTCCCTAGTGGCAGCACCTATTTACATCCCTACCAGTAGTGTATGAGGGTTCCTTTTTCTCTAATATCTCTCCAATGTTTGTTATTTTTTGTCTTGTTGATAATAGCCATTCTAACAGGTGTGAGGTGGTATCTCATTGTGGTTTTTACTTGCATTTCACTGAAGAAAAAAGTCACATATAAACAAATACAGAAATAAAGAGAAGTTACCATGGATACCACAGAAATGCAAAGGATCATATAAGAATATTATGAAGGATTATATGCCACCAAATACAATAACCTAGAAACAGTGGACACGTTCTTTGAAATAGACTAAATCACAAAAATATAATTAGAATTATCAACAGTAAAGAAATTGAGACAATCATCCAAAACCTCCCCCAAAGCAAAAATCTAGGACCAGGTGGCTTTATCAGTGAGTTCAAAGATGATTTAATACCTGTCTTCCTAAAACTCTTCCAGAAAGTTGAAGAAGAGACAATACTTCCTAACTCACTTTATGAAGCTAACATTACTGTAATACCAAAACCTAGTAAAGATAACACAAAAAAAGAAAACTACAGAGCAGTATCTCTGATGAATACAAATTAAAAAATCCTAAACTAAATTCTAGCAAATCGAATTCAACAATACATTAAAAAGATTATACATCACCATTAAGTGGGGTTCAATCTAGGGATACAAGGATGGTTCAACATACAGAGATCAAATAATGTGATACACCACATAAACAAAATAAAGGATAAAAATCATATGGTCATATCAATACATTCAGAAAGAGCATTTGACCTAATACAACATCTGTTTATGATTAAAACAATAAAATGGGTGTAGAAGGAAAGTACCACAACATGATATAGGCCACATATGACAAACCCACAGCTAATATAACACTTACTGGTGAAAAACTGAAAGCTTTTTCTCTATGATCAGAAACAAGACAGTGATGCCCCCTGTCACCACTCTTATTCCACACAATATTCAAAGCCCTAGCCAGAGCAACCAGACATGTGAGGATAAAGGCCATCCAAATTGGGAATGAAGAAGTTAAATAGTCACTTTTTGCAGATGACATTATTTTTTATGTAGAAAACCCTTGAGACTCCACCAAAAACTATTAGAAACAATAAATAAATACATTAAAGTTGCTGGATAGAAAATCAATGTGCAAAAATCCATTGTGCTCCTATATACCAACAATACCATTTCAGAAAAATAAATGAAAAACAAAAAAATCCCTGTTGCTATTGCAACAGTGAGAATAAAATTCCCAGAAATAAACTTAACAAAGTATGTGACGGACCTATACACTGAAAACTATAAGACATTGTTAAACTAAATTGAAGAAGACACAAAGTAATGGAATGATATTGCGTTCATGGATTGGAAGAAACAACACAGTTAAAATGGCCATATTTTCCAAAGCAATATGCTTTTTAATGCACTCTTCATCAAAATGACAATGGTATTTTTAAAGAAATAGAACCAAAAAAATCATCAGATTTGTATGGAATCACAAAACACCCCAACTCACCAAAGTAATCCCAGGAAAAAAGAACAAGGCTGGAGTTACCACACTCCCTGACTCCAATTATACTACAAGTGACAATAATCAAAACAGCATGATATTGGCAGAGAAACACACACACAAATCAGTGGAGTAAAAATGATACATAAACCCACATATGTAGGCAGATAATTTTCTCAAAGGAGCCATAAACGTACAATGGATAAAAGAAAACCTCTTCAATAAATGGTGTTTGGAAAATTGGAAAGCCATGTGTAAAAGAATGCAACTATACTGCTATCTGTCACCATGTACCAAAATTAAATCAAAATGGATCAAAGACCAAAATATAAGACCTGAAACAATAAATTGCATAGAAGAAAGCATAGGTACTGAACTTATGGACCTTAGGTTTAGAGAAGATTTTATAAATTTGACCTCAAAGACGAGGAAAGTAAAATAAAAAATAAATAAATGAATGGACTAAGTCAAATTTAAAAGGTACTGCACAGCAAAAGAAACCATCAACAAAGCAAAGAGGCAACCAACCAAATGGAAGAAGATATTTGGAAACAACTCCTCTGATAAGGGGTTAATATCCAAAATATATAAAGAACTCATAGCACTCAACAACAAAAACACAAACAATCCAATTAAAAAATGGGCAGAGGAACTGATCAAAAACTTCTCCCAAGAAGACAAACAGCCAACAGAGGTATGAAAACATGTGCAACTTCACTAGCTATTAGAGAAACACAGTGATATTTTTTGAAGGCCAGTGAAACCTGAGAATTTAAGCACAATATTCCCCCCTTAGGATACCTCGTTTGTCAACAAACTACAGATGGTAAAGATACCCATCTAGACAGCCAACCAGGCTATCTAGTTGTATACGTGACTCTCTATTAATCATGCTGTGACACTTATTTTTAGTTTGCCCAACACATGACATTTTTTATTTTAATTTACAAAGGGTTTTCTAGTCCGTTTCTTACTGTTCTGTTATTTTCCATGAAAATAAATTACTGTTTGTGTAATTTGCCCATCTGAAATGTTAACAGATAAACCTTAATCAAGGCCTTTCACTCTAGAAAAATAAGATGTCTAGAGAATACTGGGAACACTATTACACAAAACTTTGCTTTTCATCTTAGTAAGGAATGGGATAAGCAGCCCTGTGCAGAGCTGGACCTCTGTATAGACAAGTGCAGAGTAATATATTCTTGCAGCAATTTGTATTTGTCAGATACTTTCATTTTTAGTCTTTTTTGGGGGGGAAATATGGGTACTTAGAAAAATCTTACATATGTCTTCTTTTTCGAATATAGTGTTTCTCAAACTTAGTTCTACAAGTGAAATATCATCACTGGATTTCAGATTCTTGAATGTTACTTTGCGTTCTCTTTCTAATAAATTATCATAATTAAACGTTGTCTCTTGTTTCCTTAAACAGCTAAATGAAGCAAGTTCATTTAGTTTAAACAAGTGGAAATATGTGTGGAGGTAAAGGTAGAATAATAGTTTAAAATTTTTCTCACTGTGATATATTTAAAATCCAGTAATATGTACCTCAATGAAATGAATGTATAGAAAGGAAATTGTGTAGGTTGCAGCAAATAAAAAACTGTACCATAAAAATATAAATAAATATAAAATAAATAAATAAAATAAAATCCATCATCTAAAAGTATCTTAACAAGGATATATCAGCTTTAACATTATAAACTATCCAATGTGGAAAATGGTATATTTGCAAATATGATTTAAATGGAGTCTTGCTCTAACAAAATGGCCTATAAGGGCCATGTTTAGGTCAGAATGCTGCATATAACTTGTACCACTTTCTTGATAATCTCTGTGTTCTTCTCTGCTCCACATACCCCAAATATTTTACTACAAACTTTTTTCTGTTTCCTAAACATGGGTTTACAAAGGGAAAAATAAAGAATAACTAGGCAGTAAAAATCATGTGCAATTAAGTGTGAAGCAATGGCTTCCTCATCTTAAAGTCATGATCTGGTCTTCTATGCAGCAGATTCATACTCAGTAGTTTTAACAATGTTAAAGACTGGGCTGGTTCATTGGATCCTCTGTTTATTCTCCACTGTTTTCGTAATTTTCAATCTTCTGCACTGTGTTACTATGTCACTCTCTGAATCCTTCGTCCTTGAATCATATTAATTTTCTGACAGCTGAATCAAAATAGTCCAACCTTTGATACATTCATTAAAACTAAACAAAACACACCAAACTAGTATGTGTAGTTTGATTCAAAGATGATCTGTGGAAACTCTGACATAAGAGTCATATTGTGATCGGGAGAGGAGGGGATATCTTTAATAAAGTTGGATTACTAAGAAAGTTAGCAGTGGACTCAACAAATGTTTAATCCTGCTAGGGATTCAAAAAGCCGGTATGCACCACTATTCAGTTATTTCATCCCAAGAAGTCTCAGTATTTATTTACCAATACTTGTCAGTCATTGGTTAGGTGTTGTTTCCACAGTAGTTCTGGCTGGCCACTTGTATGGACAAATTTGGTTCCAGTTGCCAGAAAAAGCCTTCAGGAAAAGGGATACAGCTGCCACCAGTTGGAATTCCAGCCTATGTCCCTAGAAATAATAAGGACCAAGAGGATATTTACGAGGTCCTAACAGCATCTACTATAAGTCTCTAGTACAGAAGAATGCCATTTTAATATGTCTTAACATTATTAAGCAAATACGGATTTCAAGTTATACAGTAACTCTGTTGTATAAGAAAGAATATTGACATGAAACACAAAACCTGTGTTCAAGGCCCCAACACATAGGAAAGTTTATATACTTCCCTGTTGTCCTCAACTTCTCTGTTCGATGAGGGTGGGTGCATTCCTGTCTTGCTCATTGCCCAGATGAAAATCCATGCAGATACTTTTGTCGATTGAAAGAAAATGAAAATGTAAAGTAGTGTTTTTTTCTGCTAAGCAATTTCAAAATGAGGAAGGAAAACGCCCAGTTAGTTAGAGGGACGCAAATTACTGTTCAATTATTTAACTTAGATTTTAGAAAGTCCATAGTGAAGCCAGTAAAGGATTGTGATTAGGATATGTGATAAATTATGTTTCCATTGATCCATGAATATTTTGATACCTGAATTCATCTTAAAATGTTCAGAATCACTAAAGATAGACTCAGCATGTTGCTAAAACCGGTATCTCTAATTTGCATCACAGCGCGCAAGTCATGGTAGTTAAGCCAACTGATATGCTGGTAATGATTGCTTCTTGTCAGAAACTGTGTTTTTTTTCCCCATTGAGTGGAGAGTGGAGGTGAGTGAATTAAACTTAATGCTAGAATTATTTCCCTCTTAGGCAGAATTCATCAAAACCAACAGTGAAGTTCAAAATGACCAGTAATAAAAGTAGCAAGAGCGATGATCATCTATAAAGCTGAACTTAATGGAACTAGACTCACAGAGAAAATAACCACATAGTGAATTAGATCAAATGAAAGAAGTTTAATGGCCTATATATATTCTATTACAAAGAGCAAGACAAAATAAAAGGAAATTTTACATTATACTAATTTCAGGTATTTATAACACCTATTCTTTTATCTTATTAAAAACATAATTTTGTTATAAAATTGGCACATGTACATATTAAAATTTTAAAAGAAAGAGAGGAAGAAATTTTTCCACTTCTGAATCTAGCTCAGATTCCAGAGGACAATCCACAGTTTCTAGTTCAATTACTGAAATGGTGGAATGGCGGACTTGAAATGTATGTGATTTATATTTTAGATTGCCAGGAAAAAGAGTTTATATTGATTAGCACCTTCCATAAGCAATACAAGTCTTTGTTTTTCAACACTCTTATTAGCCTTATTTATTTTCAAAGTAACTGATTTTGCCTATTTAGTAAGTGAAAAAAGAAATCCATGCTTTCATTTTATTTCTTCAGTGGTTGGTAATGTTAAATACCTAACATTTAGAAACCCCATCTTATCGCTTGGTTTTGAATCACTTGTTCTTATTTCTTATTCAGTATATCTTATATTCCTTGACTTGTATTCATTGGTGGAAAACCTTTGGGTATTGACCACGAGAAGAAGGAAAGATCAGTATTCTGTGTGTTCCATGTATCAAGTCTAGACCATCCATATCTCTTCCCTCCACATACCCTTACATTATTTTTGGTAGCTTTCATAAAATGTATGTTTATATATCTGATCTTTTAATTCTTATCACACATCTATAAAGAAATAAGAACTTACTGATGTTATCATCTTGATTGTAGATTTGAAGAAACAGAACCCTAGGATAGTCAATACCTTGACCATGACACATAATGCAAATGAAACTCTTCTGAATTCTTGATTTTCTTTTCTCAATTACACAATCCAATATCTCAATTTTCATAAGCATCCTAATTATCATTATCTTACACCAGCACGGTTTTTTTTCTTAGTATTTTTCTTACAGAGTATACTCTAATTAATGGGAAAATAGGCCAGTTTCCTTAAATTTATGACAAAATCGGGTTTACTAGTTTAACATTTCAATATCTGCATGGTTGGTCATAGACTGCAAACTGCCCCACCTGTTTCCCACACTGCTGCAAGCTTGACTAGCAAGTCAGTGTCCACATTATTTCAACTTTCTAGGAAGGTTAAATAATTTATGTTAACTATTGCCACTATTACCATTTTGCAAGACTGGGTTCATTTCCTCCTTCTCCATGAAAATTTTCATGATCTTTTTAACAAACCAAGGTCAAAAATGTTCTGATCCTCTGAGTTTCCACGTATTTTATAATAATTTCATATAAGTGAGCTGATTTACTTAAATGTCCGTTGTAATCTTTCAAGTAATGTTCATACAACTATAATCACTTCCTACTAATAGGCACTTTAATAACAGAATGTAACTATACATAATGTAGTTAGTTCGTGTGGCTCACAGGTATCAATAATGAAAGCTGGGAGTTAAAGGGATTCAGAGATACGCTTTATGAACCAAAAAAAAGATGTTTTAAATTTTAAGAATAGAAAGGACAACAGAGAAAGCAATACAGACTGAGTAGATAATTGAAAATGTAAAGATGAGTGTCATCATCTAGACAGGCTAAGATTTGGAACACTGCAAACAATTTTAAAAATGCCATCTGTGTGTGTGCGTGTGTGTGTGTGTGTGTGTGTGTGTGTGTATATATATATATATATATATATATATATATATATATATATATATATATATGTTTCTAAACATTTCCAGAATTTTACTTTCTGCCACTCACAGCAAGTTCAAAAGATATCCTGTCAGGGCAACAGAAAGCTGCTGATCACTAGAAACAGTTTGGAAAGCCAAACTTTATGGAAAGCCAAGTAGTGGTCTTGTTAATTTGCAAAGAAGAGGAGTGCTGGTACTTATCAAGTGAAGGTAACTCTTCCTTGGCAGGAGAGAAAATAGCTATGAGATGTTAGGAGGTGGAAGTGAGTCAAGAAATGTGATTGAAGAACAACTAAGACACAAAAGGAAAAAGGGAAAAGTAAGAGGCAAATAGGCAGGGGAAATTTTTAACTTAGGTATGAGGTCAAGAGATGACCAAATATCTGTATATAAAGAAATGGACATCAGCTGGACTGAACCAGCAGCACATTGTGCATGTGTGCCCCTATATCTATCTATTTATTGTATAGGTCCAAGGAACCATAGAGATGGCTCTATTTTCTAGAGCTTGTCCCCAGAATAGCTCAGGGTTCGCACAATTACTTCTGGTATTTTTCTTTCACTCCTCTACATTGTAGGTTGTGCCTTACATACTTAGCTGGATTGTCATTTTAATTATGGTGTATGTTGGTGTGGGCCTGTTTGGTTCATCCAGTTTGGGACTCTTTGTACTTCCTGGGCTTGAGTATCCATTTCCTTCACCAGATAATGGAAGTTTTCTATCATTATTTTATTAAATAAGTTTTAAATTCATTGCTCTCTCTCTGGTTCCCCTATGATGTGAATGTTGGTATGCTTGATGTTGTCCCAGAGGCCCCTTAAACTATCCTCAGTGTTTTGGATTCTTTTTGTTTGTTTGTTTGTTTCCATTCTGTTGTTCTGCTTGGTTGCTTTTGTTACCTTCTCTTCTGAATTGCTGATTTGATCCTCTGCTTCATCTAATCTGCTGTCGATTTCCCATAATGTAGTCTTCATTTCCATTATTGTATTCTTTATTTCTGACTGGTTCTTTTTTTATGTTTTCTATCTCCATTTTTATGTTTCCAATCTCTTTGTTGAAGTTCTCCCTGAGATCATTCAGTATCCTTATAACAAGGGTTTTGAAGTCAGGATCTGGTAGGTTGCATGTCTCCAATTTTTTTTTTTTTTTTTTTTCTGAGCTTTGTTCTGTTCTTTTATTTGGAACATGTTTGTTTGTCTCCCCATTTTGGTTGCTTCCCTGAGATATCTCTCCCAGTTTTAATGGTCACATGCAGGAGTGGGACCAGCCCTTTCTGCATCTCTGCCTCTCCTACCAATCTTGATGTGGCTTCTTTTGTATGTCCTTAGTTGTAGGACTTTGGTTCAGCAAGACTTAAGGCAATTCTTAATGATGGTTGTTTTGTAGTTTACTTATAATTTTGAGGTGATCATGAGAGTAGGTAAGCACAGAGATTACCTACTCCACAATCTTGACCAGAATTGATGTAGGATGGTGGTACATATTAACCAAATGATTATATTAGCATCACCAACTTTTGTACAAATCTGTATCACTTGCCACTTGATATGACACACTAAGAAGGACACATCACTTTAGTACTCTTCCTGCCTAAACTGTACAACCTAAATCTAATCATACTAAAACAACAATGAGGGACATTGTACACTATAAATGAACTGTACTATTCAGAAATACAAAGGTCACAAAAGGCAGAGAAACTCTGAGGAATCATTCTAAAAGACTAAAGATACCTCACAAATAACTGCAAAATGTGGTCTTTGTAGATAAAATATTTAACCATGGGACACCAAATGACCATGAATCAGAATTACCCATTATGCATTGGGTACTGATGACCTGACAAGTCATACATCAGGTGGAAATGGTACAACTGGGGTGAAATATGAAAAGGACCAGAGGTCATGAGTAAGCTACATAAGCTGGTAGTGGAGACCTCCACACAACCACCTCCAGGGCTGGAACCTATTGCTATATGGAGTGTTCCATCTGACCAGCTGAATAGGAAGAAGAGATCTAGCTAAGTTATGAATAAGTTAATTAGCTTGGTATGTGGGGGCAAGCTGAAAAGATTCATTGGTTCCTTCACAACTACATTCAGGTATGTACCTGAAAGACATTGGAGAGGGAAAATATTTCCAATGGACAGAGCTGAGAGCAGTGCACCTCGCCATCCATTTCATGTGGAAAAGAATGGCCAGAGATTAGAATACATACACATTCCTGGGCAATGTTGAATGGCCCAACATGGATAGGGACTTGGAAAGCAAAATCCTAGGACTTTGAGGGAAGAAAGTTCTGGAGTAGATCATGAGTACAATCATCTGTGAGTGTGCAAAAAATATATTAATATTTTGTTATCACACATCAATGTCTAAAAAGTAGCCACCATTTACGATGTACTGGACAACCAAGTAGAGTAGGGGTTAGTAAATATTTCTGTTATTGGTCAGATAATAAATATCTTAGACATTGAGGACCACATATGATCATAGTCACATATTTATACTTGTTCTGTTTGCTGTTTGTTTGTTTTACAACCCTTTAAAAATATCACAACCATTCCTAACTTCCAGGCTTTACCAAAACAGTCTACGCGCTGAATTTGGCCTTTTGACTATAGTTTTTTGAACCCTGAAAGTATACAAAATAACTCATTCAGTTGAAGTTAGCTAAACTTTGTCGTGAGACACCTTAGAATGAGCACCATGGACACATGAGTAGTATGGCTATGGTGGCCGAAAGGGAGGCCTTGTATGACAGTGGCTGATGAGGCCATCTCTGATGACATAAAGAACAATGTTTTTGGAAAGGTCATATACATGAAACTCAGGGGCCTTTACTTTGAGTTGCTTAGGAAAAAGCCTAGAAATTGAAGTATAATATACATTCTGTGTTTTAAATATTGACTATTATAGTTTTTGACATGCATCATTTTAAATTTCAGTAGCATTCATACACGCTTTTTGATACATATTTACCATGTTCTACATGTCTTTACTTACTCATTTAGAAACTCCAATCTTCCATGTATTATTCTTAGGGACCATGAATCTGACCTCAGAGCTTCTTTCGCCCATCATCTAAGATTTAGGTTTCCATAATCTTAGTAGTTATAGTACTTATGAAACTTATTTGAACTATCCATTTCCTGGACACTTCTCAGTTGAGTTCAAAGGATCTGTATTGTTAACACAATCTCTAGTTATTCAATGGGTCACATTTTCACTTGTTTTTGAAAAATCATATTATACTGAAATCTTATAGTTTTCCAATTATTTTAGGTCCAATGTGGTAAATTACCTGTAGCAACAGTTGTTTAAATTGGATACCATCAATAGATGCTAACAGAAAGGTTACTTAGACATTGCCACTGTAAATTATTATTTTTATTCCGTGACAACACTTTTTTTAAAGTATAGTTGACATGTAATATTATATTAGTTTCAGATGTACAACATACTGATTGAACATTTCTATACCTTATGAAGTGATCAGCACAAGTGTAGCAATCACCTGTAACCACCCAAAGTTATTACAGTATTATTGACTATATTCCTCATGTTGGACACTACTTCCCTGTGACTTACCTCTTTTATAACTGGAAACTTTTACCTCTTCTTCTTTTTTTTTTTTTTTTCTTTTTTCACCCATTTTCCCCAGCTCTCCCCACATCTGGTGACCCTCAGTTTGTTCTCTATTTCCATGAATCTGTTTCTGTTTTGTTTAATCATTTGTTTTGCTTTTGAGATTCCACATGTAGCTAAAATTATGTGATATATATCTTTCTCTTTTTGACATATTTCACTTTGCATAATACCCTCTAGGTCCATCCACGTGGTCGAATATGGCAAGATTTTGACTGGGTAATATTCCATTGGATTACATATGTGAAATCTTCTTTATCCATACATCTATCAATGGACACACTGATTACTTTCTTATGTTGGCTATTAAAATAATGCTGCAGTGAACATTGGGGTGTAAAAGTATATATATTTTCAAATTAGTGTTTTTGTATCCTTTGGATGGATACCCAGTAGTAAAATAGTTCTAGTTGTAGAATTTATTGAGAACCTTCAAACCCTTTTCCATTATGGCTACACCAATTTACATTCCCACCAACAGTACACAGGGGTTCTTTTACTCCACATCTTTGTCAACCCTTGCTTTTGTTTTCTTTTTGATAATAGCTATTCTGACAAGTGTGCATGATAGCTCATTGTGGTTTTGATTTACATTGCCCTGATGATTAGTGATGTTGAACATCTTCTCATGTGTCTATTGGCCATCTATATGTCTTCTTTGGAGAAATGTCTATTCAGGTATTCTGCTCATTTTTTAATTGAATTTGTTTTGATATTGAGTTGCGTGTCGTCTTTATACAGTTTGGATATTAATTCCTTATCTTTTCCCACACAGTGAGTTGACTTTTTTGTTGTTGCTGATGATTTTCTTCCCTGTGCAAAAGCTCTTTCGTTTAATGTAGTCCCATTTGTTTATTGTTGCTTTTGTTACCCTTGCCCAAAGAGACATAACCAAAATATATATTACTAAGACTGATTACAAAGAATTCACTGCCTATGTTTTCTTTTAGGAGTTTCATGGTCTCAGGTCTTACAGTTAAATCTTTAACAGATTTTCAGTTTATTTTTTTTTATATGCTGTAAGAGAATGTTACAGTTTCATTTTTTTCCATGTAGCTGTCCAGTTTTCCCAACACTATTTATCGCATTGTGTATTTTCACCTCCTTTACTCAGGATTAAATGACTCGCTAAAGGTGGATTTATTTCTTGACTCTCTATGCTGTTCCATTGATCTGTGTGTTTTTGTGTCAGTACCATACTGTTTGGCTACTATAATTTTGCAGTACATATACTTGGAAATCAGGGACTGTGATACCTCCAACTTTATTTTTTCTCAAGATTTATTTGGCTATTTGTGGTCTTGTGGTTTTATACAAATTTTAGGAGTATTTCTAGTTCTTTGAAAAATGCCATTCCTATTTTGATAGGTATTACATTGAATGTAGGTTGCTTTGGGCAGTATGGACATTTCAGTGACATTAATTCTTTGCATTTGTGGCAACAGCATATTCATTTATTTGTGTTAGGATAATTTTTTTTTATTCATTAATGCTATTATTTTAAGAATACAGGTTTTTACCTCCTTAGTTAAATTCACTTCCAGGTATTGTAATTTTTTTGAAGCAATTGTAAATGGGACTATTTTCTTAATTTATATTTTTTTGATAGTTTATTATTAGTGTATAGAAACACAAAAGATTTCTGTATGCTGAGTTTGTATCCTGCAAATTTACTAAATTTATTTGTTAGGTATAGTACATTTTTGGTAGATCTGTTAAGGTTTTCTATACATAATATTATGTCATCTGCAATAATGATAGCTTTACTTTTTCCTTTCCAATTTGGATGCCCTTTATTTATTTTTATTGTCTTATTGCTGTGGCTAAAACTTCCAGTACAGTCATGTGCTGCTTAACAATGGGAATACATTCTGAAAAATGCATCATCAGGTGATCTGACATTGTACAAATATCACAGAGTGTACTTACACAAACCTAGATGGAATATCTTACTACACACCAAAACTGTGTGGTATATGAACAATTGCATATGCAATTTGTCAGTGACTGAAATGTTGTTATGTGGCACATAGCTGTACTATGTTCAAAAAAGTGGTGAGACTGGGCATCCTTGTTTTGTTCCTGTTCATAGAGGAAAAGCTTTCAATTTCACTGTTGAGTATGATTTTAGCTGTGGGTTTGTCATACATGGCCTTTATTATGTTGAGGTATGTTTCGTTTATGCCCACATTTTTTTTTTCCTTCATATCAATACTGAGTTTTGTCAAATGCTTCTCCTGAATAGATTGAGGTAAAATGATTTTTATCCTTTGCTCTATTATGTAGTGTATCACACTGATTTAATTGAGGATATTATCCTTGTAGCCGTGGAATAAATCCCACTTGATCTTTGTGTATGATCCTCATAATGTATTGTTGAATTTGGTTTGCTAATCTTTTGTTGAGGATTTTTGCATCTTTTCTTCTTCAAGAATATTGGCCTGTAAAGTTTCTTTCTTTTCTTTTCTTTTTTTTTTTTTTTTTTTTGCAGTTTCTATGCCTGGTTTAGGTATAAGTTAATGCTGCCCTCATAGAATGAATTTGAAAGTAGTCCTTCCTCTTCATTTTTGTGGAATAGTTTGAGAAGTGTAGGTACTAATTCTTCTTTAAATAGTTAGTAGAATTGACCTGTGAAGCTGTGTGGTTTTGGAATTTTTTTTTGTTGGGAGTTTTTGATTACTGATTAATATTGCTTCTGATCAGTCTATTCAGATTTTCTCTTTCTTATTTAAGCTTGAAAACCATTTGCTCTAGGAATTTATTAATTTATTTTTAAGTTATCCAGTTTGCTGACATACAATTTTTTGTAGTATCTCTAATGGACCTTTGCATTTCTGTGATATTGGTTGTAACTTTCCCTCTTTCCTTTCTGATTGAATTTATTTAGAGCCTCTCTCTTTTTCCCTTGATGAATCTGGTGAAAGGTTTATCAATTCTGTTTATCTATTCAAACAATCAAACAATTAGCTGAAGATATATATCTATATCTTCTATTTCATTTATTTTCTTTCAGATATTTATTATTTCTTTCCTTCTACTAACTTTGGGACTTAATTTTTCTTCATTTTCTAGTTTCTTCAGGTGTAAGGGTAGACGTATTTATTTGAGATGTTTCTTGTTTCTTGAGGTAAGCCTGTGTTGCTAACAACTTCTCTCTTAGGTCTGCTTTTGCTGTGTTCCAAAGATTTTGGAGAGTTGCATTTACATGTTCATTTGTCTCAAAATATTTTGAGATTTTCTTTTTCTTGGGGAGGGAGAGATTTTCTATTTGATTTATTCATTGACTCATTGGTTGTTTAGTAGCATATTGTTTAGCCTCCATGTGTTTTGTTTTTTCCAGTTTTCGTCTTGTAATTTCAAACTACTGTTTCTGCAGTGGGACTCAGTGAGTCTGTGCGTGATCTCTGTAAGAGTGATTCTTGGTTTCCAACAGCCCTTTGGCTATCCCAGATGTAAACACTACTTATTCTTAAGCCAGGTGCTGTCGCGGTTCCTCTTCCTGCTGCATGGTCCCAGGCCTGTGGAGACTGAGGTGAGACTGAGACCACTTGCTACTCATTGCTGACCTCTGTGGTTGTGATATCCCTCCCTCTTGTAGGTGACTGCACCTAGGGTGTGGGCCATGATTAGATCTTGTCTTTCTCTTCCTCTCCTACCATCTTGATGTGGCTTTTTCTTTATATCTTTTGCTGTAGAAAATTGTTCTGCTAATCATCAGATTGTTCTCAGCGATAATTTTTCTATATATAGTTGTAGTTTTGTACTCAGGTAGCATGATACGATCTCTAGTAGAGTGATTGATCTGAGATCTTAGACCTGAACTCAGAACGTTTTGGGCAGGAAGCCAGGTGCCAGGTATCTAGACTATAGATTAGAAGTGGGAATACAAGCTGTGGTTTACCCCTTAGCCCATGGAAGGTATATAGTTGTAACAGGGAGAGAGTGGAGTCCTCTCAAGCCCGAAACCTAGGTTAGGGATTCACCTGCTCAAGGCTAAGGTGCTAACACATCCAAACAAATTTAAGCCCCTGACTGTGGTGGCCTTAAAGTTCCCTTTGGCTTGACTAAACTTTAGATGAGCATCTTCCTGGCAAGGCCTCAGATGTCCCTTTTATTAAAGTATTTGCTTTAGAAAGCTTGTAAATTATTTCTGTGTCCATCTGAAATGCTTCTTGTTTTACAACCCAGAAATATCTTTCTCTAGGACCTGGGAGACATCCCTCTGAAATGCAAACACATAAGGAGGCAGAGTTTCTTTCTCCCACTTTCTGTGGGAGGGTAGAAGCATCACTTCATTAAATATCAATTTATAAACACAGATGGCTTAATCACATTGTCCAACCTAACCCCTAATGTCCTCCAGTGTTTTTCCATTTGCTCACTCAAGCAGGTAAATTTCTTTTAGCTTTTGTTTCAGTAGATATGTGTCTAATCTCCAATATTGCAAGTAGTCTTGAATACAGCCTTCCTTGCCTGCTTAACTCTGTCTGGTGGAATCTTTCTTTGACACCCACTACTTGAGTCTATGTAACTCCTTCTCACAAGGACTGCACTGGGAAATACAAGGAAGAGGGATGGCTTTCTTTAAAAGAGGCCACCCAAATCAAACAGAGTAGGTGTCTAGACCAGCCAGATTTCCTATATTTCTGTGCTCCCTTCCTTCTCTTGGCTCATTGTTTAAAACTAAATGTCATAAAAAGGAAGAAGTAGATAAGGGAAATCTGTCTACCCCTTCTCTAAAGTGAACTTGACCAGGACAGCCCTCATCAGCTGGAAGTGACCAGTCACTAACTAGGCGTCTTATGAACGAGGACTAAGCGTTCACCCTCAGTTCTCTGTCCCCTTAGGGCCTTGCTATCTCTCAGGCTCTTGAGGGAAACTTTGCTCCTTTGGTCTCTCATCTGAGTGTGTCCTAGAGTCAGTTGGCTGTAGAGGGAGAAGAAAGAAGAGGAGGGAGCCCTGAGTAGGAAAGAAGCCTTACTATGGATGTAACTTGATTTATTACTTTTAAATATTATGGTGTATGACATATTGACTTCAGTCTCTGAAAATTTGGAGACAGATCCATACATTTCAATTATACTTGAAATACTGGGACCTAGATTAAATAATCTATAATAGTTAGTTTCTATTTGAAAGAAAGAACCATGGCTGACAACTTTCAAAGATGGCTGAGTTCTCACATCTACTAGAGACTATCACTAATTTCAGGACAAAGTTGTCTGTTTCATGAAGAATTATGTCAACTTCTTACTCACATAGGTTAAATGCCTCTATACACCATAACAACTATTCAACAAATTTTGTTTGGGTCCCAGAAAAAAGTCTGTAACTCGCTTCATCCATCAGAGCCCCAACATGATCTGGAACTTCAGCCTAGAACTTAGAAATATTTACTTACTTATTATATCTCCCATTGACATTTAACTGATTTTGAGACGTTACAGATGAAAGTATTTTGAAACAGTATTGTATATGTGTATGTATAGTAATATAGCCAATTATGTACGTTTGTTTTCGCTATCTCTTCAGTACTTCGTTAAAAATATTTACTGAGCAACCATTCTTTATTATACAGGAACCATACTATGTGCTGGGTTCAAAGCAGTGAAAAAGCTTGTACATTTTCATGAGAAATCTACCACCTTCGATCATGTATTCTAAAAATGTAATACTATATCCTTGAGCCATAGTCTATCTTCTGATCAGTAGATTTAAAGATGTTCTGTATTGAGACTCAAAACTCACACATAAAAATATATTTTTTTCTTTCCTGGGGCATGCAATTTTATAAATTCAAAACATACAGGTGAGAATAATTCACTTTACAGCAAACATACCACGAAGCAAGACTCTCTTTGAGAAATTTGGGAACCCAACTAAATTCCCAAAGCCTCCCAAAGGCCATGAAAGCTTATTTTCCACACACATTAAAAATAAAATTTCTTTATAGAGAGATAACTGATTCTATTGCAGGAAAGAAAACAAAGATTGTCTCAGATAAAACCAAGTATATTTTTACTGTAGGTTTTGAGTTTGGGGCAACTTGATGTTAGACCAATGTATACATAAATTGCACTAAATATTAACAAAATAGTAACTTTTAAAATCTTCTTAAATGCATTGTTGTTCAGTGAAGGGGATTTGAGAATGATTAATTTGAAACACAAGAAAACTATTGACTAACTTGTTTTTATGCATAAGTATATATTGCATTAAGGTAACTGTCAACAATTAAGTTATAAAAAGTTTTGACAGTAGAAGTTTACACATCAAAACCATTTCAAACACCACCAAAAAAAAAAAAAAAAAAAAGTCTTAGAAAATAAAGTTTTAAAGGAATTCAGAAAAAACACTGAATAACGGTCTTCTAATGATTTTGAAGTACATACCAAGTGTTTCTTAATTTCAGAATTGTCAGTCTTAATTGCATAATTCATAAAGCCTTTTAAGTACACTTAGGAAAAAAAAAAGTTTGTAAACATAGAGTTTTCACAAGGGTGACACTTTATTATAGTTTAATTGCTTTGGAGATGCTTATAGCCAAAGCTCCCATGAAGCTGATCTTTAGTGCAGTTAGAAGGATCTGAAAATCTTCTATCATCCTTGTTGTGAATACAGAGATGAAATGAACACACAAGATCTAAGTAAAATTGCACAGCTCAGTAAAACGTTTCCCAGGTGGACTGTCTCACCCATTGAGCATGATCTTTTCATTTCCAGTTATAGCAGTGTTTTCTCCCACCACCCCATTCCCTGACAATTAAAATAGGATATTGTAGAAATGGGAAGTTTTAAACTTAAGCTTTTTTTTTCCTTCACGTTTTTCACTGAAAAAATGTATTGAAAGTGTCTGGAAGCAGAGATTGGCCTTGTGTTTTTTCTAGGAAAAAAGAAGTCTGTTGTTCTAGAAATAATCTTTTGTGCATGCCTGACCCTGTAGGTATACTGGCTTTAATCTCCTTTGGTTTTTCAAGGGGAACACATAAAAATCTTAATCTCCTCATCTGACATATGACATATGGTGCTCAGCTCTGTTGTTGAGGATAAATCTGACCTGCATCTGCCTCTTATTATCCTCCTCCTGGCTTCCTTTCTCCTTTTCCTGAACTGTCTTTTGCCAATATAACTCAAGTTCCAGAGCTGAGGGATACTGTGCTTCCTTTCACAGTGCACTGGAGCAGGGAGCAGATGATGCTCAATAACCCTCTCAGATACGATGCTAGTAGAACAGAACTGATAGAATAAAATCTCCTCAGAAGATCACAGGCCATCAGAATAATTTTGTAAATAAAAAAATTAAAAAGATAAATTTTATCTAACCTCGTAACTAAAAAAAATCAAATAATATTTAATTTTAAGTCAGTATTATCCAGGTGTTATTCAGAATATTTAGAATGTCTTGTAATATGAAAATCAGTTTAATTAAAATTAACATAATCTACACTGGTAATATCTACAAATGTACCTTTGAGTTGGTAAACTATCATACATATTTTTATTAATTTATAGGTGGATTGCTTAAACTATAAATAAATGATACCTTTACCAACATTTATTTTGAAAAGTTTTAATGAATGATATTTTGTAATATTATATTTGAAACTAGGTATATACATTTCTTATAGAATATACATAAGTGAAAAATCTGTATAAGATGACATAAATGAGTAAACTTGTATAATAAGTATGTATATTTAAAATGTATAGAAAAATATGCCTTGATATATTTGTTGAGAAATTTCTTATGTGACATTTTGTATTTCAAAATGGATAAATCAGGAAAAATTCCTCTAACCTTTGTTATTAGGAAATAACATCTGAATGTCCCCAGGATGAATTTAGCTAGAAATGTCAAAAGAGCAAGGGGCAGCTAGTGGTATATCATGAAGTCATAGGTGAAATGCTAATCAGGGCAATTCTATAGTGAAGATATTTGGTGATTGGGAGGATATATGTCAAAGGTATAAGTATGATGTTTGGTAAGCAGGAAAAAAAGGGATTTTTTTTAATAGAAAAACAATCCTAATCATGCTAAACAAAATAACTGATCATTTCATTTCAGCAAAAGCATTGCTGACTTATCACATATATTGTCTCATTTAATTCTCACATAAAACTTGTGATTCAAATAAACAACTAAAGAAACTGAGATTGGTAGAATTTAAGTAAAGTTTACCCATATTTCCAGAATAGTTTTGAAACTAGGATTCATTTAGACTTGTTTAACTATTCAGTGTGTGCTCCTAACTGTGGTATTTAGTCCTTCCCTCTGGACCATGCTGCACTGCACTGTCTCCTGTTGCATGAATCATTTCCCTGATGTTGTATAGTCCAACTCTCTTAATAACACAAGCAAAACAAAGATAATCCCAGCTATCTAATATTTAGATTTATTTTTTTTTTACAATTTGGGAAAATGAATTTGAACTAAACATAAGTTCAACTCAACATATTGTTGTTGTTTTTTTTGACACAGTCATGGTTTAATCCAATACTGCCTACTCATCACATGAATTTTTGCAGCTGAAAGTGGTTAAAGTAATAAACATAAGACCATGCTGAATGGTCACCCTTTACATTTATAATGACCAATTTGAAGATGATACTGCCTGTCAATCATGCCATTTTCTTAGGCCATTGCTAACCTATTCTCCAAGAAAATTGTACGATATCCTCCCTTTTATTTATTTTTTCCTTTTTTCAAAACTTCCATTATCTCTTTTCCCATTTAGTTACTAAGCTGATACTTTACACTTCTTATTCTACAGTGAAAAATACAAATAGGAGTTAGAAGGGAGTTTTCTCAAAGAATCACTACCGCATCTAATAATTCACTTCTCTTTGCATCCACCTCTAACTTATCATTTATTATTATGGCGGATTGTCCAAGTTCCTATCCAAAGCAACCCTTGCACAAGATCTAATACTCTTCTTTGTTTTTAAATGCAACACCCCAGTGATTTTCCTCTCTCTCCTGCATCAGGAGTTTGTGTTTTTTTTTCCTGCTTCCTGGATCAATCTGATCAGTGTACAAACATGCTTTGACATCTTCCCTTACAAAAGCCCACCTTGGGGGTAGGAGGCTATCACTTTGCAAGGGGTATAAACGATAAACATCAAACTAGTACATTGTTTTATACACCTGAAACTGAAAAAAAAAAAAAAAACAGAAAAAAAAAGCCCACCTCCAGCACTGTCCTGTTTCTCCATTCCCTACACATTGTTTCTTGAAAGATCAAGTGTTTCTCCCTGTTGTTCCACAGGAACTGACTGCCCTTTTACTATGTCCATTGGTCAATTCTCAGTGGACACCTCATTTGACTGAGCAGCATTTGAAATAGTAGTTCAATCTTCTCTCCTCAAAGTTTTTGTCTTAGTCAACATCCTCCTGGTTGAACTTCTAATTCACTGGTGCTTTTCTTTCTCATTTACTGGGTGCTCCTAATTGTCATCCTTGGAGTGACCACTACACTTCCCTTGTTCTACATTATGGATCAAGGAAAGTCAAATATAAAATAAAAATGTAGTATTATGGTCAATAGTGAAAACATATAGACTTTAAAAAACCTGGTATCAGTGGAAAGGAAAACAAATCAATTCAAAAACATTTTTAATAGTTAATCAATTACTAACTATGTTATTATAACTGATTTTCTGATGTTCCTGGAACTAAAAGTTACAGTTAAATAGTTAAAATTGATATTGCTTGTTTAATATATTTAACTGGAGGCTACTTTATGTCTTCTGGGGTTTAATCTAAACATATTCATGGAATACAATTCAGAGACTATAACATTTACACAATATGTACATCAATATGTCTGTGTCTGTATTACTTTATTGTCCACATTTTTCTGTCAGAATTAAATTAAACATAGTAGTTTGAAAAAATATTTCAGGAGTGTTTAAATATGATTTCAACACCTCACAAAGCATATAGTAAGTTAAACTAAAATATTTGTTAATATAATTAAACACCCTCAAAGTAAGGTCTGTATTTTAGCCGTGATTTGGGTTTGTTGTATTTGAGTTTATCTAATTAGGTATTTATATAAGTAAAATGTAAGATAATTTAAATTATAGTTGGAAAAAATAAACTTGTTTTCCCTAGAATTATCTCTCAAATATATACTCATTAACAAGGACAATTGTGAAATCTAAAGAACATGATCAATAGTCATAGATTAAACGCGATGTGGAAGACTAAGAGATCATATACAGACCTAAGTGTCAATATTATATATGTACTTACATGTCAAAATATGTGTAAATAATTTAGACATTATTTATTAAGAAAAGCTAACCCTGCGTTAGTTTGTACTGCATTTACATTAATGCCATTTATTTGGTTTCAATTCAACTAAATTTTGACTAATGCCTTTCCCATGCGTTTCTAATAAGCCAGTTCTCCCCTATACTCAATCTGTATGACTAAATTTTTGTAAATTAAATTCATACGCTTTACCCCATTAAGACCATTCCTCTTTATATTAATTAAGTACTGAGTAATTTTATTTTTATATTATCACCTACAATAACAGTAAAATGGTTTAATAAAGAATTGTCCAAAAAAGGCCACCAGTGAATATCACAAGCAAAATTTGTCCAGATTAACACTTTAATCGAATCTGTTCAAAGATTGCAATCTAGTTAGTTGTACAGTCTTCTAGTATGGTGTTTCCATTTCTATATGTAAGCTACACTATACTCAGTAACTCTATCTAAAGTGAAACAGATTAGTGTGATATAACTTGATTTTTTAATAAACAAATAATGGCTTATCTATAGTCTTTTTAAAAATAATCATATATGATTTATACATTTATTCAGTAATTTATTCACTCAACGTGTGAAACTGCTCTAGATAGAAATGAGGTTCTCCTATACTTTATCTTTTAAAGTGCAAGTGGCAGATAAAAATACTTTGCCCCTAATAATCACACTCGGAATTGTTTTTAAATTGAATCTTAATATTTATTTGTCTAAATTTATTGATTTACAGTCTTTCTTTCTCCTGGTACCATATTTCTTACTATGAAATAAACTCTTCAATTTTCTACATTATTCTTAACTCTTGATTACCTATATTAGTTTCACATTTCTCCAACCAAGAAAGCCATGGATTGTTTTTTAATACAGTAAGTATGTAGGTCTTTAATTAAAATATATATTATTTGTTGTTTTTAATGAATTATTGTTCAGCTTAATGAAAGAAGTACACTAGCAGTGATTTATGAAAGAGTAGATATAGGAATAAAGCACCAGAATCTCTCTCTCTCCTTCTTTATTTCAAATGTAAAAATACACATTAAAGAAAAAAATGGTTTCATGTCTTTCTGTATATTCCGTGTAATTTTGACAATCTGATCTGTTTAGCAAAATGTATCTTGTCTGGACTAATGGCGTGATTATGGTTTTTTATTTAGTTATGTGTTTAATTGAACATGAAAGGGTTTGTTGCTACCATCAATACTCACTTGATTCATTAGACTGATAAACTATATATGACAGGTTTCAAAACTGTGAACTAAAGCTAGACGTTTTAGACAGATATATGACTCATCTCTTCAGTTGGATATACTCTGAAAGTGAATTCTGGAAACATCTGCATTCCTAAAGAGATTTCCCAGTGCAAAGAAGTTTAACTGCAATTTCTGGGTGTTTCTAAATTGGGCTGTACCTGACTGAGGACTAGAGAATGATCTTTAAAATACTTCTACTAAAATTATTCCAAAACCCCAGGACTACATTTCTAAAGGAACTGGATTGTATTTCAGTCCAAAATAAATGATTTCCCTTCATGAGTTTTGAAACCAACAGCTCCTGCAGTTCAGTTTGTGTATTTGCTTTCATTTTTATTCAGAAAAGTAGATGCCAGTCATTGCCTTTGCAGGGTAGCTACTAAGTACACATTTAACATATGATTATGCTCTCTTGTAAATTTTGCTGATGATGCTTGTTTAGTTTTGCTTCCTATTGCAAAGTAGGTTGGCCTGGCATACTCTCTACTGACATAAATACATAGCATAGTATATAAAGCTGGAGACTGCCAGATGAGCATCTGAACTCAGATGTAAGTGCTGGAGAAGCTGGAAGGGAAGTAGAACCTGATGTGATAGACCTGAGCAATGACATGGCTGTCAGAAAAGCCAAATGTGGGAAGGGAGAGAACGATCCAGAATGTTTGGGGTATGAAAGAAAATAATTACACAATTTCACGTGAAGAATGGTTATAAATGAAGAAAAAAGGGCTATTTTATGAGGAGAATGTGTTGCTAGGAATGAAAATATCTATTGTCTAAAACTTTATAACAATGGTAAATAGTGAGATTTTTTCTAGTGTCATGAAATTAGAAGCAGCTGCTGTTACTGGTGATAACTCCTGACCCTAGTATGTCAAGTAGATTTTCCAGGTACTGAAATTATCTTTGTCATGGAGAACTGCAACTGTCCAAGAATGAAAGGAACATTTTTTATGTGTAACAACAGTTTAAATTGCTGTTTTTTAATGTTACTGTTGCCAAAGACAATAGCTTATGTCTGGATGGTAAAGTTTGTTCAGCAATGTAACAATTTTCAATATATAGGAAACAATTCTCTGGTCTCCAATGTTTCAAACTAACATGAGTTTATATCAATTATATAAACTGGAGCATTTATTACCATTATATAACAGTACAAATGTATAATTAAAAGTAGAGAGTTTATCAAATGAAGTTGCTTTGATTAGTTAAATATAATTAGTATTTTTAAATAACATAAAAAATACTGAGTTTAGAAGGATACAATTGAGTTCATGATAAAATGGTTAAATTTTATTGCTTATAAAAGGATATTAAATTTAACAGAATGTTCTATTCACATTGATATTTATTATTTCTTATTGCCAAATATATTTCCTATAAAACAATCAAAGGAAAATTCACATAAGGGGATAGTTAATAATTTTTTTATTATTATAATTGAAGACAGTGAGAAATTTGAAGATTATAAATAGCAGTAATGAATAAACACATAGATCCAGTTCATTATTCCTAGTTCATCCATCAGTATAAGTGTATTGAGCACCTAGCATATGTCACTGGCAGATATGGCATTGAAAAAAATCTGACAGAAATCTCTGCCCTCAGAGATCTTACATAATATTATTACATATTAATTACATTTAATTAGTTACATATTGCATTTAAAAATAATAGGATGAATTATTTGGCTTTAGATAATAAGATCTATGAAAATTACTATTGGAAAATGTCCACAACCACAAACTATTTTATATCTTGGTAGTGGCAGTGGTTATATGAATGTATATACTTGTTACAAGGCATAAAAATGTACAATTAAATTTTACAGTTAAACTGATCAATTCAAACCTTAGAATTAAAATTAAACTTACTGTGTATAAATTATGTCTTGATGAAATGTTGTAATTTATATACTATAGCAATTGCTTTCATGTACATTCCTAAATTTCAAAAGTGTATATAGTATTTTTGATGGAAGAAATAAAGAGACATACAGAGAAAAAGAATGAGAAGGCAGTATGGTCTGGTGAACTCTGGGCATCGTAGGTCAAGGATTAGTATATTGTTGTATTTTAGTAATATCATTTTGATTTAGAATAAGGTTATTTCATCTCTGTATGCCCTTCAGATCTCCAGGATGACATTCCTGAAATCACTAATAAATGGCATAAGACAAGGCCTTCTATGAACTTTGGGTGATTTACATAAAAGTATAATTCTATTGACTTGCTATAGTGACATTTACTTTTTTTGGAGCTTTCATTTTTAGGAATACTTTATAAAGAGACCCTTTTCTTGTAAAGAAATGAAGAAAAAATAAAAATGTCTCTGCTTATCTGACATTCATTAAGTTCTCAGCTTTGTCATTTAAGATTAACAAAAAAGCACACGTTCTACCTGTGATTAATAGAAGACACGGTTTAAAAGAGAATTTATATATGAAGCCTCTTAAGGTAGCTATCTACGTCAGTGCCACAAATAAAAAGTGGTTGAATTAAGAGAGTATCAAGACAGAAAAGCAGGAAGATAGATGCTGTTCACTTGATGTCCTTTTGACTGATTCAAACAGACTGATATTGGCCCAGAAACAGAATTATGAACATCAAATTGACATGGGAATATTCTAATGTCACACTGATAAAAAATAAAGTAAGAGGAAAATATGTACTGCTGTTGCTTAAGAGTGTTTTAAATAGTAAAATGAAGCCTTCATGTCATAATTACATAAAAGTGAAGGCAGCACTATGATAGAAAACAGAGAAGAAAGTATGAGTAGTTTAAAGCGGACTTGTCACAATATGAATAATTATGATTTCTAATAAGGCCAATCCCTTATCAAAGCGCTGTTTCCAACACTTTCTGCTTTCTCTTTGATCCCTTTATTCCTATTTTATCCCTCTTTATTGTCCTATAAATGTGGATGGAGACCTCAGAATTTAGTTCATGTTTGATCTAATCCAGGAAGCCTTCTTGCTTCATCCGCTAACTCTGTCAAAGTACCATTTTATGCCGTGTCTGCATGAAATCCTGTGTATGTTTCTTGTCCAAGATAGTTATTGTTGAAGTTGACTCTTTACTGATTTATGTCCATCACTCGCTGAGCGCTTTAATAAAGGAATTCTTTGAAAAGCAACTTCTAGAAAGACCCCCCCTTATTTTATTTCATAATATCTTACTTAGGCCATTTTCAAGAACATTGTAACGTCCTATTTCTTAATTTGCTTTCACTTAGTTTACATTATAGAATGCTCTCCACGATTGTGGAGACCTGTCTGCGGTATTAGTTCTATTCCCAGTGCTGCAAACAATGCTTGGACTATAGTACATACCCAGATATCTATTGAATAGATGAATACCTCATGACCTTTTTATCATTGTTTGTCCAGCAGACACCATTTTATCTAACATATAATAAATATGTTAATAGGAAAATACTTGTATGAAATCTTAGAAAGAGAAAACATGGACATTATTATTAGTGTGCAAAATTTACCTATGTGGATATGCAAATTAACAGGTGGTATACCAATGCAAACAGTGAATAAAGCTTGTATTGAAATGCTGGTTTGTCTAACTTTTATTTACCAATTTGCATCCCAATGCCTAATTTTTCCATTACAAGCTGGACTCAATTTTACAGACGTCTTCTACTCAAATTACAGAGAACAATAACTGTGACAAAATATTAACATGCTTTAGAAAATATTTATTCCAATCTTATTATATTAAAAGTGAGTGAATTTTGTTTACCTGATGTGATAGGCTTTGTCTTAAGTCAAAATCTAATTAATAGAAGAACCAAAGCAATAACATGTATTTGCAAAATATCACTGTTTTTATACTTTTATAAACACAAGTACCATATAAACAAAAAATATTCTTAATGTATACAGTCTTTTGACTTATGACGTAGGGCATGTTTACTTGTTTCTGCAGTCTGATATAAATTATGGAGAAGGCAAGAGAATATAGAGTAAAACTGAATTAGTGGCTTAGACTTTCACTATAAATTTAATAGTTCTCAAATATATCCCCAGATGTTTGGTTATAAAAGACTGAAAAAGAAAGGAATAAGGTGGGAAGGAAGTGAGAATAAGTGAAAAAGGTAATAAATGAGAGAGGATAAAAAAAGAATGGACTATCAAAAATATGATGAAGATAGAAGAATCAATTTTATGTGAATAGGGACACAGTCCCTGCAAAATAGTTGTAAATCATCTCACAAAATTTGGCCCATTGACTGTTTTAGTATATTGAATTTCCCTTCTCTCTGATCCAGAGATTATTTCTGTCTGATCTCAGTAAACCGACAGAATAGCTACAACTGATACTTATATCCTAATTGGCTAATATGTTTTCTTAGAAACTCCCAGCAGTAGATTTCATGTTGTCTTAGAGAGACACCAAATGACCTCACCAAAATATCATCGATAAGTGAATATTTGAGATGTTTGCTATTTTTTGTTATTTAAATATATTTGAGGTGGATATCTCTGCACTACCTCTGATGAATTTCTAATTTTTGAAGATACATATTTTGTAAATAAAAGTATGAATACAGACCCTTTGAAATTCTTTAATTAAATTTATTGTGGTGACATTTGGTTAGTAAAATTATATAGATTTCAAGTGTAGAATTATGCAATACATCATCTGTTGATTGCATTTTGTGTTCCCTACCCAAAGTTAAATCTCCTCCTGTCACCATATATCTGACCCCCTTTACTGTCTTCTACCTTCCCTTGTCCCCTCCTATCCTCTGTTAACCATGAAACTGCTGTCTGTGTCTACAAAATGTTCCTTGTTTGTTTGCCTTGTTCATTTGTTCCTTTCAGTTTTATATCCCACATATCAGTGAAATCATGTGGTTCTCCACTTTTTCTGTCTGATTTATTATTATCTTATTTATCCTCTCTAAATTATTCTGTGTAATTATTGTAGGTTGAGAATCATAAGAAATCATTGGTATCACATAGTCCTTATGGTTTAAACATTTTATTTTTATTGTATATACTTTTAATTAAATGCAATATTGCTTTACATTTTCATTGAATCAGATATAGGTGGATGATATGTTTGATATATTGCATGGGCTTCTCTTTCCTTCTCTAAGCTTTTCTAGCGTAAATTAGTTATACTGAAACTTAATGTGGATTTATAAAAGCAATATCTTCTAAGTGATAAAGAATACATAAAACAATTGCATGAGTCCTTTTAAATTGTGCAAGAGTGAACCTGCATATCCATTTTTAAAAAATTCTATATAGTTTGTATTTTCTACATAATTTTAATTGTAGATAATTTTTACTTTAATAAGTAGTTTTATGGACATTATTTCTAATGGAGACTTAATTCCTTCATAAGAACATTTCATAAGTAGGAGAAAGATTTTCATATTGCAAGACGGAAATTAGGAAGCACGTATACAACAAACTATAACAGTAACTTTCAAAATCCCAAATTATGGGATTTTGTTAATTTGCTCATTTCCTTTTATATTTTTCTGTGTTTAAATATTACAAGTACAGTCAAAATGTTTTAAATAGACTTCATTGATATTCCCATGTCAAACAAATTTATATTAAAATATAATTCTGCAAATTGTAGAGGGAAAAGAAAAAGAAGCCAGTGCCCATCTTTGGGATTAAAGTAGCTACATTTTAATAGGGAAAACATTTTTTTTTTTTTCAGTATGTGACACAAAGCTGTTGAATTACCATGACTGACTCTGAGGCTGGGTGAAACATAGCATAGAATAAATCTTCTCAACAAAATACCAACACTCTAGAGGATTACTTCCATGCTCTATTTTTCTCAGTTTGTTGCTGTGGTCTATCATTGCAATACAGATATAGTCAGTAGTTAGTCCCAAATGAATTGGCTAAAATGTGCCAAACTGGGGGGAAAAAAAAAAAAAAAGTGGATTAAAACTGAATAATTCCCGGCTTATTATCATTAATGTTAAATGCTCAAAATTTCACAATTCAAATACACTAAAGGGGAATGAAAAATATATTGTCTATATGTGAATCACTTCTTACACGGTTTATACAATTAAAATATTTTTACAGACGAAATATTTTACATGGCTGGAAAAAATCTACAGTATTTGACTAATAGCAAGCCTGCAGTATCACTTTTTATACATTTATATAGCATATATAAATATATTCATATAAAGTTGGCATCTTGAGGAATGGATAATTTTAGGAAAAAGTTATGATCAAGAGGTTAAAATGTGTGATCGTAAATGCCTTACCACCTCTTCCCCTTCTAGCTGTTGTCTTCTGAAAATTTTCAAAAAGAAACTTACAGTTGTATTCATTTTATTTTATTTTGTTGTATAAATGCTTATCCTTTATAAAATACCATGTGATTTTCTTCAGTGACAACTCTGCTTTCCCCCTCTATTATTTCCTGGCATAATCAAAGATAACAAGACTGATCCCCCAACTGGAGAATTGTCTGTATGTTATTTAAACAGCACAGTGATATCGATCTGTCCAGTCCTACCTATTAGCTTGAATCTAATCCTACCTATTAACAGGTATTTGCTTGGACACATTACAATTTTAGATACAGTGTTTCTCACAGGGTAATCACCCATATATGCACATTTATCAGCCACTGGTATGTTATACACATTAAAGTGCACTTTACCAAATCCACACTTATGATTTTAGAGGTGCAGTTGAAGAGGACAAATGGTCTTATGTGCTGAAATGCAAAGTGATAGCCCTGTAAGTCCCTGTAACATTGTTAAGCATTTAAAAACTCTGTGTAACCAGTAACCATGGAGACTATCTCCACAGAAACAATGCTCTCAAATTAAATGTGAAAAGAGGTCAAGTAGAGGAATGTAATTCCCTTCTTGTTTTACTTTTCTAGATTGCAGACAAGAAAACAAGACAAATTATCTCCATACAATGAAAGATAATATTAATTGAACATAAATAAAATTGTGTTGCCCTGAAAAGTAAACATTCAATTGAAATTGTCAGGAAAACTTCTATAACAATTATATATTCCAACTGAACTGTTACGCATTTCATATTCTGTATGATTCATGTTCTTAATTCTTTCTCACTTCAAAGCCAAGATAAGATAAAGTCAAATCCATGTTGAATAGATATATGAGAATAAAAACTGATTTCTATGGAAAATCAAAACTTAAAATGCTATAATGGAAATTATATTAAATCCTTTGACCCAGAATGTCTAATTATATAAGGAATTATTTTCTGATTCCTATAATAACATTATAATTATTAACTTAAGTTACAAATGCTGATAAGAAGTTTATGAGTCACGGAATATAACCTAATTTTAATATTTCTCCCTGACGTATTTTAAAATTTCTCTCTTGAAATCTAGCCCTGAATATTGAATTCAATGAAACCACAGAAGGATAAAAAAATCATCCCAGATCCAAATATAAGCAGAAATTGATTGAAAATGCCAGATCTGTGCAAGATTAAATCTTAAAACCATATTCTTTATTAACAACAGATGTGACATTTAACAACTGTGCCTTAATTAGCTTTAAAACACACTAATTCCCCTTTCAAACCACCATATCCATTAACATCCAGATGAACTAGCACCCAAAGTCCCTTCTACTTTCCAAATAATTGCTTTGAAGCACTGACAACTTTAATTGCTCTGAATATTTCTATTCTTCCTTTACCTAAAACAGTATAATTTTATTCTTTAGATTCTGTGAGACCAAGATTGAATTTGTTTGGCGTACCAAGACAGAAGAATATCCAATTTGTGCCATGAAAGAGTTCTTAGTAACTCAATTAATCAATAAAATACTAAGCTATCTTACTTTTTAAAAAATACAGTCAAATAGGCCAAAAAATTAAAATGGCATAGCCATAGCTTTGGAAGATGTATGTATGTATGTGCATGCTAACAGATTCAATATTAAGATCATATAAGTGATTACATACACTGAAACCATTGAAATAAAGTATACTTTGAAAACAGTATCATTACAAGTACCTCGCTGCTGTTAATAGAGTGTTTGAGCCAAAGGTATGAAACCAAAACACACACACACACACACACACACACACACACACACACAGAGAGAGAGAGAGAGAGAGAGAGAGAGAGAGAGAGAGAGAGAGAGAGAGAGAGAGAGAGAGAACAAAGATATAGGAGAAGATGGATCAATTAGATCCTAAAGTAAAGAAGTGAATTGAATTGACGGTTAATTTCATGTTGAAGTTCCTAGTGAAACAGAGGGAATGTTTCTTAAGAAATGTGCAGTAAATGGACATTTATAAGAATGCCAGAATAGATAAATTTTTACTTGTTCCTGGATACTTCTTAGATCAATTTACTAATTTATAAAAGAAAAATGTATCTGTATATACAAATGTATATGCTTTGAGTTCCTCCTAAGTGAAACCAAAATTTAAGTGGAGTATGGATTCTTAATATTAAGTAAATTTGGAATAATAATAAACAGCAGGAAAAAGAAACAAACACACACACACACACAAAAAAATGATCTAGGTTTAAGTGATAGCTCTGAAACCTAACCACTATATAACCACAGATAAAAGTCATTAAATCTACTCTAATTTCAATTTCTTCAACAACAGTATGGGATTAACTACAATGCTTGTAATGTAAGTCAAATGTTATGGGGACTCGAAGTAACATTTGTTTTATCTTGTTTATTATACAAACGTTTTATTGAGGAATATCATCTCATATTCAAAATCATTTTGTTTGTTTGTTTGTTTGTTTTTTAACTTTTGACCCCCTTTATCCATTTCTTCCACCCCCAACCCCTACACTTCAACCCTGGAACCGCCGATCTGTTCTCTGTGTCTGTGAGTTTATTTTTGTTTTTGGGGTTTCTTTTTAGATTCCCTATATAAGGTACATCACACAGTATTTGTGTTTTTGTTTGACTTACCTAGCATAATTCTCTTCTGGTCAATCCATGTTGCCCAATTAACAAGATTTCATTCTTTTTTTATAGATGTATAATATCACAAATTCTTTATCCATGCATCCTTCAATGGACACTTAGGTTGTTTCCACATCTTGGCTATTTTAAATAATGTTACAATGAACATAGGGTTACATAACATCTGTTTTATTTAGTTTTGTTTTTTGTTTTTTTTGTGTTTTTTGTTTTTTTGTTTGTTTGTTTTAATAATAAATATCCAGAAGTGGAATTGTTAAATCGTACGGTATTTCTATTTTTAATTTTTTTGAGGAACTTCCATAGGGCTTTCCATATTGGCTACACCAACTTAAATTTACAATAAAAGTGCACAAGAATCCTCTTTTCTCCACATCCTTGCTAACACTTGTTATCTGGTCTTTTTAATGATAACCATTCTAACAAATGGAGGTGATTATGTCATTATGGTTTGTTTTGTATTTCCCTGATAATTAATTATGTTGAACAACTTTTTCAGGGCCTGTCAGCCATCTGCATGTCTTCTTTAGAAAAAAGTCTACTCAAGTTTTCTGCCTGTTTTTTAATGAGAGTGTTTGCTTTTTGGTATTTGTATGAGTTATATTTATGGATGTTAGCTCCTTATCTGATAAATTATTTGAAAATACTTTTTTTCCATTCACTCGGTTGCCTTTTCATTTTGTTGATGGTTTCCTTTTCTCTGCAGAAGATTTTTAGTATGACAATAGTCCAACTATTTATCTTTTCTCATGCTATGTTTACATTTGGTGTCAGATTTTAAAAATCATCATGAGACATGTCAGAGAGCTCACTCTCCGTTTCCTAGTTTCATGGTTTCAGGTTTCATGCATAAGTCTTTAATCCATTTTGAGTTAATTATCGTGTATGTTGTAAGAAAGTGGTCAAGTTTCATTATTTTAGATGTGGCTGTCCAGTTTTCACAACACCATTTATTGAAGAGGCTCTTCTTTTCCCATTGTATATTCTTGGTTCCTTTGTCGTAAATTAATTGACCCTATATGCCTAGGCTTATTTCTGGGCTCTCTATTCTGTTCCATTGACCTATGTGTCTGTATTTATGCCAATAACATACTATTTTAATGACTGTAGCATTGTAATAAAGTTTGAAATCAGGGTGTGTGATATCTGCAACTTTGTTCTTCTTTCCCAAGATTGCTTTGATTATTTAGGCTATTTTTGTTGCTTAGAATTTTTAGGATTATTTGATCTATTTCTTTGAAAAACACCATTGGAATTTTGATAAGGATTGCATTGAATCTGTAGGTTGCTGTGGGTGGTGTGGACATTTTAACAGTATTGATTTTTCCACTCCACGAGCTCAAAATATTTTCTATTAATTTGTTTCTTCTTAAATTTATAATGTATATTATTATTTTAATTTATATTATAATTGAATTAGCATAATTTATATTATGTTCATTTTTATAGTTTATAAATATTATATTTGTAATTTAATTAATATAATTTGTATAATATAAAATTTTGTTAAATTAAATTTATAATTTAATTAATATCTTAAGAATTTTTAATGTATAGGTCTTTCATCTTCTTAGTCATAGTTTTTCTTATTTTTTTATGTATTTGTCAATGGAATTGTTTTCTTTATTTTTCTTTCTGATAGTTGGTTGTTAGTGTATAGAAATGCAACATAATTCTGTATATTGATTTTGTATCTTGTAACTTTACTGAATTTACTTACTGACTAAGAGCTTTTGTAAAGTCTTTACAGTTTTCTGTATATATCATGTCATCTGCACATAGTGACGGTTTTACTTCTTCCTTGCCAACATGGATACTTTTCATTTCTTTTTCTTGCCTAATTTTTATTGCTAAGACTTGCAATACTATGTTGAATAAGAGTGCAAAGAATGGGAATTCTTGTCTTAATCTTAGAGGAAAAAGTTTCAGCTGTGGTCTTGTCATATATGGTCTTTATTTTGTTGATGAATATTCCCTCTATACACATTTTGTTAAGAGACTATTTACTATTATTAATAGACACTGAGTTTTGTCAAATGCTTTTTCTGCTTCTATTGATATAATCATGTGATTTTCATCTTTCATTTTGTAAATGTAGTGTCAAATTGACGGATACAAGGATGTTTAACCATCCTTGCATCCCTGGAACAAATCCCACTTGATCATGGTATATCGTTCTTTTAATATATTGTTGAGTTTTCTAAAATTTTATATAGGCAAAGAAACAAAGGATTATATGATTTATTAACCTTTCCGAGTCTAAACACAATTCTGTTTTTCATTTGGCGAAGTATAAAGTTTATTTGGATACAAAGTAATAAGATATTTGTTCTGATGGAAATTGTGATGTGAAAATGGCAATTTCCTTCCACAAATAATAAAAACTGGACACAATTTTAAAAAGCAGCTATTTCAGGGAATGGAAAATGACTGATATCAAACAATAAATGGAGAAGAATTTATTCTTTAAAACCTTCCAGAATTCAGTAAGATATAGGGTGATCTGTCCCTTCATATCTGGAGTTACAATAATAACTCCACAGTGTTACTCTACAGCTCATCTGGTGAGAACTGTAACTTTACAAACCTGGTGCTATCCATGAAAAACAATAGATTTTCTTCCAGAGAAACTGATGTTAACTCAGAATGGGGTGATGGGAGAGGGGCGGAGGTGAGACAAACTATATGATTTTGCATAATAAAATTTGGGAATGAACAGAATAAAATAATAGATTACCTAGCCCAAGTTTGCATTCTTTCTTTGGGCAAGTAGTAGACCATTGTCAAGGAGACCCTGGAATTGAAAGACTGAAGGCCTTATATAAGGTCTCCACACATCAGTGGATGTCAAGGAAACTAAAAAATTCACTGAGAATAACCTGAGTCTAGCAACAATGTGAAAGCCACAGAAAAGGAGACCCAACTGCAAATTTTAATTTGTTCCTCAACCCATGTGCAGAGCAGTTAACAGATATGGAAGCCTTACACACTTGGAGTATTTCAGTACAACTTCTGCTCTAATCATTGGCTGGCCAGTAAGCTATATGTACAGTAGAAAAGCCCTATGGGACTAGACTAAAAGGAGGAGGAGGAGGAGGAGAAAGAGGAGGAAAGGAAGAGGGGAAGGGGAGGAGGAGAGGGAGGGAGGTGACGAAGGAGAGGGAGAGGGAGGGGGGAGGGGGAGAAGAAGCAGAAGAAGAATTATTTTTAGTAGGAATAATCAATAAAATAGTTCACACAGTAAAGGACAAAGAGTGAATAGTTTAAATACAAGTTACTAAAGCAAGCAAACAAATAAAACTCATAAAAATACAATTCACATTTGTTATAATACATTATCTAAAGTATCCAATATTAAATCATAATTAATGATACATACATAGAAAAAGGAAATTTTGACCCGTACTTAAAAAAAAAAAAATAATGGAAACTCACTCTGAGTAGGTCCCTATTTAAAACAAACAACAAAAAGCACTTCAAAGACACTATTATAAATGTGTTTAAAGAACCACTGAATAATATATTCAAATAATTAAAGAGTAATATGATGATAAATACTCAATCAAAAATAACAATTGATAAATAGAAATGATAACAAGAACCAATGGCTATTACAGAGTTGAAGAAAACAACAAAAACGGAAATAAAAGATTCATTAGAGAAGGTAAAAAGTGTATTTGAAATAAGAGAAGTTTCAGCCTCCTTGAAGATAGATGAATACAAATAACCCAACCCAAAAAGCAGAGAAAAATACACTGCCTACAGAAATGTAAGCCAACTATACATTTATAAGCATGGTCAAAAAAGAATAAAACAAAGTATTGGCAACACCAAATGCTGGTGAGGTTGTGGAACACCTGGTTCTCACATTCACTGGTGGGAAAGCACAATGGTGCAACCATTCCAGACAACAGTTGGGCATTTTCTTCAAAATTTAAACATACTTCCCAGTAACTGCATTCTAGCATACTTGTAGAGAATTGAAAACCTATATTTACAAAAACCTATTTGTACATAATCATAACTATTTTACTTTCAATAGCCAACAATCAAAACAGCACAAATGTCCATCGATGAGCATATGGATAAACAAACTTGTGCATTCATATAATGGAATACTAATCAGCAATGGAAGGAAACACACTATTAATGCGTGTAAGTATTTGGATGGGTGTCAAAGGCATTGTGCTAAATAAAAAGACAATATCCAAAGATTACATACTGAATGATTCCATTTATATAACTCTCGAAATGAGAGAATTATAGTGATTAGCGCTGGGTGGAGGTCATAACTTTAGTGGTAACAAGGGTTTTTTTCATGCAAGCCCTTTGTAGGAGGGTTGAATAGTGGCCTCCATTAATTCATGTCCACCCAGAACCTGTTAATGTCACCTTATTTGGAAATAGTCTTGCAGATGTAATCAAGTTAACATGAAGTCATACTGAACTATAGCAGTCCCAATATCCAATGACTAGTGTTCTTAACAATGATAAGGAGATTCAGAGACACAGACACATGGAGGGAAGGTCACATGAAGATACATGCAGAGATTGGAGTGATGCAGCTACAATCCAAGGAACACTAAAGATTGCTGACAACCACCAGAAGGTAGAAGAGGCAAGTAAGGATTTTTCCCTAAATGCTTCGGAGAAAACAGGGTTTTATCAACGCCTAATTTGGATTTATAACCTCTAGAATTGTGAAAGAAATTGCTGTTGTTTTAAGCTATTCAGTTCATGGAAATTTGTTATAGGAACCCTAGGAAACTAATACATCTATCTATAATCAATAGTGTAATATAAGTACCTAGCATTCCAATATAATTGAATGTGATATAATGTATTTACAAGAATCTGGCATATCGAAAACTAACTCAACAGTAGAGTTTGTGTTGAGTATACCTAGTTCTTTTTGCTTATCTTATAGCTTTAGATGGCAATCATGCCTACACATCTTTTTAGTTATCTTCAGAATCATTCCCTATTTCTCCTTTGTTCAACAGTTTGAACACATACCCTCATACATGTGTATATATGCACACACACACACACACACACACACACACACACACATAACATTTCCAGAAAAGAAGCAAAAATATGCAGTCTTTGGGCCATCTAAATCAATAAACAGAAAAAAAAGTATTTTTTATCAATAGACTATAACTTAAACACTGCTTTGTACACAATAAATATAATATTTAATATTTATACATAGACTAATTGAATTCCTTAGAGCAATAGTTTCTCAAAAATGTCTATTCTAGGTTAATTTCTGTATATACTTTGTAAACTCATAAAAATAAAATGTATGTTTCTTCTTAAGCAAACTTGCATTTGTCTCTAAGAGTAAGACTCTGTTAAGAAAAATAAGATGGCATAGTAATTTAAAATTTTATGTTCTTCATTTTTTTCTCTTCATGTTTACATTCCAGTTCAAATCAAAGATATTTTTTTCATCACTGCAGACCTCATCATCTTCCTAATTTTTTTGTCACACCTTTACTTTAACCATCAAACACGAGGTTCAAAGTCATAAGGTTAGGGAGATTCTCTGTTGCAGGACTTCCAGAATGGTAGAGTAAGGAGCTCAGTGGATGATCTCCCCAGCGAAACAATAATTTAACTGTTAAAATATATAAAATACAATATTTAATGCCTCTAGAAATTGTTCTAAGGATATAAGATAAATGAAAAAGCATTCAAAGAAGTCTATTAAATTTGGATATGAATAGTAAGAGTCTGTGACATTTGAGTGATCACTCTCTTCCTAGTAGTAGAACCAGCAACTGATGCAGTGGGGCAGGGATTCTGCCCAGAGGAAAGGCAGGACATAGGATGAACTGCCCCATAGTTTTGCCTGAGGGAACTGACTTTATCTGAAACATGGCTGCAAATCACATATCTGATAATGGACTTTATCCAGAATATATGAAGAACTCTTACAACTTAATACTAAAAAGACAAATAAATCAGTTACAATGTGGCCAAAGAATATGAGCAGACATTTCTCCAAACACACACAAACACACATACACAAATTGCTATAATGCATGAAAAGATGATCAACACCTTTAGTTATTAAGGCAATGTAAATCAAAACCACAATCAGATACTACTTCACATCCACTATGATGGCGATAATAAAAAAGAGAGATAGTAATTATTGACAAGGATGTAGAAAAATAAGAATCTTCATGCATTTCAGGTGAAAATGTAAAATGATGAATCAGCTGTGAAAAATAGTTTGGCAATTCCTCAAGTTGTTAAACATATAGTTACCATATGATCCAGGAATTCTATACTATTCCTAAGGGAAATGGAAACATATGTCCACACAAAAATTTGCACATAAACTTTATAGCAACATTTTTCAGAACAGCCAACAAGTATAAAGAACTCAAATGTTATTACTGTTAAGAAAAAAGTAAATAAAACAATAAAACCAATGTGGTAAATCTATACAATGGACTGCCATTCAGCAATATAAAGTAATGTAGTACTGATATATACCCCAACATGCATAAACCTTGAAAACACTGTATTAAATGAAAGCAGCCGCTCCTAAAAGGTCATGTATTTCATGAATGTATTTATATGAAATGTCTACATAGGTAAATCTATAGAGATAGAATGTAGTTTAGTAGTTACCCAGGCCTATTAGGTAAAAAAGATCAGGCGTGTTAAAGTTTCTTTGCGGGGAGATAAAACTCTTCTAAAATTAGATTGTGAAGATGGTTGTACTACCCTAAGAGCATTTAAAAAACTTGGGATTATAATTTTAAATAGGTAAACTGTTTGGTATCTGAATTATATTTTAATAAACCTACTTAAAATATTTAATTACAAGGTTAAGAATACCTGAGTTTCATAACAAGCCATTCGACTCTAATGTAATTTATCTTTTACTGTTTTTGATCTGATATTACAATAAAATTAAAGTGTTCATGTACTTACATACAATTATCTGTACTCATCCTTACATTCTGTACCATTTTCTCCTTTCACTCTTGTGTCCTCTTACACAATAACTATCCATGTGATCAATCAGAAGAGTGGTGACTTTCTCTAACTGAATTTAAGAAAAAGCATTTGAAAGCATATCATATAGCACAAAGTCTAGTGAAAAGCAACTGCAAGAAATGTATAAGTCCCCTGCATATGCCTTCACTTAAAAGAGTTATCACATAAATACGAATAAAGTAAATAATTGTAAGATAAAGGATTTAAATACTCCAATCATGTAGTCAGTACCTACTCCTTATATTGAAAGAAATATGAGCGTGTCCTCACTATGGATCATGCTTTACCTAGGGATGCCAGAAATTGACTATTTGTTGTTATGGCAAATGAGGGTGAAACATGAATATCGGTATTTTCTGGAATGAAATAATTGAAATTCAAGCCAGGAAAGTACATGCAAATGGATCAGCATAACAAGGGATTATCAGCATTGGTGTTAACTTTGGTGTTAGTTTCCTAGGGCTGCCATAATAATTTGCCGCAAACTCCGTGGCTTTAAGCAACAGACATTTATTTTCTCACGTTTCTGGAGGCTAGAGATCTGAGATGGAGGTGTCAGCAGGCATGTTCTCTCTCAAGGCTCTAGGGAAGGATCAATTTCAGAACTCTCTCATAGCTCCTGGCCATTGCTTTGCTTGTAGCAGCATAACTCCAGCCTTTACATGGTTGTCTCCCTGTTTGTTGTTACGTCTAAATTTCTCCTTTTAACAAGGACACCAATTATATTGTATTAGGGACTTACCTTACTACAGTATGACCTCATCTTAATTGATTACATCTGTAAAGACCCTATTTCCAAATAAGGTCACATTCTGAGGTGCTGGATGTTAGGAATTCAATATGTATATTTTTAGAGTTACACAATTCAACCCATCATAGGAAACATCAATTTCTAAATTGCTACAAGGTGAAAAGTCCTTTCAGACTAACATAATACAGATCTTGAATTGGGTGCAAGAGAAGTGGTTTACATAAGTATCAGAGAAAGGTTTCCAAAGCAAGGGTTTAAAGTCATTGATGCATAAAGATGGGTCACAAATAATAATGTATTCAGGTAGTAATAAATTGAATGGAATTCATGCTTATATTATTTTTTAAACACCTATATATTTAACTTTGCTTTTCAAAATATACCCCTCCCTCCAGTCTTTATTTGAGCAAAGTGCATGTATGTGTATTATTAAATAAACTATAAAGTGTTTTGAGGTAGAAAACTACTTAAAACTATGTGGTTATGGTAACTTTTGAAATAATAATTAAAAATGAATTTCAATTCTTAAAAAAAGAATTGTATGTAATCATTGTCCTAGGATTGGACAAATAGCAATTTAAAATTTTAATAGTTATGCAATATATGTTTTCAGACAAGAAATATAAATCCATTCACAATAAATCATATTTTAGACAGAATGAAGATAAGAACATGGTTTGTTTTAGAGAAATTGGCTTTTGTTTTACCAGTAAAGGTAGTGTCAGTTCAGATTAAATGTGATATAAATCCAGTTATCATAGTTACCCTAGATTCTGTCTCCCTTCTAGGTTGTATAACTACACACACAACCATTTTGAAAGGGATATGTTTTGGTCTCTACATCTTGATCTACCAAAAACATTCACTTTTTTAAAAAATAAATAGTCCATTTTGAAACAAAAAGAAAAAAACTCACATCATAAGAAAAGCTGCTAAAATTTGAAAGTGATACTAAGTTTAACTGAAAGGGCTGATTTCTATATGTATAAAGGAAAGAGCTGTATTCACTATTGAAACTGCTATCATAAAGCTTTCAAATCTTTATTGTAATCTATTAATTTTGATATTGAGTGAATATGTATTGAAGTATTTTCCATTTGAAATTCATTTAGAGCTAAAGCTTTACTTTGAAAAGATAAATAGACAAGAGTCATTTGAAAATTAAGTGTATAATCAATATGTCACAGGAAGCCCAGAATTCCAGTGTTTGTAAATGAATAAACACTGAATTTGATATTATCAGAACTTCCCTATAAATATTTTAAATTTCATAGTATAAACTGCTTTTGCTTTTTATAATTTTGAATGTAGAGAAAAGACTTAAGAATAACACAATGAATGCTCATGTCTTCTACTAAAATTCATTAACTGTTTACATTTGTTCCATTTCCTTTATAATTCCCTTTCGATAATTTACATACATCAACACTATCATCACATCAATATCAAGATTTATACAGACAGATGGAGATATATTAATTTTTCTGAAAAGTTTGAAAAGAATGAGAAATTGAGATCATCGTGTCTACATTCTTTATACAAGGTGTTGATCAAACAATACGGTGAATGTTTAAATGAAAAAAAATATTACAGTAAAAGACACATTGCCAATATCTCCCTCAAAATACTCCCCCTTGCTTCAAATAACTTATCCTATTGTTCTTGCCACTTTCTAAAGCGGTTCTGGAAGTTCTCTTTCGTGAATATCTTTAGTTGAGCTGTCATGGCTGCCTCATCCTGAAATATTTTCATTTTGGGGAAGAGCCAGTAGTCACACAGTGCCAGATCTGGTGAATAAGGTAGATGAGGATACACTTATGTTTTTCTTTGACAGAAATTGCCATACCAGAAGCGACGTGTGACAGGGAGTGGTGTCATGATGGAGGATGATTTACGCCACACTTTAAAACACACCTTTCCTCAACTGTAGCTCACACCTGACTGACTGCACTGAACAAGTTGAAACTTGTCACAAACTGTTACTAAGGTTGAACATATCACTTCCCGTATTTAAGATCCCTGCCTTTCTGTTTGATGGCACTCAGGAGCAGCATTCACCATATTTTGTGATCACAACGGAAAGGCTCCATGTCACACTCACTTCTGGTATGGCAATTTTTGTCAAATAGAAACTTGCAGTGCGTCTTCATCCACCTTATTCACTGGATTTGGCACCGGGTGACTTCTGGCTCTTCCCCAAAGTCAAAATGACCATGAAAGGTAAACATTTTGAATCGATTCGGGACATCAGGGCAGCCACAATGGCATAATTAAAGACACTCATGAAAGAGGACTTCCAGAACTGCTTCAGAAACTGGCAAAAATGATGGGATAAATGTGTTTGAAGCGAGGGGGAGTATTTTGAGAGGGATTAATGGCGATGTATCTTTTACTGTAACATTTTTAAAAATTTAATAATTCACCATATTTTTTATCATACTCATATTTCCCAAAAACAAGGATTTTTTTTAAAAAGCTCTGTTTTCAAAAGTTTAAAAATCAATAAATATAACTTTGATGTAATAATATTATAGAATTAAACGTCCACATCCAGTTTGTTAAATTATCATAATAGACAAAACAATTCTGAAAAACAAGAACAAAGTACACAGCTTATGATGCTCAATTTCATAGAAACCCATTTGCTTTTTTCAAAATTTTATTACGTTTATTGTGGTGACGTCAGCTGATAAAATTATACAGGTTTCAAGTGTACAATTCTGTTGTACATCATCTATATATTGCGTGTGTGTTCATCAACCAAAGTCAAATATCTTTCCATCACCATATAAAGAGGATGTCAAAAAAAAATGAATACACATTTTAAGAAAGAAAAACTGTGTTAAAATTGTAATACTCAATATATACTGATAACAAAAGATGAATACAAGTCACGTTTGACTTCTGCAATTATGAGAGGTGCTCAAAGTGGTTCCATCAGCGTCCAGACATTTATTATGGCAAACTCCTGCTTGAACAACATTGACCAAAGTGTCCACTTGTATATATATATTTTTGGCACCCCCAGTTTTTGATCCTATATACTCTTTTCTAACTCCCTTTCCCTCTGGTAGCTACCATATTGTTGTCTGTGTGTATGAGTTTCTATTTCCTTTTTCATTTGTTACTTTCAGTTTTATATCCCACATGTGAGTGAAATAATACAATTCTCAACTTTTTCCATATGACTTATTTTGCTTAGCATGATATTCTTAAGATCATTCATGTTATCACAAATTGCAGTTTTTCATCTTATCTTATGGCTGAGTAGTATTCCATGTTTATACGTACCGCATCTTCTCTATCCAATCATCTATTGAAGGATACTTCAGTTGTTTCCATTTCTGGGCCACCATGAATAATTCTGCAGTGAACCAATGGGTACATATACCTTTACAAATAAAGGTTCTCAATTTTTTCAGAAACCTATTTTCTTTTACTGGTGTCCTAAATAACAATTTTTGGAAGTGGACTTTTAAGAGATTGGTCCTTAGCATTTTGAAGATTCTGGGGGATGGACTTTTTTGAGGTATGGGCACAACTTTGTAGGCATTTGGATGTCCAGGGTTCAATGCAACATAACTGACTGAATTATACAAAAGCAACACTAAATACTATAGTGCTGCTTCAGATTACGTTTCCCATAAGGATGCATTGACACAAGAACCCGTGTGCAACTAATTTATTAAAAAAGTACCCACAGAAGTCCCCAGTGAGAGAAGGGGAAGCAAGACAGGGGAGGGTAAGGAGTCAAAAATAACTCCCAGCCCCAGTCTGATTTCATAGTGAACTCTGCAGCATAAGTCATATCTTAGAGTGCTTCCAGCTTTTAGAAAGGGAGTTCGGATTTCTGATTCTCTTGACCAGTATGTCATTTATGACTGAGTGGTCGTAAACCTTCAGACACTTCCATCTCTGTTCTGTTGAGGGAAAAGGAGTTCCAGGACCAAAGGGCAAACCTATGTAGATAATTGCAGGCACCAATCATTAGAAGCAAAACACACAGAACCTGTAGGTGGGATCTGAAGAGATCTGAGTGGGTAATGAGTGTCTTCTGCAGTGCCATTAGGAGACAGAGAAAGAAAGAGTAAATATAAACAGTACCTATCTTATGATGTTACTAAAATTAACACTCCCTAGTTCAATACTCACTAGGAAAATAATTTTACTTTGAAACAGCATTGTGGTAATTTAATTATTATTTGTGAATTGGAGAGTAGGAATTAAATGTTTTGTACATTGAATATATATTTTAACTTGTCGCATTGAATCATTCAGTCATTTATATATATATCACTTTCATTACATCTAACTCCGAACACTTTTTAGAATAAATGATATAGAATTGGTTTTGCATGTTTTTATTCATGTTTTCCATGGTATGATATTGAATAAATTAATCATACCTCCCTCTAAACTATGAATCATAAGTGATTAGTAGTTTGAACATAAACATGTATTATCCAGCAAAACTTAGAGCCAAATAGTCCGGGGTCAGTCAGATGGAAACTCAAGAATTCTCCTTTTGGAATATGTGTGTGTGTGTGTGTGTGTGTGTGTGTGTGTAAGTAAGTAAGTAAGTAAAATAAAACCTTGAAAGGGGTAGAGCCTGTCATATCTATTAATAGAATATAGGTATAAGCTATTGTGTAGGTTAGGACAAAGAAGGCCTTTTTTAAATGGTACCTATATCACTGCAGGTGAAGGTATATCTTGTAAAATGCTTCACTAGCAATTGATCTAAGACTGGACCTCAGTACTTCATTCACCAGGTACTGATTTGGTTGACACCAGAGAGGGTTTAAATAGGTGTGGCCCATAAGATGGCACAGTCAATATGTTTCTATTGACTATTCACAAACTGAGTTCTCAGATAAGAACAATTTAAAATGCTTAGCCTTCAAAACACTTCAAATGGATCGATGATAAATATCTGATATGATGCTTTAAGTTCGGGGTGGTGGTATGATATTTAAATCATAGTACCCCTTAGATGAGCTGTTTTAATACTGTCACCTTACATTAGGACATTTAAATTCTTGCAAGTATTCTAGCAAAATAAATAAGGCTAGAAAAACCTGCAGCTGAGCTAAACACTCTTTTCCAGTTAGGGGATCTGCCTTCCAAGAAACCATAAATCAGCAATGCAGAAGTAATACAGACTTCTGTGAGTGATTATGTAGCAATGAACAACCAGTGGGCAGCACTATGAAGAAAAATAAAGATAGGCAGGAGTAAAGCTTCAGGGCTGTTTTATAAAGGGTGATCATAGAAGGCCGCTCTGTGGTAGTGACATTTAATAAGAGACAAAAAAAGGGAAGAAGTGAGTGATGTGACTATCTGGAGAAGGATGTTCCAAGCAGAGGAAACAGCTAGTGCAAAGATTCTGCAATATTAGCCTACTCACTTTGTTTGAGGGCCGGAAAGAAGACCAATATGATTAGAGCAGGGGGCAGAAGAGCTTGAGGAATATACAAGAGATCGTAGAGATAGAAAATTGGTTTATGTGAAGCATACAGTGAATGGTAAGGATTTTCTATTTGAATCTGAGTGAGATAGAAGTTGCTGGAGCAGAAGCGTGATCTGATATATATTTTAAAAGATCATAGTGACAATGGTATGGAGAGTAGATAGTAGAAGAAATTGAGTGCGGATTTTATCAGAGCACCTGATCTGGTTGTGAACACCTTCAGTATTCACTGTTGGCCTTAGGAAACTTCGTAGAGCTCTTTGAAATTCAGATACATCATTTGAGAATTTGCCAAAATATTTTGCTGTCTTCCTTTGAGGATAAATGCCAATACATGTTAAGATCACTGCATACATTATAAAGCATCACATCAATACTAATTACAAAGAAATGTATGAAGTTCTTTATACAAAGCACTGGTGAAATTCGGGAGATAGCCACCAGATTTTCACTGGGGAATGTTAGGCTTAACATAGTGATATGTAGCTAAACACTTCACATTTATTAATATTTTCACCCAAACACAACATCATTTTGAACTGAGACATCTGAGAATTATGTTTAACAAAATGAGTCAACATTCATCAATTCTCTTTTCACTTCTTAGCAATTTACAAATTTGAGCTCCTGAATGTTTGAATTGTCAAGGACACAACAAGTTTAATTCTAACTCAGAAGGTTAACACATGTGTCTACCAAGTTGATAGTTTTAAAATTATTTCATTTCTTCAGTATTATCTCAGTTTTTACTGTGTTTTAAATAAAAAGTTAGGCTACTTTTAGCATTTCTACTTCAAAATCATTGCCAATAACATGTACTAAAGACATGCATAATTATCTGTGCAAATACTGCCTTTTTGCTCCATAAATACTAATTTCAACATCTCCCATATAAAAAAATTGAACATGCAAGCTTAATTATAAGCATAATGTGAAAGCAAACAATAAAATATTTCATAGTGTTCAAAAAGGTACCTGTCACTTTGAAGAGTCCTTGATGGACCTCTGCAGATAAGTGAAGGCCTGACAAGAGGGGTATTGTTCAGTAAAATAAGTTATTTCACCTACAGAGACAGCATGCATTTGCCAAACAATGTAGGTGGGTTTTCTCCACTTCCTTTCATTTTAGCAATCAATCTGAGAGCTGTACTAAAAGCAGTGTAACATTCATTGTCCTCTGGCACAAAATCAGACAGCACATTTAAATTTGGCTGTGTTATAAAAATCATGTAAACAATAAGTGCCTTTACATGAAAATAAGCCCAAAGTAAAATACCTTATCTAAGTTTTGTAGTGAATTCAAAAATTATTTTAAAATATTTTTTAAATAAAAACCTTCAACTTAATTTGGTGGGAAGAGCTTAATTTAAAAGATGCTGTGTGAATCATTCACATCCGCTTATTGTTTTAGTTAAAATTTTACATAGGTTTGCTTTTTTTTTTTTTTGCAAAAGTTGTACAAAATAATAGTTAACATATTTCCAGTGTGTATTTAAGTAAATTCTGGTAAATTGCTACACACATAATCACAATTAATTCCCCAAAACTGCCTTTTCAATTTGTTCCTACTATTATACTGTAATACAGATAAGAAACTGAGTCGTTAAGTCTTTTTACCAAGGTCTTACAGAGAGTAAATGTGGAGCCAGGATCCCAACCCAAGAAATCTGCATGCTCACCACATATGATTAAACACTATATTATATCGCTTATGGACAGTCACAGAGAATGTGAAGTAAACATCTTTGTTAAATTCTTCTAATAATTAGATTTTTTTTTTTATTGTCAAAGTGGTATGTTTGTAAAGAAGATACAGTGTTTCACATAAAATTGGCATGATTGTGTTTTTTCTTCCAAACCCAAGATAGGGTAAGGATATCATATAATACAATCTCTGAAAAGAATTTTGACAAATGAATTAAAAATTTTATAGAAAGGCATAACTTTTGACCCTGAAATTCATCATTTGGAAAAGTAATTATAGATTATCAATAGTAAAGGGAGTTGAGGATAGTCGGAAAATGTAGATTGCCTAAGGTAAAAGGCACTGGTTTCTGTGTTGTGTGAAAAACAGTCCAGGGACACAAACCCTAGGTTAGTTAGGATACAAAGTTAAACTTTACTGTTACCACCAAAACACAACACAATTTTGGTGATACAAAATTCTGAATTAAAACGTTGTGTAAAATGTTTAGATAAAGAGAATTTGTTTTAGAAAGGAGACATAACCGCATAGCCACTTACTCTTTTGGGAAGATTTTATGACCAGACACCTAGAGCCAGAGTCTTTCCCGAGTATTTGAAATCAAGCAGTGTAATTTTAATAGAGAACCTACTTAAGTCCCTATACCTTTTAGACAGTAAGAGTTTCATTCATGACTGAAATTATCACCACTAATCCACCTACTGAGCCAAAATATCACAGTTCATACACAGGAGAGGCCTCTCTGGTATTGGGATAACCTGGATACTGTGATGGAATTGATCCTCCATAAATCTTTGAGACTCTAGGCTCCATTCCCACTTAGGGGCACATAATTCAGATTCTTGCTGTCCTAGGGTTCCATGCTGCCCTCGCTGTTCCACAGCACCTGCAAGAGCTGCAAGGAAGCAGAAGGGTAATCTCAACTCTTCAGAATATGTACACATTTACCATTATTCTAATTTGGGGATGCTTTAACTTATCTCTGGGGCAGCCTAACAATATTTCTAGGCATAATGTTATTCATAATGTTTTCTTGATCCACTCAGTATACCACCTTCCAGGCCATCTGAATTTGTTCTTCCCTCTATCTGGATTATTTCATCCTTTTGATATTTAAACAGATTAATCCTTCACTTCTTTCAAATTTTACTTAAATATCACCTTCCTAGTACAACTTTTGTGGTGATACCATTCGTGCTCATAAATACTTTTTTCTTTTTTCTTTAATACACAGAAAAACATACTACCCAATCCAATGAGAGTTGGACGGGACTACATGACTAATTTTGGCTGATGACTGTGAGAAGAAACAATGAGTGTCATGTCTAGGGGCAGTCATGTTACACAGGCAGTGATATATCCATACGTAATGTGCTCACTAGCTCATCCTCATTCCAGCAATAATCAATGACTTATTTTGTTACTATGGAGCCAGAATTTGGATCCCGAAGTTACTGCTTACGAGGAAGTACAGTGAGCTGCCAGAAATGCAGAAGGACTTGTATGCGTCAAGAAGACATAGTAATATGTTAAACCAGTAAAATATATACTTTTTTACTGCAACTTAGCCTACCTCAGGTACTTTCCTTAAACACACGCTTAAATTTACCCAAACCAATTCTGACCAAACCATTTACCCAAACCAATTCTGATCCTCCCTTCCTTCTTCTTAACTCTGTTCGTAGGACTTCTCATCTGACATCATATAAATTCAATATTATTTTTAAAAACTTCTTAGTATCACCATCATAGACTCACTATACAATAGGCACAAAAGAACAGGGATTTTTGCTGTTTTGTTCATGGCTGAATCTTAAGCACAAAGCAGGTGCTCAATTAATATTTGTAGAAAATATGTTAATCAAAATGTCTAAATTAATTCAAGATTTAGAAAAGTGAATTTGTGCTTACATCAGCCATCTAATTTTTGGCAAATTTTCTCTCAGTGTTTATATATATTTAAGAAAAAGTAGTCATTTGCCTTTGCTGTAATAAAACACAAAGAGTACCAAAAAAAATGTATAGACATTTTAAGGAAGGAAAAACTTGTATTAAAATTATAATACTCAACATATACCAATAATAAAAGATGAATACAGGTCATGTATATACATGTTTTGGCACCCCCAGTATGTAATGTATAATACACCTCACATTTTGAACCAAATCTGATTGATTAGATGGTGCTTACAAATCAAGAAATTTGACAGTTCTTTTTGAGTTATGCTGTTGATATAGATAGTAATGCAATTTAGTCTAGTCATATTAGCTAATTTTAATTCCCTTTCTTTGTGTTTTATCCAAAGCATATGATATTCCACATTTACTCATTTACTTGTTTTAAATAGTTAATATTGGTCCTATGATAGGCTGAAAGTCATTAGAAAATCTATTTTTCTTGAAAGCATAAAACTACTAAGTATAAAGAATTTGATGCATTTTGACACTTCAACATCCTTCTTTCTCATGTCCTGTCTTAGAAATGTTGTGATATTCATTTTTAAATTTATCTTTAGGAGCAGATAAATTGTTTATAAGAACATCAAAACTGCCACCTACTTAATATGCTTCTCACTTCCTGTGAGTAAAATTTTAGAATTTTTGACTATACAGTTCATTAAATTTTTATGGAAAGAAAAAAACAAGGAAATAGAATAAAAAGACAAATATTTCTAAATATAGTAAGAATAACAATCAATAACATTTTATCAGTAATCATTAATGTTATGGACTTCATAGAAACTGTGTAGATACCATGCACTTATTTTTTATTTGCTGAACAATTTTTATTTTTAAAAATAAAACCTAATATTTGAGTGAATTCCTTTCTTATATCACCTTGATCTGAGATCTCTTTTAATCTGCATCTTGCATTTTTTCTCTCTCTAACTCTCTTTCTCTCTCTTATCCTCATCTTAGAAAAAGAAGAATTTGGTAGCTATTGAAAAAACTTTACTTAACGAGACCTTCTCTCTACATATGTACAGAGATATAGATGTGAATATAGGTATAGATACATATATATGAAAATATAGAAAATATAATACATTATTACTCAATGTTTTAATATTAAAATTAATATAATTATTAGGTATTTTAACCAATGATTATATGTATCAAAGAGACAACATAAGAAAAATTGCTTCTGTACTTGATTGTCCAAAATTACTATCTCTGGTCTCTCTCAAAAAAGTGAAAGGAGTATAAATATATGTTTGTTTGTTTGTTTTTTACTGTACATAGGTTAATACTTGATTACTGCATCATTGTTCTCTGTTGTTATGTATACTGAATAATAAAATATTAGGCTTGTGTAGTATTAACATAATGGAGTTGTATTGCGTTTGCTCAGTTCTATTCACCTTAAAAATTTCACAACTTAACTATATATAATGAACCATAAAATATATGTGGAAATGTTTATAAATATGCAATTAATAATTTGATATTTCAAAGAGATGCTTTGTCACTAGGAAAATGCACTTCAAAAATAACAAAAATCAATGGATGCAATGTTTTCTACATCATTTCTTCATTTACTTTAACCAAAGAAGGCCAGTAATCAAGCTTTCTGAAGCACATAACATCATCCTACTCATTCAGCCATGAAGCTGATTTCATATTATTCAGACTTTAACGTTTTTCTCCATAATTTCAGTGACGATTAAATAATGTTTTGCTTTCCTTTTTTTTCTGCTGTAGATTTTTTTTATTACCCCCTATTGTGTTTGTCTTTAATCATTTAGATTTACATTTTAAGAATATGATAGGTGAAAATGAGAAATTGCTACATTATATAAAGGTGTAGAGAGAACCTAACTTAATATTTTAGGATAGAAAAAGTACGGGAACACCTCTATTGTTAAAACTAACAAAGGAAGAATATCCTACAGGTGGTTGTTAAGATGTGGGAGCTAGATTTAGGCATGATGTGTTTTAATATGGTTAGTTCCTAAATTATGAGGTGTGACAATTATAAGTTCACGAACTCATCATAGAAAAAGTGCTACATACCTCATTGCTGAATATCACTGTGTTTCCCTTTGAACTACTCCCCTTGGGAAGCTACTGTGTTTCCCTGCAAATAACACCTCGCCAGACCATCAGCTCTAATGAGTCTTTTGGAGCAAAAATTAATATAGGACCCAGTCTTACTTTAATATAATATAAGACCGGGTATCATATCATCATATCATATCATATCATATCATATCATATCATATCATATCATATCATATAATGCCAGATGATCTTATATTAAAATAAGTCCAGGTCTTATATTAATTTTTGCTCCAAAAGATGCATTGGAGCTGATGGTTCGGCTAGGTCTTATTTTCAGGGAAACATGGTATACACCATGCCAGCGCCTAGTCCACCTTTCAAAGTAATTTTGGAACTCTTTTTCTGGAATGGCCATCAGAGATGTCATTGTATTACCCTTGATGCCTGAATGTCATCAAAATGTCTTCTTTTCAATATTTCCTTTATCTTTGGGTAAAGAAAGAAGTCAGTGGGGGCCTGATTAGGTGAGTAGGGCGGGTGTTCCAATACAGTTGTATTTGTTCATTGGCTAAAAACTCCTCACAGACAGTGCCTTGTGAGCTGGTGCATTGTCGTGATGCAAGAGCCATGAATCGTTGGTGAAAAGTTCAGGTCGTTTCGTCTTTTTCATGCAGCCTTTCAGCACTTCCAAATAGTAAACTTGGTTAACTGTTTGTCCAGTTGGTACAAATTCATAATGAATAATCCTTCTGATGTTAAAAAAAGGTTAGTAACATCATTGCAAGAAGTTCACAGACTCAATTGTCAGACCTCATGTATATCATAGAACCTTTGCTATATTAAGTAATACTTTTAATAGGAATATTATTTATTCTGTTTATTAAAATTTTCACCTAAATAATGTACCTATTAATGTATTCAAGATCAATGAGACTCTATTTTCTCTAAAGAATGATTCAGAAAATATAATTGTTTATTTCTTTATAATACTGTATTTTATTTCTGTATAATTCTGTCTTTAGAACTTGTTAGTATTCATGCAAGAATTAAATAAAATAAATAAAGCAGTGTAATATGCAAAATAGAATTTAAACTAAAACAAATGAACCAAACCATATTTCAAATAAATAACATAACCATGAAATTCATGGGAGATTACTAATCCAAGTGATTTTAATCAGAATTTGGATGACATATTTTCCGGCTAACAAAAAAGAACTCTAAAAATATTATACTCTATAGTTATTAGATTTATTTTTCACAGACATATTTAGAAATTTCAAAACTACCTTTTGGGTATTCAAGGATTGGGTAATTATGTAAATATATTGAGGATGATTGAAACTTGGTTTCTCACTGTGGAGACGGAAGTGCAAATATAATACAGGAGAGGGATACAATGAGCTGCTGCTGTTAGTTTAGAATGGGAGGTGTCAGTGGGAGCTCAAGGGCTTATGCAGGAACATATACTGATACATATTCAGATACAGATGTGTGTAGGCGTCAGTATAAATACACAACACTTTAAATATAGATAAAACTATAAATAAATACAGTTGTAAGACATCTGACAATTAAGTTTAAGAACTTGCCACCATGAGCTTACATTAGCAGCATTGTACAAACAGCACGGTAAGGTTTCATAAACTTAGTATATCAGTTTCTCACAGCTGTGTGTGTGTGTCGATTGTGGCGGTATCTTGCTGAGTGGCGTTCATTATTGTTGTATGTTTTTGTGTGTCATCGCGAGAATGTCTGAGCTTGAATTAGAGCAATGAACTAACATTAAATTTCTTGTTAAACTTGGCAAGAGTAGAAGTGAAATCGAGGACACGTTATTCCAAGTTCATGGGGATAATGCCATGAAGAAAATGGCAGCTACAAATGGATTAAATGTTTTTCTGAGGGGAGAGAAGGTGCCACTGATAAAGAGAGGGCAAGGCTGCCAAAACTAGCAGAACTGAGGAAAACATTGCAAAAATTCGTCAAATTGTGTGTCAAAATCATCAGCTGACTGTGAGAAGCATAGCAGACTAAGTAAACATGGATAAAGCAACAGTAAGGAAAAGCTTAACTGAATATCTTGGCATCAAAAAGGTGTGTGTAAAAATGGTCCCGAAGGAGCTCTTGCATCACGATAATATAATAGCTCACATGGCACTGTCTGTGAGGGACTTTTTAGCCAGTAAACAAATAACTGTATTGAAACACCCTCCCTACTCACCTGATCTGGCCCCCAATGACTTCTTTCTTTACCTGAAGATAAAGTAATATCGAAATGAAGACATGTTGATGACATTCAGGACATCAAGAGTCATATGAGGACAGCTCTGATGGCCATTCCAGAAAAATATGTTTCAAAATTGCTTTGAAGGGTGGACTAGGTACTGGCTTCAGTGCATAGCTTCCCAAGGGGAGTATTTCCAAGCGGACCATAGTGATATTCAGCAATGAGGTGTGTAGCACTTTTTCTAGGATGAGTTTTTAAACTTAATTATCCAACCTCATACACACACACACACACACACACACACACACACACACTCACACACACAGATCTTCAGTGTAGAACAATGATTTCCCTGTTCATGAACTCAATTTGTGTCCAAGTTGTGTTGATACATATCATTCTTTTCTGAAAAGAACTAGCTTGCTTGGAAAGAGCCTGATAGCAGGGCGAGGGCAGCAAAAGATCAAAGTGAATCTGGAATATCTTGTTTGGAGTTTATATAGTCGTGAAGGGATGAAAGGGACCAGCTGAAAGACAAAAGGACCAGCCTGGTTATCCTTTCCTTCAATATGGGGCAATTTGCTACAAATGAAGGATTCTAAACCATTGAATAAATTACAAATCTCTGAGTCCACCCTGATATAAAGAAATATTGAGAAAGGAAGCTCTTCCTCAGAGTAGAAAGGCAAAAAAGAAATGATAAAATTTTGAAGGAAATAATTAAATAAATAAATTACTACTTCAGAAACATTATTATAATAAATTTTTTTAGAGAAGAATCATCATGACTACTAAACCTAGTAGGTGAAAGTTTGAAGAATAGGAGTATAGTTATATAGCATAAAATATCTTCCTAAAATATAATTATGAAATACAAAATAAACAAATAGTAATTCTCCATTAGCACTTCCAGACCCTACTTTAGTTATGTGAATAAAAATCACATCACCAGTATGAAATCATATAAATCCCATGGATTTCCTGACATAATGCATTTTTAGAAAAACGTAACGTTTCTTGTGTATTATTATTGCCAAAAATGCATACCTGGTATCTAATCCTGAGGTAACTTAACTATTTCCAAATCTTTTCTCAATGTCTTAAATTATTAAACCATTCTAAAAAGTATTGTTAGAAAAAAAGAGACTATTTCGTATTAACAAAAGTTCAATAATACTCATATACATATTTGAAACAAATATTTGAATGCATATTTTATGGTGGGAGCAACAATCTGTCTCTACCTTCTACATTCTGACCAGCAATTAAAGTCCATCAATTATTTTGAACTCAAATCTTTCTTACAATATGTCATGAATGAAATAAACAGTAACTACCATGTTTCCCTGTAAATAAGACATAGCCGGACAATCAGCTCTAATGTGTTCTTTGGAACAAAAAATTAATATAAGACCCGGTCTTATTTTACTATAATATAAGACTGGGTCTAATATAATATAATATAATATAATATAATATAATATAATATAATATAATACCAGGTCTTATACTAATTTTCACTCCAAAAGACACATTAGTGCTGATTGTCCAACTAGGTCTTATTTTCGAGGAAACAGGGTGTTATATGCCATTATTATTCTTATTAACAACCTTTCCCCTAGAGCTACATACCAGCTTTATGTTATAAGGTCTACTCTACATATAACATAAGACAACAATTTTATCTCAAAATTTCTATTTATGTATAATAGATTACCATTTTTCCTACATGGGGCTGTTATCCCCAGGCTGCAGGACAGTAAGTATTAAGATAATGCCATATACTTTAGATGCTATTTTGTCAATATCCCATCACTGATAATATGTGTGGGAGCATAATGGGCACTGATAATGGGTTATGCAATAGTAACAAAGAACATTAATATTTTTAGTGGTTTAAAAAAGCAAAAGTTTAATTTTGATGAAAAAAGCATAACTACCGTAGTGTCTTTCTTAACATTTAGTGCATTTCTTCCCTAGAATATTATAGTGTTATCTCAATAGTACTTATAATAGCTTCACGTATATCTATCAGGACACTTAACTGAAATCAATGGTCATCATCAAGTACTATTCCTTAATGCAATAAAAATAATGACGTTTTGGAAAAAGTACAGTTGCTTTTCTCTATTTGCATCATAAGAGAAATGTAACATTAAATTGTTTATAATTTTGATTAACTATTATAATTGAACATAATTTAATGTAATATTTGATTATTCAGAAGATGAGTTTTCCAGTAAGTGGATTCTAAAATGACTACATTCATGTATATAAATCAGTCATTAGTTTGTATTAATTCAGTGAATAGGATTGATTTTTTTCCTTGTGATCAACACCCTTTTCTTTATCTTAGAGAGCAAAGCTAGTGAAGTATTTATACATAGCAATATAAATCATATATCTTAATAATATTACTAATGAGATTTATATATCAAAGTATTCTAGATATTACTAATAATTACTTTCACTTATTTATAAATTACTGTTTATATTCATTGGATGTATATACAAATATTATCTTCCAGTAATGACTTAGTTTGCTAGTAGTGCCATGATAAATACCACAGACTGAGTGGCTTAAACAATAAAAATCTATTTCCTCACAATCCGGGGGCTGCAAGTCCAAGTTGAAAATGTTGGCAAGGTTGGTTCTATTTTGAGGCCTTTCTCCTTGGCTTGTAGATGGACATCTTCTTACAATGTTTTCATACGCTCTTCCCTTCCCCTGTGTATGTCTGTGTTTCAGTCTCTTTTTATAGGGACGCCAGTCGTATTAGATTATGGCCTTCTTTAAGGACCTCACTTTAATTTAATCACTTCTTGAAAGGCCTAACTTCTAAACATAGTCACATTTTCAGGCACTTGGGGTCAGACCCTTACCACAGGAATTTGGGGGGGACACAATTCAGCCCCTAACAAGTAGCCAGATATTAGATTATGTTAACTAAAATGTACATTAATGAAATTAGGCAAAGATATATTGGGATTTTCCTTGTATTAAATAAATGCTATTGTATACAAAATTATTAAGTCATGTCCACTGTTTTGTGGTTTATAATCTGATACCAGGATTTGTTTGGAGGAAAAGGTGTACCAAATGCCGTTTGTCTACCCAGCATGCATTTCTCTTTCCTTCTTGTGTTGTAGAAATACATGGGTTACTTGTATTCTGCTCACTCATATGTTATTTATTTATTTATTTTTTGGGGTGGGTCTATTCCTATTAGGACCTGTTCCACTAATGTAAGGGGTAGGCACATGAATGAAGTGTGCCGTATTTTCTTTATTATATCAAATGGTTCATTTCTGGCACTAATTTTCTAACAGACGGACAAACAGAAAGCTTCCCTAAATATCAGTGCTGTGTTAGAGAAGGATCCTTTCATCTGCATTTGTGTAAATATGATTTATAGTTGCAGAATTTCTGACAAACATGTTTGTCCCAGTTTGGCTTCCCTGGAAGACTTTAAGATGGAAATTAGCATAAGGAAGTGGATTAGTATGTTTTGTTATTGTTTTGTGGCTTCTGTAACAAACTAGCACAAACCATATGCCTTCAAACAGAAATTGAGGACCTCACAGTGTAGATAAAGGCCAGAGCTCCGAAATCCAGCTGTAGGTAGGGCTGTGTTTCCTCGCTAGAGATGACTAAGGGAGAATTCACTCTTTCGGTGGCCTTAGGCATTCCATGGCTTGTGGGCTGTGATGCCATTTCAGTGCTGACCTCATTTTCAAGCTCATAGGGACAGCTGAACCTAGAATAACCTTGCAGAGTTATCCAAATGTGAGATAAGACACCAGGGCTCTCTCCCTCTTGTCAGACAGTTATTAAGTTCAGCTTCCTCCAGGAAGTACGCATATGTTGAATGAGTAATTCCAGCTGAGGCAATTCTCAATGATAGCTGAGCACTATTGGTCACTAGAACTCCCAACAGCTGGTGGAATAATCCCTTTATGTTTGATGGGGAGAGTGCTAGCAGTACATCACAGTGCACACTACAATGTAAAATCATGAAGAGATGTGTCTGAAAGCCAAAGAGAAACAATGTGAAAAGGAAAGATTTGCCAAGCTCTAGGTCCAAACTCACCTAAACTAATCTAGATCCTTGAAACTCTTCCTTTGATTCTAAAAACAATTTAAATTTCCTAGAAACAAAATTTTGCCTAGGGTACACATAAAATGTGTTTGTTTGTTTTTTTCATTTGCAACTAGTCAAAATATTATAACAATGTACAAAGATATGTACATTGCAAAGTTAAGCAATAAGAATTCCACGGAATTTAAAACAAGCGTTTTATTAATACAGATATCAGGGGAGTTTCGGAGGTGGTATTTCAGTTATTTCCTGAAATCCTCTGTTTGATAATATTTTCACATTAAGAGAGCAAGTGATAAAATTCTTCAAGTTTAGTTCAAAAAGCACTGTAATCCAATGCTATTCCATCTATTTCCCTTGCATAGTAAGCATCATTAACTTAAAAGTACCTGTTAGGAATCCAAATTCTTGAGCATCGGATAACATTATTTTTGTATCAGAATCTTGGGCAGAGGTGGGAATCTATGCTTTGGAAAGCTCTCCAGGTATTTCTTGCCAACAGTTGGTATTATTTCAGGTGTTTTTATGTTACTATTTTTTAATTTTATGATCTTTTAAAAGGCATGCAGTGGTATCTAATTGTGGTTTATTTTGGATTTCATTCATAGTTAATTAGGTATTATTTCATTTACTTATTTGGTAATACAGAGGGTGTCAAATAAATGTATATACATTTTAAGAAAGGAAAAAACTATATTAAAATTATAATAATATATATCAATAACAAAAGATGAACACAAGTCACGTTTGACTTCTGCAATGACAAGAGGTGCTGAAAGTGATTACGATCAGCATAATTTTAATACAGCTTGTGGGGGCAGAGCCCCAGAAAGTAGTTTCCAGGCTCTCGGCCTCACATAGACAGGTGCTGGCTCAGGTAGTAAATGGCCATCAACTGTGATTGGATGGCCATCAGCTGTGGCTAGTTGGCCGTCAGCTGTAACCAGTGAGCCATTGGCCACTAATATAACTGCTGTGGCTACGCTAGCAGAAAAAATGGGGGCTAGCAAGAAGATGGTGGCTGAGCCTGCAAGCGGAGCAATGAGCTTTGAGAACTGTGTGGCTTCTGTTTCCTGTTTCTCCAACCCAGCTGCCAGCGAGAGTATAGTGGTATGACTCCCCTACTTATGGTTCCGTGGGTGTTCCTTTTCGACCTCACCATGTCCTGCGTTCTCTTGTGGGGAGCGGGAGCCGAGACCCCACAGGATCTCCTGCATGACAGTTCTTTTTTTTTTTTTTTTCCTTTCTTAAAATGTGTATAGATTTTTTTGGCACCCTCTATATCTCTTCAAATTTGTTGTCCATTTTTATGGCACTTTTAATATACCCTCGGATCAAGTCATTCATGAGATATATGATTTGCCAATGTTTTTTCCCCATCTCTGACTTTTTTCCCCCACTTTCTTAACATTGTGTTTTGAAAAACAAGAAATGCTTAATTTTGATAAAGTTCATTTTATCAAATTTTCCTTTTATGCATCACGGCTTTGTTGTCATAGCTAAGAAAATTTTCCAAATATAAGGTCAAAAAAATTTCCTTCTACATTTTCTCCTAGACATTTTATAGTTTTACATATGGGTCTCTGATCAGTATGAGTTAATTTTTGTCTTTGATGAGAAGTATTGATGTACGTGATGTTGTATCTGCCAGCAGTTTCTGAGTGTGGGCCGGGATCTTCTCTCGTGAAGCCGAAGAATGGAAACACGGACCAGGGAGAGACAAAAAGTTTTAAAAAGAGGATAGTTTATTAGAGGCAGGAGAAAAGGTTGCAGCTCCCGAGCAGGAGGGGGTCCCAAATGGGGGGTGCACCATGACTGAGGCAATAGCTCTTACTTTTATACCTTCCCTTGCCTGCTTGGGGAAGGGGAACTGTTTGAAGTAGGGAACTTGTTTGAAGAAGGGAACTGGCGCCTTCTAATGAAATTTGTCTATCAGGTTTGTTCTGCTTGCCCATCCTAAAGGAATTAGCAAAGTCACCCACTCTTTATCTATCAGATCTACTCTATTTGTAAGGCCAAAATAAATTTTATGATTAACCTCAAGGCCTTGTCACATTATGTCCTGGAGCAAAGGAGTGATTTCAAAACCTGAAGTTTTAGGATATGACTGTCTTTTGTTTATTCCACCAGGGACCTCCCTGTCTACCTAGGGACATGTTAACTCTCCTGTATTGGTATGTGTTGTATTTTGGATTTTTTAGCACATGGATAATCAATTGCTCTGTAAATAATATGTTGCAAAAATGACTGTGAATAGCTATTGTACATTGTCTAACATCTATTGGCCACATATGAATAGGTTTACTATTAGATACATAATTCTTTTTTAAAATGTAAAAAAAAAAAGGCATTTTTACCTCACAAGTTGTACAAAAACAAGTCACAATATAGACTAGGCCTGCTGACCACCGTATAACAAGCAAATAAAAATTATATTTATTGAAGTTGTTTAGCTGATGCTTCGGTATACAGATACATCCTAGCATAATTGCCACAATCAAGTTAATTAACATATCCATCATCTTACATATATACCATTGCCTTTTCTTTTTACTTTTTCTTTTTTGGGGGGGTGGATGGGGAAACACTTAAGATCTACCTCTTAGCAAATTTTAAGTATACAATATATTAATAATATTGTTAACTAAAGTCACCTATCTGTACTTTGTTCTCCAGAACTTCATCTTGCATTACTGAAACTTAGTGCTCCTTGAGCAACATTTCCTTATTTCCCTTTCCTCCCAGCCCCTGACAACTACCATTCTATTCTTTGCTTCTGTGAGTTTGACTCTTTCAGATTTCACATTTAAGTGATATCGTACAGTACTGTCCTTCTGTGTCTGGCTTGTTTTCTTTAGCATAATGTCCTCCAGGTTCATTCATGCTGCAAAAGCAGGATTTGCTGCTTTTTACTCCTGAATAACATTCCATTGTATGGACAAAGTTAGGTTTTTTTCCATATTTTGGCTATATGAATAATGCTGTAATAAACATAGGAGTGCAGATATCCTTCGAGACACTGATTTAATTTCCTTTTGCTATGAAACACATATGTGGGATTACTGAATCACATAATATATAGTTATATTTCTAGTATTTTGTGGAAACACCATACTGTTTTCTATATTGGCTATGATAGTTTACATTCCCACCAACTGTGTACCAAGGTTCTCTTTTGTCCACATCTTTGCCAGAGCTTATCCTTTGTCTCTTTGAAAATAGCCATCCCACCTGGTGTGAGTTGATATCTCATTGTGATTTTGATTGGCACTTGCCTGATGATTAGTGAAGTTGAACATAATTTCATATACCTGCTGGACATTTGTATATCTTATTTGGAAAAATGTCTATTCACTCATTTTGTCCATTTTTCAAATCAGGTTATTTGGAATTTTTTGCTATTTAATTGTATCCATTCCTTATATATTTTGGATATTAACCCCTTATCAGATATGGCTTACAAATATTTTTTTCCCGTTACATAAGTTACTCCCATTCTGCCTTTTCACTCTGTGGTTAGTTTCATTTGCCGTGGAGAATATTTTTACGTTGATTGTCTGTTTGTGCTTTTGTCTTCTTGACATTGCCCAGAGCCATGTCAAGAAGCTTTGTCCTATGTTTTCTTTAGTAGTTTCATAACTTCGGGTCTCACATTTAAGTCTTCAATACTTTTTAAGTTGTTTTTGTGTGTGGTATAGTGTGTATATATGCATATTTTTGCTTCAGGGCCCAATTTGGTTCTTCTGCATGTGGATATCCAGATTTCCCAACACCATTTATTAAAACAATATTCTTTCCCAGTGTGTGTTCTTGGAACCCTTGTAAAGATCAGTTAACTGTAGATTTCTAGATATATTTCTGGGCTGTCTATTCTGTGTTGTTGGTCTACATGTCTGTTTTTAAGCCAGTACCATACTGTTTTGATTACTGTAGCTTTGCAATATATTTTGATATTAGTGTGATAACACCATCTTTGTTCTAGGTCAAGATTGCTTTTGACAATCCAAGGTCTTTTGCGGTTCCATAAAAATTTAGGATTGTTTTTACTGTTTCTGTAAAGAACGTTTTATGGTATTTTGATAGGGATTACATTGAATCTACAGATCAATTTGGGAAGTCTATACATTTTAACAATATTAATTTTTCTAGTTCATAAAAACTGGATATTTTGCTAATTATTTGTGTCTTTGTTAATTTCTTTCAACAGTGTTTTATAATGTTCAGAGTACAAATCTTTCACCTATTTATTTATCTGTAAGTATTTTATTTGTTGTGTTGCAATTATAAGTGGGATTGATTTCTTGGTTTCGTATTTGGAAAGTTTGATGTTTGTGTATAGAAATGTGACTAATTTGTATATGTTGATTTTGTATCCTGTAACTTTACTGAGTTGGTATATTAGTCCACAGTTTTTTTATTGATTATTTAGGGTTATTTTTGTATACGATCATGTCTTCCATAAACAGAGATAGTTTTAGTTCTTTCTTTTTAATGTGAATGCTTTTATTTTATTTATTTATTTTTTTATGTCTATCTAAAACTCCCAGTACTATGTTGAAAAGAAGTGGTGAGAGTGGGCATCCTTTCCTTGTATGGAATCTTATAGAGACAGTTTTTGTGTTTTCCCCCATTGGTTATGGTGTTTGTTGTGGGCTTTTCATACATAAACTTTATTGTATATAGGTAAATTTACATACCTATTTTGTTGAGAGTTTAAATCATGAATACACACTGAACTTTGTCAAATGCTTTTTCTTCCTCTGTTGAGAGGATTTTGTGGTTTTTTTCTTTCGTTTTGTTAAGTTGGTGTGTCACATTGAGTTGTGTTCATTGAACTACCCTTGTGTCCCTGGAATGAATCCTACTTGATCATGGTATAGGATATTTTTTTAATGTGCTGTTGATTTCAGTTTGCTAGTATTTTATTGAGGATTTTTGCATTAATGTCTATCAGGGATATTGGTCTGTAGTTTTCTTTTTTTTTTTTCCTTTTTATCCCCCCATGTCTTTGCCTAGTTTTGTCTCTGACTGGCTGCTGGCCTCATAAATTGAATTTGGAATTGTTCTCCTTTTTTTCTTATTTTGGAAGAATTTAAGACAGAATGTTATTAATTTTTTGAATATTTGTAGAATTCACCTGTGAAACCATCTAACCATTTATCTAGTCCTAGACTTCTCTTTGTTGAAAGATTTTTTATTACTGATTCAAATCCTTATTTGTTATTGATCTCTTCAGACTTTCTATTTCTTCTTGATGCAATGTTGGTAGATTGTATGTTTCTAGGAATTTATCAATTACTTCTAGGTTATCCAGTTAGTTGGCATAATAATACTTTATAATCATCTATTATAGTATATATATTTTTTTAATTTCTGAGTCTTCTGTTATAATGTTTTTAATGTCTGATTTTATTTATTTGAGTCTTCTCTCTTTTTTTCCTCAGTCTAAGGGTTTGTTGATTTCATCTTCATAAAAAACAAAACACACTCTTAGTTATATATATATATATATATATATATATATATATATATTCTCTGTTTCATTTATTTCTTCTCTAATATATATATATATGTGTATATATACACATATATATATAGACACACACACACACACACACATATATATATATTTTTTTTTTTTTCCATTTCCTCTGCTAAATTTGTACTTAGTTTGTTCTTTTTCTAATTTAATTTAGGTAAGGGTTTATGAATATTTATACACATAGTTTCAAAAAAATCCTTGTATTTTTTATAAAGTACAGTTGGCATACAATATTATATTAGTTTCAGGTATACAGCATAGCGATTAGACATTTATATATCTTATGATGTGCTCATTCCATTAAATCTTGTAACCATTGGTTACCATGCAAACTTATCACCCAATTATTGACTATATACCCCTTTACCTTTTTCGTTCATCCCTGCCTCCCACTTCTCTCTTGCAAGTATCATTTTGTTTTTCGTTTCTATGAGTCAGTTCTGCAAATATTAAACAAACAAACAACGCTTTGAAGTCTGTTTAAATCATGCTATTTTGTTAAGTACATTTTCCTCCTTTTCCACTAACATTACAAATTTAGCCTGACTTTTCTTTTTATTAAAAGATGATCTGAGCTTCTACTTTACATTCTCCTGATCACTTGAACACATAGTCAACACAGGGCTCACAAACTGTTAACCTTCTCTTGACAATCTATTGAGTTTCTAACCTTCTACTTTAGAAAACACTTTGATAATATGGTTGGACTGCTAAGAAGTAATATGCATTTATTGTATTACTTAACTTGTTTTTGTCTCTTGAAATAAGGTATATTTATCCTGTCAGTATCACAGATTCGATATTTCAAGCTATCAACAGAATTTTAAAAAATCACTTTCAATAAAAAAATGTAGCTTTTTTTTTTTTCCTTTAAAGAAAATGAGACTACACTTCATGGTAAATTTGAACAAATAATGAAAGCAGAAAAATTGTTAATTTTTTTTCTTTGTCATAAACTTTAATTAAGTGATTTGAACTCTGGATAATCGATTGGAAGACTACAAGAATTATCATGCCTGAGTTTTTTGTTTTCCTCCATGAATAATTAATATTCTTGAAGCAAAAAGACATTGCAACTATGATTACAAATATTCTCTTATTGTTAGGATATCTAGTATAGCATAAATATAATGAACAAAACATGTAATTGGGTTTGAATCTTTTCTTTAATTCCTTTGTTTTATTGTACAGAAGGAAGCATTTAAATTTCCAACTAAAAGAGGAATAGCATGCATTTCTCAAATCATTTGCATGTAAAATGTAGATTTTCCTTAAAATTGAGTTATTTTGTATAACATTTCTTGAATACTGACAGTTGTTATTCTTTTAATATTTGTATTGACACATAATACTAGATTTTCACCTTTTATATTTGAGTTTAATTGGTTGTTTTGTTTAATTCAATACAGCTTAGACAGCTTAAAGTAATTTTATGTAGTTAATTAGCCAAGTTGTTTAAACCACTGAACTGATATGACAAAGTTCAGGTTCATACTGAAACTGTGCCACCTGACTCCACATAAAAATAGGTTCTTTTGTGCGCAAAGGAAAGATACAATGGATTATGTACATATATACAAAATTCATGTCAATTACTGAAAAAACAAACAATAATTCCAGTGTCATTTTACAATGAACATGAGCAAAAAATATATATTTTTTAGAGATTAAAAGCATAATGGTGACTGATTATGGCACTCTATACGTTGTTGTAATATAAGAGCATAGTTAATTGACCATTTTTTCCTCTTTTTTATCTTTCCTCATTGCAAAAGTTTAGCAGGTCATTTTCTGCAACTCTTTTTTGGTAGATAGTTGAGCATGTGAGACAAATGCAGACATTTTTATTGTATTCCTAAATCTCCCTATAAGAAATCCTACTGAAGAGAATAAGGCCAAGGCAGTTCAGCGTGTAGAAGGATGTGAAGTGTAAGAAAAGACCGATGTCTAGACAATAACTTAATAGTTGAATACATAAGAGATGGGAAGAGCAGGTGCAAAAGCTCATTGTGAGAATCTTAATAGATTAAAACAAAACAAAACAAAACAAAAGTGCAGTGAGAATGCTTAAAGAGACATCTTGGGAGACTGGGTTCTGGGTACTTGACTCTGAGCTGGGATACTCATTTTCTTTCACTTTGCTAAACATGAGAGCAACAGAACTGAAGGATGTCAAGAGTCTCTTGGTTTCCAGAACATACATCTGAATGTAAGTATTTGGCATTTAGGACTTAGGTCAGAAGCCCTTTATTTCATTCAAAAAATACACAAAGTACCTATCATGTGTTACTGCAGTAAGAAAAATGGTAAAAGCTTGTGCTATTGTCCTAAAAGGGGACAGATAATAAATCAATCAGTAAACTATGAGGTGTATTAGAAGGTGATAAGTCCAATGAAGGAAAAAGTTAAGAATGAAGAGTGCTTTGGTGGGCAGGTGCAGAGAATTGGCATGTTTGTAGATTTTAAAAGAAAGCTTCTCTAAGGAAACACGTGAGCAAAGATTTGAAGGAGGGCAATTAGGCCATCATGCAAATACCCGAGACCAGATGTTTCTAGGCACAGAGAATATCAAACATAAAGTCACTTCAGCAGCGGTTTCCTTGGTAGATTTGAGGACTACATAGGGGGCCTACACATCAGGACCTGAGCGAGTAAGAGGCCAGTAATAGAAGGTAAGGTTGAGCAGGTATATAGTGTGCATTTGTCTGGGTACTTACAGCCTTTCCTGCAGATTCTGTTTGAAGGAGAGAAGGATACAGTGACTGAGACTGAATTTCAAACGAGCCTAAAAGAAAGGATACTTGGGATCCGGTTGAATTTAATTTGGACCTCTAAGCTGTTGAATCTAAGATGAGGAAATCTAAGTTTTGAAGAACAAAATAAAATAGTATAGGTACTGTTAGTATCTACCGCACATGTTCTCTTGCTGGTATACCCTTGCAAACCCTTCCCAAGAAGTAACCATGTCATGATTGGGTATTTATCATTTCTTTATATTTTAAAATGTATTCATATCTTAAACCACATATATAATTTTTCAAGTTTTGAAACTTTGTTCATTCTGTAATATGATTTCAACTCTCCCTTTTGTTTGTGTGATTTAATTTATGTTGATATATGTATATGCATAATATACCAATTTTCATTGCTTCCGAGGATTCTATTTTCTGAACATACTACAGGTTATTTATCTTTACCCCGTTGAAGGACATTAGGTTATTTCCAGTTTTCTCCAATATAAATAATGTTCATATAGACATGTTTTGGATTTTTGTATCATCTCCTTATTCACATGTGCAAGAGATTCTCAAAGATAGATATCTAAGGTAACATAATTGTTGGATCATAAAGTCATATGCATTTTAAAACTTACCAAATCAAGTTATACATTTCTCTACACATGCATTGTGCCAATATACTCCATAATTCAAAAAAGAGAGCTCTGTTTTCTGAATCAGTGTTTCCCCATGGATTCAGGATTACAATTGGAGCAGGACAAATTTACAGTTTCTTTAGTGATGCCGTGCAGAGCTGAAACATTATCATTCTTGATGCTCGCCCACCAAATGCCTACAAGACCTGCAATAAATCATCCTGAACACACAATACAACCCCCTCTTTCACACTTCTAAACAATTGGCAAAAAATGGTATTTCAAAATTTTTCTTACTTGTTTGATATCCCACTTGCCTATTTAATAAGTATGTGTTATATTTCATCTGGAGTTTTTTAGTTTTATATTAGTGCAGTCTGTCCCCCTACTATCTGATTTGTTTCATGATGTGTGGGGAACGATTTTGTTTTTTTTTTATACTCCCAGGTAATTCTAAATATAGTCTTCCTCTAATGAACTCCTACTTGATCAATTTACCGATCTCCTGTGCTGCTCTTTTGGCTGAGGCCATAAATATTCTTGTGCTGCCATGGGTTTTATTAGTTTTCTTTTCTCCATTCTTTAATTACCTGTGCTCAGAGTCACCAATTTTATCAAACAACTTGTGTACGTAATCAACATCAAATTTCAACCCAATGTCACTTCTTTCATATCTGTAGAAAGATAATTTATTTTATGTTTGTATTATATCTTGGCCCTATTAGTAATTGTTAATTTTATGTCAAATAAACTCTCAAGTATTTTGCCAGGTATTTTTATTTTTCATAGAGAGTTAGATCAGAAGAAATAGAATAAATCCACATTCAGGTTATTCGGAATGGTAGTCTAATTGTTCTAAAATAGCCTTCTGAGATTCCATTCAATCCGATTGAATGAAATGGTATTGAAAGCTGTTTAAATATTCAAGACTAAAACTGACTTGGAGAGATTTGTGATAATTTAATCAGGATAGGAAATATTTTGCATCCTTGGTATTTCTTGGAAATTTCAATATTCAGAAAGTTTAAACTTGGTTAACAAATAAAGAAAATGTTAAATCATTTCTGCCTGAGAAAAAGGAGACAATCCTGGAATAGGTAGGGAAGAATTTTTACCTGAAGAATTTACGTAAATCATATTATAGGTCCAGTAAATAGAGGAAATTATTTTTAAAAAAGGAATTAGTAGAGTTGAGATTCTTTAAAATGTAAACCTGTTTTACTTTGCTTCTAATAAGCATACAAAAAAAATCGGTTTCAATGAATGAAGAGAATTAATCCTAATAACACTTTCTGAAAACCCTTATCCCCATCTCCAGAATTGTTCTAATTTTTTAATGCCAATATAGTGACAGTATCGGAGATAAATATTCTATTGTGGAAAGTTCCCTGACTATTTATAGATAAGTATTAGGTAATCTGAGTAGAGTTCTGGTTTCAGATATTCACTGTTACTGTAATCAATAGATTATAGTGGGAACTTTCTATTGAATGGCATATGCATATTTCATGTCATCATATTCTTCCCTGGGTATTAAGTGAGAGGCTTTGCCAGAACATAAATTACATTTATTACTGTAAAGATTGTAGATAGCTTTGAAGCCATTTGACAAACGATAGAGCCCACTTTCTTAATATGAATTAAGACCTAATCAGGTAATCCTCAGTTCTCAGTAAATAGACATTTTAGCAACAGATAGTAAATTGCAAAACAACGAACACAATCAACGATATCAATAATGAGATTTCTTTTAAAAAGTCTAGAGTTTTATTTTATTTTGTTAAAAATGTTAAGTTTATTGTTGACATATGTTTACCTAACTCTGTGATGACAGGGATGTACGTTTTCCTGTGTATAAAACCCCTCAAATATTTTTTAATGTTAACATTTAAATAAGAAAACTTTGGCACCTATGAATATAATACATTTCTATAAATCATATTGCTAGTTTTAATACTAGTTTTATAAAATGAATTATAGGTACAAGTTATATATTAGTTGTTCAAATGTTCTTCACATTTCACAAGAAAGCTGATATAGGAAAAGAAACTCTTCCTTTAACAGAGATATTATCCAAAGTAGAAACTAGAAAACTTCCTCAAGGAACTGTACAGTTCTATTTTAAATCTATGTTGTTTTCGTTTTTTCACAGTACTATTTGTTTTATATTTGTTTTAGTTTCTTGTTGCTGCTCTGACAAATGATCACAAATTTAGTGGCTTAAAATAACACAAATGTATTATTTTACATACACAGTTTTATTTATGTTAAATAACATAGTTCTTGTGTACTGATGTCTGAGATGAGTCTGATGGGGCTAAAATCAAGATGTTAGTAAGGCTGCATTCTTCCTGGAGACTCTAGTGAAGAATCTGTTTCCTTGTCTTCAGCTTTTAGAGGTTGCTTATATTACTTTGTTCATGTCCCTTTTCCCCATCTCCAAAGTCCATCATTCCAACTTCTGCATCATTTGTCAACTATCCTTTTTCTGACTCAAACACTTCTCTTTTTATCTTATAAAGACCATTGGAATTACATTGGTCCCACTCAGATAACTCAGGATAATCTTCCCATAATCCTTAATTTAATCGCATCTGCAAAATCCCTCCTGGCATGTAAGGTAACATGTTCAGATTCTGGAGATTAGGTCATAGGTATATTGTGGGTGCTATTATTCTGTCTACCACAGTATCTGAGGTCACTTCAGCATTTTCATGATGAGAGCAACATCTGTGTGTATGTGCCTGTGTATGTGTGCCCGAAGCAGAAACATCATATCACATCTGTCTTTGAATAATTCAGTTGACATTCCATTGAGGACACTAGGTATCGTTATTCATAAGCATAAGAAAGGTCTGACTTTCCTCAAAGAATTAAATTTCTAAATGTCATGCTGCAAAAGAGAGACTGATGATTAAACAGTGCTTTATTCTTTAATCTAACATATATGAACATTTTTAATGCTATATGGCTGTGGTTCTTTTATTAATTTTAAGGAGTGAATTTTCTATAATTCTGTTAAAACAGAAAACATAGAGGCATTGCCTATTTAATATATTTAGGGACAAACTATTATTGCTAAAGTAGTGTTACCTTCCAAACTAGAATTTTCTTGGTTTGAATATTTGTTCTCTTGTTCTATTAGGAAACCTATATGATCCTGTTTTGGAAAACACTAACAGGCTCTAATTTTGAAAGTGGTCTCTTATTTTTATTTACCTGAAAAGCTTTGTAGCTACTTAAAACATCCTGCAAAACAAACTTTGTTTGTGATATTAATCTCTGTTCTTTTAGAACTATTTCAGTTGCTTTCAAGAAGTGCTTTCAGGAAAATTAAGGAACTCCTAACAAGGTTGATTTCTAAGGCTGCCTTACTCAATGGATATTTATATTGTGATTTTTAAAATTGAGATAAACACCTCATAAAACTTCATTCTTCAGATATATAATATTTTAAGACTACTTCTCAGTTCCATGTCAATATTCCATGCATGTTTCCAAATTTGAATGCCCAAGAGAATGTTAGCTTTTATTTTACTACAGATGGACCAGTGAGGTTTTTTTTTCCCCTTAAATGGCTATCTGAATATTAAATAATATTTTTTAAATTGCAGTTCTGATGAAAGTAGTTCTTTTAACTTATGGCAGTTTGGTTGATGGTATATGTTTTCTTCTTTCAATAAAATCCAAACTGTCAACTGAATTTGACAACAAAACAGTCTTCTCAGTAGTTTGGTAGAGACATACCAAAAGATTATAAGGAGTAAGACAAAAACAAAAACAAGCAAACAAACAGACAAAAGAAAAACAAACAAACAAAAAAACAAAAAAAGTTCCACATTTTATTGCTTAGAAGAGTCAAATGCTAAGTAAAATTGATAATTCTTTCGAGAATCTGGGCTATGGAAAGAGTAAAAGAGAGGAGAGTTATGATAAGTGGCCCATGGCTGTGAAGAAGTAGTGTGGGAAAGAAAACTGTTTCTTTGGTTGTTTGACCTTGGTTTAATTTAGTATGCCTTTTGAAATCCGTGCTTGTTTTGTTTCATTGTAATTTTGGGTAAAGAAAATATAAATCATGTTTAAAATCATATTAGTGGCAAACCAGAAGAATTAATTATTATATTAAATATTGTATCTGTAAGAATGAATAGTATACCTACATAAAAAGTCAGAAAAGAGTAATTATTATTATTTATTATTAATATAACATGAAAAGTGAATTAAGTAAATTTCTTGAGGAGATTAGAGGAGATGGGGCAGGATGCTGCAAGAAGTTGAATGAACTGACTTTCATATTTCTATCATAACCCTAAAATAAAGGTGTAGCAGTGGATGAAACTGCCCAGGGGAATCACAGTCCCTTGAAGTTGGAAGTCTTTGGAACCTTGAGCAGATGGTAGCTACAGCAAGGGTTCAGAAGTCCAGTTTGCCTCCCAGAATCTAGGGAAATACTCGATTCCTTATAGGACCAACACATCAACATGGGGTGATCAATACTTGTGAATGATATATAAACAGACAATAATGTATTCATCATCATATCAGGTCCCCAAAATAAAAGGCTTTGTTATAATAATTTCTAACCAGTAATAGAGTGACTAACTGTTTAGTTTTGCCCAGGACTGTTCCAGTTCTAAGACTGTAAGTCATGTGCTCCAGGAAATTCCCTCAGTTCCAGAAAACTCAGGGATGGTTAGTCACTCAAATTTCGTATGTATAGACATATAGATATGGATATGGATATGGATATAGATATGGATATGGATGTAAATTCAGCATAAATTTTCATCATTTGGAATCACTGAAGTACCCGACTCATTCTCTCAAGTGTCACAAATAATTACTTGAGATTAACGATGTCTAACTCTAGGTCCAGGTCACTGAAACATACTTATACTGTTGTCACTTTGTCTAAGTGAATAAGGAATGAATTTTCTTGGCATTTGATTGCATATGGAGATATAATATTTATATATCACAGTGCATTGTTGGAGTAAAAAAAAAACAGGTAAGAGATTGAAAAGCTGGAAAGGGTTTTTATTAGTAAGACTCTATGTACCTTGACCAATAAGCAGCTATTGTGCGAACAAAACATATTTTTTTCCCCAAGCATTTTCCTTGTGTAGCAGCATCATGCTGATTCATTCCACTCTCATGGTGGAAGAAGGTGACCTGAAGGCACATTTGTGATGCATCGGCTGTGTTAATTTGGAACTTATTTGCCTGGTATGCAGTGATGATATATAGTTGCAATGACTTGGAGTTCCTTAGAGATCCCTCTGTAGAAAAATGGATATCATTTGAATCTTGGATGCACTCATCCAATTTCTCTATTGTTCATTAAGCAGCACTGGTGGTGAGTTATGAGAAAAAAATCTATAAATATTAATATATTATGTCATTACAAGTTGTAGTTTCCAGCTTATTATTCTCAAATATTTTCTGGAAGTGGGATTCTAGTAAAGTTAAAGAATTGTTCAACTGTAAGAAAGTATTATAAGAATAGATTAAGCCAAATGATTATCACCAATAACAACAGAATTTGCTTTATAATTAATTCCATTTGTTAGCCCCTGTTTCAATTAACTCCTTGCTGAAAGTACATAATAGTGTAGTGAAAACATAGTAAGTTTGAGAGTCAGAGAGACACAAATTCAAGAACTAACTTTCCAGTTGAACAGTTTGGTTATTTTAGATGATTATGTCATGTCTCTAAGCATGAGCTTTCTCAATTGTAAAATATGGACAACTATTCTTAGAATTTGCTTTGAAGATTAAGTGATAATATGTATTAGGCATAAAGCATGCAGTGAATGCTCATACTCTAACCTTCAAATATGTTAAAAACTCACTGACCAAAAGGAGAGTGATCTTTCATCACCTGCTTATTCAATTTAGGGGAATCACAACCACAGAAAATTTTCAGAGGTTGTGATTCCCCTAATTTAGATGGAAATATAATTGTTTCCTCCCTTAACACATGGGGAGGTCTTGGGTGGAGGAAAGCAGGACAGTGGAAGTGCTGTTCCATACAACAGATGGTGGCGGCCTGTACTACCCAGTCCTAACTGTCTTCCTGAATGAAAGACACAGCTCCCTAGGGCTGGGATAAATGGAGTTCTACTATTTTGACCAAATTTTCCTCTAATTCTCCTGTGGTGTATTGTTATAGATTACTATGTATGCAATATGCATAAATATATTGCAAAGTCTAGAATATCACATATATAGTATAGATGTGGTATATTATAATACCTTTTCTTAAAGAACTACAGATAACCACTACTGTTGAATTCCTAGAAGCTCTCCTAGAAGTTTTTCCAAACCTGGCAAAATACCATCCCAAATTCTAAAATAAAATTAGTCTGATTAAAAATTATTCAACCTATTCTAATTTTTATAAATAGAATAGTACAGTACTTAAATCACTTTTTAATCTTTACAGATCAAATTTAACCATCCATGTGATAGATATAACAAGATTTACAGGACTGTGTGATGATCATATGAAATATTGTTATTAAAAATAATAGGAGAGTCTAGCTATAAAGAACGGTGACTCAGTAGTAGCCTAACAGTATTAACACTATGAATAATATAAATAATACATTTCATTTTCTGTAATTTTTTATTCATATTTTTGTAAAAAAATATTAAATATTTTGTTCTCTCCTCTAGAATTATTTAAAATGATATTGCTTACTCTTGATAAGTTATCTCTGTGTAGTAGTTAGATGTAGTTTCACATTCCAACTCAGATCTCAAGCTTAAACTTTCTGCTTCTGTGGTCATTGCTGTAAGACATTCATGGTTTCTGGAGCTATTAAGTTGTTTTATTTGTTTGTCTGTTTGTTTTTTTCCTAATCATTCTTATGAGACAGGTTATGATGTCACAAACTACACCTAGAGTAAATAAGAATTTTGGGATAATTCAATGCAATTAAAGTTATAAATCTTTAATCTTCACCAAGTTCTTACCTACATGATTTACTCAAAGGGTATATAGGTTGGATTCTGGGTAACCAAACTGACATGTATGTCGACCTTTAGATCCGACATTTGTGTCTTTAATTCTTGCACTTTCCATTACACCTCACTTTTCAGCACCATCCTCTATTCATGGTGCTGGGACTTTTAGCACAGATGTAATTGGACCCACTGTGTACACATAATGAGAATTTCAGAAGCGAAAAGTGATACTGGAAGAAAACTATAGATAAAACTAGAAAAATATTTATCTCCACATCACTGGCCATTAAAAAACCAAAAGTCCACAAGGAATAGAGCATATTTTTATAACGATCCCTTATCTTTCACGGAGTCCCTCATTCTAATACTGATTTATAGGGTTGACATTTACTTCTCTTTGGCATTCCTGTTTCATTTTGCCTTAGACTTTCCATTCTTGTGGCTCTTCCATCTCCTTGGCTTCTTTTAAAAAATCTGGAAAACTGTTTAAGAAAAATATAAATATTGAACAGATTCTTTTAAAGTTATCTGAATATATTAAAATAACTGTTTTCAAATAGAAAAATAAAATACCTGGCTTGTAAATATCTTATTTTTATCATCAACATTTCTTGGCATCCTTATATGAAAAGCAGAAAATTCCGCAGATAATGTTTCAGTATTTTCTTACATACTGCATATATTACATATGTAAGAACATACTACATATAAAGTTACTCTAGATCTCAGTGGTAGGTTGGTGAAAGGCCTGAGTTATTATACTCAAATTTATTAATGAAAAATATCAATATCACATCCAAAATGTTTTATACCTACTAACTTCTTCAGTTACCAGTTTTATTCCCACTTTATTTTTGATTTGTATGGCAGAAACAGAGAACTTTAATTTTTACAAATCTACATAAATTCCACATGACTCCTCTAAATATATGCAGATTGAATAAATATTTATATCATGTACATTTAAGCAGAAGAAATGTGGGGGGCACAGATAGAAAATGCCGAAGAAAAATTATTTCACGCTCACAATAGTTGCTCATATGGATGAAATCAATTTGTGGGACAACTTGGGGTAAAGCAGATTACTCACATTGTTTTTGCATTAAATTTCAGCAAAAGTTATGTAAGATAGCAATGTATTACTTGCGGCACAACTTCAAACTTATTCTTCCTTTTTACCATAGTTCCAATGTCAAAAATTTTTCTTAAGTAGTCTAATATTCTTCTTTTCTTAGTGTATCCTATAGTAAATGGTTAAATATGACAAAATACAACTTCTGAGTGCATCCTTCATGCTTACAGAAGTAATATGTATTTCATAAAAATTAGAGAATGTTGACAGATTGGAACAAAACAAAGAGTTTAGGAATGTTCTATGTATGAATATCTGACAATTAAGATCGCGAACTTGCTACAAGGATGTTGCTAACCTTTTTTTGATAGCAGAGGGATTATTGTTATGAATTTGTACCAAACTAGACAAACAGTTAACCGAGTTTACTATTTGGAAGTACTGAAAAGGCTGCGTGAAAAAATTTAGATGACCTGAACTTTTCATCAACAATGTATGGTCTTGCATCATGACAATTCACCAGTTCACATGGCACTGTGTGTGAGAGAGTTTTTAGCCAGGAAACAAATAACTGTATTGAAACACTCTCCCTTCTCACCTGACTTGGTCCCCAATGACTTCTTTCTTTACCTGAAGATAAAGGAAATATTGAAAGGAAGACATTTTGATGACATTCAGGACATCAAGGGTAATACGACAACATCTCTGATGGCCATTCCAGAAAACGAGTTCCAAAATTGCTTTGAAGGGTGGACTAGGTGCTGATGTTGGTACATAGCTTCCCAAGGGGAGTACTTCAAAGGTAACCATAGTGATATTCAGCAATGAGGTACGTAGCCCTTTTTCTAGGATGAGTTTGCAAACTTAATTGTCAGACCTTGTATATTGTTATTTTTTCTTTAGGTTGCTTATCTATATCAGCAAAATCAAAGTTAAGATTAATCCTTTTAAATGTCTACAATTATAATTATAAAAGCTAGGTTTTATAACCTTAACTTTATAAATGGGGAAAAAAAGTTAGAAGGAGGTTAAATGATTTTCGCAAGTATATCTAGCATGCCAGATTCAGAACTCTAAATCATTTTTTTATATTTCCTTTGTATAATGCTAAAATGTATATTTTATTATTTTGAGAGATTTAAAATAGACAGTAATTCTGAGCACATTTCTCCAGCTTGATCTTGAACTTATTAGATGGTTAAAGATCTAAAAAGCTAATTGATGGTTATAAAAATTGGAGTTGGAGCCAAGAATTACTTACCTTGCTTTTTGAATCTGTTTTATACCCATATCCAAAATTGGAGACATTGCATACTTTAAACCATAAATACTATATGAGGTTCATTACTAATGAACAATATACTGAAAGGAAAAGTTCTGTTTTTCATTCATCTTAGTTTAGAAAAAAGTGTACTTAGTTTAGAAATGCGCATATATGTGTTTACGTATGTGTGTATGTATAATGTATATATACATACATATGCATGTGTATACATACCCACATGCATATATACTTATGTACTTATATTACATATTTAAGTACATTCACATATACATTTACATTATAAATTCTTAGATATAATATATTTATATATGTGAATGTTTAGACTTATTTTCAGCGATTTTTTAGGTGGGTAATTGGTCAATAAAATGGAGCATATAGGATTACATAAATGTTTGTGTTTATAGTATTTTTTCCTATTTAACTCTCAATCACTATTTTATCCTCTATCCTTATCCCTAATAAAATATTCATTCGCTTACCTATGATGCCTTTATATGCAGGCTCAACAGACATAACTCAAGTTAAATTTTTCCATTAAGCATAGTACATAGCCTTTGATTTTTATTTGTGAAATCTCTAATATAAATCACTTAGCAAAGTTGTGTGCCTCATTTTTGTATTGGATTATTATATATTGTCTATTTTAAAGTTGTCAATTATCTTGAAATTAATCCATGTGTTTACTCACAATCGGTTTTATTTGTAATTTGAAACAGTTACATTTATAACACAGTTATAAAGTATTTGGAATAATGTAGAATATTATTTATGCAATGATATCCTTAAAACTATCTAAAAAATGAATAATTGACAACTGGATGTGGTGAGGGATGATCCAAAGTTATTTTAGATAGGAATTTGAATACAACAGTAATTTAAAATATACAGTATACTGGTGTTGGAAAACGCAGTCAATAAGAACAGAAGAAAATTTCAGAAATATATTCACATATATGATAGCATTGACATCAACACAGTGAGAAAAATATGCATAGGTCAATAAATCATGTGGGATTATTTGGTGCATCATTTGGTTAGCATATTTATATAAAAATACAAATATGCAGAAAAAATATATCCTTAGTTTATTATACTCACAGTACACACATTCACAGATCATAGTCTCTTGAGGTAAATGCATAATATACAAATGCATTATATACATATACACACATACATATGTATGTGCATATATATGTATATATGTATATATATATGCATATGTATTTGTGTATGTATATATATTTGTATATGTATATGTGTATGTGTGTGTATATATATATATAGTAGAATATTTCAATATATATTTCAATATACATACATTGAAGTATGTGTATTGAACACTTCCTTTCAGTAAACTGTTCATCATAATGTAGAATAATATTTCTATATGTATAAATTGAAATTCATATGGTATTATCAACCAATAAAGAGGTTCAGGCTGTAATAAAGAACAAAATGAATGTATTTGAGTCAAAGGATTGCAATCCAAGAGACACAGATTCAGGTAGCAACCCAAACAGTGCTTTGGAGAGAACAAAGAAAGGCAGAGTTTTTAAAGGCAAAAACCATAAAGTGTGCTTATTTTTATGCAAATGAGTATTGCCAGCTCAGTTAGTAGGGATTGGTTAGTTCCAATATTCAAACAAGGGGTAAATCCCCTTGTGTATATATAAAACAGTAGTTGTTGTTCCAGGATGTTTATGGCTCAGCCTTGAGCTGAGTTTAGCAATGTGTTTGGCAAACTAATAGCAGCTCTAAGAACTGAGGCACAAGATGTGCTTCGGCCCCACTTCCAATAACCACTGACACTGTTTTAAGTGACTCTGAGCAAAGCTTATTCCATTTTACTTTTTTCCATTATCAATCTCCATGAAACATGTTATTTAGAGAAAACAGAGAGTCACAAAAATATATGTATTAGAGTTTGATTGAATTTATATAAATTGGTATCTTTAAATATCCATAGATGTTGATACTTTTGTGGCTATCTACCAAAATATTAATGGTAGTTATTTCTAGGTGGTAATATTTACTGTCACACTAAATTCTTACTGAAATTACTTTTTCTAAAACTATTGTGTTGTAATAATAGCTCTTCTAAGTTTCTTTTTTTTTTTCACAACTTCCAGTTATTCCCTTAGAGCTTTATTGAAAATTGATTGTTTTAATATGGTCTTTTAGGTTAATTTTTACATCAGTAACCTATTAATCTGAACCAAAATTAGAGTTCCAGTCTTACTCTTTGGCTTCGTAACATTTCTCTGAATTATACTTAAAATTTAATACATGGACATTTAAAATGAATATTTCATACAAATTAGTGTTATCAAACAGTAAAGATTAAATAAGAAAGTTCAGTCATCCAAAACCTCCCCAAAAGCAAAAGTCCAGGACCAGATGGCTTCACTAGTGAATTCTACCAAACATGCAAAGATGAGTTAATACCTGCCCTTCTGAAACTCTTCCAAAAAGTTGAATAGGCAATACTTCCTAACTCATTTCATGAGGCAAATATTACCCTGATACCAAAACCTTGTAAGGATAGATAGGACAAAACAAACAACAACAACAACAAAAATAAACCTACAGACCAGTATCTCTGATAAACACAGTTGCAAAAATCCTAAACAAGATACTACAAAATTGAATACAACAATACATTAAAAAGATTATACTTTACATTCAAGAGGGGTTCATTCCAGGGCACAAGGATGGTTCAACATAAGCAGATCGATCAATGTGATACACCATGTAAAAAACATAAAGGATAAAAAAAAGAAATCATACGATCATATCAGTAGATGCAAAAAGAAAGTGTTTGACAACAGACAGCATCCATTTATGATTAAAACTTAATAAAATGGGTATAGAAGGGAAGTACCTCAACATAATGAAGGCTATATATGACAAACCCTCAGCTATTATCATACTTAATGGTGAAAAACTGAAAGATTTTTTTTCTATGTTCAGGTACAAGACAAGGAGGACCCCCTCACAATTGTTATTCAACATAGTATTGAAAGTCCTAGCCAGAGCAATCAGCACAAGAGAAGTAAAATACATCCAAATTAGGAATAAATAAGTTAAATTGTCACTTTTTGTAGATGACACGATTTTTACATAGAAAACACTAAAGACTCTACCAGAAAACTATTAGAAACAATAAATAAATGCAGTAAAGTTGCAGGATAAAAAAATCAATGTACAAAACTCCATTGTGTTCCTATATACAAATAATGAAATTTCATAAAAATATATGAATAGAAATTCCTTTTGCAATTGCAGCAACAAATAAATAAATAAATAAATAAATAAATAAATAAGTAAATAAAATTCCTAGGAATAACCTTAACAAAGGGTGTATAAAACCTATACCATGAAAAACTATAAGACGTTATTAAAAGAAATTGAAGAAGACACAAATAAATGGAAAGATATTCTGTGTTCATGGTTTGGAAGAATCAAAGTACTTAAAATGGCCATAGTTCCCAAAGCAATGTACAGATTTAATGCAATCCCCTTCAAAATCCCAATGGCATTTTTTAAAGAACTAGATTAAATAATAGATTAATAAATAATAATAGATTATAATAATATGACAAATAAATAAGTAAACAATAGATTAATAAATAGATTGTAAAATCATTAGATTTGTATGGAATCACAAAAGACTCCGAATAGCAAAAGCAACCCTGAGAAAAAAGAACAAGCATGGAATCATCACACTCCCTGACTTCAATTTTTTCTACGAAGTGACAATAATCAAGACAACATAGTATTGGCAGATAAACACACACAGAGACCAAAGGCATAAGATTGAGAACCTCAAAATAAACCCACATTTATATCAACAAAGGAGCAAAAAACATACGATGGAGGAAAGAAACCTTCATAAATAAATGGTGCTGGGAACATTGAAAAGTCACATGCAAAAGAATGAAATTAGACTGTTGTCACCATGTACCAAAATTAACACAGAATGCATCAAAGACTTAAACATAGTACCTGAAGTAATAAACTGCACAGAAGAAAGCATAGGTACTAAACTTACAGACCTTGTGTTCAGAGAGTATTTTATGTATTTGATCTCAAATGCAAGAGAAGTAAAAGCAAAATAATTGAATATGACTATATCAAACTAAAAAGCTTCTGCACAGCAAAAGAAACCATCAACAAAACAAAGAGGCAACCAACCGAATGGGAGGAGATATTTGCAAACAACACCTCTGATAAGGTGCTAATATCCAAAATGTATAAAGAACTCATACAACTCAACAACAACAGAAACAAAAACAATCCAAATAAAAAATGAGCAAAGGATCTGAGAAGACACTTCTCCCAAGAAGATATATAATTGACCAGCAGATATGTGAAAAAAATGCTCAACTGCACTACCCATTAGGGGAATGCACATCAAAACCAAAAGGAGATACCACCTCACACCTGTTAGAATGGCTATTATCAAAAAGGCAAGTAATAACAAGCATCGGAAAGGTTGTGGGGAAAAGAAAACCACATACACTGCTGGTGGGGATATAAATTTGTACTGTCACTGTGGAAAACAGTATAGAGTTTCCTCAAAAAATTAAAAATAGAATTATGCAAACACTTTATCAGAGGTGTTGTTTGCAAATACCATATGATTCAGGAATACCTCTTCTGAATATCCATTCAAAAATTTGAAAACATGTATCCATAACAATATATGTACCCCTATGTTCACTGCAGACATGAAAACTACCAAAGAATCCTTCGATAGATGATTGCATAAAGATGATGTGGCGCATATGTACGATGGAATGTTACTTAGCCAGGAGAAAAGATGAAATACTGCCATTTTCAACAACATTGGTGGATCTTGAGATTATCATGCTAAGCAAAATAAGTCAGGCAGAAAAAGTGGAGAACCATATGATTTCACTCATATATGGGATATAAAACTGAAAGAGAAAGATGAACAAGAGAAACAAGCAAAAAAATAATAGACACATATAACAATACAACAGTTTAGTAGTTAACAGAGTGTAAAGGGAAACGGAGGTAAGTAAAGGGATTAAATATATGGTGATGGTAGAAGAATTGACTCTGGTTGGTGAACACACAATGCAATATACAGATGATGTATTATAGAATTGTACACTTGAAACCTATATAATATTTTTAACTAATGTCATCCCATCCCAATAAATTTAATTAAAAATAAATAAGTCAGTACAGAAGTTTGAGCATTGCCTGATTGTCTAGTCAGCATTTCAAGAAGAGTTATTAAATAATAAAAATGGGGAGTATTGGGAATCAGCAAAGCCATTATTACAATATCCACCAATAATAATTCTCACTTTCCTTTTTACTTTTGCTTCTTATAGAAGCTATTTAGACAAGAGTTAAATTCAACATTAACCTTTCCCCAAAAGAAGTAGAAAATAATGCATAATTGGATATATTTTAAGCATCAGATTTTTTTGAATTTGCACAGAACTGGAATATATTTATCATTGTCACTTCATGAGAGTACAATTAATTAGAATACTTTAGTTTCTGTAAAGCAGTTTGATCTTTTGAGAAAAGGTATGCTTTAGTTGGGATGTATTTGAGGTGACCTCAATTTTGTAATTACTTTTGTATTGCTTTATTGCCCTGGTATTTTATATCATAAATAAAATTGAAAAACCTATAAAGATGTGGTTCTTCAAGACTTTTTCTATATAAATATACTATTTGTATATATTAAAAAACATATTATGCACAGTAATCACATTGATAAAAATTAATTAAAACTAGAACCTGTGTTCAGGCCATCCTTGTCGCAGCCTGCGCCTGGGAGCCTGAAACAGGCAAAATGATTTAATCCCTCCTGGCCTCTATTCCAATCTCAAGTAAGCCATTTACATTTACCGTGACCTTTTGGCCATTTTGTAAGCTTGTAAAATTTAACATGGCTAATACTGAATTACACTTCTTTCCCATAAACTAACTTCCCCTCTAACTTTTTTGTTTGTTTCTGTTCTTCCATATTCCTATTTATCCAACGTCAATAGTGTTTTTTTTGTGTGTTTTTTTTTTGATGCCTTTCCTTCTTTCTCATATCGAATCTGTTGGCAAGCTCTGTGCAGTGCTCTTTTAGAGCTTTCATTTTGATCCTTTCACTTTTCATTTGTACTGTGTACACTGTTGTCTAGGCACTCACGAGTTCCTGGAATACAAAGTCTTCTAATGGATCTCCCAGCACACCTTTTCCCCATCTTCCAGTCTGTCTTGCATACCAGCCTCAGATTGACATTCCAGAAATGCTGTTTTATTAGAAGCACTTCCCAGTTTCTTCCAAGGCATCCTCACTGACTTTGAGATAAAGTCCAAAATATTCAGCTATCACCCGAGACCCTCTTTCCAGCCTCTTGACTAACCCCTGTAGTCAGTTATAGCCTATCTGATATCTTTTTCTTTTTTCTTTTTAAGTCTAATATCTTGTTACTACTCCAAATGCAGCTGTTGGCTTTCTTTCTCCTCATGTTTATTCTTACCATTTTTGCTTCATGGCAACATGAAGTTAGGGACATCTATCCCTAACACCACCTACAGAAAGCCTGTAACACACACTCTGGATGTCACTTCATTTTTTAATTATTTCTGGTATCCACAGCTCATGTACCATTGTTTGAATTGTTCTTTTTAATATCTAGATTTTGGAGTATGGGATGTGAAGGTGTATATATTTTATCCTACAAAATTTTAGGAGGTATGAATTATTTCCTGGATATGTATTAATATTCCCCAGTAGCTACTCCCCAGTAGCATGTAGTCATTCAAAACATTTGCATACGTGTCAAAGAAAAATTATGAGGAATTATTAAGGCCAAGATATAAAGAAAAATAAATGTTATATACTAAATTTGTAGGGACTTCTTCATGAATAAAATGTATATATATAATTTATTTACATATATATATATATATATATATATATATATATATACACACACACACACAAACACGCACACAGTCGCTACAAAAAAGTTATAAAACAAATGATAAAAACAATTATAAATAGTATCTCTAATGGATTACATGAACTGGCCAAGAGTCTGTATATGCAGTCTGACAAGTTCGCGGACTCATCGTAGAAAAAGTGCTACATACCTCATTGCTGAATATCACTAAGGTCACATTTGAGGTACTTCCCTTGGGAAGCTATGCACCTGACTCCAGTGCCTAGTCCTCCCTTCAAAGCAATTTTGGAACTCTTTTTTTCTGAATGGCCATCAGACCTGTCGTCATATTACCCTTGATGTCCTGAATGTCATCAAAATGTCTTCCTTTCAATATTTATCTTTGGGAAAAGAAAGAAGTCATTGGGGACCAGATTAGGTGAGTAGGGAGGGTATTCTAATGCAGTTGTTTGTTTACTGGATAAAAATTCCCTCACAGACAGTGCCGTGTGAGCTGGTGCATTGTTGTGATGCAAGAACCATGAATTGTTGGCGAAAAGTTCAGATCACCTAACTTTTTCACGCAGCCTTTTCAGCACTTCCAAATCATAAACTTGGTTAACTGTTTGTCCAGTTGGTACAAATTCATAATTATAATCCCTCTGATATCAAAAAAGGTTACCAACATCGTTTTGACTCTTGATTTGGACTGACAGAACTTTTTGGTCGTGGAGAATTGGCTGACTTCCATTGTGCACTTTGACGCTTTGTTTCAGGGTCGTATTGATATACCCATGTTTCATCACCAGTGATAACATAGCCTAAAACATTGCCTTGCCTCTGCAAAAGATCTTGGAAAACTTTGACTCTCCTTTGCTTTTGTTCATTGGTAAGCTCCTTTGGGACCATTTTTGCACACACCTTTCTAATGCAAACATTTTTAGTTAAAATTTTCCTGTTTGTCTATCAATGTTTACTTGGTCTGCTATGCTGCTCACAGTCAGCTGACGATGTTGACCACAATTTGACAAAATTTTGCAATGTTTTTGTCACTTCTGCTCATTACTGGCTGCCCTGACCTCTCTTCATCAGTGAAGCATTCTCTTTCCTCTGAAAAACATTTAATCCATTTGTACACTGCCGTTTTCTTCATGGCCTTATCCCCATTAACTTCGACTAACATGTCCCTGATTTCACTCCCACTCTTTCCAAGTTTAACAATAAATTTAATGTTTGTTCATTGCTCTAATTCAAGTTCAGACATTCTCATGATGGCACACAAAAAACACACAACAAAAATAATGAAGACACTCAGCAAGACACTGCCACACATCAACATGAATACAGCTTGAGACTCTGATATACCAAGGTTATGAAAACCTGAAGAGCTCTTTGCACAGTGTTGTCAATGTAAGCACATGGTGGCAAGTTTGCCAACTTAAGTGGCATTCCTTGTATTTTAAAACTGAGTATCATTAATTACTTCATTGAGAATGTGGTATAAAAATTGCATATAATACAAATCCATAGGTGTTGGTACCATTTTTAGTTGTATTCAAAATTAAAATAATTGTGTTTTATTGTGGCAGTATTACATGTCAAATAGAAAGCTCTAGGGGAAAGTTATAAGTAAGATAATTATTTTATCTTCACATCCTTGCCCTATAAAACCAATTCCCAGAGATACTTGTTATGAGTTTTGATGATGATTATCCTTCTAAATATCTATTGTTATTTAAAATGTGTATGCTCATATAATAGCTAGTTTTATATAATTTCAACTTACCTATATATTATGAACATATTTCTGTGTGAATATACATTATTTAAATATTTGCATATTATATCACTATATATCAATACAAAAATATTCTTGACATTTTTAGAATTCACTTATTTTAATTTCAAAATATAAATTTTTACCTTGGCTATTAGTCAAAAACCAACAGAAGATGTCTCCTTGGGGGAATATTAAGTAGTTTCAGTATTTTCAGTATGTATCATACACACACACACACACACACACACACACACATTTTTTCTTTGAATCATGTGTATGCAGGGGAGTTATGAAAGAGTCACAATGCTGATTAAGAAGTAAAATCCCCTCTTTAAAATTTACTATTTCTCTCTATTGAGTGGTCAGATAGAGAATATTTTCATGTTCGGAGAATAATTTTGTTTTGAATAAAACCAAATCTTCTTTTTTTAACATATAATTCTGTTACTCTTAGTGGAAAAAAATAATTTGGAACTCAGAGAATATGCCCATGTAGTATTCATATTGAATCTTCTATATTGTAGAACAAGATTGAGAACATTATTATTTCTTAATATTTATATTTAAATACATAAACCAAAATGCATTAAATGGAATGGATTTTAAAGAAATGGACTAATATAGAAATGGAAACAAAATTTGCATAGGTAATTGCTATTGTCCATAAAAGCTGCAGTGTCTGAAAGTCAGTTGTGTGAGATTCAAGGGAAGCTAACAGAGAGTTAAGTCATTTCATTTGTTATCAACAACTACGTATATTTATATAAATGCTTTTTAAATGCTCATAACAAAGCAAAGCAATTTAGCCAATTTTCTCCATTTTAGAAGCAGAAAATTAATTTATTATAATTATTAACTTCTTATGTTAGTGGTATAAGCAGAAAAATAATACTAATTAAATTAGTTTAGTATTTAGTGAGCATAACAAGACAATAGAAGAGGAAATTATTCCTATGCAGGATGAGACACATATGGGAAATTATTGTAAACACAAATTTGAAACATTATAAATCATTTTAAAGGATTTGTTTTTCAAGCTATATAGAGACCATGGTAGAGAACCAGAAAATATGAATGAGATCAAACTTACACATATAATTATAAATGTACATATACATATATACATATACACATATAAACATACTTCTATATATACTTCTATATATACTAGCTATATATACTAGGTATATATTAATAGTAAATATAACCTCCGAAAATTAAACAGAAAAACAAAAATACCTAAAAATTTCTATATGAAGAGCAAAACTGAAACTTCAACTCTAACAAAGCTTTTCTTCTTTTTGGACATTCTTCCCTGTTTTCTTCAATGTTTCCAACTCATTCAAAAATTTCATATTCTATTGTTTTATAATGTATTTGTGAAATATTTTTAAAACATGTTATAAACTTAAAATTCATTGTTATCCAGCAAATTTAATTTTGAAGCTGTGTATAATGTTAAGAACTATAATCACAGAATTGTAAAATTTTACGTGCTTTAGAGTTACCTAGTCCAGAATGTCATATTTAAATTACATGTGATATCTTTAATCTTGAATATAAAAGGTGTATGAGGCAAAGTTCATTCAAGAGTCAGAAACATACGTTACCTGAACAGGGATATTTTAATATAAAGAATTATTAGCTGGTAATGGTATTAACTATTAGGCTAGAGAGAACTCCAAAGAATATAGGAATAGTAGACGTGGGCAGCAGCCATTATCTCTAGGATTGAGGGGAATAGTGAAAAAAAAAGAAGAAGGAAAAAAAGAGGCTACACACACACGCTTTAGAGGGTGGAGTTCTGGTTCATATGCTGCATGGTGGAGAGTTTTGATGGGTACCTCATGTCAGGTTAACATGCAAGAAATCTCAAGGAGGCTTAGTGGTAAAACTCCATGGGAAGCACGCACAAGGCTGCCAGTGAGATTTACCGGGAAGCTACCAGATGAATGTCACAGTATGAAAAAACAGCAGAGCATAGGAACACCAGAAGCCCCTTCCTTTTGAAGTGTCCCTCCACTGCCCTCTACCGACAGAACTTAACATTGTGGCAGCTAGGAAAGGAAAAGGATTTTTTCAAGGGTTTAGTATTGCTAAGCAAGGAAAAGAAGGTTGGATTTGGAGCTGAGGGGCAGTTGATAAGACGTAAAGGATGGAAAATAAGCAGTTTATTAGAGTGTATTTGAGGAAATACTATATCACTTTTGTTTCTTTTTGTGTGGTTGGTTCTTGTATGGTGGCATTTGCTTTGGGCTTTAATGTGTTATTCCTGGGCTCTCATTTAAAGGAATCTTCAATGTGTGAAGAATAGTAAATTCTTGGCAACACATTTGTTTTCAATGAAAATAATTACTTTTCTCTATGAACATATACACTTTCGGGTTACACTACACTTTATCACACGTTATCTGAAATATGTATAGCATGCAATACTAGTCTTACTTTCTTGATGAAGGAAACATAGTTTGTGGAGATAAAATAACCATCTAGAGTCTTAGAGCTAATAAGGGGCTGAATTAATACTTTAGGAACACCAAAAATTACTCTCTGATTACAAGGTCCTTGCTGTATCTCTTGACCAAGATGATTTTTTTGTTTGTTTCTTTGTTTGTTTCATCCGTGAAGCTTCTGATGCTCAATAACTTTCTCATGCTCACCCAAAGAGGGAGATATATTAGTATCAGATAGCTGACTCCTTTTTTATGTTATTTTTTTTTCAGTATGTCTTCAATTCCACAAATTGTTATTGGTGTTTTTTACATAAATAAGACAAAAGAAGAGGGGATTAAAAGGACCAATATGAATATGATCTTCATATTTTTTTTAAATAGATTGCTTCTCACAACCATTAATGGGCTAATTTGTGTTTTGTATCTATAATAGTTGCAAAGTTCACATTTCTATTAAAAGATATTTGCTGGAGCGAGGTTTGAGCTTTTTAAAACCATATCTGACCTAACCTGCTTGATAGTAATAGTAAGCAGTGAAATAAAAAGCATTATCTCCAGATAGAAGTTGCTGAAATATTTATATTGGTTGATTCAGAGTGAAATAAGATCTACTAGTGTTAATTGCTGGCTACCTGTAGTATTCAACTCCATGTTTATAGTTCTTCAAAATATTTACCACAAGGACCATGTAATGAAAAGAGCATGCCATCTTAAAAGAAAAGAAAACAAAACAAAACTTCAGTTCACTACAAAATAATACAAAACAAAATTGAATGAAGCATAGATGAACCATGGAATATACAACAAAGAAAAATGTGGATTGGAATTTGTGGCAACAGTTATTGTGGGGGCACTCATCCAATTTCTCTTTGCAGCTCTGTTCTTTCTACTAGGAAGGGGTTTATGTTATCCATATGTGTTGCTTTCTTTCAGAATTACTCTATCAATTATTTATTTCCATCATTTGTCTCATTTATAAAACTCATTCTGCCATGTTATAACTTTTTCAGTCATTGGGTTTTCTTTTAATGGAAACAGAACTTGGAATTGATTTTATTTAAGAATGATTATATATTTAAATTACATATTTAACTTCACATTTTCTATCAAACTTCTTATCATGACCTTCCATAATCAAACCCCATATATCTCCCTTATTTACTATTATCATTAACTATAGTTACTAAAATCTAGCAAATAATACCTTTTTTTTCTTTTATTAAATATTTTCATCCACACGGTTTATATACACTGTTCTCTTCATCTGGAATAATCTTACCTCAATACGTTATATGGTTGGAGCCATATCATTTTTTTAAGTTTCAGATTAAATATTATCTTCCAGAAAGTAGTTCCTTTCTCCTCCAGCATAGAGGGAAAACAAAACAAAACAAAACAAAACAAAACAAAACAAAACACCCACAATCACCTCAAACTTGGACTGTTGTCTCATTCTTGCTATCAGCATCAATTTCATTTAAATCAAAAGTATTTTCTCTTTCATTTCAAGTACTGCAGTTTTGATAGCAGTGGAAAATACTGAAGTAGTGATTTATTACTGTGGGGTCTTAAAAGGTACTATTACATTGAAAAACATACTGTATCAAAAGTAGAATCTAACATAATGGAGAAAATGTGGTTCACAGACATAGCTACATACAGAGATGTTTTGACATCAGTTTTGTATCTTCAATATAGTTAAATCAGTGATTGGTAGAAAGAGATGTAACATTATGCAATTAACTTGCTCTGTGCCCTTTGAAAAAGGTTATACAAATTTGCTGATTTGAGCATATTCAAATACTCAAGTATTCTTCTCCTCTGTTTTGTCAATAGCAATTTTTTGCAAAGTCGTCACTATTTCCTAAAATGTCTCTTATTCATCTTATTAAAAAATTAGTTGTATAAATAATTTCAGTAGCTCAGCTATTTGGGACTCATTAATTTCTAGCCCCTCCTTATTAATTAGCAGACTGATTTTGTATAATTGCTTATCCTGATGAATTAAAAACAATTCACATTTTTAAAACTATTCTGTCTACACAAAACCTTTTGGTCTTTTATTTATTTTGTCCCTGGAAGCTTTTCCATCTTTTTTTTTTTTTCTGTTGTGAAGAATGCAGTCTTTTTTTAACCTTAAGCATTTGTAAATCCTTAGTAAAATTATCTTTTTATTTATAGCAGCAACCTAGTAGCAACTGGGAAAAATAATGAAGGATAGGGGTTTATGTGTTCTTTTAATAGATAGTTCATTAATAATTAGGGTTTGTCTGCACAGATTCAATGTGCAGATTTATTGTTAGAACTAATAAAAAAATGACCAAATTTATTGTTAAAACTGAAAAAAAATTAAAAAAATAAAATAAAGGGAAATAAAGAAACAAAAAACAAAGACACAAATGGAAGAAAGGAAAAGTATTTGTAGGCCTAATCTATGTTTATGGTTGGTTCAATCTGTATTAAATATATCAACAGCTAGATAAAGAAACAAATAAGTAACTATTGACTGTTTGATCCACTCTCTCAAGAATTTATGAGTTACTGAGTACAAGAATGAGCTACAATATACCCTAATGTACCCACTTTATAAAGAATGGTTCTGTTAGGTCCTCCTTAACAATAAGTTTGGTTTCTAGTCAATTATGAAATAAATAGAGTAAGTTTTGACCATTTAATTGCTGTTATTTGGGATGATTATGTCTCGGGTCTCATTTTTAGGATTTTTTTTTTTCTTAAAGAAAATAATTGAGAAACTCTAATGATAGTACTTCCTTCTGCTCTATGAATACTTGTTAGCTACATTTGGTGAGGCAATAAAAAAAAACTGTCCAGAATTTAATTATATATGTTAATTTCATAAATTTATGACTGAACTTATTAACATACAAGTCCCAACTGAGCTCTGAAAATTAAAACTATCTTAATGGGTGCTTTTGTGTGATTCTGTGACTGGATCAATTTGATTTTAATGTATCATCGTTCTTCCTTCTTGTTGATAACTGTCATTCATATACTTTTATGGACTATCTACTGTAAAACACATTGTGGTAACTTTTTTATTATTATTTTTGGGTTTTATTAGTGTATCTTTGTGTTTTCATTTAACATACAGTAAAAGTGACATTTTGGGGAGAATCACACAGCTACATGACCCTTAACCACTATCACAATAAAAATACATAACTGTTCCATCACCCCATAAAACTTCCCATGCTACCCTTGCTTTGTCACACTGTTCCCCACCTCTGACAGCTACTGATCTCTTCTCTGGCACTATAGTTCTGTCTTATCAAGAATGTTATATAAATGGAATTATTCAGTAAATAACCTTTTGAAAATGGCTCCTTTCACTCATAACGCCTTTCAGATGGTTGTCCTCTTGCTGCTTCTTCCCATGGTCATCACTCTGTGTACCTGTTCCCTTGATGTCTCTCTCTGTATGACTTATCTTCTTTTATAAGGACAGTGGGTTGAATAAGGGTCCACCCTAATGGCCTCATCTTCACTTAATTATCTTTTTAAAGGTCCTATCTCTAATTGTTCTGAGGTACAGGAGATTAGGACTTTAACATATGAATCTGGGAAGGAGACACAATTCAACCCACATCAGAAGGCACAAGATCTACGTATGCACTATTGTACATACTAATATATTACTTGGAAATTTTGAAATATTTGCTTATTTTACATTTGACCAAAGCCATTAAGGAAAATAGTTTGCTGAGTTTCTCTATGATGACAACCCCAGCATCATAAAAGGGTGTTTTATTCTGTTATTAGTTAATGGTGCAGAGGATAAACAAATAACATTAGCTGTAAACATAAAGTTATATTTTTAAAAGTGAAAATCCAGATGCATTTTTACATAGCAATTTAACATCTGCAATTTGGCTCATCAGTCAAAATCTTTCAACATTCTACTCTTATTCTCAAACTTTAAATCTATAAATAATTGAAAATTCACTCTATTTAAATTGATGTGTTTTATAAATGGGATAGAAAGATTAGAAATGTATTTAACAACTGGTGAATATTTCAGATTAAGCTATGGATCTTTTATAAAATGCTTCACAAGGTCATTTTTTCCCTGAGAGTATTAATTTAATTTAGAAAATCTTAATGATAAAATTAAAACTGAAAGATGCAGTAGATCAAACAACCCTAGTTGACAGTGTGGAAATTATTAGTCTATGGCTTTATTTATGAGAATCTCCTCCAAAAATACTAATCTGCATGTTCATGGCTAAGATCCCAACATAGTGTTTCACTCATTTGCTTTAATGTTCTATGGTGGCATATATTGATTCAGGCTCTAGTACAATACCAAAAATAATTATATATGCATTGAACATTAACTCATACTGACTCTTGCTAAACTAGTCGGTTATCTACTAACGAGGTCATCACTAGTCAAACAAAATTAAAGCAACTGTTTTTTACAGATAAAAATCTATTGTATATATGCATGTAATCTATATGCAACTGTACTGTTGTGAAATTTGGTAGTATACACGTATAACTGCAGAAATACCCTAAACTGACATAAAGGAGATTCACAGGCCTAACAGAGCAGCTGCAAGTGTGAGGATATTGCCTCCTGATGAGCACAGCAAATAATGGATGGCCTTTGACCTAGACATTTGGTAGTAAAACAAACAACAATCATCCTTTAAGAGAGTCATCCTTGAGCATGGACCAGCTCCATGGTTTGGCCTACCTGGGTGGAGTTTCCAAATTGCTATTCAGGGAAATAGAGCCTAAATGGAGAGGGACTGGAATTTGTGGAACCAGGTCTGGAGATGAGGGAACAAGGGGACAGCAAAGAAAGATCCCTCTCTGCTTATGGGTACCCCTCAAGTGCTTGCCTGAATCTGATCTGCACATTTATCAGGGCCAACTCTAAAAGAAATAATAAAAGACAGCTGCTGGCACATTAGACATGAACAAAGATTTCAGAGGCAATAAATTGTTGAAGAGACACTGGAGTTGTGACCTAGCTAGAGTGGTTAATTTTCCAAAATAATTTATTATTTAAAACACTTAATCATGATTAGTTTATTAAGAATGTAGAAAGCAATAAAATATATTTTGAGACGATTGGAGAACATTAAATATTTACTATATTAGTTGTTTGGGAATCATTGGTAACAATATTAAGTGAGATAATTGTACTGTGGTTGTTAAAATGCCCTTATTTAATAAAGTATGTGCAGAAGCACTTATGAGAAAGATGACATGATTAGGTGTTTTAAAAAAATATAGTACAGTGACATAGAAAGAAAGGAAATGAATAAGAGAAGAAAGATAAACAATGCTAGAAAAGAGAAAGGAGGGGGGAAAAGGGAAGAATAGTAGTTTAATAACTTAAAACAACAGCTTATTGATTTTGCTCACGATTTTGTAGATCAGCTGTGTTGCTTATCTAGTCAGGACCAACTCAGCTTGTATTCACTGGGCCCTCTGGTATGTCCTTGGTTGGCTGGATTCACCTGACGGCTGTATGATCTAGGATGGTTGGACTTGTTATGAAAGCCCACAGTCTGTTGTACTTGGTTCGGCTGTATTTAACCTCTCACCTTCCATCAGTCTAGTTCAGTTTTTTCAGATGGTGATTTCACAGTTCCAAATGCAGCAAAAGAAGACAAACTCCAATATACAAGTTCTTTTAGACTCCACTTGATTTATGTTTGCTAATATCCCACTGGGCAAAGCAAGTCGCTGGCCAAGGTCAGATTCAAGGTGTGAAGAAATAAACTCTGCCTCTTGATGGGAGGAGTTGCAAAATCACACTGCAAAATGGAGTACATAAAGGGTTGGGAAGAGTGTGTAGCCATTTGCAATTAAAAGAAGAAATCGAGGAAGGGAGGGAGGGAGGGAGGAAGAAAATGAAGAATCAAGTATGTGCGACAGAAATTTGATAGTTTTGAATTTTGGTGAATTTTGGAATAGGGTGTATTCTCCCTTTTTTGCATATTTTGAAAACATTTTAAAATATAGAAGTCAAGAAAAAGACTTACTAAACAGAGAAGTAATCCAACAACCATTTGATTTTACTTAGAAATTTTTGTTAATTTTTGTCAATTGATCAGAAAATAGAGAAGTGTTAAAAATGAGCACATCAAATACATTTACACTTGCATTTTTATATATCATTGTTCTATCTTATATATCATGAATATTGCCATAACAGCAAGAAAGAGATCGATTGACTAAAATATTTTCTAAACAAGCTGCCTCTATAATGTTTCTATAGACTTCATAGACTAATTATATAATGGAGAGATACATTTTGGAAGTAAAATAAGAATCCAAGGAATGTTTGTATGACTTAACATCAATATTTTTAGAAGCACATTAAGGGTAGAGAAGTGTCACTGCATTTGACATCTTACTTATGCACCTGATAGCGCAGAGAGAATGATGTTCTTTTTGGTACAAGCTGTTGATCCTAGAAAAATGAACTGTCATAAGCAGAGAAATCTGTCAGCTGAAAAGAAACATTAAAATGGAGTGACTCAGGAAGTTATATATCATAATATAGACTGCTTTTGAAAATTAATATTACTAGGTAAAATAACTTGTTGACTTAACTGAAGTAATTATGTGGTTAAATAGGGAATCATTGCAATAATTATAATTAATTAAGTAATATATTATAATGGGATTTTGAAAAGTATTCCAATATTCTACTGTAGTTCAATGTCTTAATATTTAAATTGCTAAATATTTTATCTCACGATAGGCTTCATATTTTGTGTTTCTTGGACTAGACAGAACAGGGGGCTTTTGATTTTGTATGCCCCCTTTGCTCTTTTCAAGTGCCTAACTTCTTCAGCTCCTGAGATACGTATATAAGGTATAAAGAAAAGTGGGAATCTCACCACCAAATCATTCCTTAGGTCAGATGGACCAAGCCAGTATGACTCCTGTGAGAGTCTTTTTAACTTTATTTAGTTGTAATCATTCCTGAAAAATAGTAAACAATATATCTACTCCATCTTCGCAGAAGTGGAAGACTGTCCTATTGTTTTTAATCATTGTTACTTACCAAAAAGAAAAGAGAGAGAACTATAGTGATCTCAAGTGTCAGTTAAACATCGGTTTAAGATCCACTCGCTTTAATTACATGTGTTTCACACAACCTATTCCAAAATTTAAAGTCCGCACTGGACAGAGATTGACAGCATTGTGATTATAACTTGAAAAGTGCTATATCATCCTAATTTTCTATAATTAGGTTTGTCAATAAAACATAGCAAACATGTAAAATATTTCATTATCAAATAGTTGCTAATGAGAAGTCTACAGAATCTCTTTTTAGTGAAAGCTAGCTAACTAAAATCATGTGATGACTACATTCTTCCCTCATTCTGATCTTTCCATTGTTGATTTTGTTGTAATTTTCTTCAACTGAACTCACTATAGTTCTCAGTGCCAGAAATAGCAGTCGGTTTCAGTTGTCAATAATAAGGCAGTGATGGCCCTTAATCTATTATCTGGAGCCTTTTATATTTCACAGAGAAGCAAACAAAAACAAACAACGGTTATCAAATTTATTTTATTATATAAAATGTGTATATGTATATTTTATTTTATTTTTATTTTTTTAATATATGTATATATAATATAGCTTGTCCCACATGGGTTCAGGCCAGGGAGAACGAACAAAAAATTTGTTTTGAATTTTGGAAGTTTTAAATGAAACATACTTTGTGTTTATTAACTATATAACCAATTGGTAAATCTCAAGGAGGAGATTGAAAAGCCATATTATAACTTCAGAGGAATGAACAAAGATGAAGGCATTTACTATGATTTTAAGAACACCAGCCAGGCAATTTCTCACTAGGAAACCTTGGAAGTCAATAAAAGCAAATTAACCACTGAAATGACTTTCTGTGGCAATCTGGGGAAATGCTAGTTTTAACTTCAACTCTAGAAATGCAGCTCTTTTATAATCAACAACAATGAAACATTTTTACACATACTGCACACACACACAGATGGGAAGGAAGATACACTAATAGAGCACATTTGTCCATGTGTGAAAATGTTTTCCTTGTACCAGAAATCTAAATAAAACCATGATTTAAATAGACTTCCCATTTTTCTACAATTATATTTGGTAAAAGTTACATACAAACATGAATATAATATTTGTTTCCACATGGCTAAGATTAATAAAAAAATAAAAATAAATATAGTGTGTTTTTTATGATAAATCTTACCAGGGGAATATATGCCCACTTCTTATATATCAGTGCACTTGAAGATATCACAGAAGTCTGTCTCAGATTGTACTTTAAGTTTGATTATTTTAAACTTTTTAAATATTTTATCTTTATACTATAAGCATGATTCAAGAAACTAATATGCTTCCATATTTATTTGTTTAGTTTTTCACTTTTCTTGTTATTTTAATTTTTATTAAATTTATTGGGGTGACACTGGGTAGTAAAATTATGTAGGTTTCAAGTGTACAATTCTTTAATATATCATCTATAAATCACACTATATGTTCACCACTGAGAATAAGTTCTCCTTCCATCACCATGTATTTGACCCTCCTTTCCCCCGTCTACCATCCCCTACATCTTATCTTCTGGTAACCACTAAATTGTTGTCTGTGTCTATGAGTTTTCATTTATTTGTTTGTTATGTTTGTTTGTTGCTTTCAGTTTTCTATCCCACATATGAGTGGAATCATACAGTTCTCGATATTTTTCCGTCTGACTTATTTTGATTAGCATGATAATCCCATGATCCATCCATGTTGTCACTAATGGCAGTATTTATCTTTTCTTATGACTGAGTAATAGTCCATTGTATAAGTGTACCGCATCTCCTTTATCCAATCATCTATGGAAGGACACTTTGGTTGTTTCCATGTCTTGGACACTGTTAATAACGTTGAAATTAACATAGAGGTACATGCATATTTACAAATAAAATTTTGCAGAATTTTGGGTTACATACCCAGAAGAGGGTTTTCTAGGTCATATGGTAATTATTTTCTTAGCTTCTTTAGGAACCTCCATACTGTTTTCCACAGTGGATGTACCAATTTACATCCCCACCAGAAATGCATGTGGGTTCCTTTTTCTCCACAGTCTCTCCAACACTTGTTATTATCTGTCTTGTTGATAATAGCCATTCTGACAGATTGTATCTCATTGTGGTTTTGACATGCATATCCTTAATAGCTAGTAAAGTTGAGCATTTTTTTCATACATTTGTTGGCTGTTTGTATGTCTTTTTGAGAGAAGTATCTGTTTAGGTCCTCTGCCTATTTTTTAAATTGGATTGTCTGTTTTTTGTGGTTGTTGAGTTGTATGAGTTCATTTATATTTTGGATATTAGCCCCTTATCAGAGGTGCTATTTGCAAACATCCTCTCCCATTTGATTGGTTGACTCTTAGTTTGCTTGAAAGTTCATTTTGCTCTACAGAAGTTTTTTAGTTTGATATAGTCCCATTCAATTATTTTTTATTTTACTTCCCTTGCTTTTGAAGTCATATTTATAAAATCCTCTCTGAACCAAAGGAAACCCAAAGTCAGCAAAAGGAAGGAAATAATAAAAATGAGAGCATAATTAAATGAGATAGATCATAAAAAGATAATAGAAAAAAATAATGCAACAAAGACCTGATTTTTTTTAAATATTGATAAAATTGACAAACTCCTGGCTAGACTCACTAAGGAAAAAAGAGAAAAGACGCAAATAAATGAAGTCAGAAATGAAAGAGAAGAAGTTATGATGAATACCACAGAAATGCAAGGATCATACTAGAATACTGTACAAGGGGAAGAGGGAAGGGAGCAGATGGAGACGCAGCCCGCATCTGTGACTGTGGAAACGCAGCCTGCATCTGTGGTGGTGCAAACGCTAATGGAATCCGCAGCTGTAGAGAGGCAGGTGATCCTAGGATGGCACAGAGAACACAAAAGCCAGGAGGTGGGCTCTTTCCCTCCATCCCACAGCTGATCTCTCCCGCTGAGGGGGCAGCCAATAGACCCCAGGTCAGACAAAGGACACAAACTCCATACCTGGGCCCCTCCCCCTGCTCTTCCAATCCTACCCCTGCCCTTCCAGAGATTTAAACTGGCCCCTGAACTGAGGAGTAGTGTCAGATTACAGAGGAGCCTTAGTGCTCAGATTCTGGGAAGACCTGCGTGCAGCTCTGACCCAGGGAAGAGGTGGGGAAGAGTGTGATTTTTGCTGGGCTAGGAGACAAGACTCCTCCACCCCCAGCCACCACCTTTTCTGGCCTGCAGGAGGAGTGTGACATGGCTGGGCTGGGAGAGAGAAGATCCCTCCATTCCCAACCCCACCCTTTCTGGCCTGCCTATGACAGGGCAATTACAACTGCGGAGGCACTCCCAGGGATCATCAGTAGGCAGCAGATGCAGCTCTAGGCTTTTAGCAGGTCAGAAATCTCCCGACTGCCACACACACATGGAAGAAGTGCCCTAAGACTCAGGAGAACTGGACACAAGGCTGGTGGTGCTACTCTCAGTACACATAGGTGCAGGCAAGGGCAGAAACTGCACTGACTGTGTAGAAACTATCATCCAGACCACTCAGCCCCATGCATCTAAATCTGCAGTCCCAACGTCACTCTGGGCACCAGGTGATCAGCTCTGCCTGCACAACACACAGAGGACAGTTTGGTACAGCAGAGGTCAACCTGGAGATTACTTGGTGGGCTTAAGACAAGACTGGCACTGCTTTTTTTTTGGTTTTGTGTTGCTTTTTGTTTTGTTTTGTTTTGTCTTTATATCTTTGATGTCTTTGCCTGTGTTGAGTGTGGGTTGTCAGTTGTTTTTACATGTGAATGTATTTGAGTTTTTCTTTGTTGTTGTTGTTGCTGTTGTTGTTGTGCTTGGTGATTTGCTTTGTTCTGAAATTGCATACATCAGGGCCCAGCTTAAGAGGCGCAAGATTCAACACACCCAGAGGCTAACTCCAGACCAAATCAGAGTACTACTGTGTTTGACCTACAAGTGACACACCCAGAGGGAATTCTCTACAGGCACAAGAGCCCATAGAGGCCAAACCACATTTAAGTGGTCAACCCTCACGCAGCAGAACACCCTGCGGTGGGCAGAGCCAAGTCTCACAACTAGTCAGCCTAGGAGTTAACCACACCTACTCAAAAGTGAAAAGCAATTAAAGATCTTTAACAGGACAATATACAAAATGCAAGAGTCACCTAAATATATAAAACAGATACTGACTGACATAAAGACAGAGATCAACAGTAACACTATCATAGTAGGGGACTTCAACACACTTCTGACAACAAGGGACAGGTCTTCCAGACAGAAAATCAATATGGAAACAGCGGCCTTAAATGACACATTGGACCACTTGGATGTAATCGATATTTTCAGAGCATTTCACCCCAGTGCTACAGAATACACGTTCTTCTCAAGCGCACATGGAACATTTTCCAAGATAGACCATGTATTAGGCCACAAAACAAGTTTTGATAAATTTAAGAAAATTGAAATCATACCAATTGTCTTCTCTGACCAAAGTGCTATGGAATTAGAAATGAACTACAGGAAAAAAACTGGAAGACACACCAATTCATGGAGACTGAATAACATGTTACTAATTAATGAATGGATCAACCAGGAGATCAAGGAAGAAATCAAAAGATATCTCGAGGCAAATGAAAATGAAAACACGAAGACCCAAAATCTATGGGATGCTGCTAAAGCAGTCCTCAGAGGGAAATTCATAGCATTGCAGGCCTGCCTAAAGAAGCAAGAAAAATCACTAATCAACAGTTGATCTTCACACTTAAGAGATCTGGAAAAAAACAGCAAAATAAGCCCAAAGGGAGTACAAGGAAGGAGATAATAATGATCAGAGCAGAAATAAATTAAAAATAAACCAGAAAAACAATACAAAAGATCAATGAATCCAACAGTTGGTTTTTAGAGAAGATAAACAAAATCGACAAACCTTTAGACAGACTCATTAAAAAAAAAAGAGAGAGAGGACCCAAATTAATAAAATCACAAATGAAAGAGGAGAAGTGACAGCAGACACCACGGAAATACAAAAAATTTTAAGAAACTATGAGCAACTATATGCCAACAAATTTGACAATCTGGAAGAAATGGACAATTTTCTAGAGGTGTACAACCTTCCAAGGCTAACTCAAGAAGAAACAGAATACCTGAATAGACTGATTACTACCAGGGAAATTGAATCAGTAATCAACAATCTCCCAACAAACAAAAGCCCTGGACCAGATGGCTTTACAGGTGAATTTTACAAAACGTTCAAAAAGGAATTATCACCTATTCTCCTCAAGCTCTTCCAAAAAATCCAGAAGGAGGGTAGACTCCCAAACACTTTTTATGAAGCCACTATCACCCTGATCCCAAAATCAGACAAAGACACCACAAAAAGAAAACTACAGGCTGATATCTCTAATGAACATAGATGCAAAAAACCTCAGCAAAATATTAGTGAACAGAATTCACCAATACATTATAAAGATCATACACCATGATCAAGTGAGATTCATCCCTGGTATGCAAGGGTGGTTTAACATCCGCAAATCAATTAATTTGATACACCACATTAACAGAATGAAAAATAAAAATCACATGATCATATCGATAGATGCAGAAAAAGCATTTGATAAAATCCAGCAGCCATTTATGATAAAAACCCTTAAGAAAGTGGGAATAGAGGGATCATATCTCAACATAATAAAGGCCATGTATGATAAACCCACAGCTAACATCATACTCAATGGGGAAAAGCTAAAACCATTCCCCTTAAGATCAGGAACAAGGCAAGGTTGCCCACTTTCTCCACTTCTATTCAACATAGTGCTGGAAGTTCTAGCCACAACAATCAGACAAGAAAAATAAATAAAAGACATCCAAATTGGTAAGGAGGAAGTAAAATTGTCATTATATGCAGATAACATGATACTATATAGAGAGAATCCTAAAGACTCCACCAAGAAACTATTAGAGCTGATAGATGAATTTATTAAAGTAGCAGGATACAAAATTAATATTCAGAAATCAGTTGCATTTGTATATACCAATAATAAAACATCAGAAGGAGAAATTTAAAAAAAAAAAAATCCCTTTTACAATTGCTTCAAAGACTATAAAATACCTGGGAATAAATTTAATCAAAGAAGTAAAAGATCTGTACTCAGAAAATTATAAGACACTGAAGAAAGAAATGAAAGAAGATACAAATAGATGGAAACACATACCATGTTCATGGATAAGAAGAATTAATATAGTGAAAATGTCCATACTGCCTAAGGCAATATACATATTCAACGCAATTCCTATCAAACTACCAATGACGTTTTTCACAGAAATAGAACATATAAATCTAAAATTTATATGGGACCATAAAAGACCCCAGACAGCCTCAGCATTCCTGAGAAATAAGAAGAAAGTGGGAGGTATAACAATACCTGATATCAAATTATACTACAAGGCTACAGTAATCAAAACAGCATGGTACTGGCATAAAAACAGACACATAGATCAATGGAACAGAATAGAGAGTCCAGAAATAAATCCATGCCTATATGGCCATTTAATCTACGACAATGGAAGCAAGAATGTATGGTGGGGTAAAGACAGTCTATTCAATAAATCGTGCTGGGAGACCTGGACAGATACATGCAAAAAGATATCTCAAAAATCTGAAAATGGAACTACCTTATGATCCAGCAATTCCACTCCTAGGTATCTATCTGGAGAAATCCAAACTCTAATTCAAAAAACTTTGTGCACTCCTATGTTTATTGCAGCACTATACACAATAGCCAAGATATGGAAACAACCAAAATGCCCATCAGTAGATGATTGGATTAAGAAACTATGGTACATTTATACAAAGGAGTATTACTCAGCCATAAAGAAAAAAATAAATCTTACCATTCGCAACAACATGGATGGACCTAGAGAACATTACGTTAAGTGAAATAAGTCAGACAGAGAAAGACAAATACCATATGATCTCACTTATAAGTGGAATCTAAAGAAAAGAATAAGTGAATGAACTAATCAGAAACTGTTTTGGAGACATAGAGGAAAAACTGAGGGTTGCTAGATGGGAAGGGGTGGGGATAAGGGGGAAGGTGAGGGGATTAGAAAACAGTCAGTAACCACAAGATGGCCACGGGGTTCTGAAAATTAATTTGGGGAATGTAATCAATAATATTGTAAAGATTTTGTAGGGTATCTGATGGACAATTGTCTCATTAGAGAGACCACCTCAGGGATGATGTAGATGCCTGATCACTGCATTGTATACCTGAAGCTGAAGCTGAAAAATAATGAATGTCAACTACAAGTTTGTATGTATATGTATGTATGTATATATGTGTGTGTGTGTGTGTGTGTGTGTGTGTGTGTGTGTGTGTACTTACAAGAAGCTGAGTACAGCATTAGGAATAGAGACAGTGGAAATATAATGGCTGTGTGCGATTTCAGAGGGTTAGTGGATGGGGGGAGGGGGTTCACACAATGTGAGTGATATAAAAGATAAACATCTAAGTGTTACTTTGTCTTGTGCACCTGAAACTAATAATAATAATAAAAAAGAATACTATACAAAACTGTATGCCACCAAATTCAATATCCTAGAAGAAATAAAAATGTTCTTAGAAATATACATCCTCCCTAGACTGAATCATGAAGAACAGGAAAATCTAAATACACCAATCAACAGTAAGGAAATTGAAACTGTCATCCAAAACCTCCCCAAAAGCAAAAGTACGAGACTAGATGGTTTCACTAGTGAATTCTACTGAACATTCAAAGATAATTTAATATATGTCCTCCTCAAACTCTTAAAAAGTTGACGAAGAGACAATACTTCCTAAATCATTTCATGAGGCCAACATTACCCTGATACAAAAACCTGGTAAGGATAACACACATAAAAGAAAACCACAGACCACTATCTCTGATAAATGCAGATGCAAAAATCCTAAACAAAATACTACAAAATTGAATACAACAATACATTAAAAAAATTATACATCACGATCAAGTGGGGTTCATGCCATGAGCATAAGGATGGTTGAACATACACAAATCAATCAATGTGACACCCATGTAAAAAAATATAAAGTAGAAAAATTATATGATCATATCAATAGGTACACAAAAAGCATTTGACAAGATACACCATCAATTTATGATTAAAATACTTAATAAAGTAGGTATAGAAGGAAAGTACCTCAACATAAGAAAGTACGTATATGACACATCGTCAGCTAATATTGTACTTAATAGTGAAAAACTGAAAGCTTTTCCTCTATGATCAGATAAAAGACAAGGCTGCCCCTTCTCATCTCTTATTTAACATAGTATTGGAAGTCCTAGCCAGAGCTATAAGGCAAGAGAAAGAAATAAAAGTATCCAAATTAGGAATGAAGTTAAATTGTTACTGTTTTGCAGATGACATGACTCTTTATGTGGAAATCCCAAAGGATTCCAACAAAAATAGATTACAAATATAGTAAATTTGAAAGATACAAAATCAATGTACACAAATCCATTATGTTTCTAAACACTAATAATGAAAATTCAGAAAAATAAATGAAAATAAATCATATTCTTTTGCAATTGCAACTAAAAGAATAAAATTTCTAGGAATAAATTTAAAGAATGCGAAAAACCTATCCACTAAAAGCTATAAGACATTATTAAAAGAAATTGAAAAAAACACTAAGAAATAGAAAGATATTTTGTATTCATGGATTGGAAGAGACAACGTTGTTAAAATGGCCATATTAACCTAAGCAGTATACAGATTTAATGCAATCCCCTCAAGATCACAATTGCATTTTTTAAAAAAGAAATAGAACATAAAATCATCACATTTGTATGGAATCATTAAAAATGCTTTGATAATAATCATTGCATATTCATACCAAATCATCCCCATTTATACCACATTTATACCAAATATATCCCCATTTATACAATGATATTTAATCATTGCATATTTATACCATGATCATCTCCATTTTTCCAAAAATACAGACCTATATATCTCAAAATGATATTTTAACTTTTATCTAGTTGAACGAGAATTTGACTTTTGGGATTAAATATTCAAATTTAGATTAAAGCATAGATTTCTACACATACTTACTATGCATTAACATTACATACCCACTTACTAATAAATAACCACAAACATTGGGGTGTTGAGAGATAATACAAGGTTCCAATGCATCTTTGTTTTTTATTTTAAACAAAAAAGCAAGTTTAAAACGTATTCTCAGAAGTGTTCACAAATAATTTAGACTAATATATATTCCTTTCAACATTTATAATTCTTATGAAGGACGAAAAGGAAAGATGTGAAGAAGAAAACATTTGTACTAAGATATATTAAATGTTTTAATCTCTACCAGCCTTCATTTCCTCAAGTAGTGGCTAATTTATAATGTATCATTTATTTTTTTAAAAATAAGCAAATATTTGAGAATCCAAAAATTGAATTATTAAGTTAACAGCATGGCAAAATAGAAAGAACTTGGATTTGGAACCTGACAGAAATGATATCAAATCCCAGCTCCTTGTCTTACAAACTCTGAGACTATAAACAGAGTATTTATCCTTTATCAAACTTTGGTATCTCATATATAAATTGGGAAGCATAATAGCAGAGGATAAACATGATAATTCTTGGTATTTTATATGACACATTGGTACATATAAATAAGCCAAAATATGTTTATTGTCTGTTATCATTATCCTTAATAGATCTGATAATTATCATTGCAGTATTCTACTTCTGTTCTTAAATTATCTGTAGTTGCATTCTGTAATTTAGAGTTTGATTGGAAAAGTCAAATAAAATAGAAGAGAAGCTAAACCAAAATCATGGAATCTATTGTTAAGGCTGTTTAATGTAATTCCCACTGAAATTATATAGCTTCATTAGGGTAAGAATAATATAATGCAGAATTAAAAAAAAATGATTAAATATCTTCACTTAGAAATATAGATATCTAGCAATATCTTTAACATGTCAGTTTATGCTATTCCTCTATATACAGCTGAAGTTGAGCCATTCATATACTTTTATCATCATCGTTTATCATTATGCACTTGAATTAGCTTCCCAACAATATCAAAGCACCAAAAATATAAGTTTATTTTCTCTCCAAATTAATGCAAATAAAGGGTTGATGAACACACACACACACACACGCATGCACGCACACACACACACACACACACACACACACAGCTTTTGGGGTAAGAAAAGAAGTTCTGTAATACTTGTGTGAATTTAAAGTATCATCTGACCACTCTAGTTGTTTTGAAATGTCTAGAATTAGAAAAAAATAAAGTTTGCATTTTAAATTCATTAGCATCATTAGTTTAAAAAATAAGAACAGAAGGAAAATGTTTGATGCAGAGTTGCATAAATTGAAGAATAAATGTTTTATCACTAGACTTACACGTATGTGTCACATGACCAAATGGAGAATAAAGACTGAACAGAGATTTTTTTGTGTGTTTTTTTCATATATAACAGTCATGAAAACAACTATGTATTCTTCTAAGACAGTCCTGGATGTATACATGTTATTTTTTTTTATGTGATCCGAAAAGGCATAAACACAGAGATTAGAGTAATACTGGCTTATTCTCTTGCATTGTAGTTCCCTCCACCTAACCACATTATTTATCTGATGTAATTTCAGTGGGATTACATTAAACAACCTTAACAGTATATTCTATGATTTTGGTTTAGCTTCTCTTCTGTGTAATTTGACTTTTCCAATCTAATTTGAAATTACAGAATGCAACTATAGGTGATTTAAGAACAGAAGTAGGATACTTCAATGATAATTATCAGATCTATTAAGGATAATGATAATAACCAACAAATATAGTTTGAGTTATTTCTATGCATCAATGTCTCATATTACCAAGGTATTACAATTCAAACATTAACTAACATAATGAGTTTCCTCACATCTTTACTAAGTGGCAATTGCATCATGAAAAGAATCAAGTAAATTTTTTTTATATTATATGTTTTAAATGAGATTTTCCATGAATATACATATTTTTAATATTAGAGAGTGTGATTCTTAGTCAAATGCAATAATCAAAGATTTCTGCCCAACAAAATGTACTTAAAGTAGAATAAATTTATTTTTAGAATGAATGCTTGAAAAAATGTACCTATACATATGTATAAACTGAATTGACTTCTTCAGGATGAATTAAAGGTCTTTATCTCAAGTCAAATGCTTTGAATGCAGTTAGGAGAGCAAGACAGAAGAAAATGAGTATCAGGATGCCAGATGACAAATGCAATTTGTCTAAAAAAATGGTAAAAAATATTGTAAAAGCATATACTTACAGGGCTTTGTGGTCTAGATTAGTGTTCTGTACAATATAATTTGAGTTAAAGTGTATCTTAAAACTGAGGAATTTTTCTGAAGCACATAGCAAAAAAGGAAGGATGGAAAGGGGTGGAGGGACGGAGAAATGGGAGGCAAAAAAGTGGATACAGGAATACTTCACAATGATCTAAAAATTATTCAAAATTTGATCTTACAGTGTTGATTGGCAATAGCATCCCCGTAAGGACTAGCAGGAAAGTGAAAGAACACAGGAGGAGGGAAGAAATTCAAGGTAGGAGAAAGTACAATAATGCTTTGTTTTCTGATTTTTGGGTTGGTATGTGATTGAGGAAACTGAGAGAGAAGAACCAATACAAAATGTTTGTTTGTTTGTTGGTTGGTTGGTTGGTTGGTTGGTTTGCTTCTAGCTAATGTGTTACTGGTGCTTTCCGTTTCCATTACCTAGTGCTAGTGTTTTCCATATTGTAGCATTTTAGAATCACACGGTTCCTTTAAAAATATCTAAACTGAAACATATATGAAGCTATTTGAACAAAAATATGTGGGAGGGGGGATGTATGGGCACTAGTTTTTGTTACCGTTATTTTAAATCTCCGTAATTACTGTAATGTGCAGCCGATTTCAAAACTTAGAACCTAGCCTAGGGTAAGGATTGGACTAAAATTATCAAATGAAGCTAAGCTTGTTTGTAGGGTTTTAAATTAGGTCAATCACTAAACTTGAAGGAATGATGGAAAAGCAAACTAGATAGAAGAGTTCACAGCTAAGTAACAATGGTAGAATCTAAGAGATTAAAATATATCACATGTTAAATGCCATAGTCCCATTGTGTAGACAAGAAGGTTCACATAATAACTAGTGACACTTGTTTATCTCCTATGGATTAAAAAGCAGTTTTGTGGGTGTTGTTTTTTTTGTTTTTTTTTTCTATTTTATACCTTCCTTGTCCCTTGCTGTTGCTTTTGACCAGTGATTGTCTCCCAGTCTCCTTAAAATGGTTTAGCACATTTGAAGTCAATGCCTTCCAACTATAGTAACTCTGGCCAGCAAATGGATCATTGCATATCTTTCTTCTATAAATTCTATCTTAATTTCTGGAGGTATTAATAGTTCAGCCATTCCTGTTTTTTCCATTTCCTTGACACTTGCCTCTAACAACAAACTCAACCTTTCATCCCAGAGTCCAACCCTATACTGTAATTCTCAGCAATGATTATACACTATATTCACCTAGGTTGCTTTTCAAACATCACAGAAGTAAAACAGAATCCCATAGTTCACCTCGAGCATTTTACCTGTGTCTACATTCATGAGTCCGACTTCTCTTCTACTGAAATATTTTCCTTGTTCAGACCATTATTAAATCCTACCTTTGATCTGGAGCTCTATCACTACTTACTCAAGAACACAAATTATAATAATATTCCTTATAAATATATCCTGCATCACCAGTTTTCCCTTTCTGCTGGATCCTGTTCATAAGCATGCTAGGTTTCCAAATTGTATGTTTGGCACAGATCAGGCAAAGAGTGTTGCATAACAGGTAGGATCTTATACATACTAGACGTGCCAATGATAGAAACTAAGTATTTTGATCACCAGGTCAGTGTTCTACTTACTGTGTTATACTCTGTGACTTGGTAAATCTTCATTATTTTTCTCATTTATTTATATTTTATAAAGTTTCAAAGACAATGTTTACCATACAGAATTTAATATAAATATGACAGAATTTTTAAAGCCAACTTTGCTCTGCCTAAATTAAAGTATATCTTAAATTCAGTTCTTCCTCTATTAACATTAAATAAGTAATAAGATTTTAGTTTTCATTGATTTTGTAGTTATACAAAGGCACATTGTAAACGCAGTGTTTTTGCTATGTACTATATTTCAAATAATATTTGCATTTATTTAACTCTTAGTTTACTACTTATGAACATATAATGTATTTAGGGTTTCATAAAATGAAGCCATTTATTTGTCACAGAAACAATATTTTTGCTATACTTATACTGAAGTTTATTATTTCATTTCTCCCCTTCCTGAAAAGTAGAAATGTCTATGAAACTTTTTATTTTTACTAAAAATTAATATTGTGGGGCAGTGTCAGAGGTAACACAATAGCAATTCTATTTAAAAATTTCTAAGGTAATTTTATTTAGACTGTGTTCTGAATACCTCTATAGTTGATATTTTAAAAGATCAAATGCTTTTGATATACATTAATCCCCATGGCTTCATGAACCAAAACATTTTTTTCTGAATTTTAATAGAACAAAATGAAAATAGAAACAAAAATCACAATTTTATTAAAAAAAAAAAAAAAGAATGAAGTTCCAATGACATACAATCTGGGTTAATTTTTGTAAAGTTATGGCTTAAATTTCAAGTTTATCATAAGCCTTTCTGAAAACTTTCATTTGGGATAATTTGTCATTTTAAATATTCAGAGCACAGTGTAAGAAAAGTCGTAATGTGTTTAAAATGTTATATTTTATGTTAACTTGACTTTGTCTTTAAAAATACCTGACAATAAAAGGAAAATGAGATGGAATTATTGTAGTATTCGCTTCATAATCATATAAGTCTAGATTTGAATTCCTGTTTCAACTATGGAAAATGTGGACACTTTATTTACTTTCTCAGTGCTGCTTTTTTTTTTTTTTTTTTACTGTAAAATGGGGATGCAGTGTTTCTCATAAAATTCTGTTGTAAACCAAAGTTTAAAAATATAATAAAAGTACTTAGCTCAATAACTGACACATAAGGAAAACTTCATGAGGGTGGCAGTTAAATAGTTTTTAATTCAACAGCTTCATATAAAATGTCATGGGTTCAATGAATGCATAATCATGTAACCTAGTAGTGTCCGTTTTTTTTCTTGTATGTAATCACCCGAAGTATTTCAAAGTGTTATCTTGCTAAAGTGCAGAGACTTTAGCCAGCATCCTTTTAATAACAACAAAAGAAAGATCTTTACTGCCTCTTGGGCTTTAGTACCTTTCACAGAGTGCTTCAGTGATCTCAGAAGGAAAGCTCAATGGTGGTATGGCTTTTCTGTTTGAATGAATGGAAACCATGAGAATAGACATGATTTGTTGCAGTGTTCCCTTCAACATTTTGTTAACGCTTTTATATAGTTTATTGATTGTGAAAACAAGTAAGGCAGGGAATAAGGAATAAAAATGTACTTCTTGATTTGTGTCTAGGAACAAACTGCGTTTAACACAAGTCCAGGTACGTGGTTAGGGTATCAGTTTAAACATGCCTCTCTATATAAAGCAAATCCATAATAAATAAAATAAAAATGCACTTTAAATTTCTGAATTTGATAAAAAATGTATCATATTATGACTTTGGAATATTTATTTGGGTGAAATGCGATGAAACATTCAAGCAGAAATGTAGATAAAAAATACACATTAAAATATAAAAGATTTCTGAGATATGTAAGAAATGTTTACTATATCACAGATTTTATTTTACTTAGACGGCTGATGGATCATAAAGGAAAACTAAATAAATGATAATATTAACCAAGTAGAAAAATAGTTCAAAATGAAGTCACATTTATTATCTCACTAAACCTATGAGTTCTACATCTTGTTAAAAACAATGATAAATATGCTAAACACAAATATGAAAATGCCTAAAGTCTAGCCTGAGCTAATGATAAACTTCATATTTACAGAAAAATCCAATAAAGTACTTAAAAAAATAACAAGACTTAAGTATTGATCTCATTTTTCTTTTATCAAGAAAACCATACAATACTATTTCCTAATAAAATTGTATTTACTATCTTTATATTCATTTTGTCCCAACGCATTAATAAAGATATAACAAAAGACAAGATAATCCTAAACTGCTAGAGAAAAAGAGGAAGCATAATGCACAACGGTTGATTGCTATAAAAGCATAACTACTATTCATCAGGAGAAATAAAAATTTGTTAAATTCACGAGAGATAGAAAGTTAATTTCCTGTTTAAGGAATAGAATATTCCAAAACTAAAATATACTGAATATCTGATGAAATTAATAATGTTAAAGTGAAGGTTATTACTGATATATTAACTATTGTGTTATGAATCTATAGAATATGAATGAGCCATTTGTGTACCACCATAGCTGATGCCCTTAATAATGATTCAAAGACATCCAGAAAAAAAATTAATTATATACCATATACTAAAAAAGTTATCTTCCAATATTATATAACTCCACATAGTCATTATCAATGGCTTCAGCATAGCTTTCTTAGTCCATCTGTTTAATAAATCTGATCTCCCACATTGCAAGAAATATCCACTCCTGAAATGTCTTGTCCAGTTTTACAAGTATTACCAACGTAATCTCACTGCCAGATGATGATATTGCCAGTTTTTCTTTGCTAAGGGAAATTCTCAAGTGTGTTTTATAGTTTCCCTGAGTTCTAGTTGTCCAAAATGTCCCCCTATTTCATAATATACCTTTTTTTTTAATTTATTTATTTCCTTTGTCTACTGTCACAATTCCCCACACCACTACTAGTAGTTCTTTCTAGGATTACCTCATGCAGTGCTTGTCTAGTATTTCCTTAGTCAGGGTTTGCTTCTGGGGAACCCAGCTGAAGACACATGGGTTCCGATTAAGTGTATAAAAGAAAATCTGCAGTATGGCAGCAAAAGTCATCAGTTATCTCAGAATATATTTTTTTAAAAATTGGTCTTTAATCTTTGTTGAGCCAAGCAAAGATTTGTCATCTTCCATGAGTTATGATAGTGAGTATAATGAAAATACAAAGTCCTTAAAATATCAAAAGAAATGAAACATTAAAATATAATTTAGAATTACATTTACCATCTATTGGTACTAGATGTCTATATTACAAAACCTCTTGCTAAATAAGCAAAATGTTTAAAATTGCTGCTGATGGCTGCTGGGAATAATTTACATAAAACTATGTAACTTGTATACTGTCAAAATTAGTTTTAACAGCAAACTGAGAGAGGAAGCATCGGGGCTTAAAACCACCATCAGAATCTGTGTGTGTGTTATAATTGAACTCCCTGGTTTCATTTAGTCAGTGTGTTATGCTGGTGATTGGCCTGCCTTCGATGATGACCTCAGCATGTTTGTTTTCAAATCTTTAACCCAGAATTATGAATTGAATGAGATACTTCTGTAAATTGTTTTACTATGAACAAATCTGTAATTCAGGCTGGTAGAAGTTTAGAATTAAATTGCTAATGCTATCTGTGGGTTTCAAAATACAAAAGGAGCACACATAAAGTATTTAGGAGCTTAGTGAATATGGTGGTATATATTTTTGTAAACTTTTAAGTTAGACTAGTTTTATATTTACAGAAAGTTGTGAAGATAGTAGAGAAAGTTCCTATGTGCCCAACACCCATTTCTCCCTATTGTTAACAGCTTACATTATATAGTGTATTCATCACAACCAGTAACCTGGTAATGACACATTACTTTTAAAAAGTTCCCCACATATTTCAGATTTTCTTAGATTTTACATCATGTCATTTTTATGTTCCAGGATTCCATCCAGGATACTCTATTACATTTAGTCATGATGTCTCCTTAGGCTCTTTCTTCTTGGCTGTAGCAGTTATTCAGATATTCCTTATTTTTGGTGACTGTGAGGGTTTTAAGGACTGCTGGTCAGAATTTTGTGATACTTGTCTGATGATTAGACTTTTCTAATGTTGTTCTCATGATTAGACTGGGAATATGAGTTATGAGGACAAAGACCACAGAGATAAAGTGCAATTCTTATCATAATATATCAAGTGTACATTCTACCAGCTCAACATTACTGCTGATCTAAACTTTGATCACTTGGCAGAGGTAGTATTTGTCAGGTTTCACATTCATGTTACTTATCCATATACTATAATCACCTGATAACTTGTTATTTAATTTAACTTAAATAGATTAAGAAAATATTTTATTTTTCCTTAATTTATTATTTTTCTGACACTCTTCTTTTTATAGTTCCAAGTTTCTGATCTATACAATTTTCCATCTGAACTTTTAATTTTTTGTTTTGTTTGTTTTGTTTTGTTTTGTTTTTTGCAGGGAAGCTCTGGCAATGAATTCCCTCAGTTTTTGTTTGTTTATGGTAGTTTATATTTCTGATTCACTTTTGAAGGATAATATCATTTAATATAGAATTTTGCGGTGGTGTTATTTTCTGTTCAATGCTTTAAATATTTTTCTCTATTCTTTCCTTGCTTCATGTAATTTCTATCGTTGTTTCTCTAGATGGTGTTCTTTCATTTGAATTCTTTCAAGATTTTTCCCTTTGTGTGTGTGTGTGTGTGTGTGTGTGTGTGTGTGTGTGTTGTTTTTGTTTCTTTTGTTTTCTTTTTTGCAATTTGAATATGATATACCTGAGTGTTTTGCTGTTGTCATTTTCTGGGTTTTTATTTGTTTTTGGTTTGGTTCCTAGTTCTGTGGTTTTGGTTCCTAGTTTCTGTAGCTCTGTTTTGGTTTGGTTCCTAGTTCTGTAGTTTTATGTCTGTCATTAATTGTAGAAAGTTCTCTACACTGATGCTTCAATTATTTATTCTGCTCCTTTCTTTTTTTGCAATCACAAGTTATGTTACACCTTTTGAAATTGTTACTAGCACAAGTATAATTTGGGCTAGTCACTTAATAATTATGATTGTAAGTTTTCTTGAGTTTAGGGGAAAAAAAATTGAACTTGCCTAATACATGGTATGCTCCAAGCACACATTCCTTTGATTTATAAATGAATAAAAATTTCATACATTGTAGTCTAAATCTAGCAGTCTATAAATCAAATTGTTTATATCTTCTGGATTTGTTTATATGTTTATAATATTTTTCAATATCCATCTTTCCTCCATTTAAAAAAAAATCTTATAATTCTATTTAACCACAGGGTAATCACTGTTAGTTTCTTTTTTCCTCAAATGTAAATGCTGAAGATGTGTTTAGAAGGAAAAAGCCTAACAGTGTTACTGAAGACATAATTTGGGTTTTTGTTTTTATTTTTGTGACTGATCATTTAGTAAACAATATTAAGACAGTAAACCTTGCAAACATTTGTTACGAAAAGTGAATTTTCCAATATATGTCCAAATATCATTTACTCCAAACTTGAAAATAAAAGTCATTAATGCTTACAGATAGTAGAGATGAAAAAAGGAGCAGTATCATATGTGTCATTTTAAAAATCAAAAATAATATGTTTGCCTTAACAATGACAAAAACTAGGAACTGCATTTGATAGCCCTGAGATTAATTTTCAAAAGCTTAGATACTGAAAAGTGATGTACTACTATGACTTCGGGGCAATTTGGAGGTTAGGAATATGAGTCGGTAATTAAAAGCAAAGCCTAGAAGTTCTCTATAAATAATAGCAAAATAAATTACAATATTCTATCAATACTAGTATGTGACATAATTCTCTACAGCTAGTGAATTTGGCACTAACTCTCATCAAAATGGAGTGAGTGTGCTAATAAAAGCACAGCTAATAATAAATCATTCAAGGCTACACAAGTTATGGTATTAGTTGTTTTTCTTCAGGTAGTTTCTTGATGGATTAATAAAATTAAAAGCTTGATTTTCTTGCTTCTTAAATTTGGTCAGAGGCAATTTTAAAATAAGAGTTAGAAATATTTATATCCTTCAGTGCAAGGTTAAATATGGGCAATCTTATACATCATCAGGGTACCACTGGGATAACTGGAACCTTGATTCAAACGGTATCCCATAGCCTTATTCGCTTGTGGAAAAAATATGGATGTTCTACCTAGCCCAATGAGAAAAACTTGGACATGATAGAGATTACCCATAACCCCCTTCATCACCCAAGCTTCTGCTATGACTGAGTCACTATGAATAGAGGAAACTACTGGTTTAAAAAACTGATTTCACTATTTTATAACTTGTCACAAAATAAATATTTACTTATGTTCACCATTAGGAAAATGATGTTATTTGAAAACTGACTAATGTCAAGAGTTTGGCCAAGGATTCATCTAAGAGAAAGAGTGTTCCTTTGTTATAGTAAATAAAAAAAAATGTATTAATGGCATTACTGATAATGCAACACAAGCCACATGATGCTACAGAACAAATTTAAACAATAAAAAATAATTGATCATATAGCAAATTGGTAGTTTATGTCTGCTTGATTTGAAATCTAGATAAACTTATAATTACAAATGTGAAGGATAGTTATTTTAATAAATAAGTTGTTAATTTGCTGTTTGGTCTATTCATCCAAAGACCTACTAAATTATATACATACATATAATAATAATAATAATAATAATAATAATAATAATGAAGCAGACAGGTTGCTGTGACTCTAAAATTGTAATATTTTCTCCTAAATCTATTTAAGCTCAGATTATTTTTCAACCTAGTAAGCAAAATTATAATCCATTCTTCTTTCCAAATTTCTTTTTTAACAGGTTACATGTACATTAAAACACACACACACACACACACACACACACACACACACACACACACACACACAAACTTATCCTCAATCTCATTCATTCCAGTGTTTATCATTCATCTCTCATATGTCATTCACTTTGCTTTATGCAGATGATTATTTTGTACTTGTTTTTAACTACCATTTTCCTTGAATCCGTTTTTACAATAAAAATTTTAAAGGCAACTGTACACAAGGAGACAAAATATGAATTCTCACAATATGCACTATTTTAAATTTATTGAAAAAGAAAGTAATTAAAAATAAAACTGTACAAACAGCAACGCTCCAGCATTTTACCAAATTATTTTCTACAGTTTATACTTGGAGAAATAATAAAAAGTCTCATGATTTTGGTAATTGATAGCAAAGATTTTATCAAAATGTAAGGAGATACATATATTTTTGGCAATTTTGTCTCATACTATATGTGGATTTTTTTTCTGATCCTCTTCATTTCTCCTTAATTATAAATTCTCATTGTGCTACTTGATATCACCGGAACATCCCCAGCCCCTTTTTTTTTACATTTATAACTACAGTGTTTTAGTATTAGATTAGGTTATTGTGCCCTTGGTCATTCAAGTAGGTTCATGTGGTTCTTGGGAATACAATAGAAAATACAAAATGTCCATCTGTTTTCCTTTACTTCTTGCTAGATGCACTTCATTTGGCATCCCAGATGTCTCTACAAGATCTATAATCCTTTTGGCTGTCAGAGTTTTTGCCATGTATATTATCCCACAGGGAAATATTGCAATTTGTGTGTTTCATTTTTCTTTGTATTTATTTACTACCTCTTCAGCTTAGTTTGTCAACTAACATTCAGCACCATGTATCATAGGAAGAAGGGCATCGACATTAAACAGCAGCGTTCATTCAAGGGGAAAAAAATTGATTGCTGGAGTCATAATCAAGGTGTTCTTTTTTTTTTTTTTTTTTTCCAATTCTGTATTTTATTAAAAGTATGTATTCAATTGCATGGAACAGTGGCCTAGAATCAGTGGCCCTTTATCCAAGTTGTAATTTTGTCACAAGCTTGCTCTATATTGGACAATGTCATTAACCTCAGTAAATTTCTAATTTCTCATCCATAAAATTAAAGGGCTAATATTGTGGGCAGAAAATATATATACTTTTTGTTTGTTTAGATAATCCTCTTACTGTAGGAAATACACTTTAAATTGAAAATGCATTTGCTTAAATACAGTGATAAGAATCAATCAATCAAAAACACATATTTAATCAAATATTTTATACCCAGTGTTGTATTACTGAAGTTACAGGAGTAACACAAGATGTATCTTGAATACTTCAAAGAACAGAAAATCTCACGAACAAAAGAAATCAACCTAATGGTAGTAAAGGATCGTGGATATTAATTGATGAAAGATACCATACCGCGATTGAAAATATCAAGTGTTTAGAAAAAAGAGTGAGTGATGATGGCCGGAATAATCCAAGAAATAACTCAGAAAATATATTACTTTAAGATAGACTCAAAGCACGTGAAAGAACTTAATAAGTGACACAGATTACAATTCGTGTGTGTGTGTGTGTGTGTGTGTGTGTGTGGTTTATATTGGAACCATAATAGAAAATGGCTATTGACTGGATCAATGTGTTTAATTTTTCCATTTTCAATTTTGTTTTAGTTTTAGCCATTCATGTACCTTCTCACATTTACATTTTCCTGATTAATGAGATTAATTAGGGTTGATTGTTTATAGTTACTTTCATATTTTCTTCTTTGAAGTAGCCATTCAATTCTTGCCCATTTTTCTATTGAGTGTACTCTGTATCTACCCACAACATATATTAGTATTTAAAACATGATCCAAGTCATATTTATCAGACCTTCAGTTTCTTATTTGAATTTTGATCTTAGTTTTTATTTTCCAATTCGATGTTTTTGCATGCTTTAAAGAGCCAGACTGCTTATTTCCTTGATATGGATGAGAAAAACTGATATCCATCGTAATAGTGTATTACATGATGATTAGTGTACTTATTTCCAAGCAGTTATAATTGATGGAAGTCGGATTTCATTGGTAAGAAAAATGCCCATTTGTTGTATTACTAGATCTTTGAAGGAAAACTGTTTCTCCATTATACAATTTTAGTACTATAAGTGGATTAGCTTAACTTCTCCTTGAAAATGAAAGCCCTACTCCATACCTTTCTGTGCCTACAGCACATTAAAGAATCTTCTTCCATCACGTTTTCCCTGCCCCTGAGTCTGTATTATATGTCTTGCAATCCAGGACAATCCTTTCCTTTGTGTAAGCAGCAGTATCAAGGATTTATGGCAGCTACTCCCTCCTGCTAGTGAGGGGAGAATAAGACTCAATGTGTTTTAAAATCAAGTATAAATCAAAGTTGGTGAAAGGCAAACTTGAAAAAATGTCATACTCCTATAAAAACATCCAGATATTTGTGAGGATTCCTCTTTATATCTTCACCAGATGTTGAAGAGCAGCAATGAGAAGAAAGAAAATTGCAATTCATAATTTCAACTGACTTCATAGATCTCATCATTAGTGACAGCTGAGGAAGGTGAATGCTTTTTGATGTGATTTGGAACAAATCAACCTTCCTCTCTCTCAGAATATTTTTCTTTACATGAAAAAAATACAGTAACTTTGAACAAGAAAGGCACTTGTGTGGAAAGTATATGAGCTTTGATGTCTGAGGCTTATATACAAATTCCAGATCTCATCGCATACTTAACTTATGATAATTAGTACAAATTACTCAGTTTCTCAGAATCAGTGGCCCCCATCTCTGTCTCTTGCGTATTACTATATAGTCATGAATCATTTAATGACAGGGATACGTTCTGAGAAATGCATCATTTGGCAATGTTGTCATTGTGTAAACATCTTAGAGAATACTTATGCAAACCTAGATGGTATACCCTGCTACACACCTACTCATAGGCTATAAGAGAGAACGTATCCATATGTTACAAAACTATACTGCATGTTACTGTACTGGAGACTTTAGGCAATTGTAACACAATGATAAGTCTATCTGTATCTAAATGTATCTAAACAAAGAAAAGGTACTATAAAAATATAGTATGAAAGATAAAAAATGGTATACCTGCATAGGTCACTTACCATGAATGGAGATTGCGGGACTGGAAATTGCTCTGGGTGGGTGAGTGAGTGAGTGGTGAGTGAGTGTGAAGGCCTAGGACACTAATGTACACTGCTGTTGACTTTAACATGGCATATTAGGCTACATTAAATTTATAACAAATATTTTTCTTCAATAATAAATTAACCTTAGCTTATTGTAACATTTTTACTTTATAAACTTTTTAAAAATTAAATATATTGGGGTGACACTGGTTAATCAAATTATATAGATCTCAAGTATACATTTCTATAATACATTATCTACACATTGCATTGTGTGTTAACCAACCAAAGTGAATTCTCCTTCCATCACCATGTATTTGACCCCCTTGATCCTCTTTACCACCTCCTCTTCCCCCTTATCATCTGGTAGCCACTAAACTGTTGTCTGTGTCTGAGTTTTTGCTTGTTTGTTGTTTTGTTTGTTGCTTTCAGTTTTATATCCCACATATGAGTGAAATGTTCTCAACTTTTTCCATCTGATTTATTTTGCTTAGGATTAAGATCCACCCATGTTATCACAGATAACAGTGTTTCATCTTTTCTTATGGCTGAGTAATATTTCATTGTATGTATGTACCACAAATTTTTTTATCCAATCATCTATTGAAGGACTCTGGTTGTATAAACTTTGTAATTTTTTAACTTTTCGACCCCTTTGTAATAACATCAACAAACACATTGCACAACTATACAAAATATATTTTCTTCATATGCTTACTCAGTAAGATTTTTCTATATTTAAATTGTATTTACTTATTTATTTCACTTTTTATTTTTTATTTTTTTCCTTAACAACTTTTACACACACACGCACATTAGCCCAGGCCTGCACAGGATCAGGATCATCAACATCAATGTCTTTCACCTCCACATCTTGTCCCTCTGGTAGGTCGTCAGGGGCACTAACACACGTGGAGCTGTCATCTCCTATGATAACAACGCCTTCTTCTGGATTAGCTCCTGAAGGACCTATCTGAGGCTCTTCTTGAGGTGGTGTCACTCTTTTCAAAAATAGGTCCATGGCGGTTTGCTTGGTTTCTTTCTTTCTTTCATTATAGATTTGCTTCTCAGTAGATAATGGACCATGAACATTCCTCTCTATTAATGAAAACCTTTAGGGGTTAGGGCCCACGTTTTCATCCTTTTAAGGAGCTAGTTGAAGTCTTTAAAAGTTTCTGCTAAACACTTCACTGTGAATTTTGGGGGGTTCTTCTAGTTCTTCTCCTCAGTTTCCTTTTCTCTCACTTTCTTTCAGCTTTGTGTTCCTGTTCCACTACCAGTGATTCCTCATTAGTCATTTCCTCAGGAACCACCTCCAGGAACTCCTCCATGTCATTCTTATCCATACCCACATTCAAGTCATATTCCATCTTTACCACAACCTTGTTGGTTTTTGCAAGCTCCTCATACTTAGCAAACCCTTTAAAATCACGGGTGAACCACTTGGATGTCTTCTTCCAAATGCCATCCATTCACTCCTTGGTGACGCCCAAGCTGGGTTTGTAGATGCAGTTATAGATTTTGTAATTCTTATACATTTGTATCAGTGTTTTCTGAGTATCTTCTTCAGTTGCAGCAATAGGCTCATCAAAGGACCTCCTTAGGTAGTAGGCCTTAAAAGGTGCTATAACAGTTTCGTACATCAGTTGAATCAAAGAGTCGGTGCTTGGAGGTAGAAACACCACTTTGATATAGTGATGAAGACCATCAACAAAAGGGGGATGTGTGGGAGTAATATCACCAATAAGCAAAATCTCGAAAGATATGCTATTCTGCAAACAGCACTTTTCAATTTCCTGGAATAACAATTCAAGAGAGCATCTAGCAGGACGAGCTGGGTCATGCATGACTTTTCATTGCTCCTGTCATACACTCACAGTGCATGTGTATCGATATGCTTGAAGGCCTTGTGGTTCTCACTGTGCCGGATAACAAAGGGTTTCAATTTTTATCCTGCAACATTGCCTCCAAGTAAGAGTGTTATCCTGTCCTTAAATGCCATCAAACTTGGCATTGACTTGACCTCCATATGGGTGAAACTCCTTTCAGTGATCTGTTTCCAGAACAAGTGGTTTTCATCCATATTGTATATTTTCTATGGCAACTCATTTTTTTCTCAAAACTCAGCTTACCTGGAGTTTCCAAAACTTCTTCATTTTCCTTCCCATCAACACTTGCAGACTCACCATTCACTTTCACACTATGTAATGAATAATGATTCTTGAATTGTTTAAACTAACTAGAGCTAGCAGTAAATATAGTCCAAATAAATAAAGTTCCAATATTCCAATACCACTAATGCTGGGTCCTTTTCTTTGAACAAATTTTGGCCATGATTGTCATAGTTCTGAGAGGAATACATTTCTGTGTCTGGTCTTCAATGCATGTTATTAGAAGTTTCTGTGTGTTTGATACAGGCCCTCCTCAAATTTTGTTACTCCACGGTTGACCAAAACATCATTATGCAGCACCTATATGGTATAACAGTGGTTCCATTAGATTGGAATGGAACTGAAAGCATTCCTATCACCTAGTGACATGATAGACATCATAACATGGTAGCACAATGCTGTACTCATGTGATGCTGATGTAAACAATCCTACTGGACTGTCAGTTGTATAAATATAAAGCACATACAATTTGCACAGTATGTAATACTTGATGATAATAAACAGACATGCTATTGATTTATGTATTGACTATTCTATACAGTTGACCCTTCAACAACCCGGGCTTGAACTGTGAGGATCCACTTATACACGGATTTTTATTATCAGTTGACTCCAGCAGTTCAATTGACCCTCCAAGTCAAACCCTTATTGTTCAAGGGTTTACTCTGCAGTTAGGAATCCTCATACAGGAGGGACAACTGTAGTTATAAGCAAATTTCTGATTGCATGGGGCATCAGTGCCCCTAACCCCCCACTTGTAAAAAGGCCAACTGTAATTTTTATAATTATTTTAGAGTTCATTCTATCCACTCATAGAAAAAAAAAGTTTGTTGTAAAATAGTATGCCATGTTACACCAGCCACAGCCTCATATATCTCAGTTTTCTGCATATCATGATTGCATCATTTGCTCTTGTGCATGATTAAATCTCATGTTCTTTGGTACAGTAACATGCTGTATAATTTTTTAGCCTGGGAGCAATAGGCTATCCCATATCACCTAGGTGTGTCATGGCTATACCACCGAGGTTTGTGTACATGCATTCCATGATGTTCACACATGGATGAAATCACCAGATGACACATTTCTTAGAATGCATCCCCATTGTTAGGTGGTCCATGACTGTACATCTAAGCATTTCCATTATGGAGAAAAAAGTTCCGATATTTTAATACCACGAAAGCCATCACATTTTCTTTCAGAAGCTATAAAATCATAAGCATTTGATTTTTGAAGGAATAACACCAAGAAGATACATTAGTTCTGAACAGTGAACTATACAGGGCAGCGAGGGAGAAAGATCTACATTTTCTCTGCCTAAGTTCTCTCATTATTAGAGATTCCAACATAGTTCCTCTTATGAAATGCATGCATTTGTGAAGAGATTAGGGTTCAATATGTACACTAACGTTAAAACTGAATTTTCTTTTTATGTTTTTCATGATCCCCAGATTCCTATCCTAGGGAGTAATGTAATGTTAAATCACTTCTCTGCTCTTACTGGAAAATAATTCAGTGTTCTATTAAGTGGCTTTATAGTAGGTTTTGTTAAGTTCCTAAGACATTTTATCTGGCAAGGAATGTGATATGTAATTGCAAATGATAGCAAATATTAATGCACTATGATAATTGGTGTTTTGAAATATCAGATGTTCGGTACTATTTTTAGTTATAGTTCTGTATAATATTTGTAGTATTTTCTACTTTGTTGAACACAATTAATAATGCTTAATAATGTTGAATTTGGAAGCTGCCTCTTAAATATAATTCAATTTTTTGAAATTTTAATAAATCCTATGATTGTATCTGTGTTTCTACCTTTTAAGGTGAAATGTGCAGTTCAATCAAGCTGCAAGTATTCACTAATTTGAGGATTCACCTGAAAAACAGCATTTTCATCTAACTTTTCTAAATGTTTAACAGTGAAAAGCAGTGTTACAGGAAAGCCATAATGATGACAGCTTGCAATAAAGTGCAATATCTTAGACTATCTAATATTTTCATTTTTATTCTCTATTTTTTAAAATAGTTTATTTCATATTTCAGTGAATATCTCCTTTCCTTGGCTCCTTAAAATTGAAATTTTTGATATTTTGAATATTTCCCTGTTATTTCTTGACACTTCCAGCCATTTATCAGAGTCCGTTAGAGCAGATATTATCAGTAGATTGAATGAGTCAAATAACTAATTTTTAAATTAAAAAATATGATTTAATATCCTAAAAATATCAAGGTTTGTATTAAACTTGTAATTTAGAGCATATATTATTTAAATGAGCACACTCAGCTGAGTTGGCAGGAGGCCTGCAAAAGCAAATGAGGTAGTGGTAAATCTTGAGAACTAAATACATTTTTTAGATATTAAGGATTCATATAACTGAGCATTTTCAAATGTCTAGCCACATCTGTCTATAAAACTTTTCTTTAATGAAAGAATACATTTTTCTCAAGCCGACTTTAAATACATAGAGATCTCCAATTCTGTTAACCAAGAAAGCCACTGTCTAGGTCTTTTACCATCTTATTAATTTAAAGTTGTACCATTAAACAAATTTATGTCTATTTATCAACTATAGGCATATGTTAAATTATATTCAATTACTTTTAAGAAAGCCTATCTGCCCTCTGCTACTGCTTTGTCCAAATTTGTGTTGGTTGCATTCTTATTATTATAGTTGCTTTATTAATGTTCATTATAATACAAAGTATTAGGTTGTTGCAAAAGTAATTGTGGTTTTTGCAATTATTTGTAACCTTTTAATCCATAATTACTTTTGCACCAATCTAATAGTACTAAATATCAACTGAGATAAACACAATGATCGCACCAGCTTATTGCCTTCAAAAAATATTACAATTGTGAGTCAAAGAAGGGGATCCCAGCTGGAGCCTGGCAGATTCCCTGAATTGAATAGCTGAGAGTTTAGAGAAACCAAGGAGGGTAGAATTTGTAGGGCAAGAGCTTCACAGAGAGAGGACACTAGAAAATGGTGGCAGGACCCTCACTTATCCAGAAATTACTGATAGTTCTGGATTTGAGGAGACTTTCCAAATTCAGGAAAAAAGAAGCTCCTGAGAGAATTGGAGTAATCAGTATTTATGTGCATAGAGTCCCGGTGATAATGGTAATTGCCAGCAGCCAGACTGGAAATTTTCATAATTCATGGAGCATCCCATAGAATACTCAGAAGATCCCCCCGCCCCTTGGGAGTATAGAATAATTAGCTCTTTATTAAAAGTTTCTTGTGTCCTCCTAACAAATTTTAAAATCAAGACCCAAAAGTTTTTAAGTAAGGAAACTGTCTCACAGAACAAAACTCAAAAATATTTATAGGAGTACAAACTATTCGGTTAGAATATAATTAAGAATTTTTGGCATGAAACAAAAAATTACTAAGCATCCATAAATAGGAAAATATGAATGAAAACACATATAATAAAAGTTATAGGATATTGTTAAAGCAGTACTTAGGAATTTTGTGACATTAAATGTCTTTATTTAGAAGGCAGAAAGAAAAGAATGGTCTCAAAGAAATGAACTCAGCTTCTCTTTAAGCAAGCTATTAAACAAAGACAGCAAAATAAACCCAAAATAGTCTAAATAACTGAAACAATGTAGATCAGAACAGAAATTAGTGAACTAGAAAATAGAAAAAAAATGGTAAAATCAAGTTTGTTATTTGAGATAAAAATATTGATAAACCTATGGTCAGAGTAATACAAATTGAGAAAGAAACACACACACACAAAAGTAATATAAAGAATGAGACAGATGAAGTCATTACAGACACTACAGATATGGAAATGGAATGGGAATATTACAATAGATGTTATAATTTTGCATAATATGGATATCATGCAAATAATTTATACACCTTAATTAAATGTACATAACACATGAAGAACACAAGCTATCAAACCTCATTACAAATTTGAATTAATCTACATATGTTGTCAAATAAAAGCACATATGAATTTAGGGATTTTATTTTTTTCAAGAGAAAGCCTTTGTAATAGGGAGAATACTGATATCGGTAAACTGCAAACATCCCAAAATCAAACAAGAAAAGACTATTTTTATTACAGGTAAAGAGGGGTAAGTAAAGACAAGCAGGAGCTTTTAAGGGGAAGTTTGGCAACAAGAAAAAATGCCTAATGAGGTCATACAGGAAAATTGTTTCACTCTAGTCAGCTGATTCTCAGGGTATGCTGATAAGGGGATAAAAGGGTGTCATTCACACTTTATAGCTTGCTCAAGCTTGGGAAGAAAAAAAGTTCAGAGGCCTGAAAGGAGAAAAGACAAGCCAAATTTAATTAAGACAAAACAAACAGTAAGAAAACAACTGTGAGCAGTTGGACATAGCGGGGAAAAATGAACTTGTAGTTAAATATCATTTCACAAAGAAAACTCCAGGTTCAGATGGCTTCACTGGTAAATTCTTCCAAATATTTATGACAGAAATATCACCAATGATGGACATTTTTTTTCTCTGGAAAATTAAAGAAGATAGAATACTTCCCAACTCATTCCATGGGGCTGTTTTATGAATTATTATTCTAAAAAAAAAAAAAAATTCAGACAAGGACATTGAAAGAAAAGAAATATGCAATCCAAAATCTCTCATGAATATAGGTACACAACTCTCTAAAACAATTTTAGGAAATCAAATACAAGATCATATAAAAGTAATAATACTTTATAACCAAGTGATCTTTAATCCCAGAATGCAAGGTTGATTTAACATCTGAAACTCAGTTGATGTTAGAGCAACAGAAACTGTCATTTATTGCTGGTGGGAATGCAAAATGGTCAAGCTACTTGGGGAGACAATTTGACAGTTTCTTACAAGGATAAACATAGTCCTACCATATGACCAAGCAGTTACATTAGAAAATATGCACCAAACTGGAATGAAAACTTATATCTACACAAACCATTCACATGAATACTTTATTCTTAATCAACAAAATTTCAAGAAACTAAGATATCCTTCAATAGGGTAATGGATAAGCAAACTGTAGTAAATACTTACAATGAAATACTACTCAGCAATGGAAAGAATGAACTATTAAGCCATGCAAAACCATCAATGAATCTTGAAAGCATATAGCTATTTGAAAGAAACCAGTCTGAAAAGGCTATGTAATATGTGATTTAAATTATATGACATTCTGGAAAAGACAAAAATATAGAGGTGTTAAACAGATCACTGTTAGCCAGGCAGTTGAGGGTTGAACAGTGAAGCACAGGAAAGTGAAACTATTTCAATTCTTTTGATACTCTAATATAGGCACACCTCAGAGATATCACAGGTCATGTTCCAGGCCACAGCAATAAAGTGAATATCACAGTAAAGTGAATCGCACAAATTTTTTGGTTTCCAAGTGCATGTAAGTTATGTTTACACTATACTGTAGTCTGTTAAATGTGCAATAGCATTACGTCTGAAAAAAAAAAGCACTTTCTCAATATCGGCAAAACAATTACAATAGTACCATTAAAAATTGATCACAGATAACCATAACATAATAATGAAAAAGCTTTCAATATTGTAAGAATTACCAAAATGTGATACAGAGATATGAAATGAGCAAATGCTGTTGGACTGTTGGGAAAACAGCACCAATAGACTTGCTCGATGCAGGGTTGCCACAAACCTTCAATTAAAACAACGCATATTTGGGAAGCACAGTAAAATGATGTATACTTGTAGTGCTTACATCACACTATTCACTTGGATAACCCCATAGATCTTTACAGCTAAAAAAAAAAAAGAAAACAAAAAACAAAAGTGAAACTTAACGTATGAAAATTATATAAATCATATAAGGAGTAATGGAAATCGCTGCATGCAGTGAAAACTGCAACAAAAGAAACTAATTGTATTACAAATATATGAAGTAAAGAAAGAGATTGATGTAAATACTGTGAGCTAAGTTACTTTGGAAAGGAGTGCAGTCTGGGAGATTAAAGATAGAAGAAACTATACATAAATATACATTCGTTGATTAAATTATTTATTTGTTTCCCATGGAGGTAAAAGTTAACAATTCTCAAACTGCTATGCATGTATAATTAGCAAAGGTAGGAAGCAGAATGATCTTTGTGGTAAGGATTAGATATGGAGACATCAACATAAAGGCATGTTTGGCTAACATAAATACAGATGAACAGATGGAGAGAGAGAATTGGAGAGAGAGAGAGAGAGAGAGAGAGAGAGAGAGAGAGAGAGAGATACGTATACACGAGTTAGTATACACATGTACATATCCTTGTTGGGTCAGCTGAAAGGACCTTGAAGTAATGATGCTCCCATATCAGTGAACACAACTGGCACACACATATTGTTTTCTAATACTACTTATCACTAATAAAAAGAACCAGGGCTCCCTGAACAAATGTCTAATTTTAGGATTGAAACAAACTATAGAATTCTCCTTTAATTGATCTATAGATTCAATATAACCCTAATCAATATTAAACAGACTTTTTGGTGGTATTGGCAAGCTGATTCTAAATTCATATTACAAGGATAAGTTGCTATAGCCAAAGTAATATTTTAAAAGAAGTACCAAGTTAAAGGGGGGTACTACCTTACTTCAAGGTTTATTTCAAGATTCATTACAGTAATCCAAATAATGTGCTATTGGCATAAAATAGATAAATATATTAATAGAATAAAATAGAGATTCCAATATTTAATGTATACACAACTGGTTTTTGACAAAAATGCGAGGCATTTCTTAAAAAAAAAGAAAAGAAAAACAACAACAGCAACAAAAAACAGATAGCCTTTAAATAAATGGTTTTATCCAGTTGACTAACTTTATATAAAATAAAATGAACTTTGATCTGTTTCTCACATCATATCCAAAAATTAATTTCTTAATCCATTAACAAAACTATCCTGCCTAGCTCCAATGTTTATCACAGTGCCTTGCCTGGGATAGATGAATACTGATATTTCCCTAACACTGACCAAAAAAATATTCCCATTTGAGAAAATGTACCTGATATCTTGAGAATTTCTTTTGTCTTATTTGTACGCTTTGCTTATGTTTACCTAAGATCTCGAGGTACACCTTTCTCCAGATTTTAAAAGCCAGGGGAACCAGCAGTTCAGTCATTCTTTTGAACCTATAGCCATGGAGTCTAAAGAATTTGCTTAAACTGTGATAGTGTGATATGTGATGAGTTGCTCAAAAAAGTCATTATGTGTTATTTGCTATAAAACCATGCCATTTTCCTAGGTTTCAGTGTGATGTGGTTTCAAAATGGCTTTTTCAAATGTGTAGGGTATCAGATGAGGTATCCGTATCTTTGTTTATAAGCATGAAACATTTAGGATTGTGCCCATGTGTAATTGACTGACAATTAAATTTAAATTTAAGTAACGGGCATTTGATATTTATTTTCTCCATGCTCATATATTACTATAATCATCTACATTATCTTCATTAGGTTTATTTTCATGCCTATTACTGTGAAAAAAAGAAAGTCTGCGAGTTTGTTTTCTTTAAAGGTTGTGCCGCTTTTATCTGTAAAAATTCTTGAAGTGATTGAATATATAGTACAGAACAATTTCTCCCTTTGTAGAAAATATATTTTGAACATAAGAGTAAATGTATTCTTAGGAAGAAATATATTAAATGCATAAGTCTCTGGATACATTTATATATGGAAAGTGACAAGGTTATTTAGATATATAGGTAAATTGCTCTATATTAACAAACATATAATCCATTAGAAACTATATTTTTTGTTTGAAAAATTCATTTTAATCCACACAATATGAAATGTATGACCTATCATACCATCTATTTTTATGCTGCTCTTTTAATGATCACCAAGGCACTAGAATTACTGAAATATTAGGTTTCTAATTCAAAAACATTTCTATGAACCATGAAGAACTGATTGTGTCTACAGTGTTGAACATGTTTTCAACCCCAAACTGGAAGTGCAAAGAGCATGCATATCTGCCCCTTCAGGTGGTAAAAGAGTTGTTTTCAGAGCATTTATTTATTCATTTACCACATCTTTAACAAATACTTTTTTGGGACATATAAAAAATGCTTCACACACTAGAATAGTTTTACCCTTAAAGGGTTCATAGGGTAACAAAATATGCATGGGATGCTTTATAATTCACAAATAAATTTTACATGCATTTTCAGTTTTATTGTCAATTACACAGTGGTTTTTGTCTCTAGAAATAATAGGGCTGAAAACTATCATATTTTAATGAGAAGTAACTTAAGCAATATAAATATGAGCCCCTAAAATTCAATATAGAACTCTAGTAGGTTAAACAATACTAAAGGAGTTATTATCTTTGACAACTAACTAACAAAGTCTTGAAGTAGTGCCCTATTTAGGAAGAATGACCTATCCATCTATTTATGGCAGCATGGTAGAGAGAAGAATTTATAGAACACTTTATTGAAGTTTCAATTTGTATTTTCCAGTCTGTTCTCAAGGAGGGGAGTTGAACAGTTTGAAATGTCTCTTCTTCCTTACTCAAAATGTTCTTTTCCCTCAATTTCTTATGATGATCAGAAGGTCTCAATTCTCTATCCCAGACGTACCAAATGGCTGTTCATGCCTGTAAAACCAGTCCCCTAGACAGCACTTCTCTTCTTGCCCTCCCCTTGGCCTTTTAAGGATCTTTTTCTTCCAATTTCTCACACTCAGACTCTTCTTGTCATGTTAGTCTTTCAGCTCCATCAGATTTATTAAATGCTAGAGTGCAAAAGAAGAAAGAGAGAGCATGGCTTTCAGAGTTTCCTACCCACAACATGTACTAACTGAAAGATAATTAGATATTTCACACTGCTCATGTTAGAATATCTGTGGGCATCTTTTGTTCTCTATCATGCTAAAAGAGTATTCATCAGTTAATGTTTAATCGTTTGTATAGAAATTACTTGCTCAATTAAAACCGCAAAAGGCAGAAAATAGTAGAAAACAAAAATACAAACAAACAGCAAGAGCAACAAAACAAAAACAGTATCAAAATGGTTGATATCAATCCAAATGTATCAATAATCAATATAAAGGTTAACAGTCTAAAAACAGCGATGAAAAGACAGAGATCACCAGAATGGATCAAATAACAAAACCCAACTATATGTTCTGTAGAAGAAATTCACTTTAAATATAAAGACACATATAGATTAAAAGCAAAGAGATGCAAATGTATTTCCTACCACAACTTGGACTATGTAGAGAAGTTTAATCTGTCTCTAGTTAATATATTATTTTTCCTAAGCACCCATGTTTCAATAATTATATGGGAAGGCAAGATGAGGGAATTTTTATTCTTAATTGTTTGAATGTTTACAATAACACTATATTTAAATAGTCCATTTAAGTAGTTTTTATTGAAGAAAAATACTTTATTTTTTTCTTCTGCCATTCATTTCCTGTGCTTCTTCTTTTAAGGGCATACAATAGAGTTTTAAACATCATCATTCAAACCGCTAGCCACTTGGTCCTTAGTTTCTAATTAATTTTAACCAGTGCAGGTTGTTGGTTTCTGTTGTTTGTTTGTTTGTATCTTTTAAATAAATTTATTGGGGTGACATTAGTTTTTTTAAAAACTATCTAGGTTTCAAGTGTCCATGTCTGTAATATATCATCTACATTGTGTGTTCACCATCCAGAGTCAGTTCTCCTTCCAGTAGGCTGGTTAATAATACCAGATTTGGAAACCAGTTGTCCTTACAGCAGGAGTTGGTGTGGTCCTCATCAAATATGTTCTGGTATTAATCTTTTTGCTTGGAGAGTGCCTGGTAGCAAACTTGGAATGATTCAGAATCACACTAGCTTCCACTGGTTGAATATTCCTAACTTTTTATCACATCTTTCAACAAGCCTGTAGGCCCAGGGTTTCACTCACAACTTTTCCCGCAGATCTATTCATCCTTCCACACCTGGCACACAGCAAGCCCATCAGCTCTTATCTCAGTGTCCATAGCCCACCACTGTATGACTCACAGGGCCTACTTCTGTTGTTGTGCTCCGGGGGAACAGAACAGAACATCCTGTCTTTGCCCTCACACTACTCCCACTTACCCAGTGACCTGACCTTCTCAACACCCTGAGAAGTGACTTACGTTTACATTTTATTTCTTTTCTTTCCTCCCTCTCATAAAAATAGTTCTCCCACACTCGGGAGTAGGTGTTGAATAGCTTATCCTATATCCTAGTTCCTTCCTTCCTGATTTTAGCTTATGTATGCTATCTAAATATTAGGTGGATCCTCTTATTGAAAAACTCCAAGTTTGATTGTCAATAAGTCAATAGTTAGTGGTTTGCAAAACTAGGAATGTGTTTCATAATCCTATTTTCCATCTCAAACAGTGAATATCAGTTACATATTTGTCTCTGCACTACTTCTGCAATAAATTATATTATTTCATACATGTTATCATTGTCCTCAATCCTCAGTCCATTCCAGACATATGGATTCTAGGGTACATTACCAAGTATATATACATGTATGTAAAGTTACATAGGTTAGTAAATTTACATAGGTTTCAGGTATACACTTCTGTAATACATCATCTGTATATTGCATTGTGTTCACTACAGAGTCAGTTCTCCTTCCATCACCATATATTTAATTATATCTATGTATCTATCTAATTTCCATCAAAATTTGATTTGAATTCATCACGCAACATATCTCAACCTTGCTTTCAGTGATTATCATTGTAGATTGAGGTGTACTGCCTATTTAACTAGGATCTTCTCCATTTATCAGTAACATTGTTCATGTTTTCATGGGGATTCTACATGCTTTATTTTGCTACTTTCTATATCAGATCTTGCAGAAATTCTTTCAGGTTTCTGCATGGTATTCTTTCTTGGTGTTCTTTATAGATGCAATTTCCCCACCATATTTTTGCATCCATTTGATCATACTAAAAGTGGGATAAAGGATTTTGAACTTTAACTTTGTGGAGGAAGGAATTTGAATCATGAAGAAATAGCCTGGCTCTTTGGGAAGCAATGATATTTCTTTAAGGCAACAAAGGTTCAGTAATAGCAGTCTTAAATAACCAATGTTTCAGAAAGTAATTGTTAGACTGGATACCCAGTTAAGTTTTCACTTGCACTGCCAAGAAATTCCATAATATGCAATTTCAAGTAAATTTTAAGTGTAATGTTAATCATTTATTTTTCCCTTTAAATTAACAGTTTTTCCTATAAAACTGGCATACCTGGGCTTATATAATTTCCAAAACCACCTGTTTGCAAAGGCTTAATATATTAAAATAAAAAAGTCTAACATGAACTATAGAATTTGAAACAAAACATGTATGAGGTCAGACATGCCCACTTAAACACCTCAATAAGTGGCTGAAACTACTAATACTACCTAAAATATGTTATTGAATAATTATTATATTTACAAATGCCATAATTTTTATTCATTATTATCCCTAATAAATTTCATGGAGAGACTAGACAAAGGTCTAAAACAGTATAATGTGAAAACAATTGGCCTATTCTTAAATATTTCATTAGTAGCTTTATCCTCCAATGCCTGTTATGTGATACCAAAAATTAAACACATCTTCCTTTTTATTTTTAGTGATTTATACATATAATGTTTTTACAATGTAAGGTATATATGAATGACTAAAGCTAGATGAAAATTAATGAAATTAATACACAATTTTTAAAATATAAGAATTAGTGAATAAAAGAGATAACTATCAAGAGATAGTCCCTACACATGAGATTAAATAGGTTCCTGACACTATAGTTCAATGACAGCATCCTATAATTATTTCCTTAGGAAAATTATTTTTTTTGCCCAATTGGTCTTTCCTCAATTTATACCAGAATTGACTTAAATCTTGCCTCCTGTTAAAAATCTTTCCTCCTGTTAAAAAAACAGGATTCATGAGAAGTACTTTCTTTGAATGTCATTTTTTTCCTCATCAAGAGTATTTTGATTCAAAAAAATCTCTGAGAATACTAGGAACATGAGCCAGTCTAGAAAGAGTGTCACCTATAGAAGAAGGGGTGATTATAAAATGCAAGGTATGGGATATGGTTTAATCGTTAAACTTATGGTCTTCAACTTCAGAAAACCTGAAATTAAATGCTAGATTTTCTAACTGTGGGCTAGGTGATAATACTGAATCTATCATTTATCTTCAGTAAGAAGAAAAAAATAGTGATTTTTATCTCATAAGATTTTTGTAAATTAAAGGGGATTGTGCTGGTTAAGTACGTTGTACCTGGTGACATACACAGTTATATCAAAACATTTATCACACCTGAGCACAGTGACATTTTTTCCTATATTCTGTGTTTCCTTTCAAACTTAATTCTTGATTTTTATGTAGATATGGCATTTTTCCCCTAAAGGGAAAATTCAGTAGATCCAAAGAAACAGATATTTGTTTTTCACTTATTTTACTTCTTTTTGTCTAAAGAGGCATTATTTTTAAAACTTTTATATTCTCATAGTGTCTATTATGTTTCTTTGGAACCCTAGTTTGCTTTTTCTTTGTTGATGTAATTCTAAATACCATGGGACTAACAAACACAGTTGGAAACTAAACAGTAAAAGTATGATGATGAGCCTAAAACATTGCTAAGGGAAAAACTATTGACTTAAAATATACATATTTTTGAAAAGAAGAAAACTTAAAATTAGTGATTTGAGCTTTTACGACAAAAATTAGGAAAAGCAAAGTAAATTAAAACCAAAAAAATAAATTAAATCATAAAGATAGCAGATACAATTAAAATTGAAAGCAAGTGACATATACAGAAAATAAAGACAAAGAGTTATTTTTTGGAGAGAAAAATAACACTGTGTGTCTATTTAATAGACCACACCATCTCCTAAGGATGAACATATAAATAACTTATGACCAAACATTTCCACACCTGCATGTGTATCAATTAAAAAATATGTAAAATAATATTCATAGAGCTTTATTCATATTACACAAAATCGAGAAACATTCAAAATTACCACAAGTACAAAAATGGATAGATAATTATGAGATATTAATGAAATGGAATACTTCACAGCATTTTTTTTTTAAGATGAACGATTTCTGTGAGCAACAATATGGATGAATCTCATATAAGTTGTATGAACAAAATAAATCAGACACATATTAGGTTGTGATAAGTGGTATATAATAATCCCTCCCTATACATAGTTTCACTTTCTGCTGTTTCAGTTACCCAGCTCTACCGATGTCCAAAAATATTAAATAAAAAATTCCCAAACTGAACAATTTGTAAATTTTAAATCGCATGCCATTCTGAGTAGCATGATGAAATCTCACGACATCTTGCTCCGTCTTGCTCTGGCTGTGAATCATCCATTTGTTGAGCATTTCCACACTGTATGTGCTCCTTGCCCATTAGCCACTTAGTAGCTGACTGGGTTATCGGAACAACTGTGGCAGTATTGCAGTATTTGTATTCAAGTAACTCTTATTTTACTTAATTATGTCACATTCACCTCACTTCATTTCATCACATAGACATTTTATCATATCACGTTATCACAAGAAGAAGGGGGAGTGCACCCTGTGTTTATTGCAGCATTATTAATGGTAGCCAACTAAGGAAACAACCAGAGTGCACTTCAACAGATGGCTGGATAAAGAACATGTGGTACATATATATAATGGAATATTACTCAGCCATAAGAAAATATGAAATACTGCCATTTGTGAAAACATGGATGGATCTTGAGATTATCATGCTAAGCAAAATAAATCAGACAGAAAAAGCTTACAACTGTATGATTTCACTCATATGTGGCATATAAAATGGAAAGCAACAAACGAACAAGACAAACAAACAAAATCTCATAGACACAGATAACAGTTTAGTGTTTAGCAGATAGTAAGGGTGGTGGGGAGTGTTAAAAAGGGTAAAGGGGATCAAATATATGGTGATGGGAAGAGAACTGACTCTGGGTGGTGAACACACAATGTGATATATAGATGATGTAATACAGAATTGTACACTTGAAACATATAATTATACTAACCAATGTCACTCCAATAAATTTAATAAAAATTATAAAAAGAAGGGTGAGAGCAGTAAATAAGGTATTTTGAGAGAGAGAGAAACCACATTCACATGACTTTTATTACAGTACATTGTTACAATTGTTCTGTTTTATTATTAGTTATTGTTAATCATTTATTGTACCTAATTTATGAATTAAACTTTATGGTATGTATGTATAGGAAAAAAACAGTATATATAGTGTTTGAGTATCCACTGTGAGATCTTGGAACATATACCCTTGGATTCAGCAGGGGACTACAGTAGTGAAGGTGAGGGGATTAGAAAGCACAAATAGGTAATCACAAGATTGCCACAGTGATACAAAAGACAGTTTGGGGAATATAATCAATAATGTTGTAAAGATTTTGTAAGGTATCCAACATACACTTGTCTTACCGTGTTTCCCCAAAAATGACACTTAGCTGGACAGTCACCTCTAATACATCTTATGAAGCAAAAATTAATATAAGACCTGGTCTTATTTTACTGTAAGACTGGGTATAATATGATGATATGATATGATATGATATGATATGATATGATATGATATGATATGATATGATACTGGGCCTTATATTAGTTTTTGCTCCAAAAGACACATTAGAGCTGATTGTCCAGCCAGGTCTTATTTTTGGGGAAACATGGTATTAGGGAGTCCACTTCATGAATGGAATAGATGCCTGTACCACTGCAGTGTATACTTGAAGCTGAATAATAATGAATGTGACCTATAATTATATATATATATATATATTTATATACATATGTGTGTGTGTATATATATATGTATATAAATATATATATTCACAGAATGTGTAGTACAGCATAGGGAGTAGAGTAAGTGGAATTGTAACAGCTACCGTGTTTCCCCGAAAATAAGACCTAGCTGGGCAATCAGGCTTAATGCATCTTTTGGAGCAAAAATTAATATAAGACCGGGTCTTATTTTACTGTAATATAAGACCTGGTCTTTATAATATAATGAATGTGATACATAATATAATATAATATAATATAATATAATATAATATAATACCGGGTTTTATATTAATTTTTGCTCCAAGTGACACATTAGAGCTGATTATCTGGCTAGGTCTTATTTTCGGGGAAGCATGGTATATACAATGTGAGGGGGTAGTAGATTGGGGAAGTAGGGTTAGCACTTTGTGAGGGTGTAAATGTCTAACTATTACATTGTTTTGTACACCCGAAACTAATTTTTAAAAAAGCAAATAAATAAATAAATAAATAAATAAGAATAGATTAAAGTAGTTGATAGAAATTAGAATAGTGATAACCTCTGAGGAAGTATTAACTAGGAAGGGGCAATAAGGACATTCTGCGGAGCTAGAGATGTTCTATATCTATGCTGTGGTTGCTTTGTGGGTTTCTGTGATGTGTGCATATTTATTACAATACCGTAGACATGACTGACTGAAAAAGCCGCTAAGGCCAGAAAACTCACATGATGAAAATTGCAAATTGCTATGAGACAAAACATATATAAATATGCATTAAATATATGAAAAGATGTTCACATTTACTATTAAAGAAAAAATACACGGTAAATGTGGTATTTTATTTATAGAGTGTATTTAAAAATATCCAATGTATTTTAGGGAATTCAAACCACCTGGGTTAGTATTGGTAGAATTATAAATCAATATTTTTCTCTAGAGGTCATGCTGATATTATGAATGAAAAATAAACCATGTGTATTTTCAAAAATGAAATATCACTTCTACATATTTATCCTAAGGCAATAATGAAAATATTGTGACCATGTTGGTTGTAAGGAGATTAAGATAATTAATTAGATTAATGGTAAAAATAGAGAATTTCATTAAACTATGCATTTGGATTACAAATAGGATCTTATGTAAAATAAATAAAAATGGCCTGTTGCAACTGAGAAAAAAAAGTTTTGGTTCAGTGGTTGTTAACACATTTATTCCATCTGTTTCTCCTATTTCTTTGTATCTGTGAGATGAGAGAAAGCAGGCAGGGGGTAATATAAGTATCTCTGCTTTGCTTCTTATCTATGCTAATGTTCTGATTCTAACATATGCTTTTAACCACCTTCTCTTGTAAACCTCAGTAGTTAATAATTCCTTTTTCCAAATGTGGGCCATTATTATAAATCTAGTCATTTATAGTAAGAAGAAGTAAAGACACTATCAGATTTCTCAATAAGGCTTCATGGCTGGATGGCAAATTATAATTTTGAAGGCATTCAAAATCAATATTACCTTTACATTTAATATGCATTTTACAAAGTTGTTTATGTATATGTACTTATGTGCAGTATTAGCCTCAACTTATATCTCCCCTATAGACTTAATACATAATTCAAACATTCTTTATGTTTTAGAGAAAATAAAAGGCTAATCATAAAATGGTATAAAAGTAGTTACTTAAAATTTAATTTTTTCTAAGAATATTAAAGATGTCAACAACATTAAACCATGTTTCGAATTAGCTTAAACTCAGATACCGTATTTCTAATTGTGAGAAAGCTTGGTTCAGGGAGACTTTATCTGGGATAAATACTTCATAACAAAATTATTAAGCATTAGTTATAGTATTAAACATAATGATAAGAAAGGTAATTAGGCAAGTTATAGTATCTGGGTAAAGGGAAATATAATGGGCATCCCCCTAAAACTTAATAAGAAAAGATATATTGCATACATTCTCTTGATAATATCCCATTTAGTCATATATTTTTTGGGGGGGATAATTTTCTAACTATTATTGTTTTGCAAATATTCAAATCTTAGGGAGAAAATAAAAGCAAACTTATAAAAAACGAGATTAAGTTTATACTAGTATTAAAAAAATTAAAACCAAACACATGTCTTCCATATTTCTTTACATCTTTCTGTCTTCCTGGAACTGAATAGTTATTCAGCATAACATAAATATTTCATACTCTCAACATAGGTTTTGATAATACTATTACAAATCAACTACAAATTTCTATAAATTTGCCACTCTGAGAACCACATTTATGTAATATAATTTTGGTTGAAACATTGATTCTTATTTACCCACATGTACAGATATAACACTATTTGTTGAATGTCTACAGTTGCTCATCTGGCTTCTTGGGATATAACAGTAAACAAAACAGAACAAAAATCCCTTCTTTTACAATTATAGTGCAGTGACAATAAATAAAGAACTAATAATCACATCACATAAGCAAGTAAATGCAGAATACATTGGAAGGAGATTTGCAAAGGCAGCAGAAAAAGAGGAGTTGGTAGTGATAACAGGGCGAGGAGCTGTGGACATATTAAATAGTAGTGAGAGGACATTAGACTGAGAAGGAGAGATTTGAGCAAACAATTGAAAGGGGTAAGACAGATAGCTATTTGGATATCTGGGGGGAAATGATGCAGACTGAGGGAGTAAATACAGTAAACTCTGTCAGTAAGGAGCAGTGATGTTTGCAAAGACAATAAGGAGACCCATGAGACTTGAGGGAAATTCATTGGTGAGAAGGAAAATAGTAGGAGAGGTGGTAACAGGGAACTAGATCATGTGGGGCCCTCAACTTTTACTCTGAGTAAATGGGAAGCCATTGCATGATTTTGAGAAAAGGGGTGAGAGATAATCTGGGTTTTAATTTGAATGGCTTACTCTGATAGTTGTGTTAGAAATTAATTAAAGGTTAATTAATTTCCTTTTAAAGGTTAATTAACTCCTTCCTAAGGGGGAGTTATGAGGTTGAGAGATGATGTGGCTCAGACCAGGGTGGGGCATTGGAGACAGGGAGCACTGAAATGATTTTAGATAGCAAACACACACATTTTTAAATTGACAAAGGAGGCATGATATATCATGCCTCCTTTGTCTCTCACTCTCTCTCTCTCTCTCTCTCTCTCTCTCTATATATATATATATATATATATATAAACAGCACATTTCTCTTCAACTATAATTAACATTTTCATATAATTGAATGTTTTCTATGTCATTTTAATATTTCCATCCCATCCTATTACCTAATATTTTAAACATTAGATGTTTCTTATGTGTTTAGCTGTTCAGTTAAAATTCTCAACGTATCTGTGGATCTTTGCTAGGAAGAGATTACTAGAAGGAAATTTGCTAGTTCAGCCATTTGCACAATATAAGTGGTTTAATTTTTTTTTTCCAAAGACCCTTACAAATAATATAAAAAATGAATTCTTATGATAAATATTTGTGTAATAGAGCTGACCAGATGGAGGAAAGAATTAGTGACATCAAAAATAGAAATCAGGAAATGACAGAGATGGAAGAAGAGAGAGACTTGAGAGTTCAATGAAATGAAAAAGCTCTACAAGAACTTTCTGACTCTACCAGAAAGAGCAACATAAGAATAAGGAGAAGAAAGGGAGACGGTAACAAAGAGTATATTCAAACAAATAGTTAACAAAAACTTCCCAAATTTGTGCAAAGAACTGGATCCTTGAATCCAAGAAGCAAATATAACACTTAATTACCTCAGTCCCAACAGGCCTTCTCCAATGCACATTGTATTGAAGCTATCAAAAATTAAATGCAAAAAAAGAATCTTCAAGGAAGTCAGGGTAAATAACATGGTGACCTACAAAGGAAAGCCACTTAGATTATCATCAGATTTTTCAGCAGAAACTCTACAAGCCCAGGAGGGAGTGGACTCAAATAATCAAACTATTGAAAGAAAGAAATTATGAGACAAGAATAATATATCCAGCAAAGATATCCTTTAGATATGAAGGAAGAATAAAGACCTTTCCAGACAAACAGAAGCCTAAGGAATTTTCTAACACACGACCTACACTACAAGAAATCTTAAATGAGGCTATTTGACCTGAAACAAAAAATCAAAAGAATACAAAATCATGACTAGTATTATTAGCAGACAGACAGAAGCAGAAAATGGTAACCCCTACACAAAATAGGGCACTGCACACTTAAACATAACATAGAGGGGGGAAAAAGAGGAAAAAAAGAAAAAGACAACTTGCTACTGCAATGAAGAAATCAAGTAGGGATAAGAAATAAGTAGGGATAATTTGTGACAATAAAAATGTAAAAGGGGAGAGAGTATAGGTCTGAACTGGCAAAGCAGAATGGAGAAAGGAAGCATGCTGAAGAAAAAATAATATTGTAAATATGAAACTTTCCTCTTCATAAACTTAATGGTAACCATTCAAAAAAAAAAAAAAAAAAAAAAAAAACACACAAACAAAACAACAAAAAAGGAACAGAAATGAAATATAAAACATTAAAGAAAAAAGAAAGAAACAGAGGGAAAAATCAGAATACCACCACACTGAAATAACAGAGAGCAACAAAAAGGCTAAGAAACAATGGAGACACTGACCTACCAGAAAACAAAAGATAAAATGATTGGAAATCCTCATATATCAATAATCACCCTAAATGTAAATAGACTGAACTCAACAACATAAAGGCACAAAGCAGCAGATAGGATCAAGAAACTAAACCCACCCATATGTTACTTCTAAGAGATACATCTCAGCTACAAGGAAAAATATGGACGCAAAGTGAAAGGGTGAAAATTGATACTCCAAGCAAATGGTATTAAGAGAAAAATAGTCATACTGATATCAGATGAAATGGACTTCAGGATAAAAAATGTAACAAATGACAAAGATGGGTGTTTCATAATGATAAATGGGACAACACAACAAGAAGACATACCAGTCATCAATATTTATGCCACCAATTAGGGAGCACTGAAATATACAAAACAACTACCAGAACTAAAGGGAGAAATTAACCAAGACATAATGTAATAGGGGACATAAATACATTATTGACCACTGTGGATAGATCATCCAAACAGAAAATAAAAAAGGAAATATCAGCCCTAAATGATACATTAGACAAAAAGGATATAATTGACATGTATAGATCACTTCATTCTAGAACATAAGACTATATATTCTTTTCTAATGCACATGGAGCATTCTCAAGGCTAGACCTTTTATTGGGATATAAGACTAGCAGCCACAAGTTTAAGAAGATTAAAAGCATACCAAGCTTATTCTCTGATCACAAGGCTTTGAAATTGGGTATCAACTGCAAAGAGATAGTAGAAAAAAACACACAAATATGTGGAGATTAAACAATATGCTTTTAAAGAACGACTGGGTCAAAGAAGAAATATGATAGATCAGAAGACATATAGAAACAAATGAGAATGAAAATGCATCCTATCAAAATTATTGGGATGCAGCAAAAGCAGTAATAAGAGGGAAATTTATCTAATTGCAGGCCTATCTCAAGAAAGAAGAGAAATATTTCATAATGCTCAATATTTTGCAAACTCCTTAACACTCATTGTTTTGAGGGTTTAATATCTTCCACCAATTGATAGACAGTTGAAAATATTGAGAATACTATCTCAGTTTTGTGATTGACTCCTTAAGAGGTAGAATATTATTCATGTTTCTTGGTTCTCTCTCTCTTTTTCCCTCTCTCTCTGTTTTTCAATATATAAATTCACTAGGATTTTTTTTAAGATGGTACAAAGAACTAAAAATCTGAAATTCAAGAAACGACAGAAGTGGGAGGAAAAAAAAAAAAGAAAAGAATGTATTTCTCCCAGTAGTTAATAGCAAACTAAATTACCCAGAGTGTAAGAAAAAACAACTAACATAAACAGATTTCAAAATTAATTAGGCAACCGCTGCAGTAAAAACACAAATCCTGACTCCACAGAATCGCTACTCTACCTTAACTAGAATAGAACTGTGGAGAGTTTCCTGGCCTCCTCCTGTTCTAACATTTCCTCAGCTTCCTATACCAATTTAATACTATTTTATAGCAAAACACTATCGCAGCAGCATATCATATATTTCCAGGGAAGCATCAAGCTTTAAAAAAAATAAGGAAAACATTCATTATATGTGTAGGTGCAAATCCATTATTACTGAGTCAAATTAAAAAATGGACATCATGTAATTTTCTGACACAGTAGGAGCACTGTAAAAAATAATGTCTCTTGAAGTGCCATTTTCCTTTCTCTGTTATTGGCCATAAAGTATACTTTCTAATTAAATCTTTTAAATACTTTAATTACTGAAATAAAAAAAAGGACCTGTGTCAAAATTAGTCCCGTGTACACTGACCAGTCATCAATGTGAGGTCATGAACTTATTTAGCAGAAATAAAGATAAGATTTAGTAGTTGAAATCTTAAAATATGGAGAAAAATCTTCTATTTATGATTGTTGGAATTTAGCTAGACTTGTATTACCATTGGCTTATAAGGTTTTTTTGTTTGTTTTTTAAATAAGAATAATAATCTAAACTGAGGTTTCTGGAAAATAAATATTCATTGATAGGAAGAGTAAGAGGAATTTTTGTTCCAGGGAAAGAAATAGTCATTTACCTGTCTGAAATATACCACTTGATACTCTACTCTGTGACCTACCCGGTAATCTGTGGGAAGATTTTTTTCTGTTGCAAAATGTATGAGTTGCTATTAATAGGTCCCACATACTTTAAAACCATATTATGGGATCAGATCTGCCTGAGATAGATGTCTCTACATTGTTCACAGTATTCAGCTGGTTAATCAGACAGAGGGAAAGAACAACTTCACCAGACACATAGGGTCTTTCTTCTTCTACAAGTAGAAATAATCAATTACTACACCCCTTAGCTAGAAGCTCGGAATACACTCTCTATATCCATCTGAGCATTACAATCAGAAAACTGCATGATTCTAATAATAAGAAATTTCCATGACACTTTCATAATATTCCATATATAAATTGAACTCTTATTTTATTTAAATTTGTTATAACACTATTTGACTCTCACCCTGTTATGTATGAAGTTCTCTTTTGAAGTTCCTACTAAGCCCTCATCTTTACCTAAACTCAGCTTTTGTATCTTTGTTATTACATATAATGTTTTTGATCATGTCTCCATTGTGTAATTTCTTTAATGTCATCAAGTATAATACCCACAATGCTCCTTTCTTTCTTTCTAGAATCATTCTCAAAGTAAACACACTGAATAATTATCATTGTAGCAGAAAAAAGAAAAAAAAAACTTACATATTTAGAGTTCAAAAAAATTAGGGCAGACCTATCCAAAAGAATATCACCTTGCTCATAAAGTGCCTTTTTTTTGTCTTTTCTTATTGTATTGGTTTGTGTTTGGTGGTAGAGAGATGAGTTTTAATACAGTTACAACTAGTGTCAATAATATTTTAGTTACCATGTTCCTTGCAACAGAAATATGTGTGTATATGTGTTCATGCATAATAACAGGGTGGTATGAAATGTAAGAGGGGAGATAGCTAGAATGCTTTGTGCAATAAATTGTTTTTAGATATAATATTTATGTTGTTGAAAAACAGCAATACCATCCTTCCCCATCTCCACCTCTCTCCAATATACTTTTTTTTTTTTTTAGAATAGTTACATATTTACAGGAAAATTGTAAAGATGGTACAGACAGTTCCATAATACTCACCCAGTTCCCTTATATTGTTAACATTATGTGTGATAAGATATATTTCTCACAATTAATGATCAATATTGATACATTATAAGTAATCAAAATCTATACTTTATTCAAATTCCCTTAGTTTTTATTTTTTCTGTTCCAGCATCTCATCCAGGATACCACATTACATTCAGTCATAATGTTTCTTCGGCTGTTTATGGCTTTGATAATTTTCCAGAAGTTCCTTGGTATTGATGACCTTGATAGTTTTGAGGAGTACTGCTCAGGGATTTTGTAGAATGTCTGTCAACTAAGATTTGTCTGATGCTTTTCTAATGATTAGACTGAGTTTATGTGTTTCTGACAGGAAGACTGCAGAGGTCAAGTGCATCACTCATCACTTAATATTAAAGATATATGTTATCAAAATGATCTATTACTGCTGATGTTAACCTTGATCACCTCGCTGAGGTGGTATTTTTCAGTTTTGGTACTGTAAATGTACTGTTTCATCACCCATTCTGTACTGAAGTCTTTGGAAAGATATCAATCAGTAAGTGCAGTCCACACTTGAGGAGTAGAGAGTTAGCTCCACCTTGTTGAGGGTGATGTAGCTACATAAATTATTTGCCAATTTTCTGCGCAGTATGTTTTCTATTCACCCCATTTATTCATTTATTTAAATATTCTTTCACATTAACATGTGCTGAAAGAAATTTATTTTGAATTTTGGATTATAATCCAGTACTGCTTTATTTATTCTGTTGCTCACATTGGGAGCTTTTTCAGTTGGCTCCTGTCTTGTGTTCCATTGATATTTTTCCATTGATGTGAGCTTTTTTTGTTTGCTTTCTGTTTGTTTTTCGCTTTTTTGGTTTTAGTGTTTTTATGGTATGAGGGAGAGTATGGAGACTTTATATTCCTGTACCATAAGATGCTGCAGGTTCATTGTGTATCTCTCTTATCCAAACATGGAATTGGCCATTTTATCAAGTAACCCTCATTTCTCTTACTGGAAAAATGGTATTAGAAACTAAGATCTGAGTGGTAGGTGTGCTCTTTGATACTATGATTATTTCTAGGTTCTCTGAGGTGACAAAGAAGGAAAATACATGTGTGTATACTACACCATGTATGTACACATATCTATAAATATCCCTATATATTAACAGCTACATATGTTATACTAAACATTCTGATATCTCTAATTCTAACACATAAGTACATGGATCATGCAAGCCTTTTCCCCTTTCTGGTCTATAATTTCTCACTTTAATAATTAGAAAACTGGCTCCACCATCTGCCATTATTTACATTACTGTTCAATTCCAATAGACATGTATAAGGTCTGACGGTTATGTTTGAGAACTTGTTGCAACTATGTTGCTAACTTTTTGATATCAGAGGGATTGCTTATTATGAATTTGTACCAACTGGACACTCAGTTAACTAAGTTTACTCTTTGGAAGTGCTGAAAAAGTTAGACGACTTGAACTTTTGGCCAACAATTCATGGTTCTTGTATCATGACAAGGCACCAGATCTCATGGCACTGCCTGTGAGGGAGTTTTTAGCAGGTAAACAAATAACTGTATTGGAAAACCCTCCCTACTCACCTGATCTTGTCCCCAATGACTTATTTCTTTACTCTAAGATACAGGAAATATTGAAAGGAAGACTTTTTAATGATATTCAGGACATCAAGGATAATACGACAGCTCTGATGGCCATTCCAGAAATAGAGTTCCAAAGTTGCTTTGAAGGGTAGATTAAGCACTAGAGTCTGTACATAGCCTCCAAAGGGGAGTACTTTGAAGGTGACCATAGTGATATTCAGCAATGAGGTATGCAGCACTTTTTCTAGGATGAGTTCGCAAACTTAATTGTCTGACCTCATATAGCGATTTCAGAAACTTACACTTATACTCTTGTGGGAAATATTAATAACTACAATACAGTATATAGTTTATTTTACCCTGAATCTTATGGATTACACTCATGTTCAAAGTTACTTAGTTCTGCACCTTGTGTCCCCAGCCCCTTCAGTGAGATTGCGTCATACATTTTTAATACCGTTAGATATTTTAATCATATTTGTCCTTCCATCTTGAGATTCACATATCTTCTAAAAGGCTTTTAAATATGTGCATTAAGGTCCTGTTCCTGTGCATTACTGGGTACATACTTCATAATCTCCTTCCCAATATACAGAATCAGATTGCATTAATTCCACCCCTATTAGGAACTACCGTAGCCCTTCACAGAAGGTCTCATTGGGTTCTTCCACCAGCTTCCTAACTCTAACAGTGAAACGTTTTAAGGCTTTGGTTTGTTTGACATCACTTTTCTTCTGTTCCTCAAAAGGAACAAAAACTTCTTGGGTAGATGAGTTTTCCCCTTTTCATTCCTCATCATAACTTCCAAACCCTCTTTGATTCAAAATCTGCATGTATTTCAATTAACATTCTTTAAATTGATGAATATCACAGAAGAATAAAAATTTCCACTTTACAATTCCATATCACAAAGTTTCATTATGGAAAGATTTCTGGATTTAAATCTTGTGTGTATCTGTGGGTGTGTTGTGTGCTAATATGTAACACATGAGACTTAGAGTTATTTTACATATAATTATATAAAGTAGGCACTATGTATTAAAAAATCAAACAAATTTTCACCAATTATTTATGTTTGTGTTTAAAATATAATGATTTTTTAAAATCTAGGCTATGGGTCTTTAAGATACCTGTGCCCCAGTAATTTATTCTTTTACAAATATAGCTATTCTTTTAAAGCATTAACTCAAACATTTTATAAATAATTGTATACTATAAAGAAACAATTTTAATATTAAACACATCAAAATTTAGCAACTTAGTTATCAAGAACATAAAATCTTAAAATCCACTTCACACGATGAATGTAGAGACTAATTAGGTGATTTGCTTAAATGTCAGACAAAACTCTAATGCCAAAATCTAATCTGAAAGCATATTCACATTAATTGCATGTTACTTTTCATTTTGTTCAATAAAGGGATTTTTTTTTTTAAAAGAAAAACTGGAAAACACAAAGGAAAAAAACAATTCCAGATGGATGGCTATGCTGACGATAGCACTAACAATCTGTCTCTTTAACTCAGACATTAGCTTTGTCCCCAAGGCTAAAATTATTAGTCATTCTTGAGCTAAAACTTGTTTTCCTAACACATTTTGTCTATATTCTTAAGATGCTGTTAGGCTTATGCATAATCAGCAATCGTTCTTACCTTGACCTGCCTGTACCTTGTTTCTTGTTCACTCCATAATCAATCTTCACCTAACTTTATTTCATTCTCCTAGAATAGTCACATTCCTTTCCATGTATGAATTGTAGTTGTATTATAGTTCAAAATTTACTTTTTCAAGATTTGAACTTTTCAAAATAATTTAAATTCAGTGTCCCTGAAACCAAGTCAAATAATTTTTGTAGCTATATTTACATAAAAATATTTTCAATTTGCAAAATAGCTATATGTTGTTTTTTAAAAAGAATTAGCTCTAGGTTTAATTCAGACACATGTGCTTGTTTTCTAATTATTGTATGAATATATATTCACAATTGGCTATAAATTTATAGTATCACATTATTTTATATATAATTTTAGCATGAAAATATTGTAATGCTTAATTTCATTTGATGTGCCTTAGTGGCATTTAAATTATTGTTAAATTTAACATTTATTTCATTACATAAGCTCTATACACACTTTGTTCAAGGAATTTATCATCATTTATTTGGAAAGGTGTTACCTCTATTATCATTTATGTGTTATCTATTATTTAAATGCTATGTATTTTAAACAATTAAACACTTTGCAATAAATTGAATAATACAAAGCTCTTTTAAATCTATATACCTATTGTCTTTTATGGTAAGTAGTAATTTATACACTGATTAGTGAAACTTTGTGGACACTTCATACTGTTTACAAGATAAGTTAGTTTTCTCTATGAAGTTAAAGTACAGATTTATTTGGAATGTAAACTATCTAGATATACAAAATAAAATATTTTATCCATAGTCATATGAGTTTTGGGGTTTGGGGTTTATTTTTTTTTATTTTTTTGTTTGTTTGTTTTCTGTTCATAAATACAAAGAAAGTGGGATTCAAATCTTTAGGTCCAAGTCAGAGGTGTAGTCAAGGTAATTCAGTTGTGAAATCAATTTTTTTTAAGTCTATTTTCTACCTTTAGCTTCTACAAGGTGACTGTCAAATTTACTGAAAGAATATATTCAATCTTCTATCTTCTGTGAAAAAAAACAAATAAATTATATAAATATATATGATTTACATATTAATTATGTATATAATATATATTAATATATAAATATATATGTATTTCTATTAATTGACTATCTGGAATGTATATTAAGAAATATTATCATTAATTTGAGCAATTTAAAAAAAAACAGTGCTACAATATTTGTTCAGATATAAAAAGGAAGTTTCCCAAGTGACCATGTACTTGATATTCAATAAATGATTCTGGAATAGTTCCGCTTTATTGTTTAACAATTAGATATATTTAGCACGTAAATTTATTCTATTAGGCTGTATTCAATTTTGGAGTTAAGTTTTATCTGAGCAAAAATTTTTATTTATTTATTTGTTTGTTTGCTTTCAGTTTATCAGGGTAACAATTGTTAGTAAAGCTATGTAGATTTCAGGTGTACAATTCTGCAATGCATCATCTGTATATCACATTGTATGTTCACCACCCAGAGTTATTTCTCCTTCCGTCACCATATACTTAATCCCTTTTGCCCTCATCTATCACCCCCTTCACTAAACTGTTGTCTGTGCCTATGAGTTTTGTTTCTTCATTTGTTTGTCATGTTCCTTTGTTGTTTTCAGCTTTATATACCATATATCAGTGAAATCATATGGTTCTTGACTTTTTGTCTTTTTTCGCTTAACGTTATAATTTTAAGATCCATCCATGTGGTTGCAAATGGCACTATTTCATCTTTTTTATGGCAGAATAGTATTCCATTGTGTATATATACCACTACTTTGACAAAATAAAGAGGCAATCAACCGAATGGGAAAATATTTTTGCCATCAACACCTCTAATAAGGGGCTAATATCCATAATATATAAGGAACACATACAACTGACCACCGAAAAAACAAACAATCCAATTAAAAAATGGGCAGAGGACCTGAATAAACATTTCTCTAAACAGCACAGCGAAATAGCCAATAGACATAAAAAAAAAAAAAAAAAAGTCAACATCACTAATTATCAGAAAAATGCAAATAAAAACCACAATGAAATATCATGTCACATCAGTTAGAATGGTTATCATCAACAAGAAAAACAATAAGTGTTGGAGAGTCTGTGGAGGACAAGGACCCCTCAGACACTGTTGGTGGGAATGCAGACTGGTGCAGCCACTATGGAAGGCAGTGCGGAGATTCCTCAAAAAATTAAAAATAGAATTACCATATGACTCAGCAGTTCCTCTCCTGGGCATCTACTCAAAAAATCTGAAAACATTTATCCATAAAGACGTATGTGCTCCAGTGTTCATTGCAGCTTTATTTACGGTGGCCAAGACATGGAAACAACCAAAATATTCTTCCATAGATGAATGGATAAAAAAGTTGTGGTTATATACACAATGGAATACTATTCAGCAGTAAGGAAAGATGAAATAGGACTATTGTGACAACATGGATGGATCTTGAGATTATAATGCTAAGCTAAATAAGTCAGACAGAAAAAGCAGAGAACCATGTGATTTCACTGATATGTGATATATAAACCAAAAACAAAAAAAGAACAAGACAAACAAATGAGAAACAAAAACTCATAGGCACAGACAATAGTTTAGTGGTTATCAGAGGGTAAGGGGGATGGAGGGTGGTAGATGAGGGTAAAGAGATCAAATATATGGTGATGGAAGGAGAACTGACTCTTGGTGGTGAACACACAATGGGATTTATAGATGATGTAATACAGAATTGTACACCTGAAATCTATGTAACTTTACTAACAGTTGTCACCCCAGTAAACTTTACTTAAAAAAAAATCTGAAATCATTTATTTGTAAAGGTACATGTGCTCTGATGTTCATTGTGGCTTTATTTATGGTGGCCAAGACATGGAAACAACCAAAGTGTCCTTCGATAGATGATTAGCAAAAAACATATTTAGAAAAACAATCACATTTAATAATCTGAATATTGTTTAAAAAGTATTCTCCTTAATCAATTTCTTTAATTTCTGTCAGAGTTTTTGTATAAGGAATTGACAGACAGACAACCCTCAATAATTTTCTAACTAAAATGCCCTGCATTTAATTCCCCACATAATTTTTATCCAGCTGGGTTGTGAGTACACAAGCACAGAATTCTGTGGTGGAAAGTGGGATCTCATAGATTGCTTTTTGGGGTATCTAAGCTTGTTAATAGCATTCTCTGTTGTGGGAAATCTCTAATATCAATAAATCCTGGTTGATTTAATAGACTTGTCAGCTGATAAGTTAATAGTCCACTTGATAAACATTAAAGAGAATATGGCTTACCAATGAAAGAACTCATATTAATGTAGTGATGTTGACTGGTTATTATGGCTCTTAGCTAATGACAAAGAGGCACTAAATATGCCATTTTAAAGGAGAGATTTCAGAACCCAGAGTGTTAGTCCATGTAAGACATTCCATTTGACATAGTGCTTAGCAACAGTAAGCACCCAAAATATTATTACCAAGCCTTTCTAGATATAGTTCTCTGTTAATATTTTTCCCCTACTTCTTAGAAACCAGGTCTTTTTATGTTTGTTTGTTTGTTTTGTTTTGTTTTGGTCATCTGAAAGAGAAAGTATACAATAAATTTGGTCCAGATACTCTATTCATGACTTTTATGGAGTGAAAACAAAACAAAACAAAATTTAGCTACCAAGTAGTATCCTGGCTCCCCCAGTATATCACATTATCAAAGAAGATCAAGCAAGAAATGAAACAAAGATGGGTGGATGTGGGGTAGCGAGAAGGGGAGAGAGAGAGAGAAGTCATGTTCCTGGTGGAGACTATATAAGGAAGCTCTGAGAAAACTCTTAGACACGGGGGATGCGTGCCAAAAAGAGAGTCCTGCATCATGGCTACATGTTTGTTAAACTGAAACATCTTGGGGCCCACTCTGCTGTTCCAGTGACTAGGGAAGGTACTGGTGAAGAATTTCTTAGGAGAATGTAACTTGTCTACCATGGTGTGTGGAAGCAAAACATTAACACAGAAAGTGGTGCACATTTAGAAGTGTGATTCTAGGAGTAGTTGTTGGTAGCAGAGTGGTGTGAAAAATCCACGAGGTAATATGCCAGGAAGAATATAGTGGTGGGATGGCCAAATCCTGTTACTTGTTACCTTTAGAATTCCAGTGATACAGCCTCAACTTGTACTGTGAATCCTCTTAAAGATGTATGGTGGTTTTTCAAGAATAAAGAAATGTTGGAGATGCTCAAAGGTTGGCTCAAGGGGTGGTAGAACTAGAATAGTCTGATCATTTTGGTGCATGCTGTATGTTTATGTGCTGAAATGAGCTTTAAACCCATATCTATCTTAATGAGTCAGACATAAAACCTTTCTGAAGAGCTTTCTCATACATGAGGATTTTCAGTGATTATAGCCTTTCTGTGAGTAAGGCATTGTTTCATACCTCTGATGGTCAAACTGTAAATCCGAGAGTTTACATAATTATTCAGAGCCACAAAGTAAGAATTGCAGATGAGTTTTCAATACAGAATTATGAGTTACATCCCTTTTGTTCAATTATAAAACTTATTCCATCTTGTCCTTTAAGTAAATTTGCAGACCATCTCTTCATTTATTTTCAGAATACAGACATGTGAAATGAGTCATACATTTTAAATGTCACATCATTAAAAATAATAATGATAATTGGTTTTAATTTTCCATTATTTTAATTTTTATTGACAAGCCATAGAATTCACCATTTTAAACTGTAGAATTTAGTTGTTTTTGCATATTCACAGAATTGCGGAACCATCACCACTATATAATTTCAAACTATTTTTATGACCCAAAAAAGAAAGCCTGTGTCCATTAGCGGTCACTCCCTTCTATCCATCCCCAGCCTACAGATACCATCAATCTACTTCCTTTCTTCCTAGATTTGTCAATTCTGGACATTTCACATAAATGAAATCATAATATATGTGACCTTTTGTGTCTGGCTTCTTTCATATTTCTTTCAAACTTCCATCCACAATGGTAACTTGTAACATGTATTGGTATTTCATTTTTCTGCATGGTTGAATAATGTTTCATTGTAAGGATATACTGCATTGTATCTGTTCATTCAAATTATGGGCATCTGCATTTTTCCTACTTTTTGGGATGTTATTAAACATTTTTCTTTGATCATTCGTGTACAAGTGTTTGTGTTCACATAAACATTTATTTCTCTTCCATGTATACCTAGAAGTAAAACTGCTGGGTCATATGGTAATTGTGCATTTATGTAGTTAAGGAATTGCCGAACTGTTTTCTAAAGTGGCATTTAAATCCCCACCAGCATAGTATGAATGTTCCATTTCTTCCTACTTTTACCAACACTTAATATTGCTCATCTTTTTTTATCATAGCCATGCTAGTTGTTATGAAGCAGTATGTGATTGTGGTTTTGACTTGCATTTCCCTGACAAATAATATTGAATATATTTTCATGTGCTTATTGGCCATCTGTGTATCTTCTTTAGAGAAATACCTATTCAAATAATTTGAACATTTATTACTTGGGTTACTTATCTTTTCATTGTTGAGTTATATTTTCTCCCATTCTGTGGGTTGTCTTTTCACTCTCCTAGTAGTCTTTTTGAGTCATAAAAGTCTTTAATTTTGAACAAATCAAATTGATTTTTTTTGTCACTTGTTTTCAGTTTCTTATCTAATAAGTTATCAGATCCAAGGTCATAAAGATTTACATCTATGCTTCCGTCTAAGAGTTTTATGGTTTTAATGTTCACATTTAAGTCTTTGTTCCATTTTTATCACATCAAACTCTCTTTCAATTCTTAAACTCTTTTCTCAGAACTTTTCATTCATATTTATCATTTAGCTTAACACGTTACGATGCAACATTTCAAACGCAATATATTTAGCCAAATGCACATTTACTTCTACAACCAAAGTAATTCTTCAGTATTATAGCTATAGCTCAAGAAATGCTATGAAACATTCATATTAGTATGCATATGTATATAAATATGTATTACATATTGATTTGTCAAATGATGTATTATTATTCTAGTTAAATTATAATTATTCTAGTTAAAGGATATATTTCACATGTGTAAGGCAAAAAATATCCTATATTTATGTCCATGTCTTATTCAATATCATGTCAACTTTTATGTTGCTTTCTTATCAGGCTATGACTATAGATAGATAGATAGATAGATAGATAGATAGATAGATAGATAGATAGATACCTAATTACCTTTTTTTCTTGTTAATAAGAAAAATGTAACCTTTCCCTGTAATCTCAAAATTATCACCCATTTACTCAGCCCCAAATCCTTGAGTCATCTTTGATGCTTTGTTCCTTATCTCACACATGGAATCCATGAGTAAATCCTGTTGACTGTATTTTCAAAATGTGTTCAGAATTCATTCTTTTCTGATATGGATTAACTCCATCCACATCTACTCCTTTCTTTCTAGCCTGTATTATTATACAAGTTTTCTAAATGATTTTGCTGCCATTTGTTTGCTATCTATGATCATGGTATATAACACAATATTCAAAGTGTTTCTTTGATAAGAAAATAGTATATAAGTCGCTCATAGAATCAAATTCCCCTTTTGGCCTTCTGTCATTTTCAGAATAAAACCTAAAGATTATATATAGATCTAAATGACTTACATTAGCTAGGCGTCAATATTTCTCTGATCACTTCTCCCCTTCTACCTCTCTCTCACTCAATCTAGCCACACTTGCCTCATTTTGCATTTATTGAAGCCAATTTTGGTTTTTACTCATGGAGGGCATGCCATTAAGAATATCATTAGTATTAACACTAGCATTATAAATGTTAAATACGAGTGTTTGTAAAAATTACTGTTTTTGAAACATGTCCAGAGGCAAATAAATTGTGATTTATTTACTTAAAATACATTTAATGCCTCTATTTCATTTGGAATCATCATTTACTTTACTATTTCTGTGATCACCTTGAAATAAATGATATATGTGTTTTAAAAGTACAATTTTATAATAACCTGATTTTCATTGCTATTTCAGTGTAAGTTTATTATTCCATTGATGAGACAATCAGGGTTGAAGACTTTGGTGACAAATTTTATCTGGCAACCAGTCCAGGCCATTTTGTAGCTCTCTAGCTTTGGGCATGCCATTCATATTTTGAGGCTGGCTTTTCTAATATATAGAATAAAGATAACAATAGCTAGTTCAGGGCTCTGAGTGAGTTCAGTTAGGTAATGTATTTAAAATATCTACTACAGAGCCTAGCACTTTATAGGTAATCGCTAAATGACAATTCTCTTTTTCCCTTTTTATAAATCTCCATCAAGGGTTATATTGTTAACTACATTGATGTTGCTTTTGTGACTCTAAAGTCAAGTATTATATTGTTTATATAACTATTATGTTATCAATGTTATATTTTCTAACTATCTTTATAATACTATGATCTTTATAATGACTAGAAAACTTTTAATATTTATGGAAGCAAGTTCATTTATCTTCTTGTCTAAATAGAGGGTGAAGGAAAACAATAGTCTCTTTGCTTGTAGAAAAATAACACTATCTTATGTTGGTGTTATGAAGGTTGATTGAAGCATTCGATTTAAGAAAATTACTTTCCCATACCAAGAAATGTATTTATGTAACACTTGACTATTAACTACCAGGCATGGTAATTTCATCATTCCACCAGCTGTTCACATTTAATGTTTGCATAATAGAATGAATAGTTTCTATAGTTATTGGTCTAGATTTTCATCTCTATTCCATGTGGACACACTTTTATCAAAACAATCACATCTTTCCTGAGCTTTCTGTTGGGTCTAGTTTACTTTTCTTTTGTAGTTATATGGTAATGAGGAAACAAAGTTTTTCTTACAAGGTAAGTCTGTCAAGTATTTAAAAGCATATCAGGTTTTATTCTTTTGACACACAGAATGAAGATGATTTGAATCAAAATCTAATAGCATATTACAAAACAGTTTGTGCTTTATGATTTACATAAGGTGTTCATATTTCTACTAGTGTGTTGAACATGCTGTGTCCTTTGAAATGGCAATCAAATTACCTGTTTGCTCTAAAGTATTATTCATTATTCATATTCTCATATATTTACTTGGATATATATATATATATATATATATATATATACACACACACACACATATATATGTATATATACACATATATATGTGTATATATATATATATAAATTATAGCAGAAAACAACATTTTATCATACACCTGCATATAACTTACTTAAAATAAGTTGTGAGTGTGTGTGTGTGTGTGTGTATACATGTGAGAGTGTGTGTATGTACATGTATTCATACACATACATATACACATACACATATCTTCACACATACGTGAATTTTTATCTACTATGTATACCCATTTGGGCTTTGAAAGAAGAGCGATAGAAAATATGATTATTATCTCCCATTGCACAGTGTACCCAATGCTTAGTACAAACCTGTTGACTAAAATTTAAATGCTGCCTAGATTCTTAAATTTTTTAAATCACTGAATAATTAAGAAAATAAGAGGCAAAAAGTGAGATAAAAGTAGAAGACCTAGGATTTGGTGAAATGTAAATGTTGATTTCACTCTGACCATATTGATGAATCTTTATCATATTGAGGTGATAGATTTATGGGAGACATGTGATAAAGTTAGAAGGCTAATAGGACATCCCAGAATAAAGCAGAAATTCCCCCAAAAAAATGTATATCTTAATTTTACGGTGAAAGAACACATCATCAAGCAACTTGCTTTCTTTGAACTTAACACTGGATGGAGGGAGACAATTCTCTACTAAGAATCCATGAACATATGTTGGCCCACACACAATTTCACATCACCCCAGGGTGGAGAGGCAGTGAAGTGGGTACCCCAGCAGGTAATTTTAATTTAGCACATATGGAGTAGTTTCTTTTTCCATTCGTCTGATAGGGACAAAGGCAGATATGTTAGGAGTGATACAATTTCAATTTAGCTGTAATTATTTCTACAAATTAATTATTCAATGAAAACTCATAAAACCAAAAAGAAAGAAACATCATGAGGCTGAACTTGAAGAGACAATTGTGAGCAGAATAAAAGCTCAAAATATTTCCAATATTGAAATTGTGAGACAGAGAACAAAAATGTTATTTAGTTTTATATAAGAAATAATTAATGGAGTTGAATATATTTTTAAAAAAGGAAGGGGAGTCTATACAAATTATCAAGACAGTTTGAAAAGTTAAAGACTTTAGAAATTAAAAACGTTAATAACTGAAATTAAAATTTCAATGACTGATTTAAACCACATATTAGAGCAAGCTGAAGAGCTACCTGGTCAGTTATATATTAGATACGAAGCAATGAACCAAGATGCAATTCAGAAGAACACAGAAATGAGAAAAGTGAAAGATTAAGACAAATGGCAATCAGAATTAAAATATTTAACTTTCATTTTATTAGATAGCCAGAGGGATATCATGAAGAATTGTAAAAAAGAAAATAAAACAATGACAATTAAGATTTTTTTCGTAATTATGAGAAAAAAAATCTCAGTTTTGAAAAGTTCAAAAATGAAGAAAAATAATTCGGTGAATAGACATATAATAGTAAAAATGAAGAACACAAAACCACAGAAAACCTTATAAAAACAAAGACCACAGGAAATATAGACAATTTATTTTTAAAATTTTCAAATTATTAGGTGGGTGCAAAAGTAATTACAGTTTAAAGGGTTAAAAATAATCACAAAAAACACAATTACTTTTGCACCAACCTAATAGATTGATGGCTGCTTTCTCAATTAGAAGGGAGCTAAAAGAGCCTAGTATGCTTTTAATAGCCTGGCTTCCTAGGGTTGGCTTTATGTAAATTATGTTTTTGGTTTATTGGGAAAATAGGTCCAGTAAAGACAGATTAGCTTATATTCATACTAATCTTTCTTCATATAGCAATTATGAACTCTGGGCAAAATATACAAAAAACTCCTGGCAAACAACCAAACATATCTTTGGTTTTCATTTAAGTCAATAAACGTATAAACCTTTGTAACATCACATAGATGTAAGATATAGTAAAGTTTGACTCATTATATATACATCAATTAAAAATTACAGTATTATTTTTCCATTCTCTAACAAATCAGAAATTTTTTTTTTCCACATGCTATATATTCTCAGTAATGAGGTGGTGAATAAAAGCTATGGTTTACTAAATTTTAGATTACATATTCTTTGGGAAATATCCCAAATATCCCAAAGATAGTGTATGTTTTAACAGACAAGAACTTCCAGGTATGGTTATCTAATATTGTCCAATCATTCCCTTGGGGATGACATAGTGGTATTCCTTTATCAGTCCAACAGTAACAATATAACCACTAGGGAAGTGGTAGATACCATGGGAACATGTTAGATTACACTAAAAAGAAGATGTTTGATAGCAAGAGACAGTAAACTGTCTAGTAACCTCCTGTCATAGCTTAGATTAGCCAGTCTTTCCATAAATTTACTACCATAGCCTGGCCTAAATTTCAAGAGATTGTCCCTAACTGACTTCCAGAAGTAAAAGTAAATCTTCCCTTGAGAAACTCCAAATCATCTGGATATATTTTAAATAATATATCCAGCATGCAATAAAAAATACATAGAAAAGCAGAAAACAGGATCAAGGTCATTACCGAAATAGAGAGCTACAGAGAGAGAAAACATTTTTTTAAAAAGGACAATAGTCACATAAGAGATTCGTGTGTTGGTGTTCAAAACTTGGAGACAACTTACAGAATTTTAAGAGAAAAATATATTATTTTTTAAAAATCAAACAGGACTGAAAAATCCAATAACTGATATTAAGAATTCAAAATATGAGTTAACAACAGATTGGACTTGGCAGAGGAGAGGATTAGTAAACAAAAAGAGCTCATTAGAAGATATTTTAACTAAAAAGAGAGAGGGAGGGAGATAAAATGGATGAAATAAACAGGAATTACATATAGGACACTGAAAATATCTAGCAATTTAATTGGAGAGCTAGAAGATAAGAAGATACAACATGACGTAAAAGCAGTATATGAAAAGATAGTGGATAGCAGTTTTACAAAGTTGATTAAAACATCAAAGCACATATTCAAGAAGCAAAATTTAAGCAGGATAAATATAGAAACAACGGTATCTAGAAGTATAAGAAAACTACCAAAAGAACAAAGAAATGAGACGACAAAGGCAGAAACCGGAGAAGAAAAATCAAATATGTAGAGAAAGTATAATGCAAACTGAATTGTATACTAAAGACATTTGAGGATAAAAAAAATAGCAATAAAATGTTAAAAGCAGAAATGATGAAATAGAAGGATAGGACAATAGAGCAAATGAAGAAAATCAGACTTAGTTCTTTCAAAACACTAATACTTTTGATAAAGACCTGGCAAAACTGAATGAAAAAAATAAAAGATTTTTCAAAAAGGTACATTACTACAGGTACTAATAAAAATAAAATTATGAGGATATTATAAGCAAATTTGCCAGTAAATTTGAAAACTTAAACACACAAATCCCCACATAAATTCCTAGACATATTAATAATTTGATGAAATTTAACACTTATGATAGAAGTTTTATTATTGAGGGTCAGCAAATTCTTGAGAGGCTAGATAAAAAGTATTTCTGTTTTGTTGGCCATACAATGTCAGTCATAACTGTTCAGTTCTGAGATTGTAGCATAAAACACCCCAGAAAATATGCAAATAGTCACTGTTATGTTCCAGTATAACCATATTTATGAGAAAAGGCCATAGTTTGCTGACCCTGCTCTATATAATTATGAATTGTAAGGAATTTGTATTAATCAGATAAACGGTATTTTTTTAAACCTACAGCCAACATCATATGTAACCATTAATTATTGAAAGCTTTCCTCCTTTAGATAGTAAAACAGTCAAGGATACTCACTTTCATCCTTCTGTGTAACCTTTACAGGAGCTTTACACATGTGCTGTCTAATTACAATAGCTTCTAGACGCATATGGTGATATCTATTTAAATTTAACTTAATTTGAAGCAAAGTCCATACAAAGAAAAAAGAAAAAAACAAAACAAGAACATCACCACCTTTATTACAGTTAAAGCAAAGTAGGAGAATATAGCTTAGTATAAGAGCCAAATGTTCCTGCTAACTGAATTCCAGATTTAGACATATGTACCCAGCTCAGCTCATACAGAGCTGGATCAGAACCTCTGCACACTTGACAACATAGAGATTAAGAGAAAGCTTGGTCTTTTGTAATGAGGTGTGCACCCAAGAAGCACAGAGCTGAGCTAAGTACACCCATTATTTTTACATACCTATTCAGAAGGTAAGTCATTATATCTCTGCCTTAGTTGTGGGGAGCCATGGTTACAGCTAACTCTGAGCAGTTTATGCTTAACCTGTTTCCTCCCCTGAGGCAATTGTCTCTGCCTGCACCTGGAGGGTGCTTGCAAGCTGCTAAGGAATGTGGTGGGAGCGGCCAGTTCCCGGACACAGAAGACTGATGGCTATCAGGGTAATTGATAGGATAATTACTTTTGAGAGTTTCAGTGAATTTTGTATCCTCTATGTAAAAGTTAAAGAATTTACATTTGCTAAGATAATGCATACTTTCGTTGCTAAGTTGCACGCACTCAAACTGCTTATATTGGTGAAGAAGAATAAACTCGGCGCTTCAGCATCACTGGAGTCCCATCATCACATCATCATGAATGTGTGAGTGTCTTTTATTCATTCCCACTCCCCCATTAGGGAACTGATCGACTTGTGGCGGCTGGCCCGTCACACTTAGTCCATTCAGGCTTCTGTAACAAAACACCGCAGACTGGGGCTTATAAACAACAGAAATTTATTCTCACAGTTTTGGAGTCTGGGAGTCTGAGATCAGGATGCCAGCATGTCTAGGTACTTGTGAAGACCACTTCTGGGTTGCAGACTGCCCAATTTTTTTCTCTGTCCTCACATGGTGGACTGGACTAGACAGCTTTCTCAGGCCTCTTTTATGAGGGCACTACTCCCATTCATATGGGCTTTATCCTCATGACCTAATTACCTTCCAAAGACAGGACATCCTAATACCATCACCTTGAAGATTAGGATTTGAACATCTGAGTTCTGGAGGGATACAAACACTCACACCAGTACTGGATGAATTAAAATAGTGGATAATGTTCAAACCTATACTAGTTAACCTCACTTTATTAACATAAAGAAAGAAAAAAAAGTAACACCCGTTAAGGAAATGGTCTTCAGTTATCCATTGTGAATCTAGAGGATAGATTTAGCCAAAGCTATCGATGACTCACCATAACGTCTTGGCATTTAACTTTCTTGTGCAAGGTAGCCTGACTTTCAAATGCCAGTACCTATTTGTCTGAAGACTTTTTCTAATGATTGTTGTGGAAAAACTAAATATATGGGGGAATTAACTCCCTTTAGAATATCCCTTCACCAAGGAATGGCAATAGGGGTAGATAAAGACCCCAATTTATTTCTGTCTCAGGCATGTAAAATACAAAATATGTTATACATGGTCTCCTACAGTTCCTAGTATGGATAATCTCCAGTTGATACAGGGTAACTTGCTGAATACCTTACCTTTCTTTGATTTCCCCCACGATATACCCCATTTTCCAATCTATGAGAGTATGTTATGTATTACCTGCTAAATAAATTATTTACACCCAAATTATTTTCTCTTGTCATGTGAAGGAATTCGAACCAAGACAATATTTTACTGTTTTTTTAACGACTTCCTATATTTTCAGTGTTCTTGATCAATTGGTTAATTTCTCCCTTAACACAAGTCAGTTGACCCCATTAGTATCTAGGCCACTTTTATTTGCATTAACCTCTTTCTAAATCTGTTCTCTTTTTATCTACGTTAGATTATATGATCCATCATTGCAATTACTCTTGCTGATATGCTAAGCTTCTTATCCCCATTTCCATTGCTCTCTTGATTCAGCAAAATGTCAACGGTGCATCATTGTAGCTGTTCTTCACGATATCTGATAATACCCAGGCTGCTGATCATTGCAGAAGAAAATCGCATAATTCACAGAATTAGTAACAATAAATTTGACCTTTTAAATAGAACCAAAAGCACTGTTAAGCACTCAAACATTTCCATAGTAAGCCCACTCACCAAATATTTATAAGATCTAGTTCAACCATTCCTTCTCTCTTTAAAATAGTCACACCCCTGCCCTGACACACACACACACACACACACACACACACACACACACACACACACACGATCTCTCATTCTTGCAGTATGATCACCCCCTACCTTTCCTTGCACGAAAACAGTTTTTACAAATACATCCTTCTACACCAACTGACTACACACTTTCCTTCACCATCTTTGAACATTCATCTATCATTGGCATTGAATTATGTCCATATGTATGTCATGCATTCATATGTAAAATAACATACTTGGAACAAAACCTATAAATGTCACTCTGTTTCTCTAGTCACAGTCAAGTAACGTTGAAACCATCCTGATTCTTCCTTTCCCAGTATTCTCTCGCAAATCTTCTAATCTGGAGTCTGTTACAACTCCTGTGCATCTCTTACCCACTTCTCTCCATTGTCACTGTCCATCATCTCTTCTCCCTGGAATTAACCAAAAGCCTCTTAACCTCTTGATTTGCTATCCCTCTTACACTGTTCCAATCTAGTCACTACTTTCCATCCCAGTGATAATTTAAAAACTGAAATATTTATACGTTTTTTCATTCGCTTAAAACCCTCTAATAGCCTACAATTTTCTCAAAATACAGTTTACAAGTCTTAAAATTTTAAAAACCCTATTAATATATTTCCTTCTAACCTCACCTTCCAAGTTCTTCTTTTAGATCCAAGCGTTTAGATTTTATAGATCCATTTTGTCTTTATAAAAAGATTTTTTTTGATCTGTTACCATGTGTCTGGCACTCGCCTAGGTGCTATTATCAAAAAAATAGGCATGTGAACTTCATGGGATTAGAGACATAAAGGATAAAACATACTTTTGGAAGTAAACTAAGATGATGAGTGATATTTTTGCCGTTTTGTGCAGGTATTACTGACTGGGTACACAGCTGAAAAGAAAAATTGTCTTTAAAAGAGAGCATGAGCAATTAGCCAGACACTTCCACCAAGTGCCGACCAAAAAGAGGCATTGTTTTAACCTCAATTAAAAACAAAACAACAACAACAACAAAAAAAAACCTGAAACTTATAAGTAGGCAAATTTATGTTATATTTGCTATGAACATTCTTCGAATTAATAACATGAAATTATATTAAACATATCTCTCAAAATTTTGATAACATAGTTAATTTCCCATTGATACCATTGATATATTTTCTCATATCTTGATCTGATTCTCTTAAGTGTTCCTTAACTTCACTAGGGGGGGATTTTTAAAAAGTTGAGATAGGTAAAACAATATGTTCTAGTGAGTCACACTGATGCATAGTGAGAACATTGTAGAAACAGTTGTCTTTAGTAAAATAAATTTAAACTTTTTTCATTGCTGTCACACAGATACATCATCATGAATATTATATATATATATATATATATATATATATATATATATATATATATATATATATATAAATGAAAGAAATATCCTCTCCCCTCTGTTTATCTTCTGTGGTCAAATGATTCCTTTAACCTATGTCTGTAGCTTTTCTACTCTTTGTTAAATAATTTGCAAATTGAGGCATGTATAAAACCATGGAAATACAATTCATATATTTTAATTTTTCCATTTAGTTGATACTAGATAAAAATAAATACAAAGACTAAATGATGTATAGACGAACATATAATTTGTTAAAGAAATTACCCTCTTTCTAGATAAATTGATAGCATAATAAAAATATATTGTTTTCACAAAAATGATTTTCTTCATGGATAGTGAAAACAAATATGCCAGTTTTATACTTACTCAGAAAGAGAAGAACTCATAATTTTGGTTTCTTAGCTTAAGAATATTTAAGAGAACCTAAAATGACAAACCAGTTTGTCATGCTTATACATTTACTGTCACCACGTTTTTGGAAAGACTAAGCCTCCTACAAAAGACAGTTTGATTTTTAAGGTAGTTGTGTTTATTAGTTCTTGCTGCAATTAAAACCTTTTTCATCTATGCAATATTGCCTTGGTGAGGGTGGTGGACAAACACTATTCAGAAGAGGCATATGATCTTTATTAGCTAGGAATTGTATTTTGTCTCTGTTATAACTCAAGCAACTAGGACAGTGAATGACATAAAGCAGATGTTTAATAGTCATAGTTTTCCTGTCATATAATAAAAAGTTGCAATGAATGAAGTATGGTCCTTCCTATTGAACCTTTTATATTTTATTTTTAGTTTCAGTATGTTAGATACATTTCTTAGAAATACAAATAATACTTAAAAATCATGAGTCCATGGACAGAGTATGGCTTCAGTAATGTCAGACACAGGTTCTAATTTTGTTTAGCACTTAGTTATGATACCTTGGGAAAATTGCATAACTTCAATAGACTTGTAAAATAACTTTAAATATATATAACTGTAAAAAATTCTCATTGTTGCTATAACCAATTGCTACAAATTTGGTAGATTAAGACACTAATTTATTATCTTACAGTTCTGGGAGTCAGAAGTCAAATTCAATATGTTGACAGGGTTCCTTCTAGAGAATCTAAGGGAGAATTAATTTCAGGTTCTAGAAGCCACCTGCATTCTTTGGTTTATGGCCCCTTCCTCCAGTAGAGCATATTCAAATCTCTCTCTTCTCTCCCTTGCTCTCTGCCTCTGTCATCAAATCTCTTTGTCTGACTTTCATTTTCTTGTCCTTCTCATAAATAACCTTGTATCATCTCCCCATCACAAGATCCTTAACTTAATTACATCTGCAAAGTCCCTTCTACTAGGTTAAGTAATATAATCGTAAATTCGGGATATTAGGATGTGGCCGTGTTTGGGAGGTGGGGGCGCACTAGCAGCCTCCTACAATAACACTCAATATATGAACACTTGATATAATTGTTTGGCCTTATGGGATACATTTTGTTTGTATCTATCTATCTATCTATCTATCTATCTATCTATCTATCATCTATCTATCATATATATGATATATATGTGTATATATACATATATATACACATATATGTGTATATATATATGTATATATACATATATAGACTTTATATTTAAAAAGTCTAATATATATATATATATATATATAATTATATAATCTATCTATCTAGTCTCTATATGCAGATGGTGCCAAAAAAATGTACACACATTTTAAGAAAGGAAAACTGTATTAAAATTGTAAAACAATATATACAGTTAACAAAAGATGAATACAAGTCAAGTTTGACTTCTGCAATTACAAGAGGTGCTCAAAGTGGTTACCATCAGCGTCCAGACACTTCTGATTGTGGTGAACTACTGCTTGAGCAACTTTGACCAAAGTGTCCACTTGTATACATTTTTTAGCACACCCAGTATGTATATATGTATGTATGTACATATATATGTACATATATATACATATACACACACACATATATATATTTACATATATATGTACATACATGTATTTACTGAAGTTATCTGTAACCAACACATTAATACTTTAAGATTTTAATATAGTATACTATATTTTTACATGGCTTATTTATGACAGCATGGTTATACATATGAATGCGATATTAATTTTTAAAAAACAGGTTTCTTTTTAAGTTGACTTTTGAAAGATTGAAAGATATAATACTAAAGTTTTAAAATAAAACATTAAAATGCCGGCATGGGCCTTTGGGGCTACAGGAAAAGTTACTGAAATCACTAGAGTGTAATTTCTTGGCAAAGTATTTAATTTTGCACAGCAGTGGGTTGTGCCTAAGTATTATGCCTCAGCCTATTTAGCCAGAAGTTACCATATTATTGTGACTGTTGTTAAGCTTTACAGCCTTCCTTTCTGCCCCGTATGGAAAGGATTAAAATAACTCAGTACTGCATTTTATTCTTCACTCTGACATTTTTCGTTATTTTTCATTTTCATAATAAAATAAGCAACCTCATAATCTGTATTTTAAAAATAAATTTCTGTTAATAATTTGTTTAACAAGTCACAGATGTGATTTTATGTTTCATAAAAATATCTACAAACCTTATAACAAGTGTAAATATTATATCTAGAAAAACAGTGGAACAAATTATAATTTTATTAAGTATTTAATACATGTGTTTCATAGTATGAGATTGTCTGAGAATGTAATATTGACATTAACATGGAGGAAATCTCACAGTTGCACTTGAAAACCAGGCTTCAATGCCTATATTTATTATAAATAAACTTCCTCTTCATATATAAGCCAGAAAACTCAAATTCACAGAATACATTTATGAGATTTATTTTATATTATAATTCACTGCACTTTGTAGAAACTATGAATTGAACAGTAAAACATCAATTCATTCAATGTGTGAGCCACATTTTAACTGTATACTTAGTATTCAAATAGATATAGTACATTGGTAAACACATGTTTCTTTTGATAGAACTATATGAAAATAAGTTCAGAGAAATGATAGTGAATATCATTTAGATAGATATAAATCGAAGAACACAATTCAAGGAAAATTGATAGGAAATATTTAGAATGGCGATCATTACTATATTTTGTTACATATAAATAATATATGTGAATCTTAAATATCATGTGCCGAAAACTGATATTTTTCATAAAAATGAATGCAATAATGGCTTTTTTGTTTATTTAATTTTTATTCAATATATTGTGGTTACATTGGTTCATAAAATTATATACGTTTCAAGTGTACAATTCTATAATACATCATCTATTATATACTACATTATGTGTTCACGACCCAGAGTCAGTTCTCATCACCATTTATGTATTTGACCCCCTGGGTAAAAAAACAAGGCACATATACTCTAATATATATAATTATAAAATAATATCATGGAGTGGAGACCAAATTTATCAATTATATCAGTAAACACGAATTTCCATAGGTCACAACTAACAACTGGAAAAAAAAAAAAAAGAAAAGTTCCAGCAGGGCTCATAAAGCAAGATGGCCAAAGGTATACTTAGAAGCTGGAAACAGGAAAAAAATCAGGGCTAGTGATCTTTATATTAAAAAAAAAATTCTAATTCAACACAAAAGGTATTAAATATTAAAATAAAATAATATAATATTGTAATCTAAAAGTCATAATTCACAATGAAAATTAATATCCATCAATATTTATGAACTAAATTACCCAGAAATTATTTCTATGAAGGAAAAGCTACAAAAGATGCAATGTAATATATGTAGAAATGTTAATACTAGGAGAATCAGTACAAGAAAAATCAAATTTACACTAATAATAAATAAGCAAGTGTATAAAAGACCTAAATGTACCAATAAAATAGAAGTACTAGCTATATATGAAACTTTACTTTTGATATTTGGGAATCAACCTTCTTATATAGGAAAAGAAAGTACCCTTTGTGGCAAACACTGCTGGTTACCTAGCCCACATCCATTCTCACTTCCATCCTGCATTTCCCCACAATCTCTTGGACCTAGTGGTGACCTTGTGACTTAAAACTGAGCAGCAGGTTATAAGGCAATTCTGTATGGGATTTCTAAGATACTGTTTTTATTGCTCTTGTTTATTATTATTTTTTTTAAATTTCTGAGTTAAAAATTCAAAGACTTTTTTAAAAAACATCTTGCATTTTACCTGTTAGAACTGAGAAGCCTGGAGCTGCAAGGAACCATCACAATACCACAGAAATACATGGCACAGGTTAAGGATGTTGTAAGAAAAAGGTAGTAGGAGGATGCATATTTGCAAAACTGAGAATCTTCCCTCCAGCTCTGGACTACCTACTTCAAGACACAATATGTGGGGGAAAAGAACAACAACTATTTGTTTAAGACCTGGGAGTTGCATATATGTTACTTGTGCTATAGACAAATATAGTGTTAAATAATAGAGTTTATAATTATAACTACCTTCTGTTTGTAAACGTTGAATTTCATAGATATTAGCTTAGATTATACTGTGACTAATAAAAATAGAGGCTCTAAGGAACATCAGTTTCCTGTGAAATTTATAACAAATTCTCTTCAATTATAAACACTGATATTTCCATTGAGATGTCATAGTGCTCAGTTTTGAAGTGAGTGCTCTGCTTTTCAAGGAGTTGGGTGTATTAAATGTGCCCTGCACTTTTCTTCAAAACTATAAATTACCACCAAATGAGAATTTCAGTTCACACTTCATTTATCTTGGCAAATTTTGCTTTCAGTCAACTCTATTGAAAATCAGCATCAATATGGTAGGGATTAATCAGTTATATATATCTACTACTGTAAATAACTTTTACTTATTTTTTAATAGAATATTACCTGACGTATGTATCCTCTCCTTTAAGAGGACTTCAAAATAGTTTAACAAGGAGGAAAAACCAGGTAGCAAAACCAGAGAAAATATTCCTCTAATTCTGCCTAAATAATTTTATGCTGAAAATCAAGTTTTATTTCAGTATTCAAAATACATACTAAGATATATGTATATATAATGATAAGTCTGCTTAACATATGGGTTAAAAGTATTGTTTCATTGTACATGAGACAGTGAAAATCTGAAGTTCCTAGTTTTCCTTACCCCTCAGGATTCTTCCCTTAACTGGCATATTTCCTTAATTAAACTCAAAGCATAATAATTAAGGATAATATGTTAACAAAAGTTATACGTGAAAAGTGGTTTAGATCCTCACAAATTTAAGATGTTTTCTGGATGGCTTCTCATCTACTTTATGTAGCTGATAGAATTAAAATTGAAATCAAAGGGGGAACAAACTGAAGCACAATTACAACATTGGCAGGAGTCACAGCGTATTTTGGCTAAAACCTATGTTTTTTTCAGGGTGGAAATTGTGAGCTTAGAATGATAGCAAAATTGAAGAAAAATTTATAGCAGTTGCAAAGATATTGGGATTTAAGTAGACTTCAGCAATTTTGAAGAAGGAGAAATTGGGTTACACATGGCATAAATTGAAATACATTAGGCTTTGAGAAATGGAGATTACTTAGGACTTGTGAAGGAAAATTGAAAGCTATAAAATCTATTGAGAGTATAACATTCTATTCTGTGTGGAGAGAGTGTTTAAGATTATCCTGAATGTGTTTCTGAGTTTGGTGAATAATATATATTTCAGTATTTTAGTGCACTCAAAAAAAAAAAAAAAAAGAAAAGAAAGAACAATGGTGAAGCACAGATATAAAATTTGCAAGATAAAATGATGTCTCAATGTCTCTTTTAATGAGAATATTTCTAATTGTCTAATTAATGTAAAGAAAAAAGATGTGAAGGACCTTTTCTTTGAAATATGCTCCCCATCTCTCCTCCAAAGTATGTGCATAAATTTATATTCAAATATACTAATAGGTTTTGAAGACATTTGAGTTAATAAGAGTGTAAATATATCAGCCGAGACTAGAGTTCTTTGCCCCAAGCATTCCAGCATTAATTTATCACACATTTATTCAGCCTATACCCATCTGGATGCTTGGGTTACATCTACGCATATGAGCAAACTAAGTACTCGTAAAGATGCGTTCTATATTCCACGAGGAGGGAACAGACAGATCAAAAGAGGAGACAGACAATGAATACTAAATACAAAAAGTTAGCAAAGTATATAGTATATATGAAGTTGATAAAATCTTTGGGAGAAAAAGTAGAATATGCAAGAGATATTCAATATTTATGTGAATGTTTAATCATTTGGTATCTTCAGTTACTTTTCTCTCAGAAATAGACACTTGAATTATAGTAATTCCAATGATATCAATGTCTTATTCTAAATATCTATAAGCCACAACCAGAGCAAAGAGAACAAAATACCCCCCCCAAAAAAATTCAGTAAATACTAAGGTGACAACTGAAGTAAAATTAACAGAGGATAGTGCTACCCTGGGTGCGCTGAATGTACTTTAAAATGGAATAGACATTCACTCTACTGTCAATTAATATGGTAACAAATTATTCTAAAGAGGGTCTACATCACAAGCACCACAAAAGAGACACTGTTTCATATATATTTCATGACAAGACAAAAATAGGCCCACAAAACTTTGTCCTAAAATACTAAAAGAAAAGGCAGGGGGCTGCTTTATATAGGAGTGTTTCCTGAGAAAAGCACTTAAGAAAATATTGAAGGATTGGCAGAGTATCGAAGCACTATGCACATGCTTAATTGAAGTACCTAGATCATAATGCACATGAATTATTTTTAGTGAGCATTGCAAAGAACTCTAGCTATCGTTAAATTTATTTAAAAAGGTAAAATAGTGTTCCTAGTATAGGCAGTTTATTGAGATATGCTATATCCAATAGTAATTAACATTAAAAAATGAGATGTGGCATTCTAAAGTTTTAAATTAATGAAAGGAAATGCTCATCTTGAATCTGAAAAAGCATATTTTGTTTTTTTAAATAATTTGTAAACATACATTAGTTTCTATAAAATTTTCACCACTGATGATGAAATTGTTTTATAGTAGTTTGCAAAATTCTTCTCTAGAGAATGTCAGAAAGTCAAGTGCTTCCGAGTTTAAGCATAAAATAAATAGAATGATTTCATAAAATAAAAGAGATAATTTGGTTCTATCGTTACAGAGATGTAGGCTTATCTGAAGATATTAAAGTTATTTCTTTGCTGGAAATTTATGTTATTTGCACAAAAGAAATATAACATAGCTGGAATTCTTTCCCCGATAATCCTTCTAGATTTGTTTTTTTACTGCAGTATATTTACTAAATGAATATTTAAAATATAAAACATTGTTAGAGAAGTTTATTTTCAAATCTTTGAAAATAATGATGTCATTTATCTCTGTTTTAAACTTAAAATGGGCAATAATTATTTTAAAGTACAGTATGATTGTATTGAAATCTTTTTAAAATCCATTGATGAGAATAGATTAAGTTAAATCTCAGTAAGACAATTTTTAGAAATATCATCCAGTGCATAAAATGTGTAGATTTTCTACAAGTTCATCAAAACCCATAACAGAAATACATAAAGCAGTGTACTATAATTACTTTATACTAACCCAATGAGAGTAGATTTGATATTTAAGAAGTACATTTAAATGATGTAAAGATGTCTGTGGTTCATTGTGCTTGTAGTAAAGTAGCCAAAGGTAGTGTTTCAAAGAGCACAGTAAATCTGAATACTAAATAACAATAATAAAATAATAGGTTTGGTGTTTTTAAAATACATTTTAGGAAGAAGAAAATAAATTAGAAGAATGAAACTGGAGTCTTTGTTTCAACAATACATTTTGAAAAATTCAGCCAATTTTCACTAATTCATTCACCTGCATAGATACTTCCCAACATCTTTTAGAAAATCATTTTTTTAAAGATGAACTGAAAAGAAACAGACTTTTTCTCCAACAGAATAAGTTCCCACAAAACTGTCCAAACAATTTTTAAAATTCACTAATGCTGCTCCTTTTTCAGTTATAACACAATCCACAGCATTGTCTAATAAATGATGTATTAAGAGAAGCAGAAAATATTCCTCAAGACACTCCTACAACTACAACACACACCTTTGGTATACTCATTTTCAAATATGTAAATCACACATAGTTTTCACAACCAACTGCAATATCGCTACCTCTTCCAAAAAGATATGCTGGCTGGTATTAATGTCCCTTTTCCTGAGATTTTACAGCAAAATCTCTGCTACTCTTTTATGGCATTTATCACTTTTTACTGAGAACCCTACGATTTTGCATATTGGTCTGACCCTTTCTAAGGTGCCTGAAGACCTTTAAAGAGAAGGCATGTGTTGAAATTTAAAATTTTATCTGCATTTATTTTGCATTATTGATACATTCCAAAGAAAACCTAGTACTATATGTGTAAGTTATGACTGTAAGATAAAGGACAAATAAATACATAAATAAATAAAAACAAAAAAAAAACAGGAATGAACCACTAAAATTAAAAAGGTTAACCCGACATAAAACCTTGATTTCCCCTCATCTCGTATTCAATTTTCCTGACCTTGTTGAGATCAAGTATATACTGAATTTTATGTTCCCTGTTCTCTTAATTTTCTATAATAGCTTATAAAATAATCTGTGATCATATAATTGTGCAATATATTGTTTCATTTTTTTTTAATTTTTAAATGGTGTCATAATTTATGTAGTATTTTATGGCTTCCAATTTTACCTCAGACATTTTTATTCTGAGATATTACCATGGATCTATGGATATATATATATATATATATATATATATATATATATATATATATATATATATTAGCAATATATAGTATTAATTTATTCATTTACTAGTAAATGAAGTTTTCCTTCATGTTTTGCTACTGCAAGCATTATTACACATATCTCCTTGAGCAAGTGTGCATAGGTTTCCCCAGATTATATAGGTAGAAATGGAATTGCTGGGGCATATTTAAGTTGCTATATAAATTTATTGTGACCACTAGCAGTGTATAAAAGTTGGCCCACATCCTCATCAATATGTATTATCATCAGACTTAAATTTTGACCAGTCTAGTAGATATGTGATGTTATCTAATTTTGATCTAAATTTGCATTATAGTTACCAATGTAGTCAAACATTATTTCATGTGAATACTTTCTTAGTTCTATTTGTAAAATGCCTGTTCATATCATTTACTTGCTTTTCTATTTGGTTGTCTTTTATGTATTGACTTACTGAATTTAATAATAAGCTGTATGTACTGGACTAATGTTAGTTATATATGCTGCAAATATCTTCTCTCAGCATGTGAATTACCTTTTAATTATTTTTAACGTTTGTTTTAACTAAAAGTGGTTTTTCATTTCAATTAGTTTGCGTAATTTATTAATTTCCTTTATGATGATGGCTTTGGAGTTTTCTTTTTTTAAAAAAATTTATTTTATTAAATTTATTGGGGTGACAATTGTTAGTAAAATTACATAGATTTCAGGTGTACAATTCTGTATTACATCATCTATAAATCCCATTGTGTGTTCATCACCCAGAGTCAGTTCTCCTTCCATCACCATATATTCAATCCCCCTTACCCTCATCTCCCACCCCCCACCCCCCCACCCCCCTTACCCTCTGGCAACCACCAAACCATTGTCTGTGTCTATGAGTTTCTGTTTTTCATTTGTTTGTCTTGTTCTTTTGTTGCTTTTGGTTTATATACCACATATCAGTGAAATCACATGGTTCTCTGCTTTTTCTGTCTAACTTATTTTGCTCAGCATTACACTCTCAAGATCCATCCATGTTGTCACAAATGTTCCTATATCATCTTTTCTTACCACCGAATAGTATTCCATTGTGTATATATACCACAACTTCTTCCTCCATTCATCTATCGAAGGACATTTTGGTTGTTTCCATGTCTTGGCCACCGTAAACAAAGCTGCAATGAACATTGGAGCACACGTGTCTTTATCTCTGAATGTTTTCAGATTTTTTGGGTAGATACCCAGGACAGGGATTGCTGGGTCATATGGCAATTCTATTCGTAATTTTTTGAGGAACCTCCACACTGCCTTCCATAACGGCTGGAGTTCTTAAAAAACACTTCCATATACACTTGCTTTAGAGGGAGGTATGTTATATATTATTTTACTTTTTTAAAAACTGTCCTTTTATTTGTAATTACTTAATCCATTTAGAATAGACTTTTATGTGTAGGTAGGTCTACACATAAAAGTCTATTCTAAATTGGTATAGGTGAGGTAGATCTACAATTTTACTTTTTCCTATGGATAACCAATTGTCTCACAGCTTCTATCAATTTTTCTCTCCTTTACCCAGTGATTTGAATTGCCATCTTAATCTTAAACCAATTTTCTGGGTTTGTTTCTGGGTTATTGTTTCAGTGGTAAGTTGCCTATCCTTGGCTCAATATCACTTGGTCTTAATTAACTTTTGTATATAAGTCCTATTAACTGGTAGAAACAGTCTCTCCCCAACTCCAGCTAAACACTGTTTTTCTTAGAACTGTTTGTCTAGTCTTGATCCTTTTTTCATACACCATTTACAATTCATTGTTAAGATTCTTTTTTGAAAATCTATTGATATTTGAGTTTTTTCTTGAAATCACAATGAATCTATAAGTCAATCATTTGAAATCAACGTCCATGAATATTGTATGTCTCATCATTACTTAGGTCTTTTTTACTGATTTGAATTGTACTTCAAAAAATTTTTCCAGTAAGTATGTCCACATTTTTTTTTAATGCATTACTAAATACCTTAACATTTGATAGTATTTCAAATAGTTCTAATTTTGGGGAGTAGTAATTACAAAGTCAATTTATTTGTGCATTAACGTTTTGATGATTTTAGTTTACGTATATAATTATATACTCAGAAAATACTGACTGTTCTGTTTCTTTCTTTTTAGTCCTTCTGGAGTTTATTCTTTTATGGGAATTTGCTAGTTCCCGGTGTACAATCTCAAATACAAGTATTGTTTCTAATTTCAAAGGAAACGCTTCTAACATTCATTCCACTTTTAAGAATGGTATTTGCCATTGATTTGTTGTAACTGTGTTCTTTGTCATATTCACAAGTGTCCTTTATTCATCCTTTCCAAATTTAGGGGGGAGGGGGATACATTTTAGCAAATAAGTTTTTCTCTATAATTTTGAAATGACTCCATTATTTTTCATTTATCTGTTGAAAAACCAAATGAAATTTGTAAAATATTCTCATGTTAAACCACTCTCCCAATATTGGAATAAAGACAATTTGGTTATATTGCATATATAGACATATAAAAATATATGTAATCTTTAGCTAGATGTTTTATTAACATTATTTTAATATTTTCCAAATATGTTTATGGCCTGAAATTTTTCTTTCTCATCATATCATTTTGTGGTAATAGTATCAAAGTTGTTTTGCCTCATAAAAGAGATATAGAAAGTATTCCTTTTTTTTTTTTTTTTTTTTTTTTTTTTTTTTAACAGGACTTTATTGGGGGAACAATGGTCAAATTGTTGTCCTTTCAATCTTAGTTGTAGGGGGTTCTGTTCAGCTTCAAGTTGTTGTCCTTTCAGTCTTAGTTGTGGAGGGCGCAGCTCAACTCCAGGTCCAGTTGCCGTTGCTAGTTGCAGGGGGCACAGCCCACCATAACCAACTGTGAGAGCCATCCAGGAGGCAGCTCAGCTCAAGGTGCCGTGTTCAATCTTAGTTGCAGGGGGCAGAGCCCACCATCCCTTGCGGGACTTGAGGAATTGAACCGGCAACCTGGTTGAGAGCCCACTGGCCCATGTGGGAATCGAACCGGCAGCCTTCGGAGTTAGGAGCACGGAGCTCTAACCGCCTGAGCCACCGGGCCGGCCCCAGTATTCCTCTTCTTATAACATGCTGTAAAATTTATATTTGAATAAAATGATTTGACTTTGAAAATTCACAAGAATTTCCCTGAGAAGCAATATTAGCCTGCAGTGTTCATTGTGGGAAGATATAAAACTGCTGATTCTTCTGTTTAATGGTTATAAGAACAATCAATTTTTATATTTCTCCTTGAGTAAATATTGCTAAAATTTTTCCCTAGGAACCTATCAATTTAGATTAATAATCTAAATGTATAGGCATACGATTGTTTATAGTATTATTTTACTGTAGCTTTACTACCCAATATAAATTAATCCTAATTTATTTTTAAATATTATTTATTATGGCCTAATATTTTCATGATGGAACTTTAAAATTTCAATTGTGATATTTTCCTTATACTCATAAGTTATAGTGTCCTCTTTAATTTGCAGGAAAAAGGGCATTTTTTTTCTAATTTATTTATTTTTTAATTAAATATACTGGGGTACCATTGGTTAATAATATTATAAAGTTTCAGGTGTACAACTTTATAATAATATGTCATATGCCATATGTATATTCCATTTTGTGCTTTTGCTCTTTGTCATAGAACACCATCTATATATGCATACTACTGGATCTTTGAAAATTATAGTGACTTGTTTCATGGTCTTCTAAGTCTTTTCTAAAAGGTTCTATGAGGGCTTTTGAATTAAAGAAAGATTTTCTTTAATTTTGGGGTACCAAAATCTACATATTTCCAAAAATTACATGTTGCTCAGATTTTCCTTATGTTTACTGTTTTCTTTTTCCTGTAAATGTATCAACAGATTGAAAATGTGGTTTTAAATCTTCTTTTAAAATGCTGGATATATAAAGTGTTCATGTTATGACAACGATTATTCTGTTTTGAGGAAATTTTAAGCAAAAATAAGTTCAGAAGTTAACTTAAATTTTAATTATGATTTATATCCCCAATAATGCTTTGCATTTTAAAATATCATTGTGTCTGACATTTATAAAGTTATACTGGCATTGTTTTCTATTATATCCCTCTCATGTGTATTTGTGCTTTGTCCTTTTAATTTATAGGCTTTACTATTTCTAGTGTAGTTTTACATTTACAAAATGTAGGTAGGTCTGTGATCCATTTTGAGTTAATTTATTGTGAAAGGTGTAAAGTCTATGTATAGATTCATTTTCTCTCAGACCTATTTGTTGAAAATACTACCCTTCTTCCTGCAATAAATGTTTTGATTACTATCACTTTGTGATATAGCTTGATATCAGGCAGCGTGATAGCTCCAATTTTGTATTTCTTTCTTATGATTGCTATGGCTATGCGGGTTTTTATTCTTTATTTTATTTATTTATTTTTTGGGTTCCATATGAATTTCAAGATTATTTGTTCTAGTTCTGTGAAAAATTCCATTGGTATTTTGATTGGGATTGCATTGAATCTATACATTGCTGTGGGTAATATGGACTTTTTAATGGTGTTAATTCTTTCTATGGTATATGCTTCCATTTCTTTATATCTTCTTCAATTTATTTCTTCAGTGTCTTATAGTTTTCTGAGAACAGGTATTTTACCCCCTAGATTAAATTTGTTCCTATTTTTGTTCTGTTTTGTTTTCGTTTTTCTTTCCTTCTTTTTTTGTTTGTTTTTTGATGTAATTGTAAATGGGACTTCTTAATTTCTCTTATTGACAGGTCTGTATTGTATATTAATATGAAACCAATTTCTGAATATTAATTTTGTATCCTGCTACTTCATTGAAATCATTTTTCAATTCTAATAGTTTTTTGTTGGAATCTTTTAGGTTCTCTCTCTATAGAACCATTTCATCCACAAATAAAGACAGTTTGATTTCCTCCTTTCCCATTTGGGTGTCTTTTGTTTCTTGCTTCTTGTCTGATTGCAGAAGCTAGGACTTTTAGTACTTCATTAAATAAAAGTGGTGAAAATGGGTATCCTCATCTTGTTCCTGACCTCAAGGAGAACTCCTTAAGCTTTTTCCCATTGACTATGTGGTTCACTGTGGATTTATCATAAATGGCCTTTATTATGTTGAGGTATGTTCCCTCTATTCCCACTTTGCTGAGAGCTTTTATCACAAATATATGCCGGAATTTGTCAAATACTTTTTCTGTATCTATTGATATGATCATATATTTTTTATCTGTAATTTTATTTATGTAGTGTATCACGTTAATTGATTTGTGGATATTGAACCAACCTTACAACCAAGAAAGAAATCCCACTTGATCAAGGTGTATGATCTTTTTTAATATATTGCTGAATTTGGTTTGCTAGTATTTTGTTTAGGATATTTGCATCAATGTTCATCAGGGATATCAGTGTGTAATTTTCTTTTTTTGTAATGTCTTTGTCTGGTTTTGGAATCAGGGTAACGGTGACCTCATAAAATAAGCTGGGACGCTTTCATTCCTCTTGAATTTTTGGAATAATTTGAGAAGGATCAGTGTTGATTCTTCTTTGAATGTTTGGTAAAATTCACTTGTGAAGCCATCTAGTCCAGGAGTTTTGTTTGTTGGCAATATTTTGATTACTGATTCGATTTCATTAGTAGTAATCAGGTGGTTCAAATCTTCTGTTTCTTCTTGATTTAGGGTTGGAAGCTGGAACGATTCTAGGAATTTATCCTTTTCTTCCACATTGTCCATTTTGTTGGCATATAATTGTTCATAATATTTTCTCATAATCCTTTATATTTCTGTGGTGTCAGTTGTCATTTCTCCTTTTTAATTTCTGATTTTATTTATTTGGGTCTTCTCTCTTTCTTTCTTGATGAGACTGGTTAAAGGTTTATCAATTTTGTTTTCTTCTCAAATAATGAGCTCTTTGTTTTATTGATTTATTGTTTTGTAATTTTTTAGTCTCTATTTGGTGATTTCCACTCTCATCTTTATTACTTCCTTCCTTCTATTCACTTTGGGCTTTGCTTGCTGTTCTTTTTCTAGTGTAAGTTTAGATTGTTTATTTTTTATTGTTTTTGTTTCTCGAGGCAGGCCTGCATTGCTATGAATTTCCCTCTTGTGACTGCTTTTGCTGTGTCCCATAAATTTTATATCATTGTGTTTTCATTTTTGTTTGTCTCAAAGTATCTTTTGATTTCTTACTTGATCTCATTGTTGACCCATTCATTATTTAGTAGCATGTTATTTAGCTTACTTGCATTTGTGTGTTTTTTTCTTCCAGTTTTTTTGTTTTTGTTTGTTTGTTTGTTTGTTTTTTTCTCCTTGCAATTGACATCTAGTTTCACACCATAGTGGTCAGAAAAGACTCTTGATATGATTTCATTATTTTTTAAATGTATAGAGACTTGTTTTGTGGTCTAGCACATGGTTTATCTTAGAAAATGTTTCATGTACAGTTGAAAAGAATGTATATTCTGCTGCTTTGGAGTGAAATGCTCTAAAAATATCAATTAAATCCATCTCATCTAGCGTGTCAGTTACAGCCACTGTTTCCTTGTTGATCCTCTGTCTGGAAGATCTGTCTGTTGGCATCAATGGGGTGTTAAAGTCCCCTACTATGATTGGGTTACTATTAATCTCTACTTTATTTTGGTCAATATTTGCTTTATATATTTAGGTGTTTTTATGTTGGGTGCATAAATATTTAAAAGGATTATATCTTCTTGTTGGATTGATACCTTTATTATTATGAATCGCCCTCATTGTCTCTTATTATAGCCTTTGTATTAAAGTCTATTTTGTGTGATATATGTATTGCTACCCCAGGTTTTTTGTTTGTCTGTTTGTTTGTTTTCATTTCAATGAAATATCTTTTCCCATCCCTTTTCTTTCAGTTTGTGTGTGACTTTTTATCTGAAGTGGGCCTCCTGTAGATAGCATATGTATGAGTCTTGCTTTCATATCCATTCAGCTATCCTATGCTGTGGAGCATACTACAAAAGCCTTTGCCCAATGCTTTCTTCTAGCAATTGTATACTTTTATTTTTTTATATTTCAAATTATAATGTATTTAGATTTTCCTTTTCTGTGTTTGTGTGTGTGTGTGTGTGTGTGTGTGTGTGTGTGTGTGTGTGTGTATGGTGTGAGATATGCATCTTTTTTTCCTTAAGTGGCTATATAGTTTTTCTTAAACCATTTTTTTAGAATTCATTTTTGGTCCGGTAATTATGATGGTACCTTTACCAAATGCTAAATATTCATATCTACTGGGATGTACTTGTGAATTTTCTATTGTATGTAATGATTTGACTGTTACCTCAAGATATATTATTATTTCCTGTATTGTCTATAGACCAATGATCAGATCTCAATATAGTTAGAAGTCTGTACTGTGGGAGAAGAGAGTAGATGTTGAATGGTTATTTAGGTTTGCCTAATATAGTTCAGTAGGAGCTGTTTGGAGTTTCTCAGCACATGTGCTTGGAGTTGGTCATGATGTGTTTTTTTGTTTTGTTTTTGTTTTGTTCTTTGACCATTCATAGGATGATGGATAGTAGGTAAGTTATTGATATGAGAGCAATCTCTCCTGGCTAGAATTTCAACATCCTGTTAAGAACTTCTGGAGTCAATACTAGTTTGTTGCTAAAAATGGTCCCTTGAAGCTTGCAAACAAAGAGATCTGATAGTAGATTAGGTAAAGATTCTGGTACTGCCTTTGAAGAGTGTTGAGGAGGGAGTAAGAAAGCATGGGAGGAAAAACAGAAGAGTTAAAATGGTTTTATTTTTTTTGAGGCCAGGGAATGAACACTGGGCTATATTCCCCAGATTATAGAGGACTTCTTTTTCTAAAGTAGTGAAAAACCAATTGATAAGCTGCACACCAGTCTATCTGAGAAGAGAGTGGTGAGTGTCTCCTATACGTGGAGGTTTACAGGATATAATGCCATTGAAAAAAGCTTCCTAGAATTTCAGAATGACCAAGTAGCATCATTTTCCTATAGAAATAATGTGAAATTAATTATAATAATGGGATTCAGACTGCTGACATCATGGGGACTTTAACTCCTAGGGATTGGTGATGATGGTACTCTGTTTATGGATGACTACATGACATCCATATAATCAAATTATTACAAGAGTAATAATTTGTCACATTATATCTGCCTAAGTTCCCACTCAACTTGAGTTTAGTGAACCATTTATTTCATATTTATTCAAAGTTGGTGATAGAATTGGCATGAGTTATCTATAGTCAAATTTTAGGCATTTAGGGAATGGAGGCATACATTTCTGGAATGGATGTTCATGGTGAGTTAATGTGTCCCTATTATCATTCACTGATTCATTTAAAGGTAATTTATCAAGTAGAACACACACAAGCAATACAGACTCTCTTCTATGTGATGTTGTTCTGATGTGGGCACATGTGTAAATGTAATGTACTAAAACTTAATAATCATAAAACCATAAAACCTGTTTCAAGTGAATGAAAACATAAAATATGGGTCTCAGTCTCCCATGGAAATTTTGGGAATGCTTTTTAGCAAAAATGTATTTGACCTGGTACTGAAAGATGGGTATACACTTTTAAAGTTAACACATGAGAAATGTCTGCTAAGAGAGTAAGTTACATTAAAAAACTGTAAGTATTTGGGAATTCCTGTCTTAAAGTTCAAAGTGCATGAAAACCATGTGCCTTATTTGCATGGTTTTCTGTGCTAATACTTTCCAATATTGAAGCTGATCCTCTGGGGATAAGCTTCAGATAACTGCATTTCAAATGCAATCGGAAAGAAACTTATGAACAGCCAGATTGAGAGCCAGGAATTTAAGCAACAATAACTGGTATAAAAGAGATTAAAGACATAGCAGAACAGTGAGGATCTCTGAATGACCTTAATAGCCTTGATTGATGCCAAGATGTGTGAAGAGGATGAAATTTCTCTTTGCTTCCTCTAGTTATTTTTCAGTAGCAATTGTCTTTGAAATTCCATTAAAGGCTAATGTCCCAGTAGCCCTATCCTTTGAATTTCTTACCACCTGTTCACAACTGCTGAGAACAAATTACTGTTTATAATGTACACACATATTTACACTTAGACACACACAAAGAACTGGTTTAATAGAAGCCCATGTGGAGAATTGGAATTGACACCCAGACCTCAGGGTTAATCATGATGCTGGTGGAAAAGTCTTAAGAGCAAACTACTGATTTAAAAAGATTAGATGCTAGAGCCACAAATAGTTGCTTCAAATCCATGTGATTAAACTCCAGGTGGCTCTGGACTTCAGTGTATATTCTTCAAGTCCCTTTGACTCAACACAGATGAAGTAAATGATTGTCAGGAGTTGTGCTAAAACCTAAGGGCAAACCAGATGCTTTTATATTTTGTGTTTGCTGAGGGGCAACCGTTAAAATAGAGATATTAAATAGACATATAGTGTAACATCGAGACTAGAGTCTCATTTTAGGACATATTTAAATCTCTCAACATTCCTCTCTTGTAATTGCTCTGACTTTTGAGCTCCATTTTTCTTAATGACACTGAGTGAACTAAATTGCTTCGGTGAAATGAAAAAGCAGCAAGGAAATTCAGTGCAAGATTTGATTACATTCCTTGTTGTAATCTAGTTTCTGAATAATCTTATACCTTGATTATATAATCTTTTCATGGTTTACCCACCATCAAAATGGAAATTATTCAGGGGTGATATAGTTCCTTACCATGTAGTATTTCTAACTAAGTTATTAAAAATAAATTATAATATTTTAATTTGAAATTTCTCTATTACTGACTCTAGATTTACTGTTTTTAAATCCTGTAAATTGAGAAATTTCGTACACAACTATGTATGTTTTTCTTGTGATTATAATTCATATGTTGCTTTTCCAGTCATGTGGTTAAAGTATTAAGAGTGCTTATGACATTTCTGCACTAATCTGTCTATTCAGGGTAAATTCTATATTAAAAAAAAAATGGTGTTTTACAGAAAGATGTAAAAAGTAGGTTACCAGAAATTCAAGGTTTTGTAAACACTCCATTCTCATCCTTGCATGTAAAGCTGCCATGCATGCTGAGATTTTACGTACAGGCTGAGATTTTTATATTTAAGCAGATGATATAAGGCAAGCTAATAACTGCACCAGTGAGTTGCTAAGCCACCAGAAAAAAGCAAACTGTTCTAAGCGTAAGAACCAGTCAAGCTGTGAGATGTGGAATCCATGACCTGTCTGTCTGTAAAATGAGGTCACTGAATCATGATCTCATTCTAAACAGAATAATTTGGATACGCATGTACATTAAGATGACTTGTTTGAAGCCCAAATGTTGTAGCTGAAAATTATACAGTGCAGTACAATCATATGCATAAAAGTAAAATGACTTTTTCATTAGATAAATGTACTTCCATGTGGAATCAGTTCTTATTTTTTTTTATTTTTGCTTATCCAGATCATCACCTATTTAATGATAACAATTAGAATCTACAAAATATCAATACATGTTTAACCCAGCTCATTTCAGAAACCATTTGGAAATACGGGATGATAATATATTACTAGGAGAGTCTATAAAGAACAATAACAGGAATATACTTTTGGTTAGCAATGAGAGTTATGAGCAGAACAGATTTTTATATTTTTTGGAAGGAATAAATAAATGTTATCTTGCTTCTCAAGTTACATAACTTAAGCATGATTTGTAAGGTATGGATCCAAACCCAGTATAGAATACAGGTATCTGGCAGAACACAAATAAATGCCCTTTCTTGTGAAATGCAGAATGGGAAAAGGGATAGAAAATTCACGAAAACTTTGATAGAAATTAAAACGATATTTTACATTATGTGGTCACTGGTACACAGGACATAAAAGAGGGGCTAGATTTCACTAAAAGGAACCTAAAGCTGAAAAGAATTAATTGGCAATTAAAGCGACATCCTGAGTTTCATAATAGGAAACAGCCCTCTCAAGTACCAGCCCCAGTCAAAAATGTACTCTGAATGATGACACATTAAAAAAAGATAACCAATTATTTGCAAACCGTAATATGATAAAATAATTTTCTGTAGGAGAAAAGATGAAACTTACTGGTTTAGGGAATTAATACAAATGAGTAAACTATTGGTGGAAAGTTGAAATATTTATAATATATCTATAAATAGATATAAACCTTGCAGTTTGTATTGGTGTTACAGGAAAAAAAGTGCTATGATAAAAAGATAAATAGATGTCTTAAAGGACTTAGAAGCTCTTCGATAAAAGAAAATGTGTCATTCTCTCTATTTTTTTAACATCCAAGACCTATCATAGATCATGAATTGCAATAAGCCTCCAAAAATGTTAGAAATATACCTTGTATAATTTCCAAAAATTAACAAAATATAGATTAGGGACAGGAAAGATAATGTAGATAATTGTACAGGATTACATTTTTTTATAGACTAAGACTAAAAATATTCAATAAAAGAGCCATGGTTCAGCCCCTATGGAAAATGGTATAGAGGTATTTCAAAAACTTTTAAAAACAGAATTACCATATGATCTAGCAGTTCCGCTTCTGGATATATATCCGAGGAAATGAAAATAGGAGTTTAAAGAGATATCTGTACTCCCATGTTCATTGCAACATTATGCACAACAGCCAAGATATGGAAACACCCTCAGTGTCTGGCAAAGAATGAATGAATATAGAAGTTGTGGGGAGATTATACACAAACACACACACACACACACACACACACACACACACACAAATGATAATCATGGTATGATGGGGTGTTAGCTATGCTAGGTAGTAATTATATTGCAATCTGTAAATGTATCAAATTAACACTTAGTACACCTAAACTTACACAATGTTATATGCCAATTATATTTCAATTGAAATGAAAAGAGCCCTGAAACTATCTATATTCCTTTGCATTTTTTTAAAAGGAAGTTGAGCCTTGTTTAAGAAGTTAATTGATTCAGTCATTTTACATGTTGTGGTCACATGTTCAGGTGATATAGTACTAACTGCACAAAGCTAAAGAATCTAAAGATTACATAAGATATTTATTTATCTATTATTATTTTTTAACTACTTAAAGGTCTTGTCACTTAAAATATATAAGTGACTATATATCTGGAGTTTGGGGAAAAGTAACACTTCCTGGCTTTATAAAATGTTATATAAAGTTCTTAGAAAATTGGATATAACATATTCCAAAACCCTTATTTTACAGGTCAGAAAACTAAACCCCAAATGTGTGAAATTACCCACAATCACATATAAACAGAACCAGTCATAATTCATGTCTCCTGACTACAAAGCAAATATATGCCTATGGTAAAACACAATAAACCCTTATTAAACCCAATAATTTAAATGAGGATCCATATTTTTATGATTGTTTCAGTATTTCCACCCTAATAAGAGGAAGTAATGATAACTTCCTAATCAGTAGGAATTGAAGTATTGCAAAAGTAAAATAATATTTTCTGATTTTCTCACACATTACTGAGTATATGTATGGTAAATACAATCCATTCACTGCTCTAAAGCCTGTTTTATTTTCCGAGAATGAGAGAGTAGATAAGAGCATATTAGTCTAAGGAGAAGAAAAGGCGTCTACTCTATACAGTTAATAAACTGCCCTAATAACTTTACTATTTTAAGACTACAGAAAGCATCCATTCCAACTACATGAACTTTGTTGTTATTTTTTTTTTTTTAACGTGTGCTCATGGCTTCCTAGAAACATGATTAATCAAAAACAACTAAAGAAAAAAAAAAAAAAAGCATTGAGCAGTAAGAGAGGTAATGTTTAGATTAACAAAGTATATGGAATTTGTAGTGACAAAATGGAAAAAGATTTTCCAAATGAACGTTATTGACCTTAAGGAACTTTTCTCTACTTTTTCTAAATTCTGTGGGACTGTGAAACTGATTTTGTTCTAGGTCTATCACAAATTCACTTTCTCTGTTTCTTGAAAAATAACAACAAAAAGCAAAATTATGTGTGTTCACTTTCTGCTTATAATGAAAGCTGCTCAAATTAGCAAACTTGAGGGGGAAAGTAAGATGTGTAATAGCTGTTCTTTCTTTTGAGTGGTTCTTATATTTCTATTGTTTCTACCCATCATGGTACCTATTTTGTTTGCTACTATTCCTGTACATTTATCCCATGGTTCTCCTCATTCCCATCCAGTGCCATATTAAGTCATGCTGGAGAATAAGGCAAAAGAACAAATCAATAATCCTAACTTTATTTAAAATTCTTATATCTGTTAATCATAGATTCTTGCTCCACATTTGGTTTCTAAAGTATAATTTAACAAGACTGAGCATGTTTTCATGCCCGCTTAAGTTTTGTGTCTAAAATGTGTGCCGACACATTTCATTTTATTCCAGCCCTGTAAAAATTCTTCAACTGATTCAAAGCCAGTTTAGTTTTTCGCTTTCTCATTGTGGATATTCTTAGTATTTCAAAAAATGTGTGGATTGTTAATATACATTAGGTAAAATGTTAGACATTTTTGGATATAGAATTAAAACATAATTCTTCACCTAATTTTTTTTAATATAACAAAAGGAAGAAGAAACACATATACTTATTTTTTGTGTGTATGTAGAAAAATGTAGTATACAAAAGATTATAATTTATGAGAATAAATCAGTGAAAATATTTTATTCTGATGAAATGATGCAATAAAATGACATAGTTTGAGCAGGAATTGAAAGGTAAACCTTTGAAAAGCAGAACCAGGCACCAAGGCTCAAGTTAGATTGAATGGCATTAGGAGACACCATGAAGAAACTGAGCTTCAGCAGTCAAGGGGAGATGTGATATTATTGTCTGAACTTAGTGACTCAGAATACCCTAGCATTTATCATTTTAAAAAATCTGGCTTTGGGGTTAAGATTCTGTTAGAAGATGTGATTATAGCACATAAGTGGGAAAATAAATTTGAAAATCTTTAAGGGAGATTAAAGAGTATTGAAGAATAGATCTCAGTGGGGTTCAAAATGTCAGGCACTACATTAAAATACCCATTTAGTATTGATGTTAAATTTGCACATATTAATATAGTAGTGTGGAATTTGATGAAGAGAGTTATGTGATTGATTTTCTGTTATCACCAAGGCTGTTTTCAAGGGTAGGTGAATTGGGAGCGTGGTAAGCAGATTGCAGTTCGTAAATGGTAAATGATCGTATCAGAATCATTAAATACACATTAATACACATTAGAGAAGATATACACTAAATACTCTCCCTTCCATTAAGCATTTTAGGGAGTATGGAAATGTGAGAAGAGAAAGTGTTCTTTGGAGACATTTTTAGGTATAGGGTTGGATAATGAGTACCGGTCTGGAGAGAGTCAATTTCAATACAGTTTGAATGTGGGCGTGATCCCTTTGGAAATGTTTTCAAATGTGGGGAGTCTTTCCACTAAAGAATGGAACTGAAATGCTGGAAGGAAACTTTGGTCAGACAGGACATTTTAGATGAGGCAAAACAGTGAGACAAAACCTATCACAAAGAATATCTGCCTCAACTTAATTCTTGCACAGAAATGGTGCTCCCTACTGTGGAATGGTACCCAGTATTTCATCTGAGTTGAGACACTAAGGGTTACTTCTTTGAAGTAATGGAATGACTCAATTTAAGATTAGTGATTGTATATTCATATAGCTTACTTTTTTTCCTCATGGTTGCCCCTTTCAATGTTCGCAGAACATGACCACTATAAACCAGACCCTGGAACTTTTCAAACAGCTTGGATAGAGTTATCTTTTCAGTACAGATCATCATTGCAAAACGAATGCCTTGAATGCAAATAACGCACATGCTAGATCAGCAGTCCTTTAGACTTTTAGTTTCCCTGCTCAAGTACTAATTAAAATCACTCCTAATTAAAATCACTCATTATAGTATGGCTTACAATACTTTGAAGATTCACATCTTTCTTTCATCGTTTTAAGCTACATTATGCTTTACACTTCCTTCTTATATGCATTAGATGCAAAGCCTTGTCATGACAAATATCCCGTTAACTTTTTTTTCTTTATTTCCTTCTATCATATTCATCCTCACAAAATTTCCTTGATTTTGTGATCTTAGGGTTACGATGTGTTCTGAATATTGCCTGGCAAGTCAACCCTGTTGCTTCAGTAGATTTATTCTCTTAATTTTTCAAACTGCTATATTTTACCTTTTCCTTACTAAAACTTTCCTCCTTAGTTCTTTCCCTCTCATCAAAGATCATAGCATGGTCTGATATTTAATATTATTAAAGTTCACAAAAAGAACTTTAACAATGGAGATATTTTCTTATATGGGACAAATTAATAGTAAAACAAAAATATCAATTATTCTCCAATAAATCTGTAAGTGTAATTAATCAAAATTTTAGCAACATGTTTCAAGGAAATCAACAAACATATTTGAAAATTTATATGGAGAATACAATTTTATTATTTAGAAAGTCTTATCACTCTCAAATTGTAATGCATTCCCTACAAATATATTATTTTGGGTTAAAGTTTGATAGTCCACATATAGGTTTGGAACCCATTTGTGATCACTTTTGTACATGTTTTAAGTAGGACACATCTTCATGTTCTCCATACTCTAAGATGATTTTTAAAAATCACTATCTACTAAATTCATTTTTCCCTGTGTAATTTGTGGTACTACCTCTTTAACTCATCATTTACCAATGGGCATATTCATACACTAAGATCTACTGTTATTACTATAGAATTTTACTAAATAGCTCTAGTAGAAAAAAAATGCTTTTTAAAAAGCATATATTTTATTTATGATTTTAAAATTCCATGTGTATTTTAGAATATGGCATTCTTAAAGAGTCTTCAAATTTTTTATTATAACTATTGAATATATATATATATATATATATATATATATATATATATATAGAGAGAGAGAGAGAGAGAGAGAGAGAGGAGAGAGAGAGATGAACTGATATATTTACAAATGTAAGCTATAGAGCCCATTAACATGGTATTTAATCTCTAAGTATTCAGATCTTTGTGTTTTTTTCAGTAGAGTATTAAAGTTACTTTATAAAGATCTTGAGTCGTCTTGTTAGGTTGATTCCTAGAGTCAGTAAAACTCATTTATCGCTATATATATATATACATATGTATATATATACATATGTATATATATATATGGCAATAAATGTATATATATATATATATATATATATATTAATTCAAATGGCTTGTTTTAATTAATTAGGTCTTCTAAGGAGGTGATTATAGTATTTCTAAATAATTATATTGTGATTTTTTTCTTTCTAAAACTAAAACCACTTATTTTTCTTCATATTTTACTGCATAATTGAGGACTTAAATTATTCTAATATTCTATACTAAGCATAGTGATTGCTTTATAGTAGAGGAATGCCGGGCTTGGGGAACACACCATTTTAAAGGAACTAAGCAAGAGAGGGAGACCTTACCCCAACTCTCAGGACTGCTTGCTGAGATCAAACCCCCCAAGATGATCCAGATAAAAAGTATTTAAAGAAACTTTGAATTCCTTATATATGCAGCAAGATGCATAGGGGCACAAGACTCATAATGAAATATCTGTAGCTCCAAAAAACCTTTTTAAAGTTATCTTGAGGTTTTTTAATTATAAATTGATATTTAACATTTAATGCTTTATTAAGAGCTACTAAAAATTATTTGAGTTTTCTTCTTTAGTCTCTTAATATGAGGAATAAATCCATAATAATTGATTTGTGATGTTGACTTCTCCTTAAATTATTTATATAAACTAACTTAATCATAACTGAAATTCAGTCAGTTTTATCAGATTAAGCAGCTTGTTGTTTAACAAGGCCTGTGGGAACATGACACAGACCATAGTTGTGGATGATAATGAGAGGAATACATCGCTGGGGAATGAAGTACATTTTAGCAGTGCAATCAAAGGTCAAAGACAGTCTTAGCACCGACAAACTCCTGACCAAGTGGGAAGACAGTCAAAAAGATATAAATAAGGAAGGAATGACAGACGAGTTCAAGTCATCCTTACCTTGCCAAGGACTGTTTCTGTTGGAGAAATTACTTGTCACACTCAGAATTCTTCTCCACATAGTCTCTGATTCTCTGCTGTGTTTTGAGCCTTCGAATAGCCTTTGTTCAAGGAAATGTCATAGATTTTAAACATATAAAATAATTCCACAAACTGCTTTGTTAAGAATGAATATTAATTATTGTTTTCATAAGAAAGTAAGAAGTGATTTTAAAGGTAAATACTATTACTTGAAGATAGCATTTCTGAAGCTAGGAACCACATAGTAAAACTTTATTTTCTTTCTATAAGTGGTGCTGCTTTTCATGTATTTAGCCTCAATCAACAAGAGTACGATGTCTTACCACAGATGGTTTACTTGTAATACCAACAGTAGATAGATATTTCTTTCTAGCATTTCTCCTTAACTGAGAGAGATGTTGAGGATTTTGTTTGCTCTTTTGTTTACACTTCCATTTGAAAGTATATTCTATGTTTGTATAAAGGGTAGAAAAATAACTTAGTGTTAAATTCAAATCAAGTCTTTGCTCTTATACAACCCAAGTAGGCCTTTTATTTTCAAAATTCTAAAAACTTTGATCATGTTTGCAAAAACACTATATTGAAAAACTATGTATCAAACACACAGACAAATGTCCTTTGCATCTAAAAAAAATGGTGAGATATTGTTGCCAAATAGAAAGTGAGTTTTAGGTTTGCATTTATATTCTATTGACTGAATTCCATCAATTATCAGAAGGCAAATTCAACCAAAATAGACTCTAACAGAGAGATCCTGGGATTGTCACTGTCACGGTGGACTGAAAAAACCTGACAATGTATCATGTGAGGAGAGAAGTGTACCTCTCTTAGGCAGGTATTCTGGAGGACTACTTTCTCAGCAAAAGAGTGATTTGAAAAAACATAAAAATCTTCATTAATGGCACAGGGGAAAAGAAAGCTCATCTCTGCCAAGGATTCTAAATAGAAGAAGAAGAAAAAAATTCTGTTTGTAACCTCAAGCCTGTACAATTCGATCTGTGCAGATATTTTCAAATTTGAAAATTATATAAATCTTATTTAAAGCCTGTGAGGAGCAAATGCCAATGGCAGGAGTCTCTATACTGTGTCCACTTCCAAAAACAATACAAGCAAGATCTAAAACAAAGATGTTGAAAGACAACTTTATACATATGATACAAATACACACGCCCACACACACGTATGATTCTGTGTGTTTTGTGTGGTGATCTGACATGCAAAGTGAAAATATATTTAACACACAGGTTAATTTTGTGTGTCAGATCATCATAACATATACACAAATCATAAGGGATAAGCAGTAGTTACATAAATGTTAGGGAATCAACTGTTTAGTACAATTTTTTATTTTTCTCTTTTATATTATTATACTAGTATCGTTGACTTATGTATGATATAAATAGTGGGAAATTCATGCCAATTTTAATATGTGATAGAAAGTGATCTTGACAATATGTTTACCTTGTGGAAGTTATCAGATTATTACTGCAAAAATGTTCACTCTGCAAGGTAAAATGAATGGTGACCTTTTCCTTTTTATAGAAGTGACACTTACAAATATGCTGACTTTCATGTCTGATGCCAAATGCTAGGACAGATGAATTGGTATCTAATGCGCCCTTCCAAGAAAATGAATTTTTATTAATGGGAAGATAACTAATTTAGACAAAACTCTCATATTAACAACTGATTTTGGAAATTTTAACATTGCTATATGATATTTTTCACGGTGTATAAACCAAAGGACTTTACGTGGGAAAATAATTTAAACGTGGATATTGGTAAATTCAGTTTTGTTTCTGAACTGATGAACAATGTTAACAATGCACAAATGCTAAATTTGTAAAGCCTGGAACTTATAAAATTTTGGAGGACATTTTTATGAGAAGAATGAAGAAAGAGCTTACTTTCCTAATTCTACAGAAAGAAATGACTTTATGAACACATCCCTTGGATGGGGCTCCAGCCAGTGAAGCGCCCTGAAGGTCCCTCGAATGTCACGATAAATCCGCTATTAGGTACAATTAATGAGAATTATCTCTTACCTACACTAGCCATAGTTAACGATGTTTTTACAGTTATATAAATATGTTTTTCAAGGCACAATATTCAAATAGGTTACTTTTCAGATGGGCAAACACAAGCTCAATTGTAAAACGGTGACAACTAGAACCTTTATCTCTTGAAATTGTATCATCAGCAAACATAACAAAGAAAATGCATTACTCATGACAAAAAAAAAAAATAGAACATATTCTAAATGAATCTCACTCCATAGCTTTACCTGAGTCTAATTAAAAAATAAATGTTATTCTTTTTTATTAGTTACCTGGTTACTACACATCCTGCAAACCGCTGCTTGCTTTGCAATGTGCTCGTTAAATGAAAGGTGAATTTAAATACTTGTATTTTAGCTTGCCAAACATATAGACACATTGTTTCATTCAATTTTGATGAATTAAAATGTGGTTTTACAAATTTTTACTTCTTAATTCTATAAGATCATAAATTCTGAAGAAACATATGCTTTCATTATCTTGCTTGTTTTAGCTAAAACAATGGCTATTCAAGTTACTCCTAGTGTTACTAAGCTATAGGAAGTCATCTAATGTTCTTTCGTATTAACAAAAATTTAGTACCTCCTACACACCTGGCATTCTTCTCAATGCTGGAAGAATACATTAAACAAAAAATATCCTTGCTGTCCTGTAGTTTACATTCTGGTGGAATGAAACAGACAAAAAAGTAATTTCTGCTTTGCAAAATTTTCAGAGGAAATAGCTGCATTTCTTTCAGTTCATATTCCTGTTAATGACCATAGTTAACCATAAATATCACCCTAATGCCCAGATTCCTTACATAATTCAAAATGAGTTTGGCATCATATGTGTATGAATATTGACAGTATGCTTACCATATTTTTTTAGGTAAGGTAAATGCTGGACTAACCAATGAATTTAATATCCATTGGGCTCAATATTGAAATTAATTGTTATGTTTTTAGTCAAGGGAATAATAGATATATTCAGCTCTTTTCATTCTTTATATGCAAGAAAATATAAGCTGGAGAGAGACAAAGACCAGGGCAGGGGAGCGGGGTAGGGTGGGGAGGGAATCAGACAACCCACCAAAAATACAATGATGAGAATGGCATCCTACAATGACAAAAGGTACACAAGAGCATAAATTCAGGGATGGAAACAGAGAAATGTTTTTACTCTCTTGGACTGTATCTCATCTGCTTAAGATTTATTTACATAAAATTGTTAGAATATCATTACCACACGTTACATGAAATTTGAAATTTATAATCATTTTAACATTTCTATGATTTTCACTATTTGGGTGGGAGGACTAAAGTTCCTTTTCAAGGTAAAGATTTCCAAACCTATTGATGTCATCAAGATTGTATGACTATCAACACAATGCACTTTAGGAAATGCTATGATAGGGATTCTTTAGGAAGAATGCTGATGATATGTTATACCCTTGTAAGAGCAGGAGTTCATTATTTTTGTAATTAGTAAGAGCAGTTCATTATTTTCTACTGATTTAGTGATAATATAATTCACAAGTTTTGTAGAATCTGATTTCAATTTTGGGATTGTTTTAACATAGTGAATCTGTGTAGTGCAGGAAATTAATCATATTAATATTCAGTAGAGCCAGGTTGTCTTGTTAATCCTGTCATGCAAATTATTTGAATAAGTTGTTTATTGTTCTTAGTATTAGCTCTGTCATATTTGATCCTTCATTAATTATTCTAAGCTCACAGAGTTGAAGACTAAATAAAGCCACCAATTTAGACATTTATTTATTCATTCATTTACTTATTGCATGATTTTTTTTTTTTTTTTGGTTGTTGCTGTGTGGCAATGAGCATAGAATAATGAAAAAAAAAGAGACATTTTTGCTTTTTGGTCTCGTGGAGTCTAAGTGAGGCAGATATTACTAGAATAATTAATTTGTATTTAGTAATGACACAAATGAAAATTTAATTGTAGTAAGAGATAAGGAGAAAGATATGCAGTATTATTTGAGAACATATAATAGAGAAACCTAAGAGTCAAGCAAGACTTCCTTTAGGCAATAACATTTCCATAGCATATGACACCACTTTATGTAATTTAGGGACTTAGATGTGTGTTTATATATGAGAATGTAAGCTTCATGAGGGTAGGGATTTCAGTACTTTGTTCACTGTGTTATCTCCCAGTGCCTAAAATAGTACAAGAATGGATGGATGGATTGAAGCTAGGAGAATGTTTAAAATGTTAGTAAATTGAATAATGGCTTTCTTTCAGTGTCATATTGTGATACGAGTACATAATAGACACTCACATTTTTTTTTAATTTTCAATTTTTAAGAAACTTCAGACACAATAAATAAAACTTTAATTTATTCATTCAGTATCCCCTTGATATTTATTGAGTACCTATTCTTGACAAACAGTGTGTTACTAAAAGGAAAAAAAAAATCACTGTTTCTGTTTCCTCCTAATACTCAGAGAACACCACTTCTGACAGCAAATACCCAGTTTTCCACACCAACCAAGGCTCTCTAACTCTCCAGACACCAACTGGGTGCCTTGCAATTCAACCATGGCACTAACTACCTGGAATTGGCACAAGCCCCATAGATTAAGGGCTCAGGTCCACAAGACTAGATCTTACTTCAGATACCAAACGCAAAAAGTGGACCACCGGTTTACCCACAATTTTGTCTGCCGTGGCTATAAATTGGGGATTCCCTGAACCCCTCCTCAGTCCTGTAAAAGAGCTCGTGGCATAATGTATTTAAGATAATACATTAATAAAGGCTGCCATCAATTGACTACAAGAACTCAAACTTTAATTTGAATTACTTTCATTATCTCTCTCTCTACAACCCTGGAAGAAAGACGTCATCTCTATTATTCACTTATGGAAACTGAGGAGCCATTAATTTACGTTGATTATCCATGCCACATTTGGCAATAATGGTGTTTTGAAACTAAAGCTGCTTTTTTCTTACTTTTTCTTTAGACTCCATTTTCCCATATGTTATCTAGAAATGTGTTGCTTATTTTCCAAGTGTTTGGAGATTTTTCAGCTATTTTGTGGCTATTGATTTTAGTTTAATTTTACTATGGTCTGAGAGCATTTTTGTTTGATTTCTATTTTTTAAAATGTGTTTTAAGGCCCAGAATGCAGTCAATCTTGGTGAATGTTCCCTATGAGCTGGAGAAGAATGTATATTCTGCAGATGTTGGATAAAATGTTCTATAAATGTCAATTAGATCCAGGTGATTGATGATGCTGTTTAGTTCAACTATGTCATTACTGATTTTCTGCCTGCTGAAGCTGTCAATTACTGGGAGAGGGGTTTTGAAATCTCCAACTGTAATAATGGGTTTGACTATTTCTCCTCACAGTTTGCATTAGTTTGCTGGGGTTACCATAACAAACTACCACAGACTGGGTGGCTTAACCAACAGAAATACACTTTCTCACAATTCTGGAATGTAGCAGTCTGAGATCAAGGTGTCAACAAGCTTGATTTCTTCTCAGGCATCTTTTCTTGGCTACAGATGGTAGGCTTCTCCCTGTCTTTACATAGCCTTTCCTCTGTGTGTGTCTGTGTCTTTATCTCCGCTTTTTATGATGACAGTCCAAGTGGATTAGGACACACATTAATGTCCTCCCCAACCCAAAACCTTAACCTTTATCTTCAAGTACAGACATGTTCCAAAGCACTGTGGTTTAGGACTTCAATATGTGAATTTTGAGAGGACTCAATGCAGACCACAGCACAGTTCAATACACTTTTGTCTCGTATACTGTTAATGCTCTGTCATTAGATGCATATATATTAAGGATCAGTATATCCTGGAGAAATGATCCTTTTATAATTATGTAATCGTTCTCTTTCCCCTTACAATTTTTGTTTTTTTCTAAAGTTTCTCTGCTTCATCTAAAATCAATGTAGCTAACTCCAACTTTCTTGTGGTTAATATTAAAATGGTATATATTTCTCTATCCCTTTACTTTTAGTATGTCTCTGTCTTTATATTTACAGTGGATGTCCTATAGAGAACATATAGTTGGGTCTTGAGTGTGTTTTCTTGTTGTTGTTGGATTTTTTTTTTCTTTTTTGTGTACTATATGTCTTTTAATTGGTGAATGTAGATCATTCACATTTAAAGTGATTGTTGATTTATTGGATTACTATCTACCGTGTTGATAACTGTTTTCTACCCACTACACTTGTTTTCTTTTTTTTTAATTCCCTCTGTTTTCTTTTTTCTCCCTTTTCTTCCTTTTTCTCTTGTTTTAACTGAGTATTTTACATGATTCTATTTGCTCTCCTCTCTGTTATACTTCTTTTAAAACTAATTTGAATGATTGTCTTAAATTTTGCAATATAAGTCTACAACTAATCTAAATCAACTTTCAAATAACACTACCTCACTTCACAGGTAGTTTAGGTAGCTTATAATCAAATATCCCTAATGCTTTCTTCCCATATGTTGCTTAATTGGTGTCACTCATTTCACTTACCCATAAGCTATAATCACCTTATACAATGTTGCTATTATTGTTTTAAAAATTTATCTTGTTATTAAGAATAATAAAAGTAAGCAGTCTTACTTTTTTTATCCCTTCTGTAATGTTCTTCTTTCTTTATGTAGACATAAGTTTCTTACATATTATTAAGAACTTATTTTAACATTTCTTGTGAAACAGGTCTACTGGCAACAAATTCCATTGTGTTTAATTTGTCTGAGAAAGTCTTTTTTTCTCCTTTTCTTTTGAAAGATAATTTCACTCAAAAGAGATTTCTAAGTTGATGAGTTTTTTTTTTTCTTTCAATGCTTTAAATAGTTTACTGCACTTTTCTTGTTTGTATGGTTTTTGAAGAGAATTCCAAAGTAAATAGCATCATTTTTCTTCAATAGGTAATATTCCCCCGCCACTGACTTCTTTCAAGATTTTCTCATCTTTAGCATTTGATTATGATATGTCTAAGTGTACATTTTTTTGGGGGTACTCAATCCGGCATTCTTCTGATTTCCTGGATTTGTGATTTAATATGTGTCAACAATTTTGCAAAATTCTAGTCAGTATTACTGCAAATATTTCTGCTGCTCTAGTCTATCTTCTCCTTTTGTTATTCCTATTATTTGTATGTTACACATTTTGTAATTGTCTCGCACTTCTTGAATATTCTATACTTTTCATTCTTATTTTTATTTTGGTTTTTCAATTTTGGGATCATTTATTCATATATCTTCAAACTCATTTATTATTTTTTTTCTCAGCTATGTCCACTCTCCTGATGATTCAGTCAAAAGCATCCTTCATTTCTTTTACAGTGTTTGATTTCTAGCATTTTCTTTTAATATATTCACAGTTTTCCTTAATTTTTCCCATACTGCATATCTGTTCTTAAACATCATTCACTCTTTTCAGTAGGGAGCACAGCATGTTATCATAGTCATTTTAAATTCTAGGTCTAATAATTTTAAAATAGCTGCCATATATCAGTGTGATTCCAAAGCTTGCTTGTTTCTTTGGGCTGCATTTTTCTTGCATTTTACCATATCTCATAATTTTTTGTTTTTGTTGAAAGCTAAATATGATATATTAGCTTATAGAAAACGAGATAAATAGGCCTTTAGTGTAAGGTTTTTATATTTACCTGATAGGAGTTAGGCCATGTTTAATGTCTGTTGAGGCTGTAGTAGTTTGTGACTTCAATGTCCTCTAGTGGCCTTTTATATATCTCAACTCTTGCCTTTGGGATTTTCTAGAAACTTCTTTTAAATGCAGTCTATTTCTAATAGCTCTTTCAATTGGGTTCCACTGTTATACTGGAGTCCTATTGATAAGGTGGTAAAGTATTGGAGAGGGGAAGTATTCACATGCTTAAACCTTAGCTTTTTTACTGGGCAAGAGTCCCTGGTCTATGATCTTCAGATGAGTTTCTTGGCATTTTTTGTTTTTTTTCTCCATATGTGTGACAGGGAAGGTAGAAAGGCTTGTATAATTGCCCTTCCCTTATAACATGCCAGATTCTGGGAAAGCACTGTTTCCCCTGAGGGTGGGACTTTGCTGCTGAGAACAGAATGTTTTGGGTAAAGTCAAAATGGTTACTTTTCCCCTCTTCCTACTAAAAGCAGGAAGATAGTTGTCTCCAATCATCACTATGAGAACTGATCATCTCTTATATGTATAAACTATGAGGAAGTGGAGGCAACCATATGACTGTTGCGCCAGGAGTTTTTAACTCTCGAGCTAGTCCATGCCCAGCCTCCGGAAATCAGTCAGTTACTGTTTAAATGTGCTTACCAGTTACTGACCCAACTGGCTTCAACTCCAAGTATGCTGTGATTCTCTGTATTCAAGTTTTTCCAGTTTTCAGAGCATTAATTTGCCTTGTCACCTCAATTCTCTGATGCACATTCTCTGAATTTTAGTTTGTTTAGCTTTTTTCTTATTATGAATTTGGGAGTTACAACATCTAAACTCTTTATATGTTGGTGGTGAAACCAGAAATGGGGACAGCCTATTTCAGATGTCCACATTTTTACTGGCTATATCCAAATCTGACAATAACAGCAGTGTTGGGATGGATAGACAGAAAAGGGAGTTCATTGTAACCATCCAGGTGATCAGTGATGAGAAAATAAATTAACCAGTATATACATAGTCAAGTTTTCATAATAGTCAGAATATCAAAGTAACTGATAAGGAAATGGCTAAAAATTTGAATATCTCAATTTTGAGATTAGGCAAATTTTAAATCAGTATCCAGATGATATCACATTGATTGAGGATTTGATTCATGGATCCTTGTCAATATGCTCATGATTGTTACTAAAGATGCCACATATGATAGGATGTTAAAAAATTTGAGATAACTTATAGTACTTTTTGAAAAAAGATATTAAATTATTACAGGTACTATATAAATGGACAATGGAAAAATACATTAATATATAAGGCAGCATTAGGCCTAATTTAGGGAGTTAAGTGGTTCTGAATACATATATTAAATAATTTGCATAGAATTTAATGAAGTGACATATACCAAATTATATCATCATTATCCAATTTTTCAATGTATATGTTTTTTAGGTAATTGAATTCTCGTCATGTTTACCATTCCTATTATCATTTTTGTACAAAGCTTATGTGAGCCACTTCCATCAAAATATTTCATTTGTTTTTAAATATCTAATTGAGATCCTCATTTGCATGTACTAAGGATACTCAAATAATTTTATTTGAAAAGGAACTATAGTATTTTACTTATAATTTTAAGTTTTTGGTACCGTTTTCTAAAACTAAGTTTTTGTTTTCTCAGAATTTGATAGTAGAAATTCAGACCAGCACTCTTTATTAAGGAAGTTGACAAGCTACCAGGGAGTTTTGTACTCTTGAGGCTTTATTTACCTAGTTAGAAAATAATCTGAAATGTTATGTAAGAAAATAGAAAATATTGCAACATATTTTATTTGTCTTCTATACATATACAGAATTGATTGGTAAAAAGAGTTTCTACATCAAGCTTTGTGAAAACCTGTGTTGCTGAAGAATTCATTAAAGCTTTGTTCAATATAATCTATCTGGATGTCATTTAATATATGCATATTTAGTAGGCTGTCATATAGTACATATGTAAAATCTTTTTGAATTAATCCCAATCACCATAAAATACCATTATGATTCTTTAGAATTTTTAATTCATGTATCTTTAATTCATGTATAGATAGATATAGTTTCCTTGTAGAAAAAAAAAAAACCATAATAACATTTACAGACAAAATTTGGGCATTGAAGTAAATATCAGATTTTGTTTTTGAGGGTTCAAGTAGTAGTTTTGTTTTTGATGTTTTGTCATAATAGCATTAATCAAAATGGCTTTTTGCTCTGTTAGCTCACAGTCTTAATAAATTAAGTATAGTAATGTGCATAGACAATTTGGAATCAGAGACTCTTTTAATTTTCTGCCAAGATAGTTTTAATTTAAGTTTTTTATATTCATTAAACTGTTGTAGTAAATTGTAAACTTTGTGTAATAGATAGCAATTAGCCTACAATCTACAAAAAGTATTCTAAACAATATTTTTAAATGAACTATAGAAAAAATGACCCACACTCTTTGTAACTTTATTCCCCCGTTCTCTTTGCAGTACACACAGTCGTGACAATTATGATTAATGTTTTTGATGCTCCACTCTTTTATTTTTAGAGTCACTGTGTACAGTGATGCTCTGTGTCTTTATGTGTCTTGTGAGAGTTCATGCAGTAGGCTTGGAATTGGCTTAACAGTTTACTGAAGTACGAAATGTACCATCAGAGGAATGACCACTGGTCAATGCATGGAATTTCTGTGTCCAAGGAATTTAGGGCTGTATGTAGAACCTCTCCAAATTGCTTATTGATAACAGTGAGACTGGTGATTTACACACATTTTTGGAGTTCCCTTGGAAGATTGGTTATATAGCAAAAATATGCCGACATAATCACTGGAGTATAAGGAACCTTTGCCAAGTCTTCATTTTTGGTTTCAATGTATTCTGTGTATATATTGGTGATTCCTAATCTGAGAGAAAAAAGCATAGCCTAGCAAAACTCTTAGAAGAAGGCTTCAAGCTGGTGGCCTTCTGTACCATTTCTGTGAGGCAGACTGAGATTCATGTATATGTTTACTTTATACACTTCTTCTATATCATATCCTTCTCCTGCAATAATCATTGATTTGTATGCGTTGCCGTTTGGGGTTCTGTGAATTTTCTTTAGTAATTGAATACTGACTGCCACTGATACTACAATGTTGTTGTGCACTATTTCAGAGCTACCCTTAGACTGATAAAACTCTGCGGCTGAAAGACATTTTAGCCAGCATCTCTTTTATCCCATTTACTTTAAGAAATAAAGTTGAAGCAACAAAAGTTTAGATTATTTTGCCAAAAGTGCTTACCTTGTTGGACACCAAACTAAACTAAATCATCTTCCTCCATTCCTCCTCACCTGTTCCATTCATCACACCAAATCTAAACCTAATAATATTATACCTAACTTCCATGTGCCATCAATGCTTCCTCAAAGCTAAAAGTATAGAAACAAGACATTGGTTTGCTCATATCAATAGGTTATGTTTGTAACGTGCTTATATCAAGCTCATATGTTAGGACCCTCTATGTTTATTTTACTTGTAGAGTTTATATAAAGAGATCAGGGAAGTCTTCTTTGTATACTGTGATTGATATTTAAACATTTTATACATTATGTGTGTTTATAATTATTAAAGTAAATTACATCTAACATGCATTTTAGTGAACTGAATGAACATATGTTATTACCTTTTACTGAAACACTATACATATAAAGAGATTCATCAGTATTTATCATAGATACCAAGTATAAAAGGATGTTTAAAGTATAAAAGGGTGTTTAATTTTTCTGTTGTTAGGGTACTTTATAGCCTACTGGAGGAGACATTAATAATTAAAACTTTACGTGAAAACCATTATTTATTTAATTGCCTTTTCAAATCTTTTAATTTCAACATGAATACACACACACACACACACACATATATGAGAGAGAGAGAGATGTGTACACATTTTAAAAAAGGCAAAAACTATTAAAATTACACTGATGGTAACCACTTTGAGCATCTTTTGTAATTGCAAAAGTCAAACGTGACTTGTCATCTTTTGTTATCAATATATATTGAGTATTACAATTTTAATACAGTTGTTTCCTTTCCTAAAATGTGTATACATTCTTGGTACCCTTTGTTGTATATATGTCTTTTAAAAATTTTATGCCAGAAATATATGCCTTCTTATTATGTAAGAGTCAGTGATTTAAGGGGTACTAGTCACATACCGTCCACCCCTAAATGTCTTCCCAGAATTTGACTTGACATATACTATCATGATAAGCATCACATAAGAAATTTTGTATTAACCTTGTCTTCTCAAGTTAAATTCTGTGCTCACAACCATGATACCCGTAATCCTTACAATAATTTAAAGATAGAACAACACTGTTTTCTAACAAACGTTAATAGTCCTTAAGTACTTCCATATTGTCTTATAGAAGGATTTATTGTACAAAAAGTAATAAAGACTAAACTAATTTACAATGTTTGACACCTCATAACGAGAATAATATGAAACCATATAATAAAACTGAAATTATCAATATGGTTGAGTTTAAATATATCAGCTTTTGATTTGTTATTTATCTGATCTCATCTGTATCCTTCATTTCTTCATTCCCTATTTTGCATTAGTTGAGTAGTTTTCAGTTTACCATTTTATCTCCTTAATTGCCTGCTAATTATAGTATATTTTTTTCATTGGTAGTCACTATTGGGTTTAAAATATGCCACTTTAACTTATCATGGTCCACATTAAGTTTATACATTTTCATGTGTAATTTGAAACATTTTACTTATATTACAAAATTTATTTTCAGTTTTAGATCCCTTAAAATCCTATGGATATTAGCTAAGAGAGTGAAACCTTTTGATCCTTATAACTTTATAATTTGAGAATTAATTGTATAGTGACTTATATTGAATAAGCTATTTCAAATAGATGACATAGTTGACTATATATAAGAGTTGAATGTGGTAAGGTAGATAAAACATTTATTTAGTTTATATAGAATATCTAATTACATATTTATGTTCATAAATAAAATTAAACATTAGAACTGCAATATTTTGATGTTGTAAATTGTTATAGTGTTTTTATGTCAGTTGTTTCACAAAACTACCTTTTATAGAATTATATGCCATCAAACTAGTGTTAACTCTAGAGTAGACACTGAGGTAATGTAATGAGTAATGGAAATGTTACAAAAAGTTTAGTACTTTTATCCATTATCAATTTTATACAGAACATAAAGGAGAACATTTTAATTCATGATAAGATAACTTGATCAAAAACAGCAACTTCTATAAACATATAGCAAACATGAAATAAGGGAAATATCTCTATAAGAGATAAACAAGTAATAGGAATTTCTGCAAGGACTGTATTATATATGAAGCATAACATAGAAATCTATGTAAATGAGATCAATGACTACGGTACAGGGGATAGAAATCCTCAGGAAAAGAGATGACATTTGAGGTAATTGGTTTAATTCTATGAGTTGGTGATTTTTATTGGCATATATTTTGCTAATTAAACCAATGTTTCCCTTGTAAACAGTTTTTATATAAAATTGCTGATTTTTTGTTTATTTTATTTTTGGTATATGGGTTGATGAAGATTTACCTGCTGAACAAACAAAGGAAAGAATGAAAAAATAAATAGGAAAGGGAAAGAAAAATAAAACAAAACAACAACAACAAAAAAACAAGAAGGTAGTAGAAAAAAATAAAGCAGTAATGGCAAGAAGATTCATTTATCAAAGTTTTTCGCTGTAACTGATATAGGTAGTCAGGGAAATATTCATAAATATCTGCAGAATGATAATGAGAAAGGAACAGCAATATGATATTTATAGACTTGCAGACCATAACCTGAGTGCCTTGAACATCTGAAAATACTTTTGTTTAATACAAAATCCATCTGGATTTTCATTCTGACTTTACCCTTAATTTTGTGTAGTTATCCATATTTTTAACAATAAACAATGTATACACATAGAAAATATTTTTCCCTCTTGGAAAAGCCATGAAATATTTTATCATCTCTATATAGGACACTTATAAATAATACAAAACACAATGTAAAAAGAAATCTAAACTTTTAGCTCAGTTGATTTTAATGAAACTTTTCGGATTTAGCCTTTCCCTTTAAAATGGCTCCTCAATTAAACATGACAACATTTAGTGTTTAAAATGTACTAAATTCCAAACCTCTCACATTGTGATAATGACAAACGTACTATGCTATTATGACACAACTTCATGTATGCTTATTAACTTTGTTTGAGAACATTGCAATTGAGAATGCTTGACTTGATATTTTCTTGTTTTTAATTTTTTTCTTCTACCAACATTAATTGTTCTACCAACATCACATACAATTTACCATCTTAACTGTTTTTAAAAGTACAGTTCAGTGAAATTAAATACATTCGCATTGTTGTGCTACCATTATCACCGTCCATCCACAGAACTCTATCTTGTAAAACTGAAACTGTACCTTTAAACACTCACTCCCCATTCCTCCCTCTCTCCAGCCCTTGACAACCACCATTCTACTTTCTTTCTCTGTGAATTTGATTATTCTATGTACTTCATATAAATGGAATTATATAGAATTTGTCGTTTTGTGTCTGGACCATTTCATTTACCATAATGTCCTCAAGGTTCATCCATATTTGCAACAACATGGAGGGATCTTGAAATGATCATGCTAAGTGAAATAACTCAGATAGAAAAAGTCCAGACCATATAATTTCACTCATATGTGAAATTTAAAACTGAAAGCAACAAACAAAACAAACCAACAAGAAAAACTCATAAACACAGTCAACAGTTTGGTGATTAGCAGAGGGTAAGGAGGCAGAAGGATAAGTAGAAGAGGGTAAATTAAAGGGGATCAAATATTTGTTGATGGAAGGAGATTTGACTTTGGGTGGTGAACATACAAGGCAATGTATTATAGAATTGTACACAGGACCTATATAATTTTATTAACCTATGTAACCCCAAAAAATTTAGTTAAAAAAAATCTTAAAAAAAGAAACAAAAACAAAAAAAACATAGTAAGGTATCACCTCATACCCAATAGAATGGCAACTATCATAATACAAAAATAACAAGTCTTGTTGAAAATGGAGAAACTGGAACTCTTGCACACTTTTGATGGGACTGTAAAATAATTCAACCACTCTGGAAAACAGTATGATATATTTCTTAATCCCTGCTAAATATATTCACCATTAATATTTTATTTTCTCTTAATTTAAAAAAATAATGTGAAAAGACACAACTATGTAATATAGTTGTATGCAGTGCTTCAATAGGTAATTAAGCATGTATTTTAAAAAAGCAATAAGAAAAATGATATAAAATAAGACATATAGCTAAGAGTACTATTTAAAAAAAATCAATTATTCTCTGAAACACAGAAAGCTGCTTTTCAGAAATTACAACAAAGGAAACTGCTGGTAACCACCCTACTGTATATCCATTTCTCAAAATAGTACAAGCACTTTCACAAAATAAGCCAAGTCATTCATTATAAAATGCCCCCAAGGCATAGATTTTCTCCAAGTGAGATTCACATTTCTCCTTTGCAAAGAAAATCAATTTAAAAAAACTAGAGAGAAATGCTTAGCAACAGCAATTCAGTTTCTTTAAGCATATGTAATGACTATACAGTGTATAAATGTATGGATAGTTGAATACCATTTATACTTGTAATTTAAAGAGCTGAGTAGATAGTTTCACTGAACATTGAAGTGTCCATTTGCAATAGTGTTCATTGTGTACCATAACAATGTACTGTAAGTAAAATTCATATAATAATGACATTGTGAGCTTTTTAAATAATAATTACTCAAAATTTCATTTAAATACAAGCATGTTGTGAAAATGAATGATTTCATGAGATGACATGTTGTAATGGATGCTCCTCAAGTTACATATTCTTCAAAATATCAAAAATCATCCTTTATAAATCCAACACTTCCAAATAAGCACTTTGTTCTTTTTGCAGTGAAACAATATGTTACCTTAATATCTGTTGGCAGTTATTATAGTTCATATTTTACACTTTCACAGATATAACACTACTTCAGAAAACTATGTATTTTTTATTTAAATATGGACAAAGTAGGACAACTGAAAGCAAGATCATTAGAAGATGAATATTGCAGTTTTATGAAAGATTACTTTTCCTAGTACATAACTTATACAAACAGCACCATCTTGATAATAAGTAAAACATGTTGGATAGTCTCTTCCCAGGGAGACTGTGATTTCCTTTTGCACTATATTCAGATACATATTATGAATACATAGAAATTATAATCATTCAACTGGGAGTTAGTAAATACAATTTTTCTATTCTTTTAAGTTATAGCATTCTTCCTTTCTGAGTGTTAGAATAACTGATCAAGGATAGTCCATGATGCCACACAGTTATTGGTAGTCACCGTAAGTGTCGATCCATGTACAGGGGAGTCTAGCTTTTGAGACTGACTTGTTTGCTTGGAACAATAGAACTGAACACCTAGAGAGAACTGGTTCATGCTTGTAGGTTTCAGTGATACGTCTTGTACCAGGAGACTGAATGTTTATATTTCTGATTATTATATTTTAGACATGTTCTCTGCAGGATGCATTTAAGGTAAACAAAATAAAGATAGAGTAACTGCAAAATTAACAAATTCTTCTTTGGTTCTTTGTTCTTAGTTCTACCAAATATTTTGAAGACAAAATTTATGAACATATGACAAGTTTGTATATATGATCAATTGTACAAAATATAATATTTTTCTTTATATCACCCATTGTATTTTAAAAATAGCATCATATATACATTTGGATCTCAAAATAATATTGCAAAGTAAGTGCTGGCAAAAGATCATTTCCATATTAGAAAGGGAAACTGAGGCTTAGGTTGTATGGCTTGTCAAAAATCACAGAGGTCTATGAATTAGTACTGTCCTCAATACTCAATACAATCATTTATCACCCTATTCTCTATGGTTTTATGTTTTACTGCATTAAGAGAAATCTGTACTTAATTTTCTCCTTGCATCTACACTACATTAGAACTTTAAATAACGGGAAGAAAACATACTTGGCCTTATATATTTGGTAAAAGCTGTATCTATCTCCCATTATAGGTGTTTTCATATAATATAGTATGTAAGTTCAAGAAATCCTTTGGGCATTATGTCAGAATTTTTGTAATTAAATAGAGGCCATGTAATACAGAGTTTGAGTCCATATTTGATAATTGGTGGCTGACAGATTTCAAGCCCATAATCCCTCGCCCCCTTCTCTTATGCCCCAAATGTGGAAATATCTGGATGCTGCCTTTTTTGGTGTTGGTAAGCGTTACAAATTACTAAAGCCCTGGCTCCCCCTGCTTACCCTGGCTCTACCCCAGAACTATTGTAAAAGTCTAAATCAATATCCTTTCCCTGTCCTCTTGAAACAATTTTGGATCGGCTTAAAGATTTTTAAAAATCATTTATTTACTTTCTCCATAAGAAACATGTACACATTTACTTTTTTTTTTCAATTTCATTCCCTCTTCCATTATTTATTAGATATTACCTAGAATTTAGTTCTGACTTTTATCTATATAATTTTTGTTGTTGTTGTTGTTTCTTTACTTTGGTCTGTCTTTTATTATCAATATTCAGATATTGTCTTCTCTTTACTTCCCAAATCATTTGTAACAGAGCACAGATTCATTTTTCTTCTTATCATAATACTTTAGCCAAAATTGTTTTTATTATGAGTAATATGGACTTTATGCCTAAGAATATATTCAGGACTCATATTTGAATAAAGATTGTCTGGATGCAAATTTCTAGGTTCAAAAAAATTTTTGACCACTAATTAAAACGTAATACTCCATTATCTTCTTGAGTACAATATCTTTGTCAACAAAATCTATTTTAAATTGATTCATTTCCTTTGGGGTAATCCATTGCCTCTTCTTTATGAAGACTTTTAGATTTTCCCTACATTTCAGACATTTTCATATTTTATTATAGCATATCCAGGTTTTGTTTTTTCATTTTATTTCCTGTTTGGCATTTGATAGGCCTTTTCAAACTGAGATGTACACATTCTTAATTCTGAATCATGTATCTTCAATATTTCTTCTTTTTTGACTTTAATTTTTTCTCCTTATGTGATTTCTAGTATGCCCATATTGGCTTTTATATTTCTATACTCCCAATCTCTTAGATTTCTTTTTTTATTTTCTATTTTTATCTTTGTATTCTTCCTTCATCATTCAGCTAGATCTTTGGTACCACTTATTCCATCTTAGTTTTTGTTTTAATCTTTATAGATTTTATAAAGTATTTTTTTTTACTATAGTTCCTTTTGAATGGCTTTTGGTTTGTATTGCTATCATGTCCCTATACATCTAAGTATATATAGATGTGTGTGTGTGTGTGTGTGTGTGTGTGTGTGTGCGCCACACTGATATATATCTACATATAGATATTCTGTTTGGTGCCTTTCAACTGAGGTAGAGTTCATATTCCCTAAAGAGATCTATTACTTTTGTTAATCATTTATAATAGAGAAAGACCAAAGCAATACATGATTCTGTGTTGGTCCTTATAAGTCTAGAAAGAGGCCCAGTTCCCAGAGAACAACTGTTGATTACTCTCATTCACTGCCATGACAGACAAACTCCGCTGGTCAAGAGTTGTTCATTAAATCCTTAATATAAAACATCAATGGGGACAGGCAGTCTTAAAAGATTAAATTCAACCAACCCAAGGATTTTAGAGTGAAAGTGAGTAGAGGAATAAAATCTCATATGTAGCTTGTCAGTCTGCCTCTATGTTAATGAAACCCTCACTCAAGCAGAGCTATTCTGCTACTCTTAGGTAACCTAGCAGTCTGGGTGGCAAGTACTCTTTGGCTGCAGTGGAGAGATAGGCAATGGTTATTATCAGGAAAACCAGAGAAAAGGCAAATATTCAAGAGCGCCTTTAGTCTCCCAAAGTGTTTACTTTCATTCTCTCTTTCTCTCTCTCCTTCAGCTGGTTCTTGGAAACCATGTTTTCCTTTAATTTTTATACTTTACCAATGTTGATTTTTGAGACAAATAACTATATTGGTTACCCATATTGAAAGAAATTGCTTAATACTTTTCAATATTTTTTCATAAAATCAATTTTATTTTTGAAAACTAAAATTGTTTACACAGATATAACTTACTAACTACATTAACATAACTACTATTCCACTGTATTGCTGTTCTCATCAACATATTTTTTTACTATTAAAGGGGAATCTAATCCAGGAACAAAAAATTTACATAACTTGATTGTTCATTCCTGGACCTTCTTGAAAAACTCATTACAATGAACATCAAAATGTTAATTTCTTCAACTGATACTATTAAAGATTTACTACCTAAGACTCTTCAGAACCCTTACTTCAAAACACTCATTCATTATAATTTCAATATTATTATATTATAGTCACTACCCGATCCCAATAAAGAAGACCCTGACTTGAAAATAAAACACAAAAAAAAAAAAAACACACACCAGAAGAGACTCCAATACACAAGAAATGAAGAAAATACACTTCTTTTTCTTCCACCCTGAAGATTCTTCCCAGACTCTCTCAAGCTAGAATAATGCCACAGTAAGAATAATTTCAGTTTTTTCTCGTCAGCACTTGATTTTAACAGTATTTTGAGCAAGCCAGTATTCAACAATCTTGGAGGTCTACTGCGCTCCAACTCAGACCTCTTTACTACCATGCTTCAAGATCCTCAAATCGGAAAGAGTGCACTCCTCTTAGGTCCTTTGAGGTCCCTCCCCAGGACGGAAGGCTTCATGGACATGTGATTTGTGCATTCATACAGGGACCATGATCTTAGAAGGATGCTGTCCTTAGTTTAAGGCTTTGTTATTATTATCTTAAATTTCTTAACAGTTGAAAAAGGGACATTGACATGTCATTTTGCACTGGACCCCAAAATTATGTAGTAAATCCTTTTATCAAGAACTCTATGAATGATGTCTCTGGATAGGAGTGAGGAAAGTAAGTTTCTGATTTATAATTTTTGCTTACTGATTTATTGATAAAATTAAATGAGCATATTTTGTCTCCTGAAAATAAATCAATCATTTTTTAAGCTTTTGATTATCTGGTCAGACTTGAAAACTTTTAATCTTTGGTGCAAATTTGCCTAATTATTATCAACTCTACAATTTGTCCCAGTCTGTTCTTGTCATTTTTTGATGTACAGTTATAAGAGTGAAGTTCATGGAGACAGTTATTGGGAAGGAGATGGACAGTTTTCTTTTGAGACCCACTGAGCTTCCTTTGACTCCAGTTATGTGTAATAAATCAGTTACTTTTCTGGGTAACTGGAATGAAAGATACATGTCATTTTAGATGGTAAACACCACAGTGGACCAGAATGCAAGAAATTTAAACCACCTATCATGTTTGACTTAAAAAGAGTTACTTATCTTTAAGATTCTATCTTTATGGAAACACTGTCTTATAAGCAAAGTTTAACAGACATAGAGCTTGCAAGATACCCCATTGTATATATTTTTCAAGTATTATGAAACAATGTATGCATATGGAGAGAATTAGGTCATTTAAAACTGTAATGACACTACCTTTTAGGTAGTATTATGCATCACAAAGACTGTCCTTAGAGAATTTTGAATGTTTTTTGAAAAAAAAAATTAAACGAAAACTCTTTACATCCAGTTTTTACCTCTCTTGCCAAGTTGTGCAGAATAATTTAAAATAAAACATAAAGATTCAATAGATAATTACGTAGTACAACATAATGCTCTATATCTAAAATTGGTTCACCTACCCTTTACCTGAAACATGAGAAGTAATATATTAATTACTTAGATATTCTCTAGATTATTTCCAACTTTAGTGAGTAGTCTTTCCCCTAGTTGTTGTTCCCCTAGCTGTAAAGAATACTGCTGGGTTTTGTTATAGCTCAGCATACAATGTATGTTTTGAAGGTATATAGATACAAGTTTTGAGGACATAAATCTTAGTGTAAGCTATGCTTTTTGGAGGGATGTATATTAATAAAAAAATAATGGACAGTGTATATATAATACTACTGAAAGAAATTCCACAATGTTGTGAAAGAAACCACAATATAAGTAAGTTTGGATACTGTAAAGCATAGACTTCTACAGTTTTACTCACAAGAATTTTCTAAGGCAGAAATGAGTGTACAAGTTCAGACAATTAAGTTCACAAACTCATCCTAGAAAAAGTGCTACATACTTCATTGCTGAATATGACTATGGTCACCTTCGAAGTACTCCCCTTAGGAAACTGTGCACTGATGCCAGTGCCTAGTGAACCCTTCAAAGCAATTTTGGAACTCTTTTTCTGGAATGGCCATCAGAGCTGTCATTGTATTACCCTTGATGTCCTGAATGTCATCAAAATGTCTTCCTTTCAATCTTTCCTTTATCTTCAGGTAAACAAAGATGTCATTGGGGGCCAAATCAGGTGAGTAGGGGGGATGTTTCAAAATAGTTATTTGTTTACTGCCTAGAAACTCCTCCACAGACAGTGCCATGTGAGTTGGTGCATTGTCCTGACACAAGAGCCATGAATTCTTGACAAAAAGTTCAAGTAGTCTAACCCAGCCTTTCAGTACTTCTAAATAGTAAACTTGATTAACTCTTTGTCCAGTTGGCACAAATTCATAATGAATAATCTCTCTGATATCAAAAAAAGTTATCAACATCGTTGCAACAAGTTCGCAAACTTAATTGCCAGAACTTGTATATATTCTGTTCCTTGAGTAAAGTATAGTGACAATACAATGCTTCATTACTAATGGTATTAAATCATTTTCTTGTATTTTTACATGAAAAATTGGGTAGAATATAATGCCAGTTCATTTCTTATTTTAAAAAGTTAACATAGTAACCATTAATTAGTACTCCATACATAAATTAATAACATTAAAAAGCTTCATTTATACTACCTTTTAAAATTAAAAATTAATTCCCAACAGAAAACAATGTGTACTTGATAAATTATATAAATGATTTGTAATTTATTAAGAGAAGAGATACTATGTAAAGTACTTTACAGCCATCATCTCAATTTTCCTGTGCAACAACCTTGTGAACTAGGTAATATTATTATTTTAGAGATATGGAAACTGAGATTATTTAAGAACAGACAGGTGATAATAGGTAGATGGAATTTAAAATATCTAATACCAAAGTCAGGGCACTTAACAGCTATTATAATACCTCCCAGTGTGTCATGCAGAGAGTTTCATATAAAATACCTCATTTGTCATGGTACCAACTCATAAAACAGTATTTGGTGATAGCTATAACATTTCTTCCCCAAGAATATGCATTTAAAATCCAACTAGAGATCGCAAGTGGACACTTACATTGCTTTCTGAAAGTGGAGGGCTGAAATTCTGTTCCATATTCTCTTTTAGAGCTAACTATGGGTCATTTAGATGCCTCATTCTAGAGTGCATTGTGAATTTCTTTGGAATACAATAGTTAGTACAGTAAATTGATACAGTAAGCCCATCAGACTTAGTAACATACCTTGATTTTATGAGCAGTGGAATGAGAGCTAGATGAGGAGCTATCAGTAAAAGCACAGCATGAGAAGATACTTGAGTGCTGTTGAAATTAGGATTAAAGTAGAGGAAGAGAAACAGGATAATGGAATAAAGGTAAGAGTTGCATATTAAAGAGAAGAGGAGGATCTGTAATGAATGAGGGAGGAAATATGGCCTGAGGATTAGTTAGACTTACAGGCAGAGGTGGCAGTAATGGACACAAAAGTTAAACTATTAAATGAATATATAATATATATTGATTCATTATATATAATTACAAAATAATAAATATGTAAGTATTAAAGATAAATGTTTTCAAGTTCAAAAGTAAAATGAGTGTCTTTTTATTGCTTTAGAGAACATATTGACATATTTATTATATTTTTTTAGTTTTCAATTACAGTTGGCATACAATATTATATTAGTTTCAGGTGTAAAACATAGTGATTAGACATTTATATAATTTATGAGGTGTCAGCCTAATAAGTATAGTACCCATGTGGCACAATACATAGTTACTACAATGTTGTTGACTATATTCTGCATCGCTATGTGACTTCTTCTGTATGTCCTTAGTTGTAGGGCTTAGATTCATCTAGACTTCAGGTGATTCTCAATGATGGTTGTTCTGTAATTTAGTTGTATATTAGATAATTACAATATAATAAATATGTAAGTATTAAAAGGAAATGGTTTCAAATTCAGAAATAATGTTTTCAAACTCAGATGTGGACATGAAAGGATGCTAGCACAGCATTTGCCTACTCCTCCATCTTGACCATTTCAATATTGACATATTTAAAGGATAATTATGTCAATGATAAAAGTATATATTCCATGGTACATACCAGGATCTGTCTATCACTGTCCATATGAAAGGATGCATTAGGAAGCCAACATTATAGGTAGCATATATGATACTTTAGAGAAATCAGTTTTAATACATTAAAATATCAATAATATTTGTCTTGACTTTTACATTTATTACATTGTTATCATGGACCATATATATATGTATATATATACATATATATGCATATACATATATATATATATATACATATATGTATATATAACTTATTTCAACATGTAGTTTTTAACCAATATCTTCACTAGACTAACATTGAAAGATTTATCCAAAATATATAACAAACATTTACAACTCAATAGTGGAAAAAAATTAATAGCCCAATTTTGAAAATAAGCACAGGACCTGAATAGATATTTCTCAAAGAAGGCATACAAATGGCCAACAGTATATGCAAAGGATGCAAAGGTACTCAATATCATAAACCATTAGGGGAAATTTAAATCAAAACCACAATAACATATCACCTCACCTTAGGATGGCTATTATAAAACAAAACAAAACAAAACAAACAAACAACAACAACAACAAACAAAAAACACAGAAGAAATCAATCATGGGTGAGGATGTGGAGGAAAAAGCACCCTGTACTGTTGGAGGGAATATAAATTGATGCAACTAATATATAAAACAGCATGGAGTTTTCTCAAGAAATTAAAAAATGGAACTACGAGATGATCCAGCAATCTCCCTTTTGGGTATATAAACCAAAGGAATTTGAATCACAATCTTGAAGAGATACTTGCACTACCATACTTATTGCTGCATTACTCATAATAGACAAGATACAGAAGCAACCTAAATGACCATCAGTGGATGAAGGGATAAAGAAAATGAGATGTTTACATACAATGGAATGTTATTCATCCTTAAAAATAAGAAATTTCTGCCATTTGCAACAACATGGATGAACTTATAGGACATCATACTAAGTAAAATAAGTCACACACAGAAGAACCAGAAGTACATGATCCCACTTCTATGTACAATCTAAATTATTCAAACTCAAGCAGACAGTAGAATGGTCGTTACCAGGGGTTGGGGAAAGTGGAAATGGAAGTTTTTGTTCAAAGGATACAGAACGTCAGTTTTATAAGATGAGTAAGTCCAAGAGATCTACTGTACAGCATAATGCAAATAGTTAACAGTACTATATTGTATAGTTAAAAATTAATGAGAGTATATGTTACGTTAAGTGTCTTATCACAGAATTAAAAGGACAGAGGGTAGGAGGAAACTTTTGAAGGTAAGGAAAATGTTTATAGTGTTGATTATGGTGATGGTTTCACGAGTATATAAATTATCTCCTATTTTGCCAAGTTGTATACATTAAATATGTACAGACTTTCTACGTCAATTATAACAAAGTAAAGTGTTAAATTTTGCTGGAAAAAGTAGGTGAAAATTCATTCCCCAGTACACAGAAACTTGGAGAAGAATTACTTTCTATGCAAAGGCATTACATATTTTCCTTGTAGTCTTGTAGTCGTGCTCTAGCCCCTGTAATTACTGCCATCTAATCATGTTTAGAAAAAATAAAAAATAAAATAGTAAATAAAATTTTACTCCTTTACATGAGGAATCTTTATATAGGAGACCTCAAAGAAGGGGTCTTCAACAAAGGTCTTCAACAAAGGTCTAAAGACCTTGATAAGGCTTAGCCAGGCTGATTCAGTTACTGCAATGCACTCATACGAGGTTTGACAATTACGTTCGCGAACTTGTTGCAACAATATTGCTAACCTTTTTTGATATCAAAGGGATTATTCATTATGAATTTGTACCAATTGGGCAAACAGTTAACCGAGTTTACTATTTGGAAGTGCTGAAAAGGCTGCGAGAAAAAGTTACACGACCTGAACCTTTTTCGCCAACAGTTCATGGCCCTTTCATCACGACATTGTACTAGCTCACACAGCACTGTCTGTGAGGGAGTTTTTATCCAGTAAACAAATCACTGTATTGGAACATTCTCCCTAGTCACCTGATCCGGCCCCTGATGACTTATTTATTTACCTGAAGATAAAGGAAATATTGAAAGGAAGACATTTTGATGACATTCAGGACATCAAGTGTAATATGATGACAGCTCTGATGGCCATTCCAGAAAAAGAATTCCAAAATTGCTTTGAAGGGTAGACTAGACACTGGCATTGGTGCATTGCTTCCCAAGGAGAGTACTTCGAAGGTGACCATAGTAATATTCAGCAATGAGGTATGTAGCATTTTTTCTAGGATGAGTTAGCAAATGTAATTGTCAGACCTCATACTTCTCTTGTACATTTAAGGGACATTTTCCAATATTCACCCCATGAATTTCTGCATATCTAATACAGATATGCATTTGAATAACCTTGTTGTGGTGTATATACCAAACCAAGAATTCTTCAAGACAAAAGAAGGCAGCAAATATGTCTGTAATTTGTAAACCATGAAAGCAGATTGATTATAGCTATAATTTTTCCTGCCCAAATGTTCTGCCTATGAGATACCAACACACCTTTAGAAATAGAGAATAAGTAATATCCTTCTCTTTGTTTACATTAGTTTTGTGCTATTAACTCACCAGAAATATTGGCTCTAATTTTAGTGCAATGGGCACTTTTGTTCACCCCCTGTGCTTATCACCTGGAACAGTGCCTGGTATATAGCAGGTGCTCAGTAAACATTTGTCAAAAGAATTATGAAGTTTTCCTAATTGTAAACAAAATCCATAAGGAAAATTTCACATTTCCTCCCAATTCTTTAAAAAAACAGAGTGAGAACTAGCTTGCAGGATATTCAGGAAAACAACAGTTTTGGAGGTTTATCTAATCCTTGTTTTCAAAAACTTAAAAGCTTACTACATTGTAAAATTTCATATTGGAGGAATTAAAACCTGAATCCCACTGGCCTTTACACTTTGAAAAGACTTGAAGACTATAAACAAAAGTCTGCCAAGTTAGTGGCCTTAAAGCTGCAATAGCTCCAAGACCAGAAATAGAAAACAGCACCTAGGCCTTCTCCTTTGCACCCTCCTAGTAGTCCATTATTGAACCAGTGGCCCAGATGTTGGTGTCTCATTTGCAATCAACTATGACACTGGGAAAAAGATTGCCCTTAAAGGTTTTGTATAAATCCTTGGACATCGACTTGAACACCCTCAGGTCTACTACCCTCAAAGGAGGACCTCCATGTGGTCCCCTCCAAAGGTTGATGTGACTCCAAGAGATTCCCCAGTATAAAAAAGTTAGATTGCTGGAGGCAAAGTGATGTAGCTTGTGATGTCCAGGTAGAACTGAGAAATTGAGACGGATAATGAATTTAAAAGCCTGATTAAATGAAAGAATTTAGGAGAGCAATTAAAAACAAAATACTAAGCAAAACACAAACACATAATGCTACACAAACACACACACATGTGCACACACACAATATTTACAAAGACAAGAACAATGATTTAGTAATAGAAAATATATTAGAAACAGTTAAGTTTACCACTATAAGTGAGAGAACTGATGTCTGATACTCCCTGCCAAGTCTTGGCCTGCCCCTTTCCTTTTCATGGGTATCAGGTGGGCCTCTATGTGTGAAGGTCTCGCCTGCCTAATCCTGCTTCCTCCTCCATCTTTCATGGACTTTACTAATTGATAAATGCTTTGCTCTTCTAACTGTATCTCAGTGTCTGCTTCCAAAGACTCAAAGACATTAGGACTTTATGCATTGGATTTGACACATGCCATAAAACTGATTGCTGTATTTTCACTCAAATCATGCCTAATATAATTCTCCTCACCATCACCATCTATGAGCCATTTGTGCCATTTTGATTTTCTGGTTTGTTTGGAGACTGTTTTTTGTTCACCTCTTCTTATTTTTCTTTTTAAAAATAGACTTTATTTTGTAGAGCAGTTTAAAGTTCACAGCAAAATTGAGGAAAAGGTATTGGATTTCCCATATATCCCCTGCCCTGACTCACACAGCCTCCAGCTGTCAACATCCACACCAGAGGGTTGCATTTGTTACATGTAATAAACATACATTGACATATAATTAGGGAAGGGAAGAAAATTTCACTTCTTTATCATAGAGTAACTCTAAGAAAAGCAAGGAACTGAGAATTGATTTAGGATTAGGAAAAGAAAGTTATTCAACAAATTAGAAACTGGATTTTTTTTTAAGTTGATAATTTAGCATGCATATCCACAAAAATTGGGTGATTAATCTAGAGCTTTCTTTTTATGAAATGTAAAAAACAAACAAACAAAAAAATCTAAGTCATAGTTTTTGGTTGCAGGCTTTAATGAATTATAAATAATTTTTTCAGATTAATGTATGCCCTTACATCACAGAATTTTACACTATTTTGTCTCTTGGTACAGTTATATTAATCACCTATACACAAGTAAATAACTATTTTCTCATATGGCAAATTATATTGCTATAGAAAACTACTAATATTTGGAGAGTCAAATGATTTGTGTCGTGCAGAGACTAACAAAGGACTGTGAAATAAATTAGTTTTAACACTATGCAGCTTGTATAAGTAATTTTGATTTCATTAGAAGTGCAGTTCTACATGAACTATAGTCATAGTGGTGAGAGAGAAAATCCACAACGTGGAATATTATCAAATACATATCTGTGAAAATGGTAGCAGATTAAAAAAAGGTGGCAATTTACTTGTGTATGAAGACATAATCAAATCATTTTCTAACGTTATTTTAAAATATATTTTATGACCTAAGTATAGAACCTAAGAGTCAGAAAAATTCTACCTCTTCAAAATCAGAACCAGAATGGAGTTCTACCGGTCTCTTAAATTTTCTGACTAGAAATTCTATACATCTACATAATTCCTGTCTTGTTTAAAATAATAAAAATCTAAAACAAAAAAATGCAACACTTTTAGAAATGTCATAACACCATGGTTATATTATGACTGTATAACATAGTTGTATATGGTTGTATATTATAACTAATATGTCAACTATATCTCAAAAATATTAATTGGTTATATATATATATGTATATATAGGTATATATATGTATATATATACCTATATATACATATATATAATATACATATATATACATATATATATATATGCGCAGAGGGTGCAAAAAGGAAAAGAAAGGAAAAAACTATTAAAATTGTAATAATATATACTAATAACAGAAGATGAAAACAAGTCACGTTTGACTTCTGCAATTACAAGAGGTGCTCAAAGTGTTTACCATCAGTGTAATTTTAATGCAGTTTATTATTTTTCTTTCTTAAAATATATGTACATTTTTGGCACCCTTTGTATCTGCAATATTCAGTGGATAAATCAAGTTAAAAATTTATATTCCCTTGTATAAATGTTTTTTTTTTTAGAAAAATGTTGATGCGAGCTTTTTTTCTGTGTCTAGCTATATTTCACATCTGCCTGACCAAAACAAAAATTATGTGAAGAGAAATAAGAAATACTCCTGACATAGTTTCTCTGCATTATTTAACAGTTTCAGATTATAGTGTTTATTAAAATTTATCTCTGTTATAATGGTACCATGTTGACCTTTTAACTTTATTTCCCTATGGTCTGTGAACTATAAAAACTTCTGTTTGGTTTTATTACTAATTTCAAGATTTTATTTTCATTTTATTGTTGATGATGTTTCAACCTTTCATAACTTAAATTATTCACTCAATAAGTTAACTGTACTTTTTTATTTATATTATAAATGCAATTTTCATTGAGCAAAATATTACCATATTTTTTACCAAACACAAATGTCACCTGTGAATTATTAGTAGATACTGAAATATGCTACATTAAATGAAAGTAATTATAAATTTCTTCTAACTAAAATTTACAGGATTAGTAAGATAGATGTGTCTAAATTAAATAATTTCAACCGTTTATACTTCTAAAGTTCAAGTATTCTCCAGAATTGCTGAATCAGTAAAAGAAACATAATGTCAGTCTATTCCTGTCCTCTGAGCAATTTATCCAAATGGATAAACCTCAAAGTAAAAACTTCTTGAACTTTGCCAATATGCTCTCAACAATGCATTAAGTAAATCACTCTCTAACCATTTCCCACTTATCTCTCACTTGCTTATTATTCAGGTCCAGTGCCCTAGTCTGCTTGCTTTTCCTCAAACACTCAAGGCTGGCTTGCTTTTGGGGATTTGTCAGTTGGCTATTCTGTGTACCTGAAATGTTTTCCCCCAAAATTTCCATAGCTAACTTATTTATCTCTTTCAAGACTCTGATCAGAATGTTAATTTCTGTTTATAATTACAATTAGAGTCCTCATATTAATAGCTATGCCTCACCCCCACCCCACATTCTCAAATTCCATTCCCCGGCCTCTGATTTTATTTTTCCAAAGTACTTCTCATCTTCCCAAATAAAATATGACTTAAATTGATTACTCTTGTCATTTATTTTCTTTTTCACACAACTAGAATGTAACTTCAATGAGGCAGGTGTTTCTGTTTGTTTTGATCATTGATACATCTTAAATGCCTAGATAGTGTCTGGCATAATAAACACTTAATAAATATTTATAAAATTAATAGACTAGAAAAAATGATGCTTGTGTCATATTTTCAATGTATGTTATCTATCACGTGTCAAGCACTACGCTATTGCTGGGAATATAGTAATGAACCAGACAGACTAGAGCTATCCTCCTGTTGATCACACGATGTCATGGGAGATGGACATTGAAGAAAAATCAAGTGACTAATTAATGTAATTGTAAAAAGTCTTTGAAGGAAAAGTGCACAGACACTGTGGACACATAAAAGAGCAGGATTGAGCTAGTCAGGGGGAGGGAGAATGTTTGAAAAAGGGGAAAGGCAATCGCAGGAAGTAATGTTTACACTAAACTAACATATTAACCTGAACAGTTCCATATGTTATGCCCATGACAAAATGAAAATGCTAAACTACATGAGATTTTCATCAGCAGTAATGTGCCCAAAGATGAGCAGCTTCCATTATACACTTCTGGTTAATCTCTTTATCAAGAACGTAGTCACATGGACCGACTGAGGTAGGTTAGTGTGAAATCAGGCAGTTAGAAATGCCTTGGTAGATTGAATAAGAACAGAACACTGAATAACTTACCCATACCAGGGGAACTGTATCAGGGCAAAAATATCATCCAGAATGCTCTGGGGCAACTGAATTGTTTTAAAGGTCTCCTCCAGGCTGAGCAGTAGAGCAAGTCTGAGAAACAATGTATCCATAGGCACCAACATCTCAACATCCCCCTCCCAGGTAGAAATGAAGCTATATAAACACAAGCTTTTTGCCTTGGCTAGTGGGCATCCCAGTTTCAGGTACCCCCTCCTGCTAGGGAGCTGTAACTCTTTGCTTACTAATCAACTATCTTCCTGTGCAACTCCGTGCCCCACCCTGGTCCGTGTATCCATCCTTCGGCTCCATGAGACTACGAACCCAGCATACATTAAGGAACAGCCTACCTCCCCACTGCACTGGAGGAGACTGAACAATTCAATAATCTTGCTGTACACTGTTGTTTTCAAATTAAACTAAAACTCTTAGATAAAAGTCCAAAAATAACTACCAAATATCTGAAGAAGAATAGGGAGGGTAGATTTTCCCTAAATCATGTTAGGGCATATTTTGAAGCAATTGTAAAATAAGTTAGTATTTGTGAAGGAATAAACAAAGTGACAATGAAAAGAAGGGGTCCCCAGGTGACATCTATACTTGGATTGAAAGTTGACAAAGTGAAGGGAGGATATTTCCATAAAGAAAGCTGCAAAAAACTGTTTATAAAAGATAATATTGGTTTCTTACCCATTATCAATCATATAAATAAATCGTTGTCAGACAGATGAAGTACTTAAATGTCAAAATGAAAAATTTGAATTCTTTAGTAAAAATATAGGTGATTATCACATAATAGTGTAGGCAATTTTTTTTAATCAAGAAAAAAATATATTGACCTTAAATGAAATTATTGATGTTTTATTATATTAAAATGTTTTGTTCACAAAAATAACTTAAAGAAATTTAAAGTACAAGTTCCAAACTTAAAGAAGGTATTTATAATTCACACAATTGACAAAAAATTAATATCATGCCTAACGTGATCCAACGAATAAGTTATGATGTCAAAATCTAAACAGATTTACTCCAAAATCCGTTCATAACAATTCTATGAAGCTATGTAACTAATAATCTGTTTGTAAATCCATATGAACTTAATATGAATAATTTGTTTTTAGATGGGGTAAACAGATGGGCAATGTTATAATTCACTTAAGTAGAGGTGAACATTGTGAGGAGTTGCAGGTGAAGTCAATGATATTGTATTGTCTGTATCCTTTTATGAGGTGACTTTGGACATGGACATCCGGGGGCTTATGCCAATATAGTCATTGAGGATATATATTTACCCACAATGCAAGGATATTTCATGTGTGTGTGTGTGTATATCTGTCCATCTACCCATCTATTGACTCATTATGCAAACATTTATTTTGTGACGACTGCTTGCTTGATTCTGTTCTTAGTTTCTTTTCATCAAGAGTGATAATTCATGTATCATGTCCTCAAGAACTTTGATGCTTTCTTTATATTTTCTACTTTGAGGGCTTTTTTTTTTTTTTACTTTTAACATTTAGCATGATTATATAATAAATATATTTCAATAACATAAAAATGTTATAATTCTTTTTAACAAAACCATCTTTATAGCTTTTTGTGCTTTTAGTTTTATGTTTGAATGTGTAACTATTTTCAATTAATCACATCAAAACAGTAGGTAGATGAGCACCTTCAATTGTTACACTTTAATTAGGCAAGAAAAATGTTATTTTGTGACAGCTTAGATTATTGCTTTTGTTTTTAGTTATAGTTTCTTCATTAGGTAAAATAGATCACAATATTTTTGTAACTGTATCATTTTATTTATTTGACTTTTTGTTTACAATTATAATAGTGCTTTTCTAGCTTCTCCTCCACATTATTTTATCAGTTTTTCTATTTGTTTGTTTTTGTAGTTTGAAATATATTTGCTTACTCTATATGTTTTTTTTTCCGTTTCCACTTAGTCCCTATTCAAGTAGTGTATTGATATCTTTTTTATTTTCAACATTGTCTGCTCTTGTTTTTAGGGTATATTTATATAGTGATGAGACCATGAAATATTTCTTTTTAAAACTATTTTTATTAACATGTTTATTTCATACCCTAGATTTATTTTTCAGTTACCAAAGAATTATAAATCCATTGTATTTTGAAGCGTGACTCCAAATTTTCACAAAATAATTATTTATTGTGTCTCTTGCAAATATTAATTCTTTCTGAGACTCAGAGTCCTAGACTTTAAGATGTATGCTGTGCATCTTACTAAATTAAAATAAATCATGTATTAAAAAGCACCAAGGAGATTGCCTGGTACAAATGCTGTCTTATTTATATAAATGCAATGGTAAATTTTATGTGCAGATTAATATACAAGTTAAATTATAGGTACAGAAATTCAGCATCTTGGGGTAAGTGTAGAGACAGAAATAGCCCAAGCCTTCAAATGAGTATCACTTATACTTCTAAAAAAACCAAAAACTCACAAGTCCTAGAAATAACAAATATTCTTGATTATCAAGCAATCATTATGGTTACCCTGGATACTATATGCTATTTATCACCACCTCCAGAACTCTGGGTAGTCATATAAATGTACAAATTAATGAAGCATCATGTCATTATTTTCTTCTAAGTCTGAATATATGTTATCATTAAACAGGAAAATTTTGAGAGTAAAATAAGGTGCCAAAAATTAAAATAATATACAATTTAAGATATTTATTATTGACTAACCAAATTGCTTATTGCATTGATGGGTTGATAAAAATAATCCTATTTAGTTAAGCTTCTTAGAAGTAATTTTTAAAATTTAAAATTAGCACATGTATATATTAAAGTGAAAGTAAAAAATAATCGTGTTTGCTTCGTTTTCATGTACTTTGGTTATTAAGCCTCACATGTTTCTAAATCTGTGCCATTTATTTTTTAAAGAATAATCCTTTGGTTATGATGTAAAATTATTCAGTAGAATTTCCTGCAACATTTTTTATTGTTTTAAAATTCATTAATCTATTTAAAAAAGTAATTGCTATCACTTTCAGCTAATTGTTTTCTATATGCTTATTTTAAACTCAGAAAATTCTCTTTTTATAGAAACTGAGATACCTGGTAAGCTCAGGAAAAATTCTGATAATTAATGGATGTTTTTAAATTCTAGTTTTCTATTTTCTATAGAAAACATGTATTCTTTCTGTTACTGTTTTTTGATCCTCATTTAAATTATCTTTCAACAAATATGTTTACAATGCAAACTCAAATAAGTTGCCTATATTATGCTTTTTTTTTGTTTTGTTTTTGTTGTTAAGAACACTTAACATGAGATTTATCCTCTTAACAAAAATTTGAAATGCATGATACATTATTCTTGACTATAGGCACTATACTGTATATCACATCTGTAGAACTAATTCATCCTGTATGCATATGTCCAAACTTATTGAGTCATATTATGTATATATATATGCATATCTATGTATATATATACACAAACTTATTGAATCATATACATTATATATATATATAAACTTATTGACTCATATGCATTATATATATATACAAACTTATTGAATCGTATACATTATATCATATACATATATACACACACACACACACACACACACACACACACACAATTTTTCTTGTGTCAGTTATATCTCCACAAAGTTGTTTTTTTTTTAAAGTTTGATGCCAATTATAGTCACTGCAAAACATTAGACCTTCTCAAATTTATTCCACTATGGTTCAGAATACAAATTTATTTAATTTTAAATATGTGCTCAGTATAAACACTCTTCATACAAGATAAAATTTTTCCAAAATACAACAGCAAAATTTCAAAATTAAATTTTTAATACTTTTGACATCTAACCCTTTACTTGTTCAATTCCTCCTCTTCTATATGGACACATTTCAAAAAAAATTCAAAAATTTTGATGCAAGTTTCATTTTTAATAAACCGAAATACAAAAAGTCTTCAAACGTTGAAATTTTTTCATTCTATTTATAAAATAATTTGATTAGAGATTCTCATCAATTTTGAATAAAGTGCTACCAAAACTTAGAGAACTCATTTACAACTTTTAATCCCATTGTAAAACCGTTACATTTACAAAATATTTTTCTAAAGGCTCAACTATTTCTAAAACCAGACTGATGACAGACAGCAAAAGAGAAAATACTTACTTCTGTGTTAAAATATTGTTATTTTAATGAATATTTTAACATTGAATATCACTTGTGGCAAAATTTTATCGCCTTTCCTGCATATACTCAAAGTATTTGTATATTTTGACAACCATAACCTCTACTTTGATTAGTAGAATTTTGGATGTAAATGTGAATTATGTGGGCCTGCATAAGTTTGCCTTGCGTAAGTTTCATGGTTAATTAAAAATATGTTTTTATTATGATACTGTGCTCTGCCAAAATTTGTAGCCTTTCATTTTGTATTTAATATTGAACATTTAAACTGAATTTATTATATCATGCACAGTGATATTCTTATGCTTCACCTTCAATGTATTGAACTTTCAAATTTTATTTCGATTCTATATAATGCATGAAATAATCAAACCAGTATTGGAACTAACACAATTGATTTTTCTATTTGAATATCTGATGTCTTAGATATAAAACTGGATCATTCGATTGTTTTTGAAAAGTTCTTCTGCACATTAACAGCCTTCAGTGCACCTTTTATTCATGGTCAACTATCACTTAATATCCATTTCTCTAAGTATTAGAGTAATTATAAACAAGTATATCTTGATAAACTACAGACAAGCTGCAGCTACTTATCTCGTTTTGGATGTTTTTAATAAGGAAGTATATATATTGTCATTAATTAAAACTAATACTAATGGTATTTAGTGAAAGCTAATTATATAGGTCAATATAAGCTACAATGGTATGTATTTGGAAAGAACCCTTGTGAAGAGGAGTGAAATGATAGGGTGGTCAGAATCACATTGAGGATTTTAAGGACTATTCTGATATAACTCAGTTTGATGAGATTAAGAAGAATCCTCAGAATATTTATATTATTTTGACCACAAGAATGTGGATAGCAATGGAATTTTTTGTGTAATTTAAGCAAAGAGAGGATAGGAGACGATCAGTATGCAACACAGCTCGTTTGTTTGTCCTTAAGGAAGTATTGCCTGGGAACTGGGGAGGGAGCATATAATCAAATCATAGAAGAATGTGGGGGTTTAAAATAAAAGACAATACAGGCATGACTATGTATACATAAAATGCTTTGGTATTGTTGAATTGATTCGAATGATTATATTAAAAATATCTGACATCCATTTTCCATCACTTGTTTTACCCAAGAGCTACTGGGAGAAGTAGCAGTGGTCCAAACGTACAAGTGGTTGAAAAGTAAAAGCGGTTGAAATGGAGTTCTTGCTCATGATGAAGTGGTCTGAGAAACTTGATTTGAATTTTGGAATTCACGGGAGCTTACTGTTTTCATTATTAATTTTAGTCTACTGTCACTGAGAGTTTCCGTTTTTCAATGTAACATTTTTTTAATGCATAAAACATGCAATTAAAAAGTTAAAAAGAGAAAAATAGAATCATCAAGAACATTAGTTCCATTGTAATTGAAATATTTTATGTAAAGTTTTCAAATGTTTTCCATTTTATGTGAATATACTGGGTGTGCCAAAAAATGTATACATGAGTTGTATTCATCTTTTGTTATAGGTACATATTATTACAATTTTAATACAGCTTTTTCCTTTCTTAAAATGTGTATACATTTTTTGGCACCCTCTGTGTATATGAATGTATTTGAAATTAATGCATTCCTGTTCTATAGTCTCATTGTTATATTTAAAATGTTTGTGAATTTTTTGAGTCTATAAATACATTTTTCAAAATGATTCTTAATGATTTAAGCTTTTCACAAGCCAATGTATCATTAATCATTCAATAAATATCTTATTGTTGAGCATTAATGTTATTGTATTTAAGCATATACTAAATGTATAATTATATATTCTAGCAATTGCATATTTAATTAAGATTAATTAGTATTTAATTAAGATTAAATATTTACTATTTTTCTTAGAAATGTAAGTTGTTACCTAGGAATGCAAATTTATTTATTCTTTAGTTATTTTAATATATTACCAAATGACCCACTTGATCACCTACATTATATGAACCTGCTAATTTTTCTGCATTCAAACTATATGAGACATTACTGTTCTTTTATTTATTTTTTGCCAAATTTAAAGTCAAACCAAATAATGCTTTATTATTATAATAGCCATTCCTTGTATTATGAATGTGTCTGACCAATTTCACAAGTTAATTAACCAATCCTTATAAATTACCCTGCACTCTTCTTTACCCATTTCTCTACTTCAGAATTTGTCTTTTTTATCATCTATCCATATGACACAGAAGTCTCTCTCTCTCTCTCTCTCTGTCATACTTACATTTAAAAAACAAAGACCTAGTTGAAAAAAATGGTTAAAATGAAAAAAGAGAATGAGAAAAGGAGGTTGAAATTTACACAGAAGTTAAGAGGGAGAATCTTCTTTTGAGTAACAGAGAAAAGTAAGAAAGGAGGCTAGGACAGTGGCTCAGTTGGTCTTTAATATTGCTACATATAGAAACAAACTCAAAAAGCAGTGACTAAACAAGTGTACATTTTCCCCACATGACCAGTTAGAATAACTTCTCATTATGAAGGACTCAACTGCTTTCTCTCTCTATGCTCTTTTGCTAGTATTTGTCTTCCAACCTCAAAGTCACATCATGATGCAAGTTAGCTTCAGCTCTCATCATTTTGTCAAGGTAATACTAAATCTGTGTTCTTATCTCTGTAAAGATTTTGCGTGTGTGTGTGTGTGTGTGTGTGCGCGCGTACGTGTACATATATGTTTGTACTTCACTTAGTGTTTTTTAAAAAATTGGATTCCTGAAATTATTCATTTAATTAGATTTTGTAAATTTATTGTCCTTCTCAATTTCTCATTCCATCTTGACATCAAAAGCCATATCACTTTCAGTGGCTTCACCAGTCTAACTTTTTTTACTGAAGAATCTCTTGGAGTCACATCAACCCCAGGAGGAGACCATACAAATGCCTCTCCTTTGAGAGTAGATATGGGGGCATTTAAGTTGGTGTCCAAGGATTTGAATAAAGCCTTTGAAGACAATCTTTTTCCCAGTGTCCCAGTTGACTGCAAATTAGACACTGATTTCTGGGCCAGTGTTTTGATGATGGACCCCTAGCAGGGTGGCCCAGGTGTTGCTTTAAGTATCTGCCCTTGGAGTTATTGCAGTTTTAAGGTCACTGACTTGGCAGACTTTTGTTTATAGTCTTGTAGTCTCTTCAGAATGGAAAGGCAATTCAGTTAGAAAATTAGTAGACTGAGTGCTCAGGTGAAGGAGGGTAGAGGGGAGCAGTAGGAGTCACACCAATCGTATAGTCTTGTGTTTTAAGTACCACTTTGTCTTTAATTACTCATTAGCCTTTTGCAATGAATCTTTCAGTGATACAGTTTTGGGATTGTTAAGCCTTTTGGAGGTTTCTGCATGACAATTAAAATAGGTCTCCCATTCTCTTTGTTGATTTGAGATCCCTTCTTTTCAATCGTAATTCTTAAATAAACAATCTTTTCTAGTTGAAATGCTCCCCAAAATGGCCATTTTAATTCTAGGTTGCCTTAATAAGATTTTGCCATGTTGTACATATCTACGGCTTCCATGACCATAGTTCTTAGACATAAAATAAGCAGGTGGTCTTAAAGGTGAAACACTTGATTCTTTGAAACTTGAGGATCCCATTTCTTTAACTAAATATTGGGTTCTTTCTTAGCCAAATTAATACCTAAGAGAGATATGTCATTAGGTTGGGGATTATATGGTGTTTTACAGTGTACCTAGTTGCATGGAAATTTTCTTGAGATTGGTGGGTAACCTAATATCAATCTAATCCATTACACAATCAATTTATTCTAATACGGGAAATTTGGGTTAGGTGGTGAACATTCTCACTGGTCTTAAATGCTTAGACTATGCCACCAATTATTGTGGGTTATTTGATTTGTGAGATTCCCATTCACAATTAACTTTTAAACAGATAGATAGATAGATAGATAGATAGATATATATATATATATATATATATAGAGAGAGAGAGAGAGAGAGAGAGAGAGAGAGAGAGAGATACAAACATGTGCACCTTAATATAATATCTGCAGTAATGATGGTATGTTATTGCATCTTGGACAAAAGAAGCCCCTATGCCCTCCACGAATAATTCCCACTGTGTAGCCTTGGATTGGAGAAGGGACACGACCAGCAGACCTCAACAAATGGGGACTTGAACTGGGGACTCCATATAAATGGGGGAACTGCAAACTGCCAACAGCTGTTCCTAGGTGGATCTTGGGACAAAATCAGCATTGGGGATATCCACAAATTAAGTGAGAATTGTGATCTGAGATAAAGACTAGGGGCTTGAGCTCTGGGCAGAATCATTTTTCAGCTCAAGCTTAGTCGTCCTCTACTGGAAAGCCATTTAGATCATGAGCTCAATGCAGGGGGAAAAAAAAAAAAAAATGGAATTCAGAGCTGAGAAAAACTTATCCATGCCCCCAAAACAAAGATAGGCAACTCAAAAGGGGTTTGCAAACTAGCATGCCTATGTTTTTTGTTGTCCTCCAATGTCATCTGAATTTCACTTAGGATTCCATCATAGCTTCCATTAAATCTATTATTAATAAAATAAACAAGAATTCAACCGAGTAAATTTAAAGATCAAATTGGCTTTATTCAGTGATTCATACATTGGGAAGCTTACCATCTACCAAATAGAAAGGAGCTCCAAATGGCAGTATCTCATCTTTTCATATGGCCAAGCAATATACTTTGAGATTATCATGCTAAGTGAAATAAGTCAGACAGAAAAAGTCGAGAACCATATGACTTCATTCATATGTGGAATATAAAAGTGAAAGTAACAGACAAGCAAGAAAAACAAACAAACAAACAAACAAACAAGTCATAGACACAGACAACAGTTTAGTGGTTGCCAGAGGGTAAGGAGGGAGGGGAGTGGGTGAAGAGGGTAATAGGGGTCAAATATATGGTGATGGCAGGGGAACTGTGTGGTGAACAAATAATAAAACATACAGATGATGTATTACAGATTTGTACACTTGAAACCTATATAATTTTGCTAACCAACACCACCTCAATAAATTTATTTTATTTTATTTTAATAATAAAAAAAGAAAAACAAACAAAAGAGATCCAAAGCGCCACAGGAAAGAACAAAACTTTGAAAGGTAATGAAATGGTGGGACAAGCAAGTTATAAACAAACAAAAAGGATTGTTTTGAGCAAGGTCACTTCCCTTTGGAACAATAATGGTCTATCAGGCATATTATCTCATTGATGCTGACCAGAGCATTCCAGACAGTGTGATCGAGATATATTCCTGGAGGAAGTTAAAACTGCAATTAAGTTAGGTATTTAGTTTCAGTTTGGTGATGTTGGTTTATCATTAGTAACTCCATTTTGGCCCTGTTGTTTTCTTTATAGCAGAGGTAGGTAATATGTTACATACACAAGGGATATAGCTACAATCTCTAAAGTATAGATTATTTTAAAATTATTTTTTCTCATGAAATAATATTTTAAATTATAGCAAACAATCTCTTATTTTCTACATCTTCGAAAACAGAAGAAACTTTATTCTTGTCTTTACATTTATTTTACCACATGTTTAGGTAGGCCCAGAATTTCATGCTTTAGCACCAGATTTCCATTGATTGACATCAAGGAGTATAAAACAGGTAAGGAAGCTCAAAACTTACGTGAAAAGGAAAGGAACAAACCTAAAAATTGTAAAACAAATGAAATGGTAACACATGCTGTTTTGCATTTATAAATCGTGATAATACAGCTTTCAAGCTTTTTAATGGCAAACTAAATATGTTTTGTTAATTTATTTGCTTGCCTATTTTCCCTAGCATGACCCTGAAAATTCTAAAACACAGAAAGATGAAATTACTTGGCAAAAATCACATTGTTAATATTTAAGGAGTGTTTTTCCCCATACTATTACATAGTCTTTAATCGTATTTTAAACACAATTTATTTCTACAAATATTTTAATGTCATTAACCTAAAGAAAAAAATAAAACAAAACTATTTAGTCATTGGAAATGTTTCCTAATGAATATTTATTTCTACCCAATGTGTCCTTTGGTAACTCTTGTATGAGAGTCAATGTATGTAACTCTTGGTACAAGAATTGTGATTAGTATAACTGTTAATTAAGACAGTACTATTCAAACTATTATAGTGTAATTTCCCTGAGAGGTGGAGCCACGCATTACTAATCTACGTATTTCTCACATTTAGCAAGTGCCTTAAAGACAGTAAATCCTCAATAAATATTTTAAAATTTCCAAATTAGAATTTTTATGTGTTGATTATTAGCATATAAACACTAAATTTACACAGAGATCTAAAAAAAAATAATATGCTCCAAATTAACTGTAGAATTAGAATGGTGTTTGTATTTATATATTGGAGAAGGACTGACTTAAGTCAGTAGTAATGCAGGGTCATGAAGAATTGTATTTGACTCTAACATTTCAGGAAAGAAGCTAGCACACCAGCTTGAACCTAGTTGTTTGCAAAGGAATAGTACAAAGAATGTCTCAATACATTGCTAATCTTCGTGGTAGCAAAGATACATATTTTTATGCTATTGTTCTTTTTAAATTTAGAATAGTTGTGTTGAAAATTCCATTTATCCTAAAATGGATTATTTTCTTCACCTTTATATGCTCTGAACTCAGGATGCATATAGCTACGAACGGTGTATCATTATTTTATTAACGACAATTTTTGTTACTGTTTATATAAACTGATGATGTGTTTTACAACCAGAGGTTGTTGGCTATGATGAAATGTGATACTATGACAAAATGAATGGAAAAATCAATAAAAATTCTCTCTATTCACTAAAGTGGAAATTAGTTAAAATTGTCCATAGTGTTAGACAGACATTTAAAACTAGTGTTCACAATTATATCAGACTGAGAATTGGGAGTCTAGATGCTGATAATTTCCATAATTTAAGCTCTCTTCCCTTCAATCGCCTTAAACTGCTTGGAGTTACAGAACAATATTTATTATTTAGTATAGTTTGTATAGTCTTGCCTTTATTCAATTTGGTATCACTGCCACTCATTCTGAGGTTTCCTCTACATCACAGAGGAGAAACTAGGACCTGGAGCTTTTAATTCCCAGAATCCTTTTTTTCCATAGAGATCCTGGTTATAGCCTGTCAAGGAAAGGCCATTATTCTCTGGAGTGGTTGCAGACAGACATATGGACAGAAAGATGGCAGACGTCATGTTAGCTAGGTGAGCTTCTTGAGCATTAGTTGAAACCTCCTATGAGACCTTCCCTGATCTTTGCTCCAACAGCACTTCCAGCACAAGTTTCTAATTCCTGTGTTGAGTCAGCCTATATTTTGAACACGTAGCGTGGGTTCTGTTTTCTTGGCAAAAGACTGGTTCACAATTAGAGGAAATCAGAAAAAAGAAGAAAAACATTAAAATATGCTCTTTTAACAAATGATCTATTTTGATTTTTGTGTATTCCACTTTCTTATTCAGTTCAAATGAGAATGTAATTTTACACAGATGGAATCACTGTTTTAAATATATATTGTATTAATTGCTTCATTTGTATGCCATATCATATTTTAAGAATTCCCATCTTGCTCACATTATTCATATTTATTATTTTAATTAAAGCATAGTAATCCATTGTATCAGATTGTGGTTACTGTTAAGCTGATATTTTAAAGTGTTTGCTTAAAATATTATATGTGTAAACTCCCTTATGTTTGAAGTTTTGTCTAATTCTTCATTGATTTTAAGATAATGCCGATACAATATCACAGTCAATTTATAGCATGTGTCTTATTCTGGTTCCAATGAATATCCCAATGAATTTGATAAATAAAATTGTTCAAATATTGTTTGTTCTGTGTTAGATCTAGATATATGTGTATGTTAGTTGTTTTCAGCCTGCTGACTAATATGAGGATTATTAAGGTTTAAATTAAAATGAAGAAGGACAATTGGATTACAAAAAATAAGAAGAAAAGAAAGAAGAATGTGTTCCACACACTTTCTAGTGTCCTGGATTTGAGAAAAACTTTTAGATATGGAAAAGTTCTTAGGTTAGTGTTTCTTGAGAAAATTTCCCCTATGACTGAGAGCATGACAATTGAATGAAATCCATAGAAGTTGATTTCTGTTGAAATCTCTAGGATTTAAGTTAAACCCTGAAAATAATTTAGTTATTATCTTTTGTCCAATTGCTTTATGAGTAGACTTTTTTTCAACTCAAAATCATATATTCTGAAAATGACCTTCCTTTGAATTTGCAATATACTTGACAGGCCCATGTAAATCAGCTGAGATTCATGTTTTTTAATTCAATACGTTAGGTCAAGAAATCCTGGTTTGTGGATTTTTTAAAATCCTATGTATAGTATCTAAGCATTCACATAGTTGTTTTAATATTTGAATATCACATTTTTTTTAATATTATGCGTGGTCAGAAATCAATTAGAACACTCTTCTCTGCCTTGTTTCTCTCCTACAAGGTACTCAGAGAGAGAAAGAGAGAGAGAGACAGAGAGAGAGAGAGAGAGGCTCTGACTGGCATTTTTTAATGTTTATTCTCAAATATTCTTGTGAATGCATTTGAAGCAAATCAGCTGTGTCTTTGACATGACACTATATTATTTCTCAGAGCTTATTCAGCCCTTTCTCCTAAATGTACTGCCTCCAAATGATGTCCTAATTACTGCCTTTTGGGGCATTATAAGCCAACAGGTTTTTCATTAAATTTATTTTCAAAAAGCTTAATTGTATTTCATCCACAACATTGTAAATGGTTTAGAGAATTTCTACTCATGGCCTTCTGGGTGGAGAGACCTCTTTATAATTTTGCTGAAAATTTTTCTTCTGGCAATGCACTCAACGTCTTGATAAACTAATATATTTTCCAAAATCTTTCTATTCGTCCATCACGTTTCTTTTTAAAATTTGAATAATTGACATTATCCCTAACATATGAATAACTTATTTGTTATAACCTAAATCTTTGTAACTCTGGGAAAATTTAAAGTGTGATGCTTTTATGTACATTTAAAATATCTGTTTCTAAACAACCTACTAGCTTGCATGTTTACATTTTAACAATGACGGTAGTGATGGCAAACATACCTTACTAAAGGTTTTGTCTATAATTTCACATTAATAAGATGAAGATTGCAGGAGAATATAATATTAGCTTAAGAAGATTATTATGAAAGGCATAGTTTTAGAAAGTTTCTTGACATATCCTAATGCATATTACATGAACGTTCACATAATTGGTTTATTTTTTATTTGAATATTATATATCTCCTCAAAATTGATTATTTCTGCATAACTTTGCTGAGGAATTATCAAAGTTTTTTATTTTATCGATAAAGGTAGAATATGATAGAACCAAATCAAGGGCTGCTTTTCTCTTTCTTTCATATAATAGACCAAAAGTAGGCCTAGAAGCACTTCTTGTACCTATTGTTATTTTGTTCCTACTCACATTGAAACTACTATCCTGAGTCTATCACCTTGCATCAGTTTTCCCCTTTTAAACTGTGTACACATTTATAAATACCATAACCATTCTCATGTCTAATTTCCTTTGCAAATATTGTGATTTATAATTGTTTTTGTGTGTAGCAGAAGTTTATATATTTGCATTGTGGAACAATATTTTATTATAATAGCACGATATATTTATTTATTCTGTTGTTGAGGAACAGTGGGTGGTTTTCAATATTATATAATTTATGAATACTACTGCTCTGAACATCTTGTACGTTTTTGTCTTTTGGTTTCATTTCTGTTGGGTATATACCTACAAACAAATCCAACAAAAAACACTGGAGCGAAAAAGGAGCAACTTTCTTCAAATAACAGATAGCAAACCAGGGAGATGCAGACTCTGGTAAAAACACAAAGTGCTCCAAGACAAAGGGGAATCTGTTTTTTTATAGAAATTTCCTACCCCTAGTTCCCATTTTTGTCTGTGTCATGTGAATAAGGTTTCCAAATTGCACAGTTCAGATTGGTCGGTATTAAGTGCAAATAAGAATACATTTGGTGAAGTTCAGATTGGTCCAGGAAGGTCACAGTCTGTCATTGGGTGATAACATAGCAAGGAAGGAATAAAGAACTCTGTAGTGGTTAACTCAAGTGTTGTGAACAGGCAGGGTATAGTGTGCAAAACTGAGAGTTCAGGTTGTTATTTTTTCAGGCATACAGAGTATGGAAAAGGCCTCTACCCCCACCCCCATCAGGAATTTTGAATTTAGGCCCAATTAACCATAGGGAGCTTGAGTCCATCTCAACATATAAATTCCTTCTTGGGATTCACAATAGATAATTTTGTTCTCAGGATCCACATACCTATAAGTGAAATTTATTGGATTTAGATGTACATGTGTTTAGCTTTAGTAGATACTGCCAAACATCTAAAGTAGATGTAAAAATTGCCTTCTTAGAGGACTCAGTAAAACTTCCCCAGTACGTTATATTACCAATATCACTTTAGAACACCACTGTAGGATATTTCCTTTTGGGAAAGAGATAGGTATATTTCTGGCTATTAGATGATTAATTGAACTTTTTGGTGTACTAACATCATAAACTAGATGAGAAAGTAGAGGTTGAATTCTGTCACCCTTTGGACTGCAGAAACAGTCTTAATGCTAAGAAATAAAAAGGAACGGTGCAGTTATGAAGAGACAAGTAAAATATGACACGCCATTTTACATCATAATTGTTAATTTAGTCAAATTCTTCTTTGTGTCTGAAATCTCCCATCTCTTATTACTTATTTTCTGTCCTTCATCGTCTGTACTTATATTTTGTCATCTTGTTGCAATGTTTCTGACCTTCATTTCTAATTAAAAACAGTTCTCAAGAAATAATGTGACAAAGTAGTTTCTAATACATTATGATTTACAGATAAAGCTTAACAATTTCACTACTAGTTTTATATGTCTAAGCCATAATAGGTTTTTAAGCTTTTACCCAACATCATAAAAATATATACATAGCATCCTTTGCACTTAGAAAAAAATGGAAAAAACTGTTTAGAGGACATGAGACACTTCTCATGGCTTTTTTTTGTTACTCTAGAGAGCAGATTTTACACTTCCCAGCCTAAACCAAGAGTTCAATAATGATTTTAAAGAAAATTATACGATGTCTTTCACATAAAAATATATATATATATGATGAGCATATAAATTAATCCTAGGATTGTGTAGCTTAAAAACCACAAATAAGTTCAGTAGTCATCAAACTCATTAATATCAGACTAGATATTAATATTAGATTTAGAGTTTTAAATCCTAATCTGCTTTTGGGAAGGTGATGGGATTGGGAGTTATGCTTCAGCCAACTCTAGGCTCATACTTCTGTTAAAATGGAAAGGTCTGCTGTCCATGGTGTGAGAAGCACTGTTCTAAAGAAATGTAAAAGAGTTTATATTTTACTCTAGCTCTTACCTTGACTGTAGCTACCAGGTTAAAAAATTTATAAGAAGCTTTTGTTTCCTAAAGCGCTTGTTTAAAGAACACTTTTTTTTTTCTTTCTTTTTTTTCTTTTTTCCTTTTCTATTCACCTCCAGAACTAGATAAAAAGTTCAAAATATTTAACATTGATGTAAACTTCCAGAGGCTTGATAACAGGTCCATCAATCAATGGCGACAATTCCCAATTTTCATTTTATCAAGTGCACATTGAAGACATCTGTTTTGTGAGATAGTAAATAAATTGCCGTAGATATTTCTTTGGTTCTCTTTTCAAATGTGAGCTTGACTACACAATGAAGATAATTTACTAGAAAGATGGTCACTTTAGTATGTATAACAGCAAAAACAATGGCTTCAAAATATATGGATTCTTAATTTATGTATGCCTAAATTTTATGTCTCATCCAGATGTAAATTACTTTGAGCATATTGTGCAGACCGATGTTATATCTTATAAAGAGAAATGTCTATACTATGTAGAAAATATATCTAAAGGTAAAGTCTGAAATAATTCATTCCTCTCCTTGATATAATTTATGTTAAATAATGTGAATAATATTGAGATGATACACAAATATAATAATCTAAGAAAAATATTTAAGTAAAATACTTTCTAGTTCAGTATTTATACTCAGAATCAATATTCCACAACATTTAAAATAGACAGATATGAAATTTAAGGTCCTCCAATCTCTTTTCCACTTTTGCAACAACCTGACCTATTACCCTTCTACCCTCTAAACCCTTGAGTACTTTCTTGAATATGTTGTTCTTTTTTTTTTCCACACAGCATGTGTTCTGCTAACATTGATTAAGTGTTTGACATATACTAGGTATTTCAACACAGACAAGTATAAAAAGTCATGCTCCAGTCATAAAATTAAAGTTGTCATATTTAGAAAAATAAAAATACATGACCTCCATTAAAATTGGATTTCAGATGAACAATAAATACTTATTTTAGGATCAGGGACATATTTATTATAAAAAGAAATATATTTGTTTATCTAAAATGTGCATTTAACTTGGTGTCCTATATTCTATCTGTTAACTCTATTCTGTCCTCAAGGTGGTCACCACTTGCTTAGAAGTCAGGCACATACAGAAACAACCATAATAAAATATAATAATTACTGTGGTAGCACTCTGGAAAATGGTATATGTTAGATCTTTTATATCCACTATTCATCAAACGTTTGTTGAGTTCCAGCAAATCTGTGGTAGTCCCTCTATTGAGAACTTAGATACAAACAAAAACGTGATTGAGCTTTCCAAGAGAGTGAAAGTTTTGATTTTGTTTTTTTTTTTGTTTGTTTGTTTGTTTGTTTGTTTTTAATGGAGTAAAATTCAGGTAAGATGTGTAAGGAAGAAATCAAAGAGATAAAAGTAATTATTTATAAATCTTCCCCAGTGGCATTTTTCACATAAATAGAAAAAACAAAAAACAAACAAACAAACAAAAAAACCCTGAAACTTGTATGGAAACACAAAAGATTCCCAATAGCCAGTGCAATTTGGGTAAAAATAATAAATCTAGAGTCATAACACTTCTTGACTTCAAACTATGTTACAAAGCTATAGTCATCAAAACACTATGGTAGTTGCCTAAAAACAGACATGTAAATCAATGGAACAGGATAGAGAGCCCAGAAATAAACTCACATGTATATCGTCAATTAATTTATGACAGAGGTTCCAAGAATATAAAATGAAGAAAAGATAGTCATATCAGTAAATGGTATGGAAACTGGATAGCCACATGCAAAAAAATGAAATTGGGTCTCTATCTTACACAATATACAAACCAACTCAAAATAGATTAAAATTTTGGATGTTGGACCTGAAACCATAGAACTCAAAGAAAACATGGGAGGTAAGCTCCTTGATATCAGTCTTGGCAATGATTTCTTTTTTAATTTGATGACAAAAGCAAAAATAAACAAGTGGGAGGGACTACATAAAAAAGTTTATACACAACAACAAAACTCAGCAGAGTGAAAGGACAACCTATGGAATGGGAGAAAATATTTGCAGACCACATATCCAACAAAGGGTTAAATACAAATATGTAAGGACCACATATAATTCAATAGCCAAAAAGCAAATAACCTCACTAAAAAATGATCCTGGATAGACAGTTGTCCAAAGAAGACTCACAAATGGCCAACAGACACAAGAACAGGTGATCATCATCATTAATCATCAGAGAAATGCAAATGAAAACCCCATGAGATATAACTCCATGCCCATTAGGATTGCTATTATCAACAGGACACGAGATACATGCTGACAAGGATTTTGAAGAAAGGGAATCCTTGCACACTGTTGGCGGGAATATTAACTGCTACAGCCACTGTGGAAAACAGTATGGAGGTTCCTCAATAAATTAAATATAGAATTACCTTATGATACAACATTGAGTATTTATCCAAAGGAAATGAAATCAGTATTTTGAAGAGATGCCTGCACACCCATGTTCATGGCAGCATGATTCATAATAGTCAAGACATAGAAGACGCAAACTCAATGTCCATTGATGGTTGAATGGATAAAGAAAATGTGACATTTGTATACAGTGAAATATTATTAAGACTTAAAAAATAAGGAAATCCTATTTGCAACAACATAGAGGGCATTATATAATCGAAATAAGTCAGACAGAGAAAGACAAATGTTGTGTGATATTACTTGCATGTGGAATCAAAAAAAATAAAAATTAAAAAATCCATCTCATAGAAACAGAGAGTAAAAAAGTGGTTACTAGCTGGTAGGGATTGGGGAAAATAGGGAAATATTGGTAAAAGAATACAAATTTTTATCCATAAAATGAATAAGGCCTGAAAATCTAATGTATAGCATGGTAACTGTAGTTGATAACACTGTATTTTATATTTAAAATTTGCTAAGAGTAGAATTTAAATGTTTTCAACAACAAAGAATAAAGGTAAACATATGAGGTGATGGATTGTTAATTAACTTGATCAGGAAAATCTTTTCTCAATGTATGTGTATACCAAATAACCATGTTGTACAATTTAAATATCTTACACATTCATCAATTATACCTCAACAAAGCTGAAAAAATGTTTAAAAAGATCTTCAAGACATTTTGTGAAGTCAAAAGCACAAGTGAGTCATCCAAAAGAAGTGTAAGATGTAAAATGATAAAACAATCAATGACAGACTTTAACAACATATCTACATGTAAGAGGAAGGGAGATAAGGAGGACAGGAGGAAAGGCTTAAAGTCAGAGGAAATAATGAAAAAATAATCCATAGAAACAGAAAAGTTTTACATGTCAGAAGGAAACAGAGAACTCTGAGTGGACATTCCTCCCCCAAAAAGTTACACATATTCTTTGTTCAAAATTTTTCTTCTTTCCTTTTCTGTGTCTGTCAATTAATCTTTCATCTTTCCCCTTTTAAGGCCTGGCTGAGTTGTTACAAAATATGTCAATACAGTATACCACAATATAGCAATATCCAGTAAATGAAAATAAAGGCTTTATATTTTATCCTTATTTAGGAAAAAATTATGAAAAACTGATATAACCTTCCTAAAGACACTATATTTTCTAGAATTTTCTAATTCAGTTGTTTTAAAAACAAATTCCTAGTATGATCTGAATAGTGTATTAAGCCCTGGAATACAAGAGGGAGCTGGACAATCTCAAGAGATATGATCTTTCTTGCCACTCTCTATTCCTTCTCCTCCTTTGTTTTCATTTTTTGAATCTTTCCATTTAGAAATATACTACTTATTTAATTGTTCATAATACATCTTCCCCACTAGCTCAATGAAGGTAAAAATGTTATATTTTTGAATTATTGCAGTATGCTCTGTCTAGAACAGTGCCTGGCTTTTTTATGTGGGCTTAATAAATATGTGTTGATTAAATAAATAGTAAACAAATATACTTTTATGGCATTATATAGTCTAATGTGGCCCACAGACAATCTAAAATGGTTTTCACAAATTCATATGCTAAATATAATACAGAAACTGTAAGAGACCTTAGGATCACACAGAAGTAGTTCCTACTTCAACACAGGAAGATAACGAAGCTTTTGAGGGGAATCATAATCCTATAGAAATGAATCCATTTCACTGAACCATTGTGGATTGAAATAGTCAGTGAGTGATAGACATAGAAGGAAAGAACAGTTGTCATTCTCGAATCATAACTGAGGCAGCTATGTGATCTGATTATCAGTAGGGTTAACCTCATTATCACATAAATATTAATTGCAGGATTAATTATAGACTACATGCTGTATAGTTACCAACTATATGTATATGTTTAATTAAGTTGCATAATATGTCTGTGTATAATCCAAGGTGGCCCTGCATATGTTACATTACTTTCCTTTCCTTTTGTATTATTTTTTGGAACAATACAGATATAAAACATTTTCACAAAGTAGGCCGAAAGTGAAAAATCTCAATTCTTGCCACATAAACAATACATATAAGCAATGATATAGCCAATGTAGGTCCTCAGACACGAACATGATTTTAAAAACAACACATACAACATACGCCATTGCTTTTAATTCATTTCCAACCCAATTTCTTAAACAACTGCAAAGTAAAAGACTACTTCTTCTTAAAAAACATCCTATAGCCACTGTGACCAGAAAGACAGAAATATCTTTGCTTATAAAAATTTGTGAAAGAGCAAGATGTAAATAGGGTGTAATATTATTTTTACAAACCTCAAGATCAAGCAAAAGAAAACAATATATTGTGAATACATAAATAGCATGTATGCAATAAAACTGTCCAAAATTCAGATAATGGTGACCTTGGGTGGAGACAGTAGAGGAGGCACAAGGCATATCTGGATATATGTAAGTAATAGCGTTGACAGTTTCCTAGTTCTTGTGCTGAGTGATGGGTTCACAGATATTCATTTTAAAATATTGGCTTCATAATTTTTGTATAGGTTGCATATAATTTGTATCAAATTTTACATATTTGAAAATGACATTGTATACATATTTGAAAATGACGTTGTATCAGTCAAAGTCCCAGCAGAATGACACATTTAAATTAGTACAACTTGAGGACAGTTTAATAAAGGTAATATCTACAAGGTTTCGGTGTAAGAAAACACTAAGGAATAATGAAATTCCGAAGTTAGTGATATTCTGGTACCATTTCTATACCTAAAGATGTGAGGAGAGGGAGCTAAGATTACCACATACAGGAGACAGAGGACGGGTTTGTGAGGAGAGTATTGCAGGAAGTGGGAACTTCTATGGAGAAGTATAGCCAGCCTACAGCAACCTCTCAGGAAGTGAGCAAGAGAAATGGCTTTCTAGACCTCACTCTGGCTCCCTCCAGTTTTCTGATACTCTCTTTTGGCTGGATCCAAAGAGCAGAGAAGGAATAAGGTATCCCTGTCATGCAAACTACATGGCTCAGCTTCTCAGAAAACAGACCAAGGGGAAAAGGTAGCGTATGCATCCTGGAGAACAAGAGGAAGATTTTCAACACAGGGTCTGGAAATTGGATACAGCCAAAGGCACTGTATAATCCCTGGTATTCAGAACTTCCTCCTCAAAACTCATGTTGACTCTTTAGAATATAATTAGTATTGCAAAATTGCCATAATTCAATAGCATGTGGATTTTAGCCAATCTTCCACAAGATGTGGAAAGTGTTTAGAAATGTAAAGCAAGGCTTGGAACAGTCCCTGCTTTCTATTTAATATTTGTCTTTTAAGTTTCTATGTCTTTCTCAAAATTAAGAGGTGACTTTAAACAAGAAAATATGTAAAAATGAACAGACTTCAGATTAAAACTACTCTATTTAATTAAGAACAAAATTACTTTTTCTAAAACAGAAAAGTTCTGTTGGTTTTAACAAGGTAAATTAAAATTTGCCTTTCCCCATGGCAGTCAAGAAAAGTTGGATGTCACATTTATCTTCATTAATACCAAATGCATTCAACAGAGTGACCATACTCTGTGCAGCTAATTAAGTTATTATTTTAGAGCGATTCTTCTGTTGTCACAAAGCATCTTTAAAGTCACATTAAAATAAATATGCTATCATTTAGATAAACTTTCACAATATCTACTGTGTTGTGAGGTTTAGAATATGTCTCAGAGTTGTTGTTTTGGTTTCCGATACAACTTATATAATAAAGTAGTTCCCATAAAGTCTAATGAGGATATGACAGTAGTGAAAATTAAAAATTTGTTCTAACTCTTGCAATGAATTGTTTTGCACTTTAAACAAGTCACTTAATTTATGTGACATGCAGATCATCTTTAAGAGGAGGAATTTGAAATAAGATCCCATTGAATCTTAGTACATTTAAAGTTTTCTAACATATACAGGGGTCCATGTTTAACTGTGCTCAGGCTGATCCTGCTCCTTTTTTCTTTTTCTTCATTTTAAAACTAATTTTTAGTTTTAAGTGCTTTGGTCAATGTTGTTTGTTGTTGTTGTTGTTATTTTCTTGTTTGCTTGTTTGTTTGTTTTTTACTGGGGTGATATTGATTAGTAAAATTACATAGGTTTCAACACTAAAATTCTTTGGTGCAAAAGTAATTGCTGTTTTTGTATTTATTTTAACCTTTTAAACCACAATTACTTTTGCACCAACCTAATACATCATCTATGTATTATGTTGTGTGTTCACCACCCAGAGTCAATTCCCCTTCCATCACCATATATTTGACCCCTTTTACCCTCTTCTACCAAACCCCTACCCCTACCTCTCGGGTAATCACTAAACACTTGTCTGTGTCTATGAGATTTATTTCTTTGTTTGTTATTTGTTTGTTGCTTTCATTTTTTTTTAATCCACATATGAGTGAAGTCATATGGTTCTCAACATTTTCTGTCTGACTTATTTCACTTAGTATGATAATCTTAAGATCTATCCATGTTGTCACAAATTGCAGTATTTCATCTTTTCTTATGGCTGAGTGTATTCCATTGTATATATCTATCACATCTTTTTTATCCAGTCATCTATCCAGGGGCACTTTAGTTGTTTCCATGTCTTGGCCACCGTAAATAAAGCTGCAGTGAACATTGGTGCACATATGTCTTTACGGATAAATGTTTTCAGATTTTTGGGTAGATACCCAGAAGAGGGGATTGCTAAGTCATACAATGAATCTATTCTTAATTTTTTTTTAAAAAATCCATACTGTTTCTATAGTGACTGTACCAATTTACATCCCACGAGCAGTATATGGGGTTCCTTTCTCCCCACGACCTCTCCGACACTTGTTATTTCTTCTCTTGTTGATAATAGCCACTCTAACAGGTGTGAGGTGGTATCTCATTGTAGTTTTGACATGCATTTGCCTAATAGCTACTGAAAGAAGCTGAGCATCTTTTCATATATCTGTTAGCCATTTGCATGTCTTCTTGAGAGAAGTGTCTGTTCAGGTCCTCTGCCCGTTTTTTACTTGGATTGTTTGTGTTTTGTTGCTGTTGAGTTTTATGAATTATTTATATATTTTGGATATTAGCCTCTTATTTTAGGAGTTGTTTTCAAATATCTTCTCCCATTCGGTTGATTGCCTCCTTGTTTTGTTGATGGACATTTTTGTTGTGAATAAGCTTTTTATTTTGATATAGTCCCATTCATTTACTGTTGCTTTTCCTTCCATTGCCTTTGAGGTCAAATTCATAAAATCATTTCTAAACCCAAAGTCCATAACTTTAGTACCTATGCTTTCTTCTCTGCAGTTAATTATTTCAGGTCTTATATTGAGTTCTTTGATTCATTTTGAGTTAATTTTGATACATGGTGCCAGATAACAGTCTAGTTTCATTCTTTTGCACGAGGCTTTACAATTTTCCTCGCACCATTTACTGAAGACACTTTCTTTTCTCTGTTGTATGTTTTTAGCCCCATTGTTGAAAATTATCTGCCGATATATATGTAGGTTTATTTCTGAGTTCTCAGTTCTTTTCCACTTTCTCTGTGTCTGTTTTCTGCCAAAACCATGCTGTTTTGATTATTTTTGCTTCATGGTATAATTTGAAGTTAGGGAGTGTTGTTCCTGTGGCTTTATGATTATTTTCTTTTTTTCTTTCAGCATTGCTTTGGTTATTTGGGGTCTTATATACCAATCTGATAATTATTTATTACTTTAAAAAATACCATTGGGATTTTGATGGGATTGTATTAAATCTGTATATTGCTTTGGGTAATATGGCCATTTTAACCATGTTGGTTCTTCCAATTCATGTACAAACTAAGAAGCTATTAAGTGTATCCAATTATATATAGAATGTAGGCTATATCGTTATTGTGAGTACATTTACTTTTGAGCCACCCTTAAATTTGCTATCAAATTGTTAATCTGATGTGTGTGTGTGTGTGTGTGTGTGTGTGTATCATAGTATTACTTACATGTTTTATGCAATTACTTTATGTGTTTGCAAGTTTAGCAAAGTAAAAAGTTAAAAAAACTATCAACTTACTGTATTCGTGGATTGGAAGATTGAGATAGTAAAGATCACTATTTTGTCTAAATTGACCAACAGATTTAACACAGTCCCAATGAAAATCCCAGCAGAAATTTTCATAGATACAGGCAAGCTGATTTTAAGTCATATAAAAAGGCAAATGAATCAGAATACACATAACAATTTTGAAAAAAAAATATGAATAAAGATCTTAAAATCAGCATCTGATGAGTTACCTGTTAGTGAAGGAATAGACACACACATTGATGGGATAGAAAAGGGAGTCCAGACATAGACCTATACAAATATAGTGAATTGAGTTTTGGTAAAGGTATAAAGCAAATAAATGGAAAAGGGTTGTCTTTTTAAGGGACATCCACTTCGAAAAATACAATTTTTTACCTAATGTTCACACCTTATAGAAAAATTATTCAAAAATGGCTCATAAGTCAAATTGTAAAATATGTGACTATTGGTATTTTGGAAATAAACATAAACATACTTGTGGCCTATGATTAGGCAGAGAGTTTTTAGACATAATAGACCAAAAGCACACTCATAATAAAATGATACACGTAAAAGCAAACAATAAGTTGGAGTTCATCAAAATTAAAAATGTTTGCTCTGCATAAGACACTGTTAAAAGAATGAGAAGAAAAGTTACACTTGCAAAGCTCATATTTGGCAAAGGATTTTTATCCAGAATATATAAAGAATTTTCAACACTCAACATAAAAAAATAAACAACCCAATCTATAAATGGGAAAAAAAACTTGAACAGACACTTCAGTAAAAAAAAAAGATATTTTAATGGCAGGAACACTTGAAAACATAGTCAACATTATTAGCCATTAGGGAATGCAAGTTAAAACCAGCATGAACTGTTACCACATATCTATTAGAATGGGTTAAAGGAGAAATACAGTCAATATCAAATGCTGACGAGAATGTGCAACAACTGAAACTCTCATATATTACTGCTGAAAATGAAAAATGGTACAGCTATTCTAGGAAACAGTTTGTCATTGTCTTTTAAAGTGAAACTTACCACATTACCCAGCTATTTCACTTTTAGTTGTTCCCCCATAGAGAAATGAAAAAAATCTTACAAAATCCCCTATATAAGTTTATATAATGACTTCATAGTTACCCAACACAGGAATCAAAGCAAACAGCCTTCAAATGAAAAACAAATGGTGAAACAGCCATACAATACAATTCTACTCAACCGAAGGGAAAAAAAAAAAAAAAAAAAAGACTGAACCACCGACACACACAAAAAATTGGGATACATCTCAAGGACAATGTGCTTAGAGAAACAAGATAGTCTGAAAAGGTTATGTACTTTATCATTTCATTTTTATGATGTTTTTAAAAGACAAAATTATAATGACAGAGACTAGATTACTGTTTGCCTAGGTTGGGGTGAGGAGAGGATGAAAATGTGAAGACATAGCTAGAGAAAGTTGAGTTGGGTAAAGGAACCTTTTTATTATATGTTATGACTGTAGTAACACTTTCCTAAATCTAGACATGTGTTAAAATTTATAGAAAACATACACACACTATTTTTATTATATATGAATTTAAAAATCTTAAACAATGTCAACAAAGATGGTAACAAAATCTTGGGTCATTGAAGGCAGCAGTCGATCACTCAACTCCTTAGCAGAACTAGAGGGCATCACTATGGTGATAATTCTTTTTAATGCTGCCAGTCTTGAAAGATGTAAATATAATTAAGTTATCTTCAATATAGTCAGTACTGGAGTTGTAGAACTGACAGAACAAACAAAAAACAGGAGATCCATGATGTTAAAGCATGATATTGGTTAAATTGAACCTTTGCTACACAGTTGATGTCGCTCAACTTTGCATAAATAAGAAAGTAATAAATTTAAAATAGTAACACATAGTTTATTTTGTTTAAATATTTTATAAAATTACAATGACTTCTATCTTTTTTTTTTAACCTAGTTTGAAATTTTCTGTTTAATGTCCCTTCCCCACAGAAAAATACCCCCACAATTACATGAGAAGGGAGCCTTTTCGTTTGGGAGTTCTGAAAATGGAAGGATGAAATAATATATGAATTATCAAGCCTCTGGCTTACAGAGGAAAAGGATTTAAAACAATTTAAAAATGCCTTGAAGTTTTCCCCTTGTTTAACTATATGAGATCTTGAAACTCAGTTAGTTTCTGGTAGCTTTTTATTATGAAAAAAATGTCTGGGCCTAATATATTTTTACATTCATTGAAATATAATACAACTTCAAACTTTTTATTTTACACCCGGCATTGTAACTAAATTCTGGTCACCATTACGTAATCAATTGATTTTTAAATGGCTCTCAGTTTAAGTAATCCCGCAGAAATAAAATCCCTATCTCTTTCTTCACATAAAGAAGTTATTTTTAGAATCTGTGTACACTTAAACTGAATTTTCACAGAAAGTTTTCACTTTGTTTTGCTTATTTAACATTTTTTAATTGTTAGTGAGCAAAAAAGAAGCAGCTTAAAGACACAAATTTAAAACATTTGGCAAATATGACAATGTTTTGCTTATATTAACTTTTTCTTATATTAATTTTACTTTTGAAACATTTTATTCTACTTTTAAAAGTAGAAAAATAAGTAAATAAAATGTGTAATGTAAAAAATGCATATATGTATTTTATGAAATGGTATGTGACTATTTAAAAAAAATAGGAAAATAAGTCCTGAAGATATTATTGGATTACACAATTTACATTTTGTATTAATAGTTTAAAAGTGTCCTATTCAAGGGTAAATATCAATTGAAACAGCTTGATCTTTCATTGAAATTTCATAAGGACTTCAGAAAAGGACAAAAGACAAAACCACTTTTAATGGTATAAGGTATTAAAATGGAATCATTTTAATATATGGTCTATTTCTATCTCTAATAATAGTAGTAAACTTTTCCAAATTACTTAGAGACAAATCAAATACTAAGAATTGGAATGTCAACATTCCAATGCAAGTGACAAAATTTAATTAATGGTTAAACAGCCCCAGAATTTTTTTTTAGTCTGTTTGAATCATATCATAGATATTATGAGGCTGCAGATAAACACTTCAGTATATGAAAAAACTTTTACTTCTTTTTCTGACAAAAGGTGTCTTTCATACTAATATTCTTGGCAAAATTTTAAATTTTGTTTTCTAATAATAAAATTGTAGGTAGTATTTCCTTATATTATGGTCACCACAAGCATCTATTAAGCATTACAATTCTTCTAATCACATTGTTTTTCTGAAATAGATCCAAATGTCATTGGGTTCCTTGCTTGCATAATAATGTGAAACCTCTAAAATGGTAAATAGTAAGAACATAGCATCTTGAGAATAACTTATAGCACAATGACTAATTTATAGCATAGAAATAATAATGAACCCTAGTTTTAAATTTTAAACATAATGATGTATATTCTCTTATAGCTATGAGCAGTTTCTAGGTCTATATTTCCCTTCCTTTTTTTTTTTTTCTTTTGTTATAATAGCACTCATCATTTTTATTCTATTTGTGTTGCATCAACTGTCCCACTTCCTCTATCTCATAGGTAGTGTCATATAACTTTTGACACATTATTACGATAGAGAAGACTTAAGCATAGATTCCAACACTAATTTTTCATTGTAACTTGCACTTGTACATGGAAGAGAATCTAGATGTAAACTTTTGGAATCATTGTTAATCACCTTCTCTTTCTTTCACACTTGTCAAAATACTTATGAATTTGTATCCATGTCCTTTTCTTCTTAATGCTTTTTCATATTCTCCTTCTTGGCTATCTCCAGGGCCACACTCTTAAATCAGAGCTTTAAATTCACCTCCTATACTAATTCAACATTGTAACTTTCCCTCCACTCACTCTCTTCCTCTCTCCAAACTGTATGAATACTAAGTAAAAATACTTCTACTAAATTGTATCTTTGAGAGACCAAACATTTTTGCAAAAAAAAAAAGCCTAGAATATTCAAGAGAATCATTTGTAAAACTTTTATAATTAATAAGAGAGTTGGGTAAATAGGGAAAATAAAAGAGCAATACAAATAAATGGTTTTAGTACAAAATCAATAACATTAAAAATGTAATGAAAATATTCTCGTAACAATCAACACAATAAAAAATAAATGCATAGGAATCATATTAAGACATAAATTTGAAACTTTATTGAATATTAGCTGTGCTATGATTAACTCTCTGATCTTACAAAAATGTATTTAAATTTCATAAGCTTCAGCTTCACATATTACAAAACAAGATCAGTGGCTTCTGACTCAAAGGATGGTTTTAGAGATGAAACAAGGAAATTATAATATCTTGACACATAACTGTATCCAATAAAAACATATCACCCCTTTTGCACAGTAACAACTATGTCTGTCAATCTGATTTTTTGCTTTTGACATGTCTTAAGAAATATTATTCTTTTGGACAACTGTAAGAACACCTTTTGAAACAATGTAGTAATGTAAAAGATTAAAACCAAATTTGGGACTGCTCAAATTTTCCTCCGATAATTTTCATTCCAAAGAATAATTAAAATTTGTTGAAATGTTTTGTTTGTTTAAATTCTCAATTGTCTTTTTTTTTTTTTTTTCCTTTAATGGCAGTTCAGAAGAATGGGAAAGGTTGGAGTCTGTTTAAATGGGTAGAAATTCTGTTGGAAAATGTATGACAGGACATTGAGAGAGATTTAGAGACATCCCTACTCTTGGCCTTGTTGAACTTGCTTATAAGAACTTAACAAAATAAAATAATTAAAAATATTTCAAAGTGCATCCACTGAATAATTACTCCTAGAATTCAGTATACGAAAGATTTAAAAAAGTACTAATAATGGATGATTCATCACATAAATTACCATATAAATGACAGACTGTAAAATATGCATAACCATTAATTGTGAGTACCTGTTAGCAACATGGACATTAATTTAATGTCGGTACACACACACACACACACACACACACACACACACACACTGAAGATACAGAGACATCTACTCTATGATTACCCCTATCTAAAAGTTTTATGTGTATGAGCAACAGAACAATACGAAAAAATGAAGTAGTCATGTGAGAAAGTGGGGTTAAAGCAATATTTTATTTTTCCCAAAGATATGTAAAGATCTTTAATATTCACTTAATATGATTAAGTAAAATAATGTTATAAAGCTTTTCATAACTGTAAAGTGCTGTCCTCTTATAGTTACTATGAAATTTATTTCTCAAAACTTCATGGTTATCACCAACATTCCTCATTCATAAACTTCCATTTACCAACCCAACCCACTTTGTAAGGTACTTTTAAATTATATTGCATTAAATTGGGCTAAAATTATTTGAGTTTATAAAGAAACTCCCATAGCTCAGATATATTCATTTTAAACTTCATAGACTGATACTGACTTCCCTAAAACTACTTTGTTTCTCACTATTTCAATGACTTATTTTTTTCATATTTTACTCTGTGGGCTCCATGCTTAATTTAATGTGTTTGTCTCCAAGTTTTGGTGTAATTTCCCCCTTCTTCATTATCTCTTCCTTTTTCTAATATCTATTTTTCCACTTATTCAAGAAACTTTCCTAATAATAGTAGTCAAGACTTCATTTCTACCCTATTTGTATCTTATGTTGGTTATTAAGTCTGCAACATTCATTCTGTAAAATTAGTCTTTGGTCTTCACACACATTAAATTTTCAACTTGAATGCAAGCTTTAGTGTGGCAGACAACAAGCCTGGTTTCATTTATATCTGCCACTTTACTCTGACAAACTGGAATCTCACTAAATGTTTTGACTGAAATATTATGTGGAACAACGTAATAATCTTCTAGCTAATGTATAACTTCAGTTGAATCCTTATCTTTGTTGTCACATCATCTTGCAAATCCCTGAAACACTTTATACTTGTTACCTTGTGATCTGTACAACTTGGCTACAATGTGTAATCCCATTGATTTCTAGAGTTGTTTTGTCTGACTAGATGGATATCCCCATCCTGGAGGTTACAGGGGAGTAAAATGCTCTTTTTTCAGATCAGGGTGTAAAAGTAGATATGTTCATTTCCCAGGGCCTCTAAACAAGTTATCAAATTCTATATTATAACCTTATTTTGATGGTATTGACTTGTTACAGAAATCTATATCATATTTCCCAGAACTGTTTTTACCATCTGTATCCTCTGAATATTAAGAATGTCTAAAAGTTTGGCCATTTTATGTTGCATTGTTTCTTTTAGACATAAATTTTTCTTTAGTCTTTATATAGAAAGATGATAACTATGTGATGCCCAAATGTACTTGGAGACTTGAACCCTGTTGTACAGATGACTGCCTAAAAGAAATAGAGGTCTTCACAAATGTAATCCGAAGGTCATACAATTTCCAAAATGTTTTAGCAATTACTACTGATCCTTTAAAAACTTGAAGTAAATATCTCATGGTTCAAAAATCAGATGTAAATTGGATTTTTCATTCTCACTTTGCTGTTGTTGTTATTGCTTAATTTAATGAAGGTTATTCTAACAAAGCTAAACAGAATTATATTATATTATATTGGAATTTACCAGCTGGGGAAAATTAGATTTTTTAAAAACTAATTTAAGATATAATTTTCAAACATTGACTGTTTAACTGAGTGAAAATTCAACTGCTTGTTGGGAGCTTATGTTGTTCTTTTCTGTTGTTGTTTTGTTTTCTTAGTATCCCTTCCAGGAAACACTTTGATCCTGCCATCCTTCTTTGGTATTGTTTCCCATGAGAATTTCCCCTGACACTGCCTCCTTTACTCTGAAGGGAAGCAGTTTGCCATCCTAAAATATGCCTTTTGGGGTATGGGTTTTAAGTTGCTTTTACAAAAAAAAAAACAACAATAAAAAGAAACTTTGATTTCCCCACTAACTGGCTAAAGGTATTTAGATAGAGGATCTGTTCCAGAAAGGGAATTATCATCATAGGTAGCTACAGTTTAATATAAACTAGTGTGAAATAGAGAGGAACCTAGCAAGGCCCATTAGTTCAAAGTCCTCTCTGTGTCACATTGTTAAAGATGGCTCAGCAAACATTTATTTACCAAACATTTGCTTTTCCATCTTCATGTGAATTGATTAAAATAAATTTTGGACATTTTCTCCTGTTAATTTGATTATCAACCCAGCTAGAAGAACTTAGAAGATAGGGGGAGAGTTTTATATTTTGCACCACCCACACTTCTGGAGGTCAGAGTAGTGTTAAAGTGCAAAGCACATTTTAAAAATGATTACTGATATCATTATATGTTTCGCTCTTATTCTCTTCTATTTTCCATTAGTTTAATGATCACATTGCTCACTCCTTCCATTTTTCCAATTTCTTTACTCTCAGCTGTCTTACTTTGATTCTGTCCTATAGAAAACTTTCCAATTCTTAGTAAGCTACTCTACAGATGCAGTTCATTTTTATGTCAAATATTCTTTCCTTTCTTGTCACACATAAAAAAAAAAAAAATAGTTACGTTGTTAACCTAAAAAAGAGAAAAAGAAAAGGCCAAAGTGAGAGTCAACAAGCATCTTTTTGAGATCCAAAAGAATAGCTATTTGGGAAGCACTTGATTTAAACATAAACCCAAATTGTATTCCAAAGAAAAAAAGAAAAGTTTAGAGTTTTTTTAGTAAAAAGCCCATTCTTGAAAAAAGTTAGTATCGTATTCTTAGCGTCTGGATTGGTCTGAGAAATTAATATTCCAGATGACCTGTGGTCTGGATAATGGAACACTCCTAAATTTTTCAGATGGTTATCTATGGAACTTGTGTACATCTAGGCATTGATTGAAAAGTTCAAAATTTAAGTCCTCATGCTAGTTAAGTAAAATAAAATAAATTCCTGTTTCAGTCCTTTTGATTTAAATAGTTTTGTTTGCTCGACTATAGTGACTCCACTTTGTTTCTTCACTTTTTCTTCAAACTCTAATAGTATAATTTTTAATAATTTTAAAACTGAATTATTAATCATATTTCTTTTTCACAAGACTACAGAAAATGGTCTTTGATAAAAAGAAAACCATGGACCTAAAATGGCATCTTGACACTAAACCCAGATTTGGAACCTAATCTAATTGCTATTTAAACCTCTCCCAGAAATATAATCTCAGTCAACCAGTCTGGAATTTCTGTTCAATACCAATGAGGAAATCTGTCATACAGGCCCTCTCCATCCCCCATAGAAAGAAGAGGCCATGTGCATGATAAAGATAAAAACCCTTGCCATTCTTGCCTCCTCCCACTGCCCCCAAAGAAGATGTCCTGTCCTAAACTTAATCCAGTTTTCTCTCCTGTTAATAGCTCCCTTGCCCCACCCTTCTTCCTATTAAAAGAACAAAACAAAACAAACAAACAAACAAACAAACAAAAAAACCTTTCAATATACAATGCTGTGGAATGCCTTGCTACTTTTCTTATTCATGAATCTTAATTGTTTCCTTTCTGAAAATTAAGGATGATAGCTTTATCTGCCTCACCTCCCTCATATGTCTATCATAGAGATAAGAGGATACATGTAAATAGTTTGAAATGACAAATGCCCTCCTATTGATAGGTTTTCATGAATCAGAATATAAAATATTTCTGTGGTACTCACATCTCAGCTACCATCCACTGTCATGGACAGACTCTCTTATGTTTATTGGAGTATTTTTAATTGTATATCATTTCTCTTACCTATGAAACCAATGACACATTAGTTTTTAGACTGAATATTCAGAAGGAAAACATTTCAATGCCCGTGCTCCCCCATATTCATCCTCTTGTTACTCTCATAAGAGCACCCTTCTGCACTCTTTTTTCTTGTCAATTATTTTTTGTCTCCTTTTTCAATTGAGATAACTTTCATTCATTTGTTGTAAAATTTTCTATTGTGACTTAGCTATTTGGCCTTCAATATGAGTGAGATCTGCCCCCTTTCTTTCCTTTTCCAGGAAATCTCTCCCTGTAGTTTTAGATATATAGTAAACCATATTTTTTCCTCACGTTCAGTCCTTTTGCCAAATTTCACTTCCTCATCTAGTCAGTGAAGCATTTCTTGTCGTCTTCAGGAAGGATTCGTGAATATAGTTTTCACACATGCTTAAATTCATTTGTCTGATTCCCTCTAGTCTTGATACTTGAAGAACAACTTCATTAATATAAAATCCTTCATTTTAGCTATTTCCTTGAGTTTCATAAAATAATTATCTTCTCAAGCCTTGTTTGCTGAAGAGAAGGCTGAGAGGATAGGTGATATATATATATATATATATATATATATATATATATATTTTTTTTTTTTTTTTTTTTTTCTTATTAGACTTAATCTATTGGACCTGGAGTCCAAGGCCAAGAGATTTTGTTTTTATATTTAATATCTAATAGTTTAGCTAGTATTAATATGTCTGGAAGTTGATCATTCTGGGAAAATTTTGGGATAAGCGGTAATTTAAAAAAAAACAAAAAATACTATCATGTATTCCACGTATCTTAGATATTCTTTGCCTACCTTACCTATCATTTTCTATCTGACATCCTTTATGTCTTAAATTTTTTTTGAACTTTTTATTTTTACAATTCTAATCTGATCTATTATTTCTTGAGAGACTTGTAATTTAATATTTATTCCAGGTTTAATTTTGATCATTTTAATATTTATTTTATCCAAATTTGTTTGACTTACTCTACATTAAGCTGTTTTGTTTTTGTTTTTGTACATATCTTTTCTCAGTTTTGAAACTTTTGATTTGAAGTATTTTCCTTCATATCAATAAATGGTTGTTTAAACATACATAATTTAGGTTGCAATATTTTGTTTTAGTTTTTCTCTGCTTTTGATTGCTCTTTAGGAGTACTTTTCATCTGGGGAGAAATGACTAACTACTGGACTTGGGCATGAGATATACAGGATTATCTGGGAACAGCTTGTTCCACCAAAAAGTAAAGACACGATTAAAAAACAAACAAAAAAGAATGATGGAGACAAACAGTGTTTTCTGAATAGAACAGAATTATTAGTAAAATTGCTAATTTTATATTTTTAATTCTATATTTTATAATTCAGTATTTTTTTAGTTCAAGAATAGTCTCTTTTGTTGGCAAAATAAAGTACAATTTCTCTAATCAGCTGTGCCGTTTTGAAAAGTTGGATTTGTATGTCTTCTGATTTTTGTGATTTTGCTTTGTTTCTTCCAGATTCTTCATTTTCACCTTTTGCATTCCTCCCACTTTTACCATCAAACTTCCAAGAAGCATTTCTGTTTCTGGAGGTTGGAAGTACTGCTTTTCCTACACTTCAGACTAAAACCCTTCCTTTTATTTCCCCAGTTGCCAATATCTAAAACTCAAGATTTTATACCTATTCCAAATATTTTTGTGTATAATGTGAAACTGTTTTTTGCAGATATTTTCATACAGATGCCAACACTCACAATATCATGTGCACTCAATCCTCCTATTTTCTATGCAATTTTCACTTAACTAATCTCTGGAATGATCTCTGGAGTATGCGTTCATATTTTAGAACATCCTTATACTATCAATAAGTATAAAATATGAGTAATTTAATTTACCATTTTTGCTTGATATGTGTGTGTCTTTTGAGAGCAGGGAGATATGGGTTTCAACTGCCATAATTTGTTTTGTGATAATTTAGATTTTTGTTTGTGAAATATTGCTCTGGCTGAACCTAGACATATAAAATGGAAGATGGATATTGGGGGTGGAGTAGGGAATCCCTAGAGCAGACTAAAAGTTTAAATATAGTATAGCAATTAGAGAAACAAAAATAACTGTGCCAGACCATACAAAGATGTCTAAAATGAGATACTTTGAATAAAAATAAAATTAAAAATGTTACTACTTGGCTTGTTTGGAATTAAGAATTAATTTCTTTGTTTGTCTTGTTCCTTTGTTGCTTTCAGTTTTATACTCCAATAAACTTTAATTTAAAAAAAAGGATTAATGAGATGATGGAGTACCATGAAATACTTTGATATGAGATCCTTATTATCAGTCTATTGGAATGTCAGGTAAATGATACTGCTCTCTGAACTCTATGCACAGTAAGTGAATAGAGAATTTAAGCTGCATTGCAAAAACAAACAAACAAACAAACAAAAAACAAAGATCTATTTTATGAGATGCCTCCTATAGAGTTGTTTGCCAAAAAAATTTAGAAATGATATAATATTTGATTTTCACACTAACAGCATAATTATTACTACCAAGTTGCAGATAAGAAAATTGTTGTTTGAAAAGGTTAGATTTTAAATATCAAGCTCATAACTAAACAGCTAATAAAAGGTGAAATGATTATTCCAAGTTATGTCTACGTATAATTATATGTTTCAAGGTAAATTACAATACTAGTAAATAAATAAATAAATAAATGGTTTGCTTCACACAAATGATGGACAATGGTAAAGTCAGTGCATCTGAGTTAATAAATTTAATTGTAAGAATCTCCACATCTAAATTGGAAACAGTATTTAACAGGTAAGTCACAGCATTTTGACATTTTAGTGACCATCCATAATATTCTTTTCACCTCACCAAGACCTGTCAGAATGAGTTTCACCACAGGAAATAGATTAGTTGATAAGGTTGAGCCAGGTCTAGGCAATTCCTGTTTTACAATAAAAGAAAACACTGTGATTTTCTTAACTTAAGTGGATATTGACTTCTAGTATAGTGAAGATCAAGATTTATTATCTCAAATGATAGCCAACAGACTGGCTGACAACTATTAACTTGGGGGAAATCACAGCAGGCCACTGAACTACCATTGAACCTGAAGAAAGATCATCTATGTCTCTCACAGCAGAATAAGGCCAATCCTACATCAAAAAGATAGGCCTCCCTAGAGACAGAGGTCATTAAAATGTATCTTTCCATTTATTGGGTTTGTGAGGTTCCTCTAATATTTCTGCCCCTTTAAGACTGAGAGCAGATAATTGTAGCAGTAGAGAGTCAAAGATGAACATGTCAACAGTGATATGCAAGTCTTAATTCCTTGGTAAATACAATGCTTTATCAGTAATTCAAAATGTTCTTAGTTAATACTGATATCAGCTTAATAAGGACAAACTCAATTCCTAAAACTGGAAGATTTACTTATACATCTTTTAGAGCACTCAACTACCAACATTAACATATTGTTTCATAAAAATATGATTAAAGTCTACTTTAAATGTGAACACTTGCTTTAAATAGTATATTAAAAGAACAAATAATAAATTATTTGTATTTTATTCCAAAACACTTTGAGAGACAAAATAAAAGGTAAAAACATGCAAACCTCTTGTTGTTTATCAGCCTGTGTACACAAAACAGAAAAAAAAAAAAAAAAATGCTGTAATGGAACTGGGTTAAGTGAACACTTTGCAGCCTAACCTCATTTTTGTTAAGAAGGAAAAATAGCATTCCTATTGCTGAAGGAACACAGAAAGACAAACTCAAACATACCAGACCATAATCCATAGACGGTGTAATAAAAAATGTAAAAAAAAAATAGGTAAGTAAGCACAAAATAGGGGAAGTGTAAAACAAAATGAGTTTTATAGGCAGTATCCCAAGATATCCACCAAAATTCCTCATCACTAGTATATACACACTTTCTCTAGGTCAAACAAATATAAATGTGCTGCTGTGAAGGTATTTTTCAGATGTAATTAAGATATTAAGATTCCCAACTCAGTTGACTTTAAGATAGGGAGAATATTCTCAGTACAACTAACATAATTATATGAGGCTTTCAAGAGGCTGGGCTCTTTCTGTAAAGACAAGCAAAGTATGATGGGTAACTCAACACAAGAGAGATTTTCCATTTTTGGTTTTGAAGATGAATGGAGTTAATGACAAGAAGTGTGGGCCCGCTCTAGGAGCTGAGCACGGCCCTGACCAATAGGCGGCAGAGACTGAATTCTGTAAACACCCTGAATGAGCTTGGGAGAGAACAGCAATCTACAGTTGAGAACACAAAAAGAACTAAAAAAGCAAGATAGAATCCTGTTATATGTAAGTGCAGACAAATGACCAGTAGAGAAAGAAAGTTGACAATATAGACAAGACCGGTGGTAATTAACAGGGCAAAGTCCTAGAGGAAATGCAGTGGGGGAGGGTTTGAGATTCGTGCAAAGGTATTTCATTTGATTAGGACAAATGACCTCTTCTCTGGCACTAAAAGAGATTAAGACAAGGACTGATTTATATAAATTTGTGTTTGAGAGGAGGTATTTGGGATGATGAATCATTCACATTTGACAGGCTCAGATTTTACCTGAAGTCGAAGCCTTTTTTTTTTTTCTTTGCCCTGAAAATAAGGGTCTAAGAATTAGGGTCCAAAATCTTTACTAGTGTGATTTACTTCTGGAAGTATGACTGAGGACTTTATCAAGAATAATAAAGAATTTGTCAAATAGCCTCAAAAATCAAATTGAGGTTGTAGACCAGAATTTTAAGAAATATTTCTTACTATGAATAAAATTAAAATATCATTAAATATGCACTCATTGTCAACACATTTAGCCATAGGAGGGCTATTTAAAATAAAGTAAAATAAAATTTAAAACGTTTTTCTTAAAAATATTTGATGAAAGACTGTTTACTGAAATTGCCTTTTTGAAATCACCACTTTTCTAAAAAGTATTACAAAAATTAGAGCACTCATGAATGTAAAAACTAATTCCTTTTAAATACCATGAGTACTATCTAAACTAGGCAAAATAGAAATGGAGTCCATTTATCCTCTGCTGACACTAGCCTTTCCTTACCGCACCTGCCAATCATTTAGGGGCCTAGCAGTTTATTTAGATACGCACTTCTACACATTTAGGAGACAGATACTTTTTAAGAGTCTTGAGGAGAAAAATGTATGGACTCATTCAGACAACAATGCAATGTGAATTGATGGTTATGTCACCCTCTTTCCTTTCACATGCTTTATGGTTAAGGAGCCTACTGTTGCTCTGGATTGATTCAATAAATACAGAGTTCTGACTAAATTCCGAATTCTGAACTTGGTTTACTAGTGAATACATCAAAAACAGAAGCAACACAAATAATTATGAAGACAAACAGGGTCCCTAACATCAGTGAACTCATATCTTCGTATGCAATTCTTTGGAATAAGTGCTGGGAAAGAAGTAGAACTGAAATCAGATAGGAACATAACAGAGAAGTATTCAAAGCTCTCAAGGGGTGAAAACAAGCTGGCTAGAAAAGGTGAGAATGGAAAGAGTCATGACCAGCTAAATAAAGCATGGGCAAAGGGAGACGATGAGACAGCAGAGGATAAAATACGTGTAATGGCTTACAGAAAAAAAAAAAAAAAAATATGGTTTCCAAACACTGTGCATTTGAAAAATTAAGAGCATTGTGGTATGACAGGAGCGTAAAAGTGTATGAGGATGGGGAAGTGGCCCTATACATCAGCTGGGATCAGATTATAAGGTAATTATTGGGCCATTTTAAGATGTTTTAGAATTTACCCCAAAGGAAAAGTCCTGAAGTGGCTACTGAAGGGTTTTAAGCAGTAGTGGCATTATAACATTAGCATTTTAGAAGGAGTATCCTAACTACAATGTGGAGAATGGATTGGATATTAGATTGGACTACAGAACTTTGATACAGAAATTCATTTGAAAGTTGGAAAAAAGCCCCACGACCCACATTGTTCTCGGTTTCTTCTTGGGACATGCACAACACAGCAGTTAGCTCCAAGCAATGGAACGGAGCAGAGCCTACTCAGGTCTTGGATAGCAATGCCCCTGCCCAGTGTCCAGTATCCTTCCACAGGCTTTCCATGCATATGACAATATATATGAATATATTTATAGTGTCATTCTAGAACACACTGCACATTGTTTTGTACTTGGCTTTCTTCACTTAATCATACATGTCTTTGATATTCTTTCCATATAATTATAGAAGGAAAAAGAGAAAGAGGTCTCATTCTTTTAGGTAGCTTCATAGTTACCATCATATAAAAGTCCTAGAATTTATTTAATGCTTCATTATTTAATAATACATTTATGGTGACCTTAAATCCAATAATTTGTCATTACAAAGAGTGTCATATTGAATGTCCTTTAATATACACTATTTTGGGCAACATTACAGCAGCTATAGGATAAATTCCTGTAAATAATACACAGCTACAAAATTATGTTATTTTAAAGTTGATAGATTATGGGGAGTTCAAACAATTTTTTATTATTACTTTAAAAAAATAGGAGAATATCTGCTTCTATACACTATCACATAATGTATATGATCAATCTTGATTTTCATTCTGACAGTGAAAAAATGAAGTCTTGTAAATTTAATTTAAAGTTATCTAATTATAAGTTATATTCTGCATCTTCCTTTCTGAGATCCATTTAAATTTAGTTTTCTTTGAATTGTAGGTTTATACCATTTCCATATTTTTGAGTGGGATGTTGTCCTTTTTATAATATCATATCCATTTATCTCTGGTAAGTTTTACAAACTCCCTTGCCTCCCACTGCAGTATTTTCACTTTAACTTCAGTTTTATTTATAGTGAGTGATGTTTGCCTTGGAGAAATTGTATTTTATTCTTCCATGTGTGGTTTCTGAACAGAAAGAATCATCCATATTGAGAAACATATACCAGTCACACAAATGTATATTTTTATAAGCACATAGCTGCATGTTTTCTCTTATACTTTTATGGCTTCTTCTAATTTTTCTATTTTAATGTTTGACTTAACTGAAATGTTGATATTTCCTATCAGTATGTGATGCCATATTTATTATGCATTAGGCATTTGGAATCTTCAAGTGTTTTTCATCCAGATGAGACATAATTTTAAAATTTTAGTTTTCTATTCTATTCTTTTTCTTCATTAATATATTTTGAGATAATTATGTAAACTATTCTAATGATGCTCTTCAGAATTCAAAATTAATTAAGCCAGCTTTGAAAGAAAAAAATAATAAAACTCATTCACTTTAATTCTAACTTAACACAGTGAATGTTTAGAAGGGAGCAGTTAAGAAAATGAATATATGATGGCTTCACATGGTTTCAAAGTCTCCGCTTCAAGATAAAATTTAATTGTAGAGTATGGAAGGCAGTAATATAATGCTTGCTTTTGAAAAATAAGGACTTAAGGGTGGTGGCAACGGAATGCACATTTGGACTTGAATCAGAAGTTCTGTTGCTACTAAATATGTAACCTTGGGTTGGTGCTTCAACCTCTTCGAAGTTCACTTTGCTCATCCATAAAACAGAAATATATTTAAAAATAAATCATCATACTTGAAAAGGTTACTATTAAGTATGCGAACCTTTTAACTAGTTTTGTCCATCATGCCCTACTTTGGGAAATGTTATCTTAATCTGAGGGTGCAAGATAAATAGTATGCAATGTGTGAGAATTAAATGCCAAGTAGGGGTCAACAATGGTCCCCGAAAAAGCATATTATCTTTCAAAAGCATGCATTTAATGTCATAATCTTGAACATATGGCTAACTCCCTTCTCTTTAAATGCTTTTATTTTTCCTGTGGCCACCTTTCTTCTATCCATCAACGTTTGTTCTTCTGAGCACAGGCTTCAGATGTCATTTCTTTTCCTTCTGTTAACTGACCAGTGAAGGGTTAGTGAACTATCATGTACAAAGCTCAGTTTTTTCTTTGCCTTATAGAAATAAAACTAAAGAACCGCCTAATTATACTATTTTAATTATTTACTATCTTATATATTTACAGAAAATTAGCAAGTATTTATGAGGTTCTGCCAGTCAGACGATCCATTAAATCATGTATTGAAGGCACTGCCACGTGCAAGGGTGGTGTCACCTTATTTAACTCCCTATAGTCCACAGTCATCGCCAGGTCCCATCTGACACTAATAGTCACCACTATAATATGTGGCTAAAGCAGACAAAAGACAGGTGTATCACCTATATTCATTGGACTTTTAGAGAGTAACACAAAATTCAGTTAATTCCAAGGCAGGATAAGTGTAATTATAACAAATGCCTGCTATGACTGTGCCGTCTATGCCCAGGACAGCCCCCAAAGGCAGAGGCTCCCCTGGGAGACACAGCAGATTATGCAAGGGCGGGTATCCCTCACTCACTGGCAAGTGGATTACATTGGACCCCTGCCTAAGGCCTGCAATGCGATATACGTATTTACAGCAGTGGACACTGCTACGGGGCTTATGTTTGCTTGGCCGTGTCCAGCTGCCGATCAGCGGCATACAGTGGTTGCTCTTACATGGCTGTGCGCCCTCTATGGGTGCCCCCAAGTCATTGAAGGTGACAGGGGTACCCATTTTACGGGGCAAGAAGTGCAGCGCTGGACTGCCAGGATGGACGTGCAATGGTTGTTTCATGCTCCGTATAACCCACAAGCAGCTGGCATGATTGAACGTATAATGACCTTTTGAAGCAAGGTCTCTGGGTGTCAAAACACCCTCCCACGATGCGTGACTGGGCCTCGCGTCTATGGGACGTCCTGAGAGTCCTGAATGAGAGCTCACGGAAGGGAGGGCCCGCACAAGTAGAAGCTCTGCTACATCGAACGGCCGCTCCCATTCAATTACAAGTTACCACCAGTGAGACTCTGTTAAAGCCAGGCTACGGCAGAAATGGGAACATTTTGCTGCCAGCTCCCACATGCTTGAAAGCAGGGGAACGGCAGCAATGGACTTGGCCCTGGCAGGTCAAAAGCCCCCACTGTCGGTGGATGGGCCTGATAGTGCCATCGGGGGCTGGTTTGACTCATGATTTGCAAATGATGCCAGGGGTGGTGGCTGAGTGGCCACTGCAAGTGACTGTAGTATACGGAGGTCCCCATACCGGGATGATTTTGCGGGGAAACTATGTGCTCTTACTATGGCCTATTATGGGGTCCCCTGTTCTGTTACATGTTGAAACTATGCAAGGGACCCCAAGTACTGCCATAAAGGTCTGGTACCACAAACCGGGAAAGGTGCCAGTGGCAGCGACCCTCCTTTCCCAGGACAAAAAGCTAGTGTGTATCCTCCCAGATGGAAGGGATTTGCCATTGTTGGTTCCTAAGACTACCGTTTCTTTTCATCCGTCGGTGTCAATAGGCTAATACGGCACAGGGACCCTTGCGGAAGATGCTTGTTGCGTAGATTGTGAGGCGAGACCCTGTAGGGGTGGAGTGTGGGGACAGAGCCCCAGAGAGCACTTTTCAGGCTCTCGGCCTCATGTGGAGGGGTGCTGGCTCGGGTAGTGGATGGCCGTCAGCTGTAACCATTGAGCCATTGGCCAGTAATATAACTGCAATGGCTACATTGGGGAGTTGAGGAGAGAGGAAAAGAGTGGAGGAGAGTCGAGGAGAGTTGGTCAGTTGGCAGCAAAGCGGACAGCAGGTCGCACGTTGTGTGAACCCAGCCTCCAGTGAGACCATAGTGGTATGACTTCCCTAACTATGGCTCTGTGGGTGTTCCTTTTTGGCCTAGCCATATCCTGCATTTCTATGTGGAGAGCAGGAGCAGAGACCCCGCCTGATACCCCGCACGACAGAAATATTTCAGATTTCTAGTTTGATCACCAGGCTATGTAGTTATACATTTCGTTGAGGTAGGAAATAATAGAGTAGAGAATGATTACAGAGAGGTGCTAATGAGTACTGTTTTGGCTGTTTAAAAACACAGTTAAGTAAAACACCTCAGCGTAAAAAATTGAGACTCAGCTGTAATTGGTAGTACTTCTAGCCACTGAAATACAAGACTTTATCCAGATAGAAGTTATAAGATGGAAAGGAAAAGGAAAAACAAAACAAACAAACAGAAGAACATTGAGTAATAATTACAATTTATGAGAAAGCAGAGGAAGAAAGCCCACATATAAAGAACACAGAAAAAACTAACAGTGTTGGAGGGTATTGTGGTAAAATGTTTCCCAAAGAGGTGAAAAAGATCAGGAGGCCCAAATGCCACTGAGATATCAAGAACAATGAAGGATGAAAAATGCCTCTTGGATTTTTATTAGTGAGAAACTCAGTGGTGTGGTAGAACACCCACCAGACTACAAGCAAGGTAAGGAATGCAGGTGAGTTTTATCAGCAATCAAGAACACGATGAATGCCGGGAAGTTTGGTCAGATTTGATGCTGAAGGGGGGAAAAGGGAAGGAGGAATTGGTGGAGTAGATCAGGCAGGGGTTGATGTTGAGTTTTTTTGTTTTATGCTTTTGTTTACTGTCTGTTTTTAAAGATGAAAAAGATGTAGGCACCGTAAAATACTAATGAGCAGGAGCAAGCAGAGGAGAGTGTTGAAAATAAAGAAGAAAGGATAATCCTCTGGATGAAGTACCTAAGAAAGGTAAGGTATGGGATCCAAAGCTCAAGTGGAGAGATGGGCTTTTGCAGGAAATGGGACTCCTTTTTCCATTATGTCAAAAGTGAAGAAAGAAAGCCAATTGATAAATAAGTTTGGTTGAGGAAAGTTAAGTTTATTCAGATTTTAATTACTATTTTATGTGTGAATTGGGTAGCTATTCATCTACCGAAAATGAGGAGAATGGTTATAGAATCTAAGATTTCAGAAAAGGGTAATAGTTTTCAAATGGTCTCAGAGGAAAATCTGATAAATTAATAATTATGGAAATAAAGAGAATGCTGGTGAAAATCAATGACCCGGGTAGTTCCTACGTATGAATTTATAGTCAGACCAGTGTACAATTAGCTTAATCCAGGGTTGGGGCTTTCTACATGGAAGTCCAGATGGAAAGAGAATGAACTAGTGGGTCTCTTGACTGGTAATTAACAAAGTGAACTATGGAAGGTCTTCTAAATTAGAAAGGTGGTTCAGATAAGAAGGTATATTTATAAATAAGGAAAAAGTAAAGGCATTGTGATAAGGAGCCCTTGAGAAGTCAAAGGAGACGTTTGGAAAGACTGACTGAAAAAGATAGAAATGTAGGAAGTTATAATCAGAACTGAATGCCTCAATTTAAATTACTAATCTCCAAAATAAAAGTTCCAGTTAAAATATTTCTTTTTCAAATTAGAGTGCCAAGTATATACCCTCTACACAATGAGTCACAAATGTATATATTTAGGGTTGCTGGTCAACTTACTTAAATATGTGAATTTATGCTTTGTAAAGATAAGAGGAGGCCTTGTAGATACTGGATTTAAGAAAAAAATGCAAACCCTAGGAGGCAACACTTCTGGCTACACAGTTTCCTCACAATCACCAGTTACAGAGAAAGCTAATCTAATCATGATGCTATCCTGCTTTGAAACATCCAGTGATCCAGGAGTTTTTTCTAAATAACTGTCTCAAATCTTTAGCATGTTACGTAAAGCACTTCTTTATCTGGCTCTTACCAACCTATTTCTTGTTCTATCCCTTATACATTGGCATTTTTAAAGTCATACCTTACTGAGCCAGGCTTTTGAAACTTTTTACTTGTTCTTTTTTTACCTGAAAAAGTCATTCTCTTCTGTGTCCAAATGATAGATTTACAGACATTTGTAAATCTCAATTTAAATATCACCCTAAAAAGCCCCCATATCCTTCCTTGACTACCCCTCCAAAGTCTCCTTAGGCAGAGATAATCTTATGTTTTATGTGCTGAATGCATCATATTCGTGTAGGTAGTGTATTTGGGGATTCATTATTAATAAATTTATATACCTCCCACCATTATGAGACTGTAAACTCCTTTAAAAAAATGTTTTGTTAAAAGATGAACTGGAGCATATTAAACAATTTAGGAGTTTATTTGAGCAAAGATTGATTTGAATAGGGCAGCGTCCAATCTAGCAGAAAGGAGCTCTGAAGAGCTATATAAAATGTAATATTTCTTTGGCAGAGAGAAGCAGAAATATGGAAGTTAACACTAGCCAAAAAAGTGGGTTGGTTATTGCAAGGTTACTTTCATTTAGCGTATGGCAGGGGTCCATCCTGTGATTGACTGGTTTGAGATTCCCTTTCTAAAAGGAGAGCAGAACCTGAAATTAAATTAAGCCTGTGTTTCTTGACTCTATTTTGGGCCAGTTGTCTTGTTTTTTATTTCAGCAGTTTGAGTATAGTTAGTCTTTAACAAATCGCTAAATGTGTGTTTTATTAAAACTTAAAGGTGCTTGTCTTTTTCCTCTTGTGAGTACAAGTAAAACTTTAAAAAAAAAAAAAAAAAGAGGCTTAATTCTCCTTATTGAAAATGAGGGAAAAAGATTTCTCCCTTTTCCTTAGAGCATTTACTTCAGAAAACTTGTAACTACTTTCTCCTCTCTGAAATGTGTATCAATCTGTTTGTTAGCTTTATGACTCAATAATGCCTTTCTGGAGGCCTCAGGGACCATCTTTTTAACAGTAAGCATCAAGGAAGATACGGATGATCCATCCCTTTTTCCATTTTCTGTGTGAGGAAAGAACCTAACTTCAGTGGACACCTTGATTTGAGTTGCAAAACTACTTCCAGTTATAAAGACATGAGAAGATTGTTTGTTTTTTCTTTTGGTTGAAGCCAATTAGCTAATATTAGATCGTCACTCAAATTACCAGGTGAATCTAGTATGAACCATGTGTGACAAATGGTGCTGTCAAATTTTCTTGCATGAGGACTAGTTATCGTTTATCTTGAGAACATGTATGGGATGCGTTGTATCTGTTTGGATAAATAAAAGGTGAGGATTCTTTCTGTTTTGACAATATTTTAGTGGATTGACTGTGATGTGCATCATATTCTGCTTTAATGCTTATTCAATAATGCTTTCTTTATGACTTTTGTGAAGAGGTTTTCAGGGTTGAGAGAAAAAAAAAATGACGTGGGGAGCAGAACCTCCCTGCTTCCTCATATTAAGCTTAGGATCTTTAGATTCTTGTAATTATAGGTCCCCAACCTTCTCAAGATGAAGGATTTGTGTTCATTATGGAAAGAAACACAAAACTGAAAAATAACTCAAACCCATACCCAAATTTAACTTCTACTAACATTTTGGTTATATATTTAATTTTTCCACAAATGGGTTATGTGTATATTTACATATATATTATAAAATAGTTTATGTTTATATTACAAATTACATGTATGAACCATATATGAACTTTACATTTATACGTTATATAGAAATTGTTCATTATTTTCTCTGCTCTAGTTTTTCCCTCAGTCGTATTCCTATGCTTTTTACACCTTAAGAATATTTAAAATGTGTCATCTTATGGCACCTTTTCATGTTTCATAGTTTTGGTAGAAACTAACCTCATTAATTAGCCTATACCTACCTATACTTTATTAATTGTAAGGTGATTTCAATATTTATTGTTTGGCAGAAACTAACCTCATTAATTAGCCTATACCTATACTTTATTAATTGCAAGGTGATTTCAAGGGTTATTCATTTTTTTTAGTTAAAATTGTCTTCCTAATACGTAAAAAATGGTCACATAAAGAGGCTCTGACATTTATATCAGCAATTTTTGTCTTAACTATAGTAAAGGTATCAAAATATATGTATATACATAATATTGCATATATATTGTGCATATGTATATGTTTGTGTACATATATTTCATTTTATTTTATTTTATTTCATTTTTTAAAGAGGGTACAGCTCATGGTGACGCATGTGTGGATAGAACCTTGGTGTTATTAGCACCACGCTCTAACCATCTGAGTTAACCAGCCACCCCCATATATTTCATTTTACATATTACTGTTGGAAAGTATTTATGTGGGTAAAATGCTTAATATTATGGTATATATTTACAATGCAAATATTAACAAAACAAATATATATATATATAGTTTTGCTTATTAGTTTTTTATTTTGAAATGCAATCAAATTTGTTTGTTTGCTGCATGCATATCTCAGAAACATATAGTATAAAATTTTAGAAAGGTTAAAGCAAAGGAAAAATAAGAGTACTTGAAAACGTACAAGAAAGCATTTGATTATAAAACTTTTAGCAGCTGTATATTTATAAATTCAAGTTTGATTTTCAGTTACACAAAGGAATCTTAAAATATAAGCTATGTGAATATTAATGAACTTTTTGTGAATGACCTTCACTATTACGTTCTTGTGTGTGTTTGTATGAAAACACATATATAAACATATATATATATATATATATATATATATATATATATATATATATGTATATTTTTTCTAATAATGAGTAAAATATGGGCTAGAAATTTTATCTGCTAGGTAGTCAGTTTGAACATTTGAGGACCGAAAAGCCAGTGTTTCTCATAACTATCTTTTTTTCTCTGATCTTTGCCTTGTGTATTTTTGAATAATGTGAATTTTACTGAGTGTGATGTAGACATATTAAGTGTAGATTTTGAGAAGTTTTGACAGGGGCATATGTTCTTAAACTGAACTTCAGTCAAGACAGAGATCATTTTCACCTTCCTGGAAAATTCCCTTTACCCCTTTCAGTCAGTTCCCATTGCTTATAAGCAACCAGTGTTCTGATTCCGATAAGCTTAGATTTATTTTGTCTTTTCTTAAATTACATATGAGTGAAATCTTTGGGGTCTGGCTTTTACAACTTAATGTTTTAGAGATCCACCCATGTTTTGTTGTTATTTATTATTATTATTATTATTATTATTATTATTATTAGTGTGTGTGTGAAATCAGTTGTCCTCTCTTTGTTCTTGCTAAGTGGTAATAGTCTAAAATCACAACACAATTGTTTACACAATCTCTTATTAATGGATAGTTCAGTGTTCCTAAGTTTAGGCTATAATGAACAAAATTGATATAAACAGTGTTACACAAGTATTTTGTGGATCTATGTTCCAATTCCCTTGAGTAAATAACTAGAAGTGGAGTGGAATTAGTAATTATTTAACTTATTCAGAAATTGCTAAACTATTTCCCAAAATCTATGTGCCATATTGCCCATCCACCAAAAATGTATAAAATTACAGTTGTCTGCATACTCATTGACATTTCATTTTGCTTATCTTTTTAGTCATACTCACTCTACAGAGATTTAAGTGGTAGCTCATAATTTTACTTTGTATTGCTCTCATATGGAGCCCCTTTTTTCTGCACTTTCGGTTATTGATATACATTCTATTATGAAGTCCCTATGTAAATATGGATATGGATTATCTTAGATTTCCATTTTTTGTGTCAGTTGAGTTGAATGTATTGGCATAAAGTAGCTTAAATACTCATTAATATTTCTGTGTCTTTAATATATCTGGGATCTGCAAAGAAATTCTTCCATTCATTCCTGTAATTGAAGTTTTTTTTTTTTTTTCTTTTTGATCAGTCTTTTTAACAACTTTTAGCAAACTTTTCCTAAATTGCAAACTTTTTGCAGTTTTATTAATCTTGTCAAAGAACTGACTTAGGTTATATTAGTTTTCTCTGATATTGGTCTTCACTAAATTTGGCTCTTTATCATTTTCTTCTATCTACGTTTTTTGTTTCTACTTTGCCCTTTTTGTTCTATTTTGTTGTGATAAAGACAAACCACTTATTTTAAACTTTTGTACTTTTCTATTCAAAGCATTAAAAAGCTGTAAATTTCTCATTACTGTTTTAGTTTGATTCCACAGATTTGCATTCATATTTTTAATATAATTTCATTGGAGATATTTTCTAATTTTCCTTGTGATTTCTTACTTTAATAATGTGTTAATTTGTGTGTTATTTAATTTCCAAATACTTAAAGAATTTCTGTATCTTTCTCTATTGATTGCTAACTTAATTTTCATCAGAGAACGCAATCTATAAGATAATAATTTCAAAGTTATTGAAACTTATTTTATATCTCAGCATATAGCCTAACTTGGTGAACATTTTATGTATACTGATAAGAAATTACTGTTGCGTCTTCCTGATTCTGTCAAACTTCATTTTATTGTTAATTGAACAGGCCAACTACTTGGTTTACATAAGTGTTACCCTGTGGCAATTACTCTGTGCTGTTGTATTTTCTCCAAAGGTTTGTCCTTTCTTGGATTTCACCAAGGGTCTCACTGAGTTTTCTGTGTTCTTGTTGGGTCATAAATCCCCCACAATGCATAAACTTTGCTATCCCCATCCATGTTTTAGCTCTGTAGCAGGTGATCTTTGTGGTACCTCTTAGAATTGAACTCTGAGCATGAGTAACCCAGACTGAAGTCAAGCACCTATGATGAATCCCCATACAGACTCCCTTCTCCCATGCAACTCTTTCTTTTCAAATCTCTATCTTGCAAATTCCTGTTACATGAACAGCCTGAAATTCCAATATTTGCTTTCTCTGCTCACAGAGACTATAGTCCTGCTTGGACTCCATCTTCATAAACATTGGCTGAAAGTGTCCCAAGGCAGAAACCTAAGAAGATCATCACACTTTCCTCATGCATTTCCTTCTTTTAAGGATCAGAGTCATGTGCTACTTATTGTTAAATGTCTGAAAACTGTTGTGTAATATATTGTGTACAGTTTTATAAATAATTATTTTTGCTGGAAGGCTAAGTCTGATGCCAGTTACTCTTTCATATCTGGAAGTGAAAATCCAACCACATCTTTGAGGTATAATTGAGAAACAACTGACTAAAAGTTTTCTGTTTCTCTTATCATAGATTTAGTCTTGTATAACAATAAAGCTATTTGTGACTTTTTATCAGGGCGGGAAGTAGCTATTATTATAGATAATTATGTAATCCTTATGAGTGCTATTTCCCTCATCTGTAGAGATCATTATACCAATCTGTCAAAGTTGTTACCTGTTTTAAAATAAAATAATTTAACTAAGGTATTTGTTACACTGGAAGTAAATCGATTATAGTATTTTTCCCCTCTAATAAAAAAAATGATTTTGTATAAACACAAATTATTACAAATATTTAAGAGACTAGTTACACAGATATTTCTATTTTCTCTCAGGTTCATTATTTCCCTTTAATTCCATCTAAAATAATTATTACCATAAGAAATTAAATGTGGTAAGAGTGATAATTTCCTCATTAAATGTGCATGTGTCTCTGAGATTATTCTCAAAGTAGGATTATGTATTAAGCAATATTGTCTCATTTTTCATCTTTTGGTTAATATCTGTCTAATTAAATATTATGTATTCATTAGTCCTTGAAAAGCAAGTCATTCTTCCTGCTACATTTTTTCCCTTGTTTCACATCCATTTCAAAGTCCACCTTGTTCTACTCAAGTCATCAAAGCTCATCAAATTGCTTTCTGAGCCAAGTACTCAGAAACAGTGTATAATTCCTTAGCATTTTTAAATATTTTTAATGTAATAAAAAATCATAATCTATATCTATATCCTTTTTTCAAAACTTCTTTATTTAGATATCATGGTTTTTGTTGACTTTCTTTTGTTTATTCTCCTTTCCTGTAATCCTTTCAAATAAATATTTTTATTTGTTTAATTTGATAATCCTATAAGCATATTATCTCTAGAGACCTTGAGTGTCCTTTGGAGTGACTTTGGACATTTGCTCATTCTGATTTACAAAGGTGGAAGTGATGAGAGAGGTAAAGAGGGTTTCCTTACCTTTGTATTTTATTAAGGTATACTGCAGATAACACTGCATGTCTGACTGGCAGTTCAGTTGTCAGAGGAAGCCAGCCAAGTGGCACTTTATAGAAGCCGCTTATCATCAGGAATGATTCCATAACCTTTCAGGGAGAATTTTTACCAGCTCAATAAAAAGCAAGTTCAATACAAAATCCAGGAAGGATGGTTGGTTAGTTTCCTATTTAAATAAAAAGCCACACAATTGTGTTGCTATTCTTTTGTTTGTTTGTTTCCTGGTCACCATGATATTTGCTGTTGGGCTTCCTTATAAGAAATACATGGATTCTTGACCTTCTTTATCCAGATTTATTGTGCAGCCTGCATCAACCATAGTCATTCTTTAACCTGTTGGTCAAAAGTAGTTCTAGCCCATAGCCTCCTGATATATTTTGATTTTGAAGATTTCTTGTCAATTTGTATTAAATGTATTGGGATAGCATTGTTTAATAACATTATATGATTTTCAGGTGTATAACTTTATAATATGATGACATCTGTATACTCTATTATGTACTCACCACCTGAAGTCTAGTCTCCTTCTGTTCCAGGATATTTGATCCTCTTTAAATACAATGAAATTGCCACAATACTATCAACTTCCTGCCAAATGCAATGTTTGGAGAAAGCTTTGAGCTGAAGGCCTACCTCTCTTTTATAAAAAGAGATTAGCAAAAGTCAGGGTTGTTAAATACATCTTTGTGCCAAAGTGAGACATTCCTGATGCAATCAGAAGCTTTGAAACCAAATTGAAAAGGGAATTATTTTCTTCCTCATGTAATCCAATGTAATTTAAAGCTGTCTCTTTAATACCTAAAATTATCTCTGTACAAATAATGGCACTTATCCCGCATAATTGGAGAAGCTACTCTAGGAAAAACCCTTTTAATGCTAGACTGTAGATTCCATACCTACTTGAATCTCCCCTGCATCTTTGCTTATCACTGAACGCAAAGCATTATCCACCTAAATATAGAGAATCCAATTAAAAATATCAGTGTCCTTTGAAATATTTACTAAGACAACTGTCGATCACATTTTTCTAGTTATGGTTTCAAGCATGATGGACAAATATATTTTGTTTTAAGAATCCTAAAGAAAGTAGTCATGTTTAATCAGCATGACAGGTCAGTGCAAATGGAAATAATGTTCAGAAATTCAGGAAATCTGAGGAGCAGAGCAAGTGCTTTAAAGATTCAAATTTTTACAGAGAAACTGGTCTTCAGTCATATACTTCACATTCATTTTCTTTAAATGAATGCTTTAATAAATCTATAATTTCCTGAAAGCAATCATAATTGTCCCAAAGAAGATTTATGTTTTTCTGTAAAAGTCACATTCACACACGGAGAAATAGATACATGCAAGAATAATGCCCTGGACAGAGTTCAAATTGTATCAGAAGGAAAACAGGAGACTGAAAACAGAAAGTAGACAATAAGTGTCAAGAAAAGATATTTCCCAACATAAGAACTTCAAAAATAAAAATAAATAAATAAGAAGCTTCTGGAATCACAATCCCAATAGAGTATGCAGAAAACCCTCTTTCATTGTAGCATTGTTAATTATAGTACACTCTTCCCTCCTAGGACCAAAGCAATAGACTGGGCATCCAGCATACTCACAAAAACATCTCAATTTCTGAAAACAGGCTCAGGCTCAGCTCTAGACAGGCTTATACCCAGGAGCACACATTATGATTTGAAGGGTATTTGGGAAAAGCCCCTTCTCCACAGCAATGATTGATCATTTCCCATGCATTGATATGCACATAGATTTTTGCAAGTTCTCTGAATCTTTTGAGAGGTAAAGGCCATCCTTTACCTTTACCCTAGGAAACTCCTATTTCTCTTTAAAGCCAGTCCAAATAACCTCCTTTGTTGCAATTCCTAGACTTAAACTTCCTTTGCCTGTGATCCCACATCCCTCTGTTATAGGGTTTCTTGTTTCCTTTTACAGTTTTTCCATGATTGCCTCCATCACTACTGTAGAGGTAGTGTTTTGAATTTGCTCCTGATAGAGTCAGATAGGAGCCTGGCTTTTTAATTAGTTTGGCAACTTTAGAAAGAGCTTTTTTTCTAATTTCTTGTAATTAGAGTAAATAAATAATTTATGCAAAATGTCCAGCACATATTTGAGACTCCAGAAATGGTGATGATCAGTGTTATTATTTTAACTTTGTGTTACCTTAGGAAAAGGGTTATTTCTTTTCCTTAAAGAGCTATAAAATTAGTGTATATAACTTACTTGGGTACATATTATAAATTATATATCTATATATAGTACCTAGTATTTAATTTTAATAATATTAGCAAAGATACAAATAATTGCAAGACACGGGGAAAGTTTGAGGGCCCGAATACCACTCCACAGACTCCTTTTTCCTGCATTGAACATGGTTTGTCTTGGGTAATATGTGAGGTTTCTAAGTGAGATGTATAGTCACCTCATGCATGAAGTGCCAGTTAGATCATGGAACATCTCAACTTTATAATCAGATATTTACATGATATATTATATTTTTTATGTACGTCTTACTCAAGGCATTTCATAAATAGAAACCATTTATTAGGTTGGTGCAAAAATAATTGCAGTATTTGCACTTATTTTTAACCTTTTAAATCACAATTGCTTCTGCACCAACCTAATAGTTTTCTTAAGCAGGAGATCTGGCATTAGCATGTTGACAGGCTGGTAAAGCACGTAAATGGATTGCAGAACCACTGTTTGACCATGTACTTGTATGTGTTTGATAAATGCTGTGTAACTACTATTGCTCTACTATATATGTATGCTCTTTAAATTGCATACATATATCCATTTGCATGTATTCCTTCGTCGATACAATTTAATAACTTATATCATAACTACAAATATGCATTTTAAATTATTACAGTCTGCTTCTGGAGTTATCAGTGTCTGTCTATATTAGCATTAAGTCTGGCTATTCTCAAAGTCTTTCCTTTATCATATTGGTCCAAGATTCTCTGGGGCTTATTCAGTATAAAAGGTATCAAACCTGTTTTCAAGCACTAGACATACAGAGAGAAATGCCAAGCATAATTCATCCACAGTATTATACTTTGGCCCCTGCCACTTGGTATCAGTGATGACAACTCTACTCACAGTTGCATGGAAGCTTTTCTACAGCTGAACTGATGGCTGTTCCGCTCATATCCTTCACAGCCTCTGTGCTCCCCTGCACAGTGCCCACATCATTCCTTCCCACACTCTCCCTTGGTCCTTTACTTAAATAGAGAAAATGCATACTTCTACTCAGGCAGAACTCTCCATGTTGCCATAAAAATACTTAGATTATGAGGAACATAGAGATTAATAACATTCAACATTCAGTCTTTATGACGTACAAAATAAGTCTACTTTGAACTGTTTCCCTTTTTTCTATATCACTTTAGTTGTTAAAAACTAATATTTGCTCACTTACACAGTGAGGAGGAGCCACTCAAGGCTGCAAACCTAGTAGCTGTGCTGAGTCAATGTAACGTTTTGTCCTCATCTTTCAGAGAGGATATGGATACAGGACTAAATACATATATAGGTAAAATAAGCCAATGTAATGGTTTATTTCTATAATTAACCACAATGTATGGATTTAAATATAGAAATACTTCAATTTAACCACAATGTAACCACAATGTAAGTATGGATTTAAATATAGAAATACTTCAATTTATTTTATATATCTCATACTTTTATAGAGAATGTGGTCAATTAATTTTATTTCTATCTTTAACTCAGACTTATAAAACATATCATTTGCCAGACGCTATGCTAAATACTTGACACATATTTTCTCATTTTATCTCCACATCAATTATATGTAGTAAATAGTGTTATCTCTACTTAACAGGAAACTGAGTCATAAAGGTTTACCTGAGTCTCTCATAGTGTCTAATGATGCCAGGATTTGAATCCATTTCTTTCTGAATGTAGAAGCAAAATGTTTAACCGGCATTACAATACTAATTTTCTGCTCAATAAAATGCAAACATTCCTGTAATGAATTATATAATACTTCTATTATCTTATTGCAAATGTGTTTCTTACATGGTTTTCCTCTGATGTAACAAATTGTATATTAAGAAAACATGGTAAGTATGCAAAGCAAGGGAATTAAGTGGTAGAACAAGAAAGAAAGGGAAGGCACTATGCCAAGATCAGCCAATCTAACCTTCTTTATTATCTTCTTTGCTGTAAGATATTAAGATTCAATCAGTTTGAAAGTGGACATTTTTAGGAAGTAAGTACTTTCACAGTTTTATTGTGTAACATACATTACACACACACAAAACATGAATACAGAAACATGTCAAGTTGACATTAAAACTCAGTACAGGTAAATTAAAGTGGTATAGATTGTTTTTATTCTCCTTTTCCTCTTTAAAATTTCCAGATTGTATAAAATAAGAACATCAAAAATGTTGATGGTCTGGTTACTTTTATATCCAAATTATTAACTTGTGACAAATTTTATGTAAAATGTCTAGGTGGACTCTCAAATATACTGTATTTGGTATTTTATCTATTTGTCTTTCTTTCTAACTTAGAAGCTCTCCATACTTCAAGGACAATAAGTATTACACATACATTTAAACTTTTTAAAAATAGAATTTAGAAAATTATTCAAGGTTGTTTTTATTAAGTAATACATGTTTGCAATAACAAAATAGCAATGAGAGATAAGATCACAAAGGTAAAGCCATATAAAATTTAAAATGAGATGTGCTGGGTGTTAGCTAATGCTACAGTGGCAATCATATTGCAAGATATAAGTGCACCGAATCCACACGTGTACACCTTAAACTTACACAGAGTTATATGCCACTTATATCTTAATAGATCTGAAAGAATTTTAAAAATATAATTTGAAATGAAAAATTACTTAGGCGTAATTTTTATTGGTAGAGCGGATGAATATGTAAACCATTTTAGATACAAAAGTCATATTATTTCTATGTATTGGCTATACTTTCATATACGTTGTGATGTAAATGTACTTAGCAGTAAAGATACTTTGATGAACTTTTAAATTTACATTTCCAGTTAGTTTCTGATAATATGGTAGGATGTCATTTTTATAATTTCAGTAATCTAAGAACATTTTGAAAACAGGGATCCCGCCGCGTTTATTTTTGAATTTCCAGAGCTTTGCAAAATACTGACTTATAATAGCTACTGGGTAAACAAATGAGCTTTGAAGTATTAAATATAAATATTAATATACTTGTTTCAAAACTATGTGTCAACCAAATATTTCTTAATATTTAAATTGCTTCTAGACACTCATTTAAAATTTTCATTTCTTGTCATTACATTCAATATGTTACATGCATATGGCATTCAACCTTTCTTTGTGATAGGCTAATTAACACATTTCAATTTCAGAATTGAATATTTGCCGTTAATATGAACTTTAATATGCATTACATTTACAGCCTGAGATTTCCCTATTTCCCATTGTTATCAATTTATTTGTAATATAGAATTTTTCTCAGAGTAAACCACTGATGAGATTACCATTTCCAGGCCTGAAGGTAACTAAACAAGTACTTAACCTCAGTGTAAAATCTTTAACCCCTGTTAATGTGACCTGTCTTAGAAATTAACAAAAGCGTCCCTGACACTTTTCTCTTATATCACTATATATCATCAAAGTTACGTTTGTGGTCAAGTTAGAAATTATAGAAAGATTTATTATTTAATCATTTGGGGGCACAAGTAATGGGAAAGCAAAAATATCATATTCTTAGTTGAAGATTGAGGACTCCAAACCTTATACAATTTAGTCGCTTGACTTAGACATTGGGTCACTGAATGATTTTATTAATCAAAATGAGGAATTGAACCAGGTGGTCTTTCAGTATTTTTCATTTTTGGAAAATCTTTAATATAATTGAAAAAAAGGAGTTGGGGGACAAATAATGCAAATATATTATGACTATTATAACTATAATGCAAATATTTTATAACTGTTAGAAAATATTTGAACAATAAAAAATATCTCATTTATATAGACATTTACAGTTTAGTAATCTTCTTGGCTGACCTTACACTGCTGCTTAAAAATACTCTCATTTCCCCAAACTTCAAGGCAAAGCAATGCAACAGAAAGGACCTTTTTCTTGATCCAACTGTGCCCTATTATTCTTTGACCTAATCTTTTTCCTTGTCTTCAAAAGCTATCTTTGTTTGTATTGCTGTAAAGCCATTTCTTCTCAGCTCTTATTATCCATTTATGTTTTGTCTTCATCTTTTACAATTGTTCCTTTCCACCTACCTTTATACTTGAAATTGCTCTCTCTAAGGTCATTAATGAGTTCCTTTCCCCCAAATATAACATACACTTCAATTTCCTTATCTTCCTCAAACTCTCTCTACTGGCCTGCACTAAAAACTCCTTCGTTTTGTCTGTCTCATTTAGTTACAAGGGAAGATTAAGGCTAGACATCTTACCTTTTGTCAACAAACCCTGAAAGAGGCATTGCAATGATGCTAAAGTTCTTTGAACCTGGAGCTTAAAGATGATACCGTTTTCAAAGTAGTTTTAAGGACCTCAACAAGAGGAAGGGATTTACATATCTTTAATATGTCATTACTGATAGACTACAGTCTGATATAACAACTATAGTCTATTTTTATCATCTTCTTGTTGCTGTTGTATTCTGCCACTGACAACCTTCATCTTATAATTTATAACAAACAAAACACATCATGACCTCTCTGGTTCCAATTATATCTCATGTCTTCTAAACTCAATTTCTACCCATTGATTAGATCAGACATTCTGATTCCTAGTTGCAATTCCTGATGGGATTATCTGGCTGGCCATTTCATCTTTTTTTCCAGAAAAGCACTAGGTTCACGGGTTGCCGTTCTTCGTCAGTTATACATACCTTATTGGTTATAGGGTGACACGGCAAGCAGATAGCACAAAACACAACACTTGGGAAGCAGGGGCTAAAGATGGTTCAGTTTTATTTCTAGGGTCTGCTAGATTGTTATATTAGTTATCATTCTTTGGTATATTGCATTTCTTATTTGTCAGCATTCTTGCTTTGCATGGGAGAGCTTTATTAATGTTTCACCAGTTATTAATTGCTAATATGCCATTCTAGAGTGGGCAGAGTTAGTTCATCTAAGCAATGTCCCAGCAATTTTTATCACAACGTGTGTCCTCCTGATAATTGCTTTCTTGCTCTCCACTCCTAGTAATTATATGAATATATAATTATATATATGCCATATATTGATTATATATCTATACATATATATATATATATATATATGTAGATAGATAGATAGATAGATAGATAGATAGATAGATAGATAGATAGATTGTGTGTGTGTGTGTGTCAGAGAAAGAGAGAGTTTAATGATTCTCTTTTTTTCTGGTTCATTTGGTTGCTAGCAACTGGTAGATAGGTAAACCCTCAAGCTAGCACAAATAGAGGCAGTTTTTTACTATTGAGGATAAGTAGAGAACTAAGAGAAATCTAAGAACAGAAATTTTAACAGGGCCAAGCCTCAAAGAGACGTGATAGACGGTAACTCTTCAGTCAATGCTGCTCCCTTGGCCTCAAAAGTGAATCATTGATCTAAAACAAATATTTTTGATGTGATTTCTCTTTTTGTCTATATCTGTTCCTCTGCCAATTGGCTGCATTTTTTTTTTTTTTTTTTTTTTTTTTTGGTTGTATGCTACTGCGGCTTCTCTTGCACATGACTCAATATAGTCATTCGAATATTACTATGATATACCACAGAGTATTAATTACAATTTCCATGGCCAAATATATCATATCATGCAAGTGCACCCATGGACATTCAACCCAGATTCTGAATTTATTATCTTTGGATCAAATGTCTATGCCTGTTCCGAACACCTTTGGTCAGGTGGATGGCATTGTCACATACTAAAATAAATGACTAAATACCTATGAAGTGATGACAACAGATGACAGTGTGTTGATTAGCTTGGACAGACAGTCACTAATCCAACCACTTCTTGCTTCTTAAAAAGCTCTTCTGTATTTTTTTCTTTTACTTGCAACATCTTGACTTGTTTTTTTTTACATTTCTGACATTTTTTCTAACTGTCTCTGAAAAGAAAAAGTGTCACTTGCCATTCTTTCTCTGAAAATATTCCTCCTGATTTCCCTATGAATAAATGACTTAAGGTTTGTTCTTAGATGTACTAGGTATGATCAAAATATATGGAGAAAGTTTAAATAAATAAATAAAAATATTACAGTAAAAGACACATTGCTGTTAATTCCCCTCAAAATACTCCCCCTCACTTCGAACACACATCCCATCGTTCTTGCCACTTTCTGAAACAGTTCTGAAAGTCCTCTTTCGTGAGTGTCTAGTTTCTCTGTTATGACTGGCCCGATGTCCTGAATTGATTCAAACAGTTTACCTTTCAAGGTCATTTTGACGTTGGGGAAGAGCCAGAAGTCACACAGTGCCAGATCCAGTGAATAAGGAGGATAAGGACGCATCATAATATTTTATGTGACAGAAATTTCCATACCAGAAGCTATGTGTGACACAGAGCTTTTCCATTGTGATCACAGAATACGGTGAATGCTGCTGCTGAGTGCCATCCAAGCAAAAGACAGGATTACAATATGGGAAACTGCACTTTGAACCTTAGTAATAGTGTGTGACAAGTTTCAGTTTGTTCAGTGCAGTCAGTAGGGTGTGAGCTATGGTTGAGAGAACATGTGTTATAAAGTGTGCGGTAAATCATCATCTATGACAATCGTCTGTGTCACACATTGCGTCCAGCATATTGCAGTTTCTGTCAAATAAAAACATTACAGCGTGTCCTCATGCACCTTATTCACCAGATCTGGCATTGTGCGACTTCTGGGTCTTCTATAAAGACAAAGAGACTATGAAAGGTAAATGTTTTAAATCGATTCAGGACATCGAGGAAGCCATGATGGCACAACTAAAGACACTCATGAAAGAGGACTTCCTGAACTGCTTCAGAAAGTGGCAAGAATGATGGGATAAGTGTGTTCAAAGTGAGGGGGAATCTTTTGAGGGGGATTAATGGCAATGTGTCTTTTATTGTAATATATATATATATTTTATTTTAACATGCACTGTATTGTTTGATCACACTTCGTATATACTTTATCCTTTGATTTTATTTGAGGACACAATTTTTATGAATTCAATTATATTATCCTTTATATCATTCTTGAATTTATAATTTTAAATGCAGCTAACCTCTGAAATATCAAATCTACGTTTCCAACCACCTACCATTAAGTCCTCACTTAATGTTATTGATAAGTTCCTGGAAACTGAGACTTTACACTGAACATATAAGAAAACAAATTTTATCATAGGCTAATTGATATAAACAAGAGTTAAGTTCTTACAGCATATTTCTGGTTACAAAAAGATGAAGACCCAAAACAATTCTGATATTAAATATATAAGCATACATAAATGTATACATATATGTATACATATGTTTAAGATTAGTAAAAGCAAATAAGCAAATTATTTTCTAACGGGCTTAATTCAGTTCCATGTTGTGGGTAGTTGGAGCCTATCCTGGCAGCTCAATGCAAAGGGTGCCAAACTCTGGACAAGATGCTTGAGGTGCAAGCGCCACATAGACTGTGGCCCTTGCCAGGAATTGACTTTGTTTTTTTTTTTCCTTATCAACCTCTTAACGGAATGATGTTATTCAAGGACCTGCTGTACTTGGTTTCTCTACTTGAATGTCCACCATGTTTATGCATACTAGTTTAGAAACAAATTCATTATTATAATAGCCACTAAATTAATTTCTTCTTTTGACATTTATATTTCCATTAATGGAATGACATTTCACTAGTTACCCAATTTTATCTTGGAACTACCTTTAATACCCTTTTCCTTCATTCTCTGCATGTAATCAGGTGCTAAGTACTAAGTATTGTACCTCCAAGTTATTTCATATCATCTGTCCTGCATTCTCAGGGTCACCATCTAGGTCATACCTTAATTGCTACTCTTAGCTAGACTAACATATTCAGTCTCTTCCCTCTCTACACCATCTATTCATCAGTATCACATTTTCGCCCAAGAATTAGGTTATGTAAGTCCCTATTTCAGTCAAATTCCAGCAACAAAGAGATGGTGCATTCAAATTGGCTAATTTGAAGAGTTTAATAAAGACATTTTAAGTAGGTATTGTGTGAGTAAAGAAAGAACACAGTGGATAATTCCATACCTCAGGGTTTACATCCCAGTGTTTTTCCCATAATTGTATCTGAAGGGGAGAAAGAAGGAAGTGATTATTGGAACCCAGAGATACAAAGGACTGTGTGGAGAGGCCACCTATTATGAAGGTAATAGCCAGCCTCACAGAAAGAAAACTTAGGAATATACCCCATCTCACTTTTATTCTGTCTCCCAGATGCCTTTCCACTTCTGATCAGGCAAACAAAATTAGAAGCCCAAAGTCAAGGGATCTCCTGAATGTGGTCCAGATAGATGGGCTTTCTAGGGTTTGTTTCAGAAGGGGCAAAGTGAGGACACCTCAACTCTTCTTAAACATTCAACAGCTTCTCATTGCCTACTGAAATTTGCACAATGGTTAAAGCCTTCTCCCATTGAATGGTCTAAATCTTTCCCTCTAGGTCTATTCATTGGCCAAATCGGGCTATAGGAATAGTCCCTATATCTTCATATTTCACTGTACTATATGCCTTGCTCTCTATTGAAATACCGTCTTTCTCCCTTTGGTACATCACTGGAAAAATATTTATGCTTTGAGACTTGCTTCACCATTTCTCATCCACATTTTTTTCTTCAGTGTATATGTAGTATGCATATTTTCAATTTCCATAAATCTAACTTATGTCTTATTTATAGACTTATTTTATTCCAACTTGTACTTTGTACTAGGCGGAATTCTAAGATGTTCCCGAAGATCCCCCTGCAATGACCGCCCCCACCCCGAACCCCATGTATATGCCCTATAAGATTCTCTGCTTATGACTGTAAGCAAGACCAGTGACTATGATGGAATATCACTTCTAAATTTATACTGCCTTGGATGGCAAAGGGATTTTTCAGAGGTAATCACTTGACTCTGAGTTAATCAAAAGGGAGATTATTGTAGGTGGACCTGGCTTAATAAGGTGAACCCTTAACAAGACTGGACCCTTCTTAGCAAAGAGATTTAAATAATGGAAAATTCTCCTTCCATCCTTGAAGCCTTGGAGAGGGACATGCAAGGAATCATGGACAGCCTTTAGTAGGTAAGAAGGGCTCCCTGTTTCCAACTAGCAAGAAAGCAATCTCTGTCTTGTTATAGAGAACTGACTTCTCCCAATAAGCAGTGAGCTTAAAATAGGACACTGACCCAGTGAGATTGCAGCCCTATCAGGGACCTTGTTTTTAGCCTGGTGAGACCCTGAGCATAGAACCCAGCTCTCACATACCCAGACTTCTGGCCAGTGGAAGCTGTGAAATCATTTTTTTGTTGATTTAAGCCATGAAGTTTGTGGTAATAATTAGTTACACAGCAATATAAATCTAATATATACTTCAGTTATGTCTGTTTCTTACTAAACTTTCTAAATTATAAACTCCCTTGAAAGCTATGATTATACTCTACGTCTATAAGATTCTCTGTAATTATTTGAACAAGTGACATATAATATATGTAAAGTAGCTGAACGATCAGGAAAAATAAACTGAAGTCCATTTATGACAGAACCTACACATTCTCTGAAACACTGGAAATATATTGTATTGAAATCTCACCTAGATGAATTAAGCTTTGCAGTGAAGAATGGAAATATTTGTATTCAATGATTAATATTGTTGCAGGGCTTGACTTATGCAACAGTGCATAATAGAAGTCTTTGAGTCAGTCAGTTAATGGCTTCCCAAAATGACCTCAAATTATAGATTGTTAGAGCATTATGGTAGTTCAACTATCACCTCATCCAATGCATTAGCGTTGTAAATGACAAACAATAAAACCCCTTAAATGACCAAAACCATGCTTTTATAGTAAGTCAATTACAGAGTGTAGGTAAAGATTCAAGCCTTATGATTTACTGCCCAGAGCAAGCTCTGCCACCATCTAAACTGTGATGAGAATGATTGGCTTAAATAGACAGAGGGAAAACCATGTGCTCCTGGGTGTGTTCAAAAGCAGATGGTGAAAATAATCTAGGATAAGTTATGGCAACTGTGTTTTCAAGGCAATGAATGGTTGCCTGGATTGAAACAAAGGAATTAATGGTTTTAGAGATATACAGGAAGATTAGTTTGTGTGTTTGCTTGTTTGTTTAGTAACTATCAGGTTTGCAGCTAAAAATGATTTCTTTTTCACTAAGCAAAAAGAAAGTTGACTCAGGCTCTTAAAGGATAAAAAACATTAAAGAACAGTTTTCCACTCAGAAACATCAAATAAAGAATGGTGCTAGATTTGATAGCATCAAGTGGTCAAGATAAAATACCTCAAAAACAACAACACTGAAACAGAGGAGATTTGGAGGGACTAGAAGGAGTTAGCACTTCAAAAGATGGATGGTTTTAAAGTAAGCATTTTCTTTCTACAAATGGAGTGAGCACAGAAGGCAGATGCTATCTGATTATCTCACTTTCAGCTAAAGGAAGATGTCATTTGTTACTCCAATTTATAGGAACTGCATAAAACAGTCATAACAGGAGCACATTCTCCTTGTCTGTGCCATGCTCATCATCATTACCTCTTTTTCTGATCACTCTGGAAAGAAAAGTTACAGATGTTAGGGGAATGGGGCAAACATTGAAAGGAGAACTATACTCCAGATAGTGTTCTTTTCTGCAGATGGAGTGAATGGAAATGGAGTGTTACAATTTAGTAAATAAAATTTGAAGCTATATCTGTCTTCATTTTAGTCAAATTTTAATAAAATAAAAAATGAGGCGACTATCTGTTTTTTGTGTTTTTCTTTTTTCTTCTTTATTTTCTACTTTTTCTCAGAATGAAAGTTTGAGGAAATGCGTGGGAACTTTTAGTTTTGGTTTTGTACTCTTTACTGGAAGACTGTATTAAATGTGGATTCTGATTCACTGATATTTTGGGAACTTATATTTACATTAACTCCGTGAGATTTAGAAACCCATTTCCAGTTCACCTGATAATATATAAGAAAATCAACCAATATCAAGGGTATCTAAAGCTTATCTCATGTTCATTTAAAATTAAGATATGGGTTTCCTATTAAAAACACTATTTTAAACTGTTTTACATACAATTTTAAGATTTAAAATGAGTGTCAAATGTTATCCTCAGGCCTTTTAGGGAAACTTAAGTGGAGGTCTTTATCTTTCCCCAATTAGGAAACGCAATGTGATACTGCATATAATGACACAGCTTCCATTACTCTGATGTTTAGTCAAACTCTAATTAAGAATACATGTGTTGATCTTTCCTTTTATAGCAATCTGAAAATACTGTAAACCCACTTAAAATTTACCCCATTTACCACAATGAGATTACTGGTGTAGGTTACTGAGTTTCTCACAGGAAGAACCCTCTTTCAGACTCCCATCAATCTGTGACTGAGATGTAGCCAGCCAGGCATGGCTTCTAGATCCTGATGCTATCAAATAAAATAAACTGCTATTATTAAATATAAGTTAAGTATAGAGAGGTTCAATTTTCCTACATCAGCGGAGAAGAAAGTTGATGGAAACATTTTCTACAGAACCTCGAGTAATCCATTGCACTCTACCCTCGATAAAGTGGAGAATATTACTCTCTATATATTTCATTTCTGTGGTTCAAAGCATTCTCACCTGAGAAGTGCCTACCAAGGAAAATAATGAATATATTGCTTCCCAGAAACACATGAACAGCATGAGCATGTGAACTTATGATTCTTATAGCCCTGATCAGAAATGTTTTGGGCTCTAAAGAAAGAACAATAACATTAGCAAACCTGTGTATAACTTTGTAATTCTTGAAGGTTTCTTACTTGAAGGACTGTCTTTGCTTCCTCAAGCTTGTTTCCTGTGCTCAAAGGGCTGCCACTCACATAGCACATGATATCAGTGGAGAACAGTGGAATTGTGCAAGGCAAGAGGCTCTGGGTCCGCTATTGGTTGTCTTTAATGGAATTAAGTGCCACTTTTGGAGTCTGAAACATCTGAGGTTTCTTAACTTTATGTACATTTCTTAACATGACATTTTAGTGCATGAACATTCACACAAGAATATTGTCTATTTTGTTTTTGCTATTATATCCCCACATTTATATTGCTGTTTGCAAATAGTATTAAATATTTTAGAACAAATAAATTATAAAAGTGATATGTGTGCATAGTAAAAACAAAACAAAACAAACAAACAAAAAACAGTTTAGAAGGGTACAAAGAAAAATAAAACAAACCTCCCCTTTTACGCTTCTTCACTCTTCTCTGTAACATTCCGTGAGGTAAGCACTTTAATAACTTTTCTAATTATTTCTCATTCTGTTTATCTCTGTAACTCCAAATAAGTTTTCTGTTACCTCTATTTCTGAATTAATTTGCTTAAGAATTATCTATTAAATTCTTTTTTGGATGATTGATTCACTGAAAAATCCCCTTCCGATCCCCATATCTGTCGTTAAAATAGGCTTTCATTATTAGAATATGAAAACTCAGCATCATGTTTTGCTTATTTTCACTTGTTTTTATCCTCTTTGTATTTTGATATGGGGAATTCAATTTCGTCTGAACATGCCTGCTATATCCCGCATATGGCTCTGACTTCCTCTGTAATTTGGTCAGCTTACTTTCTATTACCGCTGCATCATTACCTGCTTGAGAATTAGACAAGTCCTTCCTGGATACTGTCTCTCTATTCCTTTCCTTTTCTTTATGTTTGAGTATATAGAAGATTATTTTAAAATATATCTGATAGCTAATTATTATAGATGACTTTTCTTCCTTCTTCTGAAGAATTCTGAGGTCATCTCTTTATTCTTTGCGTTAGAAAATTCACGATTTTGTTTCTAGACACAAAGGGCATTTTTACATTTATTGCATTAGCCCTTAGGGATTTATTTCAATATTAAAGTTTGGATCTTCTTTGTACTCTTGAAATATTCTGGATTTCTTTTTCTCTTTTATTATACCCATAGTATTTTTCCTCTAAATGTTCTCAGATTGTTTACTATTTTGTTAGTGGTCTTTCTCTATATTGTATTTTTGTATATACCCATTAATTAGATGTTGAACATCCTGTATTTAGTCTCTACTACTTTTGCTTTTTTACATCTTCCTTCTCTATTTTTGAATCCTATGTTTTAGAATATATCTCTGAATTGCATTTTTCTTTTTACAATACTTTTAAATTTAAAAGTTTTCCTTATTAATGACTTTTGACTTTGCCTTGAGTATATTGATTTATTGTGCTTTTAAATGTTCTCTCTTACTGCTGATGCTCACCATGCTAATCAAAATTTATAAAAACATGACAAAGAGATTTATAATGTGTGAGGCAAATGTTACAATCAGACTTGCAATCTGAAATAATATGGGCAGAGAGATGATGACTGACAAATAGATTAGACAAGACTTAAAAATCTCACTGCCTATGTTATTCAATAGTGACTATTTTACCTAAGCCTAAACATGAATAACAATTACTGTCCTTCTACTTCGCCTATTATTAGAAAATCTCGCTTATCTTGGCATTAGTCATATATGTAGAGAGGTGTCGTATTTTCCATTATTCTAAGTCTGCCTCTAAAATGTTTCTATAACGCTTTACCAACATTGCTAATTATTATGTACATGAAAATCTTGGGGTAAAGATAATTTAGTGCCAATATATTAACTGATAAATTTTGTATAAACTTTGTCCTTATTAATGTGATGTATATTTATTCTAGATTAAAATAAATCTGAATATGTTTTGCTATAAGTAAAACATAACAGACTTTGAATATGAAATTATTTTCAGATTGCTATTGAAAAATGCATAGATTTCTTTGTGTGCAACCTCATAAAAGATACATTTTGTGCTTGAAAGTCAATTACAACAGAAAGCAGGATGGTAAATCATACTAATTTACTATGTATCCTAGTGTTAATTAATTCAACTCTTGTAGAGATTCCAGAAACTAATTTACTATACTGTGAGTGGGTGTTCAAAAAAAAGCTTCAACATCTTCTCCCAATGCCCTGCTCCTTGGATATCCACCAGTGAATAAATATAAACTGAGATTTGCTTTGGAAGTTATTATGATTATTATGATGATGATTATTAGTATGATGATTATTATTTTATTTTAGGAGAAAATGACTGATTTGTGTAAATATTTACAATTTTCATTTGAAATTCTGAATGAAATTCAGGAGTCTCTAACCCAGAAAAAAATAACGATCATTAAATTTTTACCAAAATAATTTTTAAGAATAATAGATAAACGTCTCTCTACTTCATTTATTGTCAATTGGTATATGCTAGCATCACTGGATACCTGAGACTGATATCTTTAGAATCAAAAGGATCAACAGAAATATAAAAGTTATATAGTCTTTTATATCTTTAGGTAGAGAAAGCATCACAGAAATAAAATGGTCATATTACACTTTAAATAACTTCTTGCTAAGAATATCTAAATTTCTTTGGGGACCTATTTCACTAGAGATTATGTTTATTTTCTTATCTGTGCTTGTCACAATAGCTACATACGAAATTTAAATTTTTTTAACCATTAAAAGAAATGCTAGTCCTCCAACAAATAATATAGGTTGATATAATTATTTAGTCTTATGAAAACAATATAAAGCAAACAAAAAGCAAGAATAGGTAGGTTTTATTTTTTATGATATGTGTTTTTAAACAAACCTATTAAGCATATTATGTCTATGACAATATGTAGATCCTGTGGAATTTCCACAATGAACACATTCTCTAGAATTCAAGACCTAGCAGGGGAATGCATATGTAAACTCACAGTTATGTAAAGTAGAATAAAAAAATGCATAATTAGTGTCCAAAGAGATACAAAAGGTAAGGAGTTGCTAACTATGGAAAATTATAAAAATAAAAAATAAATAAAAGCAATAATAATGCCTTCCTAAAAGATGTGTATAAATACATTCCAGTTAAATAAATAATATGAACAAAGATTTAAGTATGCCCGTATAATACACATATTTCATTATTAAATATGTTTTTGGCCTACAGAGAGAACCCATAATGAAGAGGAGTCATATGAGTTCTAGGTTGATAGTAGCAATAGGGTTAGAACTCAGGTTTGAACCTTTATTGCTTATCAGACTCATTTCTACCAGATCTGTCCTAAAAATTAAAACAAAATCAAGGATATGCTTGGAAACTTAAGAAGTACTACTGTGTTTGCCCCAAAAGAAAACCTAGCCTGACAATCAGCTCTAATGTGTTTTTTGGAGCAAAACTTAATATAAGACCCAGTATTATAATGTATTATATTATTATGTTTATTATATTTATTATATTATATTATATTATATTATATTATATTATATTATATTATATTATATTATATTATATTATATTATAGACCCGGTCTTATGTTCTAGTAAAATAAGACTGGGTCTTATATTAATTTTTGCTCCAAAAGCTGCATTAGAGCTGATTGTCTGGTTAGGTCTTATTTTTTGGGAAACATGGTAGGATAATATATTTAAAATGAACAAAGATGTAAAATTACATTTAAGGAGAAAAGCCAGATTTAACAAAGATATAAATATTATGAATGATGGCAATGTCTGGAACATGCTAAAAGAGATAAATTTTGAAGGGTATGGAAACTGGTAGAAGTGAAGTCCATCTAACAAACTTAATGGGAATTACCTCTAATCAACTCTGAGCTCTTGGGATGGCCATGATTTTACTTTTCCAATTATGTGGTGTTTTTCTTCCTGTTAGGAAAGTACCATCCAGTATCTGATGGGATAAATACGGACAAGAGAGTCTTCATTTTGGTGTTTGTGACAAGCTGTATGATACAATATATACATTGAATATGTAGAATGCTGTCTTTGTTTTTCGGAATTCAGGACACTTCACATGACACATGATATAAGTAAACTACTTTGTAAACTCTGTAAGTGTATATAACTGTGATTTTTGTTTGGTTCTATCAGCGGAAAGAAGTTGTAGAAACTAAGAGGAGTTAGGGCATGGCTTCAGTCAGAATAATAAAGGTTTTTCTCTGGCTCACCAAGCACACAGTCAATATTCTACCAAAACGGAAGGAGTACCCACACAGAGGGATAGGCAAGCAGCATAACCTAATCCCTTACACATCGCACAGGAACACAAATGTGGCAGGCAATAACATTTGTTACTGGAGAAAGTTAGAGTTTATTTTCTTTTAGTCTAAGACAGGTCAAGATGAAAAATAGGTGACACCATAATCACAATTGTGAATTTTGGGAGAAAAGGAGCAGGTTGAAAAGACGAAGACAATGCCTGTGATAGTATATTCAGTCTGCATGGCAACTAGGAGAAAATATTTTGGTTGGAAAGAAGTGTTTCAATTGTCTATAAATCAACAAAAAGACAGGTATTGGGGCAGATATTATTTCAATAATTGCTTATAGTCAGACACTGGGTTAACACGTAACATAACAACTGCATTTCTTTCTCTTTGTACTTTCCAACCTCCAAAACTGATAAAGATTAGTCAGATTTAAAAGTGAACCATTACAAAAACAGAGTTTAGATAAAAGAATTAAGAAATATTTACTCAAGCTGCAATATCCATAGGTTGACATCCAGTTGACAAAAAATTGACATCAAGAAAAATCGAGTGGCAGATTACTAGCTGCCTGCCAATGATTTATGCTGTCCTTTTCATACAGTGGAATTATTTCTGTGAAGTGGCTGTCAATTCAGGGACTACATTTCCTAGCACTCTTGCATTTTGGTTCAAGATTGTTTCTTGCCAGTGGAATGTGAGCTGAAATAATACGTGTGTCTCTCCTGAGCTGATTGTTGTTTTTATTGTTGTTGTTGTGTGTTTTTTGTTTGTTTTTTGTCAGAGTAGGTGTGGCTTCTCCTTTTTTCTTTTTTTTTTTCCCTTCCACATTTGTATGCACAGGACTCACATCTTGTAGGCTGGGTACGACAGGATAGAAAGAATCTTTGTATTACCTCATGGAAAGAAAGGACTGCCAATCAGGAACAGTCTCAGTAGACTGTTACATGAGCAAAAAATAAACTTATATCTGTTAAAGATCTAAAATACAGGATTTTTGTTTTTACAGTGACTCGTATCCTTACTAATATCCTGAAATTCTTTTAATATAAACTAAGAATAAAGGAGTAATAGTTCATGATTCAATATGCTAGAAGTAAACAGACAGCTTTTTTTTGCTGTTGTTGTTTTTGTTTGTTTGTTTGTTTGTTTTTCAATTTAAATCATAAAGCAGTTTACTGGCTAGATCCTGGGTTAGCAAATATTTCCTTAAAATTCCAGATAGAAAATATTTAGATTTAGAATTTGTGAGACATACAGTCTATGTCACACCTACTCAATTCTTCCACCGTAATGCAAAAGCAGCCATAGACAATACAAAACGAAGGGACTGGTCCTGTGATAATAATACTTTACTTACAAAAAGAGGCTGCTGGTATTGATAGTCCATAGTGTGCTGACCTCTTGCTTACATTTGACACACTTACTCTACCTGTTTGCAGCAAATTAAATGGAAAAATAACTGAATAGTATAAGTAAATCTGAGAAACAGAGTATTTGAAGAATGAAGTACACCCAAAGTCATGTAGTGCACATTACTTAGAGGTTTTCTTTATCTTTAATTTTATTTATTTATTTATTTATTTATTTATTTATTTATTTATTTATTTTTGTACATACATCTTCCCCACTATCTTAATGGTTGGAAATCCAACTCCTTGACAAAAGATATACAGCATTTATTTCTTTATTTATAAATATTTTCAGAAATCAAGAACAGTCACACACAAAAAAATGGAAGCATTTTTTAAATATATTTTATGGCATAATTTTTATCATTCTATATAATATTTGAATAAAAAAGGGTGGAAGCTAACTTTTATCAAATACATTACTTAACATCTGACTCAGTCTGTTTAAAATAAGGTGAAGATATGGGAGTGGAAGAGTAAGGGTTCAAGGACCTTCTATGATGGCATCTGAATTTTCATCATATTTTCTGTATTATTTCTCTCATTCATCTAGCTTCACATAGTTACTATAACACTCACATTTATAAGTAATAAAAATGAAAAAAACCTCAACTGATCTACATGCTGGCACACTGCCAAGACACCTGAATCTGAGCTCTATACCAGTCAGGAAGGTTTATAATATTAATTGATGCTATGCCTTGAAAAGTTTTCATTCGTTCTTTTAATATCAAAATTAATTTAAAATTTTAAAAATTGAATTTTTGAGACAAGTAGTTATTGTTAATAGAAAAAAATAATCATCTAGAATATTATTCGAGGAAAATAATATTATTCTAGGAAAAGGAAAATGTTCAGTTTTGTTTCTTCAGGCCAAGCTAAAAATTCTAAATGTTTCATTACTATCCTTTAACCCCACTATTTCACCAGTAAACTTTGTTTGTTTCATTTTGAAATCTTCATTAAACGGAAGATTAGGGAGATAAAATTTGCTACAGAAAATCTTGGTTTACAACATGTCAATAACTAATGTTCTTTTATCCATACTTTATAGTCCAACTGCTGTTTGAACTGCTCATGAACTCCTTTATAACTATTTGGGTTCAAGTGGATGTCCCCTCAGTAAAATCCTACAAAATTATTGTCTGATGCACTTATTTAAGTATGTAGCCAAGACTTTTTTTGTGCAATGTAAAGAAGAGGAAAACAAAAATGAACCCACTATATTTGATGGCCAACAAACGACCACTTTAGTATAAAGAAAAGTTTTGCATCTGAGATTCATTGGGGGTAAAATTTAAAATTTAAATGGGTATATTGTATGCAGACTTTAACTTATTGGTGATGAAAGAATTGTAAAATTTTCAGTATGGGAATAATGTGATGGGTTCAAGTTGTTCATTTGTTAGTGTATAGGTATAGAAAGCAGCCATGAACATTATCTATCTATCCATCCTCCTAGTACATGTACCGGTGATGCCCAAAATATGGATATACATCATTTGTATTCATCTTTTGTTATCGATACATATTGAGTATACATTTTTAATACCTTTTCTTTACTTAAAATGTGTATACATTTTTTGGCATCCTCTGTATATTAGGAAGCAAATATGAATATGTAAAATGTCTGACAATTAAGTTTGTGAACTTGTTGCAACAATGTTGCTAACATATTTTTGATATCAGAGGAATTATTCATTATGAGTTTGTACCTACTGGACAGACAATTAACCAAGTTTACTATTTGGAAGTGCTAAAAAGGCTGTGTAAAAAAGTTAGATGACCTGAACTTTTCGCCAACGATTCATGGCTCTTGCATCACGACAATGCACCATCTCACAAGGCACTATCTGTGAGGAAGTTTTTATCCAATAAACAAATAACTGTATTAGAACACCCTCCCTACTCACCTGATCTGGTGCTCAATGACTTCTTTTTACTCAAAGAGCATGAATATACTGAAAGGAAGACATTTTGATGATGTTTAGGACATCAAGGTTAGTTCGACAATAGCTCTGATGGCCATTCCAGAAAAAGAGTTCCAAAATTGCTTTGAAAGGTGGACTGGGAACTGGTGTCAGTGCATAGCTTCCAAAGGGGAACTTCAAAGATGACCATAGTGATATTCATCAATGAGATGTGTAGCACTTTTTCTAAGATGAGTTCACGAACTTAATTGTCCAACCTCGTATATGTAGATAGATGGATGGAGAGATAGCTAATGTTCACTGCTGCGTCCTAACTAAATTGTTTTTTGTTTGTTTTCCTTTAGATTATCTTATACTTCTTTTTTATCACCAAAGTTACACAAGATTTGATAGTGTGCTGGGTTCTAAGTAGATTTTTAAATCAATAATCATTGAATTGGAAGGGATTGCATTGTTATTATATTCTTTTAAGATTGTATTCTTTTAAGAATTTTTTTCCTGATCATGTATGGAACCATCTGATTTTCTCTGAAAATATCAAATAGGAATCACATAGATGGATGAACACAAAAACAATGCAGACTATCATATATTGAAGTGAAAAATTGAAGGTTTTCATCTAGGCTTAGTACATTAACCTCTGCTAGTAAATAGATCTTTTTATAATATACAATTGAATTATCTAATACCACGAACAGGACCAATATAATGGGTGAAATATGAGTTAATTTTAACATGAAATTACTTGTTTCCTATGGTTAATATTAATTTAAGTCATTCATTTTTCAGCAGAAATAATCACCTATAAAGTTTAAAAATGCATATGCACACAGAGATCAAATATGATTCTTTGAGACTATGTATTACTTTCTAACATGGGCTGAGATCCTGTCACAAAACCAGTACTTTTTAATTAGAGTGTTCCACCAGAAAACTATTTTATTTTTAGTTGAATTCCTGTTGTTATTTGCATATTATCATTGACAGAACAGTGGTTGCCAGGAGATTGGGGAGTTGATGGGTTGAAAACACATGGAGGATATTTTAGAGCCATAAAACTATAATTTTGAAAATATAACGGTGGATACGTAACATTAAGGATTTTTCAAAATTATAACACAAAAAGTAAACTCTAATGTCTGAAAAAAAATGGCAGTCAGGGTGTCTGGGATGAAGGTTGACTTTTCAAAGGAATCCAACTGTATTACACATGTACAAAATAAGCTTGCTGAAGTGGGTGAGGGGAAAAGGTGTTGAGCCAAGTAACTTTGGAAATGAACGGATATGGTCTATGACTAAAGGCAAAAGAAAATGCATGTGAATGCTTTATCTACTTGATAAAGTTATTTCTCATAGGATATGGCATAACTATTAGGGCACTGGAACTGAAAAACGAAGTAAATTCATGATAGGTGTTGAGACCACTGCTTATCCCTGTTGGAATGGGAGGTTATAAATAAGGAAAGGCACTGAGAATTACCCTAGTAGTACTAGATTAGAGTTGGAGACATCAATATGAATTCATGTTGAATATAATATAGAAAAAAGATAATATAGAAACATATAAATATTTATAGTTATGTGCAGATAATTCAGTTAGTTTACACACTCTATTCCCTTGCTCTGTCTATGAAAGGACCTAGAAGCAACAACACCTAGCAACAAGTAATGAGTATACCTAGCACCCAGATCTTAGTTTCTAATGTCATTTTCCAGGAAAAAGAACAAGGGATTTTTAAAGAAATTTATATTGTAGGGCTGGGGTAGGGAATATGAGTCTAAAGTTCCAGAAAATAAGGAAATGATGCAACAAACAAACAAAACAAAACTAGCCAAAATATGCCAAAAGAACACAGATGCCAGCTGATAGAGACCCCGATGACCAAAACAGGAACAATTTGAGGAACAAAATAAAGTAGAATTAGATTATAATCCAAAGTATACAGTAAATATCCATGTGTCCATACGCATATAGAAATAATTGAATATATAAATAAATTGGGGATGATAAATCTCCCAGTAGAAGAATTCCAAATAATTTATGGAATTACTCAATATGTAATTTGTGTGCCTAAATAATTTATGCAGCCACCCCTCTATGGAGTGGAGTACTGTTCTCTACAGTTTAATGTGGACAGGTGATTTCCTTCCAATAAATACATTATGTAAAAGGGGAGATTAGAGTAACTTTATAGTGGAGAAATTTGACAGACACGGCCTTACCCAGACAATCAAGGATAATGTCAACAGTGTAAGTCATATTGATAGCATGTGATGATATTAATGTGATAAAAATATCATTTTACCTCTATTGTATACCAGAAACCCATAACTTCAGTCTACTCATAATAACATAGCACAGATCCAAGTGGAGAGATATTTTACAAAATATCTGACCCATACTTTTCAAAATGTTAAGATCATCACAATTAAGAAAAGTTGGACCAAGACATGGAAACAACCAAAATATCCTTCGATAGACGAATGGATAAAGACGTTGTGGTATATATACACAATAGAATACTATTTGGCAATAAGAAAAGATGAAATAGGACCATTTGTGAAAACATGGATGGATCTTGAGATTATAATGCTAAGCAAAATAAGTCAGACAGAAAAAGTAGAGAACCATATGATTTCACTGATATGTCGTGTATAAACCAAAAACAACAAAAGAACAAGACAAGGAAATGAGAAACAAAAACTTATAGACACAGACAATAGTTTAGTCGTTACCAGAGGAGATGAGGGTAAAGGGGATCAAATGTATGGTGATGGAATAAGAACTGACTCTGAACGGTGAACACACATTGTGATTTATAGAGGATGTAATGCAGAATTGTATACCTGAAATTTATGTAACTTTACTAACAATTGTCACCCCAATAAACTTTAATTAAAAAAAAAAGAAAAAAAATAGTTGGGGACATAGTCATAGCCAAGAGGATCTTAAATACACATGACAAAAAAAATGGGATGTGGTATCCTGTATGGGAACTTGAAGCAAAAAAAGACCATTAAAGAAAAACCAAATAAATCTGAATAAAATATGAACTTAGTTAATAATAATGTTTCACTATTGATTCATTAAATGTGAAAAAAATATCATACAGATATAAGATTTTAAGAATAGGGCCAATTGGATGTGGGACATACAGGAACAAACTCTAACCTCTACAGTTTTCCTGTAAATATAAAATTATTCTAAAATTTAAAGTTTATTTTTAAAATAGATTTGCCTTCACTCACACACATAAAAAGTTTTTCAGCCTATTTAAGCCTAGAAATCACTGAAATGAATCAAAGGAAGTGACGGTGCCTTTCTCAGACAACTCTTTTGAAGATAAAATAATCTGTCATAATATTCTTTTTCATAGTGATAGTCTCAATACCTAAAACAATTATTAATTAATCAATGAAATAAGCAATTTTGTGTACAATGGTCTTCTCCTTTTCACACACACCACATACATACATACACCCATATCCAGTAGATCATCTTTACTGTTTACTGAGTTTATGATAACAATAAATAAAGGCTACTGTGTCAGGAAAAGAAAAAGTGGCTTCAAAATGATGGAATGGAGTCTTCTGACAATTTGAGGTTCTAGATTGGGATTTAGAAGGTAAAATGTGGGTTTGATTGACTGGGTAATATATGATGTGTTTAGAGACTGATAAAAGTGTCAGTACTGAGCAAATGTTAGTATGTGGTATTTTTGCATGCTTTACCCAATTGTATTCAGCATATCTAGTGCTTGTTTTAAAGAATACATATATGAACTTAAAGTATCTTGTAAATCTATTTTTAAATGTTCACTATGCATTGCACTAAACTATGAAAGTTTATGAAAATATACATATATACATACATAGTCATATTTTCTTGAACTTTTATTATATATATATATATATATATATATATAATACATATAATATATATATATATAATGCACACACACACACATACACACATTCCACACATATATATTCTTGCTTTAGAATTCAAAATCTAATGGGTGACACAGAGTACGTGGAAGTGAAAATAATATATAGAGAAAATGGGTCTCAATTCATCCAGAGTCCATCATAAGAAAATATATCTAACATATTTGGAAATACAGCAGTGAGGACAAGGAGTAGAGATGAGCCAAAATGGAGGGTTTGCATTTTCAAGGTGGAAATCTAAGGGGAAAGGGTTAGTTTAGGCAAGACAGTTGTTGACGTTCTGGATGTCCTGCTCTTCCTGAACAGGGAACAAAATTACTCTTGAGGAAAGATTTAAAATAAGGTAAAGTAGGTATAGTGATGGTTGGATTTAATGTATTTAAAGAACAGGTGGCCTGAGAGTGAGAGAACAGATGATTGGGAGGTGGTAGTCAGTTATGGTTATATTGGAGATTAAGTTTTGGGTGCAAGAACGTTTTAAATGATGGCAAGATCTAGGGTATATCTCTCGTCATTTATGTTTGAATGTGGAGGACAATTTGGTTGAAGTCAAGTTGGTGGGCAGGTTTTAATGACACCCAAGATGAATACAGTGACCATATGTACTTGTTTACCTGGAACAACGTGGTTTATACCTGATGTCATGACAGAATTATCGATATGACTCTCTCTCACTCTCAAATTTTAATAATTTGCATAAAATTTACATGATCATCCTAACTTTAAGCCATTAGCGAAACTCCACAATGATTAGGTGAAGTGGTCAGGAATTCTTTAGAATAAAGGATAAAGGGGAGAACTCGAGGAGAATTAGGAATATGAATTGATGTTTTGAATGGAAGCTGAACAAAGACTTTTGCATGAGGGAGGAAGAGTAAGTTTAGAACCCATCCAAAAGTATTTCCTCTTTCTTCTCAGCAGAGCTGTTTTTGCACAAGTCTAGTTTATGATATGATATTAATGCATTGCCTATACTTCATCATGAATTCTATTTATACTACGCCCCTAACTGACATTTTTTTTTTTTCTCTCTCCCAGTTTCAAAACAATTTCCTTAACTGTCCAAAGCCTAGTTCAAAATGACCTCAATAAAATACCTTTAAATAATAGGAATAAGCAGTAATCCAAACTGTGATTTAAGAACCCTGCAGCATTTAATCTTTGTTGATATTTTCTTGCAGAATACACACCAGGTCCTGGTGAGCTTCCAGGAAGTTAATAGCCCCCAATAATTGTTGAAAACAGCAAAGTAGTCTGGTGGGATATATGTGAGGCTAATGCTTAGTCTTAAATGTAAATATCAGTTCAGCTTAGTTTTGAGATGTATTTAACCAATCCATGCGTACTTTGCTTTTATCCTTTAATCAAGGGATAGAAATTACACATGCTAGATTGAAAGGTAGATTTATATCTACTATCTCAAATGCACTCTTATTTACTTAAAAAATAATAATTAAAGAGCATTAACATCATGTGAATCTTTCTCTTAGAAACTAGTCTTCATTATTTTATTCATGGATGGTTCCTATGAGGGAAATAATGCCACTTGTTTTTCTTCGGAACACATTTACTTTTGACAAAAGTTGGAAGTAAATACATAGGTTTCTTCTAAGTTAAAATATAAAACTGGACAAAATTAAATGGAGATATTATTTTTAATTATAATGATTTCTACTTAGCCTATAATTCTGTTATTATCTTGTACATTATATAGCAATTGAAACCTAAATATTATGTGTATTTGTTTTTCAGTAAAACCATTTAAATTACACAATGAGAGGAATGTGAAGAATTTTGAATGAACCAAACAATATGTGTTAGAATTTTAAAATGAACCGAGATTGGTATTTACAATTTGTCAGACACTATTTTCTTTCATAATTAGATGTTTCTAGTCCTTCTTCTGATACTTTAAATAAAATTAAGTGGAACAAATCTTGTAAAAGCTTTTATTATATAGTACATATAATTAAATTAAAAACAGTTGAATAAATTATAGCATCAACTAAATTTTATCATCTAATCTGTTTCATTCCATAGTTTCACCTCTATGAATACATGATATAATATGTTTTTTCGTGTGTGTGTGTTCCTTTTTTAACCACATACATGTACATGATTCAGAAATCACTGACATAATCACTGTCATCCTTATATTCTTGGGTTTTCTTTTTATCTCTATTATAAATTCTTTCACGATAAAAATCATTTGGCTTTAGATTTTCAATATTGAATCTTACTATTCACAACTTTTTAACGACTCATAAAGTTTATAAACTTATTATTTGTTCATATATTGTGGGTTTGGGCCAAATTGTTAGTAATGCCAAAATTCCAAATTTAATCTTGACATTTTGATAGTCTGGTTCTGGGATAGGAGTTGGAGAGGCTAATTCCAGATGTTATTCCCAGAGAAACCATTGGAGGGTGTACAATTCAGCTAAAGAAGCAAGACATGTCTTGGAGAAGGAAAGTCAAGATTAAAAAACGGGCTTCTCTTAAAGAGCTGGTAACATATCTTCCTATTCACATGTGATATCTTCTGTGAAACTGCATCAGCCAATTACGTATGTTTACTTGTATTTTTTAGAATACTTTGAAAAATATTCAAACAAAAATGAACATTGCTCATTATCTTACCTCTAAAGTCATAATTAAGTATTTGATGTACGTATTTTAAATTTAGGGAAAATAAAGTTTTAGATCAGTAATCTTTAAAAAATACCTCAGAATGACAGATATTGTGAAATACCATTATTTACTTCCATTCGCTTAAATCACTTCAGAAATTACTCGATATTAATAAATAGCTGTGTAAATTTAAATGACAAAATAATACAGGTAAGTAGTTAAGAGCACACGTTAGACATTTCAGTCAGCTAAACTTGACAGTCAGTCTCATTTCAGTCATGTTGTACTTGAGTGTTGTTGGCCAGGTTTTCTGATAATTTAAAAGAGGAAAATAATTGTGTTCCAAAGGTGTTTGTTTGTTTGTTTGTTTGACTACTTTGAGTGATAGATGATAATCACTTAACTTAATGGTGGTACATTTTTAACACTCTGAGGTAATTCATTATCATTATTATTATTATTTGATTACTACTACTACTCATCTGTATCATTTATCCATCTATTTCTATTTTTTTTCTTATTCAGATTCATATTACCATGCTTCTTTACATGCCAGATATTTTTTTATTGAATCTCAGACATTGTACATTTTATGTTATTGAGTCTAAGAATTCTTTGTGTTCTTGTAAATGTTTTAGGAATTTTTTCTAGGCTTCAGTTAAATTACTTGGAAACAATTTAATGCTTTTGATGCTTGATTTAAGCTTTGTTGGACAAGCCCAGACTGCATTGGAACTATGGTTAATTTGGCCCTACCACTGCGGACTCTACTTGATGTCCCAGGTATTAGAAGAACTCTCCACTCTGATTGTTCAGGACATGAATATTCTCAGCTTTATGTCATCTCCAGTGAATGTTCTGCCTTTTCCTTTCCAATAGTTATTCACTGGTCATGATGTAATTCCTCATGAATATGTTCCAATTAATACACAGGTGAAGATGTGAGAAAAATCTTCTCCAGATTTTGGGAATTTCCTCTTTGGGTAACTCTCTCCTCTCTGGCGTTCTTCATGTTAAATTCACATTGGTTTCCTGAATTCTGTACTGTATTTCCTCAGCTCAAGGAGATCAGCAAGGTCTGTTTGTGCATCCTGTCTCTGCATTTCTGTCTGGAAATTATTTCCCATAATTGAGCTGAAATATTCTTAGGGCTCACCTTATTTGTTTCCCTTCGCTCAAGGATTACTATCCTGAGATTCTTGTTGTCCAATAGAGAAAAAAAAATAAAAATATATATATATATATATACACACACATAAATACATATATGTGTGTGTGTGTGTATGTGTGTATATATACACACATACACACACACACACATATATCTTTCATATATTTTGTACATTTTGTTTGTTGAAAGTGAGAAGGAAATCCAGTCTCAGTTATTCACTCATGGTTAAAACCAGTCCACATGAGGATTTCTTCAGAACATTTTATCATCTTTGAAATTGTAGTTAGATTATTTTAAACATTTTCCTTATAATCTCATTTCCTAGAAGTCTGTATTCAGTCTGCATTTTTGTGGTTAAAGATTTTGCACATGATAATTTGTCATATAACTTATTTTTATTCTATTTTATTAATTTCATGTTTTACCTTTCAGAGAAGGTATTTATGTTGAGTTTTTTTGTTTGTTTGTTTGCTTGCTTGTTTGTTTTCCTGGTTTCTTGAGTTCAATGCTTTTCCAGTTATTATTTTCCATCTCTTTCACTTTTTGAATTAATGCATTCAAAATTTCACGTTTCTGGCCTTTAGGAGAAAAACTTCATTGCCCCTCTTTCACTTATTTTACTCAATCTTCTAATTTAATTTTCATTTAAGTCTCATAGCATGCTCATTAAAACTCTCCATTTCCAGTTTTCTTCCCTGCCTATCGGGATACTCTATATCATATCTTCTTCTTGCGGCTTGAAAACTTAGCTGTTTTCAGGTATAGCTGCATGTTAGTGGAACCATATTCATTTCAGGTTTCCAATGTCTTTCAGTGGCATGAGCTCAGGCCTCCACATATGATATATATTAATCATGATGCTTCAACTATAGCTCAGTATCTCTTAGGAAGATTGAATTATTTTTTCTTAAGTTACTAGAGAATAAATACAATTTGCCAAAAAGAATATTTTTTTCTTAAAAAAATCACACAATCTAGTCTGTATGAATAATTGTTTGAGACATGTTGTAACTTTGTACGTATTCAAAAAAAATTTTAAATTCTGGCCAGGTTATGTTAAAAACTGACTTCTGCTCTGCTCAGTTTTGAAAGGCCCACACATTACCTTTTGAGCCGTCCAGCATGCAAATATTTATATCTGAATCCCCAATTATATTTTTTTCTGTTTTCCCCGTTGTTAGTAGTGGAAATGGGTTTCAGTTCTTCACAACATGTTTTTCTCTTCATTTTAATAAGGCTTAGGGAAAAGTAAATACATTCAGGCAGTCAATAGCTATCTTACTCCAGGAATTTCAGAAACATTTCAAATCCCTGTAGTGAGTGCTATGTTTCACATAGAACCCCGCTCAATTCCAAGACATGTTCCCTCAGCTGAGAGCATCCTGCTGATACTCACAGCCGAGTCCCACTCCAGGAATTTCCCTCTGAAAGGGAACTGTTTTACCCAAGTTTGTGCCCTCTACCTGGATGGCCCTCATCTAGTCCTTGGTGCTAGTGTAGCCTCTGCTTTGATTCATGCCAGCTCTGAAGGACCATGTGAGGTCCAGAGATTCCCCTTGCATTCACTGGGGCTTTTGTGGCAAAACTTCATTGCAGTTCAACTTCTGCACAATTCAGCCTTCCACATTCCCTCACAGGTGTTGTTGCCAACTTTGTTACAAACGTTATGGGTGCAAAACTCCATTTTAGTGCCTGTTTCTTGTAGATCTTTACCTAAAACATACTTAAGCTGATTTTTTATATCAAATATATTATGCTTCGCTTTTTGATTTACAACCCTTATGTGTACACATGTATCAATATTTTCACCTACTCCCACACCTTTGCTCCAAAGTTTAAAAAAAAAATTTATCATCTTATGTTCAGTGATGTGAGCTTTGTGTCTAATCTTTCTTTTCCCCAAGGAATTCAATAGATTAATCACCTCTTCACAACTCTTCTAAATTTGCACATTCCTTTCATCTTAAAAGTATTCTTCTAGTCTTAATTTCCTTTTAGTTACCACCCTTTCATTCACAACCCTCACAAAGTTTTGCAAAAAGTAGTTTACATTTTTTCTCCCTACAATCTAATTTTCGCACCCACCTAAGTTGCAAATGCCCACTCTAGGACAGTGACAAGTAACTTTTTGCTAAAACAAATACATACTTTTAAGCTTTTTAATTGATGCCATTGTAGCAACAATAGTTCACAATTCCCTTTACTGTGTAGCTCTTTCCTCCTTTGATTTCTATGAAGGCCTGTCCACTGAACACTTTTTAAAATTATTCTTAACTCTTTTAGAAATAGAACACTATTTCCATTTCATAAATAGTGGTATTCCTCAAAGTTGAGCACGTTGCTCTTCCTTTCTCATTTTGCAACCCACTGACTGTCGCCTACATGTTGATGACACTCAAATCTATACCATTTGTCTAAATCTCACACCTGGTTTCCAGATTCAAATATCCAATCAAAATTGTCAACTCCAAATTGATGTCCAAGGATATCTCACAATAAACATTCCAAAAAATATTTTTTCATCATTCTCTCTCCCAGACATAAATATTTTTGTTAATTGCCAGCTACAGTAAATGGTACTGGCATTTTGTACATTTACTCAAACTGCATCATTATAAAATATCATCCCTTCTTTCTTTTCCAATCAATCATCAAGGCACATAACAGCTTAATTAACTATCAAGTCTGCCTCCTTTAGCTCTGTTTCTTGCCATACAACTTAAAATTGTGTCCCTGAATTTTTTCTTGTGGATTACTGCAACGATCTTCAAATTGCTCTCTATGCCCACAACTTTTTCAACACTCCCACACATTCTTAATGGTATTATTATGTGACTTATTGCCTAATACACATAATCATTCTTATGAGTAAAATCTTTATGTCACACCGTTTCGTACAGGAATAAGTCTAAATTCATTAGCAGGCATGCAATGCCATCATGGTCTGATCTTTACAAAATCTTCTAATCTCACTTCATGATATGTTCTCTGCCCTCCAATTTAAAAAAAAAATACAAAAACAAAAGCAAACAAAAACTTATAGCTGTCAGACTTCACATTTCTGTCACAGCTATACTATTTTATAAAGCATGATAAGAACACTTAACATGAAATCTATCCTATTATATTTGTGAGTATAGAGTACACAATGTTGTACAACAGTAAATTGTACAACAGAGCTCTAGGATTTATTCATCTTGCATAACTGAAATTTCATAGCTGTTGAACAGCAGCTCTGTGTTTCCTTTTTTCCCCTAACCACTGGCAGGCACCAAGTCTGCTCTCTGTTTCTATGACTTTTGCTATTTTAGAAATCTTTAAGTATAATTATGCAGTATTTGTTCTCCTCTGATTGACTTATTTCACTTAATATAATGTTCTCAATGTCCATCCATTTTGTAGTACATGATATGATTTCCTACTTTTTTTTAAGACCGAATATTTCAATATATATAAATACCATATTTTTTTATCCATTCACCTGTCAATGTACATGTAGTTTGTTTACATATCTTGGCTATTGTGAATAATGCTGCGATTGATATGGAAGTGCAGGTATCACTTCAAGATACTAATTGTAATTATTTTAGATATATATGCAGTAGTAGGATTTCTGGATCATATGATAATTTTGTTTTTAATTTCTTAAGGATTGTCGATACTGTTTTCAATAGCTGCTTAATCATTTTATATTTCCACCAACAGTGTACAAAAATTTCTCCACATTCTCATCATGTTATCGTTTTTGTTTTTTTGTTTTTTTAATTTATTTTCTTTATCTGTTTTCCGTTTTTTGTTTGTTTGTTTGTTTTTGAATAATGATAATCTTAATGAGTGTAAGGTGGTATCTCATTATGGTTTGATTTGAATTTCCCTGATAAGTGTTGCTGAGCATTTTTTTCTCTTTTTTTTTTAAATTTATTGGGGTGACAATTTTTAGTGAAATTACATTGATTTCAGGTGTACAATTCTGTATTACATCATCTATAAATCCCATTGTGTGTTCACCACCCAGAGTCAGTTCTTCTTCCATCACCATATATTTGACCCCACTTACCCTCATCTCCCACCCCGCATCCCCGTTACATTCTGGTAACAACTAAACTATTGTCTGTGTCTATGAGGTTTTGTTTCTCATTTGTTTGTCTTGTTCTTTTGTTGTGTTTGGTTTATATACCACATATCAGTGAAATCATATGGTTCGCTGCTTTTTCTTTCTGACTTATTTCGCTTAGCATCATACTCTCAAGATCCATCCATGTTGTCACAAATGTTCCTATATCATCTTTTCTTACCACCAAATAGCATTCCATTGTGTATATATACCACAAGTTCTTTATCCATTCATCTATCGAAGGACATTTTGGTTGTTTCCATGTCTTGGCCACCAGAAACAAAGCTGCAATGAACATTGGAGAACACATGTCTTTATGTATAAATGTTTTCAGATTTGTTGGGTAGATACCCAGGAGAGGGATTGCTGGGTCATATGGTAATTCTATTCGTAATTTTTTGAGGAACCTCCACACTGCCTTCCATAACAGCGAGCATTTTTTTCAAATACCTGTTGCCCATTTGTTTGCATCCTTTGGAAAAATACTTATTCAAGTCATTTGCCCATTTTTAATTGAGTTTTTTTTTGTTATTTATTTATTCACTATTAAGTGATAGGAGCTCCTTAGTATTTTGAATATAAATGCTTTATAAGATACATAACTTGCAAATATTTTCTCCCATTCTGTTAGTTGCCTTTGCACTCTGTTGTTCATTTTCTTCCCTGTGCAGAAAATTTTTAGCTCGGTGCAATGTCATGGGTTCAACTTTGCTAAGAAATCACCCAGATCATGTCATGAAGATTTTCCTCTACGTTTTCTTCCAGGATTTTTATGATTTGAGGTCTTAAGTTTAAACTTTTACTCCATTTTGATTTGATTTTGTGTATGGTATATGATAAAGATCTAGTTTCATCCTTTTACATGTGGATATCCAGTTTTCCCAGGAACATTCATTAAAGAGACTATCAATTCCCCATTGTGTAATTTTGGCATTCTTGTCAGTGATCAGTTGACCATAGATATGTAGATTTATTTGTGGGCTCTTCATTCTTTTTTGTTGGTCTATATGTCTGTTTTTTATGCTACTATCATACTGTTTTGATTGTATCTTTGTAATATATTTTGAAATCAGAAAGTGTAATTCCTTTATAATTCTTCTTTCTCAATATTTCTTTATGAATTTTAGGATTCTTTTTTCTCTATTTTTGTATAAAAATGACATTGGGATTTTGATAAGGGATACGTCAAATCTATAGATTGCTTTGGGTAGTATGGATATTTTAATAATATTAAGTCTTCTGATCAATGACACAGGATGTCTTGCCATATCTAATTTATTTCATCAATACTTTATTGTTCTTATTATACAAAATTTCAACTCATTGGTTACATTGATTCCTAAGTATTTTATTCTTGATGTTACTGTAAATATTTTTTTAAGAAATAAAACTATCCTTTTCAGATAGTTCCTTGTTAGTGTATAGAAACATAAGCAATTTTTTATGTTGATTTTTATATTCTGCAACTTTATCAAATATTGATTGTAACAGTTTTCTTGTGGAGTCTGTAGGGTTTCCTACATGTGAAATATGTGATCTGCAAGCAGAGATCATTTTACCTCTTCTTTGCCATGCCTTTTATTATATTTTTTTCCTTGCCTATTGCTCTGGCTATGACTTTCATTATTATGTTGAGTAGAAGTGGTAACAGTGGACATGCTTGCCTTGTTTTGATTGTAAAGGTAAGCTTTCAGTTTAATACTGTTGAATATTATGTTAGATATGGGCTTTTCATATATGGACTTTATTATATTGAGACATATATTGAGATAGATTTCGTCTATAACTAGTTAGTTGTGAGTATTTTTTTAAATTATTTTTCTTAATAAAAGGATGTTGCATTTTGTAAAATGCTTTTCTGCGTTTATTGAGATGATCATATTATTTTAGCCTTCATTTTGTTAATGTAGTGTATCACATTAATTAACTTGTGTATGTTAATTTTGTTTTGAATTTGTACATTGTAAGTAAGGCCTGATGGAACACTGGAGTAAGGGATGAGGTCTCGGAGCTTAGGGTAGTGTACGGATCCTTTTCACAGCCTTCCTGTCTCTCTAGGAGGGTTCTTTTCTGTTCACCCCCTCACTTCCCAGTGTCAGATGACCACCCAGATTTCCAATCCCAAAGCACCATCTAAAGACTGACTCTTTCGGCCATCAACTTGGGCTTCAGCTCTGGGAATGTCGAAGTTGGGCTCACACATCCTAGAGAATCTGGGGGAGAGGTATGGTGACAGTCCTGCTGTCTTAGTCTGGCAGTGTCTTACCCATGCACTAGGTTCCTAGCATGTTTCAGCACTAAGGTTACAAT